>NC_136654.1:7427489-8825854 GCF_949748355.1 Melanostigma gelatinosum | reverse complement strand
AACTAAAAAAATATTTTTTTTCCAAAGTAACTAAAAAAATATTTTTTTTTCCAAAGTAACTAAAAAAATATTTTTTTTTCCAAAGTAACTAAAAAAATATTTTTTTTCCAAAGTAACTAAAAAAATATTTTTTTTTCCAAAGTAACTAAAAAAATATTTTTTTTCCCAAAGTAACTAAAAAAATTTTTTTTTTTCCAAAGTAACTAAAAAATTTTTTTTTTTCCAAAGTAACTAAAAAAATATTTTTTTTTCCAAACTAAAAAAATATTTTTTTTTCCAAAGTAACTAAAAAAATATTTTTTTTTCCAAAGTAACTAAAAAAATATTTTTTTTTCCAAAGTAACTAAAAAAGTAACTTTTTTTCCAAAGTAACTAAAAAAGTAACTTTTTTTCCAAAGTAACTAAAAAAGTAACTTTTTTTCCAAAGAAACTAAAAAAATATTTTTTTTTCCAAAGTAACTAAAAAAATATATTTTTTTCCAAAGTAACTAAAAAAATATATTTTTTTCCAAAGTAACTAAAAAAATATTTTTTTTTCCAAAGTAACTAAAAAAATATATTTTTTTCCAAAGTAACTAAAAAAATATTTTTTTTTCCAAAGTAACTAAAAAAATATATTTTTTTCCAAAGTAACTAAAAAATTTTTTTTTTTCCAAAGTAACTAAAAAATTTTTTTTTTTTCCAAAGTAACTAAAAAAATATTTTTTTTTCCAAAGTAACTAAAAAAATATTTTTTTTTCCAAAGTAACTAAAAAAATATTTTTTTTTCCAAAGTAACTAAAAAAATATTTTTTTTTCCAAAGTAACTAAAAAAATTATTTTTTTTCCAAAGTAACTAAAAAAATATTTTTTTTTCCAAAGTAACTAAAAAAATATTTTTTTTCCCAAAGTAACTAAAAAAATATTTTTTTTTCCAAAGTAACTAAAAAAATTTTTTTTTTCCAAAGTAACTAAAAAATATTTTTTTTTCCAAAGTAACTAAAAAAATATTTTTTTTTCCAAAGTAACTAAAAAAATATTTTTTTTTCCAAAGTAACTAAAAAAATTTTTTTTTTCCAAAGTAACTAAAAAAATATTTTTTTTTCCAAAGTAACTAAAAAAATTTTTTTTTTCCAAAGTAACTAAAAAAATATTTTTTTTTCCAAAGTAACTAAAAAAATATTTTTTTTTCCAAAGTAACTAAAAAAATTATTTTTTTTCCAAAGTAACTAAAAAAATATTTTTTTTTCCAAAGTAACTAAAAAAATATTTTTTTTCCAAAGTAACTAAAAAAATTTTTTTTTTCCAAAGTAACTAAAAAAATATTTTTTTTCCAAAGTAACTAAAAAAATATTTTTTTTTCCAAAGTAACTAAAAAAATATTTTTTTTTCCAAAGTAACTAAAAAATATTTTTTTTTCCAAAGTAACTAAAAAAATATTTTTTTTCCAAAGTAACTAAAAAAATATTTTTTTTTCCAAAGTAACTAAAAAAATATTTTTTTTTCCAAAGTAACTAAAAAAATATTTTTTTTTCCAAAGTAACTAAAAAAATATTTTTTTTTCCAAAGTAACTAAAAAAATATTTTTTTTTCCAAAGTAACTAAAAAAAAATTTTTTTTTCCAAAGTAACTAAAAAAATATTTTTTTTTCCAAAGTAACTAAAAAAATATTTTTTTTTCCAAAGTAACTAAAAAAATATTTTTTTTTCCAAAGTAACTAAAAAAATATTTTTTTTTCCAAAGTAACTAAAAAAATATTTTTTTTTCCAAAGTAACTAAAAAATATATTTTTTTCCAAAGTAACTAAAAAAATATTTTTTTTTCCAAAGTAACTAAAAAAATATTTTTTTTCCCAAAGTAACTAAAAAAATATTTTTTTTTCCAAAGTAACTAAAAAAATATTTTTTTTCCAAAGTAACTAAAAAAATATTTTTTTTTCCAAAGTAACTAAAAAAATATATTTTTTTCCAAAGTAACTAAAAAAATATTTTTTTTTCCAAAGTAACTAAAAAAATTTTTTTTTTCCCAAAGTAACTAAAAAAATATTTTTTTTTCCAAAGTAACTAAAAAAATATTTTTTTTTCCAAAGTAACTAAAAAAATATTTTTTTTCCAAAGTAACTAAAAAAAATTTTTTTTTCCAAAGTAACTAAAAAAATATTTTTTTTTCCAAAGTAACTAAAAAAATTTTTTTTTTCCAAAGTAACTAAAAAAAATTTTTTTTTCCAAAGTAACTAAAAAAATATTTTTTTTCCAAAGTAACTAAAAAAATTTTTTTTTTCCAAAGTAACTAAAAAAATATTTTTTTTTCCAAAGTAACTAAAAAAAATTTTTTTTTTCCAAAGTAACTAAAAAAATTTTTTTTTTTCCAAAGTAACTAAAAAAATATTTTTTTTTCCAAAGTAACTAAAAAAGTAACTTTTTTTCCAAAGAAACTAAAAAAATTTTTTTTTTCCAAAGTAACTAAAAAAATATTTTTTTTCCAAAGTAACTAAAAAAATATTTTTTTTCCAAAGTAACTAAAAAAATATTTTTTTTTCCAAAGTAACTAAAAAAATATTTTTTTTTCCAAAGTAACTAAAAAAATATTTTTTTTCCAAAGTAACTAAAAAAATATTTTTTTTTCCAAAGTAACTAAAAAAATATTTTTTTTCCCAAAGTAACTAAAAAAATTTTTTTTTTTCCAAAGTAACTAAAAAATTTTTTTTTTCCAAAGTAACTAAAAAAATATTTTTTTTTCCAAACTAAAAAAATATTTTTTTTTCCAAAGTAACTAAAAAAATATTTTTTTTTCCAAAGTAACTAAAAAAATATTTTTTTTTCCAAAGTAACTAAAAAAGTAACTTTTTTTCCAAAGTAACTAAAAAAGTAACTTTTTTTCCAAAGTAACTAAAAAAGTAACTTTTTTTCCAAAGAAACTAAAAAAATATTTTTTTTTCCAAAGTAACTAAAAAAATATATTTTTTTCCAAAGTAACTAAAAAAATATATTTTTTTCCAAAGTAACTAAAAAAATATTTTTTTTTCCAAAGTAACTAAAAAAATATATTTTTTTCCAAAGTAACTAAAAAAATATTTTTTTTTCCAAAGTAACTAAAAAAATATATTTTTTTCCAAAGTAACTAAAAAATTTTTTTTTTTCCAAAGTAACTAAAAAATTTTTTTTTTTCCAAAGTAACTAAAAAAATATTTTTTTTTCCAAAGTAACTAAAAAAATATTTTTTTTTCCAAAGTAACTAAAAAAATATTTTTTTTTCCAAAGTAACTAAAAAAATATTTTTTTTTCCAAAGTAACTAAAAAAATTATTTTTTTTTCCAAAGTAACTAAAAAAATATTTTTTTTTCCAAAGTAACTAAAAAAATATTTTTTTTCCCAAAGTAACTAAAAAAATATTTTTTTTTCCAAAGTAACTAAAAAAAAATTTTTTTTTCCAAAGTAACTAAAAAAATATTTTTTTTTCCAAAGTAACTAAAAAAATATTTTTTTTTCCAAAGTAACTAAAAAAATATTTTTTTTTCCAAAGTAACTAAAAAAATTTTTTTTTTTCCAAAGTAACTAAAAAAATATTTTTTTTTCCAAAGTAACTAAAAAAAAATTTTTTTTTCCAAAGTAACTAAAAAAATATTTTTTTTTCCA
Source organism: Melanostigma gelatinosum (assembly GCF_949748355.1). NCBI lineage: Eukaryota > Metazoa > Chordata > Actinopteri > Perciformes > Zoarcidae > Melanostigma > Melanostigma gelatinosum. Next base: position 8,822,240 of record NC_136654.1, on the reverse strand, counting down.
AAGTAACTAAAAAAATATTTTTTTTTCCAAAGTAACTAAAAAAATATTTTTTTTTCCAAAGTAACTAAAAAAATATTTTTTTTTCCAAAGTAACTAAAAAAATATTTTTTTTTCCAAAGTAACTAAAAAAATATTTTTTTTTCCAAAGTAACTAAAAAAATATTTTTTTTTCCAAAGTAACTAAAAAAATATTTTTTTTCCAAAGTAACTAAAAAAAATTTTTTTTTTCCAAAGTAACTAAAAAAATATTTTTTTTTCCAAAGTAACTAAAAAAATATTTTTTTTTCCAAAGTAACTAAAAAAATTTTTTTTTTCCAAAGTAACTAAAAAAATTTTTTTTTTCCAAAGTAACTAAAAAATTTTTTTTTTTTTCCAAAGTAACTAAAAAAATATTTTTTTTTCCAAAGTAACTAAAAAAAATATTTTTTTTCCAAAGTAACTAAAAAAAATTTATTTTTTTCCAAAGTAACTAAAAAAATATTTTTTTTTCCAAAGTAACTAAAAAAATTATTTTTTTTCCAAAGTAACTAAAAAAATATTTTTTTTTCCAAAGTAACTAAAAAAATATTTTTTTTCCCAAAGTAACTAAAAAAATATTTTTTTTTCCAAAGTAACTAAAAAAATTTTTTTTTTTCCAAAGTAACTAAAAAAATATTTTTTTTTCCAAAGTAACTAAAAAAATATTTTTTTTTCCAAAGTAACTAAAAAAATATTTTTTTTTCCAAAGTAACTAAAAAAATTTTTTTTTTTCCAAAGTAACTAAAAAAATATTTTTTTTTCCAAAGTAACTAAAAAAAATTTTTTTTTTCCAAAGTAACTAAAAAAATATTTTTTTTTCCAAAGTAACTAAAAAAATATTTTTTTTCCAAAGTAACTAAAAAAATATTTTTTTTTCCAAAGTAACTAAAAAAATATTTTTTTTTCCAAAGTAACTAAAAAAATATTTTTTTTTCCAAAGTAACTAAAAAAATATTTTTTTTTCCAAAGTAACTAAAAAAATATTTTTTTTTCCAAAGTAACTAAAAAAATATTTTTTTTTCCAAAGTAACTAAAAAAAATTTTTTTTTTCCAAAGTAACTAAAAAAATATTTTTTTTTCCAAAGTAACTAAAAAAATATTTTTTTTCCCAAAGTAACTAAAAAAATATTTTTTTTCCAAAGTAACTAAAAAAATATTTTTTTTTCCAAAGTAACTAAAAAAATATTTTTTTTTCCAAAGTAACTAAAAAAATTTTTTTTTTTCCAAAGTAACTAAAAAAATTTTTTTTTTCCAAAGTAACTAAAAAATTTTTTTTTTTTCCAAAGTAACTAAAAAAATATTTTTTTTTCCAAAGTAACTAAAAAAAATATTTTTTTTCCAAAGTAACTAAAAAAATTTTTTTTTTTCCAAAGTAACTAAAAAAATATTTTTTTTTCCAAAGTAACTAAAAAAAATTTTTTTTTCCAAAGTAACTAAAAAAATATTTTTTTTCCAAAGTAACTAAAAAATATTTTTTTTTCCAAAGTAACTAAAAAAATATTTTTTTTTCCAAAGTAACTAAAAAAAATTTTTTTTTTCCAAAGTAACTAAAAAAATATTTTTTTTTCCAAAGTAACTAAAAAAATATTTTTTTTTTCCAATGTAACTAAAAAAATATTTTTTTTTCCAAAGTAACTAAAAAAATATTTTTTTTTCCAAAGTAACTAAAAAAATATTTTTTTTCCAAAGTAACTAAAAAAATATTTTTTTTCCAAAGTAACTAAAAAAGTAACTTTTTTTCCAAAGTAACTAAAAAAATATTTTTTTTTCCAAAGTAACTAAAAAAATATTTTTTTTTCCAAAGTAACTAAAAAAATATTTTTTTTTCCAAAGTAACTAAAAAAATATTTTTTTTTCCAAAGTAACTAAAAAAATATTTTTTTTTCCAAAGTAACTAAAAAAATATTTTTTTTTCCAAAGTAACTAAAAAAATATTTTTTTTTCCAAAGTAACTAAAAAAATATTTTTTTTTTCCAAAGTAACTAAAAAAATATTTTTTTTTCCAAAGTAACTAAAAAAATATTTTTTTTCCAAAGTAACTAAAAAAATATTTTTTTTTCCAAAGTAACTAAAAAAGTAACTTTTTTTCCAAAGTAACTAAAAAAATATTTTTTTTTCCAAAGTAACTAAAAAAGTAAATTTTTTCCAAAGTAACTAAAAAAATATTTCTTTTTCCAAAGTAACTAAAAAATATTTTTTTTTCCAAAGTAACTAAAAAAATATTTTTTTTTCCAAAGTAACTAAAAAAATATTTTTTTTTCCAAAGTAACTAAAAAAATATTTTATTTTCCAAAGTAACTAAAAAAATATTTTTTTTTCCAAAGTAACTAAAAAAATATTTTTTTTCCAAAGTAACTAAAAAAATATTTTTTTTCCAAAGTAACTAAAAAAATATTTTTTTTTCCAAAGTAACTAAAAAAATATTTTTTTTTCCAAAGTAACTAAAAAAATATTTTTTTTTCCAAAGTAACTAAAAAAATATTTTTTTTCCAAAGTAACTAAAAAAATATTTTTTTTTCCAAAGTAACTAAAAAAATATTTTTTTTTCCAAAGTAACTAAAAAAGTAACTTTTTTTCCAAAGAAACTAAAAAAATATTTTTTTTTCCAAAGTAACTAAAAAAATATTTTTTTTCCAAAGTAACTAAAAAAATATTTTTTTTCCAAAGTAACTAAAAAAAATTTTTTTTTCCAAAGTAACTAAAAAAGTAACTTTTTTTCCAAAGTAACTAAAAAAATATTTTTTTTTCCAAAGTAACTAAAAAAGTAAATTTTTTCCAAAGTAACTAAAAAAATATTTTTTTTTCCAAAGTAACTAAAAAAATATTTTTTTTTCCAAAGTAACTAAAAAAATATTTTTTTTTCCAAAGTAACTAAAAAAATATTTTTTTTTTCCAAAGTAACTAAAAAAATATTATTTTTTTTCCAAAGTAACTAAAAAAATATTTTTTTTTTCCAAAGTAACTAAAAAAATATTTTTTTTTTCCAAAGTAACTAAAAAAATATTTTTTTTCCAAAGTAACTAAAAAAATATTTTTTTTTCCAAAGTAACTAAAAAAGTAACTTTTTTTCCAAAGTAACTAAAAAAATATTTTTTTTTCCAAAGTAACTAAAAAAGTAAATTTTTTCCAAAGTAACTAAAAAAATATTTTTTTTTCCAAAGTAACTAAAAAAATATTTTTTTTTCCAAAGTAACTAAAAAAATATTTTTTTTTCCAAAGTAACTAAAAAAATATTTTTTTTTCCAAAGTAACTAAAAAAATATTTTTTTTTCCAAAGTAAGTAAAAAAATATTTTTTTTTTCCAAAGTAACTAAAAAAATATTTTTTTTTTCCAAAGTAACTAAAAAAATATTTTTTTTTTCCAAAGTAACTAAAAAAATATTTTTTTTCCAAAGTAACTAAAAAAATATATTTTTTTCCAAAGTAACTAAAAAAGTAACTTTTTTTCCAAAGTAACTAAAAAAATATTTTTTTTTCCAAAGTAACTAAAAAAGTAAATTTTTTCCAAAGTAACTAAAAAAATATTTTTTTTTCCAAAGTAACTAAAAAAATATTTTTTTTTCCAAAGTAACTAAAAAAAATTTTTTTTTTCCAAAGTAACTAAAAAAATATTTTTTTTTCCAAAGTAACTAAAAAAATATTTTATTTTCCAAAGTAACTAAAAAAATATTTTTTTTTCCAAAGTAACTAAAAAAGTAACTTTTTTTCCAAAGTAACTAAAAAAATATTTTTTTTTTCCAAAGTAACTAAAAAAGTAAATTTTTTCCAAAGTAACTAAAAAAATATTTTTTTTTCCAAAGTAACTAAAAAAATATTTTTTTTTCCAAAGTAACTAAAAAAATATTTTTTTTTCCAAAGTAACTAAAAAAATATTTTTTTTCCAAAGTAACTAAAAAAATATTTTTTTTTCCAAAGTAACTAAAAAATATTTTTTTTTTCCAAAGTAACTAAAAAAATTTTTTTTTTTCCAAAGTAACTAAAAAAATATTTTTTTTCCAAAGTAACTAAAAAAATATATTTTTTTCCAAAGTAACTAAAAAAATATTTTTTTTTCCAAAGTAACTAAAAAAATATTTTTTTTCCAAAGTAACTAAAAAATATTTTTTTTTCCAAAGTAACTAAAAAAGTAACTTTTTTTCCAAAGTAACTAAAAAAATATTTTTTTTTCCAAAGTAACTAAAAAAGTAAATTTTTTCCAAAGTAACTAAAAATATATTTTTTTTTCCAAAGTAACTAAAAAAATATTTTTTTTTCCAAAGTAACTAAAAAAATATTTTTTTTTCCAAAGTAACTAAAAAATATTTTTTTTTCCAAAGTAACTAAAAAAATATTTTATTTTCCAAAGTAACTAAAAAAATATTTTTTTTTCCAAAGTAACTAAAAAAATATTTTTTTTCCAAAGTAACTAAAAAAATATATTTTTTTCCAAAGTAACTAAAAAAATATTTTTTTTTCCAAAGTAACTAAAAAAATATTTTTTTTTCCAAAGTAACTAAAAAAATATATTTTTTTCCAAAGTAACTAAAAAAATATTTTTTTTTCCAAAGTAACTAAAAAAATATTTTTTTTTCCAAAGTAACTAAAAAAATATTTTTTTTTCCAAAGTAACTAAAAAAGTAACTTTTTTTCCAAAGAAACTAAAAAAATATTTTTTTTCCAAAGTAACTAAAAAAAATTTTTTTTTCCAAAGTAACTAAAAAAATTTTTTTTTTCCAAAGTAACTAAAAAAATATTTTTTTTTCCAAAGTAACTAAAAAAGTAACTTTTTTTCCAAAGTAACTAAAAAAATATTTTTTTTTCCAAAGTAACTAAAAAAGTAAATTTTTTCCAAAGTAACTAAAAAAATATTTTTTTTTCCAAAGTAACTAAAAAAATATTTTTTTTTCCAAAGTAACTAAAAAAATAATTTTTTTTCCAAAGTAACTAAAAAAATATTTTTTTTTCCAAAGTAACTAAAAAAATATTTTTTTTTTCCAAAGTAACTAAAAAAATATTTTTTTTTCCAAAGTAACTAAAAAAATATTTTTTTTCCAAAGTAACTAAAAAAAAAATTTTTTTCCAAAGTAACTAAAAAAAAATTGTTTTTTCCAAAGTAACTAAAAAAAATTTTTTTTTTCCAAAGTAACTAAAAAAAAAAAAAATTTTCCAAAGTAACTAAAAAAATATTTTTTTTTCCAAAGTAACTAAAAAACATTTTTTTTTTTCCAAAGTAACTAAAAAAATATTTTTTTTTCCAAAGTAACTAAAAAAATATTTTTTTTTCCAAAGTAACTAAAAAAATTTTTTTTTCCAAAGTAACTAAAAAAATATTTTTTTTTCCAAAGTAACTAAAAAAATATTTTTTTTTCCAAAGTAACTAAAAAAATTTTTTTTTTTTCCAAAGTAACTAAAAAAATATTTTTTTTTTCCAAAGTAACTAAAAAAATATTTTTTTTTTCCAAAGTAACTAAAAAAATATTTTTTTTCCAAAGTAACTAAAAAAATATTTTTTTTTCCAAAGTAACTAAAAAAGTAACTTTTTTTCCAAAGTAACTAAAAAAATATTTTTTTTTCCAAAGTAACTAAAAAAGTAAATTTTTTCCAAAGTAACTAAAAAAATATTTTTTTTTCCAAAGTAACTAAAAAAATATTTTTTTTTCCAAAGTAACTAAAAAAATATTTTTTTTTCCAAAGTAACTAAAAAAATATTTTTTTTTTCCAAAGTAACTAAAAAAATATTTTTTTTTTCCAAAGTAACTAAAAAAGTAAATTTTTTCCAAAGTAACTAAAAAAATATTTTTTTTTCCAAAGTAACTAAAAAAATATTTTTTTTTCCAAAGTAACTAAAAAAATATTTTTTTTTCCAAAGTAACTAAAAAAATATTTTTTTTTCCAAAGTAACTAAAAAAATATTTTATTTTCCAAAGTAACTAAAAAAATATTTTTTTTTCCAAAGTAACTAAAAAAATATTTTTTTTCCAAAGTAACTAAAAAAAAAAATTTTTTTCCAAAGTAACTAAAAAAATATTTTTTTTTCCAAAGTAACTAAAAAAATATTTTTTTTTCCAAAGTAACTAAAAAAATATATTTTTTTCCAAAGTAACTAAAAAAATATTTTTTTTTCCAAAGTAACTAAAAAAATATTTTTTTTCCAAAGTAACTAAAAAAATATTTTTTTTTCCAAAGTAACTAAAAAAGTAACTTTTTTTCCAAAGAAACTAAAAAAATATTTTTTTTTCCAAAGTAACTAAAAAAATATTTTTTTTCCAAAGTAACTAAAAAAATATTTTTTTTCCAAAGTAACTAAAAAAATTTTTTTTTTTCCAAAGTAACTAAAAAAGTAACTTTTTTTCCAAAGTAACTAAAAAAATATATTTTTTTCCAAAGTAACTAAAAAAGTAAATTTTTTCCAAAGTAACTAAAAAAATATTTTTTTTTCCAAAGTAACTAAAAAAATATTTTTTTTTCCAAAGTAACTAAAAAAATATTTTTTTTTCCAAAGTAACTAAAAAAATATTTTTTTTTTCCAAAGTAACTAAAAAAATATTTTTTTTTTCCAAAGTAACTAAAAAAATATTTTTTTTTTCCAAAGTAACTAAAAAAATATTTTTTTTTTCCAAAGTAACTAAAAAAATATTTTTTTTCCAAAGTAACTAAAAAAATATTTTTTTTCCAAAGTAACTAAAAAAGTAACTTTTTTTCCAAAGTAACTAAAAAAATATTTTTTTTTCCAAAGTAACTAAAAAAGTAAATTTTTTCCAAAGTAACTAAAAAAATATTTTTTTTTCCAAAGTAACTAAAAAAATATTTTTTTTTCCAAAGTAACTAAAAAAATATTTTTTTTTCCAAAGTAACTAAAAAAATATTTTTTTTTTCCAAAGTAACTAAAAAAATATTTTTTTTCCAAAGTAACTAAAAAAATATTTTTTTTTCCAAAGTAACTAAAAAAGTAACTTTTTTTCCAAAGTAACTAAAAAAATATTTTTTTTTCCAAAGTAACTAAAAAGTAAATTTTTTCCAAAGTAACTAAAAAAATATTTTTTTTTCCAAAGTAACTAAAAAAATTTTTTTTTTTCCAAAGTAACTAAAAAAATATTTTTTTTTCCAAAGTAACTAAAAAAATATTTTATTTTCCAAAGTAACTAAAAAAATATTTTTTTTTCCAAAGTAACTAAAAAAATATTTTTTTTCCAAAGTAACTAAAAAAATATATTTTTTTCCAAAGTAACTAAAAAAATATTTTTTTTTCCAAAGTAACTAAAAAAATATTTTTTTTTCCAAAGTAACTAAAAAAATATTTTTTTTTCCAAAGTAACTAAAAAAATATTTTTTTTTCCAAAGTAACTAAAAAAATTTTTTTTTTTCCAAAGTAACTAAAAAAGTAACTTTTTTTCCAAAGAAACTAAAAAAATATTTTTTTTTCCAAAGTAACTAAAAAAATATTTTTTTTCCAAAGTAACTAAAAAAATTTTTTTTTTCCAAAGTAACTAAAAAAATATTTTTTTTTCCAAAGTAACTAAAAAAGTAACTTTTTTTCCAAAGTAACTAAAAAAAATTTTTTTTTTCCAAAGTAACTAAAAAAGTAAATTTTTTCCAAAGTAACTAAAAAAATATTTTTTTTTCCAAAGTAACTAAAAAAATATTTTTTTTTCCAAAGTAACTAAAAAAATATTTTTTTTTCCAAAGTAACTAAAAAAATATTTTTTTTTCCAAAGTAACTAAAAAAATATTTTATTTTCCAAAGTAACTAAAAAAATATTTTTTTTTCCAAAGTAACTAAAAAAATTTTTTTTTTCCAAAGTAACTAAAAAAATATATTTTTTTCCAAAGTAACTAAAAAAATATATTTTTTTCCAAAGTAACTAAAAAAATATTTTTTTTTCCAAAGTAACTAAAAAAATATATTTTTTTCCAAAGTAACTAAAAAAATATTTTTTTTTCCAAAGTAACTAAAAAAAAAAAATTTTTCCCAAAGTAACTAAAAAAATATTTTTTTTTCCAAAGTAACTAAAAAAAAATTTTTTTTTCCAAAGTAACTAAAAAAATATTTTTTTTTCCAAAGTAACTAAAAAAGTAACTTTTTTTCCAAAGAAACTAAAAAAATATTTTTTTTTCCAAAGTAACTAAAAAAATATTTTTTTCTCAAAGTAACTAAAAAAATATTTTTTTTTCCAAAGTAACTAAAAAAATATTTTTTTTTCCAAAGTAACTAAAAAAATATTTTTTTTTTCCAAAGTAACTAAAAAAATATATTTTTTTTCCAAAGTAACTAAAAAAGTAAATTTTTTCCAAAGTAACTAAAAAAATATTTTTTTTTCCAAAGTAACTAAAAAAATATTTTTTTTTCCAAAGTAACTAAAAAAATATTTTTTTTTCCAATGTAACTAAAAAAATATTTTTTTTTCCAAAGTAACTAAAAAAATATTTTATTTTCCAAAGTAACTAAAAAAAATTTTTTTTTTCCAAAGTAACTAAAAAAATATTTTTTTTCCAAAGTAACTAAAAAAAAATTTTTTTTTCCAAAGTAACTAAAAAAATATTTTTTTTTCCAAAGTAACTAAAAAAATATTTTTTTTTCCAAAGTAACTAAAAAAATATTTTTTTTTCCAAAGTAACTAAAAAAATATTTTTTTTTCCAAAGTAACTAAAAAAATATTTTTTTTCCAAAGTAACTAAAAAAATATTTTTTTTTCCAAAGTAACTAAAAAAGTAACTTTTTTTCCAAAGAAACTAAAAAAATATTTTTTTTTCCAAAGTAACTAAAAAAATATTTTTTTTCCAAAGTAACTAAAAAAATATTTTTTTTCCAAAGTAACTAAAAAAAATTTTTTTTTTCCAAAGTAACTAAAAAAGTAACTTTTTTTCCAAAGTAACTAAAAAAATATATTTTTTTCCAAAGTAACTAAAAAAGTAAATTTTTTCCAAAGTAACTAAAAAAATATTTTTTTTTCCAAAGTAACTAAAAAAATATTTTTTTTTCCAAAGTAACTAAAAAAATATTTTTTTTTCCAAAGTAACTAAAAAAATATTTTTTTTTTCCAAAGTAACTAAAAAAATATTTTTTTTTTCCAAAGTAACTAAAAAAATATTTTTTTTTTCCAAAGTAACTAAAAAAATATTTTTTTTTTCCAAAGTAACTAAAAAAATATTTTTTTTCCAAAGTAACTAAAAAAATATTTTTTTTTCCAAAGTAACTAAAAAAGTAACTTTTTTTCCAAAGTAACTAAAAAAATATTTTTTTTTCCAAAGTAACTAAAAAAATATTTTTTTTTCCAAAGTAACTAAAAAAATATTTTTTTTTCCAAAGTAACTAAAAAAGTAACTTTTTTTCCAAAGAAACTAAAAAAATATTTTTTTTTCCAAAGTAACTAAAAAAATATTTTTTTTCCAAAGTAACTAAAAAAATTTTTTTTTTCCAAAGTAACTAAAAAAATATTTTTTTTTCCAAAGTAACTAAAAAAGTAACTTTTTTTCCAAAGTAACTAAAAAAATTTTTTTTTTTCCAAAGTAACTAAAAAAGTAAATTTTTTCCAAAGTAACTAAAAAAATATTTTTTTTTCCAAAGTAACTAAAAAAATATTTTTTTTTCCAAAGTAACTAAAAAAATATTTTTTTTTCCAAAGTAACTAAAAAATTTTTTTTTTTTCCAAAGTAACTAAAAAAATATTTTATTTTCCAAAGTAACTAAAAAAATATTTTTTTTTCCAAAGTAACTAAAAAAATATTTTTTTTCCAAAGTAACTAAAAAAATATATTTTTTTCCAAAGTAACTAAAAAAATATATTTTTTTCCAAAGTAACTAAAAAAATATTTTTTTTTCCAAAGTAACTAAAAAAAAATTTTTTTTCCCAAAGTAACTAAAAAAATATTTTTTTTTCCAAAGTAACTAAAAAAATTTTTTTTTTTCCAAAGTAACTAAAAAAATATTTTTTTTTCCAAAGTAACTAAAAACGTAACTTTTTTTCCAAAGAAACTAAAAAAATATTTTTTTTTCCAAAGTAACTAAAAAAATATTTTTTTTCCAAAGTAACTAAAAAAATATTTTTTTTTCCAAAGTAACTAAAAAAATATTTTTTTTTCCAAAGTAACTAAAAAAATATTTTTTTTCCAAAGTAACTAAAAAAATATTTTTTTTTCCAAAGTAACTAAAAAAATATTTTTTTTCCCAAAGTAACTAAAAAAAAATTTTTGTTTCCAAAGTAACTAAAAAAAATTTTTTTTCCCAAAGTAACTAAAAAAAAATTTTTGTTTCCAAAGTAACTAAAAAAAATTTTTTTTTTCCAAAGTAACTAAAAAAAAAATTTTTTTTTCCAAAGTAACTAAAAAAATATTTTTTTTTCCAAAGTAACTAAAAAACAATTTTTTTTCCAAAGTAACTAAAAAAATATTTTTTTTTCCAAAGTAACTAAAAAAATATTTTTTTTTCCAAAGTAACTAAAAAATATTTTTTTTCCAAAGTAACTAAAAAAATTTTTTTTTTTCCAAAGTAACTAAAAAAATATTTTTTTTTCCAAAGTAACTAAAAAAATAATTTTTTTTCCAAAGTAACTAAAAAAATATTTTTTTTCCAAAGTAACTAAAAAAATATTTTTTTTTCCAAAGTAACTAAAAAAATATTTTTTTTCCCAAAGTAACTAAAAAAATTTTTTTTTTTCCAAAGTAACTAAAAAAAATTTTTTTTTTCCAAAGTAACTAAAAATTTTTTTTTTTTTTCCAAAGTAACTAAAAAAATATTTTTTTTTCCAAAGTAACTAAAAAACAATTTTTTTTTCCAAAGTAACTAAAAAAATATTTTTTTTTCCAAAGTAACTAAAAAAATATTTTTTTTTCCAAAGTAACTAAAAAAAATTTTTTTTCCAAAGTAACTAAAAAAATATTTTTTTTTCCAAAGTAACTAAAAAAATATTTTTTTTTCCAAAGTAACTAAAAAAATATTTTTTTTTCCAAAGTAACTAAAAAAATATATTTTTTTCCAAAGTAACTAAAAATATATATTTTTTTCCAAAGTAACTAAAAAAATATTTTTTTTCCAAAGTAACTAAAAAAATATTTTTTTTTCCAAAGTAACTAAAAAAGTAACTTTTTTTCCAAAGTAACTAAAAAAATATTTTTTTTTCCAAAGTAACTAAAAAAGTAAATTTTTTCCAAAGTAACTAAAAAAATATTTTTTTTTCCAAAGTAACTAAAAAAATATTTTTTTTTCCAAAGTAACTAAAAAAATATTTTTTTTTCCAAAGTAACTAAAAAAATATTTTTTTTTCCAAAGTAACTAAAAAAAATTTTTTTTCCAAAGTAACTAAAAAAATATTTTTTTTTCCAAAGTAACTAAAAAAATATTTTTTTTTCCAAAGTAACTAAAAAAATATTTTTTTTTCCAAAGTAACTAAAAAAATATATTTTTTTCCAAAGTAACTAAAAATATATTTTTTTTTCCAAAGTAACTAAAAAAATATTTTTTTTCCAAAGTAACTAAAAAAATATTTTTTTTTCCAAAGTAACTAAAAAAGTAACTTTTTTTCCAAAGTAACTAAAAAAATATTTTTTTTTCCAAAGTAACTAAAAAAGTAAATTTTTTCCAAAGTAACTAAAAAAATATTTTTTTTTCCAAAGTAACTAAAAAAATATTTTTTTTTCCAAAGTAACTAAAAAAATATTTTTTTTTCCAAAGTAACTAAAAAAATATTTTTTTTTCCAAAGTAACTAAAAAAATATTTTTTTTCCAAAGTAACTAAAAAAATATTTTTTTTTCCAAAGTAACTAAAAAAATATTTTTTTTCCAAAGTAACTAAAAAATATTTTTTTTTTCCAAAGTAACTAAAAAAATTTTTTTTTTCCAAAGTAACTAAAAAAAAAAAATTTTTTCCAAAGTAACTAAATTTTTTTTTTTTTTTCCAAAGTAACTAAAAAAATATTTTTTTTTCCAAAGTAACTAAAAAAATATTTTTTTTTCCAAAGTAACTAAAAAAATATTTTTTTTTCCAAAGTAACTAAAAAAAATAATTTTTTTTCCAAAGTAACTAAAAAAATATTTTTTTTTCCAAAGTAACTAAAAAAATATTTTTTTTTCCAAAGTAACTAAAAAAATATTTTTTTTTCCAAAGTAACTAAAAAAATATTTTTTTTTCCAAAGTAACTAAAAAAATATTTTTTTTTCCAAAGTAACTAAAAAAATATTTTTTTTTCCAAAGTAACTAAAAAAATTTTTTTTTTTCCAAAGTAACTAAAAAAGTAACTTTTTTTCCAAAGAAACTAAAAAAATATTTTTTTTTCCAAAGTAACTAAAAAAATATTTTTTTTCCAAAGTAACTAAAAAAATATTTTTTTTTCCAAAGTAACTAAAAAAATATTTTTTTTTCCAAAGTAACTAAAAAAGTAACTTTTTTTCCAAAGAAACTAAAAAAATATTTTTTTTTCCAAAGTAACTAAAAAAATATTTTTTTTCCAAAGTAACTAAAAAAATATTTTTTTTTCCAAAGTAACTAAAAAAATATTTTTTTTTCCAAAGTAACTAAAAAAATATTTTTTTTCCAAAGTAACTAAAAAAATATTTTTTTTTCCAAAGTAACTAAAAAAATATTTTTTTTCCCAAAGTAACTAAAAAAAATTTTTTTTTTCCAAAGTAACTAAAAAAATATTTTTTTTTCCAAAGTAACTAAAAAAATATTTTTTTTTCCAAAGTAACTAAAAAAAAAAATTTTTTTTCCAAAGTAACTAAAAAAATATTTTTTTTTCCAAAGTAACTAAAAAACAATTTTTTTTCCAAAGTAACTAAAAAAATATTTTTTTTTCCAAAGTAACTAAAAAAATATTTTTTTTTCCAAAGTAACTAAAAAATATTTTTTTTCCAAAGTAACTAAAAAAATTTTTTTTTTTCCAAAGTAACTAAAAAAATATTTTTTTTTCCAAAGTAACTAAAAAAATAATTTTTTTTCCAAAGTAACTAAAAAAATATTTTTTTTCCAAAGTAACTAAAAAAATATTTTTTTTTCCAAAGTAACTAAAAAAATATTTTTTTTCCCAAAGTAACTAAAAAAATTTTTTTTTTTCCAAAGTAACTAAAAAAAATTTTTTTTTTCCAAAGTAACTAAAAATTTTTTTTTTTTTTCCAAAGTAACTAAAAAAATATTTTTTTTTCCAAAGTAACTAAAAAACAATTTTTTTTTCCAAAGTAACTAAAAAAATATTTTTTTTTCCAAAGTAACTAAAAAAATATTTTTTTTTCCAAAGTAACTAAAAAAAATTTTTTTTCCAAAGTAACTAAAAAAATATTTTTTTTTCCAAAGTAACTAAAAAAATATTTTTTTTTCCAAAGTAACTAAAAAAATATTTTTTTTTCCAAAGTAACTAAAAAAATATATTTTTTTCCAAAGTAACTAAAAATATATATTTTTTTCCAAAGTAACTAAAAAAATATTTTTTTTCCAAAGTAACTAAAAAAATATTTTTTTTTCCAAAGTAACTAAAAAAGTAACTTTTTTTCCAAAGTAACTAAAAAAATATTTTTTTTTCCAAAGTAACTAAAAAAGTAAATTTTTTCCAAAGTAACTAAAAAAATATTTTTTTTTCCAAAGTAACTAAAAAAATATTTTTTTTTCCAAAGTAACTAAAAAAATATTTTTTTTTCCAAAGTAACTAAAAAAATATTTTTTTTTCCAAAGTAACTAAAAAAAATTTTTTTTCCAAAGTAACTAAAAAAATATTTTTTTTTCCAAAGTAACTAAAAAAATATTTTTTTTTCCAAAGTAACTAAAAAAATATTTTTTTTTCCAAAGTAACTAAAAAAATATTTTTTTTTCCAAAGTAACTAAAAATATATTTTTTTTTCCAAAGTAACTAAAAAAATATTTTTTTTCCAAAGTAACTAAAAAAATATTTTTTTTTCCAAAGTAACTAAAAAAGTAACTTTTTTTCCAAAGTAACTAAAAAAATATTTTTTTTTCCAAAGTAACTAAAAAAGTAAATTTTTTCCAAAGTAACTAAAAAAATATTTTTTTTTCCAAAGTAACTAAAAAAATATTTTTTTTTCCAAAGTAACTAAAAAAATATTTTTTTTTCCAAAGTAACTAAAAAAATATTTTTTTTTCCAAAGTAACTAAAAAAATATTTTTTTTCCAAAGTAACTAAAAAAATATTTTTTTTTCCAAAGTAACTAAAAAAATATTTTTTTTCCAAAGTAACTAAAAAATATTTTTTTTTTCCAAAGTAACTAAAAAAATTTTTTTTTTCCAAAGTAACTAAAAAAAAAAAAATTTTTCCAAAGTAACTAAATTTTTTTTTTTTTTTCCAAAGTAACTAAAAAAATATTTTTTTTTCCAAAGTAACTAAAAAAATATTTTTTTTTCCAAAGTAACTAAAAAAATATTTTTTTTTCCAAAGTAACTAAAAAAAATAATTTTTTTTCCAAAGTAACTAAAAAAATATTTTTTTTTCCAAAGTAACTAAAAAAATATTTTTTTTTCCAAAGTAACTAAAAAAATATTTTTTTTTCCAAAGTAACTAAAAAAATATTTTTTTTTCCAAAGTAACTAAAAAAATATTTTTTTTTCCAAAGTAACTAAAAAAATATTTTTTTTTCCAAAGTAACTAAAAAAATATTTTTTTTTCCAAAGTAACTAAAAAAGTAACTTTTTTTCCAAAGAAACTAAAAAAATATTTTTTTTTCCAAAGTAACTAAAAAAATATTTTTTTTCCAAAGTAACTAAAAAAATATTTTTTTTTCCAAAGTAACTAAAAAAATATTTTTTTTTCCAAAGTAACTAAAAAAGTAACTTTTTTTCCAAAGAAACTAAAAAAATATTTTTTTTTCCAAAGTAACTAAAAAAATATTTTTTTTCCAAAGTAACTAAAAAAATATTTTTTTTTCCAAAGTAACTAAAAAAATATTTTTTTTTCCAAAGTAACTAAAAAAATATTTTTTTTCCAAAGTAACTAAAAAAATATTTTTTTTTCCAAAGTAACTAAAAAAATATTTTTTTTCCCAAAGTAACTAAAAAAAATTTTTTTTTTCCAAAGTAACTAAAAAAATATTTTTTTTTCCAAAGTAACTAAAAAAATATTTTTTTTTCCAAAGTAACTAAAAAAATATTTTTTTTTCCAAAGTAACTAAAAAAATATTTTTTTTTCCAAAGTAACTAAAAAAATATTTTTTTTTCCAAAGTAACTAAAAAAATATTTTTTTTTCCAAAGTAACTAAAAAAATATTTTTTTTTCCAAAGTAACTAAAAAAATATTTTTTTTCCAAAGTAACTAAAAAAATATTTTTTTTTCCAAAGTAACTAAAAAAGTAACTTTTTTTCCAAAGTAACTAAAAAAATATTATTTTTTCCAAAGTAACTAAAAAAGTAAATTTTTTCCAAAGTAACTAAAAAAATATTTTTTTTTCCAAAGTAACTAAAAAAATATTTTTTTTTCCAAAGTAACTAAAAAAATAATTTTTTTTCCAAAGTAACTAAAAAAAATAATTTTTTTTCCAAAGTAACTAAAAAAATATTTTTTTTTCCAAAGTAACTAAAAAAATTTTTTTTTTCCAAAGTAACTAAAAAAATATTTTTTTTCCAAAGTAACTAAAAAATATTTTTTTTTTCCAAAGTAACTAAAAATTATTTTTTTTTCCAAAGTAACTAAAAAAAAAAAAAAAATTTCCAAAGTAACTAAAAAAATATTTTTTTTTCCAAAGTAACTAAAAAACTTATTTTTTTTCCAAAGTAACTAAAAAAATATTTTTTTTTCCAAAGTAACTAAAAAAATATTTTTTTTTCCAAAGTAACTAAAAAAAATTTTTTTTCCAAAGTAACTAAAAAAATATTTTTTTTTCCAAAGTAACTAAAAAAATATTTTTTTTTCCAAAGTAACTAAAAATTTTTTTTTTTTTTCCAAAGTAACTAAAAAAATATTTTTTTTTTCCAAAGTAACTAAAAAAATATTTTTTTTTTCCAAAGTAACTAAAAAAATATTTTTTTTCCAAAGTAACTAAAAAAATATTTTTTTTTCCAAAGTAACTAAAAAAGTAACTTTTTTTCCAAAGTAACTAAAAAAATATTTTTTTTTCCAAAGTAACTAAAAAAGTAAATTTTTTCCAAAGTAACTAAAAAAATATTTTTTTTTCCAAAGTAACTAAAAAAATATTTTTTTTTCCAAAGTAACTAAAAAAATATTTTTTTTTCCAAAGTAACTAAAAAAATATTTTTTTTTCCAAAGTAACTAAAAAAATATTTTTTTTTCCAAAGTAACTAAAAAAATATTTTTTTTTTCCAAAGTAACTAAAAATTTTTTTTTTTTTCCAAAGTAACTAAAAAAATATTTTTTTTTTCCAAAGTAACTAAAAAAATATTTTTTTTCCAAAGTAACTAAAAAAATATTTTTTTTTCCAAAGTAACTAAAAAAGTAACTTTTTTTCCAAAGTAACTAAAAAAATATTTTTTTTTCCAAAGTAACTAAAAAAGTAAATTTTTTCCAAAGTAACTAAAAAAATATTTTTTTTTCCAAAGTAACTAAAAAAATATTTTTTTTTCCAAAGTAACTAAAAAAATATTTTTTTTTCCAAAGTAACTAAAAAAATATTTTTTTTTCCAAAGTAACTAAAAAAATATTTTATTTTCCAAAGTAACTAAAAAAATATTTTTTTTTCCAAAGTAACTAAAAAAATATTTTTTTTCCAAAGTAACTAAAAAAAAATATTTTTTTCCAAAGTAACTAAAAAAATATATTTTTTTTCCAAAGTAACTAAAAAAATATTTTTTTTTCCAAAGTAACTAAAAAAATATTTTTTTTTCCAAAGTAACTAAAAAAATATTTTTTTTTCCAAAGTAACTAAAAAAATATTTTTTTTCCAAAGTAACTAAAAAAATATTTTTTTTTCCAAAGTAACTAAAAAAGTAACTTTTTTTCCAAAGAAACTAAAAAAATATTTTTTTTTCCAAAGTAACTAAAAAAATATTTTTTTTCCAAAGTAACTAAAAAAATATTTTTTTTCCAAAGTAACTAAAAAAATTTTTTTTTTTCCAAAGTAACTAAAAAAGTAACTTTTTTTCCAAAGTAACTAAAAAAATATATTTTTTTCCAAAGTAACTAAAAAAGTAAATTTTTTCCAAAGTAACTAAAAAAATATTTTTTTTTCCAAAGTAACTAAAAAAATATTTTTTTTTCCAAAGTAACTAAAAAAATATTTTTTTTTCCAAAGTAACTAAAAAAATATTTTTTTTTTCCAAAGTAACTAAAAAAATATTTTTTTTTTCCAAAGTAACTAAAAAAATATTTTTTTTTTCCAAAGTAACTAAAAAAATAATTTTTTTTCCAAAGTAACTAAAAAAATATTTTTTTTCCAAAGTAACTAAAAAAATATTTTTTTTTCCAAAGTAACTAAAAAAGTAACTTTTTTTCCAAAGTAACTAAAAAAATATTTTTTTTTCCAAAGTAACTAAAAAAGTAAATTTTTTCCAAAGTAACTAAAAAAATATTTTTTTTTCCAAAGTAACTAAAAAAATATTTTTTTTCCCAAAGTAACTAAAAAAATATTTTTTTTTCCAAAGTAACTAAAAAAATATTTTTTTTTTCCAAAGTAACTAAAAAAATATTTTTTTTCCAAAGTAACTAAAAAAATATTTTTTTTTCCAAAGTAACTAAAAAAGTAACTTTTTTTCCAAAGTAACTAAAAAAATATTTTTTTTTCCAAAGTAACTAAAAAAGTAAATTTTTTCCAAAGTAACTAAAAAAATATTTTTTTTTCCAAAGTAACTAAAAAAATTTTTTTTTTTCCAAAGTAACTAAAAAAATATTTTTTTTTCCAAAGTAACTAAAAAAATATTTTTTTTTCCAAAGTAACTAAAAAAATATTTTATTTTCCAAAGTAACTAAAAAAATATTTTTTTTTCCAAAGTAACTAAAAAAATATTTTTTTTCCAAAGTAACTAAAAAAATATATTTTTTTCCAAAGTAACTAAAAAAATATTTTTTTTTCCAAAGTAACTAAAAAAATATTTTTTTTTCCAAAGTAACTAAAAAAATATTTTTTTTTCCAAAGTAACTAAAAAAATATTTTTTTTTCCAAAGTAACTAAAAAAATATTTTTTTTTCCAAAGTAACTAAAAAAGTAACTTTTTTTCCAAAGAAACTAAAAAAATATTTTTTTTTCCAAAGTAACTAAAAAAATATTTTTTTTCCAAAGTAACTAAAAAAATTTTTTTTTTCCAAAGTAACTAAAAAAATATTTTTTTTTCCAAAGTAACTAAAAAAGTAACTTTTTTTCCAAAGTAACTAAAAAAATATTTTTTTTTCCAAAGTAACTAAAAAAGTAAATTTTTTCCAAAGTAACTAAAAAAATATTTTTTTTTCCAAAGTAACTAAAAAAATATTTTTTTTTCCAAAGTAACTAAAAAAATATTTTTTTTTCCAAAGTAACTAAAAAAATATTTTTTTTTCCAAAGTAACTAAAAAAATATTTTATTTTCCAAAGTAACTAAAAAAATATTTTTTTTTCCAAAGTAACTAAAAAAATATTTTTTTTCCAAAGTAACTAAAAAAATATATTTTTTTCCAAAGTAACTAAAAAAATATATTTTTTTCCAAAGTAACTAAAAAAATATTTTTTTTTCCAAAGTAACTAAAAAATTTTTTTTTTTCCCAAAGTAACTAAAAAAATATTTTTTTTTCCAAAGTAACTAAAAAATTTTTTTTTTTTCCAAAGTAACTAAAAAAATTTTTTTTTTTCCAAAGTAACTAAAAAAGTAACTTTTTTTCCAAAGAAACTAAAAAAATTTTTTTTTTTCCAAAGTAACTAAAAAAATTTTTTTTTTCCAAAGTAACTAAAAAAATATTTTTTTTTCCAAAGTAACTAAAAAAATATTTTTTTTTCCAAAGTAACTAAAAAAATATTTTTTTTCCAAAGTAACTAAAAAAATATTTTTTTTTCCAAAGTAACTAAAAAAATATTTTTTTTCCCAAAGTAACTAAAAAAAAATTTTTGTTTCCAAAGTAACTAAAAAAAAATTTTTTTTTCCAAAGTAACTAAAAAAAAAATTTTTTTTCCCAAAGTAACTAAAAAAATTTTTTTTTTTCCAAAGTAACTAAAAAACAATTTTTTTTCCAAAGTAACTAAAAAAATATTTTTTTTTCCAAAGTAACTAAAAAAATATTTTTTTTTCCAAAGTAACTAAAAAAAATTTTTTTTCCAAAGTAACTAAAAAAATTTTTTTTTTTCCAAAGTAACTAAAAAAATATTTTTTTTTCCAAAGTAACTAAAAAAATAATTTTTTTTCCAAAGTAACTAAAAAAATATTTTTTTTCCAAAGTAACTAAAAAAATATTTTTTTTTCCAAAGTAACTAAAAAAATATTTTTTTTCCCAAAGTAACTAAAAAAAATTTTTTTTTTCCAAAGTAACTAAAAAAATTTTTTTTTTTCCAAAGTAACTAAAAAAATTTTTTTTTTTTCCAAAGTAACTAAAAAAAATTTTTTTTTTCCAAAGTAACTAAAAAACAATTTTTTTTTTCCAAAGTAACTAAAAAAATATTTTTTTTTCCAAAGTAACTAAAAAAATATTTTTTTTTCCAAAGTAACTAAAAAATTTTTTTTTTCCAAAGTAACTAAAAAAATATTTTTTTTTCCAAAGTAACTAAAAAAATATTTTTTTTTCCAAAGTAACTAAAAAAATATTTTTTTTTCCAAAGTAACTAAAAATATATATTTTTTTCCAAAGTAACTAAAAATATATTTTTTTTTCCAAAGTAACTAAAAAAATATTTTTTTTCCAAAGTAACTAAAAAAATATTTTTTTTTCCAAAGTAACTAAAAAAGTAACTTTTTTTCCAAAGTAACTAAAAAAATATTTTTTTTTCCAAAGTAACTAAAAAAGTAAATTTTTTCCAAAGTAACTAAAAAAATATTTTTTTTTCCAAAGTAACTAAAAAAATATTTTTTTTTCCAAAGTAACTAAAAAAATATTTTTTTTTCCAAAGTAACTAAAAAAATATTTTTTTTTCCAAAGTAACTAAAAAAATATTTTTTTTCCAAAGTAACTAAAAAAATATTTTTTTTTCCAAAGTAACTAAAAAAATATTTTTTTTCCAAAGTAACTAAAAAATATTTTTTTTTTCCAAAGTAACTAAAAAAATTTTTTTTTTCCAAAGTAACTAAAAAAAAAAAAAATTTTCCAAAGTAACTAAAATTTTTTTTTTTTTTTCCAAAGTAACTAAAAAAATATTTTTTTTTCCAAAGTAACTAAAAAAATATTTTTTTTTCCAAAGTAACTAAAAAAATATTTTTTTTTCCAAAGTAACTAAAAAAAATAATTTTTTTTCCAAAGTAACTAAAAAAATAATTTTTTTTCCAAAGTAACTAAAAAAATATTTTTTTTTCCAAAGTAACTAAAAAAATATTTTTTTTTCCAAAGTAACTAAAAAAATATTTTTTTTTCCAAAGTAACTAAAAAAATATTTTTTTTTCCAAAGTAACTAAAAAAATATTTTTTTTCCAAAGTAACTAAAAAAATATTTTTTTTTCCAAAGTAACTAAAAAAGTAACTTTTTTTCCAAAGAAACTAAAAAAATATTTTTTTTTCCAAAGTAACTAAAAAAATATTTTTTTTCCAAAGTAACTAAAAAAATATTTTTTTTTCCAAAGTAACTAAAAAAATATTTTTTTTTCCAAAGTAACTAAAAAAGTAACTTTTTTTCCAAAGAAACTAAAAAAATATTTTTTTTTCCAAAGTAACTAAAAAAATATTTTTTTTCCAAAGTAACTAAAAAAATATTTTTTTTTCCAAAGTAACTAAAAAAATATTTTTTTTTCCAAAGTAACTAAAAAAATATTTTTTTTCCAAAGTAACTAAAAAAATATTTTTTTTTCCAAAGTAACTAAAAAAATATTTTTTTTCCCAAAGTAACTAAAAAAAAAATTTTTTTTCCAAAGTAACTAAAAAAATATTTTTTTTTCCAAAGTAACTAAAAAAATATTTTTTTTTCCAAAGTAACTAAAAAAATATTTTTTTTTCCAAAGTAACTAAAAAAATATTTTTTTTTCCAAAGTAACTAAAAAAATATTTTTTTTTCCAAAGTAACTAAAAAAATATTTTTTTTTCCAAAGTAACTAAAAAAATATTTTTTTTTCCAAAGTAACTAAAAAAATATTTTTTTTTCCAAAGTAACTAAAAAAGTAACTTTTTTTCCAAAGTAACTAAAAAAATATTATTTTTTCCAAAGTAACTAAAAAAGTAAATTTTTTCCAAAGTAACTAAAAAAATATTTTTTTTTCCAAAGTAACTAAAAAAATATTTTTTTTTCCAAAGTAACTAAAAAAATATTTTTTTTTCCAAAGTAACTAAAAAAAATAATTTTTTTTCCAAAGTAACTAAAAAAATATTTTTTTTTCCAAAGTAACTAAAAAAATATTTTTTTTTACAAAGTAACTAAAAAAATATTTTTTTTTCCAAAGTAACTAAAAAAATATTTTTTTTTCCAAAGTAACTAAAAAAATATTTTTTTTTCCAAAGTAACTAAAAAAATATTTTTTTTTCCAAAGTAACTAAAAAAATATTTTTTTTTCCAAAGTAACTAAAAAAGTAACTTTTTTTCCAAAGAAACTAAAAAAATATTTTTTTTTCCAAAGTAACTAAAAAAATATTTTTTTTCCAAAGTAACTAAAAAAATATTTTTTTTTCCAAAGTAACTAAAAAAATATTTTTTTTTCCAAAGTAACTAAAAAAGTAACTTTTTTTCCAAAGAAACTAAAAAAATATTTTTTTTTCCAAAGTAACTAAAAAAATATTTTTTTTCCAAAGTAACTAAAAAAATATTTTTTTTTCCAAAGTAACTAAAAAAATATTTTTTTTTCCAAAGTAACTAAAAAAATATTTTTTTTCCAAAGTAACTAAAAAAATATTTTTTTTTCCAAAGTAACTAAAAAAATATTTTTTTTCCCAAAGTAACTAAAAAAAAATTTTTTTTTCCAAAGTAACTAAAACAAATTTTTTTTTTCCAAAGTAACTAAAAAAAATTTTTTTTTTTCCAAAGTAACTAAAAAAATATTTTTTTTTCCAAAGTAACTAAAAAACAATTTTTTTTTCCAAAGTAACTAAAAAAATATTTTTTTTTCCAAAGTAACTAAAAAAATATTTTTTTTTCCAAAGTAACTAAAAAATTTTTTTTTTCCAAAGTAACTAAAAAACAATTTTTTTTCCAAAGTAACTAAAAAAATATTTTTTTTTCCAAAGTAACTAAAAAAATATTTTTTTTTCCAAAGTAACTAAAAAAATATTTTTTTTCCAAAGTAACTAAAAAAATATTTTTTTTTCCAAAGTAACTAAAAAAATATTTTTTTTCCCAAAGTAACTAAAAAAAATTTTTTTTTTCCAAAGTAACTAAAAAAAAATTTTTTTTTCCAAAGTAACTAAAAAAATATTTTTTTTTCCAAAGTAACTAAAAAACAATTTTTTTTTCCAAAGTAACTAAAAAAATATTTTTTTTTCCAAAGTAACTAAAAAAATATTTTTTTTTCCAAAGTAACTAAAAAAATATTTTTTTTTCCAAAGTAACTAAAAAAATATTTTTTTTTCCAAAGTAACTAAAAAAATATTTTTTTTTCCAAAGTAACTAAAAAAATATTTTTTTTTCCAAAGTAACTAAAAAAATATTTTTTTTCCAAAGTAACTAAAAAAATATTTTTTTTTCCAAAGTAACTAAAAAAGTAACTTTTTTTCCAAAGTAACTAAAAAAATATTTTTTTTTCCAAAGTAACTAAAAAAGTAAATTTTTTCCAAAGTAACTAAAAAAATATTTTTTTTTCCAAAGTAACTAAAAAAATATTTTTTTTCCAAAGTAACTAAAAAAATATTTTTTTTTCCAAAGTAACTAAAAAAAATAATTTTTTTTCCAAAGTAACTAAAAAAATAATTTTTTTTCCAAAGTAACTAAAAAAATATTTTTTTTTCCAAAGTAACTAAAAAAATATTTTTTTTCCAAAGTAACTAAAAAATATTTTTTTTTTCCAAAGTAACTAAAAATTATTTTTTTTTCCAAAGTAACTAAAAAAAAAAAAAATTTTCCAAAGTAACTAAAATTTTTTTTTTTTTTCCAAAGTAACTAAAAAAATATTTTTTTTTCCAAAGTAACTAAAAAAATATTTTTTTTTCCAAAGTAACTAAAAAAATATTTTTTTTTCCAAAGTAACTAAAAAAAATATTTTTTTTTCCAAAGTAACTAAAAAAATATTTTTTTTTCCAAAGTAACTAAAAAAATATTTTTTTTTCCAAAGTAACTAAAAAAATATTTTTTTTTCCAAAGTAACTAAAAAAATATTTTTTTTTCCAAAGTAACTAAAAAAATATTTTTTTTCCAAAGTAACTAAAAAAGTAACTTTTTTTCCAAAGAAACTAAAAAAATATTTTTTTTTCCAAAGTAACTAAAAAAATATTTTTTTTCCAAAGTAACTAAAAAAATATTTTTTTTTCCAAAGTAACTAAAAAAATATTTTTTTTCCCAAAGTAACTAAAAAATATTTTTTTTTCCAAAGTAACTAAAAAAATATTTTTTTTTCCAAAGTAACTAAAAAAATATTTTTTTTTCCAAAGTAACTAAAAAAGTAACTTTTTTTCCAAAGTAACTAAAAAAGTAACTTTTTTTCCAAAGAAACTAAAAAAATATTTTTTTTCCAAAGTAACTAAAAAAATATATTTTTTTCCAAAGTAACTAAAAAAATATTTTTTTTCCAAAGTAACTAAAAAAATATTTTTTTTTCCAAAGTAACTAAAAAAATATTTTTTTTTCCAAAGTAACTAAAAAAATATTTTTTTTCCCAAAGTAACTAAAAAAAATATTTTTTTCCAAAGTAACTAAAAAAATATTTTTTTTTCCAAAGTAACTAAAAAAATATTTTTTTTTCCAAAGTAACTAAAAAAATATTTTTTTTTCCAAAGTAACTAAAAAATTTTTTTTTTTTCCAAAGTAACTAAAAAAATATTTTTTTTTCCAAAGTAACTAAAAAAATATTTTTTTTTTCCAAAGTAACTAAAAAAATATTTTTTTTTCCAAAGTAACTAAAAAAATATTTTTTTTTCCAAAGTAACTAAAAAAATTATTTTTTTTCCAAAGTAACTAAAAAAATATTTTTTTTTCCAAAGTAACTAAAAAAATATTTTTTTTTCCAAAGTAACTAAAAAAATATTTTTTTTCCAAAGTAACTAAAAAAATATATTTTTTCCAAAGTAACTAAAAAAATATTTTTTTTTCCAAAGTAACTAAAAAAATAATTTTTTTTCCAAAGTAACTAAAAAAATAATTTTTTTTCCAAAGTAACTAAAAAAATATTTTTTTTTCCAAAGTAACTAAAAAAATATTTTTTTTTCCAAAGTAACTAAAAAAATATTTTTTTTTCCAAAGTAACTAAAAAAATATTTTTTTTTCCAAAGTAACTAAAAAAATATTTTTTTTTCCAAAGTAACTAAAAAAATATTTTTTTTTCCAAAGTAACTAAAAAAATATTTTTTTTTCCAAAGTAACTAAAAAAATATTTTTTTTTCCAAAGTAACTAAAAAAATATTTTTTTTTCCAAAGTAACTAAAAAAATATTTTTTTTTCCAAAGTAACTAAAAAAATATTTTTTTTTCCAAAGTAACTAAAAAAATATTTTTTTTTCCAAAGTAACTAAAAAAATATTTTTTTTCCCAAAGTAACTAAAAAAATATTTTTTTTTCCAAAGTAACTAAAAAAATATTTTTTTTTCCAAAGTAACTAAAAAAATATTTTTTTTTCCAAAGTAACTAAAAAAATATTTTTTTTCCAAAGTAACTAAAAAAATATTTTTTTTTCCAAAGTAACTAAAAAAGTAACTTTTTTTCCAAAGTAACTAAAAAAATATTTTTTTTTCCAAAGTAACTAAAAAAGTAAATTTTTTCCAAAGTAACTAAAAAAATATTTTTTTTTCCAAAGTAACTAAAAAAATATTTTTTTTTCCAAAGTAACTAAAAAAGTAACTTTTTTTCCAAAGTAACTAAAAAAATATTTTTTTTTCCAAAGTAACTAAAAAAGTAAATTTTTTCCAAAGTAACTAAAAAAATATTTTGTTTTCCAAAGTAACTAAAAAAATATTTTTTTTTCCAAAGTAACTAAAAAAATATTTTTTTTTCCAAAGTAACTAAAAAAATATTTTTTTTTCCAAAGTAACTAAAAAAATATTTTATTTTCCAAAGTAACTAAAAAACAATTTTTTTTTCCAAAGTAACTAAAAAAATATTTTTTTTTCCAAAGTAACTAAAAAAATATTTTTTTTTCCAAAGTAACTAAAAAAATATTTTTTTTTCCAAAGTAACTAAAAAAATATTTTTTTTTCCAAAGTAACTAAAAAAATATTTTTTTTTCCAAAGTAACTAAAAAAATATTTTTTTTTCCAAAGTAACTAAAAAAATATTTTTTTTCCAAAGTAACGAAAAAAATATTTTTTTTTCCAAAGTAACTAAAAAAGTAACTTTTTTTCCAAAGTAACTAAAAAAATATTTTTTTTTCCAAAGTAACTAAAAAAGTAAATTTTTTCCAAAGTAACTAAAAAAATATTTTTTTTTCCAAAGTAACTAAAAAAATATTTTTTTTTCCAAAGTAACTAAAAAAATATTTTTTTTTCCAAAGTAACTAAAAAAAATAATTTTTTTTCCAAAGTAACTAAAAAAATATTTTTTTTTCCAAAGTAACTAAAAAAATATTTTTTTTTCCAAAGTAACTAAAAAAATATTTTTTTTCCAAAGTAACTAAAAAATATTTTTTTTTTCCAAAGTAACTAAAAATTATTTTTTTTTCCAAAGTAACTAAAAAAAAAAAAAATTTTCCAAAGTAACTAAAAATTTATTTTTTTTTCCAAAGTAACTAAAAAAATATTTTTTTTTCCAAAGTAACTAAAAAAATATTTTTTTTTCCAAAGTAACTAAAAAAATATTTTTTTTTCCAAAGTAACTAAAAAAAATATTTTTTTTTCCAAAGTAACTAAAAAAATATTTTTTTTTCCAAAGTAACTAAAAAAATATTTTTTTTTCCAAAGTAACTAAAAAAATATTTTTTTTTCCAAAGTAACTAAAAAAATATTTTTTTTTCCAAAGTAACTAAAAAAATATTTTTTTTTCCAAAGTAACTAAAAAAATATTTTTTTTTCCAAAGTAACTAAAAAAATTTTTTTTTTCCAAAGTAACTAAAAAAGTAACTTTTTTTCCAAAGAAACTAAAAAAATATTTTTTTTTCCAAAGTAACTAAAAAAATATTTTTTTTCCAAAGTAACTAAAAAAATATTTTTTTTTCCAAAGTAACTAAAAAAATATTTTTTTTTCCAAAGTAACTAAAAAAATATTTTTTTTCCAAAGTAACTAAAAAAATATTTTTTTTTCCAAAGTAACTAAAAAAATATTTTTTTTCCCAAAGTAACTAAAAAATATTTTTTTTTCCAAAGTAACTAAAAAATTTTTTTTTTTCCAAAGTAACTAAAAAAATATTTCTTTTTCCAAACTAAAAAAATATTTTTTTTTCCAAAGTAACTAAAAAAATATTTTTTTTTCCAAAGTAACTAAAAAAATATTTTTTTTTCCAAAGTAACTAAAAAAGTAACTTTTTTTCCAAAGTAACTAAAAAAGTAACTTTTTTTCCAAAGAAACTAAAAAAATATTTTTTTTCCAAAGTAACTAAAAAAATATATTTTTTTCCAAAGTAACTAAAAAAATATTTTTTTTCCAAAGTAACTAAAAAAATATTTTTTTTTCCAAAGTAACTAAAAAAATATTTTTTTTTCCAAAGTAACTAAAAAAATATTTTTTTTCCCAAAGTAACTAAAAAAAATATTTTTTTCCAAAGTAACTAAAAAAATATTTTTTTTTCCAAAGTAACTAAAAAAATATTTTTTTTTCCAAAGTAACTAAAAAAATATTTTTTTTTCCAAAGTAACTAAAAAATTTTTTTTTTTTCCAAAGTAACTAAAAAAATATTTTTTTTTCCAAAGTAACTAAAAAAATATTTTTTTTTCCAAAGTAACTAAAAAAATATTTTTTTTCCAAAGTAACTAAAAAAATATTTTTTTTCCAAAGTAACTAAAAAAATATTTTTTTTTCCAAAGTAACTAAAAAAATAATTTTTTTTCCAAAGTAACTAAAAAAATATTTTTTTTTCCAAAGTAACTAAAAAAATATTTTTTTTTCCAAAGTAACTAAAAAAATATTTTTTTTTCCAAAGTAACTAAAAAAATATTTTTTTTTCCAAAGTAACTAAAAAAATATTTTTTTTTCCAAAGTAACTAAAAAAATAATTTTTTTTCCAAAGTAACTAAAAAAATATTTTTTTTTCCAAAGTAACTAAAAAAATATTTTTTTTCCAAAGTAACTAAAAAAATATTTTTTTTCCAAAGTAACTAAAAAAATATTTTTTTTTCCAAAGTAACTAAAAAAATAATTTTTTTTCCAAAGTAACTAAAAAAATATTTTTTTTTCCAAAGTAACTAAAAAAATATTTTTTTTTCCAAAGTAACTAAAAAAATATTTTTTTTTCCAAAGTAACTAAAAAAATATTTTTTTTTCCAAAGTAACTAAAAAAATATTTTTTTTTCCAAAGTAACTAAAAAAATAATTTTTTTTCCAAAGTAACTAAAAAAATATTTTTTTTTCCAAAGTAACTAAAAAAATATTTTTTTTTCCAAAGTAACTAAAAAAATATTTTTTTTTCCAAAGTAACTAAAAATATATATTTTTTTCCAAAGTAACTAAAAAAATATTTTTTTTTCCAAAGTAACTAAAAAAATATTTTTTTTCCCAAAGTAACTAAAAAAATATTTTTTTTTCCAAAGTAACTAAAAAAATATTTTTTTTTCCAAAGTAACTAAAAAAATATTTTTTTTCCAAAGTAACTAAAAAAATATTTTTTTTTCCAAAGTAACTAAAAAAGTAACTTTTTTTCCAAAGTAACTAAAAAAATATTTTTTTTTTCCAAAGTAACTAAAAAAGTAAATTTTTTCCAAAGTAACTAAAAAAATATTTTTTTTTCCAAAGTAACTAAAAAAATATTTTTTTTTCCAAAGTAACTAAAAAAGTAACTTTTTTTCCAAAGTAACTAAAAAAATATTTTTTTTTCCAAAGTAACTAAAAAAGTAAATTTTTTCCAAAGTAACTAAAAAAATATTTTGTTTTCCAAAGTAACTAAAAAAATATTTTTTTTTCCAAAGTAACTAAAAAAATATTTTTTTTTCCAAAGTAACTAAAAAAATATTTTTTTTTCCAAAGTAACTAAAAAAATATTTTATTTTCCAAAGTAACTAAAAAAAATTTTTTTTTCCAAAGTAACTAAAAAAATATTTTTTTTCCAAAGTAACTAAAAAAATATTTTTTTTTCCAAAGTAACTAAAAAAATATTTTTTTTTCCAAAGTAACTAAAAAAATATTTTTTTTTCCAAAGTAACTAAAAAAATATTTTTTTTCCCAAAGTAACTAAAAAAATATTTTTTTTTCCAAAGTAACTAAAAAAATATTTTTTTTCCAAAGTAACTAAAAAAGTAACTTTTTTTCCAAAGAAACTAAAAAAATATTTTTTTTTCCAAAGTAACTAAAAAAATATTTTTTTTCCAAAGTAACTAAAAAAATATTTTTTTTTCCAAAGTAACTAAAAAAATATTTTTTTTTCCAAAGTAACTAAAAAAATATTTTTTTTCCAAAGTAACTAAAAAAATATTTTTTTTTCCAAAGTAACTAAAAAAATATTTTTTTTCCCAAAGTAACTAAAAAAAAAAATTTTTTTCCAAAGTAACTAAAAATTTTTTTTTTTTTCCAAAGTAACTAAAAAAAAATTTTTTTTTTCCAAAGTAACTAAAAAAATATTTTTTTTTCCAAAGTAACTAAAAAACAATTTTTTTTTCCAAAGTAACTAAAAAACAATTTTTTTTTCCAAAGTAACTAAAAAAATATTTTTTTTTCCAAAGTAACTAAAAAAATA
Source organism: Melanostigma gelatinosum (assembly GCF_949748355.1). Classification (NCBI taxonomy): domain Eukaryota; kingdom Metazoa; phylum Chordata; class Actinopteri; order Perciformes; family Zoarcidae; genus Melanostigma; species Melanostigma gelatinosum. Next base: position 8,793,307 of record NC_136654.1, on the reverse strand, counting down.
TTTTTTTTTCCAAAGTAACTAAAAAACAATTTTTTTTCCAAAGTAACTAAAAAAATATTTTTTTTTCCAAAGTAACTAAAAAAATATTTTTTTTTCCAAAGTAACTAAAAAAATTTTTTTTTCCAAAGTAACTAAAAAAATTTTTTTTTTTCCAAAGTAACTAAAAAAATATTTTTTTTTCCAAAGTAACTAAAAAAGTAAAATTTTTCCAAAGTAACTAAAAAAATATTTTTTTTTCCAAAGTAACTAAAAAAATATTTTTTTTTCCAAAGTAACTAAAAAAATATTTTTTTTTCCAAAGTAACTAAAAAAAATATTTTTTTTTCCAAAGTAACTAAAAAAATTTTTTTTTTTCCAAAGTAACTAAAAAAATATTTTTTTTTCCAAAGTAACTAAAAAAATATTTTTTTTCCAAAGTAACTAAAAAATATTTTTTTTTTCCAAAGTAACTAAAAAATATTTTTTTTTCCAAAGTAACTAAAAAAAAAAAAAAATTTCCAAAGTAACTAAAATTTTTTTTTTTTTCCAAAGTAACTAAAAAAATATTTTTTTTTCCAAAGTAACTAAAAAAATATTTTTTTTTCCAAAGTAACTAAAAAAATATTTTTTTTTCCAAAGTAACTAAAAAAAATATTTTTTTTTCCAAAGTAACTAAAAAAATATTTTTTTTTCCAAAGTAACTAAAAAAATATTTTTTTTTCCAAAGTAACTAAAAAAATATTTTTTTTCCAAAGTAACTAAAAAATATTTTTTTTTTCCAAAGTAACTAAAAAATATTTTTTTTTCCAAAGTAACTAAAAAAAAAAAAAAATTTCCAAAGTAACTAAAATTTTTTTTTTTTTTCCAAAGTAACTAAAAAAATATTTTTTTTTCCAAAGTAACTAAAAAAATATTTTTTTTTCCAAAGTAACTAAAAAAATATTTTTTTTTCCAAAGTAACTAAAAAAAATATTTTTTTTTCCAAAGTAACTAAAAAAATATTTTTTTTTCCAAAGTAACTAAAAAAATATTTTTTTTCCCAAAGTAACTAAAAAAATATTTTTTTTTCCAAAGTAACTAAAAAAATATTTTTTTTCCAAAGTAACTAAAAAAGTAACTTTTTTTCCAAAGAAACTAAAAAAATATTTTTTTTTCCAAAGTAACTAAAAAAATATTTTTTTTCCAAAGTAACTAAAAAAATATTTTTTTTTCCAAAGTAACTAAAAAAATATTTTTTTTTCCAAAGTAACTAAAAAAATATTTTTTTTCCAAAGTAACTAAAAAAATATTTTTTTTTCCAAAGTAACTAAAAAAATATTTTTTTTCCCAAAGTAACTAAAAAAAAAAAAATTTTCCAAAGTAACTAAAAAAATTTTTTTTTTTCCAAAGTAACTAAAAAAAAAATTTTTTTTTCCAAAGTAACTAAAAAAATATTTTTTTTTCCAAAGTAACTAAAAAACAATTTTTTTTTCCAAAGTAACTAAAAAAATATTTTTTTTTCCAAAGTAACTAAAAAAATATTTTTTTTTCCAAAGTAACTAAAAAAATATTTTTTTTTCCAAAGTAACTAAAAAACAATTTTTTTTCCAAAGTAACTAAAAAAATATTTTTTTTTCCAAAGTAACTAAAAAAATATTTTTTTTTCCAAAGTAACTAAAAAAATTTTTTTTTCCAAAGTAACTAAAAAAATATTTTTTTTTCCAAAGTAACTAAAAAAATATTTTTTTTTCCAAAGTAACTAAAAAAGTAAAATTTTTCCAAAGTAACTAAAAAAATATTTTTTTTTCCAAAGTAACTAAAAAAATATTTTTTTTTCCAAAGTAACTAAAAAAAATATTTTTTTTTCCAAAGTAACTAAAAAAATATTTTTTTTCCAAAGTAACTAAAAAAATATTTTTTTTTCCAAAGTAACTAAAAAAATATTTTTTTTCCAAAGTAACTAAAAAATATTTTTTTTTTCCAAAGTAACTAAAAAATATTTTTTTTTCCAAAGTAACTAAAAAAAAAAAAAAAATTCCAAAGTAACTAAAATTTTTTTTTTTTTCCAAAGTAACTAAAAAAATATTTTTTTTTCCAAAGTAACTAAAAAAATATTTTTTTTTCCAAAGTAACTAAAAAAATATTTTTTTTTCCAAAGTAACTAAAAAAAATATTTTTTTTTCCAAAGTAACTAAAAAAATATTTTTTTTTCCAAAGTAACTAAAAAAATATTTTTTTTTCCAAAGTAACTAAAAAAATATTTTTTTTTCCAAAGTAACTAAAAAAATATTTTTTTTTCCAAAGTAACTAAAAAAATATTTTTTTTTCCAAAGAAACTAAAAAAATATTTTTTTTTCCAAAGTAACTAAAAAAATATTTTTTTTCCAAAGTAACTAAAAAAATATTTTTTTTTCCAAAGTAACTAAAAAAATATTTTTTTTCCCAAAGTAACTAAAAAATATTTTTTTTTCCAAAGTAACTAAAAAATTTTTTTTTTCCAAAGTAACTAAAAAAATATTTCTTTTTCCAAACTAAAAAAATATTTTTTTTTCCAAAGTAACTAAAAAAATATTTTTTTTTCCAAAGTAACTAAAAATATATTTTTTTTTCCAAAGTAACTAAAAAAGTAACTTTTTTTCCAAAGTAACTAAAAAAGTAACTTTTTTTCCAAAGAAACTAAAAAAATATTTTTTTTCCAAAGTAACTAAAAAAATATATTTTTTTCCAAAGTAACTAAAAAAATATTTTTTTTCCAAAGTAACTAAAAAAATATTTTTTTTTCCAAAGTAACTAAAAAAATATTTTTTTTTCCAAAGTAACTAAAAAAATATTTTTTTTCCCAAAGTAACTAAAAAAAATTTTTTTTTCCAAAGTAACTAAAAAAATATTTTTTTTCCCAAAGTAACTAAAAAAATATTTTTTTTTCCAAAGTAACTAAAAAAATATTTTTTTTTCCAAAGTAACTAAAAAAATATTTTTTTTTCCAAAGTAACTAAAAAAATATTTTTTTTTCCAAAGTAACTAAAAAAATATATTTTTTTTTCCAAAGTAACTAAAAAAATATTTTTTTTTCCAAAGTAACTAAAAAAATATTTTTTTTTCCAAAGTAACTAAAAAAATTATTTTTTTTCCAAAGTAACTAAAAATATATTTTTTTTTACAAAGTAACTAAAAAAATATTTTTTTTTCCAAAGTAACTAAAAAAATATATTTTTTTCCAAAGTAACTAAAAAAATATATTTTTTTCCAAAGTAACTAAAAAAATATTTTTTTTCCAAAGTAACTAAAAAAATATTTTTTTTTCCAAAGTAACTAAAAAAATATTTTTTTTTCCAAAGTAACTAAAAAAATATTTTTTTTTCCAAAGTAACTAAAAAAATATTTTTTTTTCCAAAGTAACTAAAAAAATATTTTTTTTTCCAAAGTAACTAAAAAAATATTTTTTTTTCCAAAGTAACTAAAAAAATATTTTTTTTTCCAAAGTAACTAAAAAAATATTTTTTTTTCCAAAGTAACTAAAAAAATATTTTTTTTTCCAAAGTAACTAAAAAAATATTTTTTTTTCCAAAGTAACTAAAAAAATATTTTTTTTCCAAAGTAACTAAAAAAATATTTTTTTTTCCAAAGTAACTAAAAAAATATTTTTTTTTCCAAAGTAACTAAAAAAATATTTTTTTTTCCAAAGTAACTAAAAAAATATTTTTTTTTCCAAAGTAACTAAAAAATATATTTTTTTTTCCAAAGTAACTAAAAAAATATTTTTTTTTCCAAAGTAACTAAAAAAATATTTTTTTTTCCAAAGTAACTAAAAAAATATTTTTTTTCCAAAGTAACTAAAAAATATTTTTTTTTTCCAAAGTAACTAAAAAATATTTTTTTTTCCAAAGTAACTAAAAAAAAAAAAAATTTCCAAAGTAACTAAAATTTTTTTTTTTTTTCCAAAGTAACTAAAAAAATATTTTTTTTTCCAAAGTAACTAAAAAAATATTTTTTTTTCCAAAGTAACTAAAAAAATATTTTTTTTTCCAAAGTAACTAAAAAAAATATTTTTTTTTCCAAAGTAACTAAAAAAATATTTTTTTTTCCAAAGTAACTAAAAAAATATTTTTTTTTCCAAAGTAACTAAAAAAATATTTTTTTTCCAAAGTAACTAAAAAATATTTTTTTTTTCCAAAGTAACTAAAAAATATTTTTTTTTCCAAAGTAACTAAAAAAAAAAAAAATTTCCAAAGTAACTAAAAATTTTTTTTTTTTTCCAAAGTAACTAAAAAAATATTTTTTTTTCCAAAGTAACTAAAAAAATATTTTTTTTTCCAAAGTAACTAAAAAAATATTTTTTTTCCCAAAGTAACTAAAAAATATATTTTTTTTTCCAAAGTAACTAAAAAAATATTTTTTTTTCCAAAGTAACTAAAAAAATATTTTTTTTTCCAAAGTAACTAAAAAAATATTTTTTTTCCCAAAGTAACTAAAAAAATATTTTTTTTTCCAAAGTAACTAAAAAAATATTTTTTTTCCAAAGTAACTAAAAAAGTAACTTTTTTTCCAAAGAAACTAAAAAAATATTTTTTTTCCAAAGTAACTAAAAAAATATTTTTTTTCCAAAGTAACTAAAAAAATATTTTTTTTTCCAAAGTAACTAAAAAAATATTTTTTTTCCAAAGTAACTAAAAAAATATTTTTTTTCCAAAGTAACTAAAAAAATATTTTTTTTTCCAAAGTAACTAAAAAAATATTTTTTTTCCCAAAGTAACTAAAAAAAAAAAAATTTTCCAAAGTAACAAAAAATTTTTTTTTTTTTCCAAAGTAACTAAAAAAAAATTTTTTTTTTCCAAAGTAACTAAAAAATATTTTTTTTCCAAAGTAACTAAAAAACAATTTTTTTTTCCAAAGTAACTAAAAAAATATTTTTTTTTCCAAAGTAACTAAAAAAATATTTTTTTTTTCCAAAGTAACTAAAAAAATATTTTTTTTCCAAAGTAACTAAAAAACAATTTTTTTTCCAAAGTAACTAAAAAAATATTTTTTTTTCAAAGTAACTAAAAAAATATTTTTTTTTCCAAAGTAACTAAAAAAATTTTTTTTCCAAAGTAACTAAAAAAATATTTTTTTTCCAAAGTAACTAAAAAAATATTTTTTTTTCCAAAGTAACTAAAAAAGTAAAATTTTTCCAAAGTAAATAAAAAATATTTTTTTTTCCAAAGTAACTAAAAAAATATTTTTTTTTCCAAAGTAACTAAAAAAATATTTTTTTTTCCAAAGTAACTAAAAAAAATATTTTTTTTTCCAAAGTAACTAAAAAAATATTTTTTTTTCCAAAGTAACTAAAAAAATATTTTTTTTTCCAAAGTAACTAAAAAAATATTTTTTTTCCAAAGTAACTAAAAAATATTTTTTTTTTCCAAAGTAACTAAAAAATATTTTTTTTTCCAAAGTAACTAAAAAAAAAAAAAATTTCCAAAGTAACTAAAATTTTTTTTTTTTTCCAAAGTAACTAAAAAAATATTTTTTTTTCCAAAGTAACTAAAAAAATATTTTTTTTTCCAAAGTAACTAAAAAAATATTTTTTTTCCAAAGTAACTAAAAAAAATATTTTTTTTTCCAAAGTAACTAAAAAAATATTTTTTTTTCCAAAGTAACTAAAAAAATATTTTTTTTCCAAAGTAACTAAAAAAATATTTTTTTTCCAAAGTAACTAAAAAAATTTTTTTTTTTTCCAAAGTAACTAAAAAAATATTTTTTTTTCCAAAGAAACTAAAAAAATATTTTTTTTTCCAAAGTAACTAAAAAAATATTTTTTTTCCAAAGTAACTAAAAAAATATTTTTTTTTCCAAAGTAACTAAAAAAATATTTTTTTTCCCAAAGTAACTAAAAAATATTTTTTTTTCCAAAGTAACTAAAAAATTTTTTTTTTCCAAAGTAACTAAAAAAATATTTCTTTTTCCAAACTAAAAAAATATTTTTTTTTCCAAAGTAACTAAAAAAAATTTTTTTTTCCAAAGTAACTAAAAATATATTTTTTTTTCCAAAGTAACTAAAAAAGTAACTTTTTTTCCAAAGAAACTAAAAAAATATTTTTTTTCCAAAGTAACTAAAAAATATATTTTTTTTCCAAAGTAACTAAAAAAATATTTTTTTTCCAAAGTAACTAAAAAAATATTTTTTTTTCCAAAGTAACTAAAAAAATATTTTTTTTCCCAAAGTAACTAAAAAAAATTTTTTTTTCCAAAGTAACTAAAAAAATATTTTTTTTCCCAAAGTAACTAAAAAAATATTTTTTTTTCCAAAGTAACTAAAAAAATATTTTTTTTTCCAAAGTAACTAAAAAAATATTTTTTTTTCCAAAGTAACTAAAAAAATATTTTTTTTTCCAAAGTAACTAAAAAAATATTTTTTTTTCCAAAGTAACTAAAAAAATATTTTTTTTTCCAAAGTAACTAAAAAAATATTTTTTTTTCCAAAGTAACTAAAAAAATTATTTTTTTTCCAAAGTAACTAAAAAAATATTTTTTTTTCCAAAGTAACTAAAAAAATATTTTTTTTCCAAAGTAACTAAAAAAATATATTTTTTTCCAAAGTAACTAAAAAAATATTTTTTTCCAAAGTAACTAAAAAAATATTTTTTTTTCCAAAGTAACTAAAAAAATATTTTTTTTTCCAAAGTAACTAAAAAAATATTTTTTTTTCCAAAGTAACTAAAAAAATATTTTTTTTTCCAAAGTAACTAAAAAATATTTTTTTTTCCAAAGTAACTAAAAAAATATTTTTTTTTCCAAAGTAACTAAAAAAATATTTTTTTTTCCAAAGTAACTAAAAAAATATTTTTTTTTCCAAAGTAACTAAAAAAATATTTTTTTTCCAAAGTAACTAAAAAAATATTTTTTTTTCCAAAGTAACTAAAAAAATATTTTTTTTTCCAAAGTAACTAAAAAAATATTTTTTTTTCCAAAGTAACTAAAAAAATATTTTTTTTTCCAAAGTAACTAAAAAAATATTTTTTTTTCCAAAGTAACTAAAAAAATATTTTTTTTCCAAAGTAACTAAAAAATATTTTTTTTCCAAAGTAACTAAAAAAATATTTTTTTTCCAAAGTAACTAAAAAAATATTTTTTTTTCCAAAGTAACTAAAAAAATATTTTTTTTCCAAAGTAACTAAAAAAATATTTTTTTTCCAAAGTAACTAAAAAAATATTTTTTTTTCCAAAGTAACTAAAAAAATATTTTTTTTTCCAAAGTAACTAAAAAAATATTTTTTTTCCAAAGTAACTAAAAAAATATTTTTTTTTCCAAAGTAACTAAAAAAATATTTTTTTTTCCAAAGTAACTAAAAAAATATTTTTTTTCCAAAGTAACTAAAAAAAATATTTTTTTTCCAAAGTAACTAAAAAATATTTTTTTTTCCAAAGTAACTAAAAAAATATTTTTTTTTCCAAAGTAACTAAAAAAATATTTTTTTTCCAAAGTAACTAAAAAAATATTTTTTTTTCCAAAGTAACTAAAAAAATATTTTTTTTTCCAAAGTAACTAAAAAAATATTTTTTTTTCCAAAGTAACTAAAAAAATATTTTTTTTCCAAAGTAACTAAAAAAATATTTTTTTTTCCAAAGTAACTAAAAAAATATTTTTTTCCAAAGTAACTAAAAAAATATTTTTTTTTCCAAAGTAACTAAAAAAATATTTTTTTCCAAAGTAACTAAAAAAATATTTTTTTTTCCAAAGTAACTAAAAAAATATTTTTTTTTCCAAAGTAACTAAAAAAATATTTTTTTTCCAAAGTAACTAAAAAAATATTTTTTTTCCAAAGTAACTAAAAAAATATTTTTTTTTCCAAAGTAACTAAAAAAATATTTTTTTTTCCAAAGTAACTAAAAAAATATTTTTTTTCCAAAGTAACTAAAAAATATTTTTTTTCCAAAGTAACTAAAAAAATATTTTTTTTTCCAAAGTAACTAAAAAAATATTTTTTTTTCCAAAGTAACTAAAAAAATATTTTTTTTTCCAAAGTAACTAAAAAAATATTTTTTTTTCCAAAGTAACTAAAAAAATATTTTTTTTCCCAAAGTAACTAAAAAAATATTTTTTTTTCCAAAGTAACTAAAAAATATTTTTTTTTCCAAAGTAACTAAAAAAATATTTTTTTTTCCAAAGTAACTAAAAAAATATTTTTTTTCCAAAGTAACTAAAAAAATATTTTTTTTTCCAAAGTAACTAAAAAAATATTTTTTTTCCAAAGTAACTAAAAAAATATTTTTTTTTCCAAAGTAACTAAAAAAATATTTTTTTTTCCAAAGTAACTAAAAAATATTTTTTTCCAAAGTAACTAAAAAAATATTTTTTTTTCCAAAGTAACTAAAAAAATATTTTTTTTCCAAAGTAACTAAAAAAATATTTTTTTTCCCAAAGTAACTAAAAAAATATTTTTTTTTCCAAAGTAACTAAAAAAATATTTTTTTTTCCAAAGTAACTAAAAAAATATTTTTTTTTCCAAAGTAACTAAAAAAATATTTTTTTTCCAAAGTAACTAAAAAAATATTTTTTTTTCCAAAGTAACTAAAAAAATATTTTTTTTTCCAAAGTAACTAAAAAAATATTTTTTTTTCCAAAGTAACTAAAAAAATATTTTTTTTTCCAAAGTAACTAAAAAAATATTTTTTTTTCCAAAGTAACTAAAAAAATATTTTTTTTTCCAAAGTAACTAAAAAAATATTTTTTTTCCAAAGTAACTAAAAAAATATTTTTTTTTCCAAAGTAACTAAAAAAATATTTTTTTTCCAAAGTAACTAAAAAAATATTTTTTTTTCCAAAGTAACTAAAAAAATATTTTTTTTCCCAAAGTAACTAAAAAAATATTTTTTTTTCCAAAGTAACTAAAAAAATATTTTTTTTTCCAAAGTAACTAAAAAAATATTTTTTTTTCCAAAGTAACTAAAAAAATATTTTTTTTTCCAAAGTAACTAAAAAAATATTTTTTTTTCCAAAGTAACTAAAAAAATATTTTTTTTTCCAAAGTAACTAAAAAAATATTTTTTTTTCCAAAGTAACTAAAAAAATATTTTTTTTTCCAAAGTAACTAAAAAAATATTTTTTTTTCCAAAGTAACTAAAAAAATATTTTTTTTTCCAAAGTAACTAAAAAAATATTTTTTTTCCCAAAGTAACTAAAAAAATATTTTTTTTTCCAAAGTAACTAAAAAAATATTTTTTTTCCAAAGTAACTAAAAAATATTTTTTTTTCCAAAGTAACTAAAAAAATATTTTTTTTCCAAAGTAACTAAAAAAATATTTTTTTTTCCAAAGTAACTAAAAAAATATTTTTTTTTCCAAAGTAACTAAAAAAATATTTTTTTTTCCAAAGTAACTAAAAAAATATTTTTTTTTCCAAAGTAACTAAAAAAATATTTTTTTTCCAAAGTAACTAAAAAAATATTTTTTTTTCCAAAGTAACTAAAAAAATATTTTTTTCCAAAGTAACTAAAAAAATATTTTTTTTCCAAAGTAACTAAAAAAATATTTTTTTTCCAAAGTAACTAAAAAAATATTTTTTTTTCCAAAGTAACTAAAAAAATATTTTTTTTTCCAAAGTAACTAAAAAAATATTTTTTTTTCCAAAGTAACTAAAAAAATATTTTTTTTCCAAAGTAACTAAAAAAATATTTTTTTTTCCAAAGTAACTAAAAAAATATTTTTTTTTCCAAAGTAACTAAAAAAATATTTTTTTTCCAAAGTAACTAAAAAATATTTTTTTTTCCAAAGTAACTAAAAAATATTTTTTTTTCCAAAGTAACTAAAAAAATATTTTTTTTTTCCAAAGTAACTAAAAAAATATTTTTTTTCCAAAGTAACTAAAAAAATATTTTTTTTTCCAAAGTAACTAAAAAAATATTTTTTTTTCCAAAGTAACTAAAAAATATTTTTTTTTCCAAAGTAACTAAAAAAATATATTTTTTTCCAAAGTAACTAAAAAAATATATTTTTTTCCAAAGTAACTAAAAAAATATTTTTTTTTCCAAAGTAACTAAAAAAATATTTTTTTTTCCAAAGTAACTAAAAAAATATTTTTTTTCCAAAGTAACTAAAAAAATATTTTTTTTTCCAAAGTAACTAAAAAAATATATTTTTTTCCAAAGTAACTAAAAAAATATTTTTTTTCCAAAGTAACTAAAAAAATATTTTTTTTCCAAAGTAACTAAAAAAATATTTTTTTTTCCAAAGTAACTAAAAAAATATTTTTTTTTCCAAAGTAACTAAAAAAATATTTTTTTTTCCAAAGTAACTAAAAAAATATTTTTTTTTCCAAAGTAACTAAAAAAATATTTTTTTTCCCAAAGTAACTAAAAAAATATTTTTTTTTCAAAGTAACTAAAAAAATATTTTTTTTTCCAAAGTAACAAAAAAAATATTTTTTTTTCCAAAGTAACTAAAAAAATATTTTTTTTCCCAAAGTAACTAAAAAAATATTTTTTTTTCCAAAGTAACTAAAAAAATATTTTTTTTTCCAAAGTAACTAAAAAAATATTTTTTTTTCCAAAGTAACTAAAAAAATATTTTTTTTCCAAAGTAACTAAAAAAATATTTTTTTTTCCAAAGTAACTAAAAAAATATTTTTTTTCCAAAGTAACTAAAAAAATATTTTTTTTTCCAAAGTAACTAAAAAATATTTTTTTTTCCAAAGTAACTAAAAAAATATTTTTTTTTCCAAAGTAACTAAAAAAATATTTTTTTTTCCAAAGTAACTAAAAAAATATTTTTTTTCCAAAGTAACTAAAAAAATATTTTTTTTTCCAAAGTAACTAAAAAAATATTTTTTTTTCCAAAGTAACTAAAAAAATATTTTTTTTCCAAAGTAACTAAAAAATATTTTTTTTCCAAAGTAACTAAAAAAATATTTTTTTTTCCAAAGTAACTAAAAAAATATTTTTTTTCCAAAGTAACTAAAAAATATATTTTTTTCCAAAGTAACTAAAAAAATATTTTTTTTTCCAAAGTAACTAAAAAAATATTTTTTTTCCAAAGTAACTAAAAAAATATTTTTTTTTCCAAAGTAACTAAAAAAATATTTTTTTTCCAAAGTAACTAAAAAAATATTTTTTTTCCAAAGTAACTAAAAAAATATTTTTTTTTCCAAAGTAACTAAAAAAATATTTTTTTTTCCAAAGTAACTAAAAAAATATTTTTTTTTCCAAAGTAACTAAAAAAATATTTTTTTTTCCAAAGTAACTAAAAAAATATTTTTTTTTCCAAAGTAACTAAAAAAATATTTTTTTTTCCAAAGTAACTAAAAAAATATTTTTTTTTCCAAAGTAACTAAAAAAATATTTTTTTTTCCAAAGTAACTAAAAAAATATTTTTTTTTCCAAAGTAACTAAAAAAATATTTTTTTTTCCAAAGTAACTAAAAAATATTTTTTTTTCCAAAGTAACTAAAAAAATATTTTTTTTCCAAAGTAACTAAAAAAATATTTTTTTTCCAAAGTAACTAAAAAAATATTTTTTTTTCCAAAGTAACTAAAAAAATATTTTTTTTTCCAAAGTAACTAAAAAAATATTTTTTTTTCCAAAGTAACTAAAAAAGTAACTTTTTTTCCAAAGTAACTAAAAAATATTTTTTTTCCAAAGTAACTAAAAAAATATTTTTTTTTCCAAAGTAACTAAAAAAATATTTTTTTTTCCAAAGTAACTAAAAAAGTAACTTTTTTTCCAAGAAACTAAAAAAATATTTTTTTTTCCAAAGTAACTAAAAAAATATTTTTTTTTTCCAAAGTAACTAAAAAATATTTTTTTTTCCAAAGTAACTAAAAAAATATTTTTTTTCCAAAGTAACTAAAAAAATATTTTTTTTTCCAAAGTAACTAAAAAAATATTTTTTTTTCCAAAGTAACTAAAAAAATATTTTTTTTTCCAAAGTAACTAAAAAAATATTTTTTTTCCAAAGTAACTAAAAAAATATTTTTTTTTCCAAAGTAACTAAAAAATATTTTTTTTTCCAAAGTAACTAAAAAGTAACTAAAAAAATATTTTTTTTTCCAAAGAAACTAAAAAAGTAACTTTTTTTCCAAAGAAACTAAAAAAATATTTTTTTTTCCAAAGTAACTAAAAAAATATTTTTTTTCCAAAGTAACTAAAAAAATATTTTTTTTTCCAAAGTAACTAAAAAAATATTTTTTTTTCCAAAGTAACTAAAAAAATATTTTTTTTTCCAAAGTAACTAAAAAAATATTTTTTTTTCCAAAGTAACTAAAAAAATATTTTTTTTTCCAAAGTAACTAAAAAAATATTTTTTTTTCCAAAGTAACTAAAAAAATATTTTTTTTTCCAAAGTAACTAAAAAAGTAACTTTTTTTCCAAAGAAACTAAAAAAAATTTTTTTTTTCCAAAGTAACTAAAAAAATTTTTTTTTTTCCAAAGTAACTAAAAAAATTTTTTTTTTTCCAAAGTAACTAAAAAAATATTTTTTTTTCCAAAGTAACTAAAAAAATATTTTTTTTCCAAAGTAACTAAAAAAGTAAATTTTTTCCAAAGTAACTAAAAAAATATTTTTTTTTCCAAAGTAACTAAAAAAATATTTTTTTTTCCAAAGTAACTAAAAAAATATTTTTTTTTCCAAAGTAACTAAAAAAATATTTTTTTTTCCAAAGTAACTAAAAAAATATTTTTTTTCCAAAGTAACTAAAAAAATATTTTTTTTTCCAAAGTAACTAAAAAAATATTTTTTTTCCAAAGTAACTAAAAAAATATTTTTTTTTCCAAAGTAACTAAAAAAATATTTTTTTTTCCAAAGTAACTAAAAAAATATTTTTTTTTCCAAAGTAACTAAAAAAATATTTTTTTTTCCAAAGTAACTAAAAAAATATTTTTTTTCCAAAGTAACTAAAAAAATATTTTTTTTTCCAAAGTAACTAAAAAAATATTTTTTTTTCCAAAGTAACTAAAAAAATATTTTTTTTTCCAAAGTAACTAAAAAAATATTTTTTTTTCCAAAGTAACTAAAAAAATATTTTTTTTTCCAAAGTAACTAAAAAAATATTTTTTTTTCCAAAGTAGCTAAAAAAATATTTTTTTTTCCAAAGAAACTAAAAAAGTAACTTTTTTTCCAAAGAAACTAAAAAAATATTTTTTTTTCCAAAGTAACTAAAAAAATATTTTTTTTTCCAAAGTAACTAAAAAAATATATTTTTTTCCAAAGTAACTAAAAAAATATTTTTTTTTCCAAAGTAACTAAAAATTTTTTTTTTTTTCCAAAGTAACTAAAAAAATATATTTTTTTCCAAAGTAACTAAAAAAATAATTTTTTTTCCAAAGTAACTAAAAAAATATTTTTTTTTCCAAAGTAACTAAAAAAATATTTTTTTTTCCAAAGTAACTAAAAAATATATTTTTTTTTCCAAAGTAACTAAAAAAATATTTTTTTTTCCAAACTAAAAAAATATTTTTTTTTCCAAAGTAACTAAAAAAATATTTTTTTTTCCAAAGTAACTAAAAAAATATTTTTTTTTCCAAAGTAACTAAAAAAATATTTTTTTTTCCAAAGTAACTAAAAAAGTAACTTTTTTCCAAAGAAACTAAAAAAAAAATTTTTTTTCCAAAGTAACTAAAAAAATTATTTTTTTTCCAAAGTAACTAAATTTTTTTTTTTTTTTCCAAAGTAACTAAAAAAATATTTTTTTTTCCAAAGTAACTAAAAAAATATTTTTTTTTCCAAAGTAACTAAAAAAATATTTTTTTTTCCAAAGTAACTAAAAAAATAATTTTTTTTCCAAAGTAACTAAAAAAATATTTTTTTTCCAAAGTAACTAAAAAAATAATTTTTTTTCCAAAGTAACTAAAAAAATATTTTTTTTTCCAAAGTAACTAAAAAAATAATTTTTTTTCCAAAGTAACTAAAAAAGTAACTTTTTTTCCAAAGAAACTAAAAAAATATTTTTTTTTCCAAAGTAACTAAAAAAATATTTTTTTTCCAAAGTAACTAAAAAAATATTTTTTTTTCCAAAGTAACTAAAAAAATATTTTTTTTTCCAAAGTAACTAAAAAAAAATATTTTTTTCCAAAGTAACTAAAAAAATATTTTTTTTTCCAAAGTAACTAAAAAATTTTTTTTTTTCCAAAGTAACTAAAAAAATATTTTTTTTTCCAAAGTAACTAAAAAAATATTTTTTTTTCCAAAGTAACTAAAAAAATATTTTTTTTTCCAAAGTAACTAAAAAAATATTTTTTTTTCCAAAGTAACTAAAAAAAAAAAATTTTTTTCCAAAGTAACTAAAAAAATATTTTTTTTTCCAAAGTAACTAAAAAAATATTTTTTTTTCCAAAGTAACTAAAAAAATATATTTTTTTTCCAAAGTAACTAAAAAAATATTTTTTTTTCCAAAGTAACTAAAAAAATATTTTTTTTTCTAAAGTAACTAAAAAATTATTTTTTTTTCCAAAGTAACTAAAAAAATATTTTTTTTTCCAAAGTAACTAAAAAAATATTTTTTTTTCCAAAGTAACTAAAAAAATATATTTTTTTTCCAAAGTAACTAAAAAAATATTTTTTTTTCCAAAGTAACTAAAAAAATATTTTTTTTTCTAAAGTAACTAAAAAAATATTTTTTTTTCCAAAGTAACTAAAAAAATATTTTTTTTTCCAAAGTAACTAAAAAAATATTTTTTTTTCCAAAGTAACTAAAAAAGTAACTTTTTTTCCAAAGAAACTAAAAAAATATTTTTTTTCCAAAGTAACTAAAAAAATATTTTTTTTCCAAAGTAACTAAAAAAATATTTTTTTTTCCAAAGTAACTAAAAAAATATTTTTTTTTCCAAAGTAACTAAAAAAATATTTTTTTTTCCAAAGTAACTAAAAAAATATTTTTTTTTCCAAAGTAACTAAAAAAATATTTTTTTTTCCAAAGTAACTAAAAAAAATATTTTTTTTTCCAAAGTAACTAAAAAAAAATTTTTTTTTCCAAAGTAACTAAAAATTTTTTTTTTTTTCCAAAGTAACTAAAAAAATTTTTTTTTTTCCAAAGTAACTAAAAAAATATTTTTTTTTCCAAAGTAACTAAAAAAATATTTTTTTTCCAAAGTAACTAAAAAAATATTTTTTTTTCCAAAGTAACTAAAAAAATATTTTTTTTTCCAAAGTAACTAAAAAAATATTTTTTTTTCCAAAGTAACTAAAAAAATATTTTTTTTTCCAAAGTAACTAAAAAAAAAAAATTTTTTCCAAAGTAACTAAAAAAATATTTTTTTTTCCAAAGTAACTAAAAAAATATTTTTTTTTCCAAAGTAACTAAAAAAATATTTTTTTTTCCAAAGTAACTAAAAAAATATTTTTTTTTCCAAAGAAACTAAAAAAATATTTTTTTTTCCAAAGTAACTAAAAAAATATTTTTTTTCCAAAGTAACTAAAAAAATATTTTTTTTTCCAAAGTAACTAAAAAAATATTTTTTTTTCCAAAGTAACTAAAAAAATATTTTTTTTTCCAAAGTAACTAAAAAAATATTTTTTTTTCCAAAGTAACTAAAAAAATATTTTTTTTTCCAAAGTAACTAAAAAAATAATTTTTTTTCCAAAGTAACTAAAAAAATATTTTTTTTTCCAAAGTAACTAAAAAAATATTTTTTTTTCCAAGGTAACTAAAAAAATATATTTTTTTCCAAAGTAACTAAAAAAATATTTTTTTTTCCAAAGTAACTAAAAAAAATTTTTTTTTTCCAAAGTAACTAAAAAATTAACTTTTTTTCCAAAGTAACTAAAAAAATATTTTTTTTTCCAAAGTAACTAAAAAAATATTTTTTTTTCCAAAGTAACTAAAAAAATATTTTTTTTTCCAAAGTAACTAAAAAAGTAAATTTTTTCCAAAGTAACTAAAAAAATATTTTTTTTTCCAAAGTAACTAAAAAAATATTTTTTTTTCCAAAGTAACTAAAAAAATATTTTTTTTTCCAAAGTAACTAAAAAAATATTTTTTTTTCCAAAGTAACTAAAAAAATATATTTTTTCCAAAGTAACTAAAAAAATATTTTTTTTTCCAAAGTAACTAAAAAAATATTTTTTTTCCAAAGTAACTAAAAAAATATTTTTTTTTCCAAAGTAACTAAAAAAATATTTTTTTTTCCAAAGTAACTAAAAAAATATTTTTTTTTCCAAAGTAACTAAAAAAATATTTTTTTTTCCAAAGTAACTAAAAAAATATATTTTTTTCCAAAGTAACTAAAAAAATATATTTTTTTCCAAAGTAACTAAAAAAATATATTTTTTCCAAAGTAACTAAAAAAATATTTTTTTTTCCAAAGTAACTAAAAAAATATTTTTTTTCCAAAGTAACTAAAAAAATATTTTTTTTTCCAAAGTAACTAAAAAAATATTTTTTTTTCCAAAGTAACTAAAAAAATATTTTTTTTTCCAAAGTAACTAAAAAAATACTTTTTTTCCAAAGTAACTAAAAAAATATTTTTTTTCCAAAGTAACTAAAAAAAATTTTTTTTTCCAAAGTAACTAAAAAAAATTTTTTTTTTCCAAAGTAACTAAAAAAATTTTTTTTTTCCAAAGTAACTAAAAAAATTTTTTTTTTTCCAAAGTAACTAAAAAAAAATTTTTTTTTCCAAAGTAACTAAAAAAAATTTTTTTTTTCCAAAGTAACTAAAAAAAAAATTTTTTTTCCAAAGTAACTAAAAAATTTATTTTTTTTCCAAAGTAACTAAAAAAATTTTTTTTTTTCCAAAGTAACTAAAAAAATATTTTTTTTTCCAAAGTAACTAAAAAAATATTTTTTTTTCCAAAGTAACTAAAAAAATATTTTTTTTTCCAAAGTAACTAAATAAATATTTTTTTTTCCAAAGTAACTAAAAAAATATTTTTTTTTCCAAAGTAACTAAAAAAATATTTTTTTTTCCAAAGTAACTAAAAAAATATTTTTTTTTCCAAAGTAACTAAAAAAATATTTTTTTTTCCAAAGTAACTAAAAAAATATTTTTTTTCCAAAGTAACTAAAAAAGTAAATTTTTTCCAAAGTAACTAAAAAAATATTTTTTTTTCCAAAGTAACTAAAAAAATATTTTTTTTTCCAAAGTAACTAAAAAAATATTTTTTTTTCCAAAGTAACTAAAAAAATATATTTTTTTCCAAAGTAACTAAAAAAATATTTTTTTTTCCAAAGTAACTAAAAAAATATTTTTTTTCCAAAGTAACTAAAAAAATATTTTTTTTTCCAAAGTAACTAAAAAAATATTTTTTTTTCCAAAGTAACTAAAAAAATATTTTTTTTCCCAAAGTAACTAAAAAAATATTTTTTTTTCCAAAGTAACTAAAAAAATATTTTTTTTTCCAAAGTAACTAAAAAAATATTTTTTTTTCCAAAGTAACTAAAAAATATTTTTTTTTCCAAAGAAACTAAAAAAGTAACTTTTTTTCCAAAGAAACTAAAAAAATATTTTTTTTTCCAAAGTAACTAAAAAAATATTTTTTTTCCAAAGTAACTAAAAAAATATTTTTTTTTCCAAAGTAACTAAAAAAAATTTTTTTTTTCCAAAGTAACTAAAAAAATATTTTTTTTTCCAAAGTAACTAAAAAAATATTTTTTTTTCCAAAGTAACTAAAAAAATATATTTTTTTCCAAAGTAACTAAAAAAATATTTTTTTTTCCAAAGTAACTAAAAAAAATTTTTTTTTTCCAAAGTAACTAAAAAAATATATTTTTTTCCAAAGTAACTAAAAAAATAATTTTTTTTCCAAAGTAACTAAAAAAATATTTTTTTTTCCAAAGTAACTAAAAAAATATTTTTTTTTCCAAAGTAACTAAAAAAAATATTTTTTTTTCCAAAGTAACTAAAAAAATATTTTTTTTTCCAAACTAAAAAAATATTTTTTTTTCCAAAGTAACTAAAAAAATATTTTTTTTTCCAAAGTAACTAAAAAAATATTTTTTTTTCCAAAGTAACTAAAAAAATATTTTTTTTTCCAAAGTAACTAAAAAAGTAACTTTTTTCCAAAGAAACTAAAAAAAATTTTTTTTTTCCAAAGTAACTAAAAAAATTTTTTTTTTTCCAAAGTAACTAAAATTTTTTTTTTTTTTCCAAAGTAACTAAAAAAATATTTTTTTTTCCAAAGTAACTAAAAAAATATATTTTTTTCCAAAGTAACTAAAAAAATATATTTTTTTCCAAAGTAACTAAAAAAATATTTTTTTTTCCAAAGTAACTAAAAAAATATTTTTTTTTCCAAAGTAACTAAAAAAATAATTTTTTTTCCAAAGTAACTAAAAAAATATTTTTTTTTCCAAAGTAACTAAAAAAATATTTTTTTTTCCAAAGTAACTAAAAAAGTAACTTTTTTTCCAAAGAAACTAAAAAAATATTTTTTTTTCCAAAGTAACTAAAAAAATATTTTTTTTCCAAAGTAACTAAAAAAATATTTTTTTTTCCAAAGTAACTAAAAAAATATTTTTTTTTCCAAAGTAACTAAAAAAAAATATTTTTTTCCAAAGTAACTAAAAAAATATTTTTTTTTCCAAAGTAACTAAAAAAATTTTTTTTTTTTCCAAAGTAACTAAAAAAATATTTTTTTTTCCAAAGTAACTAAAAAAATATTTTTTTTTCCAAAGTAACTAAAAAAATATTTTTTTTTCCAAAGTAACTAAAAAAATATTTTTTTTTCCAAAGTAACTAAAAAAAAATTTTTTTTTTCCAAAGTAACTAAAAAAATATTTTTTTTTCCAAAGTAACTAAAAAAATATTTTTTTTTCCAAAGTAACTAAAAAAATATATTTTTTTTCCAAAGTAACTAAAAAAATATTTTTTTTTCCAAAGTAACTAAAAAAATATTTTTTTTTCTAAAGTAACTAAAAAAATATTTTTTTTTCCAAAGTAACTAAAAAAATATTTTTTTTTCCAAAGTAACTAAAAAAATATTTTTTTTTCCAAAGTAACTAAAAAAGTAACTTTTTTTCCAAAGAAACTAAAAAAATATTTTTTTTCCAAAGTAACTAAAAAAATATTTTTTTTCCAAAGTAACTAAAAAAATATTTTTTTTTCCAAAGTAACTAAAAAAATATTTTTTTTTCCAAAGTAACTAAAAAAATATTTTTTTTTCCAAAGTAACTAAAAAAATATTTTTTTTTCCAAAGTAACTAAAAAAATATTTTTTTTTCCAAAGTAACTAAAAAAATATTTTTTTTTCCAAAGTAACTAAAAAAATATTTTTTTTTCCAAAGTAACTAAAAAAATATTTTTTTTTCCAAAGTAACTAAAAAAAATTTTTTTTTTCCAAAGTAACTAAAAATTTTTTTTTTTTTCCAAAGTAACTAAAAAATTTTTTTTTTTTCCAAAGTAACTAAAAAAATATTTTTTTTTCCAAAGTAACTAAAAAAATATTTTTTTTCCAAAGTAACTAAAAAAATATTTTTTTTTCCAAAGTAACTAAAAAAATATTTTTTTTTCCAAAGTAACTAAAAAAATATTTTTTTTTCCAAAGTAACTAAAAAAATATTTTTTTTTCCAAAGTAACTAAAAAAATATTTTTTTTTCCAAAGTAACTAAAAAAAAAAAAATTTTCCAAAGTAACTAAAAAAATATTTTTTTTTCCAAAGTAACTAAAAAAATATTTTTTTTTCCAAAGTAACTAAAAAAATATTTTTTTTTCCAAAGTAACTAAAAAAATATTTTTTTTTCCAAAGAAACTAAAAAAATATTTTTTTTTCCAAAGTAACTAAAAAAATATTTTTTTTCCAAAGTAACTAAAAAAATATTTTTTTTTCCAAAGTAACTAAAAAAATATTTTTTTTTCCAAAGTAACTAAAAAAATATTTTTTTTTCCAAAGTAACTAAAAAAATATTTTTTTTTCCAAAGTAACTAAAAAAATATTTTTTTTTCCAAAGTAACTAAAAAAATAATTTTTTTTCCAAAGTAACTAAAAAAATATTTTTTTTTCCAAAGTAACTAAAAAAATATTTTTTTTTCCAAGGTAACTAAAAAAATATATTTTTTTCCAAAGTAACTAAAAAAATATTTTTTTTTCCAAAGTAACTAAAAAAATATTTTTTTTTCCAAAGTAACTAAAAAATTAACTTTTTTTCCAAAGTAACTAAAAAAATATTTTTTTTTCCAAAGTAACTAAAAAAATATTTTTTTTTCCAAAGTAACTAAAAAAATATTTTTTTTTCCAAAGTAACTAAAAAAGTAAATTTTTTCCAAAGTAACTAAAAAAATATTTTTTTTTCCAAAGTAACTAAAAAAATATTTTTTTTTCCAAAGTAACTAAAAAAATATTTTTTTTTCCAAAGTAACTAAAAAAATATTTTTTTTTCCAAAGTAACTAAAAAAATATATTTTTTCCAAAGTAACTAAAAAAATATTTTTTTTTCCAAAGTAACTAAAAAAATATTTTTTTTCCAAAGTAACTAAAAAAATATTTTTTTTTCCAAAGTAACTAAAAAAATATTTTTTTTTCCAAAGTAACTAAAAAAATATTTTTTTTTCCAAAGTAACTAAAAAAATATTTTTTTTTCCAAAGTAACTAAAAAAATATATTTTTTTCCAAAGTAACTAAAAAAATATATTTTTTTCCAAAGTAACTAAAAAAATATATTTTTTCCAAAGTAACTAAAAAAATATTTTTTTTTCCAAAGTAACTAAAAAAATATTTTTTTTCCAAAGTAACTAAAAAAATATTTTTTTTTCCAAAGTAACTAAAAAAATATTTTTTTTTCCAAAGTAACTAAAAAAATATTTTTTTTTCCAAAGTAACTAAAAAAATACTTTTTTTCCAAAGTAACTAAAAAAATATTTTTTTTCCAAAGTAACTAAAAAAAATTTTTTTTTCCAAAGTAACTAAAAAAATTTTTTTTTTTCCAAAGTAACTAAAAAAAATTTTTTTTTTCCAAAGTAACTAAAAAAATTTTTTTTTTTCCAAAGTAACTAAAAAAAATTTTTTTTTTCCAAAGTAACTAAAAAAATTTTTTTTTTTCCAAAGTAACTAAAAAAAAATTTTTTTTTCCAAAGTAACTAAAAAAATTTTTTTTTTTCCAAAGTAACTAAAAAAAAATTTTTTTTTCCAAAGTAACTAAAAAAATTTTTTTTTTTCCAAAGTAACTAAAAAAATATTTTTTTTTCCAAAGTAACTAAAAAAATTTTTTTTTTTCCAAAGTAACTAAAAAAATATTTTTTTTTCCAAAGTAACTAAATAAATTTTTTTTTTCCAAAGTAACTAAAAAAATATTTTTTTTTCCAAAGTAACTAAAAAAATATTTTTTTTTCCAAAGTAACTAAAAAAATATTTTTTTTTCCAAAGTAACTAAAAAAATATTTTTTTTTCCAAAGTAACTAAAAAAATATTTTTTTTCCAAAGTAACTAAAAAAATATTTTTTTTTCCAAAGTAACTAAAAAAATATTTTTTTTTCCAAAGTAACTAAAAAAATATTTTTTTTTCCAAAGTAACTAAAAAAATATTTTTTTTCCCAAAGTAACTAAAAAAATATTTTTTTTTCCAAAGTAACTAAAAAAATATTTTTTTTTCCAAAGTAACTAAAAAAGTAACTTTTTTTCCAAAGTAACTAAAAAAGTAACTTTTTTTCCAAAGAAACTAAAAAAATATTTTTTTTTTCCAAAGTAACTAAAAAAATATTTTTTTTTCCAAACTAAAAAAATATTTTTTTTTCCAAAGTAACTAAAAAAATATTTTTTTTTCCAAAGTAACTAAAAAAATATTTTTTTTTCCAAAGTAACTAAAAAAATATTTTTTTTTCCAAAGTAACTAAAAAAGTAACTTTTTTTCCAAAGAAACTAAAAAAATATTTTTTTTCCAAAGTAACTAAATAAATATTTTTTTTTCCAAAGTAACTAAAAAAATATTTTTTTTTCCAAAGTAACTAAAAAAATATTTTTTTTTCCAAAGTAACTAAAAAAATATTTTTTTTTCCAAAGTAACTAAAAAAATATTTTTTTTTCCAAAGTAACTAAAAAAATATTTTTTTTCCAAAGTAACTAAAAAAATATTTTTTTTTCCAAAGTAACTAAAAAAATATTTTTTTTTCCAAAGTAACTAAAAAAATATTTTTTTTTCCAAAGTAACTAAAAAAATATTTTTTTTCCCAAAGTAACTAAAAAAATATTTTTTTTTCCAAAGTAACTAAAAAAATATTTTTTTTTCCAAAGTAACTAAAAAAGTAACTTTTTTTCCAAAGTAACTAAAAAAGTAACTTTTTTTCCAAAGAAACTAAAAAAATATTTTTTTTTCCAAAGTAACTAAAAAAATATTTTTTTTTCCAAACTAAAAAAATATTTTTTTTTCCAAAGTAACTAAAAAAATATTTTTTTTTCCAAAGTAACTAAAAAAATATTTTTTTTTCCAAAGTAACTAAAAAAATATTTTTTTTTCCAAAGTAACTAAAAAAGTAACTTTTTTTCCAAAGAAACTAAAAAAATAATTTTTTTCCAAAGTAACTAAAAAAATATTTTTTTTTCCAAAGTAACTAAAAAAAATTTTTTTTTTCCAAAGTAACTAAAAAAATATTTTTTTTTCCAAAGTAACTAAAAAAATATTTTTTTTTCCAAAGTAACTAAAAAAATATTTTTTTTTCCAAAGTAACTAAAAAAATATTTTTTTTTCCAAAGTAACTAAAAAATATATATTTTTTTCCAAAGTAACTAAAAAAATATTTTTTTTTCCAAAGTAACTAAAAAAATATTTTTTTTTCCAAAGTAACTAAAAAAATATATTTTTTTTCCAAAGTAACTAAAAAAATATTTTTTTTTCTAAAGTAACTAAAAAAATATTTTTTTTTCCAAAGTAACTAAAAAAATATTTTTTTTTCCAAAGTAACTAAAAAAATATTTTTTTTTCCAAAGTAACTAAAAAAGTAACTTTTTTTCCAAAGAAACTAAAAAAATATTTTTTTTCCAAAGTAACTAAAAAAATATTTTTTTTCCAAAGTAACTAAAAAAATATTTTTTTTTCCAAAGTAACTAAAAAAATATTTTTTTTTCCAAAGTAACTAAAAAAATATTTTTTTTCCCAAAGTAACTAAAAAAATATTTTTTTTTCCAAAGTAACTAAAAAAATATTTTTTTTTCCAAAGTAACTAAAAAAATATTTTTTTTTCCAAAGTAACTAAAAAAATATTTTTTTTTCCAAAGTAACTAAAAAAATAATTTTTTTTCCAAAGTAACTAAAAAATTTTTTTTTTTCCAAAGTAACTAAAAAATTTTTTTTTTTCCAAAGTAACTAAAAATTTTTTTTTTTTTCCAAAGTAACTAAAAAAATATTTTTTTTTCCAAAGTAACTAAAAAAATATTTTTTTTCCAAAGTAACTAAAAAAATATTTTTTTTTCCAAAGTAACTAAAAAAATATTTTTTTTTCCAAAGTAACTAAAAAAATATTTTTTTTTCCAAAGTAACTAAAAAAATATTTTTTTTTCCAAAGTAACTAAAAAAATATTTTTTTTTCCAAAGTAACTAAAAAAATATTTTTTTTTCCAAAGTAACTAAAAAAATATTTTTTTTTCCAAAGTAACTAAAAAAATATTTTTTTTTCCAAAGTAACTAAAAAAATATTTTTTTTTCCAAAGTAACTAAAAAAATATTTTTTTTTCCAAAGAAACTAAAAAAATATTTTTTTTTCCAAAGTAACTAAAAAAATATTTTTTTTCCAAAGTAACTAAAAAAATATTTTTTTTTCCAAAGTAACTAAAAAAATATTTTTTTTTCCAAAGTAACTAAAAAAATATTTTTTTTTCCAAAGTAACTAAAAAAATATTTTTTTTTCCAAAGTAACTAAAAAAATATTTTTTTTTCCAAAGTAACTAAAAAAATAATTTTTTTTCCAAAGTAACTAAAAAAATATTTTTTTTTCCAAAGTAACTAAAAAAATATTTTTTTTTCCAAGGTAACTAAAAAAATATTTTTTTTTCCAAAGTAACTAAAAAAATATTTTTTTTTCCAAAGTAACTAAAAAAATATTTTTTTTTCCAAAGTAACTAAAAAAATATTTTTTTTTCCAAAGTAACTAAAAAAATATTTTTTTTTCCAAAGTAACTAAAAAAATATTTTTTTTTCCAAAGTAACTAAAAAAATATTTTTTTTTCCAAAGTAACTAAAAAAATATTTTTTTTTCCAAAGTAACTAAAAAAATATTTTTTTTTCCAAAGTAACTAAAAAAATATTTTTTTTTCCAAAGTAACTAAAAAAATATTTTTTTTTCCAAAGTAACTAAAAAAATATTTTTTTTTCCAAAGTAACTAAAAAAATATTTTTTTTTCCAAAGTAACTAAAAAAATATTTTTTTTTCCAAAGTAACTAAAAAAATAATTTTTTTTCCAAAGTAACTAAAAAAATTTTTTTTTTTCCAAAGTAACTAAAAATTTTTTTTTTTTCCAAAGTAACTAAAAATTTTTTTTTTTTCCAAAGTAACTAAAAAAATATTTTTTTTTCCAAAGTAACTAAAAAAATATTTTTTTTCCAAAGTAACTAAAAAAATATTTTTTTTTCCAAAGTAACTAAAAAAATATTTTTTTTTCCAAAGTAACTAAAAAAATATTTTTTTTTCCAAAGTAACTAAAAAATATTTTTTTTTCCAAAGTAACTAAAAAAATATTTTTTTTTCCAAAGTAACTAAAAAAATATTTTTTTTTCCAAAGTAACTAAAAAAATATTTTTTTTTCCAAAGTAACTAAAAAAATATTTTTTTTTCCAAAGTAACTAAAAAAATATTTTTTTTTCCAAAGTAACTAAAAAAATATTTTTTTTTCCAAAGTAACTAAAAAAATATTTTTTTTTCCAAAGAAACTAAAAAAATATTTTTTTTTCCAAAGTAACTAAAAAAATATTTTTTTTCCAAAGTAACTAAAAAAATATTTTTTTTTCCAAAGTAACTAAAAAAATATTTTTTTTTCCAAAGTAACTAAAAAAATATTTTTTTTTCCAAAGTAACTAAAAAAATATTTTTTTTTCCAAAGTAACTAAAAAAATATTTTTTTTTCCAAAGTAACTAAAAAAATAATTTTTTTTCCAAAGTAACTAAAAAAATATTTTTTTTTCCAAAGTAACTAAAAAAATATTTTTTTTTCCAAGGTAACTAAAAAAATATTTTTTTTTCCAAAGTAACTAAAAAAATATTTTTTTTTCCAAAGTAACTAAAAAAATATTTTTTTTCCAAAGTAACTAAAAAAATATTTTTTTTTCCAAAGTAACTAAAAAAATATTTTTTTTTCCAAAGTAACTAAAAAAATATTTTTTTTTCCAAAGTAACTAAAAAAATTTTTTTTTTTCCAAAGTAACTAAAAAAATATTTTTTTTTCCAAAGTAACTAAAAAAATATTTTTTTTTCCAAAGTAACTAAAAAAATATTTTTTTTTCCAAAGTAACTAAAAAAATATTTTTTTTTCCAAAGTAACTAAAAAAATATTTTTTTTTCCAAAGTAACTAAAAAAATATTTTTTTTTCCAAAGTAACTAAAAAAGTAACTTTTTTTCCAAAGTAACTAAAAAAATATTTTTTTTTCCAAAGTAACTAAAAAAGTAACTTTTTTTCCAAAGTAACTAAAAAAATATTTTTTTTTCCAAAGTAACTAAAAAAGTAAATTTTTTCCAAAGTAACTAAAAAAAATTTTTTTTTCCAAAGTAACTAAAAAAAATTTATTTTTTCCAAAGTAACTAAAAAAATTTATTTTTTTCCAAAGTAACTAAAAAAAATTTTTTTTTTCCAAAGTAACTAAAAAAATATTTTTTTTTCCAAAGTAACTAAAAAAGTAAATTTTTTCCAAAGTAACTAAAAAAATATTTTTTTTTCCAAAGTAACTAAAAAAATAATTTTTTTTCCAAAGTAACTAAAAAAATATATTTTTTTCCAAAGTAACTAAAAAAATATTTTTTTTCCAAAGTAACTAAAAAAATATTTTTTTTTCCAAAGTAACTAAAAAAGTAACTTTTTTTCCAAAGTAACTAAAAAAATATTTTTTTTTCCAAAGTAACTAAAAAAATATTTTTTTTTCCAAAGTAACTAAAAAAATATTTTTTTTCCAAAGTAACTAAAAAAATATTTTTTGTTCCAAAGTAACTAAAAAAATATTTTTTTTTCCAAAGTAACTAAAAAAATATTTTTTTTTCCAAAGTAACTAAAAAATTAACTTTTTTCCAAAGTAACTAAAAAAATATTTTTTTTTCCAAAGTAACTAAAAAAATATATTTTTTTCCAAAGTAACTAAAAAAATATTTTTTTTTCCAAAGTAACTAAAAAAGTAAATTTTTTCCAAAGTAACTAAAAAAATATTTTTTATTCCAAAGTAACAAAAAAAATATTTTTTTTTCCAAAGTAACTAAAAAAATATTTTTTTTTCCAAAGTAACTAAAAAAATATATTTTTTTCCAAAGTAACTAAAAAAATATTTTTTTTTCCAAAGTAACTAAAAAAATATTTTTTTTTCCAAAGTAACTAAAAAAATATTTTTTTTTCCAAAGTAACTAAAAAAATATTTTTTTTTCCAAAGTAACTAAAAAAATATTTTTTTTTCCAAAGTAACTAAAAAAATACTTTTTTTCCAAAGTAACTAAAAAAATATTTTTTTTTCCAAAGTAACTAAAAAAATATTTTTTTTTCCAAAGTAACTAAAAAAAATTTTTTTTTTCCAAAGTAACTAAAAAAATATTTTTTTTTCCAAAGTAACTAAAAAAATATTTTTTTTTCCAAAGTAACTAAAAAAATATTTTTTTTTCCAAAGTAACTAAAAAAATATATTTTTTTCCAAAGTAACTAAAAAAATATATTTTTTTCCAAAGTAACTAAAAAAATAAAAAAATTTCCATAGTAACTAAAAAAATAATTTTTTTTCCAAAGTAACTAAAAAAGTAAATTTTTTCCAAAGTAACTAAAAAAATATTTTTTTTTCCAAAGTAACTAAAATAATATATTTTTTTCCAAAGTAACTAAAAAAATATATTTTTTTCCAAAGTAACTAAAAAAATATTTTTTTTTCCAAAGTAACTAAAAAAATATTTTTTTTTCCAAAGTAACTAAAAAAATATTTTTTTTTCCAAAGTAACTAAAAAAATATTTTTTTTCCAAAGTAACTAAAAAAATATTTTTTTTCCAAAGTAACTAAAAAAATATTTTTTTTTCCAAAGTAACTAAAAAAATATATATTTTTCCAAAGTAACTAAAAAAGTAAATTTTTTCCAAAGTAACTAAAAAAATATTTTTTTTTCCAAAGTAACTAAAAAAATATTTTTTTTTCCAAGTAACTAAAAAAATATTTTTTTTTCCAAAGTAACTAAAAAAATATTTTTTTTTCCAAAGTAACTAAAAAAATATTTTTTTTTCCAAAGTAACTAAAAAAATATATTTTTTTCCAAAGTAACTAAAAAAATAAAAAAATTTCCAAAGTAACTAAAAAAATAATTTTTTTTCCAAAGTAACTAAAAAAGTAAATTTTTTCCAAAGTAACTAAAACAATATTTTTTTTTCCAAAGTAACTAAAATAATATTTTTTTTTCCAAAGTAACTAAAAAAATATTTTTTTTTCCAAAGTAACTAAAAAAATATATTTTTTTCCAAAGTAACTAAAAAAATATATTTTTTTCCAAAGTAACTAAAAAAATATTTTTTTTTCCAAAGTAACTAAAAAAATATTTTTTTTTCCAAAGTAACTAAAAAAATATTTTTTTTCCAAAGTAACTGAAAAAATATTTTTTTTCCAAAGTAACTAAAAAAATATTTTTTTTTCCAAAGTAACTAAAAAAATATATTTTTTTCCAAAGTAACTAAAAAAGTAAATTTTTTCCAAAGTAACTAAAAAAATATTTTTTTTTCCAAAGTAACTAAAAAAATATTTTTTTTTCCAAAGTAACTAAAAAAATATTTTTTTTTCCAAAGTAACTAAAAAAATATTTTTTTTTCCAAAGTAACTAAAAAAATATTTTTTTTTCCAAAGTAACTAAAAAAATATTTTTTTTTCCAAAGTAACTAAAAAAATTTATTTTTTTCCAAAGTAACTAAAAAAATATTTTTTTTTCCAAAGTAACTAAAAAAATATTTTTTTTTCCAAAGTAACTAAAAAAGTAAATTTTTTCCAAAGTAACTAAAAAAATATTTTTTTTTCCAAAGTAACTAAAAAAATATTTTTTTTTCCAAAGTAACTAAAAAAATATTTTTTTTTCCAAAGTAACTAAAAAAATAATTTTTTTTCCAAAGTAACTAAAAAAATATTCTTTTTTCCAAAGAAACTAAAAAAATATTTTTTTTTCCAAAGTAACTAAAAAAATATTTTTTTTCCAAAGTAACTAAAAAAATATTTTTTTTTCCAAAGTAACTAAAAAAATATATTTTTTTCCAAAGTAACTAAAAAAATATTTTTTTTTCCAAAGTAACTAAAAAAATATTTTTTTTTCCAAAGTAACAAAAAAAATATTTTTTTTTCCAAAGTAACTAAAAAAATATTTTTTTTTCCAAAGTAACTAAAAAAATATTTTTTTTCCAAAGTAACTAAAAAAATATTTTTTTTTCCAAAGTAACTAAAAAAATATTTTTTTTTCCAAAGTAACTAAAAAAATATTTTTTTTTCCAAAGTAACTAAAAAAGTAACTTTTTTTCCAAAGTAACTAAAAAAATATTTTTTTTTCCAAAGTAACTAAAAAAGTAACTTTTTTTCCAAAGTAACTAAAAAAATATTTTTTTTTCCAAAGTAACTAAAAAAATATTTTTTTTTCCAAAGTAACTAAAAAAATATATTTTTTTCCAAAGTAACTAAAAAAATATTTTTTTTTCCAAAGTAACTAAAAAAATATTTTTTTTCCAAAGTAACTAAAAAAATATTTTTTGTTCCAAAGTAACTAAAAAAAATATTTTTTTTTCCAAAGTAACTAAAAAAATATTTTTTTTTCCAAAGTAACTAAAAAATTAACTTTTTTCCAAAGTAACTAAAAAAATATTTTTTTTTCCAAAGTAACTAAAAAAATATTTTTTTTTCCAAAGTAACTAAAAAAATATTTTTTTTTCCAAAGTAACTAAAAAAGTAAATTTTTTCCAAAGTAACTAAAAAAATATTTTTTATTCCAAAGTAACAAAAAAAATATTTTTTTTTCCAAAGCAACTAAAAAAATATTTTTTTTTCCAAAGTAACTAAAAAAATATATTTTTTTCCAAAGTAACTAAAAAAATATTTTTTTTTCCAAAGTAACTAAAAAAATATTTTTTTTTCCAAAGTAACTAAAAAAATATTTTTTTTTCCAAAGTAACTAAAAAAATATTTTTTTTTCCAAAGTAACTAAAAAAATATTTTTTTTTCCAAAGTAACTAAAAAAATATTTTTTTCCAAAGTAACTAAAAAAATATTTTTTTTTCCAAAGTAACTAAAAAAATATTTTTTTTTCCAAAGTAACTAAAAAAATATTTTTTTTTCCAAAGTAACTAAAAAAATATTTTTTTTTCCAAAGTAACTAAAAAAATATTTTTTTTTCCAAAGTAACAAAAAAAATATTTTTTTTTCCAAAGTAACTAAAAAAATAAAAAAATTTCCAAAGTAACTAAAAAAATAATTTTTTTTCCAAAGTAACTAAAAAAGTAAATTTTTTCCAAAGTAACTAAAAAAATATTTTTTTTTCCAAAGTAACTAAAATAATATTTTTTTTTCCAAAGTAACTAAAAAAATATTTTTTTTTCCAAAGTAACTAAAAAAATATATTTTTTTCCAAAGTAACTAAAAAAATATTTTTTTTTCCAAAGTAACTAAAAAAATATTTTTTTTTTCCAAAGTAACTAAAAAAATATTTTTTTTTCCAAAGTAACTAAAAAAATATTTTTTTTCCAAAGTAAGTAAAAAAATATTTTTTTTCCAAAGTAACTAAAAAAATATTTTTTTTTCCAAAGTAACTAAAAAAATATATATTTTTCCAAAGTAACTAAAAAAGTAAATTTTTTCCAAAGTAACTAAAAAAATATTTTTTTTCCAAAGTAACTAAAAAAATATTTTTTTTTCCAAGTAACTAAAAAAATATTTTTTTTTCCAAAGTAACTAAAAAAATATTTTTTTTTCCAAAGTAACTAAAAAAATATTTTTTTTTCCAAAGTAACTAAAAAAATATATTTTTTTCCAAAGTAACTAAAAAAATAAAAAAATTTCCAAAGTAACTAAAAAAATAATTTTTTTTCCAAAGTAACTAAAAAAGTAAATTTTTTCCAAAGTAACTAAAAAAATATTTTTTTTTTCCAAAGTAACTAAAATAATATTTTTTTTTCCAAAGTAACTAAAAAAATATTTTTTTTTCCAAAGTAACTAAAAAAATATTTTTTTTTCCAAAGTAACTAAAAAAATATTTTTTTTTCCAAAGTAACTAAAAAAATATTTTTTTTTCCAAAGTAACTAAAAAAATATTTTTTTTCCAAAGTAACTAAAAAAATATTTTTTTTCCAAAGTAACTAAAAAAATATTTTTTTTTCCAAAGTAACTAAAAAAATATATTTTTTTCCAAAGTAACTAAAAAAGTAAATTTTTTCCAAAGTAACTAAAAAAATATTTTTTTTTCCAAAGTAACTAAAAAAATATTTTTTTTTCCAAAGTAACTAAAAAAATATTTTTTTTTCCAAAGTAACTAAAAAAATATTTTTTTTTCCAAAGTAACTAAAAAAATATTTTTTTTTCCAAAGTAACTAAAAAAATATATTTTTTTCCAAAGTAACTAAAAAAATTTATTTTTTTCCAAAGTAACTAAAAATTTTTTTTTTTTTCCAAAGTAACTAAAAAAATATTTTTTTTTCCAAAGTAACTAAAAAAATATTTTTTTTTCCAAAGTAACTAAAAAAATATTTTTTTTTCCAAAGTAACTAAAAAAAAATATTTTTTTCCAAAGTAACTAAAAAAATATTTTTTTTTCCAAAGTAACTAAAAAAATAATTTTTTTTCCAAAGTAACTAAAAAAATAATTTTTTTTCCAAAGTAACTAAAAAAATATTTTTTTTTCCAAAGTAACTAAAAAAATATTTTTTTTCCAAAGTAACTAAAAATATATTTTTTTTTCCAAAGTAACTAAAAAATATTTTTTTTTTCCAAAGTAACTAAAAAAATATTTTTTTTTCCAAAGTAACTAAAAATATATTTTTTTTCCAAAGTAACTAAAAAAATATTTTTTTTTCCAAAGTAACTAAAAAAATATTCTTTTTTCCAAAGAAACTAAAAAAATATTTTTTTTTCCAAAGTAACTAAAAAAATATTTTTTTTTCCAAAGTAACTAAAAAAATATTTTTTTTTCCAAAGTAACTAAAAAAATATTTTTTTTCCCAAAGTAACTAAAAAAGTAACTTTTTTTCCAAAGTAACTAAAAAAATATTTTTTTTTCCAAAGTAACTAAAAAAGTAACTTTTTTTCCAAAGTAACTAAAAAAATATTTTTTTTTCCAAAGTAACTAAAAAAATATTTTTTTTTCCAAAGTAACTAAAAAAATATTTTTTTTTCCAAAGTAACTAAAAAAATATTTTTTTTTCCAAAGTAACTAAAAAAATATTTTTTTTCCAAAGTAACTAAA
The DNA here is from genome assembly GCF_949748355.1 of Melanostigma gelatinosum. Lineage (NCBI taxonomy): Eukaryota > Metazoa > Chordata > Actinopteri > Perciformes > Zoarcidae > Melanostigma > Melanostigma gelatinosum. The sequence continues at coordinate 8,761,866 of NC_136654.1, read as the reverse complement.
AAAATATTTTTTGTTCCAAAGTAACTAAAAAAATATTTTTTTTTCCAAAGTAACTAAAAAAATATTTTTTTTTCCAAAGTAACTAAAAAATTAACTTTTTTCCAAAGTAACTAAAAAAATATTTTTTTTTCCAAAGTAACTAACAAAATATTTTTTTTCCAAAGTAACTAAAAAAATATTTTTTTTTCCAAAGTAACTAAAAAAGTAAATTTTTTCCAAAGTAACTAAAAAAATATTTTTTATTCCAAAGTAACTAAAAAAATATTTTTTTTTCCAAAGTAACTAAAAAAATATTTTTTTTTCCAAAGTAACTAAAAAAATATATTTTTTTCCAAAGTAACTAAAAAAATATATTTTTTTCCAAAGTAACTAAAAAAATATTTTTTTTTCCAAAGTAACTAAAAAAATATTTTTTTTTCCAAAGTAACTAAAAAAATATTTTTTTTTCCAAAGTAACTAAAAAAATATTTTTTTTTCCAAAGTAACTAAAAAAATACTTTTTTTCCAAAGTAACTAAAAAAATATTTTTTTTTCCAAAGTAACTAAAAAAATATTTTTTTTTCCAAAGTAACTAAAAAAATATTTTTTTTTCCAAAGTAACTAAAAAAATATTTTTTTTTCCAAAGTAACTAAAAAAATATTTTTTTTTCCAAAGTAACTAAAAAAATATTTTTTTTTCCAAAGTAACTAAAAAATTAACTTTTTTTCCAAAGTAACTAAAAAAATATTTTTTTTTCCAAAGTAACTAAAAAAGTAAATTTTTTCCAAAGTAACTAAAAAAATATTTTTTTTTCCAAAGTAACTAAAAAAATATTTTTTTTTCCAAAGTAACTAAAAAAATAAAAAAATTTCCAAAGTAACTAAAAAAATAATTTTTTTTCCAAAGTAACTAAAAAAGTAAATTTTTTCCAAAGTAACTAAAAAAATATTTTTTTTTCCAAAGTAACTAAAAAAATATTTTTTTTTCCAAAGTAACTAAAAAAATATTTTTTTTTCCAAAGTAACTAAAAAAATATATTTTTTTCCAAAGTAACTAAAAAAATATTTTTTTTTCCAAAGTAACTAAAAAAATATTTTTTTTTCCAAAGTAACTAAAAAAATATTTTTTTTTCCAAAGTAACTAAAAAAATATTTTTTTTCCAAAGTAACTAAAAAAATATTTTTTTTCCAAAGTAACTAAAAAAATATTCTTTTTTCCAAAGAAACTAAAAAAATATTTTTTTTTCCAAAGTAACTAAAAAAATATTTTTTTTCCAAAGTAACTAAAAAAATATATTTTTTTCCAAAGTAACTAAAAAAATATATTTTTTTCCAAAGTAACTAAAAAAATATTTTTTTTTCCAAAGTAACTAAAAAAATATTTTTTTTTCCAAAGTAACTAAAAAAATATTTTTTTTTCCAAAGTAACTAAAAAAATATTTTTTTTTCCAAAGTAACTAAAAAAATATTTTTTTTTCCAAAGTAACTAAAAAAATATTTTTTTTTCCAAAGTAACTAAAAAAATATTTTTTTTTCCAAAGTAACTAAAAAAGTAACTTTTTTTCCAAAGTAACTAAAAAAATATTTTTTTTTCCAAAGTAACTAAAAAAGTAACTTTTTTTCCAAAGTAACTAAAAAAATATTTTTTTTTCCAAAGTAACTAAAAAAATATTTTTTTTTCCAAAGTAACTAAAAAAATATTTTTTTTCCAAAGTAACTAAAAAAATATTTTTTGTTCCAAAGTAACTAAAAAAATATTTTTTTTTCCAAAGTAACTAAAAAAATATTTTTTTTTCCAAAGTAACTAAAAAATTAACTTTTTTCCAAAGTAACTAAAAAAATATTTTTTTTTCCAAAGTAACTAAAAAAATATTTTTTTTTCCAAAGTAACTAAAAAAGTAATTTTTTTCCAAAGTAACTAAAAAAGTAATTTTTATTCCAAAGTAACTAAAAAAATATTTTTTTTTCCAAAGTAACTAAAAAAATATTTTTTTTTCCAAAGTAACTAAAAAAATATATTTTTTTCCAAAGTAACTAAAAAAATATTTTTTTTTCCAAAGTAACTAACAAAATATTTTTTTTTCCAAAGTAACTAAAAAAATATTTTTTTTTCCAAAGTAACTAAAAAAGTAAATTTTTTCCAAAGTAACTAAAAAAATATTTTTTATTCCAAAGTAACTAAAAAAATATTTTTTTTTCCAAAGTAACTAAAAAAATATTTTTTTTTCCAAAGTAACTAAAAAAATATTTTTTTTTCCAAAGTAACTAAAAAAATATTTTTTTTTCCAAAGTAACTAAAAAAATACTTTTTTTCCAAAGTAACTAAAAAAATATTTTTTTTTCCAAAGTAACTAAAAAAATATTTTTTTTTCCAAAGTAACTAAAAAAATATTTTTTTTTCCAAAGTAACTAAAAAAATATTTTTTTTTCCAAAGTAACTAAAAAAATATTTTTTTTTCCAAAGTAACTAAAAAAATATTTTTTTTCCAAAGTAACTAAAAAATTAACTTTTTTTCCAAAGTAACTAAAAAAATATTTTTTTTCCCAAAGTAACTAAAAAAATATTTTTTTTTCCAAAGTAACTAAAAAAATATTTTTTTTTCCAAAGTAACTAAAAAAGTAAATTTTTTCCAAAGTAACTAAAAAAATATTTTTTTTTCCAAAGTAACTAAAAAAATATATTTTTTTCCAAAGTAACTAAAAAAATAAAAAAAATTCCAAAGTAACTAAAAAAATAATTTTTTTTCCAAAGTAACTAAAAAAGTAAATTTTTTCCAAAGTAACTAAAAAAATATTTTTTTTCCAAAGTAACTAAAAAAATATTTTTTTTCCAAAGTAACTAAAAAAATATTTTTTTTTCCAAAGTAACTAAAAAAATATTTTTTTTTCCAAAGTAACTAAAAAAGTAAATTTTTTCCAAAGTAACTAAAAAAATATTTTTTTTTCCAAAGTAACTAAAAAAATATTTTTTTTTCCAAAGTAACTAAAAAAATATTTTTTTTTCCAAAGTAACTAAAAAAAATTTTTTTTTTCCAAAGTAACTAAAAAAATATTTTTTTTTCCAAAGTAACTAAAAAAATATATTTTTTTCCAAAGTAACTAAAAAAATATTTTTTTTTCCAAAGTAACTAAAAAAATATTTTTTTTTCCAAAGTAACTAAAAAAATATATTTTTTTCCAAAGTAACTAAAAAAATATATTTTTTTCCAAAGTAACTAAAAAAATATTTTTTTTTCCAAAGTAACTAAAAAAATATTTTTTTTTCCAAAGTAACTAAAAAAATATTTTTTTTTCCAAAGTAACTAAAAAAATATATTTTTTTCCAAAGTAACTAAAAAAATATTTTTTTTTCCAAAGTAACTAAAAAAATATATTTTTTTCCAAAGTAACTAAAAAAATATTTTTTTTTCCAAAGTAACTAAAAAAATATTTTTTTTTCCAAAGTAACTAAAAAAATATTTTTTTTTCCAAAGTAACTAAAAAAATATTTTTTTTTCCAAAGTAACTAAAAAAATATATTTTTTTCCAAAGTAACTAAAAAAATATATTTTTTTCCAAAGTAACTAAAAAAATAATTTTTTTTCCAAAGTAACTAAAAAAATATTTTTTTTCCAAAGTAACTAAAAAAAATATTTTTTTTCCAAAGTAACTAAAAAAATATTTTTTTTTCCAAAGTAACTAAAAAAGTAACTTTTTTTCCAAAGTAACTAAAAAAATATTTTTTTTTCCAAAGTAACTAAAAAAGTAAATTTTTTCCAAAGTAACTAAAAAAATATTTTTTTTTCCAAAGTAACTAAAAAAATATTTTTTTTTCCAAAGTAACTAAAAAAATATTTTTTTTTCCAAAGTAACTAAAAAAATATTTTTTTTTCCAAAGTAACTAAAAAAATATTTTTTTTTCCAAAGTAACTAAAAAAATATTTTTTTTCCAAAGTAACTAAAAAAATTTTTTTCTTTTCCAAAGTAACTAAAAAAATATTTTTTTTTCCAAAGTAACTAAAAAAGTAACTTTTTTTCCAAAGTAACTAAAAAAATATTTTTTTTTCCAAAGTAACTAAAAAAGTAAATTTTTTCCAAAGTAACTAAAAAAATATTTTTTTTTCCAAAGTAACTAAAAAAATATTTTTTTTTCCAAAGTAACTAAAAAAATATTTTTTTTTCCAAAGTAACTAAAAAAATATTTTTTTTTCCAAAGTAACTAAAAAAATATTTTTTTTTCCAAAGTAACTAAAAAAATATTTTTTTTTCCAAAGTAACTAAAAAAATATTTTTTTTCCAAAGTAACTAAAAAAATATTTTTTTTCCAAAGTAACTAAAAAAAATTTTTTTTTCCAAAGTAACTAAAAAAATATTTTTTTTTCCAAAGTAACTAAAAAAATATTTTTTTTTCCAAAGTAACTAAAAAAATTTTTTTTTTTCCAAAGTAACTAAAAAAATTTTTTTTTTTCCAAAGTAACTAAAAAAATATATTTTTTTCCAAAGTAACTAAAAAAAATTTTTTTTCCAAAGTAACTAAAAAAATTTTTTTTTTTCCAAAGTAACTAAAAAAATTTTTTTTTTCCAAAGTAACTAAAAAAATATATTTTTTTCCAAAGTAACTAAAAAAATATTTTTTTTTCCAAAGTAACTAAAAAAATATTTTTTTTTCCAAAGTAACTAAAAAAATATTTTTTTTTCCAAAGTAACTAAAAAAATATTTTTTTTTCCAAAGTAACTAAAAAAATATTTTTTTTTCCAAAGTAACTAAAAAAATATTTTTTTTCCAAAGTAACTAAAAAAATATTTTTTTTCCAAAGTAACTAAAAAAATATTTTTTTTTCCAAAGTAACTAAAAAAGTAACTTTTTTTCCAAAGTAACTAAAAAAATATTTTTTTTTCCAAAGTAACTAAAAAAGTAAATTTTTTCCAAAGTAACTAAAAAAATATTTTTTTTTCCAAAGTAACTAAAAAAATATTTTTTTTTCCAAAGTAACTAAAAAAATATTTTTTTTTCCAAAGTAACTAAAAAAATATTTTTTTTTCCAAAGTAACTAAAAAAATATTTTTTTTCCCAAAGTAACTAAAAAAATATTTTTTTTTCCAAAGTAACTAAAAAAATATTTTTTTTCCAAAGTAACTAAAAATTTTTTTTTCTTTTCCAAAGTAACTAAAAAAATATTTTTTTTCCAAAGTAACTAAAAAAGTAACTTTTTTTCCAAAGTAACTAAAAAAATATTTTTTTTTCCAAAGTAACTAAAAAAGTAAATTTTTTCCAAAGTAACTAAAAAAATATTTTTTTTTCCAAAGTAACTAAAAAAATATTTTTTTTTCCAAAGTAACTAAAAAAATATTTTTTTTTCCAAAGTAACTAAAAAAATATTTTTTTTTCCAAAGTAACTAAAAAAATATTTTTTTTTCCAAAGTAACTAAAAAAATATTTTTTTTTCCAAAGTAACTAAAAAAAATTTTTTTTTCCAAAGTAACTAAAAAAAATTTTTTTTTTCCAAAGTAACTAAAAAAATTTTTTTTTTCCAAAGTAACTAAAAAAATATATTTTTTTCCAAAGTAACTAAAAAAATATTTTTTTTTCCAAAGTAACTAAAAAAATATTTTTTTTTCCAAAGTAACTAAAAAAATATTTTTTTTTCCAAAGTAACTAAAAAAATATTTTTTTTTCCAAAGTAACTAAAAAAATATTTTTTTTTCCAAAGTAACTAAAAAAATATTTTTTTTCCAAAGTAACTAAAAAAATATTTTTTTTTCCAAAGTAACTAAAAAAATATTTTTTTTTCCAAAGTAACTAAAAAAATATTTTTTTTTCCAAAGTAACTAAAAAAATATTTTTTTTTCCAAAGTAACTAAAAAAGTAACTTTTTTTCCAAAGAAACTAAAAAAATATTTTTTTTTCCAAAGTAACTAAAAAAATATTTTTTTTCCAAAGTAACTAAAAAAATATTTTTTTTTCCAAAGTAACTAAAAAAATATTTTTTTTTCCAAAGTAACTAAAAATATATTTTTTTTTCCAAAGTAACTAAAAATATATTTTTTTTTCCAAAGTAACTAAAAAAATATTTTTTTTCCAAAGTAACTAAAAAAATATTTTTTTTTCCAAAGTAACTAAAAAAATATTTTTTTTTCCAAAGTAACTAAAAAAATATTTTTTTTTCCAAAGTAACTAAAAAAATATTTTTTTTTCCAAAGAAACTAAAAAAGTAACTTTTTTTCCAAAGAAACTAAAAAAATATTTTTTTTTCCAAAGTAACTAAAAAAATATTTTTTTTCCAAAGTAACTAAAAAAATATTTTTTTTCCAAAGTAACTAAAAAAATATATTTTTTTCCAAAGTAACTAAAAATATATATTTTTTTCCAAAGTAACTAAAAAAATATATTTTTTTCCAAAGTAACTAAAAAAATATTTTTTTTTCCAAAGTAACTAAAAAAATATTTTTTTTCCAAAGTAACTAAAAAAATATTTTTTTTCCAAAGTAACTAAAAAAATATTTTTTTTCCAAAGTAACTAAAAAAAATTTTTTTTTTCCAAAGTAACTAAAAAAGTAAATTTTTTCCAAAGTAACTAAAAAAATATTTTTTTTTCCAAAGTAACTAAAAAAATATTTTTTTTTCCAAAGTAACTAAAAAAATATTTTTTTTTCCAAAGTAACTAAAAAAATTTTTTTTTTTCCAAAGTAACTAAAAAAATTTTTTTTTTCCAAAGTAACTAAAAAAATATTTTATTTTCCAAAGTAACTAAAAAAATATTTTTTTTTCCAAAGTAACTAAAAATTTTTTTTTTTTTCCAAAGTAACTAAAAATTTTTTTTTTTTTCCAAAGTAACTAAAAAAAAATTTTTTTTCCAAAGTAACTAAAAAAGTAAATTTTTTCCAAAGTAACTAAAAAAATATTTTTGTTTCCAAAGTAACTAAAAAAATATTTTTTTTTCCAAAGTAACTAAAAAAATATTTTTTTTTCCAAAGTAACTAAAAAAATATATTTTTTTCCAAAGTAACTAAAAAAGTAAATTTTTTCCAAAGTAACTAAAAAAATATTTTTGTTTCCAAAGTAACTAAAAAAATATTTTTTTTTCCAAAGTAACTAAAAAAATATTTTTTTTTCCAAAGTAACTAAAAAAATATATTTTTTTCCAAAGTAACTAAAAAAGTAAATTTTTTCCAAAGTAACTAAAAAAATATTTTTTTTTCCAAAGTAACTAAAAAAATATTTTTTTTCCAAAGTAACTAAAAAAATATTTTTTTTTCCAAAGTAACTAAAAAAATATTTTTTTTTCCAAAGTAACTAAAAAAATATTTTTTTTTCCAAAGTAACTAAAAAAATATTTTTTTTTCCAAAGTAACTAAAAAAATATTTTTTTTTCCAAAGTAACTAAAAAAATATTTTTTTTTCCAAAGTAACTAAAAAAATATTTTTTTTCCCAAAGTAACTAAAAAAATATTTTTTTTTCCAAAGTAACTAAAAAAATATTTTTTTTTCCAAAGTAACTAAAAAAATTTTTTTTTTTCCAAAGTAACAAAAAAATTTTTTTTTTTTCCAAAGTAACTAAAAAAGTAACTTTTTTTCCAAAGTAACTAAAAAAATATTTTTTTTTCCAAAGTAACTAAAAAAGTAAATTTTTTCCAAAGTAACTAAAAAAATATTTTTTTTTCCAAAGTAACTAAAAAAATATTTTTTTTTCCAAAGTAACTAAAAAAATATTTTTTTTTCCAAAGTAACTAAAAAAACATTTTTTTTCCCAAAGTAACTAAAAAAATATTTTTTTTTCCAAAGTAACTAAAAAAATTTTTTTTTTCCAAAGTAACTAAAAAATTTTTTTTTTTCCAAAGTAACTAAAAAAAATTTTTTTTTTCCAAAGTAACTAAAAAATTTTTTTCCAAAGTAACTAAAAATATTTTTTTTTTTCCAAAGTAACTAAAAAAATATTTTTTTTTCCAAAGTAACTAAAAAAATATTTTTTTTTCCAAAGTAACTAAAAAAATATTTTTTTTTCCAAAGTAACTAAAAAAATATTTTTTTTTCCAAAGTAACTAAAAAAATATTTTTTTTTCCAAAGTAACTAAAAAAATACTTTTTTTCCAAAGTAACTAAAAAATATTTTTTTTTCCAAAGTAACTAAAAAAATATTTTTTTTTCCAAAGTAACTAAAAAAATATTTTTTTTCCAAAGTAACTAAAAAAATATTTTTTTTTCCAAAGTAACTAAAAAAGTAAATTTTTTCCAAAGTAACTAAAAAAATATTTTTTTTTCCAAAGTAACTAAAAAAATATTTTTTTTCCAAAGTAACTAAAAAAATATTTTTTTTTCCAAAGTAACTAAAAAAGTAAATTTTTTCCAAAGTAACTAAAAAAATATTTTTTTTTCCAAAGTAACTAAAAAAATATTTTTTTTTCCAAAGTAACTAAAAAAATATTTTTTTTTCCAAAGTAACTAAAAAAATATTTTTTTTTCCAAAGTAACTAAAAAAATATTTTTTTTCCAAAGTAACTAAAAAAATATTTTTTTTCCAAAGTAACTAAAAAAATATTTTTTTTTCCAAAGTAACTAAAAAAATATTTTTTTTTCCAAAGTAACTAAAAAAATAAAAAAAATTCCAAAGTAACTAAAAAAATATTTTTTTTCCAAAGTAACTAAAAAAATATTTTTTTTTCCAAAGTAACTAAAAAAATATTTTTTTTTCCAAAGTAACTAAAAAAGTAAATTTTTTCCAAAGTAACTAAAAAAATATTATTTTTTCCAAAGTAACTAAAAATATATATTTTTTTCCAAAGTAACTAAAAAAATATATTTTTTTCCAAAGTAACTAAAAAAATATTTTTTTTTCCAAAGTAACTAAAAAAATATTTTTTTTTCCAAAGTAACTAAAAAAAATTTTTTTTTCCAAAGTAACTAAAAAAAAATTTTTTTTTCCAAAGTAACTAAAAAAATATTTTTTTTTCCAAAGTAACTAAAAAAATTTTTTTTTTTCCAAAGTAACTAAAAAAATTTTTTTTTTTCCAAAGTAACTAAAAAAATTTTTTTTTTTCCAAAGTAACTAAAAAAGTAACTTTTTTTCCAAAGTAACTAAAAAATTTTTTTTTTCCAAAGTAACTAAAAAAAAATTTTTTTTTCCAAAGTAACTAAAAATTTTTTTTTTTTTCCAAAGTAACTAAAAAAAATTTTTTTTTTCCAAAGTAACTAAAAAAGTAAATTTTTTCCAAAGTAACTAAAAAAATATTTTTTTTTCCAAAGTAACTAAAAAAATATTTTTTTTTCCAAAGTAACTAAAAAAATATTTTTTTTTCCAAAGTAACTAAAAAAAATTTTTTTTTCCAAAGTAACTAAAAAAAAATTTTTTTTTCCAAAGTAACTAAAAAAATATTTTTTTTTCCAAAGTAACTAAAAAAATTTTTTTTTTTCCAAAGTAACTAAAAAAATTTTTTTTTTTCCAAAGTAACTAAAAAAATTTTTTTTTTTCCAAAGTAACTAAAAAAGTAACTTTTTTTCCAAAGTAACTAAAAAAATTTTTTTTTCCAAAGTAACTAAAAAAAAATTTTTTTTTCCAAAGTAACTAAAAATTTTTTTTTTTTCCAAAGTAACTAAAAAAAATTTTTTTTTTCCAAAGTAACTAAAAAAGTAAATTTTTTCCAAAGTAACTAAAAAAATATTTTTTTTTCCAAAGTAACTAAAAAAATATTTTTTTTTCCAAAGTAACTAAAAAAATATTTTTTTTTCCAAAGTAACTAAAAAAATATATTTTTTCCAAAGTAACTAAAAAAATATTTTTTTTTCCAAAGTAACTAAAAAAATATTTTTTTTTCCAAAGTAACTAAAAATATATTTTTTTTTCCAAAGTAACTAAAAATATATTTTTTTTTCCAAAGTAACTAAAAAAATATTTTTTTTCCAAAGTAACTAAAAAAATATTTTTTTTTCCAAAGTAACTAAAAAAATATTTTTTTTTCCAAAGTAACTAAAAAAATATTTTTTTTTCCAAAGTAACTAAAAAAATATTTTTTTTTCCAAAGAAACTAAAAAAGTAACTTTTTTTCCAAAGAAACTAAAAAAATATTTTTTTTTCCAAAGTAACTAAAAAAATATTTTTTTTCCAAAGTAACTAAAAAAATATTTTTTTTCCAAAGTAACTAAAAAAATATATTTTTTTCCAAAGTAACTAAAAATATATATTTTTTTCCAAAGTAACTAAAAAAATATATTTTTTTCCAAAGTAACTAAAAAAATATTTTTTTTTCCAAAGTAACTAAAAAAATATTTTTTTTCCAAAGTAACTAAAAAAATATTTTTTTTCCAAAGTAACTAAAAAAATATTTTTTTTCCAAAGTAACTAAAAAAAATTTTTTTTTTCCAAAGTAACTAAAAAAGTAAATTTTTTCCAAAGTAACTAAAAAAATATTTTTTTTTCCAAAGTAACTAAAAAAATTTTTTTTTTTCCAAAGTAACTAAAAAAATATTTTTTTTTCCAAAGTAACTAAAAAAATTTTTTTTTTTCCAAAGTAACTAAAAAAATTTTTTTTTTCCAAAGTAACTAAAAAAATATTTTATTTTCCAAAGTAACTAAAAAAATATTTTTTTTTCCAAAGTAACTAAAAATTTTTTTTTTTTTCCAAAGTAACTAAAAATTTTTTTTTTTTTCCAAAGTAACTAAAAAAAAATTTTTTTTTCCAAAGTAACTAAAAAAGTAAATTTTTTCCAAAGTAACTAAAAAAATATTTTTGTTTCCAAAGTAACTAAAAAAATATTTTTTTTTCCAAAGTAACTAAAAAAATATTTTTTTTTCCAAAGTAACTAAAAAAATATATTTTTTTCCAAAGTAACTAAAAAAGTAAATTTTTTCCAAAGTAACTAAAAAAATATTTTTGTTTCCAAAGTAACTAAAAAAATATTTTTTTTTCCAAAGTAACTAAAAAAATATTTTTTTTTCCAAAGTAACTAAAAAAATATATTTTTTTCCAAAGTAACTAAAAAAGTAAATTTTTTCCAAAGTAACTAAAAAAATATTTTTTTTTCCAAAGTAACTAAAAAAATATTTTTTTTCCAAAGTAACTAAAAAAATATTTTTTTTTCCAAAGTAACTAAAAAAATATTTTTTTTTCCAAAGTAACTAAAAAAATATTTTTTTTTCCAAAGTAACTAAAAAAATATTTTTTTTTCCAAAGTAACTAAAAAAATATTTTTTTTTCCAAAGTAACTAAAAAAATATTTTTTTTTCCAAAGTAACTAAAAAAATATTTTTTTTCCCAAAGTAACTAAAAAAATATTTTTTTTTCCAAAGTAACTAAAAAAATATTTTTTTTTCCAAAGTAACTAAAAAAATTTTTTTTTTTCCAAAGTAACAAAAAAAATTTTTTTTTTTCCAAAGTAACTAAAAAAGTAACTTTTTTTCCAAAGTAACTAAAAAAATATTTTTTTTTCCAAAGTAACTAAAAAAGTAAATTTTTTCCAAAGTAACTAAAAAAATATTTTTTTTTCCAAAGTAACTAAAAAAATATTTTTTTTTCCAAAGTAACTAAAAAAATATTTTTTTTTCCAAAGTAACTAAAAAAACATTTTTTTTCCCAAAGTAACTAAAAAAATATTTTTTTTTCCAAAGTAACTAAAAAAAATTTTTTTTTCCAAAGTAACTAAAAAATTTTTTTTTTTCCAAAGTAACTAAAAAAAATTTTTTTTTTCCAAAGTAACTAAAAATTTTTTTTCCAAAGTAACTAAAAATATTTTTTTTTTTCCAAAGTAACTAAAAAAATATTTTTTTTTCCAAAGTAACTAAAAAAATATTTTTTTTTCCAAAGTAACTAAAAAAATATTTTTTTTTCCAAAGTAACTAAAAAAATATTTTTTTTTCCAAAGTAACTAAAAAAATATTTTTTTTTCCAAAGTAACTAAAAAAATACTTTTTTTCCAAAGTAACTAAAAAATATTTTTTTTTCCAAAGTAACTAAAAAAATATTTTTTTTTCCAAAGTAACTAAAAAAATATTTTTTTTCCAAAGTAACTAAAAAAATATTTTTTTTTCCAAAGTAACTAAAAAAGTAAATTTTTTCCAAAGTAACTAAAAAAATATTTTTTTTTCCAAAGTAACTAAAAAAATATTTTTTTTCCAAAGTAACTAAAAAAATATTTTTTTTTCCAAAGTAACTAAAAAAGTAAATTTTTTCCAAAGTAACTAAAAAAATATTTTTTTTTCCAAAGTAACTAAAAAAATATTTTTTTTTCCAAAGTAACTAAAAAAATATTTTTTTTTCCAAAGTAACTAAAAAAATATTTTTTTTTCCAAAGTAACTAAAAAAATATTTTTTTTCCAAAGTAACTAAAAAAATATTTTTTTTCCAAAGTAACTAAAAAAATATTTTTTTTTCCAAAGTAACTAAAAAAATATTTTTTTTTCCAAAGTAACTAAAAAAATAAAAAAAATTCCAAAGTAACTAAAAAAATATTTTTTTTCCAAAGTAACTAAAAAAATATTTTTTTTTCCAAAGTAACTAAAAAAATATTTTTTTTTCCAAAGTAACTAAAAAAGTAAATTTTTTCCAAAGTAACTAAAAAAATATTATTTTTTCCAAAGTAACTAAAAAAATATATTTTTTTCCAAAGTAACTAAAAAAATATATTTTTTTCCAAAGTAACTAAAAAAATATTTTTTTTTCCAAAGTAACTAAAAAAATATTTTTTTTTCCAAAGTAACTAAAAAAATTTTTTTTTTCCAAAGTAACTAAAAAAAAATTTTTTTTTCCAAAGTAACTAAAAAAATATTTTTTTTTCCAAAGTAACTAAAAAAAATTTTTTTTTTCCAAAGTAACTAAAAAAATTTTTTTTTTTCCAAAGTAACTAAAAAAATTTTTTTTTTTCCAAAGTAACTAAAAAAGTAACTTTTTTTCCAAAGTAACTAAAAATTTTTTTTTTTCCAAAGTAACTAAAAAAAAATTTTTTTTTCCAAAGTAACTAAAAAATTTTTTTTTTTTCCAAAGTAACTAAAAAAAATTTTTTTTTTCCAAAGTAACTAAAAAAGTAAATTTTTTCCAAAGTAACTAAAAAAATATTTTTTTTTCCAAAGTAACTAAAAAAATATTTTTTTTTCCAAAGTAACTAAAAAAATATTTTTTTTTCCAAAGTAACTAAAAAAATATATTTTTTTCCAAAGTAACTAAAAAAGTAAATTTTTTCCAAAGTAACTAAAAAAATATTTTTTTTTCCAAAGTAACTAAAAAATATATATTTTTTTCCAAAGTAACTAAAAAAATACTTTTTTTCCAAAGTAACTAAAAAAAAATTTTTTTTTCCAAAGTAACTAAAAAAATATTTTTTTTCCAAAGTAACTAAAAAAATATTTTTTTTTCCAAAGTAACTAAAAAAAATTTTTTTTTTCCAAAGTAACTAAAAAAAATTTTTTTTTCCAAAGTAACTAAAAAAATATTTTTTTTTCCAAAGTAACTAAAAAAATATTTTTTTTCCAAAGTAACTAAAAAAATATTTTTTTTCCAAAGTAACTAAAAAAATATTTTTTTTTCCAAAGTAACTAAAAAAGTAACTTTTTTTCCAAAGTAACTAAAAAAATATTTTTTTTTCCAAAGTAACTAAAAAAATATTTTTTTTTCCAAAGTAACTAAAAAAATATTTTTTTTCCAAAGTAACTAAAAAAATATTTTTTTTTTCCAAAGTAACTAAAAAAAATTTTTTTTTCCAAAGTAACTAAAAAAATACTTTTTTTCCAAAGTAACTAAAAAAATATTTTTTTTTCCAAAGTAACTAAAAAAATATTTTTTTTTCCAAAGTAACTAAAAAAATACTTTTTTTCCAAAGTAACTAAAAAAAATTTTTATTTTCCAAAGTAACTAAAAAAAAATATTTTTTTTCCAAAGTAACTAAAAAAAAATTTTTTTTTCCAAAGTAACTAAAAAATTTATTTTTTTTCCAAAGTAACTAAAAAATTTTTTTTTTTTCCAAAGTAACTAAAAAAATTTTTTTTTTTCCAAAGTAACTAAAAAATTTTTTTTTTTCCAAAGTAACTAAAAAATATTTTTTTTTTCCAAAGTAACTAAAAAAATATTTTTTTTTCCAAAGTAACTAAAAAAATTTTTTTTTTTCCAAAGTAACTAAAAAAGTAAATTTTTTCCAAAGTAACTAAAAAAATATTTTTTTTTCCAAAGTAACTAAAAAAATATTTTTTTTTCCAAAGTAACTAAAAAAAATTTTTTTTTCCAAAGTAACTAAAAAAATATTTTTTTTCCAAAGTAACTAAAAAAATTTTTTTTTTCCAAAGTAACTAAAAAAAATTTTTTTTTCCAAAGTAACTAAAAAAATATTTTTTTTTCCAAAGTAACTAAAAAAATATTTTTTTTTCCAAAGTAACTAAAAAAATAAAAAATTTTCCAAAGTAACTAAAAAAATATTTTTTTTCCAAAGTAACTAAAAAAATATTTTTTTTCCAAAGTAACTAAAAAAATATTTTTTTTTCCAAAGTAACTAAAAAAATATTTTTTTTTCCAAAGTAACTAAAAAAATATTTTTTTTTCCAAAGTAACTAAAAAAATATTTTTTTTTCCAAAGTAACTAAAAAAATATTTTTTTTTCCAAAGTAACTAAAAAAATATTTTTTTTCCCAAAGTAACTAAAAAAATATTTTTTTTTCCAAAGTAACTAAAAAAATATTTTTTTTTCCAAAGTAACTAAAAAAATATTTTTTTTTCCAAAGTAACTAAAAAAATACTTTTTTTCCAAAGTAACTAAAAAAAATTTTTTTTTTCCAAAGTAACTAAAAAAATATTTTTTTTTCCAAAGTAACTAAAAAAATACTTTTTTTCCAAAGTAACTAAAAAATATTTTTTTTTTCCAAAGTAACTAAAAAAATATTTTTTTTCCAAAGTAACTAAAAAAATATTTTTTTTTCCAAAGTAACTAAAAAAGTAATTTTTTTCCAAAGTAACTAAAAAAATATTTTTTTTTCCAAAGTAACTAAAAAAATATTTTTTTTTCCAAAGTAACTAAAAAAATATTTTTTTTTCCAAAGTAACTAAAAAAATATTTTTTTTTCCAAAGTAACTAAAAAAATATTTTTTTTCCAAAGTAACTAAAAAAATATTTTTTTTCCAAAGTAACTAAAAAAATATTTTTTTTTCCAAAGTAACTAAAAAAATATTTTTTTTTCCAAAGTAACTAAAAAAATAAAAAAATTTCCAAAGTAACTAAAAAAATATTTTTTTTCCAAAGTAACTAAAAAAATATTTTTTTTTCCAAAGTAACTAAAAAAATATTTTTTTTTCCAAAGTAACTAAAAAAGTAAATTTTTTCCAAAGTAACTAAAAAAATATTATTTTTTCCAAAGTAACTAAAAAAATATATTTTTTTCCAAAGTAACTAAAAAAATATATTTTTTTCCAAAGTAACTAAAAAAATATTTTTTTTTCCAAAGTAACTAAAAAAATATTTTTTTTTCCAAAGTAACTAAAAAATTTTTTTTTTTCCAAAGTAACTAAAAAATTTTTTTTTTTTCCAAAGTAACTAAAAAAATATTTTTTTTCCCAAAGTAACTAAAAAAATATTTTTTTTTCCAAAGTAACTAAAAAAGTAACTTTTTTTCCAAAGTAACTAAAAATTTTTTTTTTTTCCAAAGTAACTAAAAAAAATTTTTTTTTTCCAAAGTAACTAAAAAATTTTTTTTTTTTCCAAAGTAACTAAAAAAAATTTTTTTTTTCCAAAGTAACTAAAAAAGTAAATTTTTTCCAAAGTAACTAAAAAAATATTTTTTTTTCCAAAGTAACTAAAAAAATATTTTTTTTTCCAAAGTAACTAAAAAAATATTTTTTTTTCCAAAGTAACTAAAAAAAATTTTTTTTTTCCAAAGTAACTAAAAAAATTTTTTTTTTCCAAAGTAACTAAAAAAATATTTTTTTTTCCAAAGTAACTAAAAAAATATTTTTTTTTCCAAAGTAACTAAAAAATTTTTTTTTTTTCCAAAGTAACTAAAAAAATTTTTTTTTTTCCAAAGTAACTAAAAAAAAAAAATTTTTTCCAAAGTAACTAAAAAAGTAAATTTTTTCCAAAGTAACTAAAAAAATATTTTTGTTTCCAAAGTAACTAAAAAAATATTTTTTTTTCCAAAGTAACTAAAAAAATATTTTTTTTTCCAAAGTAACTAAAAAAATATTTTTTTTTCCAAAGTAACTAAAAAAGTAAATTTTTTCCAAAGTAACTAAAAAAATATTTTTGTTTCCAAAGTAACTAAAAAAATATTTTTTTTTCCAAAGTAACTAAAAAAATATTTTTTTTTCCAAAGTAACTAAAAAAATATATTTTTTTCCAAAGTAACTAAAAAAGTAAATTTTTTCCAAAGTAACTAAAAAAATTTTTTTTTTTCCAAAGTAACTAAAAAAATATTTTTTTTTCCAAAGTAACTAAAAAAATATTTTTTTTTCCAAAGTAACTAAAAAAATATTTTTTTTTCCAAAGTAACTAAAAAAATATTTTTTTTTCCAAAGTAACTAAAAAAATATTTTTTTTTCCAAAGTAACTAAAAAAATATTTTTTTTTCCAAAGTAACTAAAAAAATATTTTTTTTTCCAAAGTAACTAAAAAAATATTTTTTTTCCCAAAGTAACTAAAAAAATATTTTTTTTTCCAAAGTAACTAAAAAAATATTTTTTTTTCCAAAGTAACTAAAAAAAAAATTTTTTTTCCAAAGTAACAAAAAAAATTTTTTTTTTTCCAAAGTAACTAAAAAAGTAACTTTTTTTCCAAAGTAACTAAAAAAATATTTTTTTTTCCAAAGTAACTAAAAAAGTAAATTTTTTCCAAAGTAACTAAAAAAATATTTTTTTTTCCAAAGTAACTAAAAAAATATTTTTTTTTCCAAAGTAACTAAAAAAATATTTTTTTTTCCAAAGTAACTAAAAAAATATTTTTTTTCCCAAAGTAACTAAAAAAATATTTTTTTTTCCAAAGTAACTAAAAAAATTTTTTTTTCCAAAGTAACTAAAAAATTTTTTTTTTTCCAAAGTAACTAAAAAAATTTTTTTTTTTCCAAAGTAACTAAAAAATTTTTTTCCAAAGTAACTAAAATTTTTTTTTTTTTTCCAAAGTAACTAAAAAAATATTTTTTTTTCCAAAGTAACTAAAAAAATATTTTTTTTTCCAAAGTAACTAAAAAAATATTTTTTTTTCCAAAGTAACTAAAAAAATATTTTTTTTTCCAAAGTAACTAAAAAAATATTTTTTTTTCCAAAGTAACTAAAAAAATACTTTTTTTCCAAAGTAACTAAAAAATATTTTTTTTTCCAAAGTAACTAAAAAAATATTTTTTTTTCCAAAGTAACTAAAAAAATATTTTTTTTTCCAAAGTAACTAAAAAAATATTTTTTTTTCCAAAGTAACTAAAAAAATATTTTTTTTCCAAAGTAACTAAAAAAATATTTTTTTTTCCAAAGTAACTAAAAAAGTAAATTTTTTCCAAAGTAACTAAAAAAATATTTTTTTTTCCAAAGTAACTAAAAAAATATTTTTTTTCCAAAGTAACTAAAAAAATATTTTTTTTTCCAAAGTAACTAAAAAAGTAAATTTTTTCCAAAGTAACTAAAAAAATATTTTTTTTTCAAAAGTAACTAAAAAAATATTTTTTTTTCCAAAGTAACTAAAAAAATATTTTTTTTTCCAAAGTAACTAAAAAAATATTTTTTTTTCCAAAGTAACTAAAAAAATATTTTTTTTCCAAAGTAACTAAAAAAATATTTTTTTTCCAAAGTAACTAAAAAAATATTTTTTTTTCCAAAGTAACTAAAAAAATATTTTTTTTTCCAAAGTAACTAAAAAAATAAAAAAAATTCCAAAGTAACTAAAAAAATATTTTTTTTCCAAAGTAACTAAAAAAATATTTTTTTTTCCAAAGTAACTAAAAAAATATTTTTTTTTCCAAAGTAACTAAAAAAGTAAATTTTTTCCAAAGTAACTAAAAAAATATTATTTTTTCCAAAGTAACTAAAAAAATATTTTTTTTTCCAAAGTAACTAAAAAAATATTTTTTTTTCCAAAGTAACTAAAAAAATATTTTTTTTCCAAAGTAACTAAAAAAATATTTTTTTTCCAAAGTAACTAAAAAAATATTTTTTTTTCCAAAGTAACTAAAAAAATATTTTTTTTTCCAAAGTAACTAAAAAAATAAAAAAAATTCCAAAGTAACTAAAAAAATATTTTTTTTCCAAAGTAACTAAAAAAATATTTTTTTTTCCAAAGTAACTAAAAAAATATTTTTTTTTCCAAAGTAACTAAAAAAGTAAATTTTTTCCAAAGTAACTAAAAAAATATTATTTTTTCCAAAGTAACTAAAAAAATATATTTTTTTCCAAAGTAACTAAAAAAATATATTTTTTTCCAAAGTAACTAAAAAAATATTTTTTTTTCCAAAGTAACTAAAAAAATATTTTTTTTCCAAAGTAACTAAAAAATTTTTTTTTTCCAAAGTAACTAAAAAAAATTTTTTTTTTCCAAAGTAACTAAAAAAATATTTTTTTTTCCAAAGTAACTAAAAAATTTTTTTTTTTTCCAAAGTAACTAAAAAAGTAACTTTTTTTCCAAAGTAACTAAAACATTTTTCTTTTTCCAAAGTAACTAAAAAAAAATTTTTTTTTCCAAAGTAACTAAAAAATTTTTTTTTTTTCCAAAGTAACTAAAAAAAATTTTTTTTTTCCAAAGTAACTAAAAAAGTAAATTTTTTCCAAAGTAACTAAAAAAATATTTTTTTTTCCAAAGTAACTAAAAAAATATTTTTTTTTCCAAAGTAACTAAAAAAATATTTTTTTTTCCAAAGTAACTAAAAAAATTTTTTTTTTTCCAAAGTAACTAAAAAAATTTTTTTTTTTCCAAAGTAACTAAAAAAATTTTTTTTTTTCCAAAGTAACTAAAAAAATATTTTTTTTTCCAAAGTAACTAAAAATTTTTTTTTTTTTCCAAAGTAACTAAAAAATTTTTTTTTTTTCCAAAGTAACTAAAAAAAAAAAAATTTTTCCAAAGTAACTAAAAAAGTAAATTTTTTCCAAAGTAACTAAAAAAATATTTTTGTTTCCAAAGTAACTAAAAAAATATTTTTTTTTCCAAAGTAACTAAAAAAATATTTTTTTTTCCAAAGTAACTAAAAAAATATTTTTTTTTCCAAAGTAACTAAAAAAGTAAATTTTTTCCAAAGTAACTAAAAAAATATTTTTGTTTCCAAAGTAACTAAAAAAATATTTTTTTTTCCAAAGTAACTAAAAAAATATTTTTGTTTCCAAAGTAACTAAAAAAATATTTTTTTTTCCAAAGTAACTAAAAAAATATTTTTTTTTCCAAAGTAACTAAAAAATTTTTTTTTTTTCCAAAGTAACTAAAAAAATTTTTTTTTTTCCAAAGTAACTAAAAAAATATTTTTTTTTCCAAAGTAACTAAAAAAATATTTTTTTTTCCAAAGTAACTAAAAAATTATTTTTTTTTCCAAAGTAACTAAAACATTTTTTTTTTTTCCAAAGTAACTAAAAAAAAAAAAATTTTTCCAAAGTAACTAAAAAAGTAAATTTTTTCCAAAGTAACTAAAAAAATATTTTTGTTTCCAAAGTAACTAAAAAAATATTTTTTTTTCCAAAGTAACTAAAAAAATATTTTTTTTTCCAAAGTAACTAAAAAAATATATTTTTTTCCAAAGTAACTAAAAAAGTAAATTTTTTCCAAAGTAACTAAAAAAATATTTTTGTTTCCAAAGTAACTAAAAAAATATTTTTTTTTCCAAAGTAACTAAAAAAATATTTTTTTTTCCAAAGTAACTAAAAAAATATATTTTTTTCCAAAGTAACTAAAAAAGTAATTTTTTTCCAAAGTAACTAAAAAAATATTTTTTTTTCCAAAGTAACTAAAAAAATATTTTTTTTTCCAAAGTAACTAAAAAAATATTTTTTTTTCCAAAGTAACTAAAAAAATATTTTTTTTTCCAAAGTAACTAAAAAAATATTTTTTTTTCCAAAGTAACTAAAAAAATATATTTTTTTCCAAAGTAACTAAAAAAGTAAATTTTTTCCAAAGTAACTAAAAAAATATTTTTGTTTCCAAAGTAACTAAAAAAATATTTTTTTTTCCAAAGTAACTAAAAAAATATTTTTTTTTCCAAAGTAACTAAAAAAATATATTTTTTTCCAAAGTAACTAAAAAAGTAAATTTTTTCCAAAGTAACTAAAAAAATATTTTTTTTTCCAAAGTAACTAAAAAAATATTTTTTTTTCCAAAGTAACTAAAAAAATATTTTTTTTTCCAAAGTAACTAAAAAAATACTTTTTTTCCAAAGTAACTAAAAAAATTTTTTTTTTTCCAAAGTAACTAAAAAAATTTTTTTTTTTCCAAAGTAACTAAAAAAATACTTTTTTTCCAAAGTAACTAAAAAATATTTTTTTTTTCCAAAGTAACTAAAAAAATATTTTTTTTCCAAAGTAACTAAAAAAATATTTTTTTTTCCAAAGTAACTAAAAAAGTAAATTTTTTCCAAAGTAACTAAAAAAATATTTTTTTTTCCAAAGTAACTAAAAAATTTTTTTTTTTTCCAAAGTAACTAAAAAAATATTTTTTTTTCCAAAGTAACTAAAAAAATATTTTTTTTTCCAAAGTAACTAAAAAAAATTTTTTTTTCCAAAGTAACTAAAAAAATATTTTTTTTCCAAAGTAACTAAAAAAATATTTTTTTTTCCAAAGTAACTAAAAAAATATTTTTTTTTCCAAAGTAACTAAAAAAATAAAAAAAATTCCAAAGTAACTAAAAAAATATTTTTTTTCCAAAGTAACTAAAAAAATATTTTTTTTTCCAAAGTAACTAAAAAAATATTTTTTTTTCCAAAGTAACTAAAAAAATATTTTTTTTTCCAAAGTAACTAAAAAATTTTTTTTTTTCCAAAGTAACTAAAAATTTTTTTTTTTTTCCAAAGTAACTAAAAAAATATTTTTTTTTCCAAAGTAACTAAAAAAATATTTTTTTTTCCAAAGTAACTAAAAAAGTAACTTTTTTTCCAAAGTAACTAAAAAATTTTTTTTTTTCCAAAGTAACTAAAAAAATATTTTTTTTTCCAAAGTAACTAAAAAAATATTTTTTTTTCCAAAGTAACTAAAAAATTTTTTTTTTTCCAAAGTAACTAAAAAATTATTTTTTTTTCCAAAGTAACTAAAAAAATATTTTTTTTTCCAAAGTAACTAAAAAAATATTTTTTTTTCCAAAGTAACTAAAAAAGTAACTTTTTTTCCAAAGTAACTAAAAAATTTTTTTTTTTCCAAAGTAACTAAAAAAAATTTTTTTTTTCCAAAGTAACTAAAAATTTTTTTTTTTTTCCAAAGTAACTAAAAAAAATTTTTTTTTTCCAAAGTAACTAAAAAAGTAAATTTTTTCCAAAGTAACTAAAAAAATATTTTTTTTTCCAAAGTAACTAAAAAAATATTTTTTTTTCCAAAGTAACTAAAAAAATATTTTTTTTTCCAAAGTAACTAAAAAAAATTTTTTTTTTCCAAAGTAACTAAAAAAATTTTTTTTTTTCCAAAGTAACTAAAAAAATATTTTTTTTTCCAAAGTAACTAAAAAAATATTTTTTTTTCCAAAGTAACTAAAAAAATTTTTTTTTTTCCAAAGTAACTAAAAAAAAAAATTTTTTTCCAAAGTAACTAAAAAAGTAAATTTTTTCCAAAGTAACTAAAAAAATATTTTTGTTTCCAAAGTAACTAAAAAAATATTTTTTTTCCCAAAGTAACTAAAAAAATATTTTTTTTTCCAAAGTAACTAAAAAAATATATTTTTTTCCAAAGTAACTAAAAAAGTAAATTTTTTCCAAAGTAACTAAAAAAATATTTTTTTTTCCAAAGTAACTAAAAAAATATTTTTTTTTCCAAAGTAACTAAAAAAATATTTTTTTTTCCAAAGTAACTAAAAAAATATTTTTTTTTCCAAAGTAACTAAAAAAATATTTTTTTTTCCAAAGTAACTAAAAAAATATTTTTTTTTCCAAAGTAACTAAAAAAATATTTTTTTTTCCAAAGTAACTAAAAAAATATTTTTTTTTCCAAAGTAACTAAAAAAATATTTTTTTTCCCAAAGTAACTAAAAAAATATTTTTTTTTCCAAAGTAACTAAAAAAATATTTTTTTTTCCAAAGTAACTAAAAAAAATTTTTTTTTTCCAAAGTAACAAAAAAAATTTTTTTTTTCCAAAGTAACTAAAAAAGTAACTTTTTTTCCAAAGTAACTAAAAAAATATTTTTTTTTCCAAAGTAACTAAAAAAGTAAATTTTTTCCAAAGTAACTAAAAAAATATTTTTTTTTCCAAAGTAACTAAAAAAATATTTGTTTTTCCAAAGTAACTAAAAAAATATTTTTTTTTCCAAAGTAACTAAAAAAATATTTTTTTTTCCAAAGTAACTAAAAAAATATTTTTTTTTCCAAAGTAACTAAAAAAAATTTTTTTTTCCAAAGTAACTAAAAAAATTTTTTTTTTCCAAAGTAACTAAAAAAAATTTTTTTTTTCCAAAGTAACTAAAAAATTTTTTTCCAAAGTAACTAAAATTTTTTTTTTTTTTCCAAAGTAACTAAAAAAATATTTTTTTTTCCAAAGTAACTAAAAAAATATTTTTTTTCCAAAGTAACTAAAAAAATATTTTTTTTTCCAAAGTAACTAAAAAAATATTTTTTTTTCCAAAGTAACTAAAAAAATATTTTTTTTCCAAAGTAACTAAAAAAATATTTTTTTTTCCAAAGTAACTAAAAAAATATTTTTTTTTTCCAAAGTAACTAAAAAAATATTTTTTTTTCCAAAGTAACTAAAAAAATATTTTTTTTTCCAAAGTAACTAAAAAAATATTTTTTTTTCCAAAGTAACTAAAAAAATATTTTTTTTCCCAAAGTAACTAAAAAAATATTTTTTTTTCCAAAGTAACTAAACAAATATTTTTTTTCCAAAGTAACTAAAAAAATATTTTTTTTTCCAAAGTAACTAAAAAAATATTTTTTTTTCCAAAGTAACTAAAAAAATATTTTTTTTCCAAAGTAACTAAAAAAATATTTTTTTTCCCAAAGTAACTAAAAAAATATTTTTTTTTCCAAAGTAACTAAAAAAATATTTTTTTTTCCAAAGTAACTAAAAAAATATTTTTTTTTCCAAAGTAACTAAAAAAATATTTTTTTTTCCAAAGTAACTAAAAAAATATTTTTTTTTCCAAAGTAACTAAAAAAATATTTTTTTTTCCAAAGTAACTAAAAAAATATTTTTTTTTCCAAAGTAACTAAAAAAATATTTTTTTTTCCAAAGTAACTAAAAAAATATTTTTTTTTCCAAAGTAACTAAAAAAATTTTTTTTTTTCCAAAGTAACTAAAAAAAAATATTTTTTTCCAAAGTAACTAAAAAAAAAAAATTTTTTCCAAAGTAACTAAAAGAATTTTTTTTTCCAAAGTAACTAAAAAAATATTTTTTTTTCCAAAGTAACTAAAAAAATATTTTTTTTTCCAAAGTAACTAAAAAAATATTTTTTTTTCCAAAGTAACTAAAAAAATATTTTTTTTTCCAAAGTAACTAAAAAAATATTTTTTTTTCCAAAGTAACTAAAAAAAATTTTTTTTTTCCAAAGTAACTAAAAAAAAATATTTTTTTCCAAAGTAACTAAAAAAAAAAAATTTTTTCCAAAGTAACTAAAAGAATTTTTTTTTCCAAAGTAACTAAAAAAATATTTTTTTTTCCAAAGTAACTAAAAAAATATTTTTTTTTCCAAAGTAACTAAAAAAATATTTTTTTTCCAAAGTAACTAAAAAAGTAACTTTTTTTCCAAAGAAACTAAAAAAATATTTTTTTTCCCAAAGTAACTAAAAAAATATTTTTTTTCCAAAGTAACTAAAAAAATATTTTTTTTTCCAAAGTAACTAAAAAAATATTTTTTTTTCCAAAGTAACTAAAAAAATATTTTTTTTTCCAAAGTAACTAAAAAAATATTTTTTTTTCCAAAGTAACTAAAAAAATATTTTTTTTTCCAAAGTAACTAAAAAAATATTTTTTTTTCCAAAGTAACTAAAAAAATATTTTTTTTTCCAAAGTAACTAAAAAAATATTTTTTTTTCCAAAGTAACTAAAAAAGTAACTTTTTTTCCAAAGTAACTAAAAAAATAATTTTTTTTCCAAAGTAACTAAAAAAATATTTTTTTTTCCAAAGTAACTAAAAAAATATTTTTTTTTCCAAAGTAACTAAAAAAGTAAATTTTTTCCAAAGTAACTAAAAAAATATTTTTTTTTCCAAAGTAACTAAAAAAATATATTTTTTTCCAAAGTAACTAAAAAAAATTATTTTTTTCCAAAGTAACTAAAAAAATTTTTTTTTTTCCAAAGTAACTAAAAAAATATTTTTTTTTCCAAAGTAACTAAAAAAGTAAATTTTTTCCAAAGTAACTAAAAAAATATTTTTTTTTCCAAAGTAACTAAAAAAATATATTTTTTTCCAAAGTAACTAAAAAAATATTTTTTTTTCCAAAGTAACTAAAAAAGTAACTTTTTTTCCAAAGTAACTAAAAAAATATTTTTTTTTCCAAAGTAACTAAAAAAGTAAATTTTTTCCAAAGTAACTAAAAAAATATTTTTTTTTCCAAAGTAACTAAAAAAATATTTTTTTTTCCAAAGTAACTAAAAAAATATTTTTTTTTCCAAAGTAACTAAAAAAATATTTTTTTTTCCAAAGTAACTAAAAAAATATTTTTTTTTCCAAAGTAACTAAAAAAAATTTTTTTTTCCAAAGTAACTAAAAAATTTTTTTTTTTCCAAAGTAACTAAAAAATTTTTTTTTTTTCCAAAGTAACTAAAAAATTTTTTTCCAAAGTAACTAAAAATTTTTTTTTTTTTCCAAAGTAACTAAAAAAATATTTTTTTTTCCAAAGTAACTAAAAAAATATTTTTTTTTCCAAAGTAACTAAAAAAATATTTTTTTTTCCAAAGTAACTAAAAAAATATTTTTTTTTCCAAAGTAACTAAAAAAATATTTTTTTTTCCAAAGTAACTAAAAAAATATTTTTTTTTCCAAAGTAACTAAAAAAATATTTTTTTTTCCAAAGTAACTAAAAAAATATTTTTTTTTCCAAAGTAACTAAAAAAATATTTTTTTTTCCAAAGTAACTAAAAAAATATTTTTTTTTCCAAAGTAACTAAAAAAATATTTTTTTTCCCAAAGTAACTAAAAAAATATTTTTTTTTCCAAAGTAACTAAAAAAATATTTTTTTTCCAAAGTAACTAAAAAAATATTTTTTTTCCAAAGTAACTAAAAAAATATTTTTTTTTCCAAAGTAACTAAAAAAATATTTTTTTTTCCAAAGTAACTAAAAAAATATTTTTTTTCCAAAGTAACTAAAAAAATATTTTTTTTCCCAAAGTAACTAAAAAAATATTTTTTTTTCCAAAGTAACTAAAAAAATATTTTTTTTTCCAAAGTAACTAAAAAAATATTTTTTTTTCCAAAGTAACTAAAAAAATATTTTTTTTTCCAAAGTAACTAAAAAAATATTTTTTTTTCCAAAGTAACTAAAAAAATATTTTTTTTTCCAAAGTAACTAAAAAAATATTTTTTTTTCCAAAGTAACTAAAAAAATATTTTTTTTTCCAAAGTAACTAAAAAAATATTTTTTTTTCCAAAGTAACTAAAAAAAATTTTTTTTTTCCAAAGTAACTAAAAAAAAATATTTTTTTCCAAAGTAACTAAAAAAAAAATTTTTTTTCCAAAGTAACTAAAAGAATTTTTTTTTCCAAAGTAACTAAAAAAATATTTTTTTTTCCAAAGTAACTAAAAAAATATTTTTTTTTCCAAAGTAACTAAAAAAATATTTTTTTTCCAAAGTAACTAAAAAAGTAACTTTTTTTCCAAAGAAACTAAAAAAATATTTTTTTTCCCAAAGTAACTAAAAAAATATTTTTTTTCCAAAGTAACTAAAAAAATATTTTTTTTTCCAAAGTAACTAAAAAAATATTTTTTTTTCCAAAGTAACTAAAAAAATATTTTTTTTTCCAAAGTAACTAAAAAAATATTTTTTTTTCCAAAGTAACTAAAAAAATATTTTTTTTTCCAAAGTAACTAAAAAAATATTTTTTTTTCCAAAGTAACTAAAAAAATATTTTTTTTTCCAAAGTAACTAAAAAAATATTTTTTTTTCCAAAGTAACTAAAAAAGTAACTTTTTTTCCAAAGTAACTAAAAAAATAATTTTTTTTCCAAAGTAACTAAAAAAATATTTTTTTTTCCAAAGTAACTAAAAAAATATTTTTTTTTCCAAAGTAACTAAAAAAGTAAATTTTTTCCAAAGTAACTAAAAAAATATTTTTTTTTCCAAAGTAACTAAAAAAATATATTTTTTTCCAAAGTAACTAAAAAAAATTATTTTTTTCCAAAGTAACTAAAAAATTTTTTTTTTTTCCAAAGTAACTAAAAAAATATTTTTTTTTCCAAAGTAACTAAAAAAGTAAATTTTTTCCAAAGTAACTAAAAAAATATTTTTTTTTCCAAAGTAACTAAAAAAAAATATTTTTTTCCAAAGTAACTAAAAAAATATTTTTTTTTCCAAAGTAACTAAAAAAATAATTTTTTTTCCAAAGTAACTAAAAAAATATTTTTTTTTCCAAAGTAACTAAAAAAATATTTTTTTTCCAAAGTAACTAAAAATATATTTTTTTTTCCAAAGTAACTAAAAAATATTTTTTTTTTCCAAAGTAACTAAAAAAATATTTTTTTTTCCAAAGTAACTAAAAATATATATTTTTTCCAAAGTAACTAAAAAAATATTTTTTTTTCCAAAGTAACTAAAAAAATATTCTTTTTTCCAAAGAAACTAAAAAAATATTTTTTTTTCCAAAGTAACTAAAAAAATATTTTTTTTTCCAAAGTAACTAAAAAAAAATATTTTTTTCCAAAGTAACTAAAAAAATATTTTTTTTCCAAAGTAACTAAAAAAATATTTTTTTTCCAAAGTAACTAAAAAAATATTTTTTTTTCCAAAGTAACTAAAAAAATATTTTTTTTTCCAAAGTAACTAAAAAAATATTTTTTTTTCCAAAGTAACTAAAAAAATATTTTTTTTCCCAAAGTAACTAAAAAAATATTTTTTTTTCCAAAGTAACTAAAAAAATATTTTTTTTTCCAAAGTAACTAAAAAAATATTTTTTTTTCCAAAGTAACTAAAAAAATATTTTTTTTTCCAAAGTAACTAAAAAAATATTTTTTTTTCCAAAGTAACTAAAAAAATATTTTTTTTTCCAAAGTAACTAAAAAAATATATTTTTTTCCAAAGTAACTAAAAAAATATTTTTTTTTCCAAAGTAACTAAAAAAATATTTTTTTTTCCAAAGTAACTAAAAAAAATTTTTTTTTTCCAAAGTAACTAAAAAAAAATATTTTTTTCCAAAGTAACTAAAAAAAAAATTTTTTTTCCAAAGTAACTAAAAGAATTTTTTTTTCCAAAGTAACTAAAAAAATATTTTTTTTTCCAAAGTAACTAAAAAAATATTTTTTTTTCCAAAGTAACTAAAAAAATATTTTTTTTCCAAAGTAACTAAAAAAGTAACTTTTTTTCCAAAGAAACTAAAAAAATATTTTTTTTCCCAAAGTAACTAAAAAAATATTTTTTTTCCAAAGTAACTAAAAAAATATTTTTTTTTCCAAAGTAACTAAAAAAATATTTTTTTTTCCAAAGTAACTAAAAAAATATTTTTTTTTCCAAAGTAACTAAAAAAATATTTTTTTTTCCAAAGTAACTAAAAAAATATTTTTTTTTCCAAAGTAACTAAAAAAATATTTTTTTTTCCAAAGTAACTAAAAAAATATTTTTTTTTCCAAAGTAACTAAAAAAATATTTTTTTTTCCAAAGTAACTAAAAAAGTAACTTTTTTTCCAAAGTAACTAAAAAAATAATTTTTTTTCCAAAGTAACTAAAAAAATATTTTTTTTTCCAAAGTAACTAAAAAAATATTTTTTTTTCCAAAGTAACTAAAAAAGTAAATTTTTTCCAAAGTAACTAAAAAAATATTTTTTTTTCCAAAGTAACTAAAAAAATATATTTTTTTCCAAAGTAACTAAAAAAATTTATTTTTTTCCAAAGTAACTAAAAAATTTTTTTTTTTTCCAAAGTAACTAAAAAAATATTTTTTTTTCCAAAGTAACTAAAAAAGTAAATTTTTTCCAAAGTAACTAAAAAAATATTTTTTTTTCCAAAGTAACTAAAAAAAAATATTTTTTTCCAAAGTAACTAAAAAAATATTTTTTTTTCCAAAGTAACTAAAAAAATAATTTTTTTTCCAAAGTAACTAAAAAAATATTTTTTTTTCCAAAGTAACTAAAAAAATATTTTTTTTCCAAAGTAACTAAAAATATATTTTTTTTTCCAAAGTAACTAAAAAATATTTTTTTTTTCCAAAGTAACTAAAAAAATATTTTTTTTTCCAAAGTAACTAAAAATATATTTTTTTTCCAAAGTAACTAAAAAAATATTTTTTTTTCCAAAGTAACTAAAAAAATATTCTTTTTTCCAAAGAAACTAAAAAAATATTTTTTTTTCCAAAGTAACTAAAAAAATATTTTTTTTTCCAAAGTAACTAAAAAAATATTTTTTTTTCCAAAGTAACTAAAAAAATATTTTTTTTTCCAAAGTAACTAAAAAAATATTTTTTTTCCCAAAGTAACTAAAAAAGTAACTTTTTTTCCAAAGTAACTAAAAAAATATTTTTTTTTCCAAAGTAACTAAAAAAGTAACTTTTTTTCCAAAGTAACTAAAAAAATATTTTTTTTTCCAAAGTAACTAAAAAAATATTTTTTTTTCCAAAGTAACTAAAAAAATATTTTGTTTTCCAAAGTAACTAAAAAAATATTTTTTTTTCCAAAGTAACTAAAAAAATATTTTTTTTCCAAAGTAACTAAAAAAATATTTTTTGTTCCAAAGTAACTAAAAAAATATATTTTTTTCCAAAGTAACTAAAAAAATATTTTTTTTTCCAAAGTAACTAAAAAATTAACTTTTTTCCAAAGTAACTAAAAAAATATTTTTTTTTCCAAAGTAACTAACAAAATATTTTTTTT
This sequence comes from Melanostigma gelatinosum, assembly GCF_949748355.1. Lineage (NCBI taxonomy): Eukaryota > Metazoa > Chordata > Actinopteri > Perciformes > Zoarcidae > Melanostigma > Melanostigma gelatinosum. The sequence goes on along the minus strand of NC_136654.1, from coordinate 8,732,834 downwards.
TCCAAAGTAACTAAAAAAATATTTTTTTTTCCAAAGTAACTAAAAAAGTAAATTTTTTCCAAAGTAACTAAAAAAATATTTTTTATTCCAAAGTAACTAAAAAAATATTTTTTTTTCCAAAGTAACTAAAAAAATATTTTTTTTTCCAAAGTAACTAAAAAAAAATATTTTTTTCCAAAGTAACTAAAAAAATATTTTTTTTTCCAAAGTAACTAAAAAAATATTTTTTTTTCCAAAGTAACTAAAAAAATATTTTTTTTTCCAAAGTAACTAAAAAAATATTTTTTTTTCCAAAGTAACTAAAAAAATATTTTTTTTTCCAAAGTAACTAAAAAAATACTTTTCTTCCAAAGTAACTAAAAAAATATATTTTTTTCCAAAGTAACTAAAAAAATATTTTTTTTTCCAAAGTAACTAAAAAAATATTTTTTTTCCAAAGTAACTAAAAAAATATTTTTTTTTCCAAAGTAACTAAAAAATTAACTTTTTTTCCAAAGTAACTAAAAAAATATTTTTTTTTCCAAAGTAACTAAAAAAATATTTTTTTTTCCAAAGTAACTAAAAAAATATTTTTTTTTCCAAAGTAACTAAAAAAGTAAATTTTTTCCAAAGTAACTAAAAAAATATTTTTTTTTCCAAAGTAACTAAAAAAATATTTTTTTTTCCAAAGTAACTAAAAAAATAAAAAATTTTCCAAAGTAACTAAAAAAATAATTTTTTTTCCAAAGTAACTAAAAAAGTAAATTTTTTCCAAAGTAACTAAAAAAATATTTTTTTTTCCAAAGTAACTAAAAAAATATTTTTTTTTCCAAAGTAACTAAAAAAATATTTTTTTTTCCAAAGTAACTAAAAAAATATATTTTTTTCCAAAGTAACTAAAAAAATATTTTTTTTTCCAAAGTAACTAAAAAAATATATTTTTTTCCAAAGTAACTAAAAAAATATTTTTTTTTCCAAAGTAACTAAAAAAATATTTTTTTTCCAAAGTAACTAAAAAAATATTTTTTTTCCAAAGTAACTAAAAAAATATTCTTTTTTCCAAAGAAACTAAAAAAATATTTTTTTTTCCAAAGTAACTAAAAAAATATTTTTTTTCCAAAGTAACTAAAAAAATATATTTTTTTCCAAAGTAACTAAAAAAATATATTTTTTTCCAAAGTAACTAAAAAAATATTTTTTTTTCCAAAGTAACTAAAAAAATATTTTTTTTTCCAAAGTAACTAAAAAAAATTTTTTTTTTCCAAAGTAACTAAAAAAAAATATTTTTTTCCAAAGTAACTAAAAAAAAAATTTTTTTTCCAAAGTAACAAAGAATTTTTTTTTCCAAAGTAACTAAAAAAATATTTTTTTTTCCAAAGTAACTAAAAAAATATTTTTTTTTCCAAAGTAACTAAAAAAATATTTTTTTTCCAAAGTAACTAAAAAAGTAACTTTTTTTCCAAAGAAACTAAAAAAATATTTTTTTTCCCAAAGTAACTAAAAAAATATTTTTTTTCCAAAGTAACTAAAAAAATATTTTTTTTTCCAAAGTAACTAAAAAAATATTTTTTTTTCCAAAGTAACTAAAAAAATATTTTTTTTTCCAAAGTAACTAAAAAAATATTTTTTTTTCCAAAGTAACTAAAAAAATATTTTTTTTTCCAAAGTAACTAAAAAAATATTTTTTTTTCCAAAGTAACTAAAAAAATATTTTTTTTTCCAAAGTAACTAAAAAAATATTTTTTTTTCCAAAGTAACTAAAAAAGTAACTTTTTTTCCAAAGTAACTAAAAAAATAATTTTTTTTCCAAAGTAACTAAAAAAATATTTTTTTTTCCAAAGTAACTAAAAAAATATTTTTTTTTCCAAAGTAACTAAAAAAGTAAATTTTTTCCAAAGTAACTAAAAAAATATTTTTTTTTCCAAAGTAACTAAAAAAATATATTTTTTTCCAAAGTAACTAAAAAAATTTATTTTTTTCCAAAGTAACTAAAAAATTTTTTTTTTTTCCAAAGTAACTAAAAAAATATTTTTTTTTCCAAAGTAACTAAAAAAGTAAATTTTTTCCAAAGTAACTAAAAAAATAATTTTTTTTCCAAAGTAACTAAAAAAATATTTTTTTTTCCAAAGTAACTAAAAAAATATTTTTTTTCCAAAGTAACTAAAAATATATTTTTTTTTCCAAAGTAACTAAAAAATATTTTTTTTTTCCAAAGTAACTAAAAAAATATTTTTTTTTCCAAAGTAACTAAAAATATATTTTTTTTCCAAAGTAACTAAAAAAATATTTTTTTTTCCAAAGTAACTAAAAAAATATTCTTTTTTCCAAAGAAACTAAAAAAATATTTTTTTTTCCAAAGTAACTAAAAAAATATTTTTTTTTCCAAAGTAACTAAAAAAATATTTTTTTTTCCAAAGTAACTAAAAAAATATTTTTTTTTCCAAAGTAACTAAAAAAATATTTTTTTTCCCAAAGTAACTAAAAAAGTAACTTTTTTTCCAAAGTAACTAAAAAAATATTTTTTTTTCCAAAGTAACTAAAAAAGTAACTTTTTTTCCAAAGTAACTAAAAAAATATTTTTTTTTCCAAAGTAACTAAAAAAATATTTTTTTTTCCAAAGTAACTAAAAAAATATTTTTTTTTCCAAAGTAACTAAAAAAATATTTTGTTTTCCAAAGTAACTAAAAAAATATTTTTTTTCCAAAGTAACTAAAAAAATATTTTTTGTTCCAAAGTAACTAAAAAAATATATTTTTTTCCAAAGTAACTAAAAAAATATTTTTTTTTCCAAAGTAACTAAAAAATTAACTTTTTTCCACAGTAACTAAAAAAATATTTTTTTTTCCAAAGTAACTAACAAAATATTTTTTTTTCCAAAGTAACTAAAAAAATATTTTTTTTTCCAAAGTAACTAAAAAAGTAAATTTTTTCCAAAGTAACTAAAAAAATATTTTTTATTCCAAAGTAACTAAAAAAATATTTTTTTTTCCAAAGTAACTAAAAAAATATTTTTTTTCCCAAAGTAACTAAAAAAAAATATTTTTTTCCAAAGTAACTAAAAAAATATTTTTTTTTCCAAAGTAACTAAAAAAATATTTTTTTTTCCAAAGTAACTAAAAAAATATTTTTTTTTCCAAAGTAACTAAAAAAATATTTTTTTTTCCAAAGTAACTAAAAAAATATTTTTTTTTCCAAAGTAACTAAAAAAATACTTTTTTTCCAAAGTAACTAAAAAAATATTTTTTTTTCCAAAGTAACTAAAAAAATATTTTTTTTTCCAAAGTAACTAAAAAAATATTTTTTTTTCCAAAGTAACTAAAAAAATATTTTTTTTTCCAAAGTAACTAAAAAAATATTTTTTTTTCCAAAGTAACTAAAAAAATATTTTTTTTTCCAAAGTAACTAAAAAATTAACTTTTTTTCCAAAGTAACTAAAAAAATATTTTTTTTTCCAAAGTAACTAAAAAAATATTTTTTTTTCCAAAGTAACTAAAAAAATATTTTTTTTTCCAAAGTAACTAAAAAAGTAAATTTTTTCCAAAGTAACTAAAAAAATATTTTTTTTTCCAAAGTAACTAAAAAAATATATTTTTTTCCAAAGTAACTAAAAAAATAAAAAAATTTCCAAAGTAACTAAAAAAATAATTTTTTTTCCAAAGTAACTAAAAAAGTAAATTTTTTCCAAAGTAACTAAAAAAATATTTTTTTTTCCAAAGTAACTAAAAAAATATTTTTTTTTCCAAAGTAACTAAAAAAATATTTTTTTTTCCAAAGTAACTAAAAAAATATATTTTTTTCCAAAGTAACTAAAAAAATATTTTTTTTTCCAAAGTAACAAAAAAAATATTTTTTTTTCCAAAGTAACTAAAAAAATATTTTTTTTTCCAAAGTAACTAAAAAAATATTTTTTTTCCAAAGTAACTAAAAAAATATTTTTTTTCCAAAGTAACTAAAAAAATATTCTTTTTTCCAAAGAAACTAAAAAAATATTTTTTTTTCCAAAGTAACTAAAAAAATATTTTTTTTCCAAAGTAACTAAAAAAATATATTTTTTTCCAAAGTAACTAAAAAAATATATTTTTTTCCAAAGTAACTAAAAAAATATTTTTTTTTCCAAAGTAACTAAAAAAATATTATTTTTTTTCCAAAGTAACTAAAAAAATATTTTTTTTTCCAAAGTAACTAAAAAAATATTTTTTTTTCCAAAGTAACTAAAAAAATATTTTTTTTTCCAAAGTAACTAAAAAAATATTTTTTTTCCCAAAGTAACTAAAAAAATATTTTTTTTTCCAAAGTAACTAAAAAAGTAACTTTTTTTCCAAAGTAACTAAAAAAATATTTTTTTTTCCAAAGTAACTAAAAAAGTAACTTTTTTTCCAAAGTAACTAAAAAAATATTTTTTTTTCCAAAGTAACTAAAAAAATATTTTTTTTTCCAAAGTAACTAAAAAAATATTTTTTTTCCAAAGTAACTAAAAAAATATTTTTTGTTCCAAAGTAACTAAAAAAATATTTTTTTTTCCAAAGTAACTAAAAAAATATTTTTTTTTCCAAAGAAACTAAAAAATTAACTTTTTTCCAAAGTAACTAAAAAAATATTTTTTTTTCCAAAGTAACTAAAAAAATATTTTTTTTTCCAAAGTAACTAAAAAAATATTTTTTTTTCCAAAGTAACTAAAAAAGTAATTTTTTTCCAAAGTAACTAAAAAAGTAAATTTTTTCCAAAGTAACTAAAAAAATATTTTTTATTCCAAAGTAACTAAAAAAATATTTTTTTTTCCAAAGTAACTAAAAAAATATTTTTTTTTCCAAAGTAACTAAAAAAATATTTTTTTTTCCAAAGTAACTAAAAAAATATTTTTTTTTCCAAAGTAACTAAAAAAATACTTTTTTTCCAAAGTAACTAAAAAAATATTTTTTTTTCCAAAGTAACTAAAAAAATATTTTTTTTTCCAAAGTAACTAAAAAAATATTTTTTTTTCCAAAGTAACTAAAAAAATATTTTTTTTTCCAAAGTAACTAAAAAAATATTTTTTTTTCCAAAGTAACTAAAAAAATATTTTTTTTCCAAAGTAACTAAAAAATTAACTTTTTTTCCAAAGTAACTAAAAAAATATTTTTTTTTCCAAAGTAACTAAAAAAATATTTTTTTTTCCAAAGTAACTAAAAAAATATTTTTTTTTCCAAAGTAACTAAAAAAGTAAATTTTTTCCAAAGTAACTAAAAAAATATTTTTTTTTCCAAAGTAACTAAAAAAATATATTTTTTTCCAAAGTAACTAAAAAAATAAAAAAATTTCCAAAGTAACTAAAAAAATAATTTTTTTTCCAAAGTAACTAAAAAAGTAAATTTTTTCCAAAGTAACTAAAAAAATATTTTTTTTTCCAAAGTAACTAAAATAATATTTTTTTTTCCAAAGTAACTAAAAAAATATTTTTTTTTCCAAAGTAACTAAAAAAATATATTTTTTTCCAAAGTAACTAAAAAAATATTTTTTTTTCCAAAGTAACTAAAAAAATATTTTTTTTTCCAAAGTAACTAAAAAAATATTTTTTTTTCCAAAGTAACTAAAAAAATATTTTTTTTCCAAAGTAACTAAAAAAATATTTTTTTTCCAAAGTAACTAAAAAAATATTTTTTTTTCCAAAGTAACTAAAAAAATATATTTTTTTCCAAAGTAACTAAAAAAGTAAATTTTTTCCAAAGTAACTAAAAAAATATTTTTTTTTCCAAAGTAACTAAAAAAATATTTTTTTTTCCAAAGTAACTAAAAAAATATATTTTTTTCCAAAGTAACTAAAAAAATATTTTTTTTTCCAAAGTAACTAAAAAAATATTTTTTTTTCCAAAGTAACTAAAAAAATATATTTTTTTCCAAAGTAACTAAAAAAATATATTTTTTTCCAAAGTAACTAAAAAAATATTTTTTTTTCCAAAGTAACTAAAAAAATATTTTTTTTTCCAAAGTAACTAAAAAAATATATTTTTTTCCAAAGTAACTAAAAAAATATTTTTTTTTCCAAAGTAACTAAAAAAATATTTTTTTTTCCAAAGTAACTAAAAAAATATATTTTTTTCCAAAGTAACTAAAAAAAAATATTTTTTTCCAAAGTAACTAAAAAAATATATTTTTTTCCAAAGTAACTAAAAAAATATTTTTTTTTCCAAAGTAACTAAAAAAATATTTTTTTTTCCAAAGTAACTAAAAAAATATTTTTTTTTCCAAAGTAACTAAAAAAATATTTTTTTTTCCAAAGTAACTAAAAAAATATTTTTTTTTCCAAAGTAACTAAAAAAATATTTTTTTTTCCAAAGTAACTAAAAAAATATTTTTTTTCCAAAGTAACTAAAAAAAATATTTTTTTTCCAAAGTAACTAAAAAAATATTTTTTTTTCCAAAGTAACTAAAAAAGTAACTTTTTTTCCAAAGTAACTAAAAAAATATTTTTTTTTCCAAAGTAACTAAAAAAATATTTTTTTTTCCAAAGTAACTAAAAAAATATTTTTTTTTCCAAAGTAACTAAAAAAATATTTTTTTTTCCAAAGTAACTAAAAAAATATTTTTTTTTCCAAAGTAACTAAAAAAATATTTTTTTTTCCAAAGTAACTAAAAAAATATTTTTTTTCCAAAGTAACTAAAAAAATTTTTTTCTTTTCCAAAGTAACTAAAAAAATATTTTTTTTTCCAAAGTAACTAAAAAAGTAACTTTTTTTCCAAAGTAACTAAAAAAATATTTTTTTTTCCAAAGTAACTAAAAAAGTAAATTTTTTCCAAAGTAACTAAAAAAATATTTTTTTTTCCAAAGTAACTAAAAAAATATTTTTTTTTCCAAAGTAACTAAAAAAATATTTTTTTTTCCAAAGTAACTAAAAAAATAATTTTTTTTCCAAAGTAACTAAAAAAATATTTTTTTTTCCAAAGTAACTAAAAAAATATTTTTTTTTCCAAAGTAACTAAAAAAATATTTTTTTTCCAAAGTAACTAAAAAAATATTTTTTTTCCAAAGTAACTAAAAAAATATTTTTTTTCCAAAGTAACTAAAAAAATATTTTTTTTTCCAAAGTAACTAAAAAAATATTTTTTTTTCCAAAGTAACTAAAAAAATATTTTTTTTTCCAAAGTAACTAAAAAAATATTTTTTTTTCCAAAGTAACTAAAAAAATATATTTTTTTCCAAAGTAACTAAAAAAAATTTTTTTTCCCAAAGTAACTAAAAAAAATTTTTTTTTTCCAAAGTAACTAAAAAAATTTTTTTTTTCCAAAGTAACTAAAAAAATATTTTTTTTTCCAAAGTAACTAAAAAAATATTTTTTTTTCCAAAGTAACTAAAAAAATATTTTTTTTTCCAAAGTAACTAAAAAAATATTTTTTTTTCCAAAGTAACTAAAAAAATATTTTTTTTTCCAAAGTAACTAAAAAAATATTTTTTTTTCCAAAGTAACTAAAAAAATATTTTTTTTCCAAAGTAACTAAAAAAATATTTTTTTTCCAAAGTAACTAAAAAAATATTTTTTTTTCCAAAGTAACTAAAAAAGTAACTTTTTTTCCAAAGTAACTAAAAAAATATTTTTTTTTCCAAAGTAACTAAAAAAGTAAATTTTTTCCAAAGTAACTAAAAAAATATTTTTTTTTCCAAAGTAACTAAAAAAATATTTTTTTTTCCAAAGTAACTAAAAAAATATTTTTTTTTCCAAAGTAACTAAAAAAATATTTTTTTTTCCAAAGTAACTAAAAAAGTAACTTTTTTTCCAAAGTAACTAAAAAAATATTTTTTTTTCCAAAGTAACTAAAAAAATATTTTTTTTTCCAAAGTAACTAAAAAAATATTTTTTTTTCCAAAGTAACTAAAAAAATATTTTTTTTTCCAAAGTAACTAAAAAAATATTTTTTTTTCCAAAGTAACTAAAAAAATATTTTTTTTTCCAAAGTAACTAAAAAAATATTTTTTTTTCCAAAGTAACTAAAAAAAATTTTTTTTTCCAAAGTAACTAAAAAAATATATTTTTTTCCAAAGTAACTAAAAAAATATTTTTTTTTCCAAAGTAACTAAAAAAATATTTTTTTTTCCAAAGTAACTAAAAAAATATTTTTTTTTCCAAAGTAACTAAAAAAATATTTTTTTTTCCAAAGTAACTAAAAAAATATTTTTTTTTCCAAAGTAACTAAAAAAATATTTTTTTTCCAAAGTAACTAAAAAAATATTTTTTTTTCCAAAGTAACTAAAAAAATATTTTTTTTTCCAAAGTAACTAAAAATATATATTTTTTTCCAAAGTAACTAAAAAAATATATTTTTTTCCAAAGTAACTAAAAAAATATTTTTTTTCCAAAGTAACTAAAAAAATATTTTTTTTTCCAAAGTAACTAAAAAAATAATTTTTTTTCCAAAGTAACTAAAAAAATATTTTTTTTTCCAAAGTAACTAAAAAAATATTTTTTTTCCAAAGAAACTAAAAAAGTAACTTTTTTTCCAAAGAAACTAAAAAAATATTTTTTTTTCCAAAGTAACTAAAAAAATATTTTTTTTCCAAAGTAACTAAAAAATATATATTTTTTTCCAAAGTAACTAAAAAAATATATTTTTTTCCAAAGTAACTAAAAATATATATTTTTTTCCAAAGTAACTAAAAAAATATATTTTTTTCCAAAGTAACTAAAAAAATATTTTTTTTTCCAAAGTAACTAAAAAAATATTTTTTTTCCAAAGTAACTAAAAAAATATTTTTTTTCCAAAGTAACTAAAAAAATATTTTTTTTCCAAAGTAACTAAAAAAATATTTTTTTTTCCAAAGTAACTAAAAAAGTAAATTTTTTCCAAAGTAACTAAAAAAATATTTTTTTTTCCAAAGTAACTAAAAAAATATATTTTTTTCCAAAGTAACTAAAAAAATATATTTTTTTCCAAAGTAACTAAAAAAATATTTTTTTTTCCAAAGTAACTAAAAAAATATATTTTTTTCCAAAGTAACTAAAAAAATATATTTTTTTCCAAAGTAACTAAAAAAATATTTTTTTTCCAAAGTAACTAAAAAAATATTTTATTTCCAAAGTAACTAAAAAAATATTTTTTTTCCAAAGTAACTAAAAAAATATTTTTTTTTCCAAAGTAACTAAAAAAATATATTTTTTTCCAAAGTAACTAAAAAAGTAAATTTTTTCCAAAGTAACTAAAAAAATATTTTTTTTTCCAAAGTAACTAAAAAAATATTTTTTTTTCCAAAGTAACTAAAAAAATATTTTTTTTTTCCAAAGTAACTAAAAAAATATTTTTTTTCCAAAGTAACTAAAAAAATATTTTTTTTTCCAAAGTAACTAAAAAAATATTTTTTTTCCCAAAGTAACTAAAAAAATATTTTTTTTTCCAAAGTAACTAAAAAAATATTTTTTTTTCCAAAGTAACTAAAAAAATATTTTTTTTTCCAAAGTAACTAAAAAAATTTTTTTTTTTCCAAAGTAACAAAAAAAATATTTTTTTTCCAAAGTAACTAAAAAAGTAACTTTTTTTCCAAAGTAACTAAAAAAATATTTTTTTTCCAAAGTAACTAAAAAAGTAAAATTTTTTCCAAAGTAACTAAAAAAATATTTTTTTTTCCAAAGTAACTAAAAAAATATTTTTTTTTCCAAAGTAACTAAAAAAATATTTTTTTTTCCAAAGTAACTAAAAAAATATTTTTTTTTCCAAAGTAACTAAAAATTTTTTTTTTTTTCCAAAGTAACTAAAAAAATATTTTTTTTTCCAAAGTAACTAAAAAAATATTTTTTTTTCCAAAGTAACTAAAAAAATATTTTTTTTTCCAAAGTAACTAAAAAAATATTTTTTTTCCAAAGTAACTAAAAAAATATTTTTTTTTCCAAAGTAACTAAAAAAATATTTTTTTTTCCAAAGTAACTAAAAAAATATTTTTTTTTCCAAAGTAACTAAAAAAATATTTTTTTTTCCAAAGTAACTAAAAAAATATTTTTTTTTCCAAAGTAACTAAAAAAATATTTTTTTTTCCAAAGTAACTAAAAAAATATTTTTTTTCCCAAAGTAACTAAAAAAATATTTTTTTTTCCAAAGTAACTAAAAAAATATTTTTTTTCCAAAGTAACTAAAAAAATATTTTTTTTCCAAAGTAACTAAAAAAATATTTTTTTTTCCAAAGTAACTAAAAAAATATTTTTTTTTCCAAAGTAACTAAAAAAATATATTTTTTTCCAAAGTAACTAAAAAAGTAACTTTTTTTTCCAAAGAAACTAAAAAAATATTTTTTTTTCCAAAGTAACTAAAAAAATATTTTTTTTCCAAAGTAACTAAAAAAATATTTTTTTTTCCAAAGTAACTAAAAAAATATTTTTTTTTCCAAAGTAACTAAAAAAATATTTTTTTTCCCAAAGTAACTAAAAAAATATTTTTTTTTCCAAAGTAACTAAAAAAATATTTTTTTTTCCAAAGTAACTAAAAAAATATTTTTTTTTCCAAAGTAACTAAAAAAATATTTTTTTTTCCAAAGTAACTAAAAAAATATTTTTTTTTCCAAAGTAACTAAAAAAATATTTTTTTTTCCAAAGTAACTAAAAAAATATTTTTTTTTCCAAAGTAACTAAAAAAATATTTTTTTTCCCAAAGTAACTAAAAAAATATTTTTTTTTCCAAAGTAACTAAAAAAATATTTTTTTTCCAAAGTAACTAAAAAAATATTTTTTTTTCCAAAGTAACTAAAAAAATATTTTTTTTTCCAAAGTAACTAAAAAAATATTTTTTTTTCCAAAGTAACTAAAAAAATATTTTTTTTTCCAAAGTAACTAAAAAAATATTTTTTTTTCCAAAGTAACTAAAAAAATATTTTTTTTTCCAAAGTAACTAAAAAAATATTTTTTTTTCCAAAGTAACTAAAAAAAATTTTTTTTTTCCAAAGTAACTAAAAAAAAATATTTTTTTCCAAAGTAACTAAAAAAAAAATTTTTTTTCCAAAGTAACTAAAAGAATTTTTTTTTCCAAAGTAACTAAAAAAATATTTTTTTTTCCAAAGTAACTAAAAAAATATTTTTTTTTCCAAAGTAACTAAAAAAATATTTTTTTTCCAAAGTAACTAAAAAAGTAACTTTTTTTCCAAAGAAACTAAAAAAATATTTTTTTTCCCAAAGTAACTAAAAAAATATTTTTTTTCCAAAGTAACTAAAAAAATATTTTTTTTTCCAAAGTAACTAAAAAAATATTTTTTTTTCCAAAGTAACTAAAAAAATATTTTTTTTTCCAAAGTAACTAAAAAAATATTTTTTTTTCCAAAGTAACTAAAAAAATATTTTTTTTTTCCAAAGTAACTAAAAAAATATTTTTTTTTCCAAAGTAACTAAAAAAATATTTTTTTTTCCAAAGTAACTAAAAAAATATTTTTTTTTCCAAAGTAACTAAAAAAGTAACTTTTTTTCCAAAGTAACTAAAAAAGTATTTTTTTTTCCAAAGTAACTAAAAAAGTAACTTTTTTTCCAAAGTAACTAAAAAAATATTTTTTTTTCCAAAGTAACTAAAAAAATATTTTTTTTTCCAAAGTAACTAAAAAAATATTTTTTTTTCCAAAGTAACTAAAAAAATATTTTTTTTTCCAAAGTAACTAAAAAAATATTTTTTTTTCCAAAGTAACTAAAAAAATATTTTTTTTTCCAAAGTAACTAAAAAAATATTTTTTTTTCCAAAGTAACTAAAAAAATATTTTTTTTTCCAAAGTAACTAAAAAAGTAACTTTTTTTCCAAAGTAACTAAAAAAATAATTTTTTTTCCAAAGTAACTAAAAAAATATTTTTTTTTCCAAAGTAACTAAAAAAATATTTTTTTTTCCAAAGTAACTAAAAAAGTAAATTTTTTCCAAAGTAACTAAAAAAATATTTTTTTTTCCAAAGTAACTAAAAAAATATTTTTTTTTCCAAAGTAACTAAAAAAATATTTTTTTTTCCAAAGTAACTAAAAAAATATTTTTTTTTCCAAAGTAACTAAAAAAATATTTTTTTTTCCAAAGTAACTAAAAAAATATTTTTTTTTCCAAAGTCACTAAAAAAATATTTTTTTTTCCAAAGTAACTAAAAAAATACTTTTTTCCAAAGTAACTAAAAAATATATATTTTTTTCCAAAGTAACTAAAAAAATACTTTTTTTCCAAAGTAACTAAAAAAAATTTTTTTTTTCCAAAGTAACTAAAAAAATATTTTTTTTCCAAAGTAACTAAAAAAATATTTTTTTTTCCAAAGTAACTAAAAAAATTTTTTTTTTTCCAAAGTAACTAAAAAATGTTTTTTTTTCCAAAGTAACTAAAAAATTTTTTTTTTTTCCAAAGTAACTAAAAAAATATTTTTTTTCCAAAGTAACTAAAAAAATATTTTTTTTCCAAAGTAACTAAAAAAATATTTTTTTTTCCAAAGTAACTAAAAAAGTAACTTTTTTTCCAAAGTAACTAAAAAAATATTTTTTTTTCCAAAGTAACTAAAAAAATATTTTTTTTTCCAAAGTAACTAAAAAAATATTTTTTTTCCAAAGTAACTAAAAAAATATTTTTTTTTTCCAAAGTAACTAAAAAAATTTTTTTTTCCCAAAGTAACTAAAAAAATACTTTTTTTCCAAAGTAACTAAAAAAATATTTTTTTTTCCAAAGTAACTAAAAAAATATTTTTTTTTCCAAAGTAACTAAAAAAATACTTTTTTTCCAAAGTAACTAAAAAAAAATTTTATTTTCCAAAGTAACTAAAAAAAAATATTTTTTTTCCAAAGTAACTAAAAAAAATTTTTTTTTTCCAAAGTAACTAAAAAATTTATTTTTTTTCCAAAGTAACTAAAAAAATTTTTTTTTTTCCAAAGTAACTAAAAAAAATTTTTTTTTTCCAAAGTAACTAAAAAATTATTTTTTTTCCAAAGTAACTAAAAAATATTTTTTTTTTCCAAAGTAACTAAAAAAATATTTTTTTTTCCAAAGTAACTAAAAAAATATTTTTTTTTCCAAAGTAACTAAAAAAGTAAATTTTTTCCAAAGTAACTAAAAAAATATTTTTTTTTCCAAAGTAACTAAAAAAATATTTTTTTTTCCAAAGTAACTAAAAAAATTTTTTTTTTCCAAAGTAACTAAAAAAATATTTTTTTTTCCAAAGTAACTAAAAAAATATTTTTTTTCCAAAGTAACTAAAAAAATTTTTTTTTTCCAAAGTAACTAAAAAAATATTTTTTTTTCCAAAGTAACTAAAAAAATATTTTTTTTTCCAAAGTAACTAAAAAAATAAAAAATTTTCCAAAGTAACTAAAAAAATATTTTTTTTCCAAAGTAACTAAAAAAATATTTTTTTTCCAAAGTAACTAAAAAAATATTTTTTTTTCCAAAGTAACTAAAAAAATATTTTTTTTTCCAAAGTAACTAAAAAAATATTTTTTTTTCCAAAGTAACTAAAAAAATATTTTTTTTTCCAAAGTAACTAAAAAAATATTTTTTTTTCCAAAGTAACTAAAAAAATACTTTTTTTCCAAAGTAACTAAAAAAATTTTTTTTTTTCCAAAGTAACTAAAAAAATATTTTTTTTTCCAAAGTAACTAAAAAAATACTTTTTTTCCAAAGTAACTAAAAAATTTTTTTTTTTCCAAAGTAACTAAAAAAATATTTTTTTTCCAAAGTAACTAAAAAAATATTTTTTTTTCCAAAGTAACTAAAAAAGTAAATTTTTTCCAAAGTAACTAAAAAAATATTTTTTTTTCCAAAGTAACTAAAAAAATATTTTTTTTTCCAAAGTAACTAAAAAAATATTTTTTTTTCCAAAGTAACTAAAAAAATATTTTTTTTCCAAAGTAACTAAAAAAATATTTTTTTTCCAAAGTAACTAAAAAAATATTTTTTTTTCCAAAGTAACTAAAAAAATATTTTTTTTTCCAAAGTAACTAAAAAAATAAAAAAAATTCCAAAGTAACTAAAAAAATATTTTTTTTCCAAAGTAACTAAAAAAATATTTTTTTTTCCAAAGTAACTAAAAAAATATTTTTTTTTCCAAAGTAACTAAAAAAGTAATTTTTTTCCAAAGTAACTAAAAAAATATTATTTTTTCCAAAGTAACTAAAAAAATATATTTTTTTCCAAAGTAACTAAAAAAATATATTTTTTTCCAAAGTAACTAAAAAAATATTTTTTTTTCCAAAGTAACTAAAAAAATATTTTTTTTCCAAAGTAACTAAAAAAATTTTTTTTTTCCAAAGTAACTAAAAAAATTTTTTTTTTTCCAAAGTAACTAAAAAAATATTTTTTTTTCCAAAGTAACTAAAAAAATATTTTTTTTTCCAAAGTAACTAAAAAAGTAACTTTTTTTCCAAAGTAACTAAAAAAATTTTTTTTTTCCAAAGTAACTAAAAAAATACTTTTTTTCCAAAGTAACTAAAAAATTTATTTTTTTTCCAAAGTAACTAAAAAAATATTTTTTTTTCCAAAGTAACTAAAAAAATACTTTTTTTCCAAAGTAACTAAAAAATATTTTTTTTTTCCAAAGTAACTAAAAAAATATTTTTTTTCCAAAGTAACTAAAAAAATATTTTTTTTTCCAAAGTAACTAAAAAAGTAAATTTTTTCCAAAGTAACTAAAAAAATATTTTTTTTTCCAAAGTAACTAAAAAAATATTTTTTTTTCCAAAGTAACTAAAAATATATTTTTTTTCCAAAGTAACTAAAAAAATATTTTTTTTTCCAAAGTAACTAAAAAAATATTTTTTTTCCAAAGTAACTAAAAAAATATTTTTTTTCCAAAGTAACTAAAAAAATATTTTTTTTTCCAAAGTAACTAAAAAAATATTTTTTTTTCCAAAGTAACTAAAAAAATAAAAAAAATTCCAAAGTAACTAAAAAAATATTTTTTTTCCAAAGTAACTAAAAAAATATTTTTTTTTCCAAAGTAACTAAAAAAATATTTTTTTTTCCAAAGTAACTAAAAAAGTAAATTTTTTCCAAAGTAACTAAAAAAATATTATTTTTTCCAAAGTAACTAAAAAAATATATTTTTTTCCAAAGTAACTAAAAAAATATATTTTTTTCCAAAGTAACTAAAAAAATATTTTTTTTTCCAAAGTAACTAAAAAAATATTTTTTTTCCAAAGTAACTAAAAAAAATTTTTTTTTCCAAAGTAACTAAAAAAATTTTTTTTTTTCCAAAGTAACTAAAAAAATATTTTTTTTTCCAAAGTAACTAAAAAAATATTTTTTTTTCCAAAGTAACTAAAAAAGTAACTTTTTTTCCAAAGTAACTAAAAAATTTTTTTTTTTCCAAAGTAACTAAAAAAAATTTTTTTTTTCCAAAGTAACTAAAAAAATTTTTTTTTTTCCAAAGTAACTAAAAATTTTTTTTTTTTTCCAAAGTAACTAAAAAAGTAAATTTTTTCCAAAGTAACTAAAAAAATATTTTTTTTTCCAAAGTAACTAAAAAAATATTTTTTTTTCCAAAGTAACTAAAAAAATATTTTTTTTTCCAAAGTAACTAAAAAATTTTTTTTTTTTCCAAAGTAACTAAAAAAATTTTTTTTTTTCCAAAGTAACTAAAAAAATATTTTTTTTTCCAAAGTAACTAAAAAAATATTTTTTTTTCCAAAGTAACTAAAAAATTTTTTTTTTTTCCAAAGTAACTAAAAAATTTTTTTTTTTTCCAAAGTAACTAAAAAAAAAAAAAATTTTCCAAAGTAACTAAAAAAGTAAATTTTTTCCAAAGTAACTAAAAAAATATTTTTTTTTCCAAAGTAACTAAAACAATATTTTTTTTTCCAAAGTAACTAAAAAAATATTTTTTTTTCCAAAGTAACTAAAAAAATATATTTTTTTCCAAAGTAACTAAAAAAGTAAATTTTTTCCAAAGTAACTAAAAAAATATTTTTTTTTCCAAAGTAACTAAAAAAGTAAATTTTTTTCCAAAGTAACTAAAAAAATATTTTTTTTTCCAAAGTAACTAAAAAACTATTTTTTTTTCCAAAGTAACTAAAAAAATATTTTTTTTTCCAAAGTAACTAAAAAACTATTTTTTTTTCCAAAGTAACTAAAAAACTATTTTTTTTCCCAAAGTAACTAAAACAATATTTTTTTTCCAAAGTAACTAAAAAAATATTTTTTTTTCCAAAGTAACTAAAAAAATATTTTTTTTTCCAAAGTAACTAAAAAAAATATTTTTTTTCCCAAAGTAACTAAAAAAATATTTTTTTTACCAAAGTAACTAAAAAAATATTTTTTTTTCCAAAGTAACTAAAAAATTTTTTTTTTCCAAAGTAACTAAAAAAAATTTTTTTTTTCCAAAGTAACTAAAAAAAATTTTTTTTTCCAAAGTAACTAAAAAATTTTTTTTTTTTCCAAAGTAACTAAAAAAATATTTTTTTTTCCAAAGTAACTAAAAAAATATTTTTTTTTCCAAAGTAACTAAAAAAATATTTTTTTTTCCAAAGTAACTAAAAAAAATTTTTTTTTTCCAAAGTAACTAAAAAAATATTTTTTTTTCCAAAGTAACTAAAAAAATATTTTTTTTTCCAAAGTAACTAAAAAAATATTTTTTTTTCCAAAGTAACTAAAAAAATATTTTTTTTTCCAAAGTAACTAAAAAAATATTTTTTTTTCCAAAGTAACTAAAAAAATATTTTTTTTTCCAAAGTAACTAAAAAAATATTTTTTTTTCCAAAGTAACTAAAAAAATATTTTTTTTTCCAAAGTAACTAAAAAAATATTTTTTTTTCCAAAGTAACTAAAAAAGTAACTTTTTTTCCAAAGAAACTAAAAAAATATTTTTTTTCCAAAGTAACTAAAAAAATGTTTTTTTTTCCAAAGTAACTAAAAAAATATTTTTTTTTCCAAAGTAACTAAAAAAATATTTTTTTTTCCAAAGTAACTAAAAAAATATTTTTTTTCCAAAGTAACTAAAAAAATATTTTTTTTTCCAAAGTAACTAAAAAAATAAAAAATATTTTTTTTTCCAAAGTAACTAAAAAAATATTTTTTTTCCAAAGTAACTAAAAAAATATTTTTTTTTCCAAAGTAACTAAAAAAATATTTTTTTTTCCAAAGTAACTAAAAAAATATTTTTTTTTCCAAAGTAACTAAAAAAATATTTTTTTTCCAAAGTAACTAAAAAAATATTTTTTTTTCCAAAGTAACTAAAAAAATATTTTTTTTTCCAAAGTAACTAAAAAAGTAAATTTTTTCCAAAGTAACTAAAAAAGTAAATTTTTTCCAAAGTAACTAAAAAAATATATTTTTTTCCAAAGTAACTAAAAAAATATATTTTTTTCCAAAGTAACTAAAAAAATATTTTTTTTTCCAAAGTAACTAAAAAAATATTTTTTTTTCCAAAGTAACTAAAAAAATATTTTTTTTCCAAAGTAACTAAAAAAATATTTTTTTTTCCAAAGTAACTAAAAAAATATTTTTTTTCCAAAGTAACTAAAAAAATATTTTTTTTCCCAAAGTAACTAAAAAAGTAACTTTTTTTCCAAAGTAACTAAAAAAATATTTTTTTTTCCAAAGTAACTAAAAAAATATTTTTTTTTCCAAAGTAACTAAAAAAATATTTTTTTTCCAAAGTAACTAAAAAAGTAATTTTTTTCCAAAGTAACTAAAAAAATATTTTTTTTTCCAAAGTAACTAAAAAAATATTTTTTTTTCCAAAGTAACTAAAAAAATATTTTTTTTTCCAAAGTAACTAAAAAAATATTTTTTTTTCCAAAGTAACTAAAAAAGTAAATTTTTTCCAAAGTAACTAAAAAAATATTTTTTTTCCAAAGTAACTAAAAAAATATTTTTTTTTCCAAAGTAACTAAAAAAATATTTTTTTTCCAAAGTAACTAAAAAAATATTTTTTTTTCCAAAGTAACTAAAAAAATACTTTTTTCCAAAGTAACTAAAAAAATATTTTTTTTTCCAAAGTAACTAAAAAAATACTTTTTTCCAAAGTAACTAAAAAAATTATTTTTTTTCCAAAGTAACTAAAAAAATACTTTTTTTCCAAAGTAACTAAAAAATTTTTTTTTTTCCAAAGTAACTAAAAAATTTTTTTTTTTCCAAAGTAACTAAAAAAATTTTTTTTTTCCAAAGTAACTAAAAAAATTTTTTTTTTTCCAAAGTAACTAAAAAAATTTTTTTTTTTCCAAAGTAACTAAAAAAGTAACTTTTTTTCCAAAGTAACTAAAAAAATATATTTTTTTCCAAAGTAACTAAAAAAATATTTTTTTTTCCAAAGTAACTAAAAAAATATATTTTTTTTCCAAAGTAACTAAAAAAATATTTTTTTTTCCAAAGTAACTAAAAAAATATTTTTTTTTCCAAAGTAACTAAAAAAATATTTTTTTTCCAAAGTAACTAAAAAAGTAACTTTTTTTCCAAAGTAACTAAAAAAGTATTTTTTTTTCCAAAGTAACTAAAAAAGTAACTTTTTTTCCAAAGTAACTAAAAAAATATTTTTTTTTCCAAAGTAACTAAAAAAATATTTTTTTTTCCAAAGTAACTAAAAAAATATTTTTTTTTCCAAAGTAACTAAAAAAATATTTTTTTTTCCAAAGTAACTAAAAAAATATTTTTTTTTCCAAAGTAACTAAAAAAATATTTTTTTTTCCAAAGTAACTAAAAAAATATTTTTTTTTCCAAAGTAACTAAAAAAGTAACTTTTTTTCCAAAGTAACTAAAAAAATAATTTTTTTTCCAAAGTAACTAAAAAAATATTTTTTTTTCCAAAGTAACTAAAAAAATATTTTTTTTCCAAAGTAACTAAAAAAGTAAATTTTTTCCAAAGTAACTAAAAAAATATTTTTTTTTCCAAAGTAACTAAAAAAATATTTTTTTTTCCAAAGTAACTAAAAAAATATTTTTTTTTCCAAAGTAACTAAAAAAATATATTTTTTTCCAAAGTAACTAAAAAAATATTTTTTTTTCCAAAGTAACTAAAAAAATATTTTTTTTTCCAAAGTCACTAAAAAAATATTTTTTTTTCCAAAGTAACTAAAAAAATACTTTTTTTTTCCAAAGTAACTAAAAAAATACTTTTTTCCAAAGTAACTAAAAAAAATATTTTTTTTTCCAAAGTAACTAAAAAAATACTTTTTTTCCAAAGTAACTAAAAAAATTTTTTTTTTTCCAAAGTAACTAAAAAAAATTTTTTTTTCCAAAGTAACTAAAAAAATATTTTTTTTTCCAAAGTAACTAAAAAAATTGTTTTTTTTCCAAAGTAACTAAAAACATTTTTTTTTTCCAAAGTAACTAAAAAAATATATTTTTTTCCAAAGTAACTAAAAAAAAAATTTTTTTCCAAAGTAACTAAAAAAATATTTTTTTTCCAAAGTAACTAAAAAAATATTTTTTTTTCCAAAGTAACTAAAAAAGTAACTTTTTTTCCAAAGTAACTAAAAAAATATTTTTTTTTCCAAAGTAACTAAAAAAATATTTTTTTTTCCAAAGTAACTAAAAAAATATTTTTTTTTCCAAAGTAACAAAAAAAATATTTTTTTTTCCAAAGTAACTAAAAAAATATTTTTTTTTCCAAAGTAACTAAAAAAAATTTTTTTTTTCCAAAGTAACTAAAAAAATACTTTTTTTCCAAAGTAACTAAAAAAATATTTTTTTTTCCAAAGTAACTAAAAAAATACTTTTTTTCCAAAGTAACTAAAAAAAAAAAAATTTTTCCAAAGTAACTAAAAAAAAATATTTTTTTTCCAAAGTAACTAAAAAAATATTTTTTTTCCAAAGTAACTAAAAAAATATTTTTTTTTCCAAAGTAACTAAAAAAAATTTTTTTTTTCCAAAGTAACTAAAAAATTTATTTTTTTTCCAAAGTAACTAAAAAAAATTTTTTTTTTCCAAAGTAACTAAAAAATTTATTTTTTTTCCAAAGTAACTAAAAAAAAATTTTTTTTTCCAAAGTAACTAAAAAAGTAAATTTTTTCCAAAGTAACTAAAAAAATATTTTTTTTCCCAAAGTAACTAAAAAAATATTTTTTTTTCCAAAGTAACTAAAAAAGTAAATTTTTTCCAAAGTAACTAAAAAAATATTTTTTTTTCCAAACTAAAAAAATATTTTTTTTCCAAAGTAACTAAAAAAATATTTTTTTTCCAAAGTAACTAAAAAAATATTTTTTTTTCCAAAGTAACTAAAAAAATAAAAAAAATTCCAAAGTAACTAAAAAAATAAAAAAAATTCCAAAGTAACTAAAAAAATATTTTTTTTCCAAAGTAACTAAAAAAATATTTTTTTTCCAAAGTAACTAAAAAAATATTTTTTTTTCCAAAGTAACTAAAAAAATATTTTTTTTTCCAAAGTAACTAAAAAAATATTTTTTTTTCCAAAGTAACTAAAAAAATATTTTTTTTTCCAAAGTAACTAAAAAAATATTTTTTTTTCCAAAGTAACTAAAAAAATATTTTTTTTTCCAAAGTAACTAAAAAAATATTTTTTTTTCCAAAGTAACTAAAAAAATATTTTTTTTTCCAAAGTAACTAAAAAAATATTTTTTTTTCCAAAGTAACTAAAAAAATATTTTTTTTCCAAAGTAACTAAAAAAATATTTTTTTTTCCAAAGTAACTAAAAAAATATTTTTTTTCCCAAAGTAACTAAAAAAATACTTTTTTTCCAAAGTAACTAAAAAATTTTTTTTTTTTCCAAAGTAACTAAAAAATTTTTTTTTTTCCAAAGTAACTAAAAAAATATTTTTTTTTCCAAAGTAACTAAAAAAGTAAATTTTTTCCAAAGTAACTAAAAAAATATTTTTTTTCCAAAGTAACTAAAAAAATATTTTTTTTTCCAAAGTAACTAAAAAAATATTTTTTTTTCCAAAGTAACTAAAAAAATATTTTTTTTTCCAAAGTAACTAAAAAAATATTTTTTTTTCCAAAGTAACTAAAAAAATATTTTTTTTCCAAAGTAACTAAAAAAATATTTTTTTTCCAAAGTAACTAAAAAAATATTTTTTTTTCCAAAGTAACTAAAAAAATATTTTCTTTTCCAAAGTAACTAAAAAAATAAAAAAATTTCCAAAGTAACTAAAAAAATATTTTTTTTCCAAAGTAACTAAAAAAATATTTTTTTTCCAAAGTAACTAAAAAAATATTTTTTTTTCCAAAGTAACTAAAAAAATATTTTTTTTTCCAAAGTAACTAAAAAAGTAAATTTTTTCCAAAGTAACTAAAAAAATATAATTTTTTCCAAAGTAACTAAAAAAATATATTTTTTTCCAAAGTAACTAAAAAAATATATTTTTTTCCAAAGTAACTAAAAAATTATTTTTTTTTCCAAAGTAACTAAAAAATTATTTTTTTTTCCAAAGTAACTAAAAAATTATTTTTTTTCCAAAGTAACTAAAAAAAAAAATTTTTTTCCAAAGTAACTAAAAAAATATTTTTTTTTCCAAAGTAACTAAAAAAATATTTTTTTTTCCAAAGTAACTAAAACAGTAACTTTTTTTCCAAAGTAACTAAAACATTTTTTTTTTTCCAAAGTAACTAAAAAAAAAAAAATTTTTCCAAAGTAACTAAAAAAATTTTTTTTTTTCCAAAGTAACTAAAAAAAAATTTTTTTTTCCAAAGTAACTAAAAAAGTAAATTTTTTCCAAAGTAACTAAAAAAATATTTTTTTTTCCAAAGTAACTAAAAAAATATTTTTTTTTCCAAAGTAACTAAAAAAATATTTTTTTTTCCAAAGTAACTAAAAAAATATTTTTTTTTCCAAAGTAACTAAAAAAATATTTTTTTTTCCAAAGTAACTAAAAAAATATTTTTTTTCCAAAGTAACTAAAAATTTTTTTTTTTTTCCAAAGTAACTAAAAAAATTATTTTTTTTCCAAAGTAACTAAAAAAAATTTTTTTTTTCCAAAGTAACTAAAAAAGTAAATTTTTTCCAAAGTAACTAAAAAAATATTTTTTTTTCCAAAGTAACTAAAAAAATATTTTTTTTTCCAAAGTAACTAAAAAAATATTTTTTTTTCCAAAGTAACTAAAAAAATATTTTTTTTTCCAAAGTAACTAAAAAAATATTTTTTTTTCCAAAGTAACTAAAAAAATATTTTTTTTTCCAAAGTAACTAAAAAAATATTTTTTTTCCCAAAGTAACTAAAAAAATATTTTTTTTTCCAAAGTAACTAAAAAAGTAAATTTTTTCCAAAGTAACTAAAAAAATAATTTTTTTCCAAAGTAACTAAAAAAATATTTTTTTTTCCAAAGTAACTAAAAAAAATTTTTTTTTCCAAAGTAACTAAAAAATTTTTTTTTTTTCCAAAGTAACTAAAAAAAATTTTTTTTTTCCAAAGTAACTAAAAAAGTAAATTTTTTCCAAAGTAACTAAAAAAATATTTTTTTTTCCAAAGTAACTAAAAAAATATTTTTTTTTCCAAAGTAACTAAAAAAATATTTTTTTTTCCAAAGTAACTAAAAAAATATTTTTTTTTCCAAAGTAACTAAAAAAATATTTTTTTTTCCAAAGTAACTAAAAAAATATTTTTTTTTCCAAAGTAACTAAAAAAATATTTTTTTTTCCAAAGTAACTAAAAAAATATTTTTTTTCCAAAGTAACTAAAAAATTTTTTTTTTTTCCAAAGTAACTAAAAAAAATTTTTTTTTTCCAAAGTAACTAAAAAAGTAAATTTTTTCCAAAGTAACTAAAAAAATATTTTTTTTTCCAAAGTAACTAAAAAAATATTTTTTTTTCCAAAGTAACTAAAAAAATATTTTTTTTTCCAAAGTAACTAAAAAAATATTTTTTTTTCCAAAGTAACTAAAAAAATATTTTTTTTTCCAAAGTAACTAAAAAAATATTTTTTTTTCCAAAGTAACTAAAAAAATATTTTTTTTCCCAAAGTAACTAAAAAAATATTTTTTTTCCAAAGTAACTAAAAAAGTAAATTTTTTCCAAAGTAACTAAAAAAATATTTTTTTTTCCAAAGTAACTAAAAAAATATTTTTTTTTCCAAAGTAACTAAAAAAATATTTTTTTTTCCAAAGTAACTAAAAAAATATTTTTTTTTCCAAAGTAACTAAAAAAATATTTTTTTTTCCAAAGTAACTAAAAAAATATTTTTTTTTCCAAAGTAACTAAAAAAATATTTTTTTTTCCAAAGTAACTAAAAAAATATTTTTTTTTCCAAAGTAACTAAAAAATTTTTTTTTTTCCAAAGTAACTAAAAAAATTTTTTTTTTTCCAAAGTAACTAAAAAAAAAATTTTTTTTCCAAAGTAACTAAAAAAGTAAATTTTTTCCAAAGTAACTAAAAAAATATTTTTTTTTCCAAAGTAACTAAAAAAATATTTTTTTTTCCAAAGTAACTAAAAAAATATTTTTTTTCCAAAGTAACTAAAAAAATATTTTTTTTTCCAAAGTAACTAAAAAAATATTTTTTTTTCCAAAGTAACTAAAAAAATATTTTTTTTTCCAAAGTAACTAAAAAAATATTTTTTTTCCCAAAGTAACTAAAAAAATATTTTTTTTTCCAAAGTAACTAAAAAAGTAAATTTTTTCCAAAGTAACTAAAAAAATATTTTTTTTTCCAAAGTAACTAAAAAAATATTTTTTTTTCCAAAGTAACTAAAAAAGTAAATTTTTTCCAAAGTAACTAAAAAAATATTTTTTTTCCAAAGTAACTAAAAAACTATTTTTTTTTCCAAAGTAACTAAAAAAATATTTTTTTTTCCAAAGTAACTAAAAAACTATTTTTTTTTCCAAAGTAACTAAAAAACTATTTTTTTTTCCAAAGTAACTAAAAAAATATTTTTTTTTCCAAAGTAACTAAAAAACTATTTTTTTTTCCAAAGTAACTAAAAAACTATTTTTTTTTCCAAAGTAACTAAAAAAATATTTTTTTTTCCAAAGTAACTAAAAAAAATATTTTTTTCCCAAAGTAACTAAAAAAATATTTTTTTTTCCAAAGTAACTAAAAAAATATATTTTTTTCCAAAGTAACTAAAAATTTTTTTTTTTTTCCAAAGTAACTAAAAAAAATTTTTTTTTTCCAAAGTAACTAAAAAAAAATTTTTTTTCCAAAGTAACTAAAAAAATATTTTTTTTTCCAAAGTAACTAAAAAAAAATTTTTTTTTCCAAAGTAACTAAAAAAATATTTTTTTTTCCAAAGTAACTAAAAAAATTTTTTTTTTCCAAAGTAACTAAAAAAAATTTTTTTTTTCCAAAGTAACTAAAAAAATATTTTTTTTTCCAAAGTAACTAAAAAAATATTTTGTTTTCCAAAGTAACTAAAAAAATATTTTTTTTTCCAAAGTAACTAAAAAAATATTTTTTTTTCCAAAGTAACTAAAAAAATATTTTTTTTTCCAAAGTAACTAAAAAAATATTTTTTTTTCCAAAGTAACTAAAAAAATATTTTTTTTTCCAAAGTAACTAAAAAAATGTTTTTTTTTCCAAAGTAACTAAAAAAGTAACTTTTTTTCCAAAGAAACTAAAAAAATATTTTTTTTTCCAAAGTAACTAAAAAAATGTTTTTTTTTCCAAAGTAACTAAAAAAATGTTTTTTTTTCCAAAGTAACTAAAAAAATATTTTTTTTTCCAAAGTAACTAAAAAAATATTTTTTTTCCAAAGTAACTAAAAAAATATATTTTTTTCCAAAGTAACTAAAAAAATAAAAAATATTTTTTTTTCCAAAGTAACTAAAAAAATATTTTTTTTCCAAAGTAACTAAAAAAATATTTTTTTTTCCAAAGTAACTAAAAAAATATTTTTTTTTCCAAAGTAACTAAAAAAAAATATTTTTTTCCAAAGTAACTAAATAAATATATTTTTTTCCAAAGTAACTAAAAAAATATTTTTTTTTCCAAAGTAACTAAAAAAATATTTTTTTTCCAAAGTAACTAAAAAAATATTTTTTTTTCCAAAGTAACTAAAAAAATATTTTTTTTTCCAAAGTAACTAAAAAAGTAAATTTTTTCCAAAGTAACTAAAAAAGTAATTTTTTTCCAAAGTAACTAAAAAAATATATTTTTTTCCAAAGTAACTAAAAAAATATATTTTTTTCCAAAGTAACTAAAAAAAAAAATTTTTTTCCAAAGTAACTAAAAAAATATTTTTTTTTCCAAAGTAACTAAAAAAATATTTTTTTTTCCAAAGTAACTAAAAAAATATTTTTTTTCCAAAGTAACTAAAAAAATATTTTTTTTTCCAAAGTAACTAAAAAAATATTTTTTTTCCAAAGTAACTAAAAAAATATTTTTTTCCCAAAGTAACTAAAAAAGTAACTTTTTTCCAAAGTAACTAAAAAAATATTTTTTTTTCCAAAGTAACTAAAAAAATATTTTTTTTTCCAAAGTAACTAAAAAAATATTTTTTTTTCCAAAGTAACTAAAAAAGTAAATTTTTTCCAAAGTAACTAAAAAAATATTTTTTTTCCAAAGTAACTAAAAAAATGTTTTTTTTTCCAAAGTAACTAAAAAAATGTTTTTTTTTCCAAAGTAACTAAAAAAATATTTTTTTTTCCAAAGTAACTAAAAAAATATTTTTTTTCCAAAGTAACTAAAAAAATATTTTTTTTCCAAAGTAACTAAAAAATAAAAAATATTTTTTTTCCAAAGTAACTAAAAAAATATTTTTTTTCCAAAGTAACTAAAAAAATATTTTTTTTTCCAAAGTAACTAAAAAAATATTTTTTTTTCCAAAGTAACTAAAAAAATATATTTTTTTCCAAAGTAACTAAAAAAGTAAATTTTTTCCAAAGTAACTAAAAAAGTAATTTTTTTCCAAAGTAACTAAAAAAATATATTTTTTTCCAAAGTAACTAAAAAAATATATTTTTTCCAAAGTAACTAAAAAAAAAATTTTTTTCCAAAGTAACTAAAAAAATATTTTTTTTTCCAAAGTAACTAAAAAAATATTTTTTTTTCCAAAGTAACTAAAAAAATATTTTTTTTCCAAAGTAACTAAAAAAATATTTTTTTTCCAAAGTAACTAAAAAAATATTTTTTTTCCAAAGTAACTAAAAAAATATTTTTTTCCCAAAGTAACTAAAAAAGTAACTTTTTTTCCAAAGTAACTAAAAAAATATTTTTTTTTCCAAAGTAACTAAAAAAATATTTTTTTTTCCAAAGTAACTAAAAAAATATTTTTTTTTCCAAAGTAACTAAAAAAGTAAATTTTTTCCAAAGTAACTAAAAAAATATTTTTTTCCCAAAGTAACTAAAAAAATATTTTTTTTTCCAAAGTAACTAAAAAATATTTTTTTTTCCAAAGTAACTAAAAAAATATTTTTTTTTCCAAAGTAACTAAAAAAGTAAATTTTTTTCCAAAGTAACTAAAAAAATATTTTTTTTCCAAAGTAACTAAAAAAATATTTTTTTTTTCCAAAGTAACTAAAAAAATATTTTTTTTTCCAAAGTAACTAAAAAAATATTTTTTTTTCCAAAGTAACTAAAAAAATACTTTTTTCCAAAGTAACTAAAAAAATATTTTTTTTTCCAAAGTAACTAAAAAAATACTTTTTTCCAAAGTAACTAAAAAAATTTTTTTTTTTCCAAAGTAACTAAAAAAATACTTTTTTTTCCAAAGTAACTAAAAAAATTTTTTTTTTCCAAAGTAACTAAAAAATTTTTTTTTTTTCCAAAGTAACTAAAAAAATTTTTTTTTTCCAAAGTAACTAAAAAAATTTTTTTTCCAAAGTAACTAAAAAAATATTTTTTTTTCCAAAGTAACTAAAAAAGTAACTTTTTTTCCAAAGTAACTAAAAAAATATTTTTTTTCCCAAAGTAACTAAAGAAATATTTTTTTTTCCAAAGTAACTAAAAAAATATTTTTTTTTCCAAAGTAACTAAAAAAATATATTTTTTTCCAAAGTAACTAAAAAAATATTTTTTTTTTCCAAAGTAACTAAAAAAATATTTTTTTTTCCAAAGTAACTAAAAAAATATTTTTTTTCCAAAGTAAATAAAAAATATTTTTTTTTCCAAAGTAACTAAAAAAATACTTTTTTTCCAAAGTAACTAAAAAAATATTTTTTTTTCCAAAGTAACTAAAAAAATATTTTTTTTCCAAAGTAACTAAAAAAAATTTTTTTTTTCCAAAGTAACTAAAAAAATTTTTTTTTTTCCAAAGTAACTAAAAAAATTTTTTTTTTTCCAAAGTAACTAAAAAAAATTTTTTTTTTCCAAAGTAACTAAAAAAATTTTTTTTTTTCCAAAGTAACTAAAAAAATTTTTTTTTTTCCAAAGTAACTAAAAAAAAATTTTTTTTTCCAAAGTAACTAAAAAAAATTTTTTTTTTTCCAAAGTAACTAAAAAAGTAATTTTTTTCCAAAGTAACTAAAAACATTTTTTTTTTTCCAAAGTAACTAAAAAAATATTTTTTTTTTCCAAAGTAACTAAAAAAATATTTTTTTTCCCAAAGTAACTAAAAAAATATTTTTTTTTCCAAAGTAACTAAAAAAATATTTTTTTTCCAAAGTAACTAAAAAAATATTTTTTTTCCAAACTAAAAAAATATTTTTTTTTCCAAACTAAAAAAATATTTTTTTTTCCAAAGTAACTAAAAAAATATTTTTTTTTCCAAAGTAACTAAAAAAATATTTTTTTTTCCAAAGTAACTAAAAAAATATTTTTTTTTCCAAAGTAACTAAAAAAATATTTTTTTTTCCAAAGTAACTAAAAAAATATTTTTTTTTCCAAAGTAACTAAAAAAATATTTTTTTTTCCAAAGTAACTAAAAAAATATTTTTTTTTCCAAAGTAACTAAAAAAATATTTTTTTTTCCAAAGTAACTAAAAAAATATTTTTTTTCCAAAGTAACTAAAAAAATATTTTTTTTTCCAAAGTAACTAAAAAAATATTTTTTTTTCCAAAGTAACTAAAAAAATATTTTTTTTTCCAAAGTAACTAAAAAAATATTTTTTTTTCCAAAGTAACTAAAAAAATATTTTTTTTTCCAAAGTAACTAAAAAAAAAATTTTTTCCAAAGTAACTAAAAATTTATTTTTTTTTCCAAAGTAACTAAAAAAAATTTTTTTTTTCCAAAGTAACTAAAAAAATATTTTTTTTTCCAAAGTAACTAAAAAAATATATTTTTTTCCAAAGTAACTAAAAAAATATTTTTTTTCCAAAGTAACTAAAAAAATATTTTTTTTTCCAAAGTAACTAAAAAAATATATTTTTTTTCCAAAGTAACTAAAAAAATATTTTTTTTTCCAAAGTAACTAAAAAAATATTTTTTTTTCCAAAGTAACTAAAAAAATATTTTTTTTTCCAAAGTAACTAAAAAAATATTTTTTTTTCCAAAGTAACTAAAAAAATATTTTTTTTTCCAAAGTAACTAAAAAAATAATTTTTTTTCCAAAGTAACTAAAAATAATTTTTTTTTCCAAAGTAACTAAAAAAATATTTTTTTTTCCAAAGTAACTAAAAAAATATTTTTTTTTCCAAAGTAACTAAAAAAATATTTTTTTTTCCAAAGTAACTAAAAAAGTAACTTTTTTTCCAAAGTAACTAAAAAAATATTTTTTTTCCAAAGTAACTAAAAAAATATTTTTTTTTCCAAAGTAACTAAAAAAATATTTTTTTTTCCAAAGTAACTAAAAAAATATTTTTTTTCCAAAGTAACTAAAAAAATATTTTTTTTTCCAAAGTAACTAAAAAAATATTTTTTTTTCCAAAGTAACTAAAAAAATATATTTTTTTCCAAAGTAACTAAAAAAATATATTTTTTTTCCAAAGTAACTAAAAAATTTTTTTTTTTTCCAAAGTAACTAAAAAAATATATTTTTTTCCAAAGTAACTAAAAATTTTTTTTTTTTTCCAAAGTAACTAAAAAAATATTTTTTTTCCCAAAGTAACTAAAAAAATATTTTTTTTTCCAAAGTAACTAAAAAAATATTTTTTTTTCCAAAGTAACTAAAAAAATATTTTTTTTTCCAAAGTAACTAAAAAAATATTTTTTTTTCCAAAGTAACTAAAAAAATATTTTTTTTTCCAAAGTAACTAAAAAAATATTTTTTTTTCCAAAGTAACTAAAAAAATATTTTTTTTTCCAAAGTAACTAAAAAAATATTTTTTTTTCCAAAGTAACTAAAAAAATATTTTTTTTTCCAAAGTAACTAAAAAAATATTTTTTTTTCCAAAGTAACTAAAAAAATATTTTTTTTTCCAAAGTAACTAAAAAAACATTTTTTTTCCCAAAGTAACTAAAAAAATATTTTTTTCCCCAAAGTAACTAAAAAAATATTTTTTTTTCCAAAGTAACTAAAAAAATATTTTTTTTTCCAAAGTAACTAAAAAAATATTTTTTTTTCCAAAGTAACTAAAAAAATATGTTTTTTTCCAAAGTAACTAAAAAAATATTTTTTTTTCCAAAGTAACTAAAAAAATATTTTTTTTCCAAAGTAACTAAAAAAATATTTTTTTTTCCAAACTAAAAAAATATTTTTTTTTCCAAAGTAACTAAAAAAATAATTTTTTTTCCAAAGTAACTAAAAAAGTAACTTTTTTTCCAAAGAAACTAAAAAAATAATTTTTTTTCCAAAGTAACTAAAAAAATTTTTTTTTTCCAAAGTAACTAAAAAAATATTTTTTTTTCCAAAGTAACTAAAAAAATATTTTTTTTTCCAAAGTAACTAAAAAAATATTTTTTTTTCCAAAGTAACTAAAAAAATATTTTTTTTTCCAAAGTAACTAAAAAAATATATTTTTTTCCAAAGTAACTAAAAAAATATTTTTTTTTCCAAAGTAACTAAAAAAATATTTTTTTTTCCAAAGTAACTAAAAAAATATTTTTTTTCCCAAAGTAACTAAAAAAATATTTTTTTTTCCAAAGTAACTAAAAAAATATTTTTTTTTCCAAAGTAACTAAAAAAATATTTTTTTTTCCAAAGTAACTAAAAAAACATTTTTTTTCCCAAAGTAACTAAAAAAATATTTTTTTTCCCAAAGTAACTAAAAAAATATTTTTTTTTCCAAAGTAACTAAAAAAATATTTTTTTTTCCAAAGTAACTAAAAAAATATTTTTTTTTCCAAAGTAACTAAAAAAAGATTTTTTTTTCCAAAGTAACTAAAAAAAGATTTTTTTTTCCAAAGTAACTAAAAAAATATTTTTTTTTCCAAAGTAACTAAAAAAATATTTTTTTTTCCAAACTAAAAAAATATTTTTTTTTCCAAAGTAACTAAAAAAATAATTTTTTTTCCAAAGTAACTAAAAAAGTAACTTTTTTTCCAAAGAAACTAAAAAAATAATTTTTTTTCCAAAGTAACTAAAAAAATTTTTTTTTTCCAAAGTAACTAAAAAAATATTTTTTTTCCCAAAGTAACTAAAAAAATAATTTTTTTTCCAAAGTAACTAAAAAAATATTTTTTTTTCCAAAGTAACTAAAAAAAAATTTTTTTTTCCAAAGTAACTAAAAAAATATATTTTTTTCCAAAGTAACTAAAACATTTTTTTTTTTTCCAAAGTAACAAAAAAAATATTTTTTTTTCCAAAGTAACTAAAAAAATATTTTTTTTTCCAAAGTAACTAAAAAAATATTTTTTTTTCCAAAGTAACTAAAAAAATATTTTTTTTTCCAAAGTAACTAAAAAAATATTTTTTTTTCCAAAGTAACTAAAAAAATATTTTTTTTTCCAAAGTAACTAAAAAAATATTTTTTTTTCCAAAGTAACTAAAAAAATATTTTTTTTTTCAAAGTAACTAAAAAATTTTTTTTTTTTCCAAAGTAACTAAAAAAAATTTTTTTTTTCCAAAGTAACTAAAAAAATAATTTTTTTTCCAAAGTAACTAAAAAAAAATTTTTTTTTCCAAAGTAACTAAAAAAATATTTTTTTTTCCAAAGTAACTAAAAAAATATTTTTTTTTCCAAAGTAACTAAAAAAATAATTTTTTTTCCAAAGCAACTAAAAAAATATTTTTTTTTCCAAAGTAACTAAAAAAATATTTTTTTTCCAAAGTAACTAAAAAAATATTTTTTTTTCCAAAGTAACTAAAAAAATATTTTTTTTTTTCCAAAGTAACTAAAAAAATATTTTTTTTTCCAAAGTAACTAAAAAAATATTTTTTTTTCCAAAGTAACTAAAAAATTTTTTTTTTTTCCAAAGTAACTAAAAAAATATTTTTTTTTCCAAAGTAACTAAAAAAATATTTTTTTCCCAAAGTAACTAAAAAAATATTTTTTTTTCCAAAGTAACTAAAAAAATATTTTTTTTTCCAAAGTAACTAAAAAAATATTTTTTTTTCCAAAGTAACTAAAAAAATATTTTTTTTTCCAAAGTAACTAAAAAAATATTTTTTTTTCCAAAGTAACTAAAAAAATATTTTTTTTTCCAAAGTAACTAAAAAAATATTTTTTTTTCCAAAGTAACTAAAAAAACATTTTTTTCCCCAAAGTAACTAAAAAAATATTTTTTTTCCCAAAGTAACTAAAAAAATATTTTTTTTTCCAAAGTAACTAAAAAAATATTTTTTTTTCCAAAGTAACTAAAAAAATATTTTTTTTTCCAAAGTAACTAAAAAAATATTTTTTTTTCCAAAGTAACTAAAAAAATATTTTTTTTTCCAAAGTAACTAAAAAAATATTTTTTTTTCCAAAGTAACTAAAAAAATATTTTTTTTTCCAAACTAAAAAAATATTTTTTTTTCCAAAGTAACTAAAAAAATAATTTTTTTTCCAAAGTAACTAAAAAAGTAACTTTTTTTCCAAAGAAACTAAAAAAATAATTTTTTTTCCAAAGTAACTAAAAAATATTTTTTTTTCCAAAGTAACTAAAAAAATATTTTTTTTCCCAAAGTAACTAAAAAAATATTTTTTTTCCCAAAGTAACTAAAAAAATATTTTTTTTCCCAAAGTAACTAAAAAAATATTTTTTTTCCCAAAGTAACTAAAAAAATATTTTTTTTTCCAAAGTAACTAAAAAAATATATTTTTTTCCAAAGTAACTAAAAAAATATTTTTTTTTTCCAAAGTAACTAAAAAAATTTTTTTTTTTCCAAAGTAACTAAAAAAATATATTTTTTTCCAAAGTAACTAAAAATTTTTTTTTTTTTCCAAAGTAACTAAAAAAATATTTTTTTTTCCAAAGTAACTAAAAAAATTTTTTTTTTCCAAAGTAACTAAAAAAATATTTTTTTTTCCAAAGTAACTAAAAAAATATTTTTTTTTCCAAAGTAACTAAAAAAATATTTTTTTTTCCAAAGTAACTAAAAAAATATTTTTTTTTCCAAAGTAACTAAAAAAATATTTTTTTTTCCAAAGTAACTAAAAAAATATTTTTTTTTTCAAAGTAACTAAAAAAATATTTTTTTTTCCAAAGTAACTAAAAAATTTTTTTTTTTTCCAAAGTAACTAAAAAAATAATTTTTTTTCCAAAGTAACTAAAAAAATATTTTTTTTTCCAAAGTAACTAAAAAAATATTTTTTTTTCCAAAGTAACTAAAAAAATATTTTTTTTTCCAAAGTAACTAAAAAAATATTTTTTTTTCCAAAGTAACTAAAAAAATATTTTTTTTTCCAAAGTAACTAAAAAAATATTTTTTTTTCCAAAGTAACTAAAAAAATATTTTTTTTCCAAAGTAACTAAAAAAATATTTTTTTTTCCAAAGTAACTAAAAAAATATTTTTTTTTCCAAAGTAACTAAAAAAATATTTTTTTTTCCAAAGTAACTAAAAAAATATTTTTTTTTCCAAAGTAACTAAAAAAATATTTTTTTTTCCAAAGTAACTAAAAAAATATTTTTTTTTCCAAAGTAACTAAAAAAGTAACTTTTTTTCCAAAGAAACTAAAAAAATATTTCTTTTTCCAAAGTAACTAAAAAAATATTTTTTTTCCAAAGTAACTAAAAAAATTTTTTTTTTTCCAAAGTAACTAAAAAAAATTTTTTTTTTCCAAAGTAACTAAAAAAATTTTTTTTTTTCCAAAGTAACTAAAAAAATTTTTTTTTTTCCAAAGTAACTAAAAAAATATTTTTTTTTCCAAAGTAACTAAAAAAATATTTTTTTTTCCAAAGTAACTAAAAAAATATTTTTTTTTCCAAAGTAACTAAAAAAATATTTTTTTTTCCAAAGTAACTAAAAAAATATTTTTTTTTCCAAAGTAACTAAAAAAGTAACTTTTTTTCCAAAGAAACTAAAAAAATATTTTTTTTTCCAAAGTAACTAAAAAAATATTTTTTTTCCAAAGTAACTAAAAATTTTTTTTTTTTTCCAAAGTAACTAAAAAAAAATTTTTTTTTCCAAAGTAACTAAAAAATTTTTTTTTTTTCCAAAGTAACTAAAAAAATATTTTTTTTTCCAAAGTAACTAAAAAAATATTTTTTTTTCCAAAGTAACTAAAAAAATATTTTTTTTTCCAAAGTAACTAAAAAAATATTTTTTTTTCCAAAGTAACTAAAAAAATATTTTTTTTTCCAAAGTAACTAAAAAAATATTTTTTTTTCCAAAGTAACTAAAAAAATATTTTTTTTTCCAAAGTAACTAAAAAAATATTTTTTTTCCCAAAGTAACTAAAAAAAAATTTTTTTTTCCAAAGTTAACTAAAAAAAAATTTTTTTTCCAAAGTAACTAAAAAAAATTTATTTTTTTCCAAAGTAACTAAATAAATTTATTTTTTTCCAAAGTAACTAAAAAAATATTTTTTTTTCCAAAGTAACTAAAAAAATATTTTTTTTCCAAAGTAACTAAAAAATATTTTTTTTTTCCAAAGTAACTAAAAAAAATATTTTTTTTCCAAAGTAACTAAAAAAATATTTTTTTTTCCAAAGTAACTAAAAAAGTAACTTTTTTTCCAAAGTAACTAAAAAAATATTTTTTTTCCCAAAGTAACTAAAAAAGTAACTTTTTTTCCAAAGTAACTAAAAAAATATTTTTTTTCCCAAAGTAACTAAAAAAGTAACTTTTTTTCCAAAGTAACTAAAAAAATATTTTTTTTCCAAAGTAACTAAAGAAGTAAATTTTTTCCAAAGTAACTAAAAAAGTAACTTTTTTTCCAAAGTAACTAAAAAAGTAACTTTTTTTCCAAAGTAACTAACAAAATTTTTTTTTTTCCAAAGTAACTAAAACATTTTTTTTTTTCCAAAGTAACTAAAAAAGTAACTTTTTTTCCAAAGTAACTAAAATTTTTTTTTTTTCCAAAGTAACTAAAAAAGTAACTTTTTTTCCAAAGTAACTAAAAAAAATTTTTTTTTCCAAAGTAACTAAAAAAGTAAATTTTTTCCAAAGTAACTAAAAAAATATTTTTTTTTCCAAAGTAACTAAAAAAATATTTTTTTTCCAAAGTAACTAAAAAAATATTTTTTTTCCAAAGTAACTAAGAAATTTTTTTTTTCCAAAGTAACTAAAAAAATATTTTTTTTTCCAAAGTAACTAAAAAAGTAACTTTTTTTCCAAAGTAACTAAAAAAGTAACTTTTTTTCCAAAGTAACTAAAAAAATATTTTTTTTTCCAAAGTAACTAAAAAAGTAAATTTTTTTCCAAAGTAACTAAAAAAGTAACTTTTTTTCCAAAGTAACTAAAAAAGTAACTTTTTTTCCAAAGTAACTAAAAAAGTAACTTTTTTTCCAAAGTAACTAAAAAAATATATATTTTTTCCAAAGTAACTAAAAAAATATTTTTTTTTCCAAAGTAAACTAAAAAAATATTTTTTTTTCCAAAGTAACTAAAAAAATATTTTTTTTTCCAAAGTAACTAAAAAATTATTTTTTTTTCCAAAGTAACTAAAAAAATATTTTTTTTTCCAAAGTAACTAAAAAAGTAACTTTTTTTCCAAAGTAACTAAAAAAATATTTTTTTTTCCAAAGTAACTAAAAAAATATTTTTTTTTCCAAAGTAACTAAAAAAGTAACTTTTCTTCCAAAGTAACTAAAAAAATATTTTTTTTTCCAAAGTAACTAAAAAAGTAACTTTTTTTCCAAAGTAACTAAAAAAGTAACTTTTTTTCCAAAGTAACTAAAAAAGTAACTTTTTTTCCAAAGTAACTAAAAAAATATATTTTTTTCCAAAGTAACTAAAAAAATATTTTTTTTTCCAAAGTAACTAAAAAAATATATTTTTTTCCAAAGTAACTAAAAAAATTTTTTTTTTCCAAAGTAACTAAAAAAGTAACTTTTTTTCCAAAGTAACTAAAAAAGTAACTTTTTTCCAAAGTAACTAAAAAAGTAACTTTTTTTCCAAAGTAACTAAAAAAGTAACATTTTTTCCAAAGTAACTAAAAAAATTTTTTTTTTTCCAAAGTAACTAAAAAAGTAAATTTTTTTCCAAAGTAACTAAAAAAGTAACTTTTTTTCCAAAGTAACTAAAAAAGTAACTTTTTTTCCAAAGTAACTAAAAAAGTAACTTTTTCCAAAGTAACTAAAAAAATATTTTTTTTTCCAAAGTAACTAAAAAAAATTTTTTTTTTCCAAAGTAACTAAAAAAAATTCTTTTTTTCCAAAGTAACTAAAAAAAATTTTTTTTTTCCAAACTAACTAAAAAAATTTTTTTTTTTCCAAAGTAACTAAAAAAATATTTTTTTTTCCAAAGTAACTAAAAAAGTAACTTTTTTTCCAAAGTAACTAAAAAAATATTTTTTTTTCCAAAGTAACTAAAAAAATATTTTTTTTTCCAAAGTAACTAAAAAAATATTTTTTTTTCCAAAGTAACTAAAAAAATATTTTTTTTTCCAAAGTAACTAAAAAAATATTTTTTTTTCCAAAGTAACTAAAAAAATATTTTTTTTTCCAAAGTAACTAAAAAAGTAACTTTTTTCCAAAGTAACTAAAAAAGTAACTTTTTTTCCAAAGTAACTAAAAAAATATTTTTTTCCAAAGTAACTAAAAAAGTAACTTTTTTTCCAAAGTAACTAAAAAAGTAACTTTTTTTCCAAAGTAACTAAAAAAGTAACTTTTTTTCCAAAGTAACTAAAAAAATATATTTTTTTCCAAAGTAACTAAAAAAATATATTTTTTTTCCAAAGTAACTAAAAAAATATTTTTTTTTCCAAAGTAACTAAAAAAATATTTTTTTTTCCA
Source organism: Melanostigma gelatinosum (assembly GCF_949748355.1). Taxonomy (NCBI): domain Eukaryota; kingdom Metazoa; phylum Chordata; class Actinopteri; order Perciformes; family Zoarcidae; genus Melanostigma; species Melanostigma gelatinosum. Next base: position 8,696,946 of record NC_136654.1, on the reverse strand, counting down.
AAGTAACTAAAAAAGTAACTTTTTTTCCAAAGTAACTAAAAAAGTAAATTTTTTCCAAAGTAACTAAAAAAGTAACTTTTTTTCCAAAGTAACTAAAAAAGTAACATTTTTTCCAAAGTAACAAAAAAAATTTTTTTTTTTCCAAAGTAACTAAAAAAGTAAATTTTTTTCCAAAGTAACTAAAAAAGTAACTTTTTTTCCAAAGTAACTAAAAAAGTAACTTTTTTTCCAAAGTAACTAAAAAAGTAACTTTTTTTCCAAAGTAACTAAAAAAGTAACTTTTTTTCCAAAGTAACTAAAAAAATATTTTTTTTTCCAAAGTAACTAAAAAAATATTTTTTTTTCCAAAGTAACTAAAAAAAATTTTTTTTTTCCAAAGTAACTAAAAAAATTTTTTTTTTTCCAAAGTAACTAAAAAAAAAAAAAAAATTCCAAAGTAACTAAAAAAAATTTTTTTTTTCCAAAGTAACTAAAAAATTTTTTTTTTTCCCAAAGTAACTAAAAAAGTAACTTTTTTTCCAAAGTAACTAAAAAAATATTTTTTTTTCCAAAGTAACTAAAAAAGTAACTTTTTTTCCAAAGTAACTAAAAAAATATTTTTTTTCCAAAGTAACTAAAAAAGTAAATTTTTTCCAAAGTAACTAAAAAATATTTTTTTTTCCAAAGTAACTAAAAAAATATTTTTTTTTCCAAAGTAACTAAAAAAATATTTTTTTTCCAAAGTAACTAAAAAAAATTTTTTTTTTCCAAAGTAACTAAAAAAAATTTTTTTTTTCCAAAGTAACTAAAAAAATATTTTTTTTTCCAAAGTAACTAAAAAAGTAACTTTTTTTCCAAAGTAACTAAAAAAATATTTTTTTTTCCAAAGTAACTAAAAAAGTAACTTTTTTTCCAAAGTAACTAAAAAAATATTTTTTTTCCAAAGTAACTAAAAAAGTAAAATTTTTCCAAAGTAACTAAAAAAATATTTTTTTTCCCAAAGTAACTAAAAAAGTAACTTTTTTTCCAAAGTAACTAAAAAAATATTTTTTTTCCAAAGTAACTAAAAAAAATATTTTTTTTTCCAAAGTAACTAAAAAAATTTTTTTTTTTTCCAAAGTAACTAAAAAAATATTTTTTTTTCCAAAGTAACTAAAAAAGTAACTTTTTTTCCAAAGTAACTAAAAAAGTAACTTTTTTTCCAAAGTAACTAAAAAAGTAACTTTTTTTCCAAAGTAACTAAAAAAATATTTTTTTTTCCAAAGTAACTAAAAAAGTAACTTTTTTCCAAAGTAACTAAAAATGTAACTTTTTTTCCAAAGTAACTAAAAAAATATTTTTTTTTCCAAAGTAACTAAAAAAATATTTTTTTTTCCAAAGTAACTAAAAAAATATTTTTTTTTCCAAAGTAACTAAAAAAAATTTTTTTTTCCAAAGTAACTAAAAAATTTTTTTTTTTCCAAAGTAACTAAAAAAAATATTTTTTTCCCAAAGTAACTAAAAAAGTAACTTTTTTTCCAAAGTAACTAAAAAAATATTTTTTTTTCCAAAGTAACTAAAAAAATATTTTTTTTTCCAAAGTAACTAAAAAAATATTTTTTTCCAAAGTAACTAAAAAAATATTTTTTTTTCCAAAGTAACTAAAAAAGTAACTTTTTTTCCAAAGTAACTAAAAAAATATTTTTTTTCCAAAGTAACTAAAAAAGTAACTTTTTTTCCAAAGTAACTAAAATAATATTTTTTTTTCCAAAGTAACTAAAAAAATATTTTTTTTTCCAAAGTAACTAAAAAAAATTTTTTTTTCCAAAGTAACTAAAAAAATTTTGTTTTTTCCAAAGTAACTAAAAAAAAAAAATTTTTTCCAAAGTAACTAAAAATTTTTTTTTTTTCCAAAGTAACTAAAAAAGTAACTTTTTTTCCAAAGTAACTAAAAAAGTAAATTTTTTCCAAAGTAACTAAAAAAGTAACTTTTTTTCTAAAGTAACTAAAAAAGTAACATTTTTTCCAAAGTAACTAAAAAAGTAACATTTTTTCCAAAGTAACTAAAAAAGTAAATTTTTTTCCAAAGTAACTAAAAAAAATTTTTTTTTTCCAAAGTAACTAAAAAAGTAACTTTTTTTCCAAAGTAACTAAAAAAATATTTTTTTTCCAAAGTAACTAAAAAAGTAAAATTTTTCCAAAGTAACTAAAAAAATATTTTTTTTTCCAAAGTAACTAAAAAAATATTTTTTTTTCCAAAGTAACTAAAAAAGTAACTTTTTTTCCAAAGTAACTAAAAAAGTAACTTTTTTTCCAAAGTAACTAAAAAAGTAACTTTTTTTCCAAAGTAACTAAAAAAGTAACTTTTTTTCCAAAGTAACTAAAAAAGTAACTTTTTTTCCAAAGTAACTAAAAAAGTAACTTTTTTTCCAAAGTAACTAAAAAAATATATTTTTTTCCAAAGTAACTAAAAAAATATTTTTTTTTCCAAAGTAACTAAAAAATTTTTTTTTTTTCCAAAGTAACTAAAAAAATTTTTTTTTTCCAAAGTAACTAAAAAAAAAAAAAATTCCAAAGTAACTAAAAAAATTTTTTTTTTTCCAAAGTAACTAAAAAAATATTTTTTTTTCCAAAGTAACTAAAAAAGTAACTTTTTTTCCAAAGTAACTAAAAAAATATTTTTTTTTCCAAAGTAACTAAAAAAGTAACTTTTTTTCCAAAGTAACTAAAAAAATATTTTTTTTCCAAAGTAACTAAAAAAGTAAATTTTTTCCAAAGTAACTAAAAAAATATTTTTTTTTCCAAAGTAACTAAAAAAATATTTTTTTTTCCAAAGTAACTAAAAAAATATTTTTTTTTCCAAAGTAACTAAAAAAAAAAAAAATTTTCCAAAGTAACTAAAAAAATTTTTTTTTTTCCAAAGTAACTAAAACAATTTTTTTTTTTCCAAAGTAACTAAAAAAGTAACTTTTTTTCCAAAGTAACTAAAAAAATATTTTTTTTTCCAAAGTAACTAAAAAAGTAACTTTTTTTCCAAAGTAACTAAAACAATATTTTTTTTCCAAAGTAACTAAAAAAGTAAAAAAATTCCAAAGTAACTAAAAAAATATTTTTTTTTCCAAAGTAACTAAAAAAGTAACTTTTTTTCCAAAGTAACTAAAAAAGTATTTTTTTTCCAAAGTAACTAAAAAAGTAAATTTTTTCCAAAGTAACTAAAAAAATATTTTTTTTTCCAAAGTAACTAAAAAAGTAACTTTTTTTCCAAAGTAACTAAAAAAAATATTTTTTTTTCCAAAGTAACTAAAAAAATTTTTTTTTTTCCAAAGTAACTAAAAAATTTTTTTTTTTTCCAAAGTAACTAAAAAAGTAACTTTTTTTCCAAAGTAACTAAAAAAGTAACTTTTTTCCAAAGTAACTAAAAAAGTAACTTTTTTTCCAAAGTAACTAAAAAAATATTTTTTTTTCCAAAGTAACTAAAAAAGTAACTTTTTTCCAAAGTAACTAAAAATGTAACTTTTTTTCCAAAGTAACTAAAAAAATATTTTTTTTTCCAAAGTAACTAAAAAAATATTTTTTTTTCCAAAGTAACTAAAAAAATATTTTTTTTTTCCAAAGTAACTAAAAAAAAATTTTTTTTTCCAAAGTAACTAAAAAATTATTTTTTTCCCAAAGTAACTAAAAAAGTAACTTTTTTTCCAAAGTAACTAAAAAAATATTTTTTTTTCCAAAGTAACTAAAAAAGTAACTTTTTTTCCAAAGTAACTAAAAAAATATTTTTTTTTCCAAAGTAACTAAAAAAATATTTTTTTTTCCAAAGTAACTAAAAAAATATTTTTTTTTCCAAAGTAACTAAAAAAATTTTTTTTTTTCCAAAGTAACTAAAAAAATTTTTTTTTTCCAAAGTAACTAAAAAAAAATTTTTTTTTCCAAAGTAACTAAAAAAATTTTTTTTTTCCAAAGTAACTAAAAAAATTTTTTTTTTCCAAAGTAACTAAAAAAATTTTTTTTTTCCAAAGTAACTAAAAAAATATATTTTTTCCAAAGTAACTAAAAAAATATTTTTTTTTCCAAAGTAACTAAAAAAAATTTTTTTTTCCAAAGTAACTAAAAAAGTAAAAATTTTCCAAAGTAACTAAAAAAATATTTTTTTTTCCAAAGTAACTAAAAAAGTAACTTTTTTTCCAAAGTAACTAAAAAAGTATTTTTTTTCCAAAGTAACTAAAAAAGTAAATTTTTTCCAAAGTAACTAAAAAAATATTTTTTTTTCCAAAGTAACTAAAAAAGTAACTTTTTTTCCAAAGTAACTAAAAAAAATATTTTTTTTTCCAAAGTAACTAAAAAAAATTTTTTTTTTCCAAAGTAACTAAAAAATTTTTTTTTTTTCCAAAGTAACTAAAAAAGTAACTTTTTTTCCAAAGTAACTAAAAAAGTAACTTTTTTTCCAAAGTAACTAAAAAAGTAACTTTTTTTCCAAAGTAACTAAAAAAATATTTCTTTTTCCAAAGTAACTAAAAAAGTAACTTTTTTCCAAAGTAACTAAAAATGTAACTTTTTTTCCAAAGTAACTAAAAAAATATTTTTTTTCCAAAGTAACTAAAAAAATATTTTTTTTTCCAAAGTAACTAAAAAAATATTTTTTTTTTCCAAAGTAACTAAAAAAATTTTTTTTTTTCCAAAGTAACTAAAAAAATTTTTTTTTTTCCCAAAGTAACTAAAAAAGTAACTTTTTTTCCAAAGTAACTAAAAAAATATTTTTTTTTCCAAAGTAACTAAAAAAGTAACTTTTTTTCCAAAGTAACTAAAAAAATATTTTTTTTTCCAAAGTAACTAAAAAAATATTTTTTTTTCCAAAGTAACTAAAAAAATATTTTTTTTTCCAAAGTAACTAAAAAAATATTTTTTTTCCCAAAGTAACTAAAAAATTTTTTTTTTTCCAAAGTAACTAAAAAAAATTTTTTTTTTCCAAAGTAACTAAAAAAATTTTTTTTTTCCAAAGTAACTAAAAAAATTTTTTTTTTCCAAAGTAACTAAAAAAATTTTTTTTTTTCCAAAGTAACTAAAAAAATATTTTTTTTTCCAAAGTAACTAAAAAAATATATTTTTTCCAAAGTAACTAAAAAAATATTTTTTTTTCCAAAGTAACTAAAAAAATTTTTTTTTTCCAAAGTAACTAAAAAAAATTTTTTTTTTCCAAAGTAACTAAAAATTTTTTTTTTTTTCCAAAGTAACTAAAAAAATATTTTTTTTTCCAAAGTAACTAAAAAAAATTTTTTTTTTCCAAAGTAACTAAAAAAATATTTTTTTTTCCAAAGTAACTAAAAAAATATTTTTTTTTCCAAAGTAACTAAAAAAATATTTTTTTTTCCAAAGTAACTAAAAAAGTAACTTTTTTTCCAAAGTAACTAAAAAAATATTTTTTTTTCCAAAGTAACTAAAAAAATAACTTTTTTTCCAAAGTAACTAAAAAAGTAATTTTTTTTCCAAAGTAACTAAAAAAGTAAATTTTTTCCAAAGTAACTAAAAAATTTTTTTTTTTTCCAAAGTAACTAAAAAAATATATTTTTTTCCAAAGTAACTAAAAAAAAAAATTTTTTTCCAAAGTAACTAAAAAAATTTTTTTTTTCCAAAGTAACTAAAAAAAAATTTTTTTTTCCAAAGTAACTAAAAAATTTTTTTTTTTTCCAAACTAAAAAAGTAACTTTTTTTCCAAAGTAACTAAAAAAATTTTTTTTTTTCCAAAGTAATAAAAAAATATTTTTTTTCCAAAGTAACTAAAAAAAATATTTTTTTTCCAAAGTAACTAAAAAAAATATTTTTTTCCCAAAGTAACTAAAAAAAATTTTTTTTTTCCAAAGTAACTAAAAAAAAATTTTTTTTTCCAAAGTAACTAAAAAAAATTTTTTTTTCCAAAGTAACTAAAAAAGTAACTTTTTTTCCAAAGTAACTAAAAAATATTTTTTTTTCCAAAGTAACTAAAAAAGTAACTTTTTTTCCAAAGTAACTAAAAAAGTAACTTTTTTTCCAAAGTAACTAAAAAAATATTTTTTTTTCCAAAGTAACTAAAAAAGTAACTTTTTTTCCAAAGTAACTAAAAAAATATTTTTTTTTCCAAAGTAACTAAAAAAGTAACTTTTTTCCAAAGTAACTAAAAATGTAACTTTTTTTCCAAAGTAACTAAAAAAATATTTTTTTTTCCAAAGTAACTAAAAAAATATTTTTTTTTCCAAAGTAACTAAAAAATATTTTTTTTTCCAAAGTAACTAAAAAAATATTTTTTTTTTCCAAAGTAACTAAAAAAATTTTTTTTTTCCAAAGTAACTAAAACATTTTTTTTTCCCAAAGTAACTAAAAAAGTAACTTTTTTTCCAAAGTAACTAAAAAAATATTTTTTTTTCCAAAGTAACTAAAAAAATATTATTTTTTCCAAAGTAACTAAAAAAAATATTTTTTTTCCAAAGTAACTAAAAAAATATTTTTTTTTCCAAAGTAACTAAAAAAGTAACTTTTTTTCCAAAGTAACTAAAAAAATATTTTTTTTTCCAAAGTAACTAAAAAAATATTTTTTTTTCCAAAGTAACTAAAAAAATATTTTTTTTCCAAAGTAACTAAAAAAAATATTTTTTTCCCAAAGTAACTAAAAAAAAAATTTTTTTTCCAAAGTAACTAAAAAAAATTTTTTTTTTCCAAAGTAACTAAAAAAATTTTTTTTTTTCCAAAGTAACTAAAAAAGTAACTTTTTTTCCAAAGTAACTAAAAAAATATTTTTTTTCCAAAGTAACTAAAAAAGTAACTTTTTTTCCAAAGTAACTAAAAAAGTAACTTTTTTTCCAAAGTAACTAAAAAAATATTTTTTTTTCCAAAGTAACTAAAAAAGTAACTTTTTTTCCAAAGTAACTAAAAAAATATTTTTTTTTCCAAAGTAACTAAAAAAGTAACTTTTTTCCAAAGTAACTAAAAATGTAACTTTTTTTCCAAAGTAACTAAAAAATATTTTTTTTTCCAAAGTAACTAAAAAAATATTTTTTTTTTCCAAAGTAACTAAAAAAATATTTTTTTTTCCAAAGTAACTAAAAAAATATTTTTTTTTCCAAAGTAACTAAAAAAATATTTTTTTTCCAAAGTAACTAAAAATTTTTTTTTTTCCCAAAGTAACTAAAAAAGTAACTTTTTTTCCAAAGTAACTAAAAAAATATTTTTTTTCCAAAGTAACTAAAAAAATATTATTTTTTCCAAAGTAACTAAAAAAATATTTTTTTCCAAAGTAACTAAAAAAATATTTTTTTTTCCAAAGTAACTAAAAAAGTAACTTTTTTTCCAAAGTAACTAAAAAAATATTTTTTTTTCCAAAGTAACTAAAAAAATATTTTTTTTTCCAAAGTAACTAAAAAAATATTTTTTTTTCCAAAGTAACTAAAAAAATATTTTTTTTTCCAAAGTAACTAAAAAAAAATTTTTTTTTCCAAAGTAACTAAAAAAAAATTTTTTTTTCCAAAGTAACTAAAAAAATTTATTTTTTTCCAAAGTAACTAAAAATTTTTTTTTTTCCAAAGTAACTAAAAAAATATTTTTTTTTCCAAAGTAACTAAAAAAATATTTTTTTTTCCAAAGTAACTAAAAAAATATTTTTTTTTCCAAAGTAACTAAAAATTTTTTTTTTCCAAAGTAACTAAAAAAATATTTTTTTTTCCAAAGTAACTAAAAAAATATTTTTTTTTCCAAAGTAACTAAAAAAAATAATTTTTTTTCCAAAGTAACTAAAAAAATATATATTTTTTCCAAAGTAACTAAAAAAATATATTTTTTCCAAAGTAACTAAAAAATATTTTTTTTTCCAAAGTAACTAAAAAAGTAACTTTTTTTCCAAAGTAACTAAAAAAATATTTTTTTTTCCAAAGTAACTAAAAAAAAATTTTTTTTTCCAAAGTAACTAAAAAAAAATTTTTTTTTCCAAAGTAACTAAAAAAATTTTTTTTTTTCCAAAGTAACTAAAAAAAATTTTTTTTTTCCAAAGTAACTAAAAAAATTTTTTTTTTCCAAAGTAACTAAAAAAAATATTTTTTTTTCCAAAGTAACTAAAAAAGTAACTTTTTTTCCAAAGTAACTAAAAAAATATTTTTTTTTCCAAAGTAACTAAAAAAATATTTTTTTTTCCAAAGTAACTAAAAAAAAATTTTTTTTTCCAAAGTAACTAAAAAAAAATTTTTTTTTCCAAAGTAACTAAAAAAAAATTTTTTTTTCCAAAGTAACTAAAAAAATTTTTTTTTTCCAAAGTAACTAAAAAAAAATTTTTTTTTCCAAAGTAACTAAAAAAATTTTTTTTTTTCCAAAGTAACTAAAAAAATTTATTTTTTTCCAAAGTAACTAAAAAATTTTTTTTTTCCAAAGTAACTAAAAAAATATTTTTTTTTCCAAAGTAACTAAAAAAATATTTTTTTTTCCAAAGTAACTAAAAAAATATTTTTTTTTCCAAAGTAACTAAAAAAATATATATTTTTTCCAAAGTAACTAAAAAAATATTTTTTTTCCAAAGTAACTAAAAAAATATTTTTTTTTCCAAAGTAACTAAAAAAGTAACTTTTTTTCCAAAGTAACTAAAAAAATATTTTTTTTTCCAAAGTAACTAAAAAAGTAAATTTTTTCCAAAGTAACTAAAAAAATATTTTTTTTTCCAAAGTAACTAAAAAAATATTTTTTTTTCCAAAGTAACTAAAAAAATATTTTTTTTTCCAAAGTAACTAAAAAAATATTTTTTTTTCCAAAGTAACTAAAAAAATATTTTTTTTTCCAAAGTAACTAAAAAAATATTTTTTTTCCAAAGTAACTAAAAAAAATTTTTTTTTTTCCAAAGTAACTAAAAAATTTTTTTTTTTCCAAAGTAACTAAAAAAATTTTTTTTTTCCAAAGTAACTAAAAAAATTTTTTTTTTCCAAAGTAACTAAAAAAATTTTTTTTTTTCCAAAGTAACTAAAAAAATATTTTTTTTTCCAAAGTAACTAAAAAAATATATTTTTTCCAAAGTAACTAAAAAAATATTTTTTTTTCCAAAGTAACTAAAAAAATTTTTTTTTTCCAAAGTAACTAAAACATTTTTTTTTTTCCAAAGTAACTAAAAAAAATTTTTTTTTTCCAAAGTAACTAAAAAAATTTTTTTTTTCCAAAGTAACTAAAAAAATTTTTTTTTTCCAAAGTAACTAAAAAAGTAACTTTTTTTCCAAAGTAACTAAAAAAATATTTTTTTTTCCAAAGTAACTAAAAAAATAACTTTTTTTCCAAAGTAACTAAAAAAATATTTTTTTTTCCAAAGTAACTAAAAAAGTAAATTTTTTCCAAAGTAACTAAAAAAAAATATTTTTTTCCAAAGTAACTAAAAAAAAATATTTTTTTCCAAAGTAACTAAAAAAAATATTTTTTTCCAAAGTAACTAAAAAAATATTTTTTTTTCCAAAGTAACTAAAAAAAAATATTTTTTTCCAAAGTAACTAAAAAAAATTTTTTTTTTCCAAACTAAAAAAGTAACTTTTTTTCCAAAGTAACTAAAATTTTTTTTTTTTTTCCAAAGTAACTAAAAAAATTTTTTTTTTCCAAAGTAACTAAAAAAAAATATTTTTTTCCAAAGTAACTAAAAAAAATTTTTTTTTTCCAAACTAAAAAAGTAACTTTTTTTCCAAAGTAACTAAAAAATTTTTTTTTTTTCCAAAGTAACTAAAAAAAATTTTTTTTTCCAAAGTAACTAAAAAAAATATTTTTTTTCCAAAGTAACTAAAAAAAATTTTTTTTTTCCAAAGTAACTAAAAAAGTAACTTTTTTTCCAAAGTAACTAAAAAAGTAACTTTTTTTCCAAAGTAACTAAAAAAATATTTTTTTTTCCAAAGTAACTAAAAAAGTAACTTTTTTTCCAAAGTAACTAAAAAAATATTTTTTTTCCAAAGTAACTAAAAAAGTAAATTTTTTCCAAAGTAACTAAAAAAATATTTTTTTTTCCAAAGTAACTAAAAAAAATTTTTTTTTCCAAAGTAACTAAAAAAGTAACTTTTTTTCCAAAGTAACTAAAAAAGTAACTTTTTTTCCAAAGAAACTAAAAAATTATTTTTTTTTCCAAAGTAACTAAAAAAATTTTTTTTTTCCAAAGTAACTAAAAAAAATTCTTTTTTTCCAAAGTAACTAAAAAAAATTTTTTTTTTCCAAAGTAACTAAAAAAAATTTTTTTTTTCCAAAGTAACTAAAAAAGTAACTTTTTTTTCCAAAGTAACTAAAAAAGTAACTTTTTTTCCAAAGTAACTAAAAAAATATTTTTTTTTCCAAAGTAACTAAAAAAATTTTTTTTTTCCAAAGTAACTAAAAAAAATTTTTTTTTTCCAAAGTAACTAAAAAAGTAACTTTTTTTTCCAAAGTAACTAAAAAAGTAACTTTTTTTCCAAAGTAACTAAAAAAATATTTTTTTTTCCAAAGTAACTAAAAAAGTAACTTTTTTTCCAAAGTAACTAAAAAAATATTTTTTTTCCAAAGTAACTAAAAAAGTAAATTTTTTCCAAAGTAACTAAAAAAAAATTTTTTTTTCCAAAGTAACTAAAAAAATTTTTTTTTTCCAAAGTAACTAAAAAAGTAACTTTTTTTCCAAAGTAACTAAAAAAGTAACTTTTTTTCCAAAGAAACTAAAAAAATATTTTTTTTTCCAAAGTAACTAAAAAAGTAAATTTTTTCCAAAGTAACTAAAAAAAATTTTTTTTTTCCAAAGTAACTAAAAAAAATTTTTTTTTCCAAAGTAACTAAAAAAATTTCTTTTTTTCCAAAGTAACTAAAAAAAATTTTTTTTTTCCAAAGTAACTAAAAAAATTTTTTTTTTCCAAAGTAACTAAAAAAGTAACTTTTTTTCCAAAGTAACTAAAAAAGTAACTTTTTTTCCAAAGTAACTAAAAAAATATTTTTTTTTCCAAAGTAACTAAAAAAGTAACTTTTTTTCCAAAGTAACTAAAAAAATATTTTTTTTCCAAAGTAACTAAAAAAGTAAATTTTTTCCAAAGTAACTAAAAAAATATTTTTTTTTCCAAAGTAACTAAAAAAAATTTTTTTTTCCAAAGTAACTAAAAAAGTAACTTTTTTTCCAAAGTAACTAAAAAAGTAACTTTTTTTCCAAAGAAACTAAAAAAATATTTTTTTTTCCAAAGTAACTAAAAAAATTTTTTTTTTCCAAAGTAACTAAAAAAATATTTTTTTTTCCAAAGTAACTAAAAAAATATTTTTTTTTCCAAAGTAACTAAAAAAATATTTTTTTTTCCAAAGTAACTAAAAAAATATTTTTTTTTCCAAAGTAACTAAAAAAAAAAAAAATTTTCCAAAGTAACTAAAAAATTTTTTTTTTTTCCAAAGTAACTAAAAAAATATTTTTTTTTCCAAAGTAACTAAAAAAGTAACTTTTTTTCCAAAGTAACTAAAAAAATATTTTTTTTTCCAAAGTAACTAAAAAAATATTTTTTTTTCCAAAGTAACTAAAAAAATATTTTTTTTTCCAAAGTAACTAAAAAAATATTTTTTTTTCCAAAGTAACTAAAAAAGTAACTTTTTTTCCAAAGTAACTAAAAAAATATTTTTTTTTCCAAAGTAACTAAAAAAGTAACTTTTTTTCCAAAGTAACTAAAACAATATTTTTTTTCCAAAGTAACTAAAAAAGTAAAAATTTTCCAAAGTAACTAAAAAAGTAAAAATTTTCCAAAGTAACTAAAAAAGTAACTTTTTTTCCAAAGTAACTAAAAAAGTAACTTTTTTTCCAAAGTAACTAAAAAAGTAACTTTTTTTCCAAAGTAACTAAAAAAGTAACTTTTTTTCCAAAGTAACTAAAAAAATATTTTTTTTTCCAAAGTAACTAAAAAAGTAACTTTTTTCCAAAGTAACTAAAAATGTAACTTTTTTTCCAAAGTAACCAAAAAAATATTTTTTTTTCCAAAGTAACTAAAAAAATATTTTTTTTTCCAAAGTAACTAAAAAAATATTTTTTTTTTCCAAAGTAACAAAATTTTTTTTTTTTTTTCCAAAGTAACTAAAAAAAATATTTTTTTCCCAAAGTAACTAAAAAAGTAACTTTTTTTCCAAAGTAACTAAAAAAATATTTTTTTTTCCAAAGTAACTAAAAAAGTAACTTTTTTTCCAAAGTAACTAAAAAAATATTTTTTTTTCCAAAGTAACTAAAAAAATATTTTTTTTTCCAAAGTAACTAAAAAAATATTTTTTTTTCCAAAGTAACTAAAAAATTTTTTTTTTTCCAAAGTAACTAAAAAAAATTTTTTTTTTCCAAAGTAACTAAAAAAAATTTTTTTTTCCAAAGTAACTAAAAAAATTTTTTTTTTCCAAAGTAACTAAAAAAATATATTTTTTCCAAAGTAACTAAAAAAATATTTTTTTTTCCAAAGTAACTAAAAAAATATTTTTTTTTCCAAAGTAACTAAAAAAATATATTTTTTCCAAAGTAACTAAAAAAATATTTTTTTTTCCAAAGTAACTAAAAAAAATTTTTTTTTCCAAAGTAACTAAAAAATTTTTTTTTTTTCCAAAGTAACTAAAAAATTTTTTTTTTTTCCAAAGTAACTAAAAAAAATTTTTTTTTTCCAAAGTAACTAAAAAAATATTTTTTTTTTTTCCAAAGTAACTAAAAAAAATTTTTTTTCCAAAGTAACTAAAAAAATATTTTTTTTTCCAAAGTAACTAAAAAAAAATTTTTTTTTCCAAAGTAACTAAAAAAATATTTTTTTTTCCAAAGTAACTAAAAAAATATTTTTTTTTCAAAGTAACTAAAAAAGTAAATTTTTTCCAAAGTAACTAAAAAAATATTTTTTTTTCCAAAGTAACTAAAAAAATATTTTTTTTCCAAAGTAACTAAAAAAGTAACTTTTTTTCCAAAGTAACTAAAAAAGTAACTTTTTTTCCAAAGAAACTAAAAAAATATTTTTTTTTCCAAAGTAACTAAAAAAGTAAATTTTTTCCAAAGTAACTAAAAAAAATTTTTTTTTTCCAAAGTAACTAAAAAAAATTTTTTTTTCCAAAGTAACTAAAAAAATTTCTTTTTTTCCAAAGTAACTAAAAAAATTTTTTTTTTTCCAAAGTAACTAAAAAAGTAAATTTTTTTCCAAAGTAACTAAAAAAGTAACTTTTTTTCCAAAGTAACTAAAAAAGTAACTTTTTTTCCAAAGTAACTAAAAAAGTAACTTTTTTTCCAAAGTAACTAAAAAAATATTTTTTTTTCCAAAGTAACTAAAAAAATATTTTTTTTTCCAAAGTAACTAAAAAAAATTCTTTTTTTCCAAAGTAACTAAAAAAAATTTTTTTTTTCCAAACTAACTAAAAAAAAAAAAAAAATTCCAAAGTAACTAAAAAAAATTTTTTTTTTCCAAAGTAACTAAAAAAAATTTTTTTTTTCCAAAGTAACTAAAAAATTTTTTTTTTCCAAAGTAACTAAAAAAAAAAAATTTTTTCCAAAGTAACTAAAAAAATTTTTTTTTTTCCAAAGTAACTAAAAAAAATTTTTTTTTTCCAAAGTAACTAAAAAAGTAACTTTTTTTCCAAAGTAACTAAAAAAGTAACATTTTTTCCAAAGTAACTAAAAAAGTAACTTTTTTTCCAAAGTAACTAAAAAAGTAACATTTTTTCCAAAGTAACTAAAAAATTTTTTTTTTTCCAAAGTAACTAAAAAAATATTTTTTTTTCCAAAGTAACTAAAAAAGTAACTTTTTTTCCAAAGTAACTAAAAAAATATTTTTTTTTCCAAAGTAACTAAAAAAGTAACTTTTTTTCCAAAGTAACTAAAAAAATATTTTTTTTTCCAAAGTAACTAAAAAAAAAAAATTTTTTCCAAAGTAACTAAAAAAAAATTTTTTTTTCCAAAGTAACTAAAAAAATATTTTTTTTTCCAAAGTAACTAAAAAAGTAACTTTTTTTCCAAAGTAACTAAAAAAATATTTTTTTTTCCAAAGTAACTAAAAAAGTAACTTTTTTTCCAAAGTAACTAAAAAAATATTTTTTTTTCCAAAGTAACTAAAAAAGTAATTTTTTTTCCAAAGTAACTAAAAATATATTTTTTTTTCCAAAGTAACTAAAAAAATATTTTTTTTTCCAAAGTGACTAAAAAAATATTTTTTTTCCAAAGTAACTAAGAAAATTTTTTTTTTTCCAAAGTAACTAAAAAAATATTTTTTTTTCCAAAGTAACTAAAAAAGTAACGTTTTTTCCAAAGTAACTAAAAAAGTAACTTTTTTTCCAAAGTAACTAAAAAAGTAACTTTTTTTCCAAAGTAACTAAAAAAGTAACTTTTTTTCCAAAGTAACTAAAAAAATATTTTTTTTTCCAAAGTAAACTAAAAAAATATTTTTTTTTCCAAAGTAACTAAAAAAATATTTTTTTTTCCAAAGTAACTAAAAAAGTAACGTTTTTTCCAAAGTAACTAAAAAAGTAACTTTTTTTCCAAAGTAACTAAAAAAGTAACTTTTTTTCCAAAGTAACTAAAAAAGTAACTTTTTTTCCAAAGTAACTAAAAAAATATTTTTTTTTCCAAAGTAAACTAAAAAAATATTTTTTTTTCCAAAGTAACTAAAAAAATATTTTTTTTTCCAAAGTAACTAAAAAATTATTTTTTTTCCCAAAGTAACTAAAAAAATATTTTTTTTTCCAAAGTAACTAAAAAAGTAACTTTTTTTCCAAAGTAACTAAAAAAATATTTTTTTTTCCAAAGTAACTAAAAAAATATTTTTTTTTCCAAAGTAACTAAAAAAATATTTTTTTTTCCAAAGTAACTAAAAAAATATTTTTTTTTCCAAAGTAACTAAAAAAATATATTTTTTTTCCAAAGTAACTAAAAAAATATTTTTTTTTCCAAAGTAACTAAAAAAGTAACTTTTTTTCCAAAGTAACTAAAAAAGTAACTTTTTTTCCAAAGTAACTAAAAAAGTAACTTTTTTTCCAAAGTAACTAAAAAAATATTTTTTTCCAAAGTAACTAAAAAAGTAACTTTTTTTCCAAAGTAACTAAAAAAGTAACTTTTTTTCCAAAGTAACTAAAAAAGTAACTTTTTTTCCAAAGTAACTAAAAAAATATATTTTTTTCCAAAGTAACTAAAAAAATATTTTTTTTTCCAAAGTAACTAAAAAAATATTTTTTTTTCCAAAGTAACTAAAAAAATATTTTTTTTTCCAAAGTAACTAAAAAAGTAACTTTTTTTCCAAAGTAACTAAAAAAGTAAATTTTTTCCAAAGTAACTAAAAAAGTAACTTTTTTTCCAAAGTAACTAAAAAAGTAACATTTTTTCCAAAGTAACTAAAAAAAATTTTTTTTTTCCAAAGTAACTAAAAAAGTAAATTTTTTTCCAAAGTAACTAAAAAAGTAACTTTTTTTCCAAAGTAACTAAAAAAGTAACTTTTTTTCCAAAGTAACTAAAAAAGTAACTTTTTTTCCAAAGTAACTAAAAAAATATTTTTTTTTCCAAAGTAACTAAAAAAATATTTTTTTCCAAAGTAACTAAAAAAATATTTTTTTTTCCAAAGTAACTAAAAAAGTAACTTTTTTTCCAAAGTAACTAAAAAAATATTTTTTTTTCCAAAGTAACTAAAAAAGTAACTTTTTTTCCAAAGTAACTAAAAAAATATTTTTTTTTCCAAAGTAACTAAAAAATATTTTTTTTTCCAAAGTAACTAAAAAATTTTTTTTTTTTTCCAAAGTAACTAAAAAAAATTTTTTTTTCCAAAGTAACTAAAAAAAATTTTTTTTTCCAAAGTAACTAAAAAAAATTTTTTTTTCCAAAGTAACTAAAAAAATTTTTTTTTTCCAAAGTAACTAAAAAAATATTTTTTTTTCCAAAGTAACTAAAAAAATATTTTTTTTTCCAAAGTAACTAAAAAAATATATTTTTTCCAAAGTAACTAAAAAAATATTTTTTTTTCCAAAGTAACTAAAAAAAATTTTTTTTTCCAAAGTAACTAAAAAAATATTTTTTTTTCCAAAGTAACTAAAAAAGTAACTTTTTTTCCAAAGTAACTAAAAAAATATTTTTTTTTCCAAAGTAAACTAAAAAAATATTTTTTTTTCCAAAGTAACTAAAAAAATATTTTTTTTTCCAAAGTAACTAAAAAATTATTTTTTTTCCCAAAGTAACTAAAAAAATATTTTTTTTTCCAAAGTAACTAAAAAAGTAACTTTTTTTCCAAAGTAACTAAAAAAATATTTTTTTTTCCAAAGTAACTAAAAAAATATTTTTTTTTCCAAAGTAACTAAAAAAATATTTTTTTTTCCAAAGTAACTAAAAAAATATTTTTTTTTCCAAAGTAACTAAAAAAATATTTTTTTTTCCAAAGTAACTAAAAAAATATTTTTTTTTCCAAAGTAACTAAAAAAGTAACTTTTTTTCCAAAGTAACTAAAAAAGTAACTTTTTTTCCAAAGTAACTAAAAAAGTAACTTTTTTTCCAAAGTAACTAAAAAAATATTTTTTTCCAAAGTAACTAAAAAAGTAACTTTTTTTCCAAAGTAACTAAAAAAGTAACTTTTTTTCCAAAGTAACTAAAAAAGTAACTTTTTTTCCAAAGTAACTAAAAAAATATATTTTTTTCCAAAGTAACTAAAAAAATATATTTTTTTCCAAAGTAACTAAAAAAATATTTTTTTTTCCAAAGTAACTAAAAAAATATTTTTTTTTCCAAAGTAACTAAAAAAGTAACTTTTTTTCCAAAGTAACTAAAAAAGTAAATTTTTTCCAAAGTAACTAAAAAAGTAACTTTTTTTCCAAAGTAACTAAAAAAGTAACATTTTTTCCAAAGTAACTAAAAAAAATTTTTTTTTTCCAAAGTAACTAAAAAAGTAAATTTTTTTCCAAAGTAACTAAAAAAGTAACTTTTTTTCCAAAGTAACTAAAAAAGTAACTTTTTTTTCCAAAGTAACTAAAAAAGTAACTTTTTTTCCAAAGTAACTAAAAAAATATTTTTTTTTCCAAAGTAACTAAAAAAATATTTTTTTCCAAAGTAACTAAAAAAATATTTTTTTTTCCAAAGTAACTAAAAAAGTAACTTTTTTTTCCAAAGTAACTAAAAAAATATTTTTTTTTCCAAAGTAACTAAAAAAGTAACTTTTTTTCCAAAGTAACTAAAAAAATATTTTTTTTTCCAAAGTAACTAAAAAATATTTTTTTTTCCAAAGTAACTAAAAAAATTTTTTTTTTTCCAAAGTAACTAAAAAAATTTTTTTTTTCCAAAGTAACTAAAAAAATTTTTTTTTTCCAAAGTAACTAAAAAAAATTTTTTTTTCCAAAGTAACTAAAAAAATATTTTTTTTTCCAAAGTAACTAAAAAAATATTTTTTTTTCCAAAGTAACTAAAAAAATATATTTTTTCCAAAGTAACTAAAAAAATATTTTTTTTTCCAAAGTAACTAAAAAAAAATTTTTTTTCCAAAGTAACTAAAAAAATATTTTTTTTTCCAAAGTAACTAAAAAAGTAACTTTTTTTCCAAAGTAACTAAAAAAATATTTTTTTTTCCAAAGTAACTAAAAAAATATTTTTTTTTCCAAAGTAACTAAAAAAATATATTTTTTCCAAAGTAACTAAAAAAATATTTTTTTTTCCAAAGTAACTAAAAAAAATTTTTTTTTCCAAAGTAACTAAAAAAATATTTTTTTTTCCAAAGTAACTAAAAAAGTAACTTTTTTTCCAAAGTAACTAAAAAAATATTTTTTTTCCAAAGTAACTAAAAAAATATTTTTTTTTCCAAAGTAACTAAAAAAAAATTTTTTTTTCCAAAGTAACTAAAAAAATATTTTTTTTTCCAAAGTAACTAAAAAAGTAACTTTTTTTCCAAAGTAACTAAAAAAATATTTTTTTTTCCAAAGTAACTAAAAAAGTAACTTTTTTTCCAAAGTAACTAAAAAAAATTTTTTTTTTCCAAAGTAACTAAAAAAGTAATTTTTTTTCCAAAGTAACTAAAAATATATATTTTTTTTCCAAAGTAACTAAAAAAATATTTTTTTTTCCAAAGTGACTAAAAAAATATTTTTTTTCCAAAGTAACTAAGAAATTTTTTTTTTTTCCAAAGTAACTAAAAAAATATTTTTTTTTCCAAAGTAACTAAAAAAGTAACGTTTTTTCCAAAGTAACTAAAAAAGTAACTTTTTTTCCAAAGTAACTAAAAAAAAATTTTTTTTTCCAAAGTAACTAAAAAAATATTTTTTTTTCCAAAGTAACTAAAAAATTATTTTTTTTCCCAAAGTAACTAAAAAAATTTTTTTTTTTCCAAAGTAACTAAAAAAGTAACTTTTTTTCCAAAGTAACTAAAAAAATATTTTTTTTTCCAAAGTAACTAAAAAAATATTTTTTTTTCCAAAGTAACTAAAAAAATATTTTTTTTTCCAAAGTAACTAAAAAAATATTTTTTTTTCCAAAGTAACTAAAAAAATATTTTTTTTTCCAAAGTAACTAAAAAAATATTTTTTTTTCCAAAGTAACTAAAAAAGTAACTTTTTTTCCAAAGTAACTAAAAAAGTAACTTTTTTTCCAAAGTAACTAAAAAAGTAACTTTTTTTCCAAAGTAACTAAAAAAATATTTTTTTCCAAAGTAACTAAAAAAGTAACTTTTTTTCCAAAGTAACTAAAAAAGTAACTTTTTTTCCAAAGTAACTAAAAAAGTAACTTTTTTTCCAAAGTAACTAAAAAAATATATTTTTTTCCAAAGTAACTAAAAAAATATTTTTTTTTCCAAAGTAACTAAAAAAATATTTTTTTTTCCAAAGTAACTAAAAAAATATTTTTTTTTCCAAAGTAACTAAAAAAGTAACTTTTTTTCCAAAGTAACTAAAAAAGTAAATTTTTTCCAAAGTAACTAAAAAAGTAACTTTTTTTCCAAAGTAACTAAAAAAGTAAATTTTTTTCCAAAGTAACTAAAAAAGTAACTTTTTTTCCAAAGTAACTAAAAAAGTAACTTTTTTTCCAAAGTAACTAAAAAAGTAACTTTTTTTCCAAAGTAACTAAAAAAATATTTTTTTTTCCAAAGTAACTAAAAAAATATTTTTTTCCAAAGTAACTAAAAAAATATTTTTTTTTCCAAAGTAACTAAAAAAGTAACTTTTTTTCCAAAGTAACTAAAAAAATATTTTTTTTTCCAAAGTAACTAAAAAAGTAACTTTTTTTCCAAAGTAACTAAAAAAAAAATTTTTTTTCCAAAGTAACTAAAAAAATATTTTTTTTTCCAAAGTAACTAAAAAAAATTTTTTTTTTCCAAAGTAACTAAAAAAATATTTTTTTTTTCCAAAGTAACTAAAAAAGTAACTTTTTTTCCAAAGTAACTAAAAAAATATTTTTTTTTCCAAAGTAACTAAAAAAATAACTTTTTTTCCAAAGTAACTAAAAAAATATTTTTTTTTCCAAAGTAACTAAAAAAGTAAATTTTTTCCAAAGTAACTAAAAAAATATTTTTTTTTCCAAAGTAACTAAAAAAAAATATTTTTTTCCAAAGTAACTAAAAAATATATTTTTTTCCAAAGTAACTAAAAAAATATTTTTTTTTCCAAAGTAACTAAAAAAATATATTTTTTTCCAAAGTAACTAAAAAAAATTTTTTTTTTCCAAACTAAAAAAGTAACTTTTTTTCCAAAGTAACTAAAAAATTTATTTTTTTTCCAAAGTAACTAAAAAAAATTTTTTTTTCCAAAGTAACTAAAAAAAATTTTTTTTTTCCAAAGTAACTAAAAAAAATTTTTTTTTCCCAAAGTAACTAAAAAAAATTTTTTTTTTCCAAAGTAACTAAAAAAAATTTTTTTTTTCCAAAGTAACTAAAAAAATATTTTTTTTTCCAAAGTAACTAAAAAAGTAACTTTTTTTCCAAAGTAACTAAAAAAATATTTTTTTTTCCAAAGTAACTAAAAAAGTAACTTTTTTTCCAAAGTAACTAAAAAAATATTTTTTTTCCAAAGTAACTAAAAAAGTAAATTTTTTCCAAAGTAACTAAAAAAAAATTTTTTTTTCCAAAGTAACTAAAAAAAATTTTTTTTTCCAAAGTAACTAAAAAAATTTCTTTTTTTCCAAAGTAACTAAAAAAAATTTTTTTTTTCCAAAGTAACTAAAAAAATTTTTTTTTTTCCAAAGTAACTAAAAAAGTAACTTTTTTTCCAAAGTAACTAAAAAAGTAACTTTTTTTCCAAAGTAACTAAAAAAATATTTTTTTTTCCAAAGTAACTAAAAAAGTAACTTTTTTTCCAAAGTAACTAAAAAAATATTTTTTTTCCAAAGTAACTAAAAAAGTAAATTTTTTCCAAAGTAACTAAAAAAATATTTTTTTTTCCAAAGTAACTAAAAAATTTTTTTTTTTC
Organism: Melanostigma gelatinosum; assembly: GCF_949748355.1. Classification (NCBI taxonomy): domain Eukaryota; kingdom Metazoa; phylum Chordata; class Actinopteri; order Perciformes; family Zoarcidae; genus Melanostigma; species Melanostigma gelatinosum. The sequence continues at coordinate 8,676,660 of NC_136654.1, read as the reverse complement.
CAAAGTAACTAAAAAAGTAACTTTTTTTCCAAAGTAACTAAAAAAGTAACTTTTTTTCCAAAGAAACTAAAAAAATATTTTTTTTTCCAAAGTAACTAAAAAAGTAAATTTTTTCCAAAGTAACTAAAAAATTTTTTTTTTTCCAAAGTAACTAAAAAAAATTTTTTTTTCCAAAGTAACTAAAAAAATTTCTTTTTTTCCAAAGTAACTAAAAAAAATTTTTTTTTTCCAAAGTAACTAAAAAAAATTTTTTTTTTCCAAAGTAACTAAAAAAGTAACTTTTTTTCCAAACTAAAAAAATATTTTTTTTTCCAAAGTAACTAAAAAAGTAACTTTTTTTCCAAAGTAACTAAAAAAATATTTTTTTTCCAAAGTAACTAAAAAAGTAAATTTTTTCCAAAGTAACTAAAAAAATATTTTTTTTTCCAAAGTAACTAAAAAAATATTTTTTTTTCCAAAGTAACTAAAAAAGTAACTCTTTTTCCAAAGTAACTAAAAAAGTAACTTTTTTTCCAAAGAAACTAAAAAAATATTTTTTTTTCCAAAGTAACTAAAAAATTATTTTTTTTCCAAAGTAACTAAAAAAATATTTTTTTTTCCAAAGTAACTAAAAAAATATTTTTTTTTCCAAAGTAACTAAAAAAATATTTTTTTTTCCAAAGTAACTAAAAAAAAAAAAAATTTTCCAAAGTAACTAAAAAAAAAAAAAATTTTCCAAAGTAACTAAAACATTTTTTTTTTTTTCCAAAGTAACTAAAAAAATTTTTTTTTTTCCAAAGTAACTAAAAAAGTAACTTTTTTTCCAAAGTAACTAAAACAATATTTTTTTTCCAAAGTAACTAAAAAAGTAAAAATTTTCCAAAGTAACTAAAAAAATATTTTTTTTTCCAAAGTAACTAAAAAAGTAACTTTTTTTCCAAAGTAACTAAAAAAGTAACTTTTTTTCCAAAGTAACTAAAAAAGTAACTTTTTTTCCAAAGTAACTAAAAAAGTAACTTTTTTTCCAAAGTAACTAAAAAAATATTTTTTTTTCCAAAGTAACTAAAAAAGTAACTTTTTTCCAAAGTAACTAAAAATGTAACTTTTTTTCCAAAGTAACTAAAAAAATATTTTTTTTTCCAAAGTAACTAAAAAAATATTTTTTTTTCCAAAGTAACTAAAAAAATATTTTTTTTTTCCAAAGTAACTAAAAAAATTTTTTTTTTTTCCAAAGTAACTAAAAAAATTTTTTTTTTCCCAAAGTAACTAAAAAAGTAACTTTTTTTCCAAAGTAACTAAAAAAATATTTTTTTTTCCAAAGTAACTAAAAAAATATTTTTTTTCCAAAGTAACTAAAAAAATATTTTTTTTCCCAAAGTAACTAAAAAAAATTTTTTTTTTCCAAAGTAACTAAAAAATTTTTTTTTTTTCCAAAGTAACTAAAAAAATATTTTTTTTTCCAAAGTAACTAAAAAAGTAACTTTTTTTCCAAAGTAACTAAAAAAATATATTTTTTTCCAAAGTAACTAAAAAAGTAACTTTTTTTCCAAAGTAACTAAAAAAATATTTTTTTTCCAAAGTAACTAAAAAAGTAAATTTTTTCCAAAGTAACTAAAAAAAATTTTTTTTTTCCAAAGTAACTAAAAAAAATTTTTTTTTCCAAAGTAACTAAAAAAATTTCTTTTTTTCCAAAGTAACTAAAAAAATTTTTTTTTTTCCAAAGTAACTAAAAAAAATTTTTTTTTTCCAAAGTAACTAAAAAAGTAACTTTTTTTCCAAAGTAACTAAAAAAGTAACTTTTTTTCCAAAGTAACTAAAAAAATATTTTTTTTTCCAAAGTAACTAAAAAAGTAACTTTTTTTCCAAAGTAACTAAAAAAATATTTTTTTTCCAAAGTAACTAAAAAAGTAAATTTTTTCCAAAGTAACTAAAAAAATATTTTTTTTTCCAAAGTAACTAAAAAAAATTTTTTTTTCCAAAGTAACTAAAAAAGTAACTTTTTTTCCAAAGTAACTAAAAAAGTAACTTTTTTTCCAAAGAAACTAAAAAAATATTTTTTTTTCCAAAGTAACTAAAAAAGTAAATTTTTTCCAAAGTAACTAAAAAAATTTTTTTTTTCCAAAGTAACTAAAAAATTTTTTTTTTTCCAAAGTAACTAAAACAATTTCTTTTTTTCCAAAGTAACTAAAAAAATTTTTTTTTTTCCAAAGTAACTAAAAAAAATTTTTTTTTTCCAAAGTAACTAAAAAAGTAACTTTTTTTCCAAAGTAACTAAAAAAATATTTTTTTTTCCAAAGTAACTAAAAAAGTAACTTTTTTTCCAAAGTAACTAAAAAAATATTTTTTTTCCAAAGTAACTAAAAAAGTAATTTTTTTCCAAAGTAACTAAAAACATATTTTTTTTTCCAAAGTAACTAAAAAAATATTTTTTTTTCCAAAGTAACTAAAAAAGTAACTTTTTTTCCAAAGTAACTAAAAAAGTAACTTTTTTTCCAAAGAAACTAAAAAAATATTTTTTTTTCCAAAGTAACTAAAAAAAAATTTTTTTTCCAAAGTAACTAAAAAAATATTTTTTTTTCCAAAGTAACTAAAAAAATATTTTTTTTTCCAAAGTAACTAAAAAAATATTTTTTTTTCCAAAGTAACTAAAAAAAAAAAATTTTTTCCAAAGTAACTAAAAAAAAAAAAAATTTTCCAAAGTAACTAAAAAAATTTTTTTTTTTCCAAAGTAACTAAAAAATTATTTTTTTTCCAAAGTAACTAAAAAAGTAACTTTTTTTCCAAAGTAACTAAAAAAATTTTTTTTTTTCCAAAGTAACTAAAAAAGTAACTTTTTTTCCAAAGTAACTAAAACAATATTTTTTTTCCAAAGTAACTAAAAAAGTAAAAATTTTCCAAAGTAACTAAAAAAATATTTTTTTTTCCAAAGTAACTAAAAAAGTAACTTTTTTTCCAAAGTAACTAAAAAAGTAACTTTTTTTCCAAAGTAACTAAAAAAGTAACTTTTTTTCCAAAGTAACTAAAAAAGTAACTTTTTTTCCAAAGTAACTAAAAAAATATTTTTTTTTCCAAAGTAACTAAAAAAGTAACTTTTTTCCAAAGTAACTAAAAAAGTAACTTTTTTTCCAAAGTAACTAAAAAAGTAACTTTTTTTCCAAAGAAACTAAAAAAATATTTTTTTTTCCAAAGTAACTAAAAAAGTAAATTTTTTCCAAAGTAACTAAAAAATTTTTTTTTTTCCAAAGTAACTAAAAAAATTTTTTTTTTCCAAAGTAACTAAAAAAATTTCTTTTTTTCCAAAGTAACTAAAAAAAATTTTTTTTTTCCAAAGTAACTAAAAAAAATTTTTTTTTTCCAAAGTAACTAAAAAAGTAACTTTTTTTCCAAAGTAACTAAAAAAATATTTTTTTTTCCAAAGTAACTAAAAAAGTAACTTTTTTTCCAAAGTAACTAAAAAAATATTTTTTTTCCAAAGTAACTAAAAAAGTAATTTTTTTCCAAAGTAACTAAAAAAATATTTTTTTTTCCAAAGTAACTAAAAAAATATTTTTTTTTCCAAAGTAACTAAAAAAGTAACTTTTTTTCCAAAGTAACTAAAAAAGTAACTTTTTTTCCAAAGAAACTAAAAAAATATTTTTTTTTCCAAAGTAACTAAAAAAAAAATTTTTTTCCAAAGTAACTAAAAAAATATTTTTTTTTCCAAAGTAACTAAAAAAATATTTTTTTTTCCAAAGTAACTAAAAAAATAATTTTTTTTCCAAAGTAACTAAAAAAAAAAAATTTTTTCCAAAGTAACTAAAAAAAAAAAAAATTTTCCAAAGTAACTAAAAAAATTTTTTTTTTTCCAAAGTAACTAAAAAAATTTTTTTTTTCCAAAGTAACTAAAAAAGTAACTTTTTTTCCAAAGTAACTAAAAAAATTTTTTTTTTTCCAAAGTAACTAAAAAAGTAACTTTTTTTCCAAAGTAACTAAAACAATATTTTTTTTCCAAAGTAACTAAAAAAGTAAAAATTTTCCAAAGTAACTAAAAAAATATTTTTTTTTCCAAAGTAACTAAAAAAGTAACTTTTTTTCCAAAGTAACTAAAAAAGTAACTTTTTTTCCAAAGTAACTAAAAAAGTAACTTTTTTTCCAAAGTAACTAAAAAAGTAACTTTTTTTCCAAAGTAACTAAAAAAATATTTTTTTTTCCAAAGTAACTAAAAAAGTAACTTTTTTCCAAAGTAACTAAAAATGTAACTTTTTTTCCAAAGTAACTAAAAAAATATTTTTTTTTCCAAAGTAACTAAAAAAATATTTTTTTTTCCAAAGTAACTAAAAAAATATTTTTTTTTTCCAAAGTAACTAAAAATTTTTTTTTTTTTTCCAAAGTAACTAAAAAAATTTTTTTTTTCCCAAAGTAACTAAAAAAGTAACTTTTTTTCCAAAGTAACTAAAAAAATATTTTTTTTTCCAAAGTAACTAAAAAAGTAACTTTTTTTCCAAAGTAACTAAAAAAATATTTTTTTTCCCAAAGTAACTAAAAAAATATTTTTTTTTCCAAAGTAACTAAAAAAATATTTTTTTTTCCAAAGTAACTAAAAAAATATTTTTTTTTCCAAAGTAACTAAAAAAATATTTTTTTTTCCAAAGTAACTAAAAAAATATTTTTTTTCCAAAGTAACTAAAAAATATATTTTTTTTCCAAAGTAACTAAAAAAATATTTTTTTTCCAAAGTAACTAAAAAAAATTTTTTTTTCCAAAGTAACTAAAAAAATATTTTTTTTCCAAAGTAACTAAAAAAATATTTTTTTTTCCAAAGTAACTAAAAAAATATATTTTTTTCCAAAGTAACTAAAAAAATATATTTTTTCCAAAGTAACTAAAAAAATATTTTTTTTTCCAAAGTAACTAAAAAATATTTTTTTTTCCAAAGTAACTAAAAAAAATTTTTTTTTTCCAAAGTAACTAAAAAAAATTTTTTTTTTCCAAAGTAACTAAAAAAAATTTTTTTTTTCCAAAGTAACTAAAAAAATATTTTTTTTTCCAAAGTAACTAAAAAAAATTTTTTTTTTCCAAAGTAACTAAAAAAATATTTTTTTTTCCAAAGTAACTAAAAAAAAAATTTTTTTTTCCAAAGTAACTAAAAAAATATTTTTTTTTCCAAAGTAACTAAAAAAATATTTTTTTTTCCAAAGTAACTAAAAAAGTAACTTTTTTTCCAAAGTAACTAAAAAAATATTTTTTTTTCCAAAGTAACTAAAAAAATAACTTTTTTTCCAAAGTAACTAAAAAAATATTTTTTTTTCCAAAGTAACTAAAAAAGTAAATTTTTTCCAAAGTAACTAAAAAAATATTTTTTTTTCCAAAGTAACTAAAAAAATATATTTTTTTCCAAAGTAACTAAAAAAAATTTTTTTTTTCCAAAGTAACTAAAAAAATATTTTTTTTTCCAAAGTAACTAAAAAAATTTTTTTTTTTCCAAAGTAACTAAAAATTTTTTTTTTTTTTCCAAACTAAAAAAGTAACTTTTTTTCCAAAGTAACTAAACAATTTTTTTTTTTCCAAAGTAACTAAAAAAATATTTTTTTTCCAAAGTAACTAAAAAAAATATTTTTTTTCCAAAGTAACTAAAAAAAATTTTTTTTTCCCAAAGTAACTAAAAAAAAATTTTTTTTTCCAAAGTAACTAAAAAAAAATTTTTTTTTCCAAAGTAACTAAAAAAAATTTTTTTTTTCCAAAGTAACTAAAAAAGTAACTTTTTTCCAAAGTAACTAAAAAATTTTTTTTTTTTCCAAAGTAACTAAAAAAGTAACTTTTTTTCCAAAGTAACTAAAAAAGTAACTTTTTTTCCAAAGTAACTAAAAAAATATTTTTTTTTCCAAAGTAACTAAAAAAGTAACTTTTTTTCCAAAGTAACTAAAAAAATATTTTTTTTTCCAAAGTAACTAAAAAAGTAACTTTTTTCCAAAGTAACTAAAAATGTAACTTTTTTTCCAAAGTAACTAAAAATATATTTTTTTTTCCAAAGTAACTAAAAAAATATTTTTTTTTCCAAAGTAACTAAAAAAATATTTTTTTTTCCAAAGTAACTAAAAAAATATTTTTTTTTCCAAAGTAACTAAAAAAATTTTTTTTTTCCAAAGTAACTAAAAAAAATTTTTTTTTCCCAAAGTAACTAAAAAAGTAACTTTTTTTCCAAAGTAACTAAAAAAATATTTTTTTTTCCAAAGTAACTAAAAAAATATTTTTTTTTCCAAAGTAACTAAAAAAATATTTTTTTCCAAAGTAACTAAAAAAATATTTTTTTTTCCAAAGTAACTAAAAAAGTAACTTTTTTTCCAAAGTAACTAAAAAAAATTTTTTTTTTCCAAAGTAACTAAAAAAGTAACTTTTTTTCCAAAGTAACTAAAAAAATATTTTTTTTTCCAAAGTAACTAAAAAAATATTTTTTTTTCCAAAGTAACTAAAAAAATATTTTTTTTTCCAAAGTAACTAAAAAAATATTTTTTTTTCCAAAGTAACTAAAAAAAATTTTTTTTTCCAAAGTAACTAAAAAAATTTTTTTTTCCAAAGTAACTAAAAAAAATTTTTTTTTCCAAAGTAACTAAAAAAATTTTTTTTTTCCAAAGTAACTAAAAAAAATTTTTTTTTCCAAAGTAACTAAAAAAATTTTTTTTTTCCAAAGTAACTAAAAAAATTTTTTTTTTTCCAAAGTAACTAAAAAAATATTTTTTTTTCCAAAGTAACTAAAAAAATATATTTTTTCCAAAGTAACTAAAAAAATATTTTTTTTTCCAAAGTAACTAAAAAAATTTTTTTTTTCCAAAGTAACTAAAAAAATTTTTTTTTTTTCCAAAGTAACTAAAAAAAAAATTTTTTTTCCAAAGTAACTAAAAAAAAATTTTTTTTCCAAAGTAACTAAAAAAATATTTTTTTTTCCAAAGTAACTAAAAAATATTTTTTTTTTCCAAAGTAACTAAAAAAATATTTTTTTTTCCAAAGTAACTAAAAAAATATTTTTTTTTCCAAAGTAACTAAAAAAAATTTTTTTTTTCCAAAGTAACTAAAAAAATATTTTTTTTTCCAAAGTAACTAAAAAAGTAACTTTTTTTCCAAAGTAACTAAAAAAATATTTTTTTTTCCAAAGTAACTAAAAAAATAACTTTTTTTCCAAAGTAACTAAAAAAATATTTTTTTTTCCAAAGTAACTAAAAAAGTAAATTTTTTCCAAAGTAACTAAAAAAATATTTTTTTTTCCAAAGTAACTAAAAAAAAATATTTTTTTCCAAAGTAACTAAAAAAAAATATTTTTTTCCAAAGTAACTAAAAAAATATTTTTTTTTCCAAAGTAACTAAAAAAAAATATTTTTTTCCAAAGTAACTAAAAATTTTTTTTTTTTTCCAAACTAAAAAAGTAACTTTTTTTCCAAAGTAACTAAAAAAAAATTTTTTTTTCCAAAGTAACTAAAAAAAATATTTTTTTTCCAAAGTAACTAAAAAAAATATTTTTTTTCCAAAGTAACTAAAAAATATTTTTTTTTCCCAAAGTAACTAAAAAAAATATTTTTTTTCCAAAGTAACTAAAAAAAAATTTTTTTTTCCAAAGTAACTAAAAAAATATTTTTTTTTCCAAAGTAACTAAAAAAGTAACTTTTTTTCCAAAGTAACTAAAAAAATATTTTTTTTTCCAAAGTAACTAAAAAAGTAACTTTTTTTCCAAAGTAACTAAAAAAATATTTTTTTTCCAAAGTAACTAAAAAAGTAAATTTTTTCCAAAGTAACTAAAAAAAATTTTTTTTTTCCAAAGTAACTAAAAAAAAAATTTTTTTCCAAAGTAACTAAAAAAAATTTTTTTTTTCCAAAGTAACTAAAAAAATTTTTTTTTTTCCAAAGTAACTAAAAAAAATTTTTTTTTTCCAAAGTAACTAAAAAAGTAACTTTTTTTCCAAAGTAACTAAAAAAGTAACTTTTTTTCCAAAGTAACTAAAAAAATATTTTTTTTTCCAAAGTAACTAAAAAAGTAACTTTTTTTCCAAAGTAACTAAAAAAATATTTTTTTTCCAAAGTAACTAAAAAAGTAAATTTTTTCCAAAGTAACTAAAAAAATTTTTTTTTTCCAAAGTAACTAAAAAAGTAACTTTTTTTCCAAAGTAACTAAAAAAGTAACTTTTTTTCCAAAGAAACTAAAAAAAAAATTTTTTTTCCAAAGTAACTAAAAAAATTTTTTTTTTCCAAAGTAACTAAAAAAATATTTTTTTTTCCAAAGTAACTAAAAAAATATTTTTTTTTCCAAAGTAACTAAAAAAGTAATTTTTTTTACAAAGTAACTAAAAAAGTAACTTTTTTTTACAAAGTAACTAAAAAAATATTTTTTTTTCCAAAGTAACTAAAAAAGTAACTTTTTTTCCAAAGTAACTAAAAAAGTAACTTTTTTTCCAAAGTAACTAAAAAAGTAACTTTTTTTCCAAAGTAACTAAAAAAGTAACTTTTTTTCCAAAGTAACTAAAAAAGTAACTTTTTTTCCAAAGTAACTAAAAAAGTAACTTTTTTTTCCAAAGTAACTAAAAAAATATTTTTTTTTACAAAGTAACTAAAAAAGTAACTTTTTTTCCAAAGTAACTAAAAAAGTAATTTTTTTTACAAAGTAACTAAAAAAGTAACTTTTTTTTCCAAAGTAACTAAAAAAGTAATTTTTTTCCAAAGTAACTAAAAAAGTAATTTTTTTTACAAAGTAACTAAAAAAGTAACTTTTTTTACAAAGTAACTAAAAAAGTAATTTTTTTTACAAAGTAACTAAAAAAGTAACTTTTTTTCCAAAGTAACTAAAAAAGTAACTTTTTTTCCAAAGTAACTAAAAAAGTAACTTTTTTTCCAAAGTAACTAAAAAAGTAACTTTTTTTCCAAAGTAACTAAAAAAGTAACTTTTTTTCCAAAGTAACTAAAAAAGTAACTTTTTTTTCCAAAGTAACTAAAAAAATATTTTTTTTTACAAAGTAACTAAAAAAGTAACTTTTTTTCCAAAGTAACTAAAAAAGTAATTTTTTTTCCAAAGTAACTAAAAAAGTAACTTTTTTTCCATAGTAACTAAAAAAGTATTTTTTTTTACAAAGTAACTAAAAAAGTAACTTTTTTTCCAAAGTAACTAAAAAAGTAATTTTTTTTCCAAAGTAACTAAAAAAGTAACTTTTTTTCCAAAGTAACTAAAAAAGTAATTTTTTTTCCAAAGTAACTAAAAAAGTAACTTTTTTTCCAAAGTAACTAAAAAAATATTTTTTTTTCCAAAGTAACTAAAAAAGTAACTTTTTTTACAAAGTAACTAAAAAAGTAACTTTTTTTACATAGTAACTAAAAAAGCAACTTTTTTTCCAAAGTAACTAAAAAAGTAACTTTTTTCCAAAGTAACTAAAAAAGTAACTTTTTTCCAAAGTAACTAAAAAAGTAACTTTTTCTAATTCTAACTTCAATTTTGGATTCGAGATTCCTTCACATATCCAGTATTGACTAATTTTGGTACATTTACTATTTTACATCGTTCCTAAGAATCAATTTTGACACGGACGGCGCAAACATATTTGAGAGATCGTTGACCTCTCTTACACTACAGACGTATGCTAACATTTACTGCTGACCTTTGGGCAGTTTTGTGTTTGTTTTAGTCAAGGTGCGTGGTTGAGTGGATCCAGATCTGGGAAGTGAAGCAGTGGTTAGGGTTAGGGTTAGGGTTAGGTTTAGTTAAGAGCGGGGCCCTCCTAAGAGGGCCACGAGGGGCACTGGCACAAGGGGGCTGTCCTTTAAAAAGGCTTTAAAAAAAACCCTAATAAAAAACAATTAAAAAACAATTAAACAATTTTATTAAAAACAGCCTGACAGCAGAGCAACCGCCAGCGGGACAGACGGAGAGGAGATGCTAAAAGGGGAAGGGAGGTTAAAAGGCACAATAATTATATAAATATAAAAAGATAATTTAACATATAATAAATGTAAACACACACACACATCTAAAACTTAAAAAAAAAAAAAAAAATAGATAAGTGCTTTTAAAAATTAAGTGCTTTAAAATGTAAAAAAAAAAAAAAAAACATACAAAATTGGAAACATGTCTAAAATTATGCCAAATAACCCCCTCCAACTTCAGCCACACGGTTGGGAATCTAAAAAATGGGCCTCGTCTGCCTGTGGGGGGAGGGAAGGACATAGGGTGCATCTCCAACATGGGAAGATTTAAAATAAATAAATAAATAATCAGATAATTAAAAATATAAATAAATAATTTAACAATAATACACAATTAAAATCGTTAAGCGGGTGAATAAAAACATGCATAATATATTAAAACCAAACGTGAAAGACAAGTATAAATATATAAAATATTAATAAATAAATAAACATGTATATAATATAAGATAAATACCCTGCTGGAGATGTAATGGGGGTGAGAGAAGGGACAAAGGGATGGCACGCGAGGCTCCAATAAAAACAGACTGGGAGTTAGTATTTTTCGTTCAGCCCGTGAGGGTCTATAGTACCCAGTCTGTGGATCCATTTCCTCTCCGCTGCTTGCCGCTGTGCCCCGCTCCACTGCCCGCTGCTCTCCAGGCCCACACTTTGGAGACCATGTGAGCCATGGAGTTTAAAATGTGCATATAGGACGCTCGTACCATTCCCACTATTGATCATATAAAAATGCTGCTTAATTCTAAGGTGCAGCTCATTCTTTGTCTCCCCCACGTATAGTTTGTGGCAGGCCCCGCATCTAAGAGCATAAACCACATTCGATGCTGTGGGTGGCAGGGCCTGCCCCAAGTTAAAACCGAGTTTGCTCTGGGGGTTAAAAACGTGGGGGAGACGCATAAAACCGATCTCCGAACCTCGAAGCGCCTCCCTCCTGGTCTCTGTTTTGTTCAGGTCAGTGTGGACCAGGATATCCTTTAGGTTTTTATTCCTACGAAAGGCGGAGATCATCCGGCACCCAACCAGGGCGGCACAGTCCTCCCTCGTCCCCTGGAAGTTGCTTCTCAGTGTCTTTAGAAAGTTGTGTGTCCCATCTGAGAAGGTTGTAATTAAGGGGACAAGGGATAGGTCGGACGGACGCACCTGGGTGTTGTTGTTGAAGGTGCCGGCCACCTCCGCCTTAGTACTTCTGAGGAAGCGCTTCGAGTAACCCCTGAGCCTCAACGCACCAAAGAGGGTGCTGGTAGCCTCCTCCACATGCTCCGGGAAGGTGCAGATTCTGTGGAAGCGGATCAGCTGGGATTTGATGAGACCTCTGTACGTGTGCTTGGGGTGATAGCTCGACTTGTGAAGGAGTGCATGGCGGTCAGTGTCCTTAAAATATACCCTAGTGGCTAGTGTTTTCTGCTGGTCGCCGGAGTCACGGAAGAAGACCCGTGTGTCGAGGAACTCGACCGTGTCTGCCTGGATATTGTGTTTGAGTTTGATCCTGGGATGATGTGAGTTGAGGGTGTCCAGAAATGTATGAAAGTCCTGTTCTGTGTGATTCCAGAGGCCGAAGATGTCGTCCAGGTACCGGAAGTACAGGAGGGGTTTATATTGCATTTTGGTGAAGGCCTCCTCCTCCCAATGGGCCAGGTAGATGTCAGCATACGATGGTGAGTATTTCCGGCCCATTGCACAGCCACACAGCTGGAGATAGTGTTTATTGTTGAACTTGAAGTCATTTCTGGTGAGGGTGATTTGTAGTAACTGTATGATTTCTTTGTCGGGTCTGGCTGGATCTGGGTGTTTATTGAAAATGTGTTGAATGGCAGCAAGGCCGAGTGGTGTTTCAATATTCGTATAAAGGGAGTCTATGTCTATGGAAAAAAGGAAAGTGTGACCGGGTACTTGAAGGTTTTTTATTTTATTAACAAACTGGTAGGTGTCTTGAAGATAACTGGGATGAAGTCTGGAGAGTGGGTTGATGAAATGGTCTATGTATTCTGTTATTCTATATGTTTCGGAGCTACAGTCACTGACAATGGGGCGGCCGACCGGAACAACAGAGGGGACCGTCCACGTCCCAGGAGGCTTGTGGATCTTGGGGAGAAGGTAGAAGAGGCGAGGCCTGGGTTCATCTGGACCGTCCAGGTATTGCTTTTGTTTTGCAGTGATATGTTTGTTATGGTGTAGACTATGTGTAATGTTCCTTACAAGTTGTTGTGTTTCTAGTTGTATAGAATGTGTAAGTGGTTTATAGTATGTGTTGTCATTTAACTGTCTTTCGGCTTCTAAAATGTAGTTGTGTCTGTCCTGTAAAACTATTTGTCCCCCTTTATCTGCTGGTTTGATGACTATGTGTTTGTTGTTGCTAAGTGTTTTAATGATGCGTTGATGTTCCTGGCTAATGTTGGATTGCGTGTGTGTAGGGGGACGCCATCGTGTGAGTGTTTGTAAATTCATGTGAATTAATTGTGTGATTACTGGTGAGATGGTGTCCGAGCGTGGTTCCCAGATGGACGGTCCAGTGAAGGGTACAGGCCCCTGTGCTCCCCAGAAGTGGTCGATCAGTTTCAGCCTCCTGTGAAAGGTGTGGAGATCCCCCCTGAGCTCCGGTCGGGTGGGAGGTCTTGGTGTGGGAATGAAAGTGAGACCTTTTTCCAGTATCTCCAGCTGTGCGGCCGTGAGGGAGAAGGTAGAACAGAGGTTGGTGATATTGGAGGTATGGGGAGATGTATGATTACATTCCTCCCCAGTTACATGTTTAAATGTTGCTTCCAGTACCTGAGCAACACTCCGGCCGTCTCCGCTGTCCAGTGAATACCATCTTTTGGGTTGACGTGAAAGAGAAGTGGGTTAATTTCCGGAATGAAGTTGTATTTGTTAGCGATGAAAGTGTTAAACTGGGTGAGAAGTGTTTGTTTGCTGGGTGTCAGTGTGTCCGAAAAGTTGATAATTGGGATGTAGATGGTGGCGTTGGGAAAAGTGAGTTGGCTGGTCCTCCACAGATGTCCGAGTTGTTTTTGCATGGTGAGGAGATGGTTCTCTGCCAAACAGTTATTGAGGCCTATTGAGAGAATGATGTGTACTGTGTCTAACTGAGGAGGGAGTTTCTTAAATACGTCTGTGATATGGTAAAGGGTGGCTCCGGGGTAACTATCTATCTGTATGTGTGGATGTCTAAATGTTGGGATGCGTGCGAGGTTCGAGTCCCCAACAATCAGGGTCGTCTTCCGCACGTCCAGCGACCAGTCTTGTGATTTTCTATGGGTGTGGGGGTGTTTGTGGGGTTCTAGCCGTCCTGGGGAGCCAGGTGGCACCGCCGAGCCCCTGCTGTGGTTTGAGGTGGACAACTCAGGTGTTGGGGATGAAGTCAGCTTTTCGCTTTTTGTTGTTCCCTTCATCATCATGAGTCCGTTGTCCACCTCAGTGCCCGCCTGCGTGTTAGCGGGCCCGACGGCAACCAGCACTGGCTCCCTCTGCTGTTCGGGTGTTATTTCTGTCAATGGAGAGGATGAGATTGTGTTACTGCATGGTAGAGCAACATTACTGAGTAAGCATACATGTGAGGAGGAGGGGGGAGAGGAGGAGGGGGGTGCAGGTGGGTCGACGGAAGGGACAACCCGTGGGGCCAGTAGACGTTGGGGCTGTCTCTGGGGGAGGGCATGGACTTGTATTTTCACCTCCCGTCCGGGGTTGCGTCTGGGTTGCTGGGCTGTCCCCACATCAGGCCCACCCGTGTCCTCTCCAGGGGTACAGAGGTCTCGGTGAGTTGAGGTGGGATTGGATTGGGAGAGAGGGGGTGGGGAAAGTGGCAGGTGGAAAAAAGGAGGGAGTGCGAGGTAAGGAGGTGGGGGGAGAAGAAGAGGGGGGAGAAGGTTGAAGAAGGTGGGGTTGCTGGAAAGGTAGGTTGGCTGGTGTTGGGAGTGGAGGAAAGTCCTGGGGGGAGAGCGGACCAAGGGAAGCAGCCTCCTCCGTTGGCGGGACCTTCGATATGATGTCCCGCAGTGTGTTGATGGAGGAGGGGGTGAGCTTCCTCCGGTATCTCGCTCTCCCCCACTGAATCGCCTTGTCAAAAATGACCTGGTTAAAAAGAGGAATTGTTTCCAGCCCCAAAGCAATCACCGTATCGTAGTGTTCCCTAAGTATTGTCATGTTTGTGTGCATCCAGTTATCCGTGTTCTGCTGAACCTTGAGATATGTTATTTCAGTTGGTGATGCGGGCTTGATGAAGGAGGTAAGTCTTTTCACCTTCCTCATCATGCCCTGTGGAAATGTGTTGGTGTTAAATGTGTTGTTAAGAATTTCTGAATGATGGATGGCTTGAAGTATTTTAAAGTAGGTTTTGGTATGTGTGTGAATGTCTGAGGGTGTCTTATGTGTGTGTGAAGGCTGTTGGTTCTGACCCCTGGGGCGGAGGGAAGAGCGGTGTGGAACATCGCTCACCTCCACCCCAGGGGCAGAAACCAGTGGATTAAATCTATTTGTAAGTGTTATTGCTGGGTGGGTCATGCTGTAGGGCTGGAAAGAAAGTTGAAAGGTTGTAAGGGGGGGGGGGGGGGGGGGGTTTCCAGTTGGATTGCCGGTGTCTTCCACAGAGAAGTCGTGTATCAGTCCGATTCCAACCCGGAGACAGGGTGGGACTTTCAGTCACAAAATAAAACAAGTCATTTGTTGAGCTGCTAAAAGGGATAACAAACAAAAACAATTCAAATAATTCAATCAATCCAAGAAAGATGGACGAGAATAAAGAAAGAACAGTTAAAAGAGAAAAGGCAATTCTTTTTAAATACTTTTAACACTGTAGCAAAAAGAAAAGGAGTTTTAAAACCAGGAACTAGTTGCAGCCAATTTAAAAACCCACCACCGGGCACTCACGTTCAGGGATCAGAGTGTTGTAGTAGATCCCCTTGTATTCCAAGGTATACACAGCAGGGTGTAATGTTCAGCAGTTAAAGAGTCAAAGGCTCCGAGTTTGGTGAATCCTGGCAGATGTCTTCAGTGTGCACACTCTTGCTGTTTGAATTCAGGTGACTCACCCTCGGCCTTGTCCTGCTCCAAGCCTTCTTAGCTGCGTTTTACAAAATGTGCAGCCATCGTGCGGGTTTAGGTGGCTAAAAAAGGCAATCGCTGTCCCAGCTTTAAAAGATCTAGACTTTAAAAATACAAAGTCTAAAAGCTTGCCATAAAAAAGTTTAAAAAGGAGAGAGAGTGGTCTCGACGTTTCGCCTAGTATCGGCTTCCTCAGGAGATTGTGTGAGCCTGCTGCCCATCTGTTTAAATCAAGGAAATGTTTGGGGCTGGGTTGCCATGTGGCAGTTTGTGATTGGCCCAGAAAATGTCACATGACTTCTTAGAAAAAAACCTTTCAACAAGCAAAACTTTATTTCCTATGGGCAGTGGCTGACACTAAAACAATAAGATGATAACAAGAAGTTAGAAAAAATAGAAAAAACTATATAGAAATAGAAATAAAAATAAAAAAATAAACAAAATGGGGGGGGGGGGGTTTGTTTGGTTGTGGTTAGGATTAAGGTGAGGTTTAGGACATCCTAACTACAGTATAAAAGAAAAAGAAATCCCAGCAATAATCAAGAGCGTTTAAAAAATGGACTCAACAATAACTAAAAACAAATCAAGCTAGTTTATAATAAAATTGGTGGTCAAGGTCAGGGTTCGGTTAGGGTTAGGCACCAGCGTCCAAGCACACAAACTAAAAAGTAAAAGATAAAATTAATTAAAAGTGTATAAAGATAACACTGATGCCCCCTAGGCACGGGCAGGGTTAGGTTTAGTTAAGAGCGGGGCCCTCCTAAGAGGGCCACGAGGGGCACTGGCACAAGGGGGCTGTCCTTTAAAAAGGCTTTAAAAAAAACCCTAATAAAAAACAATTAAAAAACAATTAAACAATTTTATTAAAAACAGCCTGACAGCAGAGCAACCGCCAGCGGGACAGACGGAGAGGAGATGCTAAAAGGGGAAGGGAGGTTAAAAGGCACAATAATTATATAAATATAAAAAGATAATTTAACATATAATAAATGTAAACACACACACACATCTAAAACTTTAAAAAAAATTAAATAAATAGATAAGTGCTTTTAAAAATTAAGTGCTTTAAAATGTAAAAAAAAAAAACATACAAAATTGGAAACATGTCTAAAATTATGCCAAATAACCCCCTCCAACTTCAGCCACACGGTTGGGAATCTAAAAAATGGGCCTCGTCTGCCTGTGGGGGGAGGGAAGGACATAGGGTGCATCTCCAACATGGGAAGATTTAAAATAAATAAATAAATAATCAGATAATTAAAAATATAAATAAATAATTTAACAATAATACACAATTAAAATCGTTAAGCGGGTGAATAAAAACATGCATAATATATTAAAACCAAACGTGAAAGACAAGTATAAATATATAAAATATTAATAAATAAATAAACATGTATATAATATAAGATAAATACCCTGCTGGAGATGTAATGGGGGTGAGAGAAGGGACAAAGGGATGGCAGGCGAGGCTCCAATAAAAACAGACTGGGAGTTAGTATTTTTCGTTCAGCCCGTGAGGGTCTATAGTACCCAGTCTGTGGATCCATTTCCTCTCCGCTGCTTGCCGCTGTGCCCCGCTCCACTGCCCGCTGCTCTCCAGGCCCACACTTTGGAGACCATGTGAGCCATGGAGTTTAAAATGTGCATATAGGACGCTCGTACCATTCCCACTATTGATCATATAAAAATGCTGCTTAATTCTAAGGTGCAGCTCATTCTTTGTCTCCCCCACGTATAGTTTGTGGCAGGCCCCGCATCTAAGAGCATAAACCACATTCGATGCTGTGGGTGGCAGGGCCTGCCCCAAGTTAAAACCGAGTTTGCTCTGGGGGTTAAAAACGTGGGGGAGACGCATAAAACCGATCTCCGAACCTCGAAGCGCCTCCCTCCTGGTCTCTGTTTTGTTCAGGTCAGTGTGGACCAGGATATCCTTTAGGTTTTTATTCCTACGAAAGGCGGAGATCATGGGGTTAGGGTTAGGGTTAGGGTTAGGGTTAGGGTTAGGGTTAGGGTTAGGGGTTAGGGTTAGGGTTAGGTTCAGGAGAAAAAAAGGGTCTGGCTGCCTTTAGGCAGTCAGAGGGCACGGGCACACAAAGTATAGGCCTTAATACCTGTAATTCTCAAGAGGGGTTTGTAAGTTTTTTTCATGTTTTGCAGGTATCCTGGCGGGTCTCCAAAAGGAGGTATCCCCGCCCTCATCAGAGGAGGTAAGTCCATCATTTAGACACTCTAGGTCCCCCCAGTCTCAGTTTAACTGTGACCTCCAAGAATGGAGAACCCTAAAATCCCGGATGTCAAATTCCAAACCCAAGGGAAGGGGGAAAGGGCAGGTGTCCTGGCGGGTCTCCAAAAGGAGGTGTCCCCGCCCACATCAGAGGAGGTAAGTCCATCGTTTGTTTAGACACTCTAGGTCCCCCTAATCTCAGCCTAACTGACATCCAAGAATGAAGAATTCTAAAATCCCGGATGTCAAATTCAAAACAAAAGGGGGGGGGGGAAAAACAGGTGTCCTGGCGGGTCTCCAAGAGGAGGTGTCCCCGCCCTCAGAGGAGGTAAGTCCATCGTTTAGACACTCTAGGTCCCCCCAGTCTCAGTTCAATTGTGACATCCAAGAATGAGGCTTAAAATCCTGGATGTCAAATTCAAAACAAAGGGGGGGGGGGGGAGAAAAGGAAAAAAACAATTTATTTTCTAAACCCACTGATTTATGTCCTATTATTCACCCCAAATGGTGAACAAATAAGTGAACAAATAAGTTATTCTTAAAAAACACCAGACCAGAAAGACTCAGTCCTCCGGGGATTGAAACCCGCTACTTTTTATCAAATTATTAACCCTTTATTACTAGGTTCTCCCAACGCACAGGTGGTCTAAAGAACCCTTCCTGGGGACAGCCCTTCTGAAAAGACACCCATGTAGCTAACACTGTGCCAACCACCACAAAACACGTCAAAACAAAATTTTGTTTTTGAAAAAAAAGGGTTAGGGTTAGGGTTAGGGTTAGGGTTAGGGTTAGCAGTTGTTGTTGGGGCAGCAGTTGTTGTTGGGGCAGCTGTTGTTGTTGGGGCAGCAGTTGTTGTTGGGGCAGCTGTTGTTGTTGGGGCTGCAGTTGTTGTTGGGGCTGCAGTTGTTGTTGGGGCTGTAGTTGTTGTTGGGGCAGCAGTTGTTGGTGGGGCTGCAGTTGTTGTTGGGGAAGCAGTTGTTGTTGGGGCTACAGTTGTTGTTGGGGCTACAGTTGTTGTTGGGGCAGCTGTTGTTGTTGGGGCTGCAGTTGTTGTTGGGGCAGCTGTTGTTGTTGGGGCAGCAGTTGTTGTTGGGGCAGCTGTTGTTGTTGGGGCAGCAGTTGTTGTTGGGGCAGCAGTTGTTGTTGGGGAAGCAGTTGTTGTTGGGGCAGCAGTTGTTGTTGGGGCTGCAGTTGTTGTTGGGGCAGCAGTTGTTGTTGGGGCAGCTGTTGTTGTTGGGGCAGCAGTTGTTGGGGAAGCAGTTGTTGTTGGGGCAGCAGTTGTTGTTGGGGCTGCAGTTGTTGTTGGGGCAGCAGTTGTTGTTGGGGCAGCTGTTGTTGTTGGGGCAGCAGTTGTTGTTGGGGCAGCAGTTGTTGTTGGGGCTGCAGTTGTTGTTGGGGCAGCAGTTGTTGTTGGGGCAGCAGTTGTTGTTGGGGCAGCAGTTGTTGTTGGGGCAGCTGTTGTTGTTGGGGCAGCTGTTGTTGTTGGGGCTGAAGTTGTTGTTGGGGCTGCAGTTGTTGTTGGGGCAGCAGTTGTTGTTGGGGCTGCAGTTGTTGTTGGGGAAGCAGTTGTTGTTGGGGCTGCAGTTGTTGTTGGGGCTGCAGTTGTTGTTGTTGGGGAAGCAGTTGTTGTTGGGGCAGCTGTTGTTGTTGGGGCTGCAGTTGTTGTTGGGGCAGCAGTTGTTGTTGGGGCTGCAGTTGTTGTTGGGGAAGCAGTTGTTGTTGGGGCTGCAGTTGTTGTTGGGGCAGCAGTTGTTGTTGGGGCAGCAGTTGTTGTTGGGGAAGCAGTTGTTGTTGGGGCATCAGTTGTTGTTGGGGAAGCAGTTGTTGTTGGGGCAGCAGTTGTTGTTGGGGCAGCTGTTGTTGTTGGGGCAGCAGTTGTTGTTGGGGCTGTAGTTGTTGTTGGGGCAGCTGTTGTTGTTGGGGCAGCTGTTGTTGTTGGGGCTGCAGTTGTTGTTGGGGCAGCTGTTGTTGTTGGGGCTGCAGTTGTTGGGGCAGCAGTTGTTGTTGGGGCAGCTGTTGTTGTTGGGGCAGCAGTTGTTGTTGGGGCTGTAGTTGTTGTTGGGGCAGCAGTTGTTGTTGGGGCAGCTGTTGTTGTTGGGGCAGCTGTTGTTGTTGGGGCTGCAGTTGTTGTTGGGGCAGCTGTTGTTGTTGGGGCTGCAGTTGTTGGGGCAGCAGTTGTTGTTGGGGCAGCTGTTGTTGTTGGGGCAGCAGTTGTTGTTGGGGAAGCAGTTGTTGTTGGGGCAGCAGTTGTTGTTGGGGCTGTAGTTGTTGTTGGGGCTGTAGTTGTTGTTGGGGCAGCAGTTGTTGTTGGGGCAGCTGTTGTTGTTGGGGCAGCTGTTGTTGTTGGGGCAGCAGTTGTTGTTGGGGCTGCAGTTGTTGTTGGGGCAGCAGTTGTTGTTGGGGCTGCAGTTGTTGTTGGGGCAGCTGTTGTTGTTGGGGCTGCAGTTGTTGTTGGGGCAGCAGTTGTTGTTGGGGCTGTAGTTGTTGTTGGGGCAGCAGTTGTTGTTGGGGAAGCAGTTGTTGTTGGGGCAGCAGTTGTTGTTGGGGCTGCAGTTGTTGTTGGGGCAGCAGTTGTTGTTGGGGCAGCAGTTGTTGTTGGGGAAGCAGTTGTTGTTGGGGCAGCAGTTGTTGTTGGGGCTGCAGTTGTTGTTGGGGCAGCAGTTGTTGTTGGGGCAGCTGTTGTTGTTGGGGCAGCAGTTGTTGTTGGGGAAGCAGTTGTTGTTGGGGCAGCAGTTGTTGTTGGGGCTGCAGTTGTTGTTGGGGCAGCAGTTGTTGTTGGGGCAGCTGTTGTTGTTGGGGCAGCAGTTGTTGTTGGGGCAGCAGTTGTTGTTGGGGCTGCAGTTGTTGTTGGGGCAGCAGTTGTTGTTGGGGCAGCAGTTGTTGTTGGGGCAGCAGTTGTTGTTGGGGCAGCTGTTGTTGTTGGGGCAGCTGTTGTTGTTGGGGCTGAAGTTGTTGTTGGGGCTGCAGTTGTTGTTGGGGCAGCAGTTGTTGTTGGGGCTGCAGTTGTTGTTGGGGAAGCAGTTGTTGTTGGGGCTGCAGTTGTTGTTGGGGCTGCAGTTGTTGTTGTTGGGGAAGCAGTTGTTGTTGGGGCAGCTGTTGTTGTTGGGGCTGCAGTTGTTGTTGGGGCAGCAGTTGTTGTTGGGGCTGCAGTTGTTGTTGGGGAAGCAGTTGTTGTTGGGGCTGCAGTTGTTGTTGGGGCAGCAGTTGTTGTTGGGGCAGCAGTTGTTGTTGGGGAAGCAGTTGTTGTTGGGGCTGTAGTTGTTGTTGGGGCAGCTGTTGTTGTTGGGGCAGCTGTTGTTGTTGGGGCTGCAGTTGTTGTTGGGGCAGCTGTTGTTGTTGGGGCTGCAGTTGTTGGGGCAGCAGTTGTTGTTGGGGCAGCTGTTGTTGTTGGGGCAGCAGTTGTTGTTGGGGCTGTAGTTGTTGTTGGGGCAGCAGTAGTTGTTGGGGCAGCTGTTGTTGTTGGGGCAGCTGTTGTTGTTGGGGCTGCAGTTGTTGTTGGGGCAGCTGTTGTTGTTGGGGCTGCAGTTGTTGGGGCAGCAGTTGTTGTTGGGGCAGCTGTTGTTGTTGGGGCAGCAGTTGTTGTTGGGGAAGCAGTTGTTGTTGGGGCAGCAGTTGTTGTTGGGGCTGTAGTTGTTGTTGGGGCTGTAGTTGTTGTTGGGGCAGCAGTTGTTGTTGGGGCAGCTGTTGTTGTTGGGGCAGCTGTTGTTGTTGGGGCAGCAGTTGTTGTTGGGGCTGCAGTTGTTGTTGGGGCAGCAGTTGTTGTTGGGGCTGCAGTTGTTGTTGGGGCAGCTGTTGTTGTTGGGGCTGCAGTTGTTGTTGGGGCAGTAGTTGTTGTTGGGGCAGCAGTTGTTGTTGGGGCAGCAGTTGTTGTTGGGGAAGCAGTTGTTGTTGGGGCAGCAGTTGTTGTTGGGGCTGCAGTTGTTGTTGGGGCAGCAGTTGTTGTTGGGGCAGCAGTTGTTGTTGGGGAAGCAGTTGTTGTTGGGGCAGCAGTTGTTGTTGGGGCTGCAGTTGTTGTTGGGGCAGCAGTTGTTGTTGGGGCAGCTGTTGTTGTTGGGGCAGCAGTTGTTGTTGGGGCAGCTGTTGTTGTTGGGGCTGCAGTTGTTGTTGGGGCAGCAGTTGTTGTTGGGGCTGCAGTTGTTGTTGGGGCTGTAGTTGTTGTTGGGGCTGCAGTTGTTGTTGGGGCTGAAGCTGTTGTTGGGGCAGCAGTTGTTGTTGGGGCAGCAGTTGTTGTTGGGGCAGCTGTTGTTGTTGGGGCTGCAGTTGTTGTTGGGGCAGCAGTTGTTGGTGGGGCTGCAGTTGTTGTTGGGGAAGCAGTTGTTGTTGGGGCTACAGTTGTTGTTGGGGCAGCAGTTGTTGTTGGGGCTGCAGTTGTTGTTGTTGGGGAAGCAGTTGTTGTTGGGGCAGCTGTTGTTGTTGGGGCTGCAGTTGTTGTTGGGGCAGCAGTTGTTGTTGGGGCTGCAGTTGTTGTTGGGGCTGCAGTTGTTGTTGGGGCAGCAGTTGTTGTTGGGGCAGCAGTTGTTGTTGGGGAAGCAGTTGTTGTTGGGGCATCAGTTGTTGTTGGGGAAGCAGTTGTTGTTGGGGCAGCAGTTGTTGTTGGGGCAGCTGTTGTTGTTGGGGCAGCAGTTGTTGTTGGGGCTGTAGTTGTTGTTGGGGCAGCTGTTGTTGTTGGGGCAGCTGTTGTTGTTGGGGCTGCAGTTGTTGTTGGGGCAGCTGTTGTTGTTGGGGCTGCAGTTGTTGGGGCAGCAGTTGTTGTTGGGGCAGCTGTTGTTGTTGGGGCAGCAGTTGTTGTTGGGGCTGTAGTTGTTGTTGGGGCAGCAGTTGTTGTTGGGGCAGCAGTTGTTGTTGGGGCAGCTGTTGTTGTTGGGGCAGCTGTTGTTGTTGGGGCTGCAGTTGTTGTTGGGGCTGCAGTTGTTGTTGGGGCAGCAGTTGTTGTTGGGGCTGCAGTTGTTGTTGGGGCAGCTGTTGTTGTTGGGGCTGCAGTTGTTGTTGGGGCAGCAGTTGTTGTTGGGGCTGTAGTTGTTGTTGGGGCAGCAGTTGTTGTTGGGGCAGCAGTTGTTGTTGGGGCAGCAGTTGTTGTTGGGGCTGCAGTTGTTGTTGGGGCAGCAGTTGTTGTTGGGGCAGCAGTTGTTGTTGGGGAAGCAGTTGTTGTTGGGGCAGCAGTTGTTGTTGGGGCTGCAGTTGTTGTTGGGGCAGCAGTTGTTGTTGGGGCAGCTGTTGTTGTTGGGGCAGCAGTTGTTGTTGGGGCAGCTGTTGTTGTTGGGGCTGCAGTTGTTGTTGGGGCAGCAGTTGTTGTTGGGGCTGCAGTTGTTGTTGGGGCTGTAGTTGTTGTTGGGGCTGCAGTTGTTGTTGGGGCTGAAGCTGTTGTTGGGGCAGCAGTTGTTGTTGGGGCAGCAGTTGTTGTTGGGGCAGCTGTTGTTGTTGGGGCTGCAGTTGTTGTTGGGGCAGCAGTTGTTGGTGGGGCTGCAGTTGTTGTTGGGGAAGCAGTTGTTGTCGGGGCTACAGTTGTTGTTGGGGCAGCAGTTGTTGTTGGGGCTGCAGTTGTTGTTGTTGGGGAAGCAGTTGTTGTTGGGGCAGCTGTTGTTGTTGGGGCTGCAGTTGTTGTTGGGGCAGCAGTTGTTGTTGGGGCTGCAGTTGTTGTTGGGGAAGCAGTTGTTGTTGGGGCTGCAGTTGTTGTTGGGGCAGCAGTTGTTGTTGGGGCAGCAGTTGTTGTTGGGGAAGCAGTTGTTGTTGGGGCATCAGTTGTTGTTGGGGAAGCAGTTGTTGTTGGGGCAGCAGTTGTTGTTGGGGCAGCTGTTGTTGTTGGGGCAGCAGTTGTTGTTGGGGCTGTAGTTGTTGTTGGGGCAGCTGTTGTTGTTGGGGCAGCTGTTGTTGTTGGGGCTGCAGTTGTTGTTGGGGCAGCTGTTGTTGTTGGGGCTGCAGTTGTTGGGGCAGCAGTTGTTGTTGGGGCAGCTGTTGTTGTTGGGGCAGCAGTTGTTGTTGGGGCTGTAGTTGTTGTTGGGGCAGCAGTTGTTGTTGGGGCAGCAGTTGTTGTTGGGGCAGCTGTTGTTGTTGGGGCAGCTGTTGTTGTTGGGGCTGCAGTTGTTGTTGGGGCTGCAGTTGTTGTTGGGGCAGCAGTTGTTGTTGGGGCTGCAGTTGTTGTTGGGGCAGCTGTTGTTGTTGGGGCTGCAGTTGTTGTTGGGGCAGCAGTTGTTGTTGGGGCTGTAGTTGTTGTTGGGGCAGCAGTTGTTGTTGGGGCAGCAGTTGTTGTTGGGGAAGCAGTTGTTGTTGGGGCAGCAGTTGTTGTTGGGGCAGCAGTTGTTGTTGGGGCTGCAGTTGTTGTTGGGGCTGTAGTTGTTGTTGGGGCTGCAGTTGTTGTTGGGGAAGCAGTTGTTGTTGGGGCTGCAGTTGTTGTTGGGGCAGCAGTTGTTGGTGGGGCTACAGTTGTTGTTGGGGAAGCAGTTGTTGGGGCTGCAGTTGTTGTTGGGGCAGCAGTTGTTGTTGGGGCTGCAGTTGTTGTTGGGGCTGCAGTTGTTGTTGGGGCTGCAGTTGTTGTTGGGGCAGCAGTTGTTGTTGGGGAAGCAGTTGTTGTTGGGGCAGCAGTTGTTGTTGGGGCTGTAGTTGTTGTTGGGGCAGCAGTTGTTGTTGGGGCAGCTGTTGTTGTTGCGGCAGCAGTTGTTGTTGGGGCTGCAGTTGTTGTTGGGGCTGTAGTTGTTGTTGGGGCAGCAGTTGTTGTTGGGGCAGCAGTTGTTGTTGGGGCTGCAGTTGTTGTTGGGGCAGCAGTTGTTGTTGGGGCTGCAGTTGTTGTTGGGGAAGCAGTTGTTGTTGGGGCAGCAGTTGTTGTTGGGGCTGTAGTTGTTGTTGGGGCTGCAGTTGTTGTTGGGGAAGCTGTTGTTGTTGGGGCTGCAGTTGTTGTTGGGGCTGCAGTTGTTGTTGGGGCAGCAGTTGTTGTTGGGGCAGCTGTTGTTGTTGGGGCTGCAGTTGTTGTTGGGGCAGCAGTTGTTGTTGGGGCTGCAGTTGTTGTTGGGGAAGCAGTTGTTGTTGGGGCTGCAGTTGTTGTTGGGGCAGCAGTTGTTGTTGGGGCTGAAGTTGTTGTTGGGGCAGCAGTTGTTGTTGGGGAAGCAGTTGTTGTTGGGGCAGCAGTTGTTGTTGGGGCTGCAGTTGTTGTTGGGGCTGTAGTTGTTGTTGGGGCTGCAGTTGTTGTTGGGGAAGCAGTTGTTGTTGGGGCTGCAGTTGTTGTTGGGGCAGCAGTTGTTGGTGGGGCTGCAGTTGTTGTTGGGGAAGCAGTTGTTGTTGGGGCTGCAGTTGTTGTTGGGGCAGCAGTTGTTGTTGGGGCTGCAGTTGTTGTTGGGGAAGCAGTTGTTGTTGGGGCAGCTGTTGTTGTTGGGGCTGCAGTTGTTGTTGGGGCAGCAGTTGTTGTTGGGGCTGCAGTTGTTGTTGGGGAAGCAGTTGTTGTTGGGGCTGCAGTTGTTGTTGGGGCAGCAGTTGTTGTTGGGGCAGCAGTTGTTGTTGGGGCAGCAGTTGTTGTTGGGGAAGCAGTTGTTGTTGGGGCATCAGTTGTTGTTGGGGAAGCAGTTGTTGTTGGGGCAGCAGTTGTTGTTGGGGCAGCTGTTGTTGTTGGGGCAGCAGTTGTTGTTGGGGCTGTAGTTGTTGTTGGGGCAGCTGTTGTTGTTGGGGCAGCTGTTGTTGTTGGGGCTGCAGTTGTTGTTGGGGAAGCAGTTGTTGTTGGGGCTGCAGTTGTTGTTGGGGCTGTAGTTGTTGTTGGGGCTGCAGTTGTTGTTGGGGCAGCTGTTGTTGTTGGGGCTGCAGTTGTTGTTGGGGCTGCAGTTGTTGTTGGGGCTGCAGTTGTTGTTGGGGCAGCAGTTGTTGTTGGGGAAGCAGTTGTTGTTGGGGCAGCAGTTGTTGTTGGGGCTGTAGTTGTTGTTGGGGCAGCAGTTGTTGTTGGGGCAGCTGTTGTTGTTGCGGCAGCAGTTGTTGTTGGGGCTGCAGTTGTTGTTGGGGCTGTAGTTGTTGTTGGGGCAGCAGTTGTTGTTGGGGCAGCAGTTGTTGTTGGGGCTGCAGTTGTTGTTGGGGCAGCAGTTGTTGTTGGGGCTGCAGTTGTTGTTGGGGAAGCAGTTGTTGTTGGGGCAGCAGTTGTTGTTGGGGCTGTAGTTGTTGTTGGGGCTGCAGTTGTTGTTGGGGCAGCTGTTGTTGTTGGGGCTGCAGTTGTTGTTGGGGCTGCAGTTGTTGTTGGGGCAGCAGTTGTTGTTGGGGCAGCTGTTGTTGTTGGGGCTGCAGTTGTTGTTGGGGCAGCAGTTGTTGTTGGGGCTGCAGTTGTTGTTGGGGAAGCAGTTGTTGTTGGGGCTGCAGTTGTTGTTGGGGCAGCAGTTGTTGTTGGGGCAGCAGTTGTTGTTGGGGCTGAAGTTGTTGTTGGGGCAGCAGTTGTTGTTGGGGCAGCAGTTGTTGTTGGGGCAGCAGTTGTTGTTGGGGCTGTAGCTGTTGTTGGGGCAGCTGTTGTTGTTGGGGCAGCAGTTGTTGTTGGGGCTGCAGTTGTTGTTGGGGAAGCAGTTGTTGTTGGGGCAGCAGTTGTTGTTGGGGCAGCAGTTGTTGTTGGGGCAGCTGTTGTTGTTGGGGCAGCAGTTGTTGTTGGGGCTGCAGTTGTTGGGGCAGCAGTTGTTGTTGGGGCTACAGTTGTTGTTGGGGCTGTAGTTGTTGTTGGGGCAGCTGTTGTTGTTGGGGCAGCAGTTGTTGTTGGGGCAGCTGTTGTTGTTGGGGCTGAAGTTGTTGTTGGGGCAGCAGTTGTTGTTGGGGCAGCAGTTGTTGTTGGGGCAGCTGTTGTTGTTGGGGCTGCAGTTGTTGTTGGGGCAGCAGTTGTTGGTGGGGCTGCAGTTGTTGTTGGGGAAGCAGTTGTTGTTGGGGCTGCAGTTGTTGTTGGGGCAGCAGTTGTTGTTGGGGCTGCAGTTGTTGTTGGGGAAGCAGTTGTTGTTGGGGCAGCTGTTGTTGTTGGGGCTGCAGTTGTTGTTGGGGCAGCAGTTGTTGTTGGGGCTGCAGTTGTTGTTGGGGAAGCAGTTGTTGTTGGGGCTGCAGTTGTTGTTGGGGCAGCAGTTGTTGTTGGGGCAGCAGTTGTTGTTGGGGCAGCAGTTGTTGTTGGGGCTGCAGTTGTTGTTGGGGAAGCAGTTGTTGTTGGGGCAGCTGTTGTTGTTGGGGCTGCAGTTGTTGTTGGGGCAGCAGTTGTTGTTGGGGCTGTAGTTGTTGTTGGGGCAGCATTTGTTGTTGGGGCAGCTGTTGTTGTTGGGGCAGCAGTTGTTGTTGGGGCTGCAGTTGTTGTTGGGGCTGTAGTTGTTGTTGGGACAGCAGTTGTTGTTGGGGCAGCAGTTGTTGTTGGGGCAGCTGTTGTTGTTGGGGCAGCAGTTGTTGTTGGGGCTGCAGTTGTTGTTGGGGCTGTAGTTGTTGTTGGGGCTGCATTTGTTGTTGGGGCAGCTGTTGTTGTTGGGGCTGCAGTTGTTGGGGCAGCAGTTGTTGTTGGGGCAGCTGTTGTTGTTGGGGCTGCAGTTGTTGTTGGGGCAGCAGTTGTTGTTGGGGCAGCAGTTGTTGTTGGGGCTGCAGTTGTTGTTGGGGCAGCAGTTGTTGTTGGGGAAGCAGTTGTTGTTGGGGCAGCAGTTGTTGTTGGGGCTGTAGTTGTTGTTGGGGCAGCAGTTGTTGTTGGGGCTGTAGTTGTTGTTGGGACAGCAGTTGTTGTTGGGGCTGTAGTTGTTGTTGGGGCAGCAGTTGTTGTTGGGGCAGCTGTTGTTGTTGGGGCAGCAGTTGTTGTTGGGGCAGCAGTTGTTGGGGCAGCTGTTGTTGTTGGGGCTGCAGTTGTTGTTGGGGCAGCTGTTGTTGTTGGGGCAGCAGTTGTTGTTGGGGCAGCTGTTGTTGTTGGGGCAGCAGTTGTTGTTGGGGCTGCAGTTGTTGTTGGGGCAGGAGTTGTTGTTGTGGCTGTAGGTGTTGTTGGGGCAGCAGTTGTTGTTGAGGCAGCTGTTGTTGTTGGGGCAGCAGTTGTTGTTGGGGCAGCTGTTGTTGTTGGGGCTGAAGTTGTTTTTGGGGCAGCAGTTGTTGTTGGGGCAGCAGTTGTTGTTGGGGCAGCAGTTGTTGTTGGGGCAGCAGTTGTTGTTGGGGCAGCAGTTGTTGTTGGGGCAGTAGTTGTTGTTGGGGAAGCAGTTGTTGTTGGGGCAGCAGTTGTTGGTGGGGCTGCAGTTGTTGTTGGGGAAGCAGTTGTTGTTGGGGCAGCAGTTGTTGTTGGGGCTGTAGTTGTTGTTGGGGCAGCAGTTGTTGTTGGGGCAGCAGTTGTTGTTGGGGAAGCAGTTGTTGTTGGGGCAGCAGTTGTTGTTGGGGCAGCTGTTGTTGTTGGGGCTGCAGTTGTTGTTGGGGCAGCAGTTGTTGGGGCAGCTGTTGTTGTTGGGGCTGCAGTTGTTGTTGGGGCTGCAGTTGTTGTTGGGGCAGCAGTTGTTGTTGGGGCTGCAGTTGTTGGGGAAGCAGTTGTTGGGGCAGCAGTTGTTGTTGGGGCAGCAGTTGTTGTTGGGGCATCAGTTGTTGTTGGGGAAGCAGTTGTTGGGGCAGCAGTTGTTGTTGGGGCTGTAGTTGTTGTTGGGGCTGTAGTTGTTGTTGGGGCAGCAGTTGTTGTTGGGGCTACAGTTGTTGTTGGGGCTGTAGTTGTTGTTGGGACAGCTGTTGTTGTTGGGGCAGCAGTTGTTGTTGGGGCTGCAGTTGTTGTTGGGGAAGCAGTTGTTGTTGGGACTGCAGTTGTTGTTGGGGCAGCAGTTGTTGTTGGGGCAGCAGTTGTTGTTGGGGCAGCAGTTGTTGTTGGGGCAGCAGTTGTTGTTGGGGCAGCAGTTGTTTTTGGGGCTGCAGTTGTTGTTGGGGAAGCAGTTGTTGTTGGGGCAGCAGTTGTTGTTGGGGAAGCAGTTGTTGTTGGGGCAGCAGTTGTTGTTGGGGCTGTAGTTGTTGTTGGGGCAGCAGTTGTTGTTGGGGCAGCTGTTGTTGTTGGGGCTGCAGTTGTTGTTGGGGCTGTAGTTGTTGTTGGGACAGCAGTTGTTGTTGGGGCAGCAGTTGTTGTTGGGGCAGCTGTTGTTGTTGGGGCAGCAGTTGTTGTTTGGGCTGCAGTTGTTGTTGGGGCTGTAGTTGTTGTTGGGGCTGCAGTTGTTGTTGGGGCAGCTGTTGTTGTTGGGGCTGCAGTTGTTGGGGCAGCAGTTGTTGTTGGGGCAGCTGTTGATGTTGGGGCTGCAGTTGTTGTTGGGGCAGCAGTTGTTGTTGGGGCAGCAGTTGTTGTTGGGGCAGCAGTTGTTGTTGGGGAAGCAGTTGTTGTTGGGGCAGCAGTTGTTGTTGGGGCTGCAGTTGTTGTTGGGGCAGCAGTTGTTGTTGGGGCTGCAGTTGTTGTTGGGGAAGCAGTTGTTGTTGGGGCAGCAGTTGTTGTTGGGGAAGCAGTTGTTGTTGGGGCAGCAGTTGTTGTTGGGGCTGTAGTTGTTGTTGGGGCAGCAGTTGTTGTTGGGGCAGCTGTTGTTGTTGGGGCTGCAGTTGTTGTTGGGGCTGTAGTTGTTGTTGGGACAGCAGTTGTTGTTGGGGCAGCAGTTGTTGTTGGGGCTGAAGTTGTTGTTGGGGCAGCAGTTGTTGTTGGGGCAGCAGTTGTTGTTGGGGCAGCAGTTGTTGTTGGGGCTGTAGCTGTTGTTGGGGCAGCTGTTGTTGTTGGGGCAGCAGTTGTTGTTGGGGCTGCAGTTGTTGTTGGGGAAGCAGTTGTTGTTGGGGCAGCAGTTGTTGTTGGGGCAGCAGTTGTTGTTGGGGCAGCTGTTGTTGTTGGGGCAGCAGTTGTTGTTGGGGCTGCAGTTGTTGGGGCAGCAGTTGTTGTTGGGGCTACAGTTGTTGTTGGGGCTGTAGTTGTTGTTGGGGCAGCTGTTGTTGTTGGGGCAGCAGTTGTTGTTGGGGCAGCTGTTGTTGTTGGGGCTGAAGTTGTTGTTGGGGCAGCAGTTGTTGTTGGGGCAGCAGTTGTTGTTGGGGCAGCTGTTGTTGTTGGGGCTGCAGTTGTTGTTGGGGCAGCAGTTGTTGGTGGGGCTGCAGTTGTTGTTGGGGAAGCAGTTGTTGTTGGGGCTGCAGTTGTTGTTGGGGCAGCAGTTGTTGTTGGGGCTGCAGTTGTTGTTGGGGAAGCAGTTGTTGTTGGGGCAGCTGTTGTTGTTGGGGCTGCAGTTGTTGTTGGGGCAGCAGTTGTTGTTGGGGCTGCAGTTGTTGTTGGGGAAGCAGTTGTTGGGGCTGCAGTTGTTGTTGGGGCAGCAGTTGTTGTTGGGGCAGCAGTTGTTGTTGGGGCAGCAGTTGTTGTTGGGGCTGCAGTTGTTGTTGGGGAAGCAGTTGTTGTTGGGGCAGCTGTTGTTGTTGGGGCTGCAGTTGTTGTTGGGGCAGCAGTTGTTGTTGGGGCTGTAGTTGTTGTTGGGGCAGCATTTGTTGTTGGGGCAGCTGTTGTTGTTGGGGCAGCAGTTGTTGTTGGGGCTGCAGTTGTTGTTGGGGCTGTAGTTGTTGTTGGGACAGCAGTTGTTGTTGGGGCAGCAGTTGTTGTTGGGGCAGCTGTTGTTGTTGGGGCAGCAGTTGTTGTTGGGGCTGCAGTTGTTGTTGGGGCT
The DNA here is from genome assembly GCF_949748355.1 of Melanostigma gelatinosum. Classification (NCBI taxonomy): domain Eukaryota; kingdom Metazoa; phylum Chordata; class Actinopteri; order Perciformes; family Zoarcidae; genus Melanostigma; species Melanostigma gelatinosum. The sequence continues at coordinate 8,646,891 of NC_136654.1, read as the reverse complement.
GTAGTTGTTGTTGGGGCTGCATTTGTTGTTGGGGCAGCTGTTGTTGTTGGGGCTGCAGTTGTTGGGGCAGCAGTTGTTGTTGGGGCAGCTGTTGTTGTTGGGGCTGCAGTTGTTGTTGGGGCAGCAGTTGTTGTTGGGGCAGCAGTTGTTGTTGGGGCTGCAGTTGTTGTTGGGGCAGCAGTTGTTGTTGGGGAAGCAGTTGTTGTTGGGGCAGCAGTTGTTGTTGGGGCTGTAGTTGTTGTTGGGGCAGCAGTTGTTGTTGGGGCTGTAGTTGTTGTTGGGACAGCAGTTGTTGTTGGGGCTGTAGTTGTTGTTGGGGCAGCAGTTGTTGTTGGGGCAGCTGTTGTTGTTGGGGCAGCAGTTGTTGTTGGGGCAGCAGTTGTTGGGGCAGCTGTTGTTGTTGGGGCTGCAGTTGTTGTTGGGGCAGCTGTTGTTGTTGGGGCAGCAGTTGTTGTTGGGGCAGCTGTTGTTGTTGGGGCAGCAGTTGTTGTTGGGGCTGCAGTTGTTGTTGGGGCAGGAGTTGTTGTTGTGGCTGTAGGTGTTGTTGGGGCAGCAGTTGTTGTTGAGGCAGCTGTTGTTGTTGGGGCAGCAGTTGTTGTTGGGGCAGCTGTTGTTGTTGGGGCTGAAGTTGTTTTTGGGGCAGCAGTTGTTGTTGGGGCAGCAGTTGTTGTTGGGGCAGCAGTTGTTGTTGGGGCAGCAGTTGTTGTTGGGGCAGCAGTTGTTGTTGGGGCAGTAGTTGTTGTTGGGGAAGCAGTTGTTGTTGGGGCAGCAGTTGTTGGTGGGGCTGCAGTTGTTGTTGGGGAAGCAGTTGTTGTTGGGGCAGCAGTTGTTGTTGGGGCTGTAGTTGTTGTTGGGGCAGCAGTTGTTGTTGGGGCAGCAGTTGTTGTTGGGGAAGCAGTTGTTGTTGGGGCAGCAGTTGTTGTTGGGGCAGCTGTTGTTGTTGGGGCTGCAGTTGTTGTTGGGGCAGCAGTTGTTGGGGCAGCTGTTGTTGTTGGGGCTGCAGTTGTTGTTGGGGCTGCAGTTGTTGTTGGGGCAGCAGTTGTTGTTGGGGCTGCAGTTGTTGGGGAAGCAGTTGTTGGGGCAGCAGTTGTTGTTGGGGCAGCAGTTGTTGTTGGGGCATCAGTTGTTGTTGGGGAAGCAGTTGTTGGGGCAGCAGTTGTTGTTGGGGCTGTAGTTGTTGTTGGGGCTGTAGTTGTTGTTGGGGCAGCAGTTGTTGTTGGGGCTACAGTTGTTGTTGGGGCTGTAGTTGTTGTTGGGACAGCTGTTGTTGTTGGGGCAGCAGTTGTTGTTGGGGCTGCAGTTGTTGTTGGGGAAGCAGTTGTTGTTGGGACTGCAGTTGTTGTTGGGGCAGCAGTTGTTGTTGGGGCAGCAGTTGTTGTTGGGGCAGCAGTTGTTGTTGGGGCAGCAGTTGTTGTTGGGGCAGCAGTTGTTGTTGGGGCTGCAGTTGTTGTTGGGGAAGCAGTTGTTGTTGGGGCAGCAGTTGTTGTTGGGGAAGCAGTTGTTGTTGGGGCAGCAGTTGTTGTTGGGGCTGTAGTTGTTGTTGGGGCAGCAGTTGTTGTTGGGGCAGCTGTTGTTGTTGGGGCTGCAGTTGTTGTTGGGGCTGTAGTTGTTGTTGGGACAGCAGTTGTTGTTGGGGCAGCAGTTGTTGTTGGGGCAGCTGTTGTTGTTGGGGCAGCAGTTGTTGTTTGGGCTGCAGTTGTTGTTGGGGCTGTAGTTGTTGTTGGGGCTGCAGTTGTTGTTGGGGCAGCTGTTGTTGTTGGGGCTGCAGTTGTTGGGGCAGCAGTTGTTGTTGGGGCAGCTGTTGATGTTGGGGCTGCAGTTGTTGTTGGGGCAGCAGTTGTTGTTGGGGCAGCAGTTGTTGTTGGGGCAGCAGTTGTTGTTGGGGAAGCAGTTGTTGTTGGGGCAGCAGTTGTTGTTGGGGCTGCAGTTGTTGTTGGGGCAGCAGTTGTTGTTGGGGCTGCAGTTGTTGTTGGGGAAGCAGTTGTTGTTGGGGCAGCTGTTGTTGTTGTTGGGGCTGCAGTTGTTGTTGGGGAAGCAGTTGTTGTTGGGGCTGCAGTTGTTGTTGGGGCAGTTGTTGTTGGGGCAGCAGTTGTTGTTGAGGCTGCAGTTGTTGTTGGGGCAGCAGTTGTTGTTGGGGCTGTAGTTGTTGGGGCTGCAGTTGTTGTTGGGGCAGCTGTTGTTGTTGTTGGGGCTGCAGTTGTTGTTGGGGAAGCAGTTGTTGTTGGGGCTGCAGTTGTTGTTGGGGCAGCAGTTGTTGTTGGGGCAGCTGTTGTTGTTGGGGCAGCAGTTGTTGTTGGGGCAGCTGTTGTTGTTGGGGCTGCAGTTGTTGTTGGGGCAGCAGTTGTTGTTGGGGCTGCAGTTGTTGTTGGGGAAGCAGTTGTTGTTGGGGCTGCAGTTGTTGTTGGGGCAGCAGTTGTTGTTGGGGCTGCAGTTGTTGTTGGGGAAGCAGTTGTTGTTGGGGCAGCTGTTGTTGTTGGGGCTGCAGTTGTTGTTGGGGCAGCAGTTGTTGTTGGGGCAGCAGTTGTTGTTGGGGCAGCAGTTGTTGTTGGGGCTGCAGTTGTTGTTGGGGCTGTAGTTGTTGTTGGGGCTGCAGTTGTTGTTGGGGCAGTTGTTGGGGCAGCAGTTGTTGTTGGGGCTGCAGTTGTTGTTGGGGCAGCAGTTGTTGTTGGGGCTGTAGTTGTTGGGGCTGCAGTTGTTGTTGGGGCAGCTGTTGTTGTTGTTGGGGCTGCAGTTGTTGTTGGGGCAGCAGTTGTTGTTGGGGCTGCAGTTGTTGTTGGGGAAGCAGTTGTTGTTGGGGCAGCTGTTGTTGTTGGGGCTGCAGTTGTTGTTGGGGCAGCAGTTGTTGTTGGGGCTGCAGTTGTTGTTGGGGAAGCAGTTGTTGTTGGGGCTGCAGTTGTTGTTGGGGCAGCAGTTGTTGTTGGGGCAGCAGTTGTTGTTGGGGCAGCAGTTGTTGTTGGGGCTGCAGTTGTTGTTGGGGAAGCAGTTGTTGTTGGGGCAGCTGTTGTTGTTGGGGCTGCAGTTGTTGTTGGGGCAGCAGTTGTTGTTGGGGCTGTAGTTGTTGTTGGGGCAGCATTTGTTGTTGGGGCAGCTGTTGTTGTTGGGGCAGCAGTTGTTGTTGGGGCTGCAGTTGTTGTTGGGGCTGTAGTTGTTGTTGGGACAGCAGTTGTTGTTGGGGCAGCAGTTGTTGTTGGGGCAGCTGTTGTTGTTGGGGCAGCAGTTGTTGTTGGGGCTGCAGTTGTTGTTGGGGCTGTAGTTGTTGTTGGGGCTGCATTTGTTGTTGGGGCAGCTGTTGTTGTTGGGGCTGCAGTTGTTGGGGCAGCAGTTGTTGTTGGGGCAGCTGTTGTTGTTGGGGCTGCAGTTGTTGTTGGGGCAGCAGTTGTTGTTGGGGCAGCAGTTGTTGTTGGGGCTGCAGTTGTTGTTGGGGCAGCAGTTGTTGTTGGGGAAGCAGTTGTTGTTGGGGCAGCAGTTGTTGTTGGGGCTGTAGTTGTTGTTGGGGCAGCAGTTGTTGTTGGGGCTGTAGTTGTTGTTGGGACAGCAGTTGTTGTTGGGGCTGTAGTTGTTGTTGGGGCAGCAGTTGTTGTTGGGGCAGCTGTTGTTGTTGGGGCAGCAGTTGTTGTTGGGGCAGCAGTTGTTGGGGCAGCTGTTGTTGTTGGGGCTGCAGTTGTTGTTGGGGCAGCTGTTGTTGTTGGGGCAGCAGTTGTTGTTGGGGCAGCTGTTGTTGTTGGGGCAGCAGTTGTTGTTGGGGCTGCAGTTGTTGTTGGGGCAGGAGTTGTTGTTGTGGCTGTAGGTGTTGTTGGGGCAGCAGTTGTTGTTGAGGCAGCTGTTGTTGTTGGGGCAGCAGTTGTTGTTGGGGCAGCTGTTGTTGTTGGGGCTGAAGTTGTTTTTGGGGCAGCAGTTGTTGTTGGGGCAGCAGTTGTTGTTGGGGCAGCAGTTGTTGTTGGGGCAGCAGTTGTTGTTGGGGCAGCAGTTGTTGTTGGGGCAGTAGTTGTTGTTGGGGAAGCAGTTGTTGTTGGGGCAGCAGTTGTTGGTGGGGCTGCAGTTGTTGTTGGGGAAGCAGTTGTTGTTGGGGCAGCAGTTGTTGTTGGGGCTGTAGTTGTTGTTGGGGCAGCAGTTGTTGTTGGGGCAGCAGTTGTTGTTGGGGAAGCAGTTGTTGTTGGGGCAGCAGTTGTTGTTGGGGCAGCTGTTGTTGTTGGGGCTGCAGTTGTTGTTGGGGCAGCAGTTGTTGGGGCAGCTGTTGTTGTTGGGGCTGCAGTTGTTGTTGGGGCTGCAGTTGTTGTTGGGGCAGCAGTTGTTGTTGGGGCTGCAGTTGTTGGGGAAGCAGTTGTTGGGGCAGCAGTTGTTGTTGGGGCAGCAGTTGTTGTTGGGGCATCAGTTGTTGTTGGGGAAGCAGTTGTTGTTGGGGCAGCAGTTGTTGTTGGGGCTGTAGTTGTTGTTGGGGCTGTAGTTGTTGTTGGGGCAGCAGTTGTTGTTGGGGCTACAGTTGTTGTTGGGGCTGTAGTTGTTGTTGGGACAGCTGTTGTTGTTGGGGCAGCAGTTGTTGTTGGGGCTGCAGTTGTTGTTGGGGAAGCAGTTGTTGTTGGGACTGCAGTTGTTGTTGGGGCAGCAGTTGTTGTTGGGGCAGCAGTTGTTGTTGGGGCAGCAGTTGTTGTTGGGGCAGCAGTTGTTGTTGGGGCAGCAGTTGTTGTTGGGGCTGCAGTTGTTGTTGGGGAAGCAGTTGTTGTTGGGGCAGCAGTTGTTGTTGGGGAATCAGTTGTTGTTGGGGCAGCAGTTGTTGTTGGGGCTGTAGTTGTTGTTGGGGCAGCAGTTGTTGTTGGGGCAGCTGTTGTTGTTGGGGCTGCAGTTGTTGTTGGGGCTGTAGTTGTTGTTGGGACAGCAGTTGTTGTTGGGGCAGCAGTTGTTGTTGGGGCAGCTGTTGTTGTTGGGGCAGCAGTTGTTGTTTGGGCTGCAGTTGTTGTTGGGGCTGTAGTTGTTGTTGGGGCTGCAGTTGTTGTTGGGGCAGCTGTTGTTGTTGGGGCTGCAGTTGTTGGGGCAGCAGTTGTTGTTGGGGCAGCTGTTGATGTTGGGGCTGCAGTTGTTGTTGGGGCAGCAGTTGTTGTTGGGGCAGCAGTTGTTGTTGGGGCAGCAGTTGTTGTTGGGGAAGCAGTTGTTGTTGGGGCAGCAGTTGTTGTTGGGGCTGCAGTTGTTGTTGGGGCAGCAGTTGTTGTTGGGGCTGCAGTTGTTGTTGGGGAAGCAGTTGTTGTTGGGGCAGCTGTTGTTGTTGTTGGGGCTGCAGTTGTTGTTGGGGAAGCAGTTGTTGTTGGGGCTACAGTTGTTGTTGGGGCAGTTGTTGTTGGGGCAGCAGTTGTTGTTGAGGCTGCAGTTGTTGTTGGGGCAGCAGTTGTTGTTGGGGCTGTAGTTGTTGGGGCTGCAGTTGTTGTTGGGGCAGCTGTTGTTGTTGTTGGGGCTGCAGTTGTTGTTGGGGAAGCAGTTGTTGTTGGGGCTGCAGTTGTTGTTGGGGCAGCAGTTGTTGTTGGGGCAGCTGTTGTTGTTGGGGCAGCAGTTGTTGTTGGGGCAGCTGTTGTTGTTGGGGCTGCAGTTGTTGTTGGGGCAGCAGTTGTTGTTGGGGCTGCAGTTGTTGTTGGGGAAGCAGTTGTTGTTGGGGCTGCAGTTGTTGTTGGGGCAGCAGTTGTTGTTGGGGCTGCAGTTGTTGTTGGGGAAGCAGTTGTTGTTGGGGCAGCTGTTGTTGTTGGGGCTGCAGTTGTTGTTGGGGCAGCAGTTGTTGTTGGGGCAGCTGTTGTTGTTGGGGCAGCAGTTGTTGTTGGGGCAGCTGTTGTTGGGGCTGCAGTTGTTGTTGGGGCAGCAGTTGTTGTTGGGGCTGCAGTTGTTGTTGGGGAAGCAGTTGTTGTTGGGGCTGCAGTTGTTGTTGGGGCAGCAGTTGTTGTTGGGGCTGCAGTTGTTGTTGGGGAAGCAGTTGTTGTTGGGGCAGCTGTTGTTGTTGGGGCAGCAGTTGTTGTTGGGGCAGCAGTTGTTGTTGGGGAAGCAGTTGTTGTTGGGGCATCAGTTGTTGTTGGGGAAGCAGTTGTTGTTGGGGCAGCAGTTGTTGTTGGGGCAGCTGTTGTTGTTGGGGCAGCAGTTGTTGTTGGGGCAGCAGTTGTTGTTGGGGCTGCAGTTGTTGTTGGGGCTGCAGTTGTTGTTGGGGAAGCAGTTGTTGTTGGGGCAGCAGTTGTTGTTGGGGCAGCAGTTGTTGTTGGGGCAGCTGTTGTTGTTGGGGCAGCAGTTGTTGTTGGGGCTACAGTTGTTGTTGGGGCTGTAGTTGTTGTTGGGGCAGCTGTTGTTGTTGGGGCAGCAGTTGTTGTTGGGGCAGCTGTTGTTGTTGGGGCTGAAGTTGTTGTTGGGGCAGCAGTTGTTGTTGGGGCAGCAGTTGTTGTTGGGGCAGCTGTTGTTGTTGGGGCTGCAGTTGTTGTTGGGGCAGCAGTTGTTGGTGGGGCTGCAGTTGTTGTTGGGGAAGCAGTTGTTGTTGGGGCTGCAGTTGTTGTTGGGGCAGCAGTTGTTGTTGGGGCTGCAGTTGTTGTTGGGGAAGCAGTTGTTGTTGGGGCAGCTGTTGTTGTTGGGGCTGCAGTTGTTGTTGGGGCAGCAGTTGTTGTTGGGGCTGCAGTTGTTGTTGGGGCAGCAGTTGTTGTTGGGGCAGCAGTTGTTGTTGGGGCAGCTGTTGTTGTTGGGGCTGCAGTTGTTGTTGGGGCAGCAGTTGTTGTTGGGGCTGCAGTTGTTGTTGGGGCAGCAGTTGTTGTTGGGGCAGCAGTTGTTGTTGGGGCAGCAGTTGTTGTTGGGGCAGCAGTTGTTGTTGGGGCTGCAGTTGTTGTTGGGGAAGCAGTTGTTGTTGGGGCTACAGTGGTTGTTGGGGCAGCAGTTGTTGTTGGGGCTGCAGTTGTTGTTGGGGCAGCTGTTGTTGTTGGGGCTGCAGTTGTTGTTGGGGCAGCAGTTGTTGTTGGGGCAGCAGTTGTTGTTGGGGAAGCAGTTGTTGTTGGGGCAGCAGTTGTTGTTGGGGCTGCAGTTGTTGTTGGGGCAGCTGTTGTTGTTGGGGCAGCTATTGTTGTTGGGGCTGCAGTTGTTGTTGGGGCTGTAGTTGTTGTTGGGGCTGCAGTTGTTGTTGGGGCTGTAGTTGTTGTTGGGGCTGCAGTTGTTGTTGGGGCAGCTGTTGTTGTTCCATAGCTGTTAGGTCTGCATCCTCTTTCTCCCTCCTCCACACGGCATGATTCAAGTGGACCACAACCATGGGAACGGCAAGTCATGGAGCCATTACTGCAGCTACATCGTCTCCCACAGTCGTTGTCTAGTATTACAGTTTCTCCAGAGCGGTAGTAGCAACCCTCAAAGCTGCAGCCACACTCAGCATGAGGGATGCAGACCCCACCACTAAGTATGTAGCCTGAATTGCAGATGCAGCTCTCCTGGACAGGAAGAGGGCAGTCGAAGGTAGAATTGGGGCTGACACAGGTAGCTGGACATGATGTGCCTCGCGGCTCAAAGTGGCTGTTTGCTGGGCATTGGATTTCTAGACAAAAGAAAACAAGATGTATCTTGACATCATGACAGCCCAAGAATTATATGAAATAATGTTTTTGACTGACAGACATACCACAGAAGCCTTGCCTCCTCCAGCTTGGCAGCTGTACACCATTCTGTTGACACCGACTTGCATACACATTTAGGGCTTGGCACAGAATGGGTTGATATCCTTCTCCTACACACAGATCATACACACAGCTTTGCAAAAATGTCTGTGGGGGAAGTTGTTGATGGCAAGCGGCAAAAGGTCCAGAAGTGCTCTGGAGGATACCACAATGAGCAGTATTGCTGTATAAAGCTGTCTGAGCCTCAGTACAGGCAGCACAGCTCAGACCTCCACACTGTGCCTCACAACCAGGCTCATTGTCTCCCAATGCTTGCCAGCTGTTGGCGAAATCCACATCAGAGCTGACAACTTGTCCTTGGCGGGTTTGAAAGTCATCCCTGCGATCATTGTTGAAGTTTCCACACAGGCCACATGTTGCTTTCTGGTAAGTGTAGGGCACCCTGATCCGAACATAATGATTTGTGTCATAAGACACCTCCAAGCCAAAGTCAGTACTGACGATCACAGAAAAACCTGACTCGTAAACCTGGACCGTGCCATTGTTGAGAGAGAATGGAGTGTCTGCGAAGATGCCATTAACCTGTAAACACACCAACAAGCAAAGACATAGTTGTAAAAATATGAACAAAATTAATATATCACAGTAAGTGGAGACTTATTTCTTAATACCAACCTTAACTGCACCACAACGTCCCTTGACAAGCTCAATGGTTTCATTATAGACAAACACTTTGACAAGTCGTGTCCAGGAAACACGAGTGCTGCCCCGATGCTCGTTCTTGCCCTCTACTCTATAGTAGGGCAACCCACGACCACATTGCTCAGAGAGAACATAAGTGCAGGTGCCTTGGAAGTGAAACACTGTGTTATCGAAGGTATAGTAATGTGGATCACCACTGATGGTGCAGGTGCCTCTCCGCACCGTCTGGCAGGTGAACTGAAAGGCAGTAGGTTGGCAGATTTGGGAAAAGGAGCAGCGTTGGTTGTGACACTGCAGGCCTGCTGAGGTGCAGGTGCACTTCTGTGCACAGGTACTGTCACTCCAGAATGAGTCACCAAGCTGCACGGATTCATCTTCAGAAGAAAGAAAGGAAAAGTTCACTTCACGGAATAGACTGAAACGTGTCGACACTATTACTTTTAAAACATTCGACATTTGACTTTACGGTAATTTGTTGTGGACAATTTTGCCTTTGTTTTTACAATAAACAATAGAACGGTGACAAAAATTAGGGGATAAAGAAGAGGATGCCTTGCAAGAAAAGTCGTCAACCGCCTTACTTGAGACATTACATTGTCACCTTTTGAGAACTGCTTTGGTATGAAATGAAAAAACTTAACTTGCAATGCAATGCAATTCAATTGTATTGCATTGCAATTATATTGCATTGCAATATATATTCTAATGTAATAGCAGTATGTACATTATACTCAGCTGTCTGCAGCAAAATACACTGTTTATTTAGTTCAACAAACACTTAATACATATCTCCATGGAGTGGTGATCACATATCCACATTACTGTAAAGAACTATATGGTGACCACCCTCTGGTTCTGATCTTACCATTGTAAGGACAGCCTCCTGATCCATGGTCTGTCCGGAAAGCCCAGCGACCGGGCACATTGACATTGCTGCTCAGGCGGAAATTTGAGTTACTGCCTGATGCATTGTTAGAGAATGATCCAGGGATGATGAAATGGTGAGTGGAGTTCACTGTGTCATATCCAGCCTGGAAATACATGTCACATCAATACAAGTAGTTTTATTTTTTGTTTTTGCACATCTGCATTCAGGTTTAAGTAAGTCATGGCCACTTTTACATTGTAAGTCACATATCATTGTAATGCCTCTCACCTGTATATTTTGGTTTGTTGAGGCTATTATCCCATAATTCATCAGCACAAATTAGTACTGGCCACCAGAGATCAAGACTGCTTGAACTGTTGTTTGCTGAAAAAAAATTACTTGTGGTTATTATAGTAAATATATGTTGTAATATGTCAAATACACGTCATGTGTTTCCTCATTTAGAACAAGATAACTTACTGTTCCAGTGGTGGGATAGTAGGCCACCTCATACCATGTTGCAACAAAGACCCAGTTGGCATTGAAACTCAACCCTGGGAAGTAACGATTAATGTCTTGCGTAGCTTGGTGGAGGATGCTGCCACTGGTGTATTGGTTGTAGTAGACCTGACCATTCGCTCTGTTGTCTAAATCTGTCCAGAGTGGAGCAATGATGTCCCTGGATCCATGCAGTGGAAACCTTTGAGGGGTGTAACTTCCCGAACGTGAGTTAAAGGTCAGATGTCCATTGTGGTTCACCTGGAAACAAGTTAACCAGTTCTTACTAACGAAGAATTAGTAACATTATACGTTTCAGTTGAAGTCAAATATAAAGTAGCATCAGTTTAATAGCATAGTGCATTTTTTTTTACTTCTCCAATTTATTCATTAGCTCCATTCATTTATTTGTTGCACATTTACAACACAGTTCTTGTGATTTACTAACCAGATTCCTCCACAAAACATAACATATATGGATTTTGTATTTGCTAATATGATATTTACATACATAAATCTGATTATACGTCTGTCCAAAATACAGAAATGATCGTTGCAGGCGAATGTTAGGAGAACTTCCATCATCTGTGTTGCTGCTTCTTGTTCCGGTTATTAAGTAGAGGGTTCCTAGAAAGAACAAAAGACATCACATTTTTAAGAAGAGATGGAATGGCCATCCATAGTGTTTTTTTGTACATTTCTAGATCACCACACCTATCATACCAATGTTTGATACAAAATATGGTTTTTGTGTTATTTGTGTTTTTGTGGACTCTTAATCTAATATTCTGACCAACCAAAATAAACCTTTTTCCCAGCATCCATTATGGCATGTTATAGCAGGAACAGAACATATGTCAATGAAAACATTAGAAAAGACAGAATTCTCTCAAAGGCTCACTGGCTTTGCTTTCTGGGACAGTCAAAATTACTTCTGTCAAAAAGTTCTAATTTAAAAAGCAATGTAACAACATCTGAAGATCTTGTTTTCTACACCATAAAATCACCGTTGGGCATAGTTGCAGGTGCAGCAAAGTAATCTTTGTACCACATACCAAGTGCAACCAGAGGGTGGTGGTGAAACACCACCTTTCAACCTTGTAATTTTAACTTGCTAACTTGTAAGTAAAAGCAAAGCAATGCCTTGGATGTGGTACCTCTACAACCTCCACACTGGCATAGGATGTGAATTGTGTATTTTATATATATGTATGTCTAAATATATAGATACATATATATAACAATCATAGCCAGCAGTATTAGCTGCAAACCAGGGGAAATTGGTATAATCTTGAAGTAATAACTAGAGCGATTGTATGACTGACATGTTAATAACATGAACCAATTACTAAGAGATTATCTAAACTCCAATTCACCTGTCGTCTGAGGAGTCACCGTACCTATGAAAACAAACACATAGATATGATTGGATTAAATTCAGCCTGCTCTGCTAACATCGAAAACAAAAGTCAGTTAGTGAATTTAGGTAAATACAACAAAAATAAAAATGTATTTAATTAATTGATACATCAGCCTGGTATTTGTAACTTGTTAACTTGTAAGTTAAAGCAAAGCAAAGCAATGCCTTGGGTGCGGTACCTCTGCAAACGCCACACTGGCAGAGGATGTAAATTGTGTATTATTTAAATATGTATTGATTTTGTATCAAATGTTGTCATTTAGTCATTTTTATTATTCATTTTTCTGTATTCATTGTTCTGAATGGTCTTTATCCCTTTCCTGCCCCTTTAGACTGCTTATTCTGCTACTGTATTGTCACATGTGAATTTACCCTCTTGGGTTGTTGTTGAGGCAACAATTGTTGATGTTGGGGTGGCGGTTGTTGTTATGGCAGTTGTTGTTGGGGCTGCAGTTGTTGATGTTGGGGTGGCGGTTGTTGTTGGGGCTGCAGTTGTTGATGTTGGGGTGACGGTTGTTGTTGTTATGGCAGTTGTTGTTGGGGCTGCAGTTGTTGGGGTGGCGGTTGTTGTTGTTATGGCAGTTGTTGTTGGGGCTGCAGTTGTTGTTGTTGGGGTGGCGGTCGTTGTTATGGCAGTTGTTGTTGGGGCTGCAGTTGTTGATGTTGGGGTGGCAGTTGTTGTTATGGCAGTTGTTGTTGGGGCTGCAGTTGTTGATGTTGGGGGAGCAGTTGTTGTTGTTGGGGTGGCGGTTGTTGTTATGGCAGTTGTTGTCGGGGCTGCAGTTGTTGATGTTGGGGTGGCGGTTGTTGTTGTTATGGCAGTTGTTGATGTTGGGGTGGCGGTTATTGTTGTTATGGCAGTTGTTGTTGGGGCTGCAGTTGTTGTTGTTGGGGTGGCGGTTGTTGGGGTGGCGGTCGTTGTTATGGCAGTTGTTGTTGGGGCTGCAGTTGTTGATGTTGGGGTGGCGGTTGTTGTTATGGCAGTTGTTGTTGGGGCTGCAGTTGTTGATGTTGGGGTGGCGGTTGTTGTTGGGGCTGCAGTTGTTGATGTTGGGGTGACGGTTGTTGTTGTTATGGCAGTTGTTGTTGGGGCTGCAGTTGTTGGGGTGGCGGTTGTTGTTGTTATGGCAGTTGTTGTTGGGGCTGCAGTTGTTGTTGTTGGGGTGGCGGTCGTTGTTATGGCAGTTGTTGTTGGGGCTGCAGTTGTTGATGTTGGGGTGGCAGTTGTTGTTATGGCAGTTGTTGTTGGGGCTGCAGTTGTTGATGTTGGGGGAGCAGTTGTTGTTGTTGGGGTGGCGGTTGTTGTTATGGCAGTTGTTGTCGGGGCTGCAGTTGTTGATGTTGGGGTGGCGGTTGTTGTTGTTATGGCAGTTGTTGATGTTGGGGTGGCGGTTATTGTTGTTATGGCAGTTGTTGTTGGGGCTGCAGTTGTTGTTGTTGGGGTGGCGGTTGTTGGGGTGGCGGTCGTTGTTATGGCAGTTGTTGTTGGGGCTGCAGTTGTTGATGTTGGGGTGGCAGTTGTTGTTATGGCAGTTGTTGTTGGGGCTGCAGTTGTTGATGTTGGGGGAGCAGTTGTTGTTGTTGGGGTGGCGGTTGTTGTTATGGCAGTTGTTGTTGGGGCTGCAGTTGTTGTTGTTGGGGTGGCGGTTGTTGTTATGGTAGTTGTTGTTGGGGCTGCAGTTGTTGATGTTGGGGCTGCAGTTGTTGATGTTGGGGAAGCAGTTGTTGATGTTGGGGGAGCAGTTGTTGCTGTTGGGGGAGCAGTTATTGTTGTTGGGGGAGCAGTTGTTGTGGCAGTATTACAGAAACTGGTCCCACAACAGGATGGTCCACTGCTTATGCTTCCAACGCTTTGCATGAAAGGAAGGCTACCCAGGCTTGCAGCAGCTGCACACAGATTTGTCGATACACAGCCAAAAGCTGGAGAAGTGCTGGACCCACTTGTCACTGTAGAGGAAAAATCATCGTTTAACTACACAGCCTTCATTGTTTTAAGTTTGCTAATTGATTAAAATAAGTAATACCACAATGTAGAATATACTTAAAATATCAGAAATAAAAGCATTTTCACTTCATACGTGTTTATTACTGTACTTTGAATACTATTGAATTATGACATGTAACATTTTGGGAACATTACAACATCAAAACTTAAGTGCATTGACTTTTCTTGAAGTAACTAGTCACTATAACTGTCATATGAATGTAGTGCAGAAAACGTACAATAATTACCTTTGATATTTAGTGGACTATAAGTATTAAGTAGCGCATCATAGAAATACTACAACAACTATTGAACACCAGTTCAGGACATGTACTTCTTTACTTTCCTCCACTGGTTGATTTTCCAGATCTTACATGCAGTCGGTTTGAGATACTTTAAGGTTGTAAAATACTTTTTGGAAACCACGTATGATTAAGACTCACCACTCGCTTGAAAGCAGAGGTTCTCCACCCCCCTACATTGTACTTGAGAAGTACATTGAGAGGTGCCGGGGTTACAAGTGAAACACTGTAGGGCGTTATCTGTCTGAGCAGCAGGGACTGAAAGAGAAAAGAACATAACTTGTTTGACGAAGAGAGATCATTTAAGCTTCACAAAATTGAAGCATGTCAAAGTCTATTTCGTATTTTTTTCATGTTAAATGAGGTATTTATACATCTGTACTTACACGGTAGAGTTTCTGTGTTGCAATTATCTGTGTTGCAGCACTTAGCAGATGCAACTGCACCCAAAACACCCAAATTGGCTGAAAATGTCTGAGAGCCTGTGGCTGGACATAGGGAGGATGATGCACACGCCTTGAATATTTGCTGTGCTGGAGTTCCAGATGAAGTGGCTACAAAATAAAAAGTTGAGTTCGTCAATATTAACGGAAGGAACACATAACTCTGCAGTACATTTATTTCACTCAAAAGTAGAACATGGTATAAAGAAATGCCCACCATTAATGGAAGCTGTTACACACATCGTCTCTGAGGAACATGTGACTGGCGTTGTGGTTGAACACTGCTCATCTGTGCATGTCTCACATTGAAGTGCCCAAACTGAAATTGGGAGAAGAAATTGTCAATGAATAATGATCACATCTCAAATGTCAAATCAAATATCTGAAGTGTATTGATGGTTTGTAAAGACTGAAAAGTCCTCTTCTTCCCCTTCTTCTGAACCAGGATTGTAAATAATATGAGGTTTTAATTTCTAAAAATGGTTTAAGTGTCTAATGTACACTACTTGACTCTTTACTCCACCACACATATATATACTTGCTCAGCCATGTTTTGTCATGTATATTGCCAAAGAATTGTAATGTATCAAATACAGTGGTTGGCCGTCAGGGCCAGCAAAGCATTCTCTGCTGGCCTAAACAGAATCACAAAGTGATAGCTATTTAATAATTTCATCATTTTTCATAAATACACTACATGTATTCTAAATATGTTTCCCGTTATCTTATTTTCTCATTGCACAGCTACTGTCTTCTTCAGTTGCTTTGCTTCCAGTGCAGCTTGTTTTAAGTAGAGCTTTTATCCAATCAGATTTCACCTCTGTGTCTCTAGGTAAGAACAGAGGCCCGAGGCCTCCAGACCCACAAGTGAATCCCTTTGCAGTTTAAGTCAATGGGGACGATATTGTTGATTGTCATAGTCTTCAACCAATCAGATTTTTAGTTTGACATGTTGGGCGTATTCTTTGACATGTCAGAGGCCAGAGCCTTCTAGCTGGCCTACACTATACGTCAGCATTAACGTGCGCTGTGATTGGTCAGTGGGCTAGCGTGACTGTTTTGACGCTGAAGCTGCTTGCAGACATTAGTATTCGTAGTAACAGTTCAAGTTGAAAGATATGTAAGAAGTTATGACATTATTTGCGTTTTTGCTTGGTGTAGATTATTTTCTTTTTTTTACCTATATGCTTTGTTTTTTTAACACTTAATGGCTGAAGGAGGACAAACGGATTCCTGGAGAAGGACATTTCCAGAAAAAATGGACATCGTATCTGGGTCGGTCAACCCCACAGCTAGCAGCCCTGACCCAGCATGGAAAAGGATTTGTACGAACGGTATTTCTTTCTGACAGCTTCGGAGAAGCTAAGAATGCGTTTTATTTGCTACTGAGCATCTTAGTGTTTGGAGCTGTTTGGAGCTTATGCTTTAGCCCTGTTTGAATCAGTAGGGAACTGCTAAACGCTGCGGGGAGAGTTTGTAGCTTGATTGCTGCTGTTGGATTTACTGCTAAGCTAATTTAGTGTAGCCTCTCAGAACACGCGCCGTACCAGAGTACGTACAATGTTTTGTTTCCGGGGTCAAAATGTGTCTTAGGTGGTGGGTTGCCAGTTTGAGCAAAGTCTACCGAAACCATTATATTTCCCACAATTTAAGCTTCTGCATTTTCCAAACGCATTATTCAAACGCATTGTTTGGTTCGTAAGCCTCGTACCGAACGGTTTAATCCAAATACGTGTATTGTTACACCCCTAGAAACAAATAATGAGGTTATTAGGAGGTGGTTCAACTGTAGTAGGACAGAACTGAAGGCCCAGGTATAAAATGCAAGGCCCGCCACTGATATATATTCATAACTATCATAAACAGCGGTATTAGCTGCAATCCAGGGGAAATGGGTATATTCTTGAAGTAATAACTAGAGCAACTGTATGACTGACATGTTAATTGCATGAACAAATTACGAAGAGATTATCTAAACTTCAATTCACCTGTCGTGCGAGGAGTCACCGTACCTATGAAAACAAACGCATAGAGATAATTGGATAACAATCAGTCTGCTAACATCAAAAACAAAAGTCAGTTCGTGAATTTACGTAAATACAACAAAACTAAAAATGTATTTAATTGAAACAGACTGAATTTGATACTTACTTATCAATCCCAAAAGCAGCACACGCAACATGATTAGATTTGCCATTCTCCAAAGCCCTAAATATAAACCTGCCGACCAAATGTATTTAATTAAATTCCTTCCAAAAAAACAACAACTAGAAAGCACTCAGAGACTGCATACCCAACCAAGGATGCATAGTCATGGACAATAAATGTGTTAACAATAAATGTGTTATATGGTTTTATAATAGCAAAATATGTTTTTAATTATTTAATTAAATTAGATTTAAATTCCTATTGATCAAGATTCAAATGTCCATTCTACACAAAATTGTCATACATGTGCAGCCTTTTTTTAAATATGAATTGACTGCAAGTGCAATAGTTCCTGAAAAAATGGCACAAATAACTAAATGCTAATAACTATTAATTAAAAAAGACATATCTTGCAAAGTTAAGATTTTCTGGAGTTATATATATATATATGGAAAATGCTACCAATATGAAGCAAGCAGTTTAAAATTAATATCTTTTAAAAAAATAAAATCAATTAGTTACCTGTTCACATGTGCTTCTTTGGCTCCTATGCCTCTCCTCCTTTTGAGACTGCAGCACTAGAACAGGCTTTATACAGTACAAGTTGGCACAGACCCATACATCTGTTGCTTAACTGGTTGTAGCAATAGAATCAAATTTCTTCCTTATAACTAGTGAACCAAACCTCCCATTGTGCATTTATAATAATACAGATTATCAGAATTGGTTCAGCAGAAACAAAAGCGAGGTGTTCTATTCTACCAAAGGCTGTAATACAGTGCAAGGAAGCCACAAGGACAAATGATATTGGTTACCCTTGTAAAATAAAATGCACGCAGACCTTTACAACCATCCAGCCACACCAGCCGGACCAAACGCTGACAAGAGCGGAATTGACCACCCCAGAATGAGAGGGAAGAGAGCTGCGATGGAAGCTAAGCTAACCCAGCTAGGACCTAACCCTATTCCACTCCCCAGTCCTCTACTGGATGTCCAGTCACAGGCAAATCGGTCTGGGCCCACATTTTTACAAAGACATGGCTCCAATGTGGCATCCTGAATGAAGCCACACTTGACGGGTAGACCGAAGGACAGATCAGGACTTCGGTGGGACGAGATAATTCCTGCTTACATCAATGATGTAAAACATAGTGCTCAAACATAAAAGTCATAGTTGATGGAATTATATTTGAGGATAAATTGATTGATGTTTCCCTGATGTCACATTTTTTATGTTGAGATGCCGGCCATATTATCTGCCCAGAGATTTGTTTTTCGTTACTCCTGCTTACATTCCTCCTGATGCAAATCCAAAAGATGCACTGCAGGAATTTACTAATATTTTTGTTATATTTTGTCATGTTTAGTGTAGCAACTAGCTATAAATGCATTTCGTTGTGCAACCCTGTGTTGCATAATGACAGTAAAGTATCCTTGAAAAGTATGAAGTAACTTCTGTTCCCTACAATCATAGAAATGGGAGAAATTTAAGAAAAGAATCCCGAGCGGAACAAGATTCCACACTGAAGCAGTTGTTAATGACCTGCAGCTCGTATCGGTCAGTTTAAAGTAGTGAGGAGTCTTTAATAAAAGACCATAAAGAAACAAACGTTCTATTGTCTTTCGGTCGCCATCCATTTGAGCGTATCAGTTCTTTTAAGTTCTTTTGAAAAAGCAGTGTAATAATTGTGAAGATATTATTATAACTTATCAGTAGCTTTATATGTCTTCTATATGTTTAGTCCAGCATTCAGTTCCCTTTTTTGTTTATTTCTAGTTTAGTTAAAAGTAACCCAGTTTATTCATTAGAAAAGTAAAGGGTACCACCATCTAAATTAACTTAAGAATACCAATATGTTATTCCCATGGCCAAGAAAAGTTCAATCATTTCAATCATTATTTATGAACATGACTCTCTCAAAGCCAGAAACCAGGGAAGTAAATCTATAATTAGTATAAAGTCTGATGCTGCTCCATAGACAATGGATGGGAGGCTCAGGTCATAGGAATAACACGCAGGAATCTTTAAAATGGGTGTAGTTCCCCTTTTACAGTCACGCCATTAACTACCTGCCAGTGAATCAGAATGGTTTAAGTAGGTGTGTAACTAACTGGACAACCAACTCATGAAAAGAAACTATGTGAAAAATGTTGAGGGACTTCAGCAATGTGACAGTTTGAAATGTGCAAGATGAAGGAGTGTTGGCATGCAGCATAAAATCAACAAACACTCAACCACAGTGTTTCAAGACAATAAAGGCTATCATGGGTTAATCGACCGGAGTCGCACGATTTGTTCTTTATCTTCCAGGTACTTACACATTTGACAAACAATGAATTGCTTTTATTTCATCCATGTCGCATTATTTTTTGCAAAATCGAATCAAGAATGACAATCGATACTCGATATCGTTATTATAAGAAAGTAGAAGTTTATGCTTGAACGGATCGTTTGCCCGATTCTGCCTATGGACTTCATATCCTCTGATCAATAAGCTATCCTAACCGTAGTCATTCATCACTCAGGACCTTCCATTGTAGTGTTTACCGTAAACAATGTTACAGTAAATTATGAAATGACAGATAAGGAAGCAGTCAGAGGTTTCACTTCCAGAATCGACCACTGCAACAGCATTCTTCACAGCACATCATCCAAAATCCTAAATAAACTCCAGTACATCCAAAACTGCTGCTCGCCTGCTCACCCACTCCCACTCCTGCTCCCGTGACCACATCACCCCTGTTCTCCAGAACCTCCACTGGCTCCCCGTCCCACAACGGATCGAATACAAAATCCTTCTCCTCACTCACAAAGCCCTCCACAATCAGGCCCCCTCCTACCTCACCGACCTGCTTCACCACCACACTCCATCCCGCCGGCTCCGCTCCTCTGATGCCAACCTCCTGTCCCTTCCACTCAGGACCAAACACCGGACATGGGGTGACATAGCCTTCTCCATATCTGCCTCCTCTCTCTGGAACTCTCTCCCCAAACACATCCGAGATTGCACTGACCTTTCCATGTTCAAATCCCAAATCAAAACCCACCTTTTCAAAACTGCTTTTAATGTGTGACCATTATTGTGGTTTTTTTTATGTTTTTAGTGTATAACTTTTATATTTGATGATTTTAATGTAAAGGTCCCCCCCAGCAGAGCACAGCATAGAAGAGGACACTGGCTAAGATCCCCTGGTAAGAAATATGAAGAAGCTTTCTGCTGACAAAGGATCTGGCTTTCTTTCCTCAAGAAGAAAAGTCTTGACTGAGCCTTTTTAAATACAGCATCAATGTTCTTTTTCCAATTTAATTAACTGTCCAATTGCACGATAATGTCCTGCATGGGTGTGGTGCTGTAACATAAAAGAAAAAGAAACCAAAATAAACTACAAAGGTCTGTGGTGAGAGGAGATCTGCCAACACATGACTGGCGCACAATGGAATGGGCACACCACGTCTAGATGTGTCTAATGCCACTGATAACTCTCCAATTAATTAAAGTACCTGGTGATGCTGTTCTTTTCCTTCACCCATTTGGGACTGCACTGCTAGAACGATGTGTTATACAGTGCTAGCTCTTACTTCCTCCTCAACACTAACCATGACACGTTGTCTATTCAAAACAATGAAGATTATCAAATTGTGCTCAGGACAAAATACTGAAATGTACTGAAATAAGTTTCCAGACACTTGTTCTAAAAGGCAATTTATCAACATATTTTTACATCAATATTGTGATTAAGCCACAAACTAACATCTGTTGTCATCTGTTGGTGTGACCTGTCCAATGATTTCCTGTTCGCTCTCAGGACTAGAACCCGCAGAACAGGGAACCCTTGTTGAATGTGGCGGACAATGTTTCACACTTTACATTCACCTTTTCTCTGTTGAAGTATTGCATTACTCAACGACACTAAGACGGAGGTCCTAGTTATTGCTCCAGAGGAGTTTGTCCCCATGATCAGGCAGATTATTAGTCCACTCTCCTCTGCTGCCCATTGCAACCTGCGCAATCTTGGGATTTTCTTTGATCGATCCATGTCGTTTGACCCTCATGTTAAGCAGCTGTCCAGGTCATGTTTCTTCCATCTAAGAAATATCAGTAAACTGAGATCTGTAGTATCAACACCTGAATTAGAGATGATCATACACACATTTATCTCCTCTCGCATTGACTCCTGCAACTCACTTTTCACATCACTCAGTGTATCTGCTCTTAACCGTCTGCAGTTCATCCAAAACGCTGCCGCCAGATTACTCACCAGGACAAATCGACGGTCTCACATCACCCCCGTACTCCGATCTCTCCACTGGCTTCCTGTAGCATCTAGGATACACTTCAAAATTCTCACCATCACTTACAGAGCACTTCACGGTCAGGCTCCGGCTTATGTAGCTGATCTACTTCGCCCCTATTCACCCGCCCGCACTCTCAGGTCAAACGCTCTCGGTCTTCTGTCAGTCCCACGCACACGATTTAAGAGCCGTGGTGACCGAGCCTTTGAGGCAGTGGCCCGAGGCTCTGGAATGCTCTGCCTGCAACTCTACGCCTCGCAGATACTGTAGATACTTTTAAAAAACAGCTCAAAACCCACCTGTTTAGGCTGGCGTTTGAGTAAAAACCCATGTCCTAGACCTGCTCTTAAAATATGTTTTAACATTTTATCTTATTATTTATTTTTTTATTTTTTATTTTTCTCTGTGTATGTAATTTATTGACCCGAGGGTCACATTGTGTTTTTTATTCTTTTAAATATCTGCTCTGTTAAGCCCTTTGTGATGTTATGTCTGTGAAAAGCACACTATAAATACATTTCATTCATTCATACATTATGTGCTTTGTAATCGCTGCATGCTAAGTTAGGAGTGTTTGCTTTACAGATTAACAGATAAATAGAACCTCTAAATACAAAAAATTACTCACTACTTGCGTGTCAGAAATTGCTCAATACTACAGATGTACCAATCCCACTTTCCCCAAATCCAAAATTCACATCAACCAAAAGAGTGTTCTTTGCAGGATCTGAAGGCTACGGTGAGCCTGCTCCTCGTGCCCCAACAGCGAGATGTCCCTATCAGTGTTATGTCAAAAGGGTTTCTAGGTTTCAGGAGCTCTGTAGATTCACTACATATCCATGTGCTCTCAGGAGAAAATAGTGGATTTTATGCCTTCTCAAATTATTTATTAGAAACTTGGTCAAAAATACGCTCCATTTGAGGAGCCTTTTGTGAACACTTTCTGAGGCTGAGGTTGGCTATGTATTCTTTTTTTATTCGCCGTGCTGCACTTTCAAAGGAATGTTAATTCACAACCAAGTTCCTGGTTGTTACTGTAAATGCTTCACGTCTTCCTCCTTCTGGCATGACACCTTTTACCTGGTTGAACTAGTGAAGTGAGGTAAAGGTCGTTTCCATGTTAATGCGATAAGAAACATACACATAGAATAGAAATAGCTTTTCTACTGTGATTTCTAGTTGTAAATATTAAATCTAGCTCCTTTCGTCCTCTGGGTTTTGATACATTTCCAACTTACTGATTGAAGCATCTTTTTGTTCTGAAAACATTAAACCAACTTCCTTCCCACTACCACATATTTGTATTGAATTCATTGTTTATATGTTTCATTTAGTTTTTAAAAAGTGTATATTTTTGCATAAATGAGCACAGAATAGACTACAGTGAGAACAAGAGAACAAGAGGAAACTACCTGGTATATAATAATAAGAATAAAGATTAAATACCATTAAAATAAAACGCATTAGAAATTAAGTACAACAAATGGATGACATTAATTCAAGGCTGGTATATACCATTGCTGAAACAATATACTAAATAATAAGACAAGTTTCTTTGATATGTTGACATCTGTTGACTAAACTTGATCGAAATGATTATATTGAAGAAAACACTTTCTTTGTAGTTTGAGTGTCTTTGTTTCAGTTTCTGCTCTGTGCTACATGTTTATACATTAGGTTTATGATGTACTAAAAATGAAATGGTAATCATTAACTTTATTAGTTTGAGCATCTAGTGTGTAGGGTTTCGTGACAGCTCATGACACTCAGGAACACAGTAAGAGGGTTCATTTAAATGCTTGCTTGTTGCTCAATGATGCATGAATTTAGGTTTGTTTGGTAACAGCCGCTTTCTTAACTCCGTCCTGAATAGGACATTTGATAACGTTTTAATCTCCTTCCTTACCGTATCTCTGACCCTGGAAACTGAATCTGAGAGAAACAAAACCTGCAACATGACCTGAGCCACGAGCAAAGGCAGAGGCGGGACATCTTCCAGGTGCAAGATAGTCCAAGAATCTGAGAGCTCCAAAAATCTACAGCATGTGAATGAATTAAATTACCTCTACTGGACTCATATTTAATCTTCAACTTTAACACAAATGAGGAGTTTGAACAATTGAGGTTGCGAGGAAACTAGGCGCGTGTCGCCTTTCCTTTATTCAAGTAACAAATATGTAACTGGCAGGAAATCATGTCGCTTCAGAGATCTAATCGGTGCCATCAATCACGTCCATGTACCTGCACACACCCTGCAAAGAATGTTTTCACAGAAATTTGAGTGACTGCTGGTGGCTTAATCTAGCAAAAGAATCTGGCAGCCTCAGTGAGCACCATTTCCTTTGACCCTTTGACTTTTGTGTGATATACAATTACTTTTTATGTCTTTTCATGACATACATCTTTATAACAATTTTTGAAATATATACTATGACTGTCACAGCTCTGCCACTTCTATCTAGTTTTTTCCACCTTTCACTCACCCAATCAGTTCATTCAGTGCACCTGCCAGTCACACTCACCTCATCAGCTCATTACTCTCACCTGCTCACTCTGCCTCCTTCACTATTTAAACGCCTGCCTCACACTGCCTCACTGCCAGATCATTCTCTGCATTCATGCAATACTTTCCCGCATACATCCATGGACTGATTCCCTGTTACCGAGCCTGCCTGTTTTGGACAGCCTTGCCTCTGCCCTGGTAACTCGCTCAGCCTTCTGTCCTTGACCACGAGAATCCTGTCGCTGTTTTCCTGGGAATATTCTTCCTGTGGTGTGTGTTGAAGAAATTAAAGAATTCAAGTCAAACTATTCCTGGTATTGTCGTACTGCTCCTGGGTCCTTACTACACCTGTAACAATGACATTTGAATGATCACGCCATATAGTGGGAATTCTGTAAAGCTCATTAATTGCAGCAGACAACAAACCAACATTCACCCCATCCTGGTCCATGTTAATCTGGTGTTATCCTGTCTGCTGCTGTCAGTAAAAAATATGTGTTTAGATGGTCTTTGCAAAGTTAAGAGGAAACCGCTGCTGTGTGTTGAAACGGTTTTCTTTAAGGCAAAAAACTGTGAATAAAGGTTTCTGCAAAGAGCAGATAAAACGCCTTCCTGTCTTGTTTAAGGAAGTGTCAAAGGCAAGATGATGACGTGCCTTTTCTTTGTCTCCATTGTGTGTCCTTGCCAGCTCAGCTGAAAGGAACAGGAAGCTGTTTTGAGCATAAATGACCATGCATTATGACTGGTTGTTCAGAGCATTTCTCACAGATAACAGCGATGTTTCTGTTAGACTGTTCTCTCTGTCTACGGACAAATAAATTATCATGGCAACTTTGTTCATTTGTCAGACTCTGTCTTATTTGATATTGACTAAAAATCCTCCACTTTCTTCTCCCGACTAGTCTTAGGAATTTTCCACAACACTGCTTTGTGATAAACTATCCTCCCTTCCCCCTCCAAAACCAAGAGAAAATAGTTTAATGTGGTCGTAACAGTAGTAAATTATGGGAATTGTGTTTTTTTTTTTTTTTTTTTTACTGCAACACTCTTGCTTCATTGATACACTGATTTGCCGACTAGCATTTTCATTCTTGGATGAAATTTGTTTGAACAATTTATCAGCCTCGCTTTCTATATTTCTGGTATTATTAAAGTATTAGTGCAGATTTCTATTCCCTTTCGGATCATAACATAACCCGGTCATTGTTGATTCAATTGTTAAGTGATGCTGGCAGCTTGCAGCAACCACACAACCTTCTAAGGACAACAGAAAATGAGATCCACACTCCATGCATTGAGAAACTTTATATTTTCAACCTTCATTATACATGATTGGTTACTTCTTATATGATAGATGATTAGAACCCCAACAAAGAAACTAAGGATACACTCGATAAACTTCTTATATAGTGAAAACAACAAAAGGCAAGTGATTTCAGCTTCAGCATGCTGCACATTTACGGTTATAAAGCAGGATTACTTCAATTTTCAGCAGACCACAAAAACAGAACACAAGGAAAAGGCCTCTCTAATAGAAACACAATCTAAAAGCAAATGTATGTTGAGTGATTGTTAGAATATGGATCATCTTTGAACGCCCTACACCAGAGTTTTGGCTGTCAGCAAACTGACTAGCAGGGTCACCAGTGAGGCCAACTGGCCTGAGGCACTGCTCGGATTCACCCTTCTGGCTGTAAGAGAAGAATTAAAGTTTAGAGTACATCAAATGTATGCATCAAGATTAGTGTTATCAAAAGAGCAAAAGTCATGAGGAGATAAGAGGGTTTTACCTTTCCGATTGAGCGGCATGGTAAGTGGTCCTATTGAGATGCCCGTCATGGCATGCTGGGATACGTCCCTTGCAACTCGGTTGTGGTGGCCTGGGTAGCAGTGCTGCATGAAAACAACATTGGAGGTTTCTGTTAACGCACCTTTTGATAATCTATCCAAACTCATTACGAACGCACACAAACACAGTAGCACTTACAGCAGTGCAGTTGTTGTGTCTCAGAAGACACAGGTGGACCTGGCAGTGCAGGTAGATGGATGAAAAGTTGTTAAAGGTGAACATCTTGAAGGAGAATCGGGCCACCGTGGAGATGCCGTTCGCAACCAGCTCTACTGTACCATCTGCTGGGTTAGGACACCTGGAGGGAGATAGAGGTTACAATGTTACCAGCTGGACTATAAAATAAACAGGGTTAAGTTGTGAAATTGAGGAAGGGTGGAGCGAGTGAAGAGAGGCCCTTCAAGAGTAAATCGTTTTCTGGGTAATCAAGAACCAGTGATCAGAATGCTAAACTACATGAAGTTGCAATAGCTTGTTTACTCTTCATGTATGAGATCCCAGCGGACAGGGTAGCTGGCGTCGTTGACTGGCGTGGCCCAGCAAGAGTCCATAATGGTGGAGATCTGCCTTGCATCGACTCCTTCTGTCCGAATCTCCACATATAGCCTCTGGTCAACTACCATTTCTATGTTCCTGCCACTGGCCAGGGGATAGCGGAAGCCAGCGTCCTGGTAGGGGATCATTCTCGTAAGATACTGTCCATGGCCTGATGGAAGCTTCTTTCTCACAATGCTGCAAAAAAACAACAAAGAAGTTGATTGCACTTGAGAAGGACCAATTCACTGGCTTGCTCTTGGTAACAACGTCTTGTTGACAATCTTTGACACATTCACATTTACAGAACAGGGACAGTTTTTTTTCTTTTCTTTTAACTTTTCTTCGTATTGTTGGTTGAAATGGCAGGTTTATTGATTGCATTGGGTGCAGAATGTGGGTAGTGGAGAAATTACACAACATTTATGACAACAAAGGGCTAAATTATAACTAACTATTTTCAGTCTTTGTCATCATCGAGCATCACTGTCGCAGAAGATAAATACTCAAAAAAGGTTTGAGGTGCAGATGTAGCACTGTTTAATATATGGTCCTGTTATTTAAAAGATAAATATTTTAACATATGTCATGACGTATCACTATGGACATATGTTTACCATAAGAAGGATTGTGGTAATTGTATTCAGTTAGCATAAAACATGTAAAGTAGATGGTGTTGTTATTGTTACCTCTCTACAGGGTTGATGCCCACATCCATAGACAGGGCCTGGGTCAGATGATATTCACAGCAGAAACGCAAATGAATGTTCCTCTGGCGGCTGATTATCCCTCCATGAGGGTCCACGTCACCCTGGATGGTGTTCTCATAGATAAAATGGGTTCCATTGCTCTTAAAATTTAAATGACAAAATGGTAAACTTCAGTAAGGTGCTTGTACTTGTAATATGTCTGATGGAGCACATTAACGTCTAAAATGGACTGTACCCTGAGAGCTGTGCCACACAGCTGGTCGTCATTGTTAAAGCGGAACACCAGTCGTCCGTCCTGGAGAGTCCCATTGCAGGAGTCATCTCGGAGGTGGAGGGCGCTGGAGTGGAAGCCAGCTTCAAACAGCTGGCAGCGCGACACAGACAATTGATCAGGAACATCAGGAACAATTGATGGACGAGTCTACGTATATGAGAGAGAGCTTTAAAAACAATCTGCAGTGTTTGTAGCTAATCTCATAGTTAAAGCTGCACTCATCAATATTTTCCTGTATTAAATAACTACTATATGTAATTTGAAATGTGTTGCTCATAGTGACAAACCCACTGAGTTGTGACTCACAGATATTGTAACAATCCTAATGGTTTATATTGACCATTTAAATCATTTTAACGCTGTTTCCATGAAATCATGTTTCGTCTCTCATTTTGGCATTGTGCACGGTTCACAATACTGCAATACCCATTCAGATTGGCTGAATTCATTTAAAATTGACGCAGAATTTAAAAGTGAATTGGTTTAAGTTGCAGATTGCACTTTTTTCAAGACCGTAATCTTTAGCTTCCACATGCCGTCAGTCGTGCACAAACAGAGTTCTAAGCTCTGGGATTGGATATTATGGCAAGATAACGATGATAAACCGACACCTGAGTGGATATTATTGTTCCGTGGTCTTACGTTGGCGTATATTTCACAAACAATAAAATTGTACCGTGAAGCAATTTCTACGTCTCATCTTACACATATCACATCCGGAATCTTTAAAACAAAGCAGTGTTTTAAATGGAGCTGCCCTCACCGTAGCTCTCATTGTTGGGCCGATGGTGATGTTCATCACAGAAGCAGCCGTGTACACCGCGCTTCTCACCACACCACTCATACTCTGTGCAGTCCAGCTGTTCGCAGGGGTCTGACTCGGCTATGGAGATTGTGGGGAAAGGATGTGACGAAACAAGTAAAAAACTACCTTTTTCCACAGGTAGGACAAATGCTAAAGTTCTGTTAAACTAAGGATTATATCTCTCCTTCATTATTTTGTCTGTTCATTAGCCCTGTGCAAACTTACCACATAGCAAAGCAGAGCGCCACTCAGGGATGTTTAACCCCAAGACAGAGCAGGTGCTCTCGTAGGCGGAGACTGCAGAACACAGCATGCCATTGGCTGGAGTGGAGAGGCAGAGGTCATAGACACAGGAACTGAAAAATGGCTGTGGATCAGAGTGCAGGTGACATGCACTGAATGGACCGCTACTGTTGGTGATGACACTACAGTGCTCAGAGTATTCTTCCATGTAGGGACAGTCATCCAATCCATCATCACTCCTTCCATCAGTGGATCCACATCTAGAAAATAGATGATTTGACTTTGTTTATTTTGACATATTTTTCCATCATATGTCTATTGTTGTGTCTTTATGTCGTGAAGGATTGTTAACCCTGCAAGTTATTTTCATAACATCTCACCCTGGTTGGCTTGTGGAGGATTTCCAGCTGTGTCCAAAGTGATTGTCATTTTGTGCCAAAGTGCCATTGGGCAAGACTTTGTCATCTGAACGATCCCTGTTGAAGTTTCCACACATGCCTGTGACTCTATTTTGATGGTATTGGGCCAGTCTGACCAGTAAAGTGCTTCGGCCGTCAAAGTGAACTTTCAAGTCAATGGCGTCGACCACGATGTAGCTTCCCTGTCTTACTACCTGAGCTAATGTTCCCACAGTGGTGGGAAGAGACACCTCACTTCCATTTACCTGGAAGGAAGAGAGATCAGAGAGAGACGGACAAGAAGGGAGGAGGCACTTGTTAGTAATTATATTTACAATACAGAGATACAGAAAGCTGTTCATCTTGCAAGCAATGAAGAGCTTACCTTTACTCTTTTGTTGGGTCCAATCCTGACATGCACACTCTCTAGTTGATTTGAGAGGTATACATCCACTGCTGACACAAACGACACACGGTTGTTGCCACGGTGATTATTGGTGGCTACTACCTGAAAGTGTTTCTCATTGATGCCGGAGTTCACACTCTCAGTAATGATGTAAGAGCATGTGCCCTGGAAATGGGCCAGTGCCCCATCATAGGTGATGTAGTGTGGATCGCCCGTAACAGTGCAAGTAGACATCTCATCTAAACAGCCCAGCTGGCCATTTCTGATGGTGCACTCTTGTGTAGAAGTGCAAGATGCAGCAGAACAGCGCAGGTCATTGGGAGCATGGCATTCACACCGCTGGGAGCAACCCTCTGTCCAGAAGGATTCACCAGCCTGTAACATGTGAGAAAAACAGATGCAATAAAAATGATAATGTGCTACAACTACAGTTGGTCAAGGTACAATATGGCAGTTGTGACACAATATATGTAGCACAATAAAGTAGAAAATATTTGGTTCTCTGTCAACAGTATTTCTAAATGTCTTGTTACTTGATCATTTTAGGCAAATGAGGATCGCTTTTTATTGAGCACACTGATGCTGGCTGATTAAAAAAGAAGACAAAAGGATTCTGATATCTGTGATATAAGAGAGTTGCTTGACCAAAGTGAAATGATTATGTGCAAATAAATCACAGAGACTGTCAGATAAATTATTCGGGCACAGTGATACAAATCTGGTTTCTTATCCATTTAGAGCTATATGACTTACATTATAGTAGAACCCGTCATATTGGCAGCCACAGCTTTCCACGGGGACACATCTTGTCCCACTCCTGAGAAAACCTTCATTACAGAAACATCCCTCAGAGCAGACCTGCTCACAGATGGCATCAACGCTGCTGGCACAGATGTGACCACAGTCGGTACCACACAGCTCATAATGGCTGTTGGCGGGACAGTCAAGTCCTTCATGAGAGAGGAATTAAATGATGCATGTCAGATGGTTGAAAATGATTCAGTAAATTAACATAGCCTACACGTAGATGCAGTAGGTCGAGACTTCTTTGATTGTTTCCTCGGCTGTTTAAATAGTGGATAAACAACACATTGACTCGTTGACTTACTGCAGGTGGTGTTCTGTCTCCAAGGGTAGATTCGAACATTAGCAGACTGACAGGCAGTGACGTACGTCTGAATGGCTCTGCACAGAAGATCTTGGCCTTCACTTCCCGACACACAAACATCAAACACGCAGTCCCTGAAATATGGCGCTGGGTTCACCTCCTCATGGCAGAAGCTTAAGGGGCCGTCAGATGCCTGAATCACCTGACATTGGGCTCTAGCAGGTAGCTCATTGTTGCATTGTGGGCAGGAGGAGCCACACCCATCACTGCAGGTGTAGTTGCTTGCCACTTTCCAGGCTGTCCCAAACTCCTGTGGAGTGGTAACCATCGTTCCAGATGGGGTGTGGAAGTCATCATTTGGATTTCCATTGAAGTTTCCACAAAGTCCACATGTTTTTTGTCTGTAATGAAGACAATAATTAAATACACACAGAGTCAAAAATATGTTTATACATTGAAGCTACATGATTTAAACATTTGTAATAAAATATCTTTCAGAATGTAAACTAAAGCATTCAAACATGGGCTGCAGTAAATGGCAGTTACCTGTAACTTGGAGGTACAGAGACAGACACTGTACTATATCCATCGTACATGACCCTCAGGCCAAACTCAGCACTGACATATGTGCGAAATCCACTTGCATAGATTGCAAGACTTCCATTCAGGAGAATAGGTAAGCTTTTAGTTACTCCGTTCACCTTTAACAAAGAAAATTGGATTAACAATCATAGATTTGTATTTTTGTTGCAACTATATGGTGCTTTTAAAAATGATAGTTGCAAACCCAGCATAGATTAAAAATAGAGGGAAGGTCAGGAGAAAGAATATCTCTAACTATTCAGAATTTGTGTAACTCACCTGTACCACACCACTGCTCTCCCTCGACATGTGCACTCGATAGCCCCCGACATTCACAAAAACTTCTGCTGTGATTGAAACTGGCCGCCCTCTCCACGGCTCATTCTTAGCTTCCACAGAAAATTGGTGAAGCCCATGAGTGGCATTACAAAGGGTCGCCAAAACATAGCGGCAGGTTCCCTGGAAGTCATAGGCCTTGCGATCAAAAGTGAGGTAGTGGGGGTCACCAGAGGCAGAGCAGGTGCCATGAGGGTTGGGATGGCAGCCAACAGGCGTTGGAGATACAGTGGACTGCCCCAGTAGTGCCATTACAGGAACACAAGCTCTGACATTCCTCACCATCCCAGAATCGCTCTCCTGCTCGCCGATAGCGTCCTTGGTGATGGCATCCGCAGGCTGTAGGTCGCACGCACTGGTTGCCATTAAGGATAAAACCATCATCACACTGGCACCCATCCTGGCACACAGTGTCACAGACGAAAGGGAAAGAGAGGCTGGGGCAGGTGGAAGGACAAGAACTTCCACAGACTTCATGATGGCTGTTTTGGGGGCAGGTTTGCTCTAGAGACGAAGAAAAAATCAATTAATTTAGCAAAGTCATTTACATTATATCAAAACAACCTACACCAAAACGGGGCACAGTGCTTACCACAGTGAGTTGCATTCCTCCAGCGTCCAAGGGCAAAGCCCTGCTGTTGACACATCAGTGCATAATCTCGTAGGACCTCACATAGTGCTGATGCTGGATCTCTAGAGGCTCTAAGGATCCCCACACATGCAGTCACATGCTGCTGGGAGTCCTCCATGGCCAAGCATTGGGCAAATGGCCCACTTGGTGAGCCAAGAATGCCACAGTACTCACGGGAATTGTTATGTGTTGTAGAGTCATGATTTACACTTTCCACACATTGTGCAGCGAGAGAGCCGTCCCGCCAACTGTCCCCAAAGTCCTGAGGGCTGGTGACCAGAATGCCGTTGGGTGTGCGGAAGTCGTCACGTGGCTGGCCATTGTAATTACCACAGAGTCCACCTAATGAACCGTTGTAGATACCAGGTGCAGTGACACGCACAAAGTGAGGCCAAACTGTCTGCACAGTTACACCAAAGGAAGTGCGAATGATGATACTGTGAATGCTGCTCTGGTAGATTTGGATTCGGTTGGATGCCGAGCTGAATGGTAGTCTTATCCGCTGACTGTCAACCTAAAGGGCCATTTGAACAGCAGATCAAATTACTTTGTAGTTCACAAGATTTAAACAAAGGTATGTGCTGTTAAATATTCAGAAGAAACGATTAAATCATTAAAGAACCTAAAACAGTTGTAATAATATTCATATTACTAAACTTTCTCACGTCAGCAATCCTTTTGTCAAATTTGTCTTCATTAGAGTTCAGATGCCTAACTTTTAAAATGTTGGATGTATCACATCGGAATCTGTCTTTTCAAAAAAGTTCCAATCACTTACCTCTACTCTGCTGCTCGCCATCTCAATAGACACGTGTGTTCCCTCTGCCTCAAGCTTTAGCAACCTGGAAAAACCCTGCTGGCCTCTGGGCAGTTTTTCTGCTGTCACCACAAAATGTGGGTAACTAGACAATCCCATTACTTTGGCAAGGGTCAATCGACACGCCCCAGGATACAGGTATGTCAAACCATCAAACGTTTGATATGACACTGGGCCTTTTATCCAGCATGTTCCATAGCTGTTAGGTCTGCATCCTCTTTCTCCCTCCTCCACACGGCATGATTCAAGTGGACCACAGCCATGGGAACGGCAAGTCATGGAGCCATAACTGCAGCTACAACGTCTACCACAGTCGTTGTCTAGTATTACAGTTTCTCCAGAGCGGTAGTAGCGACCCTCAAAGCTGCAGCCACACTCAGCATGAGGGATGCAGACCCCACCACTAAGTATGTAGCCTGAATTGCAGATGCAGCTCTCCTGGACAGGAAGAGGGCAGTCGAAGGTAGAATTGGGGCTGACACAGGTAGCTGGACATGATGTGCCTCGCGGCTCAAAGTGGCTGTTTGCTGGGCATTGGATTTCTAGACAAAAGAAAACAAGATGTATCTTGACATCATGACAGCCCAAGGATTATATGAAATAATGTTTTTGACTGACAGACATACCACAGAAGCCTTGCCTCCTCCAGCTTGGCAGCTGTACACCATTCTGTTGACACCGACTTGCATACACATTTAGGGCTTGGCACAGAATGGGTTGATATCCTTCTCCTACACACAGATCATACACACAGCTTTGCAAAAAGGTATGTGGGGGAAGTTGTTGATGGCAAGCAGCAAAAGGTCCAGAAGTGCTCTGGAGGATACCACAATGAGCAGTATTGCTGTACAAAGCTGTCTGAGCCTCAGTACAGGCAGCACAGCTCAGACCTCCACACTGTGCCTCACAACCAGGCTCATTGTCTCCCAATGCTTGCCAGCTGTTGGCAAAATCCACATCAGAGCTGACAACTTGTCCTTGGCGGGTTTGAAAGTCATCCCTGTGATCATTGTTGAAGTTTCCACACAGGCCACATGTTGCATTCTGGTAAGTGTAGGGCACCCTGATCCGAACATAATGATTTGTGTCATAAGACACCTCCAAGCCAAAGTCAGTACTGACGATCACAGAAAAACCTGACTCGTAAACCTGGACCGTGCCATTGTTGAGAGCGAATGGAGTGTCTGCGAAGATGCCATTAACCTGTAAACACACCAACAAGCAAAGACATAGTTGTAAAAATATGAACAAAATTAATATATCACAGTAAGTGGAGACTTATTTCTTAATACCAACCTTAACTGCACCACGACGTCCCTTGACAAGCTCAATGGTTTCATTATAGACAAACACTTTGACCAGTCGTGTCCAGGAAACATGAGTGCTGCCCCGATGCTCGTTCTTGCCCTCTACTCTATAGTAGGGCAACCCACGACCACATTGCTCAGAGAGAACATAAGTGCAGGTGCCTTGGAAGTGAAACACTGTGTTATCGAAGGTATAGTAATGTGGATCACCACTGATGGTGCAGGTGCCTCTCCGCACCGTCTGGCAGCTGAACTGAAAGGCAGTAGGTTGGCAGATTTGGGAAAAGGAGCAGCGTTGGTTGTGACACTGCAGGCCTGCTGAGGTGCAGGTGCACTTCTGTGCACAGGTACTGTCACTCCAGAATGAGTCACCAAGCTGCACGGATTCATCTTCAGAAGAAAGAAAGGAAAAGTTCACTTCACGGAATAGACTGAAACGTGTCGACACTATTACTTTTAAAACATTCAACATTTCCTTTAATTTGTTGTGGACAATTTTGCCTTTGTTTTTACAATAAACAATAGAACGGTGACAAAAATTAGGGGATAAAGAAGAGGATGCCTTGCAAGAAAAGTTGTCAACCGCCTTACTTGAGACATTACATTGTCACCTTTTGAGAACTGCTTTGGTATGAAATGAAAAAACTTAACTTGCAATGCAATGCAATTCAATTGTATATATATATATATATTTGTGTATATATATATATATATGTGTGTATATATGTGTATATATATATATATATATGTGTGTATATATATATATATGTATATATGTATGTGTGTGTATACATATATGTATATATATGTGTGTATGTATGCTAACAATATCAAGCAGGCAGTTTACAATTAATATCTTATTTAAAAATAAAATCAATTAATTACCTGTTCACATGTGCTTCTTTGGCTCCTGTGCTTCTCTTCCTTGTCAGCCTGCAGCACTGCAACAAGGCTTTTATACTGTAAAAGTTGGAACAGACCCAAACATCTGTTGTTCCACTGATTCTATCAATATAATCTCATTGCTTCCTCATAACAAGTGAACCAAACCTCCCATTGGCCATTTATAATAATACAGATTATCAGAATTGGTTCAGCAGAAACAAAAACGAGGTGTTCTATTCTACCGAAGGCTGTAATACAGAAGCAAGGAAGTTGTTAGAAAGTTATTTAAGTGTCGATGTACTTGCTTCAAAGGAGTATTAATTAATGTTATGTCTCAAATGATATTGGTGACCGTCGTAAAAAACAAAATGCACGCAGACCTTTACTGGCTGGTGCATGATCATAGAAAATGAGGATGATTGATTTGTTGTTCACAAATCATTTGTTGTTCAGTGACGGTGTCATAGTAGCCTTCTTAATGGGTGAGAATAACAATTCAGCAATTATTTAAAGGATTTTCAATAAAAGACAATAAACAAACAAACATTCTATTGTCTTTCGGTCGCCATCCATTTGAGCGTATCAGTTCTTTTAAGTTCTTTTGAAAAAGAGTGTAATGATTGTGAAGATATTATTATAACTTATCAGTAGATTTATATATCTTCTATATGTTTAGTCCAGCATTCAGTTCCCTTTTTTGTTTATTTCTAGTTTAGTTAAAAGTAACCTTGTTTATTCATTAGAAAAGTAAAGGGTACCACCATCTAAATTAACTTAAGAATACCAATATGTTATTTCCATGGTCTAGAGAAGTTCAATCATTTCAATCATTATTTATGAACATGACTCTCTCAAAGCCAGAAACCAGGGAAGTAAATCTATAATTAGTATAAAGTCTGATGCTGCTCCATAGACAATGGATGGGAGGCTCAGGTCATAGGAATAACACGCAGTAATCTTTAAAATGTGTGTAGTTCCCCTTTTACAGTCACGCCATTAACTACCTGCCAGTAAATCTGAATGGTTTAAGTAGGTGTGTAACTAACTGGAAAACCGACTCATGAAAAGAAACTATGTGAAAAATGTTGAGGGACTTCAGCAATGTGACAGTTTGAAATGTGCAAGATGAAGGAGTGTTGGCATGCAGCATAAAATCAACAAACACTCAACCACAGTGTTTCAAGACAATAAAGGCTGTCATGGGTTAATCTACCGGAGTCGCACGATTTGTTCTTTATCTTCCAGGTACTTACACATTTGACAAACAATTAATAGCTTTTATTTCATCCATGTCGCATTATTTTTTGCAAAATCTAATCAAGAATGACAATCGATACAGAGGATGACATTGGTGGTAAAACAACAGTTATTATAAGGAAGTAAAAGTTGATGCTTGAACGGATTGTTTGCCCGATTCTGCCTATGGACTTCATATCCTCTGATCAACAAGCTATCCTAACCGTAGTCATTCATCACTCAGGACCTTCCATTGTAGTGTTTAACGTAAACAATGTTACAGTAAATGATGAAATGACAGATGAGGAAGCAGTCAGGCTCCCCACGACCAGGCTCTGTGCCTGTCTTCTGCCAGCGTGAAGAGGACACTCTCCACTATCAACACCCGCAAGGCAACAGGTCCAGACAACATCCCTGGTCGCGTGTTGAAGGACTGCGCAGAGGAGCTTAAGGATGTCTTCACGGATGTCTTTAATACTTCTCTGAGACAAGCTGTTGTTCCATCATGCTTCAAGGCCACCATCATCATACCTGTGCCAAAGAAACCCACTCCGTCCTGCTATAATGACTACCGTCCGGTGGCACTGACCCCCATAATCATGAAGTGCTTTGAACGGCGAGTCATGTCACACATCAAATCCATTCTTCCCCCCACCCTGGACCCTTTCCAGTTTGCATACCGTGCCAAGCGGTCCACGGAGGATGCAATCTGCTCTGCTCTCCACCCAGCCCTCACCCATCTGGACTCAAAAGACGCATATGTGAGAATGCTGTTCATAGACTTTAGTTCAGCATTCAACACCATAATCCCACAAAAACTCATCTTCAAACTTGACCAGCTGGGGCTCAACACCTCGCTGTGTAACTGGCTGCTGGACTTCCTCAGCGAGAGGCCACAATCAGTACGTGTCGGCAACAACACCTCGAGCAGCATCACACTGAGCACAGGGGCCCCTCAAGGCTGTGTGCTCAGTCCACTGCTCTTCACCTTGCTGACACACGACTGCACTACAACCTACAGCACCAATCACATGGTCAAGTTTGCAGACGACACAACTCTGGTTGGTCTCATCACCAACAACGATGAGACCCACTATAGGAAGGAGGTCAGCCTTCTGACCACGTGGTGCAGAGACAACAACCTCCTTCTGAATAACAGCAAGACCAAGGAGATTATTGTTGACTTCCGGAGAGGCCACACTCAACACCCACCACTGACCATCAATGGTGCTGATATAGAGAGAGTGAGCAGCACCAAATTCCTGGGGGTGGACATCAGTGAGGACCTCTCGTGGACAGCCAACACAACATCACTGGCAAAGAAAGCCCATTGGCGCCTCTACTTTCTCCGCAAACTAAAGAAGGCAAGAACACCACCACCCATCATGTGCACCTTTTACCGAGGCACCATTGAGAGCATCCTGACAAACTGCATCACTGTGTGGGGCGGAAGCTGCACTGACTACAACAGGAAAGCCCTGCAGCGCATAGTGAACACAGCTGGAAGGATCATTGGTGCCTCACTCCCCTCCCTGCAGGACATATATGACACTCGCCTCATCCGCAAAGTGACCATGATTGTGCGCGACTCCAGCCACTCCTCACACAGTCTCTTCAGCCTCCTGCCCTCTGGGAGAAGATACCGGAGCCTCCGTGCTCGCACCACCAGACTCTCAAACAGCTTCGTCCACCAGGCTCTTAGGAAGCTGAACTCTCTGAAATCTCTCCCTCCTCTCTTTTAAGACTCCCCATGTCCAACTGCTGCTAAATACAGATTGATAGCTTTTTTGTTTTTTTCTCTTATTACATATATTTATTGTCAAAATGTTTTTTAATGTTTTTTAATCTATTTCACTGTATTCACTTTATATGTTTATGTTGGACTAGAGAGAAACGTCTTTTCAACTCCCCTGTATGTTCAGTATATTGTGGAATTGACAATAAAGCAAACTTTGAGAGGTTTCATATACTGGAAGCAACGCAGCTATGTAGTCCGCCGTTTTTGGAAAACACTGTCCTGCATATTATGTTATATATATATATATATATATATTCATATCATGTATGATGACAAATTCACGGTCTGAAAAATTCTTAGTTAAGCCATTATGTGTCATTATATTATCAGTTACATTGCAACACTAATAATTCCAATAGTTGGAATTAGAAATAATGCATTTGCAAAAATGCATGTTGTCACATATCTGCTCTAAAACTGTAACAAAGAGACACACGAGTATACTTAACAAATATAATGGTTTATTAACCTTGGAGTCATGTTCGACAGCAACCCCTCCTTTGAACACCACGTCAAACAAATCACCAGAACTGCCTTTTTCCACTTAAAAAACATAGCCCGTCTCCGCCCATCACGCTCCTCATCTGCTGCTGAAACTCTGATCCACGCCTTCATCACTTCCAGAATCGACCACTGCAACAGCATTCTTCACAGCACATCATCCAAAATCCTAAACAAACTCCAGTACATCCAAAACTCTGCTGCTCGCCTGCTCACCCACTCCCACTCCTGCTCCCGTGACCACATCACCCCTGTTCTCCAGAACCTCCACTGGCTCCCCGTCCCACAACGGATCGAATACAAAATCCTTCTCCTCACTCACAAAGCCCTCCACAATCAGGCCCCCTCCTACCTCACCGACCTGCTTCACCACCACACTCCATCCCACCGGCTCCGCTCCTCTGATGCCAACCTCCTGTCCCTTCTTAATGGGTGAGAATAACAATTCTGCAATTATTTAAAGGATTTTCAATAAAAGACAATAAACAAACAAACGTTCTATTGTCTTTCGGTCGCCATCCATTTGAGCGTATCAGTTCTTTTAAGTTCTTTTGAAAAAGCAGTGTAATAATTGTGAAGATATTATAACTTATCAGTAGCTTTATATGTCTTCTATATGTTTAAAATTTTTTAAACATATACTTTTATTAGAAACTTGGTCAAAAATACGCTCCATTTGAGGAGCCTTTTGTGAACACTTTCTGAGGCTGAGGTTGGCTGTGTATTTTTTTTTTATTCGCCGTGCTGCACTTTCAAAGGAATGTTAATTCACAACCAAGTTCCTGGTTGTTACTGTAAATGCTTCACGTCTTCCTCCTTCTGGCATGACACCTTTTACCTGGTTGAACTAGTGAAGTGAGGTAAAGGTCGTTTCCATGTTAATGCGATAAGAAACATACACATAGAATAGAAATAGCTTTTCTACTGTGATTTCTAGTTGTAAATATTAAATCTAGCTCCTTTCGTCCTCTGGGTTTTGATACATTTCCAACTTACTGATTGAAGCATCTTTTTGTTCTGAAAACATTAAACCAACTTCCTTCCCACTACCACATATTTGTATTGAATTCATTGTTTATATGTTTCATTTAGTTTTTAAAAAGTGTATATTTTTGCATAAATGAGCACAGAATAGACTACAGAGAGAACAAGAGGAAACTACCTGGTATATAATAATAAGAATAAAGATTAAATACCATTAAAATAAAACGCATTAGAAGTTAAGTACAACAAATGGATGACATTAATTCAAGGCTGGTATATACCATTGCTGAAACAATATACTAAATAATAAGACAAGTTTCTTTGATATGTTGACATCTGTTGACTAAACTTGATCGAAATGATTATATTGAAGACAATACTTTCTTTGTAGTTTGAGTGTCTTTGTTTCAGTTTCTGCTCTGTGCTATGAGACATGAGCTGAAGGAGCTGAACATTTTGATAGTTGAAAGGTTTCTGTAGCTTAAAAAATGAAGAAGAAGCGTTGCGACGAAAAACGGGGGGACGGAAGAAATAGAGGAATAAAGAAACAGGATAACAATATTTGGAATGCTTAACAGCATTCCAACAATAAAGATTAAATACCATTAAAATAAAACGCATTAGAAGTTAAGTACAACAAATGGATGACATTAATTCAAGGCTGGTATATACCATTGCTGAAACAATATACTAAATAATAAGACAAGTTTCTTTGATATGTTGACATCTGTTGACTAAACTTGATCGAAATGATTATATTGAAGACAACACTTTCTTTGTAGTTTGAGTGTCTTAGTTTCAGTTTCTGCTCTGTGCTACATGTTTATACATTAGGTTTATGATGTACTAAAAATGAAATGGTAATCATTAACTTTATTTGTTTGAGCATCTAGTGTGTAGGGTTTCGTGACAGCTCATGACACTCAGGAACACAGTAAGAGGGTTCATTTAAATGCTTGCTTGTTGCTCAATGATGCATGAATTTATGTTTGTTTGGTAACAGCCGCTTTCTTAACTCCGTCCTGAATAGGACATTTGATAACGTTTTAATCTCCTTCCTTACCGTATCTCTGACCCTGGAAACTGAATCTGAGAGAAACAAAACCTGCAACATGACCTGAGCCACGAGCAAAGGCAGAGGCGGGACATCTTCCAGGTGCAAGATAGTCCAAGAATCTGAGAGCTCCAAAAATCTACAGCATGTGAATGAATTAAATTACCTCTACTGGACTCATATTTAATCTTCAACTTTAACACAAATGAGGAGTTTGAACAATTGAGGTTGCGAGGAAACTAGGCGCGTGTCGCCTTTCCTTTATTCAAGTAACAAATATGTAACTGGCAGGAAATCATGTCGCTTCAGAGATCTAATCTGTGCCATCAATCACGTCCATGTACCTGCACACACCCTGCAAAGAATGTTTTCACAGAAATTTGAGTGACTGCTGGTGGCTTAATCTAGCAAAAGAATCTGGCAGCCTCAGTGAGCACCATTTCCTTTGACCCTTTGACTTTTGTGTGATATACAATTACTTTTTATGTCTTTTCATGACATACATCTTTATAACAATTTTTGAAATATATACTATGACTGTCACAGCTCTGCCACTTCTATCTAGTTTTTTCCACCTTTCACTCACCCAATCAGTTCATTCAGTGCACCTGCCAGTCACACTCACCTCATCAGCTCATTACTCTCACCTGCTCACTCTGCCTCCTTCACTATTTAAACGCCTGCCTCACACTGTCTCACTGCCAGATCATTCTCTGCGTTCATGCAATACTTTCCCGCATACATCCATGGACTGATTCCCTGTTGCCGAGCCTGCCTGTTTCGGACAACCTCGCCTTGCCTCTGCCCTGGTAACTCGCTCAGCCTTCTGTCCTTGACCACGAGAATCCTGTCGCTGTTTTCCTGGGAATATTCTTCCTGTGGTGTGTGTTGAAGAAATTAAAGAATTCAAGTCAAACTATTCCTGGTATTGTCGTACTGCTCCTGGGTCCTTACTACACCTGTAACAATGACATTTTAATGATCACGCCATATAGTGGGAATTCTGTAAAGCTCATTAATTGCAGCAGACAACAAACCAACATTCACCCCATCCTGGTCCATGTTAATCTGGTGTTATCCTGTCTGCTGCTGTGTCAGTAAAAAATGTGTTTAGATGGTCTTTGCAAAGTTAAGAGGAAACCGCTGCTGTGTGTTGAAACGGTTTTCTTTAAGGCAAAAAA
Organism: Melanostigma gelatinosum; assembly: GCF_949748355.1. Classification (NCBI taxonomy): domain Eukaryota; kingdom Metazoa; phylum Chordata; class Actinopteri; order Perciformes; family Zoarcidae; genus Melanostigma; species Melanostigma gelatinosum. The sequence continues at coordinate 8,606,480 of NC_136654.1, read as the reverse complement.
CTGTGAATAAAGGTTTCTGCAAAGAGCAGATAAAACGCCTTCCTGTCTTGTTTAAGGAAGTGTCCAAGGCAAGATGATGACGTGCCTTTTCTTTGTCTCCATTGTGTGTCCTTGCCAGCTCAGCTGAAAGGCGTCCTGGTAGGGGATCATTCTCGTAAGATACTGTCCATGGCCTGATGGAAGCTTCTTTCTCACAATGCTGCAAAAAAACAACAAAGAAGTTGATTGCACTTGAGAAGGACCAATTCACTGGCTTGCTCTTGGTAACAACGTCTTGTTGACAATCGTTGACACATTCACATTTACAGAACAGGGACAGTTTTTTTTTCTTTTCTTTTAACTTTTCTTCGTATTGTTGGTTGAAATGGCAAGTTTATTGATTGCATTGGGTGCAGAATGTGGGTAGTGGAGAAATTACACAACATTTATGACAACAAAGGGCTAAATTATAACTAACTATTTTCAGTCTTTGTCATCATCGAGCATCACTGTCGCAGAAGATAAATACTCAAAAAAGGTTTGAGGTGCAGATGTAGCACTGTTTAATATATGGTCCTGTTATTTAAAAGATAAATATTTTAACATATGTCATGACGTATCACTATGGACATATGTTCACCATAAGAAGGATTGTGGTAATTGTATTCAGTTAGCAGAAAACATGTAAAGTAGATGGTGTTGTTATTGTTACCTCTCTACAGGGTTGATGCCCACATCCATAGACAGGGCCTGGGTCAGATGGTATTCACAGCAGAAACGCAAATGAATGTTCCTCTGGCGGCTGATTATCCCTCCATGAGGGTCCACGTCACCCTGGATGGTGTTCTCATAGATAAAATGGGTTCCATTGCTCTTAAAATTTAAATGACAAAATGGTAAACTTCAGTAAGTTGCTTGTACTTGTAATATGTCTGATGGAGCACATTAACGTCTAAAATGGACTGTACCCTGAGAGCTGTGCCACACAGCTGGTCGTCATTGTTAAAGTCTTGAAACGAGTCGACACGATTACTTTTAAAACATTCAACATTTCCTTTAATTTGTTGTGGACAATTTTGCCTTTGTTTTTACAATAAACAATAGAACGGTGACAAAAATTAGGGGATAAAGAAGAGGATGCCTTGCAAGAAAAGTTGTCAACCGCCTTACTTGAGACATTACATTGTCACCTTTTGAGAACTGCTTTGGTATGAAATGAAAAAACTTAACTTGCAATGCAATTCAATTGTATTGCATTGCAATTGTATTGCATTGCAATATATATTCTAATGTAATAGCAGTATGCACATTATACTCAGCTGTGTACAGCAAAATACACATTGTTTATTTAGTTCAACAAACACTTAATACATATCTCCATAGAGTGGTGAACACATATCCACATTACTGTAAAGAACTATATGGTGACCACCCTCTGGTTCTGATCTTACCATTGTAAGGACAGCCTCCTGATCCATGGTCTGTCCGGAAAGCCCAGCGACCGGGCACATTGACATTGCTGCTCAGGCGGAAATTTGAGTTACTGCCTGATGCATTGTTAGAGAATGATCCAGGGATGGTGAAATGGTGAGTGGAGTTCACTGTGTCATATCCAGCCTGGAAATACATGTCACATAAATACAAGTACTTTTATTTTTTGATTTTGCACATCTGCATTCAGGTTTAAGTAAGTCATGGCCACTTTTACATTGTAAGTCACATATCATTGTAATGCCTCTAACCTGTATATTTCGGTTTGTTGAGGCTATTATCCCATAATTCATCAGCACAAATGAGTACTGGCCACCAGAGATCAAGACTGCTTGAAATGTTGTTTGCTGAAAAAAAATTACTTGTGGTTATTATTGTAAATATATGTTGTAATATGTCAAATACAGGTCATGTGTTTCGTCTTTTAGAACAAGATAACTTACTGTTCCAGTGCTGGGATAGTAGTACACCTCATACCATGTTGCAACAAAGACCCAGTTGGCATTGAAACTCAATCCTGGGAAGTAACGATTAATGTCTCGCGTAGCTTGGTGGAGGATGCTGCCACTGGTGTATTGGTTGTAGTAGACCTGACCATTCGCGCTGTTGTCTAAATCTGTCCAGAGTGGAGCAATGACGTCCCTGTATCCATACAGTGGAAACCTTTGAGGGGTGTAACTTCCCGAACGTGAGTTAAAGGTCAGATGTCCATTGTGGTTCACCTGGAAACAAGTTAACCAGTTCTTACTAACGAAGAATTAGTAACATTTACTCCACCCACCAACATATGTATTGCTCGTACTTTATAACCTTATTATAACAATATATTGACAACAACCTAACTGCAGTACTTCTTTGATACCTGTTTCAGTTGAAGACAAATATAAAGTAGCATTAGTTTGATAACATAGTGCAGTTTGTTTTACTTCTCCAATTTATTCATTAACTTCATTAATTTATTTATTGCACATTTACAACACAGTTCTTGTGATTTGCTAACCAGATTCCTCCACAAAACATAACATATGGATTTTGTATTTGCTAATATTATATTTACATACATAAATCTGATTATGCGACCGTCCGAAATACAGAAATGGTTGTTGCAGGCGAATGGTAGGAGAACTTCCATCATCTTCGGCAGTGCTTCTTGTTCCGGTAATTGGGTAGAGGGGTCCTAGAAAGAACAACAGATATCACATTTTTAAGTAGCGATGGAATGTCCATCCATCGTGTTTTTTTGTACATTTCTAGATCACCACACCTATCATACCAATGTTTGATACAAAATATGCTATTTGTGTTTTTGTGGACTCTTTTAATCTAATATTCTGACCAACCAAAATAAACCTTTTTCCCAGCAGCCATTATGGCATGTTATAGCAGGAACAGAACATATGTCAATGAAAACATTAGAAAAGACAGAATTCTCTCAAAGGCTCACTGGCTTTGCTTTCTGGGACAGTCAAAATTACTTCTGTCAAAAAGTTCTAATTTAAAAAGCAATGTAACACCACCTGAAGATCTTGTTTTCTACACCATAAAATCACCGTTGGGCATAGTTGCAGGTGCAGCACAGTAATCTTTGTACCACATACCAAGTGCAACCAGAGGGTGGCGGTGAAACTCCACCTTTCAACCTCGTATTCATAACTTGTTAACTTGTAAATTAAAACAAAGCAAAGCAATGCCTTGGGTGTGGTACCTCTGCAACCTCCACACTGGCATAGGATGTAAATTGTGTATTTTGTATATATGTATGTCTATATATATATATATATATATATATAATCTTGAAGTAATAACTAGAGCAACTGTATGACTGACATTTGAATAGCATGAACAAATTACTAAGAGATTATCTAAACTTCAATTCACCTGTCGTCTGAGGAGTCACCGTACCTATGAAAACAAACATATTTAATTGGATAAAAATCTGTCTGCTTTTCTAACATCAAAAACAAATTCAGTTAGTGAATTTAGGTAAATACAACAAAAATAAAAATGTATTTAATTGATACATAAGCCTGGTATTTGTAACTTGTTAACTTGTAGATTAAAGCAAAGCAATGCCTTGGGTGTGGTACCTCTGCAACCTCCACACTGGCAGAGGATATAAATTGTGTATTTTGTATCTATGTATGTCTATATATATATGTATGTATAACAATTATAAACAGCGGTGTTAGCTGCAATCAAGGGGAAATGTGTAGAATCTTGAAGTAATAACTAGAGCAACTGTATGACTGACATTTGAATAGCATGAACAAATTACTAAGAGATTATCTAAACTTCAATTCACCTGTTGTCTGAGGAGTCACCGTACCTATGAAAACAAACACATAGATATAATTGGATAACAATCAGTCTGTTCTGCTAACATCAAGTCTGTTAGTGAATTTACTGAAATACAACAAAACTAAAAATGTATTTAATTGAAACGGACTGAATTTCATACTTACTTATCAATCCCAAAAGCAGCACAGGCAACATGATTAGATGTGCCATTCTCCAAAGCCCCAAATATAAACCTGCCGACCAAATGTATTTAATTAAATTCCAAAAAAACCAACAACTAGAAAGCACTCAGAGACTGCATATCCAACCAAGGATGCATAGGCATGGACTTTAAATGTGTTATATGGTTTTATAATCGCAAAAGATGTTTGGAGATTTAAATTCCTATTGATCAAGATATACATTAAAATGCCCATTCTACACAAAATTGTCATACAGGTGCAACCTTTTTTTAAATATTAATTGACTGCAGGTGCAAAAGTTTCTGAAAAGATGGCACAAATGTTAAAAAAGACATCCTACAAAGTTGAGAAATTCTGGAGTTATATATACATACATGGAAAATGCTATCAATATCAATATATATATATATACACAAATATATATATATATATATATATATATATATTTGTGTATATATATATATGTGTGTATATATATATGTGTATATATATATATGTGTGTATATATATATATATGTGTGTGTATATATATATATGTGTATATGTGTGTATATATATATATATATGTGTCTATATATATATGTGTATATATATATATGTGTATATATATATATGTATATGTGTATATATATATATATATGTGTATGTGTATATATATGTGTATGTGTATATATATGTGTGTGTATGTATGCTAACAATATCAAGCAGGCAGTTTACAATTAATATCTTATTTAAAAATAAAATCAATTAATTACCTGTTCACATGTGCTTCTTTGGCTCCTGTGCTTCTCCTCCTTGTCAGCCTGCAGCACTGCAACAAGGCTTTTATACTGTAAAAGTTGGAACAGACCCAAAAATCTGTTGTTTCACTGATTCTATCAATATAATCTCATTGCTTCCTCATAACAAGTGAACCAAACCTCCCATTGGCCATTTATAATAATACAGATTATCAGAATTGGTTCAGCAGAAACAAAAATGAGGTGTTCTATTCTACCGAAGGCTGTAATACAGAAGCAAGGAAGTTGTTAGAAAGTTATTTAAGTGTCGATGTACTTGCTTCAAAGGAGTATTAATTAATGTTATGTCTCAAATGATATTGGTGACCCTCGTAAAAAACAAAATTCACGCAGACCTTTACTGGCTGGTGCATGATCATAGCAAATGAGGATGATTGATTTGTTGTTCACAAATCATTCGTTGTTCAGTGACGGTGTCATAGTAGCCTTCTTAATGGGTGAGAATAACAATTCAGCAATTATTTAAAGGATTTTCAATAAAAGACAATAAACAAACAAACGTTCTATTGTCTTTCGGTCGCCATCCATTTGAGCGTATCAGTTCTTTTAAGTTCTTTTGAAAAAGCAGTGTAATAATTGTGAAGATATTATTATAACTTATCAGTAGCTTTATATGTCTTCTATATGTTTAGTCCAGCATTCAGTTCCCTTTTTTGTTTATTTCTAGTTTAGTTAAAAGTAACCCAGTTTATTCATTAGAAAAGTAAAGGGTACCACCATCTAAATTAACTTAAGAATACCAATATGTTATTCCCATGGCCAAGAAAAGTTCAATCATTTCAATCATTATTTATGAACATGACTCTCTCAAAGCCAGAAACCAGGGAAGTAAATCTATAATTAGTATAAAGTCTGATGCTGCTCCATAGACAATGGATGGGAGGCTCAGGTCATAGGAATAACACGCAGGAATCTTTAAAATGGGTGTAGTTCCCCTTTTACAGTCACGCCATTAACTACCTGCCAGTGAATCTGAATGGTTTAAGTAGGTGTGTAACTAACTGGAAAGTCAACTCATACAAAGAAACAATGTGTAATAGGTTGAGGTACTTATTAAAAGGCACTTCAACAATGCGACGGTTTGAAATGTGCAAGATGAAGGAGTGTTGGCATGCAGCATAAGAACACTCAACCACAGTGTTTCAAGACAATAAAGGCTATCATGGGTTAATCGAGTCGCATGATTTGTTCTTTATCTTACAGCTACTTACACATTTGAAAAACAATGAATAGCTTTTATTTCATCCATGTCGCATTCTTTTTTGCAAAATGTAATCTCAAGAATGACAATCGATACAGAGGATCGATACAGAGGATTATCTTGGATGAATTTGCCTCGTGAATCAAAATAAAATTCTCATTTTAAAAAGTGTCAATTTAATTATTTCATCACCCAAAACATAATGAAAGACATTTTTCAGTGACAAAGGGAGGACAGCAGGCAGGACATCAGGGTGATACTGTTAACACTGCATATCCTTAAATAAAAGGGTCTGTGTGGGTGAGAGAGAGAGAGAGAGAGAGAGTGTCACGGGAGTTCACAGGTAGGACCCAAACGCAAGACCACAGGAGACAGAAGTTAATATTAACAGGTTTTATTTTAGACTGTGTGTGCAGGTGTGGAGCCCGTGGTCTGACACCGGAGGACAGGTGGATTGCTGGTGTGAGTCCCGTGGCTCGACACCGGAGGGCTGGTAGGTTGACGGCGTGAAGTCCCGTGGCTCGATACCAGAGAGTAGACAGATCGACGGTGTGAGTCCCGTGGCTCGACACCGGAGGGCTGGCCACTTGACGGCGATTGTAGTCCCTTTAACACAAGGCGGGCAGAGCGGCAGAGTGTAATCCGTAGACCACAAGGAGGGCAGAGCGGCGGAGTGTAATCCATAAACACAAGGAGGGCAGAGGATGCCACGGGGGTTCAGCGGGTGAAAGACGGTACGACCTGACAACCCCAGACTGCAGGACCAGAGTTTATATAGAGACAGGAGACTCATTAGTGGGCCCTGAGTCTGGTGTGTCAGGCTGCAGGAGGTGATCGGCTGGAGTATCTGAATCCCAAATCATTCTTATTCATTTATTTCCACTTCTAAATGTCTAAATCCATCCATCCATCCATTTTCCTCCGCTTATCCAGGGTCGGGTCGCAGTGGCAGCAGGCGTCCAGGAGGCATCCTAATTAGATGCCCGAACCACCTCAGCTGACTCCCTTCGACGTGAAGGAGTAGCGGCTCGACTCCAAGCTCCCTCCTGTTGACCGAGCTCCTTACCCTATCTCTAAGGCTGAGCCCGGCCACCCTCCGGAGGAAGCTCATTTCGGCCGCTTGTAGCCGCGACCTTGTCCTTTCGGTCACGACCCAGAGTTCGTGACCATAGGTGAGGGTAGGAATGTAGACCGAGTGGTAAAATGAGAGCTTTGTCTTCCGGCTCAGCTCCCCCCTCACCAAGACGGTCCGGTGCAGCGCCTGCTTTACTGCTGCAGCCGCACCGATCCGCCTGTCAATCTCCCGCTCCATCTTACCCTCACTCGTGAACAAAACCCAGAGATACTTGAACTCCTTCGCTTGAGGTAGGCACTCCGTCCCCAACTGGAGGGAGCAATCCACCGGTTTCCGGCAGAGCACCATGGCCTCAGATTTGGAGGAGCTAACTCTCATCCCCGCCGCTCCACACTCGGCTGCAAACCACCCCAGTGAATGCTGGAGGTCACGATCCGAGGAGGCTAACAGGACCACATCATCTGCAAACAGCAGAGAGGCGATCCCGAGACCCCCGAACCTGACATTCTCCGCCCCCCGGCTGTGCCTAGATATCCTGTCCATGAAAGTCATGAACAGGACCGGTGACAAAGCGCAGCCCTGGCGGAGGCCAACACCCACCGGGAACGTGTCTGACGTATTGCCGAGAATGCGGACACAGCTCCTACTGCAGTCGTACAGAGACTGGATCGCCCATTGTGATGGGTCCGGTTTAGGAGTTCCTCATAGTGCTCTTTCCACTGCCCGACGATGTCCCCCGTCCGGGTCAGCAGTTTCCCCCCCCTACTGAGAACAGGCTGGGGTAAGCCCTGCTTTCCCTTCCTGATGTTCTGTATTGTTGGTTCTTGGGCAACATCATGCCAACTTCACCATCACAAACACAAAAACACAAACGTACCTACATCCAAAACACACCGGCGTAACGCCAACGACCGTGACGCCACAATGCACCCCAAGCTCTGCCTCCAACCCACAAAGTTCCGGGATGCCAGGTTGCAGCGCGTCACCCCTCATCCCCCTCCACTACCTCAGGCAAACTCAACTTTCCATACAAGATGCCGACTCTATCTTCCTCCCTTCAATTTCCACAGTATTCCATTCCACCTTCTCGCCGGATTCACCTGTCTGTCCCTTCGCTGTTCCCTTACACCACCCTTCTTCTGCCTATACCCAGGCACCGGGTTGCCAGGTCTTCTTTTCTCTGTCCCCCTCTCTAAGCGGTCCCCCTCTCTAAGCACCAACGGAACGCACCAACGGAACGCAGCAACGCAACACAGCAATGCAACAACGAATCGCAGCAACGCAACAACTAATCGCAGCAACGGATCGCAGCAAGCAACAACGGAACGCAGCAGCAGCAACGCAGCAACGGATCGCAGCAAATGACAACGAATCGCAGCAACGGAACGCAACAACGCAGCCACGGAATGCAGCAACGGATTGCAGCAACGGATTGCAGCAAGCAACAACGAATCGCAGCAACAGATCACAGCAAGCAACAACGCATCGCAACAATGGAACGCAGCAACGGATCGCAGCAAGAAAACAACGAATCGCAGCAACAGATCAGTGCAATGCCAGTCCCCCCCGGACTGGCACCGGGATGCCATTGCCCCCGGCCGCCTACTTTCAGAAAACACAGCAAATTGCCGTAACGGGACACCTGGCACCGGGATGACATTGCCCCCGGCCGCCTACTTTCAGAAAACACAGCAAGTTGCCATAACCGGGACACCTGGCACCGGGATGCCAGTGCCCACCGCCTCCTACTTCCAGCAACCACAGCAAGTCGCCGTAACCGGGACACCCGTCACCAGGTTGCCAGCGCCCTCCGCCGCCTACCTCCAGCAAACACAGCAAGTCGCCTTAGCCGAGGCACCTGGCACCGAGATGCCAGTGCCCACCGCCTCCTACTTCCAGCAACCACAGCAAGTTGCCGTAACCAGGACACCTGGCACCGGGATGCCAGTGCCCCCACCCCGTCCACTTCCAGCAATGGACCCACACAATCGGTGAACACAATGATGCCGCTCCCCAACGATGCCGCTCCCTCTGCCGTCTTTGGGGGGTTTCCACGACAGACGACGTTTTGCCGTAGACCATCCTCGGACCTCACAAGCAAATGCCAAGTCGTTTCCCCTCATGCTACGAAATCTGACCAATAGTAGCCGCAGCCATTACGTGGGGCCATGGATGGCCCAGCAAGTCCATATCTTAAACTCCTGACAACCTAGTCGTTTACCCAATCATCAAATGACGCTGCGACACCCATCAGTCAAGGGCGCATTCTCGATGCAGCTCACGTCTGGGCCACCACAACACCATGGCTTTCTCGTTTCTCATTCCAGAAGTTCAGAAGATCCGCCCTCCTGCAAACGCCCGTCCAACATCGGTTCCGCCGTATCCAACGCCATCTTCAAACCCATAAATCCTTACTCAATCTTGCCGACCATCGATCAGCAGAACTCCACCGTCGATAACCTACCTTCCCACGCCTACCAACTACACTCGCCAGCTTCATCGACCCGCGCACGGGCAGGCAACCCTGCTTCCAGGAGGACTTATTTTGGGGATCTGCAAGGCCCAGGAGCCGCAGTGGATCCTCAACTAAGCCTCCCCCAAACCGCTACGGGCTAATCTCCACCAACCATTCCTCAACGCTCCAAATAATCGACGTAGGTTCACCCTCGGCTGAGGCGAGGTCCTAAGCTAGTGAATTGTAAATCAATTGATTAAGCTGAATTTCAGGAGCAGGACCACGCCTCAGCCACTCGCCCACTTCCGGCCACACTCCTACAAATACCTACCCACTCTAAGCCTCAGCTGGCTCGTGCTTTCCGCATCCCACCCTCCCGCCCTCTTGTTAAACCATTCCACCCAAGGTTATCTCCCCCCACAGTCATCATCCTCCTATACCACATGGGGATTTGCAAGGCCCGGGAGCCGCAGTGGATCCTCAACTAAACCTCCCCCAAACCGCTACGGGCTAATCTCCACTAACCATTCCGCAACGCTCCAAATAATCAACGTAGGTTCACCCTCGGCTGAGACGGGGTCCTAAGCTAGTGAAGTGGGAATTCTGTAAAGCTCATTAATTGCAGCAGACAACAAACCAACATTCACCCCATCCTGGTCCATGTTAATCTGGTGTTATCTTGTCTGCTGCTTTGTGACGAACTATCCTCCCCTGCCCCTCCAAAACCAAGAGAAATTTTTTTAATGTGGTCGTAACAGTAGTAAATTATGGGAATTATGTGTTTTTTTACTGCAACACTCTTGCTTCATTGATACACTGATTTTTATTCTCGGAAGAAATTTCCTCCTAAATGTCAATGTGACACCACCTTGAGCTGCACAATAGAACAATTATTTTGTATATTTTTGTTGGAAAAAATAATTACAGAGATAGGCCCTGTTCATATCAGATTTCTTTGTTTATGTATGTGATCATTTATTGACCTTCCTTGTGACATGACTTTCATGTGTTGCTGCACATCTCTGCTGGTTGTGTGTGAGAGTGAGCAGGACACGGTGCCTTCAATTTATTGTTAGATCCTGGCTCAATTTTCTTTCCCACTCCTTTGTTGTCTAAAGATTTTAGCTATATGTGGCAGTTAATTCAATTATATTTTGTCAATGAGGGAATGTTAAAAGAAGCATGCAAACCTCATGTTCAGATTAAAGACATCTTGCATTTCATTGAGTGTAAATCCTTTGTAAATGCAAAATTCATTACACTGCAGTGGGTTGCAGGTATTAAGCCATAACCCGGTCATTGTTGATTCAATTATTAAGTGATGCTGGCAGCTTGCAGCAACCACACAACCTTCTTCTAAGGACAATAGAAAATGAGATCCATACTCCATGCATTGAGAAAATTTATTTATATTTTCAACCTTCATTATACATGGTTGGTTACTTCTTAAATGATAGAAATCTAATGATTAGAACCCCGACAAAGAAACTAAGGATACACTCGATAAACATCTTATATAGTGAAAACAACAAAAGGCAAGCGATTTCAGCTTCAGCATGCTACACATTTATGGTTATAAAGCAGAATTACTTCAATTTTCAGCAAACCACAAAACAGAACACAACACAAGTAAAAGGCCTCTCTAATAGAAACACAATCTAAAAGTAAATGTATGTTGAGAATATGTTGAGTATGATTTTAGAATATGGATCATCTTTTAACGCCCTACACCAGAGTTTTGACTGTCAGCAAACTGACTAGCAGGGTCACCAGTGAGGCCAACTGGCCTGAGGCACTGTTCGGATTCACCATTCTGGCTGTAAGAGAAGATTTAAAGTTTAGAGTACATAAAATGTATGCATCAAGATTAGTGTTATCAAAAGAGCAAAAGTCATGAGGAGGTAAGAGGGTTTTACCTTTCCGATTGAGCGGCATGGTAAGTGGTCCTAGTGAGATGCGCATCATGGCATGCTGGGATACGTCCCTTGCAACTCGGTTGTGGTGGCCTGGGTAGCATAGCTGCAGGAAAACAACATTGGAGGTTTCTGTTAATGCACCTTTTGATAATCTATCCAAACTCATTATGAACGCACACAAACACAGTAGCACTTACAGCAGTGCAGTTGTTGTGTCTCAGAAGACACAGGTGGACCTGGCAGTGCAGGTAGATGGATGAAAAGTTGTTAAAGGTGAACATCTCGAAGGAGAATCGGGCCACCGTGGAGATGCCGTTCGCAACCAGCTCTACTGTACCATCTGCTGGGTTAGGACACCTGGAGGGAGATAGAGGTTACAATGTTACCAGCTGGACTATAAAATAAACAGGGTTAAGTTGTGAAAGTGAGGAAGGGTGGAGCGAGTGAAGAGGGGCCCTTCAAGAGTAAATCATTTTCTGGGTAATCAAGAACCAGTGATCAGAATGCTAAACTACATGAAGTTGCAATAGCTTGTTTACTCTTCATGTATGAGATCCCAGCGGACAGGGTAGCTGGCGTCGTTGACTGGCGTGGCCCAGCAAGAGTCCATAATGGTGGAGATCTGCCTTGCATCCACTCCTTCTGTCCGAATCTCCACATATAGCCTCTGGTCAACTTCCATTTCTATGTTCCTGCCACTGGCCAGGGGATAGCGGAAGCCAGCGTCCTGGTAGGGGATCATTCTCGTAAGATACTGTCCATGGCCTGATGGAAGCTTCTTTCTCACAATGCTGCAAAAAAACAACAAAGAAGTTGATTGCACTTGAGAAGGACCAATTCACTGGCTTGTTCTTGGGAACAACGTATTGTTGACAATCTTTGACACATTCACAATTACAGAACAGGAACAGTTTTTTTTTCTTTTCTTTTAACTTTTCTTCGTATTGTTGGTTTATATGGCAAGTTTATTGATTGCATTGGGTGCAGAATGTGGGTAGTGGATTTATGACAACAAAGGTTTAATTATAACTAACTATTTTCAGTCTTTGTCATCATCAAGCATCACTGTCACAGAAGATAAGTACTTAAAAAAGGTTTGAGGTGCAGATGTAGCACTGTTAAATATGGTAGTTATTGAAAACATAAATATTGAAACATACGTCATGATGTATCACTATGGACATATGTTCACTATAAAAAGGATTGTGGAAATTGTATTACGTCAGCATAAAACATGTAAAGTAGATGGTGTTGTTATTGTTACCTCTCTACAGGGTTGATGCCCACATCCATAGACAGGGCCTGGGTCAGATGGTATTCACAGCAGAAACGCAACTGAATGCTCCTCTGGCGGTTGATTAGCCATGCATGAGGGTCCACGTCACCCTGGATGGTGTTCTCATAGATAAAATGGGTTCCATTGCTCTTAAAATTCAAATGAAAAAATGGTAAACTTCAGTAAGTTGCTTGTACTTGTAATATGTCTGATGTAGCACATCAATGTCTAAAATGGACTGTACCCTGAGAGCTGTCCCACACAGCTGGTCGTCATTGTTAAAGTGGAACACCAGTCGTCCGTCCTGGAGAGTCCCTTTGCAGGAGTCATCTCGGAGGTGGAGGGCGCTGGAGTGGAAGCCAGCTTCAAATAGCTGGCAGCGTGACAAAGATATGGTGCCTGAACTACTGGAACAACTGATGGACGAGTCTATGTATGCGAGAGAGAGAGAGAGAGATTTTAAAAACAATTCTGCAGTGTTTGTAGCTAACCTCATAGTTAAATCTGCACTCATCAATATTTTCCTGTATTAAATAACTACCGTATATGTAATTTGAAAGGTGTTGCTCATAGTGACAAACCCACAGAGTTGTGACTCACAGATATTGTAACAATCCTCATGGTTTATATTGACCATTTAAATAATTTTAACGCTGTTTCCATGAAATCATGTTTCGTCTCTCATTTTGGCATTGTGCACGGTTCACATTACTGCAGTACCCATGAGCCTTGGCTGAGATTTGTTCAGGGGTGCCATTCAGATTGGCTGAATTCATTTAAAATTGACGCAGAATTTAAAAGTGAATTGGTTTAAGTTGCAGGTTGCACTTTTTTCAAGACCGTAATCTTTAGCTTCCACATGCCGTCAGTTGTGCACAAACAGAGTTCTAAGCTCTGGGATGGGATATTATGGCAAAAGAACGATGATAAACCGACACCTGAGTGGATATTATTGTTCCGTGGTCTTACGTTGGTGTATATTTCACAAACAATGCCGTTGTACTATGAAGCAATATCTACTACTAATCTTACAGTTGGCCTCACCGTAGCTCTCATTGTTGGGCCGATGGTAGTCCTCATCACAGAAGCAGCCGTACACACCGTGCTTCTTACCACACCACTCATACTCTGTGCAGTTCAGCTGTTCACAGGGGTCTGACTCAGCTATGGAAATAGTGGGGAAAGGATCAGTGATGAAACAGAAAAAACAAGTAACAAAATACCTTTTTCCAGAAGTAGGACAAATGGTAAAGTTATGTTATCTCTCATTCATTATTTTGGCTGTCCATAAGACCAGTGCAAACTCACCACACAGCAAAGCAGAGCGCCACGTCATTTGGGTTTTATGTTATTCTACATATATGAGACTGATTCTTGCGAGTTTGTTCTCGTCATTGTCTTAATTACATTGATTTTGACGATATGCATTGCCCATTAATGAAAGCATTCCGACACGCTGGCTAATAGTGAGGTTATTAGGAGGTTGTTCAACTGTAGTAGGACAGCACTGATGGCCCAAGTATAAAATACATGGCCCGCCACTGATATATATATATATATATAACAATCATAAACAGCGGTATTAGCTGCAATCCAGGGGAAATTGGTATAATCTTGAAGTAATAACTACAGCAACTGTATGACTGACATTTTAAGAACATGAACAAATTACGAAGAGATTATCGAAACTTCAATTCACCTGTCGTCTGAGGAGTCACCGTACCTATGAAAACAAACACATAGATATAATTGGATAACAATCAGTCTGCTCTGCTAACATCAAAAACAAAAGTCAGTTAGTGATTTACCCTCTTCAGTTGTTGTTGAGGCAACAATTGTTGATGTTGATATCGCAGTTGTTGTTGTTGGGGGAGCAGTTGTTGTTGGGGCTGTAGTTGTTGGGGCAGCAGTTGTTGTTGGGGCTGCAGTTGTTGTTGGGGCAGCAGTTGTTGTTGGGGCTGCAGTTGTTGTTGGGGCTATAGTTGTTGTTGGGGCAGCAGTTGTTGTTGGGGCAGATGTTGTTGTTGGGGCAGCAGTTGTTGTTGGGGCTGCAGTTGTTGTTGGGGCTGTAGTTGTTGTTGGGGCAGCAGTTGTTGTTGGGGCTGCAGTTGTTGTTGGGGCAGCTGTTGTTGTTGGGGCTGCAGTTGTTGTTGGGGCAGCTGTTGTTGTTGGGGCTGCAGTTGTTGTTGGGGCAGCAGTTGTTGTTGGGGCTGCAGTTGTTGTTGGGGCAGCAGTTGTTGTTGGGGAAGCAGTTGTTGTTGGGGCTGCAGTTGTTGTTGGGGCTGTAGTTGTTGTTGGGGCTGCAGTTGTTGTTGGGGCAGCAGTTGTTGTTGGGGCAGCAGTTGTTGTTGGGGCAGCAGTTGTTGTTGGGGCAGCAGTTGTTGTTGGGGAAGCAGTTGTTGTTGGGGCAGCAGTTGTTGTTGGGGCTGCAGTTGTTGTTGGGGCAGCAGTTGTTGTTGGGGCAGCTGTTGTTGTTGGGGCAGCAGTTGTTGTTGGGGCAGCAGTTGTTGTTGGGGCAGCTGTTGTTGTTGGGGCTGCAGTTGTTGTTGGGGCAGCTGTTGTTGTTGGGGCAGCAGTTGTTGTTGGGGCAGCTGTTGTTGTTGGGGCTGCAGTTGTTGTTGGGGCAGCAGTTGTTGTTGGGGCAGCAGTTGTTGTTGGGGCAGCAGTTGTTGTTGGGGCAGCTGTTGTTGTTGGGGCAGCAGTTGTTGTTGGGGCAGCAGTTGTTGTTGGGGCAGCAGTTGTTGTTGGGGCAGCAGTTGTTGTTGGGGAAGCAGTTGTTGTTGGGGCAGCAGTTGTTGTTGGGGCTGCAGTTGTTGTTGGGGCAGCAGTTGTTGTTGGGGCAGCTGTTGTTGTTGGGGCAGCAGTTGTTGTTGGGGCAGCAGTTGTTGTTGGGGCAGCAGTTGTTGTTGGGGCAGCAGTTGTTGTTGGGGAAGCAGTTGTTGTTGGGGCAGCAGTTGTTGTTGGGGCTGCAGTTGTTGTTGGGGCAGCAGTTGTTGTTGGGGCAGCTGTTGTTGTTGGGGCAGCAGTTGTTGTTGGGGCAGCTGTTGTTGTTGGGGCTGCAGTTGTTGTTGGGGCAGCTGTTGTTGTTGGGGCAGCAGTTGTTGTTGGGGCAGCTGTTGTTGTTGGGGCTGCAGTTGTTGTTGGGGCAGCAGTTGTTGTTGGGGCAGCAGTTGTTGTTGGGGCAGCTGTTGTTGTTGGGGCAGCAGTTGTTGTTGGGGCAGCAGTTGTTGTTGTTGTTGGGGCAGCAGTTGTTGTTGGGGAAGCAGTTGTTGTTGGGGCAGCAGTTGTTGTTGGGGCTGCAGTTGTTGTTGGGGCAGCAGTTGTTGTTGGGGAAGCTGTTGTTGTTGGGGCAGCAGTTGTTGTTGGGGAAGCAGTTGTTGTTGGGGCAGCTGTTGTTGTTGGGGCAGCAGTTGTTGTTGGGGCAGCTGTTGTTGTTGGGGCTGCAGTTGTTGTTGGGGCTGTAGTTGTTGTTGGGGCAGCAGTTGTTGTTGGGGCAGCAGTTGTTGTTGGGGCTGCAGTTGTTGTTGGGGCAGCTGTTGTTGTTGGGGCTGCAGTTGTTGTTGGGGCAGCAGTTGTTGTTGGGGCAGCAGTTGTTGTTGGGGAAGCAGTTGTTGTTGGGGCTGCAGTTGTTGTTGGGGCAGCTGTTGTTGTTGGGGCAGCAGTTGTTGTTGGGGCAGCAGTTGTTGTTGGGGCTGTAGTTGTTGTAGGGGCTGCAGTTGTTGTTGGGGCAGCTGTTGTTGTTGGGGCAGCTGTTGTTGTTGGGGCAGCAGTTGTTGTTGGGGCTGCAGTTGTTGTTGGGGCAGCAGTTGTTGTTGGGGCAGTTGTTGTTGGGGCTGCAGTTGTTGTTGGGGCAGATGTTGTTGTTGGGGCAGATGTTGTTGTTGGGGCAGCTGTTGTTGTTGGGGCTGCAGTTGTTGTTGGGGAAGCTGTTGTTGTTGGGGCTGCAGTTGTTGTTGGGGCAGCAGTTGTTGTTGGGGCTGCAGTTGTTGTTGGGGCAGCAGTTGTTGTTGGGGAAGCAGTTGTTGTTGGGGCAGCAGTTGTTGTTGGGGCAGCTGTTGTTGTTGGGGCTGCAGTTGTTGTTGGGGAAGCAGTTGTTGTTGGGGCAGCTGTTGTTGTTGGGGAAGCAGTTGTTGTTGGGGCAGCAGTTGTTGTTGGGGCAGCTGTTGTTGTTGGGGCTGCAGTTGTTGTTGGGGCTGCAGTTGTTGTTGGGGCAGCTGTTGTTGTTGGGGCAGCAGTTGTTGTTGGGGCTGCAGTTGTTGTTGGGGCAGCTGTTGTTGTTGGGGCTGCAGTTGTTGTTGGGGAAGCAGTTGTTGTTGGGGCAGCAGTTGTTGTTGGGGCAGCTGTTGTTGTTGGGGCAGCAGTTGTTGTTGGGGCTGCAGTTGTTGTTGGGGCTGTAGTTGTTGTTGGGGCTGCAGTTGTTGTTGGGGCAGCTGTTGTTGTTGGGGCAGCAGTTGTTGTTGGGGCAGCTGTTGTTGTTGGGGCAGCAGTTGTTGTTGGGGCTGCAGTTGTTGTTGGGGCTGTAGTTGTTGTTGGGGCAGCAGTTGTTGTTGGGGCAGCTGTTGTTGTTGGGGCTGCAGTTGTTGTTGGGGCAGTTGTTGTTGGGGCTGCAGTTGTTGTTGGGGCAGATGTTGTTGTTGGGGCAGCAGTTGTTGTTGGGGCAGTTGTTGTTGGGGCTGCAGTTGTTGTTGGGGCAGATGTTGTTGTTGGGGCAGATGTTGTTGTTGGGGCAGCTGTTGTTGTTGGGGCTGCAGTTGTTGTTGGGGCAGCAGTTGTTGTTGGGGCTGTAGTTGTTGGGGCTGCAGTTGTTGTTGGGGCAGCTGTTGTTGTTGGGGCTGCTGTTGTTGTTGGGGCTGCAGTTGTTGTTGGGGCAGCAGTTGTTGTTGGGGCAGCAGTTGTTGTTGGGGCAGCTGTTGTTGTTGGGGCTGCTGTTGTTGTTGGGGCTGCAGTTGTTGTTGGGGCAGCAGTTGTTGTTGGGGCAGCAGTTGTTGTTGGGGAAGCAGTTGTTGTTGAGGCAGCAGTTGTTGTTGGGGCTGCAGTCGTTGTTGGGGCAGCAGTTGTTGTTGGGGCAGCTGTTGTTGTTGGGGCAGCAGTTGTTGTTGGGGCTGCAGTTGTTGTTGGGGCTGTAGTTGTTGTTGGGGCTGCAGTTGTTGTTGGGGCAGCTGTTGTTGTTGGGGCTGCAGTTGTTGTTGGGGCAGCATTTGTTGTTGGGGCAGCTGTTGTTGTTGTAGCTACAGTTGTTGTTGGGGCAGCAGTTGTTGTTGGGGCAGCAGTTGTTGTTGGGGCAGCTGTTGTTGTTGGGGCAGCAGTTGTTGTTGGGGCAGCAGTTGTTGTTGGGGAAGCAGTTGTTGTTGGGGCAGCTGTTGTTGTTGGGGCAGCAGTTGTTGTTGGGGCAGCTGTTGTTGTTGGGGCAGCAGTTGTTGTTGGGGCTGCAGTTGTTGTTGGGGCTGTAGTTGTTGTAGGGGCTGCAGTTGTTGTTGGGGCAGCTGTTGTTGTTGGGGCTGCAGTTGTTGTTGGGGCAGCAGTTGTTGTTGGGGCTGCAGTTGTTGTTGGGGAAGCAGTTGTTGTTGGGGCTGCAGTTGTTGTTGGGGCAGCAGTTGTTGTTGGGGCAGCAGTTGTTGTTGGGGAAGCACTTGTTGTTGGGGCTGCAGTTGTTGTTGGGGCAGCAGTTGTTGTTGGGGAAGCAGTTGTTGTTGGGGCAGCAGTTGTTGTTGGGGAAGCAGTTGTTGTTGGGGCAGCAGTTGTTGTTGGGGCAGATGTTGTTGTTGGGGCAGCAGTTGTTGTTGGGGCTGCAGTTGTTGTTGGGGCAGCTGTTGTTGTTGGGGATGCAGTTGTTGTTGGGGCAGCAGTTGTTGTTGGGGCAGCAGTTGTTGTTGGGGCTGCAGTTGTTGTTGGGGCAGCAGTTGTTGTTGGGGCAGTTGTTGTTGGGGCTGCAGTTGTTGTTGGGGCAGATGTTGTTGTTGGGGCAGCTGTTGTTGTTGGGGCTGCAGTTGTTGTTGGGGCTGTAGTTGTTGTTGGGGCAGCAGTTGTTGTTGGGGCTGTAGTTGTTGTTGGGGCAGCAGTTGTTGTTGGGGCAGCTGTTGTTGTTGGGGCTGTAGTTGTTGTTGGGGCAGCTGTTGTTGTTGGGGCAGCAGTTGTTGTTGGGGCTGCAGTTGTTGTTGGGGCAGCAGTTGTTGTTGGGGAAGCAGTTGTTGTTGGGGCAGCAGTTGTTGTTGGGGCAGCAGTTGTTGTTGGGGCTGTAGTTGTTGTTGGGGCAGCAGTTGTTGTTGGGGCTGCAGTTGTTGTTGGGGCTGTAGTTGTTGTTGGGACAGCAGTTGTTGTTGGGGCAGCAGTTGTTGTTGGGGCAGCTGTTGTTGTTGGGGCAGCAGTTGTTGTTGGGGCTGTAGTTGTTGTTGGGGCTGCAGTTGTTGTTGGGGCAGCTGTTGTTGTTGGGGCTGCAGTTGTTGGGGCAGCAGTTGTTGTTGGGGCAGCTGTTGTTGTTGGGGCTGCAGTTGTTGTTGGGGCAGCAGTTGTTGTTGGGGCAGCAGTTGTTGTTGGGGCAGCAGTTGTTGTTGGGGCAGCAGTTGTTGTTGGGGAAGCAGTTGTTGTTGGGGAAGCAGTTGTTGTTGGGGCAGCAGTTGTTGTTGGGGCAGCAGTTGTTGTTGGGGCTGTAGTTGTTGTTGGGGCAGCAGTTGTTGTTGGGGCTGCAGTTGTTGTTGGGGCTGTAGTTGTTGTTGGGACAGCAGTTGTTGTTGGGGCAGCAGTTGTTGTTGGGGCAGCTGTTGTTGTTGGGGCAGCAGTTGTTGTTGGGGCTGCAGTTGTTGTTGGGGCTGTAGTTGTTGTTGGGGCTGCAGTTGTTGTTGGGGCAGCTGTTGTTGTTGGGGCTGCAGTTGTTGGGGCAGCAGTTGTTGTTGGGGCAGCTGTTGTTGTTGGGGCTGCAGTTGTTGTTGGGGCAGCAGTTGTTGTTGGGGCAGCAGTTGTTGTTGGGGCAGCAGTTGTTGTTGGGGAAGCAGTTGTTGTTGGGGCTGTAGTTGTTGTTGGGACAGCAGTTGTTGTTGGGGCAGCAGTTGTTGTTGGGGCAGCAGTTGTTGTTGGGGCTGTAGTTGTTGTTGGGGCAGCTGTTGTTGTTGGGGCAGCAGTTGTTGTTGGGGCTGTAGTTGTTGTTGGGACAGCAGTTGTTGTTGGGGCAGCAGTTGTTGTTGGGGCAGCAGTTGTTGTTTGGGCTGTAGTTGTTGTTGGGACAGCAGTTGTTGTTGGGGCAGCAGTTGTTGTTGGGGCAGCAGTTGTTGTTGGGGCAGCTGTTGTTGTTGGGTCTGCAGTTGTTGTTGGGGCAGCAGTTGTTGTTGGGGCTGCAGTTGTTGTTGGGGAAGCAGTTGTTGTTGGGGCTGCAGTTGTTGTTGGGGCAGCAGTTGTTGTTTGGGCTGTAGTTGTTGTTGGGACAGCAGTTGTTGTTGGGGCAGCAGTTGTTGTTGGGGCAGCAGCTGTTGTTGGGGCAGCAGTTGTTGTTGGGGCAGCTGTTGTTGTTGGGGCAGCAGTTGTTGTTGGGGCTGTAGTTGTTGTTGGGACAGCAGTTGTTGTTGGGGCAGCAGTTGTTGTTGGGGCAGCAGTTGTTGTTTGGGCTGTAGTTGTTGTTGGGACAGCAGTTGTTGTTGGGGCAGCAGTTGTTGTTGGGGCAGCAGTTGTTGTTGGGGCAGCAGTTGTTGTTGGGGCAGCTGTTGTTGTTGGGGCAGCAGTTGTTGTTGGGGCTGCAGTTGTTGTTGGGGCAGCAGTTGTTGTTGGGGCTGCAGTTGTTGTTGGGGCAGCAGTTGTTGTTGGGGCTGCAGTTGTTGTTGGGGAAGCAGTTGTTGTTGGGGCAGCTGTTGTTGTTGGGTCTGCAGTTGTTGTTGGGGCAGCAGTTGTTGTTGGGGCTGCAGTTGTTGTTGGGGAAGCAGTTGTTGTTGGGGCTGCAGTTGTTGTTGGGGCAGCAGTTGTTGTTTGGGCTGTAGTTGTTGTTGGGACAGCAGTTGTTGTTGGGGCAGCAGTTGTTGTTGGGGCAGCAGCTGTTGTTGGGGCAGCAGTTGTTGTTGGGGCAGCTGTTGTTGTTGGGGCAGCAGTTGTTGTTGGGGCTGCAGTTGTTGTTGGGGCAGCAGTTGTTGTTGGGGCAGCAGTTGTTGTTGGGGCAGCAGTTGTTGTTGGGGCTGCAGTTGTTGTTGGGGCTGTAGTTGTTGTTGGGGATGCAGTTGTTGTTGGGGCAGCTGTTGTTGTTGGGGCTGCAGTTGTTGTTGGGGCAGCAGTTGTTGTTGGGGCAGCAGTTGTTGTTGGGGCTGCTGTTGTTGTTGGGGCTGCAGTTGTTGTTGGGGCAGCTGTTGTTGTTGGGGCAGCAGTTGTTGTTGGGGAAGCAGTTGTTGTTGGGGCAGCAGTTGTTGTTGGGGCAGCAGTTGTTGTTGGGGAAGCAGTTGTTGTTGGGGCAGCAGTTGTTGTTGGGGCTGCAGTCGTTGTTGGGGCAGCAGTTGTTGGGGCAGCTGTTGTTGTTGGGGCAGCAGTTGTTGTTGGGGCTGCAGTTGTTGTTGGGGCTGTAGTTGTTGTTGGGGCTGCAGTTGTTGTTGGGGCAGCTGTTGTTGTTGGGGCAGCAGTTGTTGTTGGGGCTCCAGTTGTTGTTGGGGAAGCAGTTGTTGTTGGGGCAGCAGTTGTTGTTGGGGCAGCAGTTGTTGTTGGGGCTGTAGTTGTTGTTGGGGCAGCAGTTGTTGTTGGGGCTGCAGTTGTTGTTGGGACAGCAGTTGTTGTTGGGACAGCAGTTGTTGTTGGGGCAGCAGTTGTTGTTGGGGCAGCTGTTGTTGTTGGGGCAGCAGTTGTTGTTGGGGCTGCAGTTGTTGTTGGGGCTGTAGTTGTTGTTGGGGCTGCAGTTGTTGTTGGGGCAGCTGTTGTTGTTGGGGCTGCAGTTGTTGGGGCAGCAGTTGTTGTTGGGGCAGCTGTTGTTGTTGGGGCTGCAGTTGTTGTTGGGGCAGCAGTTGTTGTTGGGGCAGCAGTTGTTGTTGGGGCAGCAGTTGTTGTTGGGGAAGCAGTTGTTGTTGGGGCTGTAGTTGTTGTTGGGACAGCAGTTGTTGTTGGGGCAGCAGTTGTTGTTGGGGCAGCAGTTGTTGTTGGGGCTGTAGTTGTTGTTGGGGCAGCTGTTGTTGTTGGGGCTGAAGTTGTTGTTGGGGCTGCAGTTGTTGTTGGGGCAGCAGTTGTTGTTGGGGCTGCAGTTGTTGTTGGGGCAGCTGTTGTTGTTGGGGCTGCAGTTGTTGTTGGGGCAGCAGTTGTTGTTGGGGCTGTAGTTGTTGTTGGGGCAGCAGTTATTGTTGGGGCAGCAGTTGTTGTTGGGGCAGCAGTTGTTGTTGGGGAAGCAGTTGTTGTTGGGGCAGCAGTTGTTGTTGGGGCAGCTGTTGTTGTTGGGGCTGCAGTTGTTGTTGGGGCTGCAGTTGTTGTTGGGGCAGCAGTTGTTGTTGGGGCAGCTGTTGTTGTTGGGGCTGCAGTTGTTGTTGGGGCAGCAGTTGTTGTTGGGGCTGAAGTTGTTGTTGGGGCAGCAGTTGTTGTTGGGGCAGCAGTTGTTGTTGGGGCAGCAGTTGTTGTTGGGGCTGCAGTTGTTGTTGGGGAAGCAGTTGTTGGGGCTGCAGTTGTTGTTGGGGCAGCAGTTGTTGTTGGGGCTGCAGTTGTTGTTGGGGCAGCTGTTGTTGTTGGGGCTGCAGTTGTTGTTGGGGCTGCAGTTGTTGTTGGGGCAGCAGTTGTTGTTGGGGCAGCAGTTGTTGTTGGGGCTGCAGTTGTTGTTGGGGCAGCTGTTGTTGTTGGGGCTGCAGTTGTTGTTGGGGCAGCAGTTGTTGTTGGGGCAGCAGTTGTTGTTGGGGCAGCAGTTGTTGTTGGCGCTGCAGTTGTTGTTGGGGCAGCAGTTGTTGTTGGGGCTACAGTTGTTGTTGGGGCTGTAGTTGTTGTTGGGACAGCAGTTGTTGTTGGGGCTGCAGTAGTTGTTGGGGAAGCAGTTGTTGTTGGGGCAGCAGTTGTTGTTGGGGAAGCAGTTGTTGTTGGGGCAGCAGTTGTTGTTGGGGCTGTAGTTGTTGTTGGGGCTGTAGTTGTTGTTGGGGCAGCTGTTGTTGTTGGTGCTGCAGTTGTTGTTGGGGCTGTAGTTGTTGTTGGGACAGCAGTTGTTGTTGGGGCAGCAGTTGTTGTTGGGGCTGCAGTTGTTGTTGGGGCAGCAGTTGTTGTTGGGGCTACAGTTGTTGTTGGGGCTGTAGTTGTTGTTGGGGCAGCTGTTGTTGTTGGGGCAGCAGTTGTTGTTGGGGCAGCAGTTGTTGTTGGGGCTGCAGTTGTTGTTGGGGAAGCAGTTGTTGTTGGGGCTGCAGTTGTTGTTGGGGCAGCAGTTGTTGTTGGGGCAGCAGTTGTTGTTGGGGAAGCAGTTGTTGTTGGGGCATCAGTTGTTGTTGGGGAAGCAGTTGTTGTTGGGGCAGCAGTTGTTGTTGGGGCAGCTGTTGTTGTTGGGGCAGCTGTTGTTGTTGGGGCTGCAGTTGTTGTTGGGGCAGCTGTTGTTGTTGGGGCTGCAGTTGTTGGGGCAGCAGTTGTTGTTGGGGCAGCTGTTGTTGTTGGGGCAGCAGTTGTTGTTGGGGAAGCAGTTGTTGTTGGGGCAGCAGTTGTTGTTGGGGCTGTAGTTGTTGTTGGGGCTGTAGTTGTTGGGGCTGCAGTTGTTGTTGGGGCAGCTGTTGTTGTTGGGGCTGCAGTTGTTGTTGGGGCTTCAGTTGTTGTTGGGGCAGCAGTTGTTGTTGGGGCAGCAGTTGTTGTTGGGGCTGCAGTTGTTGTTGGGGCAGCTGTTGTTGTTGAGGCTGCAGTTGTTGTTGGGGCAGCAGTTGTTGTTGGGGCAGCAGTTGTTGTTGGGGCAGCAGTTGTTGTTGGGGCAGCAGTTGTTGTTGGCGCTGCAGTTGTTGTTGGGGCAGCAGTTGTTGTTGGGGCTACAGTTGTTGTTGGGGCTGTAGTTGTTGTTGGGGCAGCAGTTGTTGTTGGGGCTGTAGTTGTTGGGGCTGCAGTTGTTGTTGGGGCAGCTGTTGTTGTTGGGGCTGCAGTTGTTGTTGGGGCTTCAGTTGTTGTTGGGGCAGCAGTTGTTGTTGGGGCAGCAGTTGTTGTTGGGGCTGCAGTTGTTGTTGGGGCAGCTGTTGTTGTTGGGGCTGCAGTTGTTGTTGGGGCAGCAGTTGTTGTTGGGGCAGCAGTTGTTGTTGGGGCAGCAGTTGTTGTTGGCGCTGCAGTTGTTGTTGGGGCAGCAGTTGTTGTTGGGGCTACAGTTGTTGTTGGGGCTGTAGTTGTTGTTGGGACAGCAGTTGTTGTTGGGGCTGCAGTTGTTGTTGGGGAAGCAGTTGTTGTTGGGGCAGCAGTTGTTGTTGGGGAAGCAGTTGTTGTTGGGGCAGCAGTTGTTGTTGGGGCTGTAGTTGTTGTTGGGGCTGTAGTTGTTGTTGGGGCAGCAGTTGTTGTTGGGGCAGCTGTTGTTGTTGGGGCTGCAGTTGTTGTTGGGGCTGTAGTTGTTGTTGGGACCGCAGTTGTTGTTGGGGCAGCTGTTGTTGTTGGGGCAGCAGTTGTTGTTGGGGCTGCAGTTGTTGTTGGGGCAGCAGTTGTTGTTGGGGCTACAGTTGTTGTTGGGGCAGCAGTTGTTGTTGGGGCTGCAGTTGTTGTTGGGGCAGCTGTTGTTGTTGGGGCTGCAGTTGTTGTTGGGGCAGCAGTTGTTGTTGGGGCAGCAGTTGTTGTTGGGGCAGCAGTTGTTGTTGGGGCAGCAGTTGTTGTTGGCGCTGCAGTTGTTGTTGGGGCAGCAGTTGTTGTTGGGGCTACAGTTGTTGTTGGGGCTGCAGTTGTTGTTGGGGCTGTAGTTGTTGTTGGGGATGCAGTTGTTGTTGGGGCAGCTGTTGTTGTTGGGGCTGCAGTTGTTGTTGGGGCAGCAGTTGTTGTTGGGGCAGCAGTTGTTGTTGGGGCTGCTGTTGTTGTTGGGGCTGCAGTTGTTGTTGGGGCAGCTGTTGTTGTTGGGGCAGCAGTTGTTGTTGGGGAAGCAGTTGTTGTTGGGGCAGCAGTTGTTGTTGGGGCAGCAGTTGTTGTTGGGGAAGCAGTTGTTGTTGGGGCAGCAGTTGTTGTTGGGGCTGCAGTCGTTGTTGGGGCAGCAGTTGTTGGGGCAGCTGTTGTTGTTGGGGCAGCAGTTGTTTTTGGGGCTGCAGTTGTTGTTGGGGCTGTAGTTGTTGTTGGGGCTGCAGTTGTTGTTGGGGCAGCTGTTGTTGTTGGGGCAGCAGTTGTTGTTGGGGCTCCAGTTGTTGTTGGGGAAGCAGTTGTTGTTGGGGAAGCAGTTGTTGTTGGGGCAGCAGTTGTTGTTGGGGCAGCAGTTGTTGTTGGGGCTGTAGTTGTTGTTGGGGCAGCAGTTGTTGTTGGGGCTGCAGTTGTTGTTGGGACAGCAGTTGTTGTTGGGACAGCAGTTGTTGTTGGGGCAGCAGTTGTTGTTGGGGCAGCTGTTGTTGTTGGGGCAGCAGTTGTTGTTGGGGCTGCAGTTGTTGTTGGGGCTGTAGTTGTTGTTGGGGCTGCAGTTGTTGTTGGGGCAGCTGTTGTTGTTGGGGCTGCAGTTGTTGGGGCAGCAGTTGTTGTTGGGGCAGCTGTTGTTGTTGGGGCTGCAGTTGTTGTTGGGGCAGCAGTTGTTGTTGGGGCAGCAGTTGTTGTTGGGGCAGCAGTTGTTGTTGGGGAAGCAGTTGTTGTTGGGGCTGTAGTTGTTGTTGGGGCAGCAGTTGTTGTTGGGGCAGCAGTTGTTGTTGGGGCTGTAGTTGTTGTTGGGGCAGCTGTTGTTGTTGGGGCTGAAGTTGTTGTTGGGGCTGCAGTTGTTGTTGGGGCAGCAGTTGTTGTTGGGGCTGCAGTTGTTGTTGGGGCAGCTGTTGTTGTTGGGGCTGCAGTTGTTGTTGGGGCAGCAGTTGTTGTTGGGGCTGTAGTTGTTGTTGGGGCAGCAGTTATTGTTGGGGCAGCAGTTGTTGTTGGGGCAGCAGTTGTTGTTGGGGAAGCAGTTGTTGTTGGGGCAGCAGTTGTTGTTGGGGCAGCTGTTGTTGTTGGGGCTGCAGTTGTTGTTGGGGCTGCAGTTGTTGTTGGGGCAGCAGTTGTTGTTGGGGCAGCTGTTGTTGTTGGGGCTGCAGTTGTTGTTGGGGCAGCAGTTGTTGTTGGGGCTGAAGTTGTTGTTGGGGCAGCAGTTGTTGTTGGGGCAGCAGTTGTTGTTGGGGCAGCAGTTGTTGTTGGGGCTGCAGTTGTTGTTGGGGAAGCAGTTGTTGGGGCTGCAGTTGTTGTTGGGGCAGCAGTTGTTGTTGGGGCAGCAGTTGTTGTTGGGGCTGCAGTTGTTGTTGGGGCAGCTGTTGTTGTTGGGGCTGCAGTTGTTGTTGGGGCTGCAGTTGTTGTTGGGGCAGCAGTTGTTGTTGGGGCAGCAGTTGTTGTTGGGGCAGCTGTTGTTGTTGGGGCTGCAGTTGTTGTTGGGGCAGCAGTTGTTGTTGGGGCAGCAGTTGTTGTTGGGGCAGCAGTTGTTGTTGGCGCTGCAGTTGTTGTTGGGGCAGCAGTTGTTGTTGGGGCTACAGTTGTTGTTGGGGCTGTAGTTGTTGTTGGGACAGCAGTTGTTGTTGGGGCTGCAGTAGTTGTTGGGGAAGCAGTTGTTGTTGGGGCAGCAGTTGTTGTTGGGGAAGCAGTTGTTGTTGGGGCAGCAGTTGTTGTTGGGGCTGTAGTTGTTGTTGGGGCAGCTGTTGTTGTTGGTGCTGCAGTTGTTGTTGGGGCTGTAGTTGTTGTTGGGACAGCAGTTGTTGTTGGGGCAGCAGTTGTTGTTGGGGCTGCAGTTGTTGTTGGGGCAGCAGTTGTTGTTGGGGCTACAGTTGTTGTTGGGGCTGTAGTTGTTGTTGGGGCAGCTGTTGTTGTTGGGGCAGCAGTTGTTGTTGGGGCAGCAGTTGTTGTTGGGGCTGCAGTTGTTGTTGGGGAAGCAGTTGTTGTTGGGGCTGCAGTTGTTGTTGGGGCAGCAGTTGTTGTTGGGGCAGCAGTTGTTGTTGGGGAAGCAGTTGTTGTTGGGGCATCAGTTGTTGTTGGGGAAGCAGTTGTTGTTGGGGCAGCAGTTGTTGTTGGGGCAGCTGTTGTTGTTGGGGCAGCTGTTGTTGTTGGGGCTGCAGTTGTTGTTGGGGCAGCTGTTGTTGTTGGGGCTGCAGTTGTTGGGGCAGCAGTTGTTGTTGGGGCAGCAGTTGTTGTTGGCGCTGCAGTTGTTGTTGGGGCAGCAGTTGTTGTTGGGGCTACAGTTGTTGTTGGGGCTGTAGTTGTTGTTGGGACAGCAGTTGTTGTTGGGGCTGCAGTTGTTGTTGGGGAAGCAGTTGTTGTTGGGGCAGCAGTTGTTGTTGGGGAAGCAGTTGTTGTTGGGGCAGCAGTTGTTGTTGGGGCTGTAGTTGTTGTTGGGGCTGTAGTTGTTGTTGGGGCAGCAGTTGTTGTTGGGGCAGCTGTTGTTGTTGGGGCTGCAGTTGTTGTTGGGGCTGTAGTTGTTGTTGGGACCGCAGTTGTTGTTGGGGCAGCTGTTGTTGTTGGGGCAGCAGTTGTTGTTGGGGCTGCAGTTGTTGTTGGGGCAGCAGTTGTTGTTGGGGCTACAG
The DNA here is from genome assembly GCF_949748355.1 of Melanostigma gelatinosum. Taxonomy (NCBI): domain Eukaryota; kingdom Metazoa; phylum Chordata; class Actinopteri; order Perciformes; family Zoarcidae; genus Melanostigma; species Melanostigma gelatinosum. Next base: position 8,579,216 of record NC_136654.1, on the reverse strand, counting down.
TTGTTGTTGGGGCTGTAGTTGTTGTTGGGGCAGCTGTTGTTGTTGGGGCAGCAGTTGTTGTTGGGGCAGCTGTTGTTGTTGGGGCTGAAGCTGTTGTTGGGGCTGCAGTTGTTGTTGGGGCAGCAGTTGTTGTTGGGGCAGCTGTTGTTGTTGGGGCTGAAGCTGTTGTTGGGGCTGCAGTTGTTGTTGGGGCAGCAGTTGTTGTTGGGCCAGCAGTTGTTGTTGGGGCTGCAGTTGTTGTTGGGGCAGCTGTTGTTGTTGGGGCTGCAGTTGTTGTTGGGGCAGCAGTTGTTGTTGGGGCAGCAGTTGTTGTTGGGGCAGCAGTTGTTGTTGGGGCAGCAGTTGTTGTTGGGGCAGCAGTTGTTGTTGGGGCTGCAGTTGTTGTTGGGGAAGCAGTTGTTGTTGGGGCTGCAGTTGTTGTTGGGGCAGCAGTTGTTGTTGGGACAGCAGTTGTTGTTGGGGCTGCAGTTGTTGTCGGGGCTGCAGTTGTTGTCGGGGCAGCAGTTGTTGTTGGGGCAGCAGTTGTTGTTGGGGCTGCAGTTGTTGTTGGGGAAGCAGTTGTTGTTGGGGCTGCAGTTGTTGTTGGGGCAGCTGTTGTTGTTGGGGCTGCAGTTGTTGTTGGGGCTGTAGTTGTTGTTGGGGCTGCAGTTGTTGTTGGGGCAGCTGTTGTTGTTGGGGCTGCAGTTGTTGTTGGGGCAGCAGTTGTTGTTGGGGCTGCAGTTGTTGTTGGGGCAGCTGTTGTTGTTGGGGCTGCAGTTGTTGTTGGGGCAGCAGTTGTTGTTGGGGCAGCAGTTGTTGTTGGGGCAGTTGTTGTTGGGGCTGCAGTTGTTGTTGGGGCAGATGTTGTTGTTGGGGCAGATGTTGTTGTTGGGGCAGATGTTGTTGTTGGGGCAGCTGTTGTTGTTGGGGCTGCAGTTGTTGTTGGGGAAGCTGTTGTTGTTGGGGCTGCAGTTGTTGTTGGGGCAGCAGTTGTTGTTGGGGCTGCAGTTGTTGTTGGGGCAGCAGTTGTTGTTGGGGAAGCAGTTGTTGTTGGGGCAGCAGTTGTTGTTGGGGCAGCTGTTGTTGTTGGGGCTGCAGTTGTTGTTGGGGAAGCATTTGTTGTTGGGGCAGCTGTTGTTGTTGGGGAAGCAGTTGTTGTTGGGGCAGCAGTTGTTGTTGGGGCAGCTGTTGTTGTTGGGGCTGCAGTTGTTGTTGGGGCTGCAGTTGTTGTTGGGGCAGCTGTTGTTGTTGGGGCAGCAGTTGTTGTTGGGGCTGCAGTTGTTGTTGGGGCAGCTGTTGTTGTTGGGGCTGCAGTTGTTGTTGGGGAAGCAGTTGTTGTTGGGGCAGCAGTTGTTGTTGGGGCAGCAGTTGTTGTTGGGGAAGCAGTTGTTGTTGGGGCAGCAGTTGTTGTTGGGGCTGCAGTCGTTGTTGGGGCAGCAGTTGTTGGGGCAGCTGTTGTTGTTGGGGCAGCAGTTGTTGTTGGGGCTGCAGTTGTTGTTGGGGCTGTAGTTGTTGTTGGGGCTGCAGTTGTTGTTGGGGCAGCTGTTGTTGTTGGGGCAGCAGTTGTTGTTGGGGCTCCAGTTGTTGTTGGGGAAGCAGTTGTTGTTGGGGAAGCAGTTGTTGTTGGGGCAGCAGTTGTTGTTGGGGCAGCAGTTGTTGTTGGGGCTGTAGTTGTTGTTGGGGCAGCAGTTGTTGTTGGGGCTGCAGTTGTTGTTGGGACAGCAGTTGTTGTTGGGACAGCAGTTGTTGTTGGGGCAGCAGTTGTTGTTGGGGCAGCTGTTGTTGTTGGGGCAGCAGTTGTTGTTGGGGCTGCAGTTGTTGTTGGGGCTGTAGTTGTTGTTGGGGCTGCAGTTGTTGTTGGCGCTGCAGTTGTTGTTGGGGCAGCAGTTGTTGTTGGGGCTACAGTTGTTGTTGGGGCTGTAGTTGTTGTTGGGACAGCAGTTGTTGTTGGGGCTGCAGTTGTTGTTGGGGAAGCAGTTGTTGTTGGGGCAGCAGTTGTTGTTGGGGAAGCATTTGTTGTTGGGGCAGCAGTTGTTGTTGGGGCTGTAGTTGTTGTTGGGGCTGTAGTTGTTGTTGGGGCAGCAGTTGTTGTTGGGGCAGCTGTTGTTGTTGGGGCTGCAGTTGTTGTTGGGGCTGTAGTTGTTGTTGGGACCGCAGTTGTTGTTGGGGCAGCTGTTGTTGTTGGGGCAGCAGTTGTTGTTGGGGCTGCAGTTGTTGTTGGGGCAGCAGTTGTTGTTGGGGCTACAGTTGTTGTTGGGGCTGCAGTTGTTGTTGGGGCTGTAGTTGTTGTTGGGACAGCAGTTGTTGTTGGGGCAGCTGTTGTTGTTGGGGCAGCAGTTGTTGTTGGGGCTGCAGTTGTTGTTGGGGCAGCAGTTGTTGTTGGGGCTACAGTTGTTGTTGGGGCTGTAGTTGTTGTTGGGGCAGCTGTTGTTGTTGGGGCAGCAGTTGTTGTTGGGGCAGCTGTTGTTGTTGGGGCTGAAGCTGTTGTTGGGGAAGCGGTTGTTGTTGGGGCAGCTGTTGTTGTTGGGGCTGCAGTTGTTGTTGGGGCAGCAGTTGTTGTTGGGGCAGCTGTTGTTGTTGGGGCAGCAGTTGTTGTTGGGGAAGCAGTTGTTGTTGGGGCAGCAGTTGTTGTTGGGGCTGCAGTTGTTGTTGGGGCAGCAGTTGTTGTTGGGGCTGCAGTTGTTGTTGGGGCAGCTGTTGTTGTTGGGGCAGCTGTTGTTGTTGGGGCAGCAGTTGTTGGGGCTGAAGTTGTTGTTGGGGCAGCAGTTGTTGTTGGGGCAGCAGTTGTTGTTGGGGCTGCAGTTGTTGTTGGGGCTGTAGTTGTTGTTGGGGCAGCAGTTGTTGTTGGGGCAGCAGTTGTTGTTGGGGCTGCAGTTGTTGTTGGGGCAGCAGTTGTTGTTGGGGCTGCAGTTGTTGTTGGGGAAGCAGTTGTTGTTGGGGCAGCAGTTGTTGTTGGGGCTGTAGTTGTTGTTGGGGCTGCAGTTGTTGTTGGGGAAGCTGTTGTTGTTGGGGCTGCAGTTGTTGTTGGGGCTGCAGTTGTTGTTGGGGCAGCAGTTGTTGTTGGGGCAGCTGTTGTTGTTGGGGCTGCAGTTGTTGTTGGGGCAGCAGTTGTTGTTGGGGCTGCAGTTGTTGTTGGGGAAGCAGTTGTTGTTGGGGCTGCAGTTGTTGTTGGGGCAGCAGTTGTTGTTGGGGCAGCAGTTGTTGTTGGGGCTGAAGTTGTTGTTGGGGCAGCAGTTGTTGTTGGGGAAGCAGTTGTTGTTGGGGCAGCAGTTGTTGTTGGGGCTGCAGTTGTTGTTGGGGCTGTAGTTGTTGTTGGGGCTGCAGTTGTTGTTGGGGAAGCAGTTGTTGTTGGGGCTGCAGTTGTTGTTGGGGCAGCAGTTGTTGGTGGGGCTGCAGTTGTTGTTGGGGAAGCAGTTGTTGTTGGGGCTGCAGTTGTTGTTGGGGCAGCAGTTGTTGTTGGGGCTGCAGTTGTTGTTGGGGAAGCAGTTGTTGTTGGGGCAGCTGTTGTTGTTGGGGCTGCAGTTGTTGTTGGGGCAGCAGTTGTTGTTGGGGCTGCAGTTGTTGTTGGGGAAGCAGTTGTTGTTGGGGCAGCAGTTGTTGTTGGGGCAGCAGTTGTTGTTGGGGCAGCAGTTGTTGTTGGGGAAGCAGTTGTTGTTGGGGCATCAGTTGTTGTTGGGGAAGCAGTTGTTGTTGGGGCAGCAGTTGTTGTTGGGGCAGCAGTTGTTGTTGGGGCAGCTGTTGTTGTTGGGGCAGCAGTTGTTGTTGGGGCAGCAGTTGTTGTTGGGGCTGCAGTTGTTGTTGGGGAAGCAGTTGTTGTTGGGGCTGCAGTTGTTGTTGGGGCTGTAGTTGTTGTTGGGGCTGCAGTTGTTGTTGGGGCAGCTGTTGTTGTTGGGGCTGCAGTTGTTGTTGGGGCTGCAGTTGTTGTTGGGGCTGCAGTTGTTGTTGGGGCAGCAGTTGTTGTTGGGGAAGCAGTTGTTGTTGGGGCATCAGTTGTTGTTGGGGAAGCAGTTGTTGTTGGGCCTGCAGTTGTTGGGGAAGCAGTTGTTGTTGGGGCAGCTGTTGTTGTTGGGGCTGCAGTTGTTGTTGGGGCAGCAGTTGTTGATGGGGCTGCAGTTGTTGTTGGGGAAGCAGTTGTTGTTGGGGCTGCAGTTGTTGTTGGGGCAGCAGTTGTTGTTGGGGCAGCAGTTGTTGTTGGGGAAGCAGTTGTTGTTGGGGCATCAGTTGTTGTTGGGGAAGCAGTTCTTGTTGGGGAAGCTGTTGTTGTTGGGGCAGCTGTTGTTGTTGGGGCAGCAGTTGTTGTTGGGGCAGCAGATGTTGTTGGGGCTGCAGTTGTTGTTGGGGAAGCAGTTGTTGTTGGGGCTGCAGTTGTTGTTGGGGCTGTAGTTGTTGTTGGGGCTGCAGTTGTTGTTGGGGCAGCTGTTGTTGTTGGGGCTGCAGTTGTTGTTGGGGCTGCAGTTGTTGTTGGGGCTGCAGTTGTTGTTGGGGCAGCAGTTGTTGTTGGGGAAGCAGTTGTTGTTGGGGCAGCAGTTGTTGTTGGGGCTGTAGTTGTTGTTGGGGCAGCAGTTGTTGTTGGGGCAGCTGTTGTTGTTGCGGCAGCAGTTGTTGTTGGGGCTGCAGTTGTTGTTGGGGCTGTAGTTGTTGTTGGGGCAGCAGTTGTTGTTGGGGCAGCAGTTGTTGTTGGGGCAGCAGTTGTTGTTGGGGCTGCAGTTGTTGTTGGGGAAGCAGTTGTTGTTGGGGCAGCAGTTGTTGTTGGGGCTGTAGTTGTTGTTGGGGCTGCAGTTGTTGTTGGGGAAGCTGTTGTTGTTGGGGCTGCAGTTGTTGTTGGGGCTGCAGTTGTTGTTGGGGCAGCAGTTGTTGTTGGGGCAGCTGTTGTTGTTGGGGCTGCAGTTGTTGTTGGGGCAGCAGTTGTTGTTGGGGCTGCAGTTGTTGTTGGGGAAGCAGTTGTTGTTGGGGCTGCAGTTGTTGTTGGGGCAGCAGTTGTTGTTGGGGCAGCAGTTGTTGTTGGGGCTGTAGTTGTTGTTGGGGCAGCTGTTGTTGTTGGGGCAGCTGTTGTTGTTGGGGCAGCTGTTGTTGTTGGGGCAGCTGTTGTTGTTGGGGCTGCAGTTGTTGTTGGGGCAGCTGTTGTTGTTGGGGCTGCAGTTGTTGGGGCAGCAGTTGTTGTTGGGGAAGCAGTTGTTGTTGGGGCAGCAGTTGTTGTTGGGGCTGTAGTTGTTGTTGGGGCAGCAGTTGTTGTTGGGGCAGCAGTTGTTGGTGGGGCTACAGTTGTTGTTGGGGAAGCAGTTGTTGTTGGGGCTGCAGTTGTTGTTGGGGCAGCAGTTGTTGTTGGGGCTGCAGTTGTTGGGGAAGCAGTTGTTGTTGGGGCAGCTGTTGTTGTTGGGGCTGCAGTTGTTGTTGGGGCAGCAGTTGTTGATGGGGCTGCAGTTGTTGTTGGGGAAGCAGTTGTTGTTGGGGCTGCAGTTGTTGTTGGGGCAGCAGTTGTTGTTGGGGCAGCAGTTGTTGTTGGGGAAGCAGTTGTTGTTGGGGCATCAGTTGTTGTTGGGGAAGCAGTTCTTGTTGGGGCAGCAGTTGTTGTTGGGGCAGCTGTTGTTGTTGGGGCAGCAGTTGTTGTTGGGACAGCAGTTGTTGTTGGGGCTGCAGTTGTTGTTGGGGCAGCAGTTGTTGTTGGGGCAGCTGTTGTTGTTGGGGATGCAGTTGTTGTTGGGGCTGTAGTTGTTGTTGGGGCATCAGTTGTTGTTGGGGAAGCAGTTCTTGTTGGGGCAGCAGTTGTTGTTGGGGCAGCTGTTGTTGTTGGGGCAGCTGTTGTTGTTGGGGCTGCAGTTGTTGTTGGGGCAGCTGTTGTGGTTGGGGCTGCAGTTGTTGTTGGGGCTGTAGTTGTAGTTGGGGCTGCAGTTGTTGTTGGGGCAGCTGTTGTTGTTGGGGCTGTAGTTGTTGTTGGGACAGCAGTTGTTGTTGGGGCTGCAGTTGTTGTTGGGGCTGTAGTTGTTGTTGGGGCAGCAGTTGTTGTTGGGGCAGCAGTTGTTGTTGGGGCTGCAGTTGTTGTTGGGGCAGCAGTTGTTGTTGGGGCTGCAGTTGTTGTTGGGGAAGCAGTTGTTGTTGGGGCTGCAGTTGTTGTTGGGGAAGCTGTTGTTGTTGGGGCTGCAGTTGTTGTTGGGGCTGCAGTTGTTGTTGGGGCAGCAGTTGTTGTTGGGGCAGCTGTTGTTGTTGGGGCTGCAGTTGTTGTTGGGGCAGCAGTTGTTGTTGGGGCTGCAGTTGTTGTTGGGGAAGCAGTTGTTGGGGCTGCAGTTGTTGTTGGGGCAGCAGTTGTTGTTGGGGCAGCAGTTGTTGTTGGGGCTGAAGTTGTTGTTGGGGCAGCAGTTGTTGTTGGGGAAGCAGTTGTTGGGGCAGCAGTTGTTGTTGGGGCTGCAGTTGTTGTTGGGGCTGTAGTTGTTGTTGGGGCTGCAGTTGTTGTTGGGGAAGCAGTTGTTGTTGGGGCTGCAGTTGTTGTTGGGGCAGCAGTTGTTGGTGGGGCTGCAGTTGTTGTTGGGGAAGCAGTTGTTGTTGGGGCTGCAGTTGTTGTTGGGGCAGCAGTTGTTGTTGGGGCTGCAGTTGTTGTTGGGGAAGCAGTTGTTGTTGGGGCAGCTGTTGTTGTTGGGGCTGCAGTTGTTGTTGGGGCAGCTGTTGTTGTTGGGGCTGCAGTTGTTGTTGGGGAAGCATTTGTTGTTGGGGCAGCTGTTGTTGTTGGGGAAGCAGTTGTTGTTGGGGCAGCAGTTGTTGTTGGGGCAGCTGTTGTTGTTGGGGCTGCAGTTGTTGTTGGGGCTGCAGTTGTTGTTGGGGCAGCTGTTGTTGTTGGGGCAGCAGTTGTTGTTGGGGCTGCAGTTGTTGTTGGGGCAGCTGTTGTTGTTGGGGCTGCAGTTGTTGTTGGGGAAGCAGTTGTTGTTGGGGCAGCAGTTGTTGTTGGGGCAGCTGTTGTTGTTGGGGCAGCTGTTGTTGTTGGGGCAGCAGTTGTTGTTGGGGCTGCAGTTGTTGTTGGGGCAGCTGTTGTTGTTGGGGCAGCAGTTGTTGTTGGGGCAGCTGTTGTTGTTGGGGCAGCAGTTGTTGTTGGGGCTGCAGTTGTTGTTGGGGCTGTAGTTGTTGTTGGGGCTGCAGTTGTTGTTGGGGCAGCAGTTGTTGTTGGGGCAGCTGTTGTTGTTGGGGCTGCAGTTGTTGTTGGGGCAGTTGTTGTTGGGGCTGCAGTTGTTGTTGGGGCAGATGTTGTTGTTGGGGCAGCAGTTGTTGTTGGGGCAGTTGTTGTTGGGGCTGCAGTTGTTGTTGGGGCAGATGTTGTTGTTGGGGCAGATGTTGTTGTTGGGGCAGCTGTTGTTGTTGGGGCTGCAGTTGTTGTTGGGGCAGCAGTTGTTGTTGGGGCTGTAGTTGTTGGGGCTGCAGTTGTTGTTGGGGCAGCTGTTGTTGTTGGGGCTGCTGTTGTTGTTGGGGCTGCAGTTGTTGTTGGGGCAGCAGTTGTTGTTGGGGCAGCAGTTGTTGTTGGGGCAGCTGTTGTTGTTGGGGCTACAGTTGTTGTTGGGGTTGTAGTTGTTGTTGGGGCAGCTGTTGTTGTTGGGGCAGCAGTTGTTGTTGGGGCAGATGTTGTTGTTGGGGCTGAAGCTGTTGTTGGGGCTGCAGTTGTTGTTGGGGCAGCAGTTGTTGTTGGGGCAGCTGTTGTTGTTGGGGAAGCAGTTGTTGTTGGGGCTGCAGTTGTTGTTGGGGCAGCAGTTGTTGTTGGGGCAGCTGTTGTTGTTGGGGCTGCAGTTGTTGTTGGGGCTGTAGTTGTTGTTGGGGAAGCAGTTGTTGTTGGGGCAGCAGTTGTTGTTGGGGCAGCAGTTGTTGTTGGGGAAGCAGTTGTTGTTGGGGCAGCAGTTGTTGTTGGGGCTGCAGTCGTTGTTGGGGCAGCAGTTGTTGGGGCAGCTGTTGTTGTTGGGGCAGCAGTTGTTGTTGGGGCTGCAGTTGTTGTTGGGGCTGTAGTTGTTGTTGGGGCTGCAGTTGTTGTTGGGGCAGCTGTTGTTGTTGGGGCAGCAGTTGTTGTTGGGGCTCCAGTTGTTGTTGGGGAAGCAGTTGTTGTTGGGGCAGCAGTTGTTGTTGGGGCAGCAGTTGTTGTTGGGGCTGTAGTTGTTGTTGGGGCAGCAGTTGTTGTTGGGGCTGCAGTTGTTGTTGGGGCTGTAGTTGTTGTTGGGACAGCAGTTGTTGTTGGGGCAGCAGTTGTTGTTGGGGCAGCTGTTGTTGTTGGGGCAGCAGTTGTTGTTGGGGCTGCAGTTGTTGTTGGGGCTGTAGTTGTTGTTGGGGCTGCAGTTGTTGTTGGGGCAGCTGTTGTTGTTGGGGCTGCAGTTGTTGGGGCAGCAGTTGTTGTTGGGGCAGCTGTTGTTGTTGGGGCTGCAGTTGTTGTTGGGGCAGCAGTTGTTGTTGGGGCAGCAGTTGTTGTTGGGGCAGCAGTTGTTGTTGGGGAAGCAGTTGTTGTTGGGGCTGTAGTTGTTGTTGGGACAGCAGTTGTTGTTGGGGCAGCAGTTGTTGTTGGGGCAGCAGTTGTTGTTGGGGCTGTAGTTGTTGTTGGGGCAGCTGTTGTTGTTGGGGCTGAAGTTGTTGTTGGGGCAGCAGTTGTTGTTTGCGCTGCAGTTGTTGTTGGGGCAGCAGTTGTTGTTGGGGCTACAGTTGTTGTTGGGGCTGTAGTTGTTGTTGGGACAGCAGTTGTTGTTGGGGCTGCAGTTGTTGTTGGGGAAGCAGTTGTTGTTGGGGCAGCAGTTGTTGTTGGGGAAGCAGTTGTTGTTGTGGCAGCAGTTGTTGTTGGGGCTGTAGTTGTTGTTGGGGCTGTAGTTGTTGTTGGGGCAGCAGTTGTTGTTGGGGCAGCTGTTGTTGTTGGGGCAGCTGTTGTTGTTGGGGCTGCAGTTGTTGTTGGGGCTGTAGTTGTTGTTGGGACAGCAGTTGTTGTTGGGGCAGCTGTTGTTGTTGGGGCAGCAGTTGTTGTTGGGGCTGCAGTTGTTGTTGGGGCAGCAGTTGTTGTTGGGGCTACAGTTGTTGTTGGGGCTGTAGTTGTTGTTGGGGCAGCTGTTGTTGTTGGGGCAGCAGTTGTTGTTGGGGAAGCAGTTGTTGTTGGGGCTGCAGTTGTTGTTGGGGCAGCAGTTGTTGTTGGGGCTGCAGTTGTTGGGGAAGCAGTTGTTGTTGGGGCAGCTGTTGTTGTTGGGGCTGCAGTTGTTGTTGGGGCAGCAGTTGTTGATGGGGCTGCAGTTGTTGTTGGGGAAGCAGTTGTTGTTGGGGCTGCAGTTGTTGTTGGGGCAGCAGTTGTTGTTGGGGCAGCAGTTGTTGTTGGGGAAGCAGTTGTTGTTGGGGCATCAGTTGTTGTTGGGGAAGCAGTTCTTGTTGGGGCAGCAGTTGTTGTTGGGGCAGCTGTTGTTGTTGGGGCAGCAGTTGTTGTTGGGGCAGCAGTTGTTGTTGGGGCTGCAGTTGTTGTTGGGGAAGCAGTTGTTGTTGGGGCTGCAGTTGTTGTTGGGGCTGTAGTTGTTGTTGGGGCTGCAGTTGTTGTTGGGGCAGCTGTTGTTGTTGGGGCTGCAGTTGTTGTTGGGGCTGTAGTTGTTGTTGGGGCTGCAGTTGTTGTTGGGGCAGCAGTTGTTGTTGGGGCAGCTGTTGTTGTTGGGGCAGCAGTTGATGTTGGGGCTGTAGTTGTTGTTGGGGCAGCTGTTGTTGTTGGGGCAGCTGTTGTTGTTGGGACTGCAGTTGTTGTTGGGGCAGCAGTCGTTGTTGGGGCAGCAGTTGTTGTTGGGGCTGCAGTTGTTGTTGGGGCAGCAGTTGTTGTTGGGGCTGCAGTTGTTGTTGGGACAGCAGTTGTTGTTGGGGCAGCAGTTGTTGTTGGGGCAGCTGTTGTTGTTGGGGCAGCAGTTGTTGTTGGGGCTGTAGTTGTTGTTGGGGCAGCTGTTGTTGTTGGGGCAGCTGTTGTTGTTGGGGCTGCAGTTGTTGTTGGGGCAGCTGTTGTGGTTGGGGCTGCAGTTGTTGTTGGGGCTGTAGTTGTAGTTGGGGCTGCAGTTGTTGTTGGGGCAGCTGTTGTTGTTGGGGCTGTAGTTGTTGTTGGGACAGCAGTTGTTGTTGGGGCTGCAGTTGTTGTTGGGGCTGTAGTTGTTGTTGGGGCAGCAGTTGTTGTTGGGGCAGCAGTTGTTGTTGGGGCTGCAGTTGTTGTTGGGGCAGCAGTTGTTGTTGGGGCTGCAGTTGTTGTTGGGGAAGCAGTTGTTGTTGGGGCTGCAGTTGTTGTTGGGGCTGTAGTTGTTGTTGGGGCTGCAGTTGTTGTTGGGGCAGCTGTTGTTGTTGGGGCTGCAGTTGTTGTTGGGGCTGCAGTTGTTGTTGGGGCTGCAGTTGTTGATGGGGCAGCAGTTGTTGTTGGGGAAGCAGTTGTTGTTGGGGCAGCAGTTGTTGTTGGGGCTGTAGTTGTTGTTGGGGCAGCAGTTGTTGTTGGGGCAGCTGTTGTTGTTGCGGCAGCAGTTGTTGTTGGGGCTGCAGTTGTTGTTGGGGCTGTAGTTGTTGTTGGGGCAGCAGTTGTTGTTGGGGCAGCAGTTGTTGTTGGGGCTGCAGTTGTTGTTGGGGCAGCAGTTGTTGTTGGGGCTGCAGTTGTTGTTGGGGAAGCAGTTGTTGTTGGGGCAGCAGTTGTTGTTGGGGCTGTAGTTGTTGTTGGGGCTGCAGTTGTTGTTGGGGCAGCTGTTGTTGTTGGGGCTGCAGTTGTTGTTGGGGCTGCAGTTGTTGTTGGGGCTGTAGTTGTTGTTGGGGCAGCTGTTGTTGTTGGGGCAGCAGTTGTTGTTGGGGCAGCTGTTGTTGTTGGGGCAGCTGTTGTTGTTGGGGCAGCAGTTGTTGTTGGGGCTGTAGTTGTTGTTGGGGCAGCTGTTGTTGTTGGGGCAGCTGTTGTTGTTGGGACTGCAGTTGTTGTTGGGGCAGCAGTTGTTGTTGGGGCAGCAGTTGTTGTTGGGGCAGCAGTTGTTGTTGGGGAAGCAGTTGTTGTTGGGGCAGCAGTTGTTGTTGGGGCTGCAGTTGTTGTTGGGGCAGCAGTTGTTGTTGGGGCAGCTGTTGTTGTTGGGGCAGCAGTTGTTGTTGGGGCTGCAGTTGTTGTTGGGGCTGCAGTTGTTGTTGGGGCTGCAGTTGTTGTTGGGGCAGCTGTTGTTGTTGGGGCTGCAGTTGTTGTTGGGGCAGCAGTTGTTGTTGGGGCTGTAGTTGTTGGGGCTGTAGTTGTTGTTGGGGCAGCTGTTGTTGTTGGGGCTGCAGTTGTTGTTGGGGCTGCAGTTGTTGTTGGGGCAGCAGTTGTTGTTGGGGCAGCAGTTGTTGTTGGGGCTGCAGTTGTTGTTGGGGCAGCTGTTGTTGTTGGGGCTGCAGTTGTTGTTGGGGCAGCAGTTGTTGTTGGGGCTGTAGTTGTTGTTGGGGCAGCAGTTGTTGTTGGGGCAGCAGTTGTTGTTGGGGCAGCAGTTGTTGTTGGGGCTGCAGTTGTTGTTGGGGCAGCAGTTGTTGGTGGGGCTGCAGTTGTTGTTGGGGAAGCAGTTGTTGTTGGGGCTACAGTTGTTGTTGGGGCAGCAGTTGTTGTTGGGGCTGCAGTTGTTGTTGGGGCAGCAGTTGTTGTTGGGGCAGCAGTTGTTGTTGGGGAAGCAGTTGTTGTTGGGGCATCAGTTGTTGTTGGGGAAGCAGTTCTTGTTGGGGCAGCAGTTGTTGTTGGGGCAGCTGTTGTTGTTGGGGCAGCAGTTGTTGTTGGGGCAGCAGTTGTTGTTGGGGCTGCAGTTGTTGTTGGGGAAGCAGTTGTTGTTGGGGCTGCAGTTGTTGTTGGGGCTGTAGTTGTTGTTGGGGCTGCAGTTGTTGTTGGGGCAGCTGTTGTTGTTGGGGCTGCAGTTGTTGTTGGGGCTGTAGTTGTTGTTGGGGCTGCAGTTGTTGTTGGGGCAGCAGTTGTTGTTGGGGCAGCTGTTGTTGTTGGGGCAGCAGTTGATGTTGGGGCTGTAGTTGTTGTTGGGGCAGCTGTTGTTGTTGGGGCAGCTGTTGTTGTTGGGACTGCAGTTGTTGTTGGGGCAGCAGTCGTTGTTGGGGCAGCAGTTGTTGTTGGGGCTGCAGTTGTTGTTGGGGCAGCAGTTGTTGTTGGGGCTGCAGTTGTTGTTGGGACAGCAGTTGTTGTTGGGGCAGCAGTTGTTGTTGGGGCAGCTGTTGTTGTTGGGGCAGCAGTTGTTGTTGGGGCTGTAGTTGTTGTTGGGGCAGCTGTTGTTGTTGGGGCAGCTGTTGTTGTTGGGGCTGCAGTTGTTGTTGGGGCAGCTGTTGTGGTTGGGGCTGCAGTTGTTGTTGGGGCTGTAGTTGTAGTTGGGGCTGCAGTTGTTGTTGGGGCAGCTGTTGTTGTTGGGGCTGTAGTTGTTGTTGGGACAGCAGTTGTTGTTGGGGCTGCAGTTGTTGTTGGGGCTGTAGTTGTTGTTGGGGCAGCAGTTGTTGTTGGGGCAGCAGTTGTTGTTGGGGCTGCAGTTGTTGTTGGGGCAGCAGTTGTTGTTGGGGCTGCAGTTGTTGTTGGGGAAGCAGTTGTTGTTGGGGCTGCAGTTGTTGTTGGGGCTGTAGTTGTTGTTGGGGCTGCAGTTGTTGTTGGGGCAGCTGTTGTTGTTGGGGCTGCAGTTGTTGTTGGGGCTGCAGTTGTTGTTGGGGCTGCAGTTGTTGATGGGGCAGCAGTTGTTGTTGGGGAAGCAGTTGTTGTTGGGGCAGCAGTTGTTGTTGGGGCTGTAGTTGTTGTTGGGGCAGCAGTTGTTGTTGGGGCAGCTGTTGTTGTTGCGGCAGCAGTTGTTGTTGGGGCTGCAGTTGTTGTTGGGGCTGTAGTTGTTGTTGGGGCAGCAGTTGTTGTTGGGGCAGCAGTTGTTGTTGGGGCTGCAGTTGTTGTTGGGGCAGCAGTTGTTGTTGGGGCTGCAGTTGTTGTTGGGGAAGCAGTTGTTGTTGGGGCAGCAGTTGTTGTTGGGGCTGTAGTTGTTGTTGGGGCTGCAGTTGTTGTTGGGGCAGCTGTTGTTGTTGGGGCTGCAGTTGTTGTTGGGGCTGCAGTTGTTGTTGGGGCAGCTGTTGTTGTTGGGGCAGCAGTTGTTGTTTGGGCTGCAGTTGTTGTTGGGGCTGTAGTTGTTGTTGGGGCTGCAGTTGTTGTTGGGGCAGCTGTTGTTGTTGGGGCTGCAGTTGTTCGGGCAGCAGTTGTTGTTGGGGCAGCTGTTGATGTTGGGGCTGCAGTTGTTGTTGGGGCAGCAGTTGTTGTTGGGGCAGCAGTTGTTGTTGGGGCAGCAGTTGTTGTTGGGGAAGCAGTTGTTGTTGGGGCAGCAGCTGTTGTTGGGGCTGCAGTTGTTGTTGGGGCAGCAGTTGTTGTTGGGGCTGCAGTTGTTGTTGGGGAAGCAGTTGTTGGGGCAGCAGTTGTTGTTGGGGCAGCTGTTGTTGTTGGGGCTGCAGTTGTTGTTGGGGCAGCAGTTGTTGTTGGGGCTGCAGTTGTTGTTGGGGAAGCAGTTGTTGTTGGGGCTGCAGTTGTTGTTGGGACAGCAGTTGTTGTTGGGGCTGCAGTTGTTGTTGGGGCAGCAGTTGTTGTTGGGGCTGTAGTTGTTGGGGCTGCAGTTGTTGTTGGGGCAGCTGTTGTTGTTGTTGGGGCTGCAGTTGTTGTTGGGGAAGCAGTTGTTGTTGGGGCTGCAGTTGTTGTTGGGGCAGCAGTTGTTGTTGGGGAAGCAGTTGGTGTTGGGGCAGCTGTTGTTGTTGGGGCTGCAGTTGTTGTTGGGGCAGCAGTTGTTGTTGGGGCTGCAGTTGTTGTTGGGGAAGCAGTTGTTGTTGGGGCTGCAGTTGTTGTTGGGGCAGCAGTTGTTGTTGGGGCAGCAGTTGTTGTTGGGGAAGCAGTTGTTGTTGGGGCATCAGTTGTTGTTGGGGAAGCAGTTGTTGTTGGGGCAGCAGTTGTTGTTGGGGCAGCTGTTGTTGTTGGGGCAGCAGTTGTTGTTGGGGCTGTAGTTGTTGTTGGGGCAGCTGTTGTTGTTGGGGCAGCTGTTGTTGTTGGGGCTGCAGTTGTTGTTGGGGCAGCTGTTGTTGTTGGGGCTGCAGTTGTTGGGGCAGCAGTTGTTGTTGGGGCAGCTGTTGTTGTTGGGGCAGCAGTTGTTGTTGGGGAAGCAGTTGTTGTTGGGACAGCAGTTGTTGTTGGGGCTGCAGTTGTTGTTGGGGCAGCAGTTGTTGTTGGGGCAGCAGTTGTTGTTGGGGCTGTAGTTGTTGTTGGGGAAGCAGTTGTTGTTGGGGCTGCAGTTGTTGTTGGGGCAGCAGTTGTTGTTGGGGCAGCAGTTGTTGTTGGGGAAGCAGTTGTTGTTGGGGCATCAGTTGTTGTTGGGGAAGCAGTTGTTGTTGGGGCAGCAGTTGTTGTTGGGGCAGCTGTTGTTGTTGGGGCAGCAGTTGTTGTTGGGGCTGTAGTTGTTGTTGGGGCAGCTGTTGTTGTTGGGGCAGCTGTTGTTGTTGGGGCTGCAGTTGTTGTTGGGGCAGCTGTTGTTGTTGGGGCTGCAGTTGTTGGGGCAGCAGTTGTTGTTGGGGCAGCTGTTGTTGTTGGGGCAGCAGTTGTTGTTGGGACTGCAGTTGTTGTTGGGGCAGCAGTTGTTGTTGGGGCAGCAGTTGTTGTTGGGGCAGCAGTTGTTGTTGGGGAAGCAGTTGTTGTTGGGGCAGCAGTTGTTGTTGGGGCTGCAGTTGTTGTTGGGGCAGCAGTTGTTGTTGGGGCAGCTGTTGTTGTTGGGGCAGCAGTTGTTGTTGGGGCTGCAGTTGTTGTTGGGGCTGCAGTTGTTGTTGGGGCTGCAGTTGTTGTTGGGGCAGCTGTTGTTGTTGGGGCTGCAGTTGTTGTTGGGGCAGCAGTTGTTGTTGGGGCTGTAGTTGTTGGGGCTGTAGTTGTTGTTGGGTCAGCTGTTGTTGTTGGGGCTGCAGTTGTTGTTGGGGCTGCAGTTGTTGTTGGGGCAGCAGTTGTTGTTGGGGCAGCAGTTGTTGTTGGGGCTGCAGTTGTTGTTGGGGCAGCTGTTGTTGTTGGGGCTGCAGTTGTTGTTGGGGCAGCAGTTGTTGTTGGGGCTGTAGTTGTTGTTGGGGCAGCAGTTGTTGTTGGGGCAGCAGTTGTTGTTGGGGCAGCAGTTGTTGTTGGGGCTGCAGTTGTTGTTGGGGCAGCAGTTGTTGGTGGGGCTGCAGTTGTTGTTGGGGAAGCAGTTGTTGTTGGGGCTACAGTTGTTGTTGGGGCAGCAGTTGTTGTTGGGGCTGCAGTTGTTGTTGGGGAAGCAGTTGTTGTTGGGGCAGCTGTTGTTGTTGGGGCTGCAGTTGTTGTTGGGGCAGCAGTTGTTGTTGGGGCTGCAGTTGTTGTTGGGGAAGCAGTTGTTGTTGGGGCTGCAGTTGTTGTTGGGGCAGCAGTTGTTGTTGGGGCAGCAGTTGTTGTTGGGGAAGCAGTTGTTGTTGGGGCATCAGTTGTTGTTGGGGAAGCAGTTGTTGTTGGGGCAGCAGTTGTTGTTGGGGCAGCTGTTGTTGTTGGGGCAGCAGTTGTTGTTGGGGCTGTAGTTGTTGTTGGGGCAGCTGTTGTTGGGGCAGCTGTTGTTGTTGGGGCTGCAGTTGTTGTTGGGGCAGCTGTTGTTGTTGGGGCTGCAGTTGTTGGGGCAGCAGTTGTTGTTGGGGCAGCTGTTGTTGTTGGGGCAGCAGTTGTTGTTGGGGAAGCAGTTGTTGTTGGGGCAGCAGTTGTTGTTGGGGCTGCAGTTGTTGTTGGGGCAGCTGTTGTTGTTGGGGCAGCTGTTGTTGTTGGGGCAGCAGTTGTTGTTGGGACAGCAGTTGTTGTTGGGGCTGCAGTTGTTGTTGGGGCAGCAGTTGTTGTTGGGGCTGCAGTTGTTGTTGGGGCAGCTGTTGTTGTTGGGGCAGCAGTTGTTGTTTGGGCTGCAGTTGTTGTTGGGGCTGTAGTTGTTGTTGGGGCTGCAGTTGTTGTTGGGGCAGCTGTTGTTGTTGGGGCTGCAGTTGTTCGGGCAGCAGTTGTTGTTGGGGCAGCTGTTGATGTTGGGGCTGCAGTTGTTGTTGGGGCAGCAGTTGTTGTTGGGGCAGCAGTTGTTGTTGGGGAAGCTGTTGTTGTTGGGGCTGCAGTTGTTCGGGCAGCAGTTGTTGTTGGGGCAGCTGTTGATGTTGGGGCTGCAGTTGTTGTTGGGGCAGCAGTTGTTGTTGGGGCAGCAGTTGTTGTTGGGGCTGCAGTTGTTGTTGGGGAAGCAGTTGTTGTTGGGGCAGCAGTTGTTGTTGGGGCAGCTGTTGTTGTTGGGGCTGCAGTTGTTGTTGGGGCAGCAGTTGTTGTTGGGGCTGCAGTTGTTGTTGGGGAAGCAGTTGTTGTTGGGGCTGCAGTTGTTGTTGGGACAGCAGTTGTTGTTGGGGCTGCAGTTGTTGTTGGGGAAGCAGTTGTTGTTGGGGCAGCTGTTGTTGTTGGGGCTGCAGTTGTTGTTGGGGCAGCAGTTGTTGTTGGGGCAGCAGTTGTTGTTGGGGCTGCAGTTGTTGTTGGGGCTGTAGTTGTTGTTGGGGCTGCAGTTGTTGTTGGGGCAGTTGTTGTTGGGGCAGCAGTTGTTGTTGGGGCTGCAGTTGTTGTTGGGGCAGCAGTTGTTGTTGGGGCTGTAGTTGTTGGGGCTGCAGTTGTTGTTGGGGCAGCTGTTGTTGTTGTTGGGGCTGCAGTTGTTGTTGGGGAAGCAGTTGTTGTTGGGGCTGCAGTTGTTGTTGGGGCAGCAGTTGTTGTTGGGGCAGCTGTTGTTGTTGGGGCTGCAGTTGTTGTTGGGGCTGCAGTTGTTGTTGGGGCAGCAGTTGTTGTTGGGGAAGCAGTTGTTGTTGGGGCAGCAGTTGTTGTTGGGGCTGTAGTTGTTGTTGGGGCAGCAGTTGTTGTTGGGGCAGCTGTTGTTGTTGCGGCAGCAGTTGTTGTTGGGGCTGCAGTTGTTGTTGGGGCTGTAGTTGTTGTTGGGGCAGCAGTTGTTGTTGGGGCAGCAGTTGTTGTTGGGGCTGCAGTTGTTGTTGGGGCAGCAGTTGTTGTTGGGGCTGCAGTTGTTGTTGGGGAAGCAGTTGTTGTTGGGGCAGCAGTTGTTGTTGGGGCTGTAGTTGTTGTTGGGGCTGCAGTTGTTGTTGGGGAAGCTGTTGTTGTTGGGGCTGCAGTTGTTGTTGGGGCAGCTGTTGTTGTTGCGGCAGCAGTTGTTGTTGGGGCTGCAGTTGTTGTTGGGGCTGTAGTTGTTGTTGGGGCAGCAGTTGTTGTTGGGGCAGCAGTTGTTGTTGGGGCTGCAGTTGTTGTTGGGGCAGCAGTTGTTGTTGGGGCTGCAGTTGTTGTTGGGGAAGCAGTTGTTGTTGGGGCAGCAGTTGTTGTTGGGGCTGTAGTTGTTGTTGGGGCTGCAGTTGTTGTTGGGGAAGCTGTTGTTGTTGGGGCTGCAGTTGTTGTTGGGGCTGCAGTTGTTGTTGGGGCAGCAGTTGTTGTTGGGGCAGCTGTTGTTGTTGGGGCTGCAGTTGTTGTTGGGGCAGCAGTTGTTGTTGGGGCTGCAGTTGTTGTTGGGGAAGCAGTTGTTGTTGGGGCTGCAGTTGTTGTTGGGGCTGTAGTTGTTGTTGGGGCTGTAGTTGTTGTTGGGGCAGCAGTTGTTGTTGGGGCAGCTGTTGTTGTTGGGGCAGCAGTTGTTGTTTGGGCTGCAGTTGTTGTTGGGGCTGTAGTTGTTGTTGGGGCTGCAGTTGTTGTTGGGGCAGCTGTTGTTGTTGGGGCTGCAGTTGTTCGGGCAGCAGTTGTTGTTGGGGCAGCTGTTGATGTTGGGGCTGCAGTTGTTGTTGGGGCAGCAGTTGTTGTTGGGGCAGCAGTTGTTGTTGGGGCAGCAGTTGTTGTTGGGGAAGCAGTTGTTGTTGGGGCAGCAGCTGTTGTTGGGGCTGCAGTTGTTGTTGGGGCAGCAGTTGTTGTTGGGGCTGCAGTTGTTGTTGGGGAAGCAGTTGTTGGGGCAGCAGTTGTTGTTGGGGCAGCTGTTGTTGTTGGGGCTGCAGTTGTTGTTGGGGCAGCAGTTGTTGTTGGGGCTGCAGTTGTTGTTGGGGAAGCAGTTGTTGTTGGGGCTGCAGTTGTTGTTGGGACAGCAGTTGTTGTTGGGGCTGCAGTTGTTGTTGGGGCAGCAGTTGTTGTTGGGGCTGTAGTTGTTGGGGCTGCAGTTGTTGTTGGGGCAGCTGTTGTTGTTGTTGGGGCTGCAGTTGTTGTTGGGGAAGCAGTTGTTGTTGGGGCTGCAGTTGTTGTTGGGGCAGCAGTTGTTGTTGGGGAAGCAGTTGTTGTTGGGGCTACAGTTGTTGTTGGGGCAGCAGTTGTTGTTGGGGCTGCAGTTGTTGTTGGGGAAGCAGTTGGTGTTGGGGCAGCTGTTGTTGTTGGGGCTGCAGTTGTTGTTGGGGCAGCAGTTGTTGTTGGGGCTGCAGTTGTTGTTGGGGAAGCAGTTGTTGTTGGGGCTGCAGTTGTTGTTGGGGCAGCAGTTGTTGTTGGGGCAGCAGTTGTTGTTGGGGAAGCAGTTGTTGTTGGGGCATCAGTTGTTGTTGGGGAAGCAGTTGTTGTTGGGGCAGCAGTTGTTGTTGGGGCAGCTGTTGTTGTTGGGGCAGCAGTTGTTGTTGGGGCTGTAGTTGTTGTTGGGGCAGCTGTTGTTGTTGGGGCAGCTGTTGTTGTTGGGGCTGCAGTTGTTGTTGGGGCAGCTGTTGTTGTTGGGGCTGCAGTTGTTGGGGCAGCAGTTGTTGTTGGGGCAGCTGTTGTTGTTGGGGCAGCAGTTGTTGTTGGGGAAGCAGTTGTTGTTGGGACAGCAGTTGTTGTTGGGGCTGCAGTTGTTGTTGGGGCAGCAGTTGTTGTTGGGGCAGCAGTTGTTGTTGGGGCTGTAGTTGTTGTTGGGGCAGCTGTTGTTGTTGGGGCAGCAGTTGTTGTTGGGGCAGCTGTTGTTGTTGGGGCTGAAGCTGTTGTTGGGGCAGCAGTTGTTGTTGGGGCAGCTGTTGTTGTTGGGGCTGCAGTTGTTGTTGGGGCAGCAGTTGTTGGTGGGGCAGCTGTTGTTGTTGGGGCTGCAGTTGTTGTTGGGGCAGCTGTTGTTGTTGGGGCTGCAGTTGTTGGGGCAGCAGTTGTTGTTGGGGCAGCTGTTGTTGTTGGGGCAGCAGTTGTTGTTGGGGAAGCAGTTGTTGTTGGGACAGCAGTTGTTGTTGGGGCTGCAGTTGTTGTTGGGGCAGCAGTTGTTGTTGGGGCAGCAGTTGTTGTTGGGGCTGTAGTTGTTGTTGGGGCAGCTGTTGTTGTTGGGGCAGCAGTTGTTGTTGGGGCAGCTGTTGTTGTTGGGGCTGAAGCTGTTGTTGGGGCAGCAGTTGTTGTTGGGGCAGCTGTTGTTGTTGGGGCTGCAGTTGTTGTTGGGGCAGCAGTTGTTGGTGGGGCTGCAGTTGTTGTTGGGGAAGCAGTTGTTGTTGGGGCTACAGTTGTTGTTGTGGCAGCAGTTGTTGTTGGGGCTGCAGTTGTTGTTGGGGAAGCAGTTGGTGTTGGGGCAGCTGTTGTTGTTGGGGCTGCAGTTGTTGTTGGGGCAGCAGTTGTTGTTGGGGAAGCAGTTGTTGTTGTGGCAGCAGTTGTTGTTGGGGCTGCAGTTGTTGTTGGGGAAGCAGTTGGTGTTGGGGCAGCTGTTGTTGTTGGGGCTGCAGTTGTTGTTGGGGCAGCAGTTGTTGTTGGGGAAGCAGTTGTTGTTGGGGCAGCAGTTGTTGTTGGGGCTGTAGTTGTTGTTGGGGCTGTAGTTGTTGTTGGGGCAGCAGTTGTTGTTGGGGCAGCTGTTGTTGTTGGGGCAGCAGTTGTTGTTTGGGCTGCAGTTGTTGTTGGGGCTGTAGTTGTTGTTGGGGCTGCAGTTGTTGTTGGGGCAGCTGTTGTTGTTGGGGCTGCAGTTGTTGTTGGGGCAGCTGTTGTTGTTGGGGCAGCTGTTGTTGTTGGGGCAGCAGTTGTTGTTGGGACAGCAGTTGTTGTTGGGGCTGCAGTTGTTGTTGGGGCAGCAGTTGTTGTTGGGGCTGCAGTTGTTGTTGGGGCAGCTGTTGTTGTTGGGGCAGCAGTTGTTGTTTGGGCTGCAGTTGTTGTTGGGGCTGTAGTTGTTGTTGGGGCTGCAGTTGTTGTTGGGGCAGCTGTTGTTGTTGGGGCTGCAGTTGTTCGGGCAGCAGTTGTTGTTGGGGCAGCTGTTGATGTTGGGGCTGCAGTTGTTGTTGGGGCAGCAGTTGTTGTTGGGGCAGCAGTTGTTGTTGGGGAAGCTGTTGTTGTTGGGGCTGCAGTTGTTCGGGCAGCAGTTGTTGTTGGGGCAGCTGTTGATGTTGGGGCTGCAGTTGTTGTTGGGGCAGCAGTTGTTGTTGGGGCAGCAGTTGTTGTTGGGGCTGCAGTTGTTGTTGGGGAAGCAGTTGTTGTTGGGGCAGCAGTTGTTGTTGGGGCAGCTGTTGTTGTTGGGGCTGCAGTTGTTGTTGGGGCAGCAGTTGTTGTTGGGGCTGCAGTTGTTGTTGGGGAAGCAGTTGTTGTTGGGGCTGCAGTTGTTGTTGGGACAGCAGTTGTTGTTGGGGCTGCAGTTGTTGTTGGGGAAGCAGTTGTTGTTGGGGCAGCTGTTGTTGTTGGGGCTGCAGTTGTTGTTGGGGCAGCAGTTGTTGTTGGGGCAGCAGTTGTTGTTGGGGCTGCAGTTGTTGTTGGGGCTGTAGTTGTTGTTGGGGCTGCAGTTGTTGTTGGGGCAGTTGTTGTTGGGGCAGCAGTTGTTGTTGGGGCTGCAGTTGTTGTTGGGGCAGCAGTTGTTGTTGGGGATGCAGTTGTTGTTGGGGAAGCAGTTGTTGTTGGGGCAGCAGTTGTTGTTGGGGAAGCAGTTGTTGTTGGGGCAGCAGTTGTTGTTGGGGCTGTAGTTGTTGTTGGGGCTGTAGTTGTTGTTGGGGCAGCAGTTGTTGTTGGGGCAGCTGTTGTTGTTGGGGCAGCAGTTGTTGTTTGGGCTGCAGTTGTTGTTGGGGCTGTAGTTGTTGTTGGGGCTGCAGTTGTTGTTGGGGCAGCTGTTGTTGTTGGGGCTGCAGTTGTTGTTGGGGCTGCAGTTGTTGTTGGGGCTGTAGTTGTTGTTGGAGCTGCAGTTGTTGTTGGGGCAGTTGTTGTTGGGGCATCAGTTGTTGTTGGGGCTGCAGTTGTTGTTGGGGCAGCAGTTGTTGTTGGGGCTGTAGTTGTTGGGGCTGCAGTTGTTGTTGGGGCAGCTGTTGTTGTTGTTGGGGCTGCAGTTGTTGTTGGGGAAGCAGTTGTTGTTGGGGCTGCAGTTGTTGTTGGGGCAGCAGTTGTTGTTGGGGCAGCTGTTGTTGTTGGGGCTGCAGTTGTTGTTGGGGCTGCAGTTGTTGTTGGGGCTGCAGTTGTTGTTGGGGCAGCAGTTGTTGTTGGGGCAGCTGTTGTTGTTGCGGCAGCAGTTGTTGTTGGGGCTGCAGTTGTTGTTGGGGCTGTAGTTGTTGTTGGGGCAGCAGTTGTTGTTGGGGCAGCAGTTGTTGTTGGGGCTGCAGTTGTTGTTGGGGCAGCAGTTGTTGTTGGGGCTGCAGTTGTTGTTGGGGAAGCAGTTGTTGTTGGGGCAGCAGTTGTTGTTGGGGCTGTAGTTGTTGTTGGGGCTGCAGTTGTTGTTGGGGAAGCTGTTGTTGTTGGGGCTGCAGTTGTTGTTGGGGCTGCAGTTGTTGTTGGGGCAGCAGTTGTTGTTGGGGCAGCTGTTGTTGTTGGGGCTGCAGTTGTTGTTGGGGCAGCAGTTGTTGTTGGGGAAGCAGTTGTTGTTGGGGCTGCAGTTGTTGTTGGGGCAGCAGTTGTTGTTGGGGCAGCAGTTGTTGTTGGGGCTGAAGTTGTTGTTGGGGCAGCAGTTGTTGTTGGGGAAGCAGTTGTTGTTGGGGCAGCAGTTGTTGTTGGGGCTGCAGTTGTTGTTGGGGCTGTAGTTGTTGTTGGGGCTGCAGTTGTTGTTGGGGAAGCAGTTGTTGTTGGGGCTGCAGTTGTTGTTGGGGCAGCAGTTGTTGGTGGGGCTGCAGTTGTTGTTGGGGAAGCAGTTGTTGTTGGGGCTGCAGTTGTTGTTGGGGCAGCAGTTGTTGTTGGGGCTGCAGTTGTTGTTGGGGAAGCAGTTGTTGTTGGGGCAGCTGTTGTTGTTGGGGCTGCAGTTGTTGTTGGGGCAGCAGTTGTTGTTGGGGCTGCAGTTGTTGTTGGGGCTGCAGTTGTTGTTGGGGCAGCTGTTGTTGTTGGGGCTGCAGTTGTTGTTGGGGCAGCAGTTGTTGTTGGGGCTGCAGTTGTTGTTGGGGCTGCAGTTGTTGTTGGGGAAGCAGTTGTTGTTGGGGCTGCAGTTGTTGTTGGGGCAGCAGTTGTTGTTGGGGCTGCAGTTGTTGTTGGGGCTGTAGTTGTTGTTGGGGCTGCAGTTGTTGTTGGGGCAGCTGTTGTTGTTGGGGCTGCAGTTGTTGTTGGGGCTGCAGTTGTTGTTGGGGCTGCAGTTGTTGTTGGGGCAGCAGTTGTTGTTGGGGAAGCAGTTGTTGTTGGGGCTGTAGTTGTTGTTGGGGCAGCAGTTGTTGTTGGGGCAGCTGTTGTTGTTGCGGCAGCAGTTGTTGTTGGGGCAGCAGTTGTTGTTGGGGCTGTAGTTGTTGTTTGGGCTGTAGTTGTTGTTGGGGCAGCAGTTGTTGTTGGGGCAGCTGTTGTTGTTGGGGCAGCAGTTGTTGTTTGGGCTGCAGTTGTTGTTGGGGCTGTAGTTGTTGTTGGGGCTGCAGTTGTTGTTGGGGCAGCTGTTGTTGTTGGGGCTGCAGTTGTTGGGGCAGCAGTTGTTGTTGGGGCAGCTGTTGATGTTGGGGCTGCAGTTGTTGTTGGGGCAGCAGTTGTTGTTGGGGCAGCAGTTGTTGTTGGGGCAGCAGTTGTTGTTGGGGAAGCAGTTGTTGTTGGGGCAGCAGTTGTTGTTGGGGCTGCAGTTGTTGTTGGGGCAGCAGTTGTTGTTGGGGCTGCAGTTGTTGTTGGGGAAGCAGTTGTTGTTGGGGCAGCAGTTGTTGTTGGGGCAGCTGTTGTTGTTGGGGCTGCAGTTGTTGTTGGGGCTGCAGTTGTTGTTGGGGAAGCAGTTGTTGTTGGGGCTGCAGTTGTTGTTGGGACAGCAGTTGTTGTTGGGGCTGCAGTTGTTGTTGGGGAAGCAGTTGTTGTTGGGGCAGCTGTTGTTGTTGGGGCTGCAGTTGTTGTTGGGGCAGCAGTTGTTGTTGGGGCTGCAGTTGTTGTTGGGGCTGTAGTTGTTGTTGGGGCTGCAGTTGTTGTTGGGGCAGTTGTTGTTGGGGCAGCAGTAGTTGTTGGGGCTGCAGTTGTTGTTGGGGCAGCAGTTGTTGTTGGGGCTGTAGTTGTTGGGGCTGCAGTTGTTGTTGGGGCAGCTGTTGTTGTTGTTGGGGCTGCAGTTGTTGTTGGGGAAGCAGTTGTTGTTGTTGGGGCTGCAGTTGTTGTTGGGGCAGCAGTTGTTGTTGGGGCAGCTGTTGTTGTTGGGGCTGCAGTTGTTGTTGGGGCAGCAGTTGTTGTTGGGGCTGCAGTTGTTGTTAGGGCTGTAGTTGTTGTTGGGGCTGCAGTTGTTGTTGGGGCAGCTGTTGTTGGGGCAGCTGTTGTTGTTGGGGCTGTAGTTGTTGTTGGGGCAGCAGTTGTTGTTGGGGCAGCAGTTGTTGTTGGGGCTGCAGTTGTTGTTGGGGCTGTAGTTGTTGTTGGGGCTGCAGTTGTTGTTGGGGCAGTTGTTGTTGGGGCAGCAGTTGTTGTTGGGGCTGTAGTTGTTGGGGCTGCAGTTGTTGTTGGGGCAGCTGTTGTTGTTGTTGGGGCTGCAGTTGTTGTTGGGGAAGCAGTTGTTGTTGGGGCT
The DNA here is from genome assembly GCF_949748355.1 of Melanostigma gelatinosum. NCBI lineage: Eukaryota > Metazoa > Chordata > Actinopteri > Perciformes > Zoarcidae > Melanostigma > Melanostigma gelatinosum. The sequence goes on along the minus strand of NC_136654.1, from coordinate 8,555,442 downwards.
GCAGTTGTTGTTGGGGCAGCAGTTGTTGTTGGGGCAGCTGTTGTTGTTGGGGCTGCAGTTGTTGTTGGGGCAGCAGTTGTTGTTGGGGCTGCAGTTGTTGTTGGGGCTGTAGTTGTTGTTGGGGCTGCAGTTGTTGTTGGGGCAGCTGTTGTTGTTGGGGCTGCAGTTGTTGTTGGGGCAGCAGTTGTTGTTGGGGCAGCAGTTGTTGTTGGGGCTGTAGTTGTTGTTGGGGCTGCAGTTGTTGTTGGGGCAGTTGTTGTTGGGGCAGCAGTTGTTGTTGGGGCTGCAGTTGTTGTTGGGGCAGCAGTTGTTGTTGGGGCTGTAGTTGTTGGGGCTGCAGTTGTTGTTGGGGCAGCTGTTGTTGTTGTTGGGGCTGCAGTTGTTGTTGGTGAAGCAGTTGTTGTTGGGGCTGCTGTTGTTGTTGGGGCAGCAGTTGTTGTTGGGGCAGCTGTTGTTGTTGGGGCTGCAGTTGTTGTTGGGGCAGCAGTTGTTGTTGGGGCTGCAGTTGTTGTTGGGGAAGCAGTTGTTGTTGGGGCTGCAGTTGTTGTTGGGGCAGCTGTTGTTGTTGGGGCAGCAGTTGTTGTTGGGGCTGTAGTTGTTGTTGGGGCTGCAGTTGTTGTTGGGGAAGCTGTTGTTGTTGGGGCTGCAGTTGTTGTTGGGGCTGCAGTTGTTGTTGGGGCAGCTGTTGTTGTTGGGGCTGCAGTTGTTGTTGGGGCAGCAGTTGTTGTTGGGGCTGCAGTTGTTGTTGGGGAAGCAGTTGTTGTTGGGGCTGCAGTTGTTGTTGGGGCAGCAGTTGTTGTTGGGGCAGCAGTTGTTGTTGGGGCTGAAGTTGTTGTTGGGGCAGCAGTTGTTGTTGGGGAAGCAGTTGTTGTTGGGGCAGCAGTTGTTGTTGGGGCTGCAGTTGTTGTTGGGGCTGTAGTTGTTGTTGGGGCTGCAGTTGTTGTTGGGGAAGCAGTTGTTGTTGGGGCTGCAGTTGTTGTTGGGGCAGCAGTTGTTGTTGGGGAAGCAGTTGTTGTTGGGGCTGCAGTTGTTGTTGGGGCAGCAGTTGTTGTTGGGGCTGCAGTTGTTGTTGGGGAAGCAGTTGTTGTTGGGGCAGCTGTTGTTGTTGGGGCTGCAGTTGTTGTTGGGGCAGCAGTTGTTGTTGGGGCTGCAGTTGTTGTTGGGGAAGCAGTTGTTGTTGGGGCTGCAGTTGTTGTTGGGGCAGCAGTTGTTGTTGGGGCAGCAGTTGTTGTTGGGGAAGCAGTTGTTGTTGGGGCATCAGTTGTTGTTGGGGAAGCAGTTGTTGTTGGGCCTGCAGTTGTTGGGGAAGCAGTTGTTGTTGGGGCAGCTGTTGTTGTTGGGGCTGCAGTTGTTGTTGGGGCAGCAGTTGTTGATGGGGCTGCAGTTGTTGTTGGGGAAGCAGTTGTTGTTGGGGCTGCAGTTGTTGTTGGGGCAGCAGTTGTTGTTGGGGCAGCAGTTGTTGTTGGGGAAGCAGTTGTTGTTGGGGCATCAGTTGTTGTTGGGGAAGCAGTTCTTGTTGGGGCAGCAGTTGTTGTTGGGGCAGCTGTTGTTGTTGGGGCAGCAGTTGTTGTTGGGGCAGCAGTTGTTGTTGGGGCTGCAGTTGTTGTTGGGGAAGCAGTTGTTGTTGGGGCTGCAGTTGTTGTTGGGGCTGTAGTTGTTGTTGGGGCTGCAGTTGTTGTTGGGGCAGCTGTTGTTGTTGGGGCTGCAGTTGTTGTTGGGGCTGCAGTTGTTGTTGGGGCTGCAGTTGTTGTTGGGGCAGCAGTTGTTGTTGGGGAAGCAGTTGTTGTTGGGGCAGCAGTTGTTGTTGGGGCTGCAGTTGTTGTTGGGGCTGTAGTTGTTGTTGGGGCAGCAGTTGTTGTTGGGGCAGCAGTTGTTGTTGGGGCTGCAGTTGTTGTTGGGGCTGCAGTTGTTGTTGGGGAAGCAGTTGTTGTTGGGGCAGCAGTTGTTGTTGGGGCTGTAGTTGTTGGGGCAGCAGTTGTTGTTGGGGCAGCTGTTGATGTTGGGGCTGCAGTTGTTGTTGGGGCAGCAGTTGTTGTTGGGGCAGCAGTTGTTGTTGGGGCAGCAGTTGTTGTTGGGGAAGCAGTTGTTGTTGGGGCAGCAGTTGTTGTTGGGGCAGCAGTTGTTGTTGGGGCTGAAGTTGTTGTTGGGGCAGCAGTTGTTGTTGGGGAAGCAGTTGTTGTTGGGGCAGCAGTTGTTGTTGGGGCTGCAGTTGTTGTTGGGGCTGTAGTTGTTGTTGGGGCTGCAGTTGTTGTTGGGGAAGCAGTTGTTGTTGGGGCTGCAGTTGTTGTTGGGGCAGCAGTTGTTGTTGGGGAAGCAGTTGTTGTTGGGGCTGCAGTTGTTGTTGGGGCAGCAGTTGTTGTTGGGGCTGCAGTTGTTGTTGGGGAAGCAGTTGTTGTTGGGGCAGCTGTTGTTGTTGGGGCTGCAGTTGTTGTTGGGGCAGCAGTTGTTGTTGGGGCTGCAGTTGTTGTTGGGGAAGCAGTTGTTGTTGGGGCTGCAGTTGTTGTTGGGGCAGCAGTTGTTGTTGGGGCAGCAGTTGTTGTTGGGGAAGCAGTTGTTGTTGGGGCATCAGTTGTTGTTGGGGAAGCAGTTGTTGTTGGGCCTGCAGTTGTTGGGGAAGCAGTTGTTGTTGGGGCAGCTGTTGTTGTTGGGGCTGCAGTTGTTGTTGGGGCAGCAGTTGTTGATGGGGCTGCAGTTGTTGTTGGGGAAGCAGTTGTTGTTGGGGCTGCAGTTGTTGTTGGGGCAGCAGTTGTTGTTGGGGCAGCAGTTGTTGTTGGGGAAGCAGTTGTTGTTGGGGCATCAGTTGTTGTTGGGGAAGCAGTTCTTGTTGGGGCAGCAGTTGTTGTTGGGGCAGCTGTTGTTGTTGGGGCAGCAGTTGTTGTTGGGGCAGCAGTTGTTGTTGGGGCAGCAGTTGTTGTTGGGGCTGAAGTTGTTGTTGGGGCAGCAGTTGTTGTTGGGGAAGCAGTTGTTGTTGGGGCAGCAGTTGTTGTTGGGGCTGCAGTTGTTGTTGGGGCTGTAGTTGTTGTTGGGGCTGCAGTTGTTGTTGGGGAAGCAGTTGTTGTTGGGGCTGCAGTTGTTGTTGGGGCAGCAGTTGTTGTTGGGGAAGCAGTTGTTGTTGGGGCTGCAGTTGTTGTTGGGGCAGCAGTTGTTGTTGGGGCTGCAGTTGTTGTTGGGGCTGTAGTTGTTGTTGGGGCTGCAGTTGTTGTTGGGGAAGCAGTTGTTGTTGGGGCTGCAGTTGTTGTTGGGGCAGCAGTTGTTGGTGGGGCTGCAGTTGTTGTTGGGGAAGCAGTTGTTGTTGGGGCTGCAGTTGTTGTTGGGGCAGCAGTTGTTGTTGGGGCTGCAGTTGTTGTTGGGGAAGCAGTTGTTGTTGGGGCAGCTGTTGTTGTTGGGGCTGCAGTTGTTGTTGGGGCAGCAGTTGTTGTTGGGGCTGCAGTTGTTGTTGGGGCTGCAGTTGTTGTTGGGGCAGCTGTTGTTGTTGGGGCTGCAGTTGTTGTTGGGGCAGCAGTTGTTGTTGGGGCTGCAGTTGTTGTTGGGGCTGCAGTTGTTGTTGGGGAAGCAGTTGTTGTTGGGGCTGCAGTTGTTGTTGGGGCAGCAGTTGTTGTTGGGGCTGCAGTTGTTGTTGGGGCTGTAGTTGTTGTTGGGGCTGCAGTTGTTGTTGGGGCAGCTGTTGTTGTTGGGGCTGCAGTTGTTGTTGGGGCTGCAGTTGTTGTTGGGGCTGCAGTTGTTGTTGGGGCAGCAGTTGTTGTTGGGGAAGCAGTTGTTGTTGGGGCTGTAGTTGTTGTTGGGGCAGCAGTTGTTGTTGGGGCAGCTGTTGTTGTTGCGGCAGCAGTTGTTGTTGGGGCAGCAGTTGTTGTTGGGGCTGTAGTTGTTGTTTGGGCTGTAGTTGTTGTTGGGGCAGCAGTTGTTGTTGGGGCAGCTGTTGTTGTTGGGGCAGCAGTTGTTGTTTGGGCTGCAGTTGTTGTTGGGGCTGTAGTTGTTGTTGGGGCTGCAGTTGTTGTTGGGGCAGCTGTTGTTGTTGGGGCTGCAGTTGTTGGGGCAGCAGTTGTTGTTGGGGCAGCTGTTGATGTTGGGGCTGCAGTTGTTGTTGGGGCAGCAGTTGTTGTTGGGGCAGCAGTTGTTGTTGGGGCAGCAGTTGTTGTTGGGGAAGCAGTTGTTGTTGGGGCAGCAGTTGTTGTTGGGGCTGCAGTTGTTGTTGGGGCAGCAGTTGTTGTTGGGGCTGCAGTTGTTGTTGGGGAAGCAGTTGTTGTTGGGGCAGCAGTTGTTGTTGGGGCAGCTGTTGTTGTTGGGGCTGCAGTTGTTGTTGGGGCTGCAGTTGTTGTTGGGGAAGCAGTTGTTGTTGGGGCTGCAGTTGTTGTTGGGACAGCAGTTGTTGTTGGGGCTGCAGTTGTTGTTGGGGAAGCAGTTGTTGTTGGGGCAGCTGTTGTTGTTGGGGCTGCAGTTGTTGTTGGGGCAGCAGTTGTTGTTGGGGCTGCAGTTGTTGTTGGGGCTGTAGTTGTTGTTGGGGCTGCAGTTGTTGTTGGGGCAGTTGTTGTTGGGGCAGCAGTAGTTGTTGGGGCTGCAGTTGTTGTTGGGGCAGCAGTTGTTGTTGGGGCTGTAGTTGTTGGGGCTGCAGTTGTTGTTGGGGCAGCTGTTGTTGTTGTTGGGGCTGCAGTTGTTGTTGGGGAAGCAGTTGTTGTTGTTGGGGCTGCAGTTGTTGTTGGGGCAGCAGTTGTTGTTGGGGCAGCTGTTGTTGTTGGGGCTGTAGTTGTTGTTGGGGCAGCAGTTGTTGTTGGGGCAGCAGTTGTTGTTGGGGCTGCAGTTGTTGTTGGGGCTGTAGTTGTTGTTGGGGCTGCAGTTGTTGTTGGGGCAGTTGTTGTTGGGGCAGCAGTTGTTGTTGGGGCTGTAGTTGTTGGGGCTGCAGTTGTTGTTGGGGCAGCTGTTGTTGTTGTTGGGGCTGCAGTTGTTGTTGGGGAAGCAGTTGTTGTTGGGGCTGCAGTTGTTGTTGGGGCAGCAGTTGTTGTTGGGGCAGCTGTTGTTGTTGGGGCTGCAGTTGTTGTTGGGGCAGCAGTTGTTGTTGGGGCTGCAGTTGTTGTTGGGGCTGTAGTTGTTGTTGGGGCTGCAGTTGTTGTTGGGGCAGCTGTTGTTGTTGGGGCTGCAGTTGTTGTTGGGGCAGCAGTTGTTGTTGGGGCAGCAGTTGTTGTTGGGGCTGTAGTTGTTGTTGGGGCTGCAGTTGTTGTTGGGGCAGTTGTTGTTGGGGCAGCAGTTGTTGTTGGGGCTGCAGTTGTTGTTGGGGCAGCAGTTGTTGTTGGGGCTGTAGTTGTTGGGGCTGCAGTTGTTGTTGGGGCAGCTGTTGTTGTTGTTGGGGCTGCAGTTGTTGTTGGTGAAGCAGTTGTTGTTGGGGCTGCTGTTGTTGTTGGGGCAGCAGTTGTTGTTGGGGCAGCTGTTGTTGTTGGGGCTGCAGTTGTTGTTGGGGCAGCAGTTGTTGTTGGGGCTGCAGTTGTTGTTGGGGAAGCAGTTGTTGTTGGGGCTGCAGTTGTTGTTGGGGCAGCTGTTGTTGTTGGGGCAGCAGTTGTTGTTGGGGCTGTAGTTGTTGTTGGGGCTGCAGTTGTTGTTGGGGAAGCTGTTGTTGTTGGGGCTGCAGTTGTTGTTGGGGCTGCAGTTGTTGTTGGGGCAGCTGTTGTTGTTGGGGCTGCAGTTGTTGTTGGGGCAGCAGTTGTTGTTGGGGCTGCAGTTGTTGTTGGGGAAGCAGTTGTTGTTGGGGCTGCAGTTGTTGTTGGGGCAGCAGTTGTTGTTGGGGCAGCAGTTGTTGTTGGGGCTGAAGTTGTTGTTGGGGCAGCAGTTGTTGTTGGGGAAGCAGTTGTTGTTGGGGCAGCAGTTGTTGTTGGGGCTGCAGTTGTTGTTGGGGCTGTAGTTGTTGTTGGGGCTGCAGTTGTTGTTGGGGAAGCAGTTGTTGTTGGGGCTGCAGTTGTTGTTGGGGCAGCAGTTGTTGTTGGGGAAGCAGTTGTTGTTGGGGCTGCAGTTGTTGTTGGGGCAGCAGTTGTTGTTGGGGCTGCAGTTGTTGTTGGGGAAGCAGTTGTTGTTGGGGCAGCTGTTGTTGTTGGGGCTGCAGTTGTTGTTGGGGCAGCAGTTGTTGTTGGGGCTGCAGTTGTTGTTGGGGAAGCAGTTGTTGTTGGGGCTGCAGTTGTTGTTGGGGCAGCAGTTGTTGTTGGGGCAGCAGTTGTTGTTGGGGAAGCAGTTGTTGTTGGGGCATCAGTTGTTGTTGGGGAAGCAGTTGTTGTTGGGCCTGCAGTTGTTGGGGAAGCAGTTGTTGTTGGGGCAGCTGTTGTTGTTGGGGCTGCAGTTGTTGTTGGGGCAGCAGTTGTTGATGGGGCTGCAGTTGTTGTTGGGGAAGCAGTTGTTGTTGGGGCTGCAGTTGTTGTTGGGGCAGCAGTTGTTGTTGGGGCAGCAGTTGTTGTTGGGGAAGCAGTTGTTGTTGGGGCATCAGTTGTTGTTGGGGAAGCAGTTCTTGTTGGGGCAGCAGTTGTTGTTGGGGCAGCTGTTGTTGTTGGGGCAGCAGTTGTTGTTGGGGCAGCAGTTGTTGTTGGGGCTGCAGTTGTTGTTGGGGAAGCAGTTGTTGTTGGGGCTGCAGTTGTTGTTGGGGCTGTAGTTGTTGTTGGGGCTGCAGTTGTTGTTGGGGCAGCTGTTGTTGTTGGGGCTGCAGTTGTTGTTGGGGCTGCAGTTGTTGTTGGGGCTGCAGTTGTTGTTGGGGCAGCAGTTGTTGTTGGGGAAGCAGTTGTTGTTGGGGCAGCAGTTGTTGTTGGGGCTGCAGTTGTTGTTGGGGCTGTAGTTGTTGTTGGGGCAGCAGTTGTTGTTGGGGCAGCAGTTGTTGTTGGGGCTGCAGTTGTTGTTGGGGCTGCAGTTGTTGTTGGGGAAGCAGTTGTTGTTGGGGCAGCAGTTGTTGTTGGGGCTGTAGTTGTTGGGGCAGCAGTTGTTGTTGGGGCAGCTGTTGATGTTGGGGCTGCAGTTGTTGTTGGGGCAGCAGTTGTTGTTGGGGCAGCAGTTGTTGTTGGGGCAGCAGTTGTTGTTGGGGAAGCAGTTGTTGTTGGGGCAGCAGTTGTTGTTGGGGCAGCAGTTGTTGTTGGGGCTGAAGTTGTTGTTGGGGCAGCAGTTGTTGTTGGGGAAGCAGTTGTTGTTGGGGCAGCAGTTGTTGTTGGGGCTGCAGTTGTTGTTGGGGCTGTAGTTGTTGTTGGGGCTGCAGTTGTTGTTGGGGAAGCAGTTGTTGTTGGGGCTGCAGTTGTTGTTGGGGCAGCAGTTGTTGTTGGGGAAGCAGTTGTTGTTGGGGCTGCAGTTGTTGTTGGGGCAGCAGTTGTTGTTGGGGCTGCAGTTGTTGTTGGGGAAGCAGTTGTTGTTGGGGCAGCTGTTGTTGTTGGGGCTGCAGTTGTTGTTGGGGCAGCAGTTGTTGTTGGGGCTGCAGTTGTTGTTGGGGAAGCAGTTGTTGTTGGGGCTGCAGTTGTTGTTGGGGCAGCAGTTGTTGTTGGGGCAGCAGTTGTTGTTGGGGAAGCAGTTGTTGTTGGGGCATCAGTTGTTGTTGGGGAAGCAGTTGTTGTTGGGCCTGCAGTTGTTGGGGAAGCAGTTGTTGTTGGGGCAGCTGTTGTTGTTGGGGCTGCAGTTGTTGTTGGGGCAGCAGTTGTTGATGGGGCTGCAGTTGTTGTTGGGGAAGCAGTTGTTGTTGGGGCTGCAGTTGTTGTTGGGGCAGCAGTTGTTGTTGGGGCAGCAGTTGTTGTTGGGGAAGCAGTTGTTGTTGGGGCATCAGTTGTTGTTGGGGAAGCAGTTCTTGTTGGGGCAGCAGTTGTTGTTGGGGCAGCTGTTGTTGTTGGGGCAGCAGTTGTTGTTGGGGCAGCAGTTGTTGTTGGGGCAGCAGTTGTTGTTGGGGCTGAAGTTGTTGTTGGGGCAGCAGTTGTTGTTGGGGAAGCAGTTGTTGTTGGGGCAGCAGTTGTTGTTGGGGCTGCAGTTGTTGTTGGGGCTGTAGTTGTTGTTGGGGCTGCAGTTGTTGTTGGGGAAGCAGTTGTTGTTGGGGCTGCAGTTGTTGTTGGGGCAGCAGTTGTTGTTGGGGAAGCAGTTGTTGTTGGGGCTGCAGTTGTTGTTGGGGCAGCAGTTGTTGTTGGGGCTGCAGTTGTTGTTGGGGAAGCAGTTGTTGTTGGGGCAGCTGTTGTTGTTGGGGCTGCAGTTGTTGTTGGGGCAGCAGTTGTTGTTGGGGCTGCAGTTGTTGTTGGGGAAGCAGTTGTTGTTGGGGCTGCAGTTGTTGTTGGGGCAGCAGTTGTTGTTGGGGCAGCAGTTGTTGTTGGGGAAGCAGTTGTTGTTGGGGCATCAGTTGTTGTTGGGGAAGCAGTTGTTGTTGGGCCTGCAGTTGTTGGGGAAGCAGTTGTTGTTGGGGCTGCAGTTGTTGTTGGGGCTGCAGTTGTTGTTGGGGCTGCAGTTGTTGTTGGGGCAGCAGTTGTTGTTGGGGAAGCAGTTGTTGTTGGGGCAGCAGTTGTTGTTGGGGCTGCAGTTGTTGTTGGGGCTGTAGTTGTTGTTGGGGCAGCAGTTGTTGTTGGGGCAGCAGTTGTTGTTGGGGCTGCAGTTGTTGTTGGGGCTGCAGTTGTTGTTGGGGAAGCAGTTGTTGTTGGGGCAGCAGTTGTTGTTGGGGCTGTAGTTGTTGTTGGGGCTGCAGTTGTTGTTGGGGAAGCTGTTGTTGTTGGGGCTGCAGTTGTTGTTGGGGCTGCAGTTGTTGTTGGGGCAGCAGTTGTTGTTGGGGCAGCTGTTGTTGTTGGGGCTGCAGTTGTTGTTGGGGCAGCAGTTGTTGTTGGGGCTGCAGTTGTTGTTGGGGAAGCAGTTGTTGTTGGGGCTGCAGTTGTTGTTGGGGCAGCAGTTGTTGTTGGGGCAGCAGTTGTTGTTGGGGCTGAAGTTGTTGTTGGGGCAGCAGTTGTTGTTGGGGAAGCAGTTGTTGTTGGGGCAGCAGTTGTTGTTGGGGCTGCAGTTGTTGTTGGGGCTGTAGTTGTTGTTGGGGCTGCAGTTGTTGTTGGGGAAGCAGTTGTTGTTGGGGCTGCAGTTGTTGTTGGGGCAGCAGTTGTTGGTGGGGCTGCAGTTGTTGTTGGGGAAGCAGTTGTTGTTGGGGCTGCAGTTGTTGTTGGGGCAGCAGTTGTTGTTGGGGCTGCAGTTGTTGTTGGGGAAGCAGTTGTTGTTGGGGCAGCTGTTGTTGTTGGGGCTGCAGTTGTTGTTGGGGCAGCAGTTGTTGTTGGGGCTGCAGTTGTTGTTGGGGAAGCAGTTGTTGTTGGGGCTGCAGTTGTTGTTGGGGCAGCAGTTGTTGTTGGGGCAGCAGTTGTTGTTGGGGAAGCAGTTGTTGTTGGGGCATCAGTTGTTGTTGGGGAAGCAGTTGTTGTTGGGGCAGCAGTTGTTGTTGGGGCAGCTGTTGTTGTTGGGGCAGCAGTTGTTGTTGGGGCTGTAGTTGTTGTTGGGGCAGCAGTTGTTGTTGGGGCAGCTGTTGTTGTTGGGGCTGCAGTTGTTGTTGGGGCAGCAGTTGTTGTTGGGGCTGCAGTTGTTGTTGGGGAAGCAGTTGTTGTTGGGGCTGCAGTTGTTGTTGGGACAGCAGTTGTTGTTGGGGCTGCAGTTGTTGTTGGGGAAGCAGTTGTTGTTGGGGCAGCTGTTGTTGTTGGGGCTGCAGTTGTTGTTGGGGCAGCAGTTGTTGTTGGGGCAGCAGTTGTTGTTGGGGCTGCAGTTGTTGTTGGGGCTGTAGTTGTTGTTGGGGCTGCAGTTGTTGTTGGGGCAGTTGTTGTTGGGGCATCAGTTGTTGTTGGGGCTGCAGTTGTTGTTGGGGCAGCAGTTGTTGTTGGGGCTGTAGTTGTTGGGGCTGCAGTTGTTGTTGGGGCAGCTGTTGTTGTTGTTGGGGCTGCAGTTGTTGTTGGGGAAGCAGTTGTTGTTGGGGCTGCAGTTGTTGTTGGGGAAGCAGTTGTTGTTGGGGCTGCAGTTGTTGTTGGGGCAGCAGTTGTTGTTGGGGCAGCAGTTGTTGTTGGGGCTGAAGTTGTTGTTGGGGCAGCAGTTGTTGTTGGGGAAGCAGTTGTTGTTGGGGCAGCAGTTGTTGTTGGGGCTGCAGTTGTTGTTGGGGCTGTAGTTGTTGTTGGGGCTGCAGTTGTTGTTGGGGAAGCAGTTGTTGTTGGGGCTGCAGTTGTTGTTGGGGCAGCAGTTGTTGTTGGGGCTGCAGTTGTTGTTGGGGAAGCAGTTGTTGTTGGGGCAGCTGTTGTTGTTGGGGCTGCAGTTGTTGTTGGGGCAGCAGTTGTTGTTGGGGCTGCAGTTGTTGTTGGGGAAGCAGTTGTTGTTGGGGCTGCAGTTGTTGTTGGGGCAGCAGTTGTTGTTGGGGCTGCAGTTGTTGTTGGGGCTGCAGTTGTTGTTGGGGCAGCTGTTGTTGTTGGGGCTGCAGTTGTTGTTGGGGCAGCAGTTGTTGTTGGGGCTGCAGTTGTTGTTGGGGCAGCAGTTGTTGTTGGGGCTGCAGTTGTTGTTGGGGAAGCAGTTGTTGTTGGGGCAGCTGTTGTTGTTGGGGCTGCAGTTGTTGTTGGGGAAGCAGTTGTTGTTGGGGCTGCAGTTGTTGTTGGGGCAGCAGTTGTTGTTGGGGCAGCAGTTGTTGTTGGGGAAGCAGTTGTTGTTGGGGCATCAGTTGTTGTTGGGGAAGCAGTTGTTGTTGGGGCAGCAGTTGTTGTTGGGGCAGCTGTTGTTGTTGGGGCAGCAGTTGTTGTTGGGGCTGTAGTTGTTGTTGGGGCAGCTGTTGTTGTTGGGGCAGCTGTTGTTGTTGGGGCTGCAGTTGTTGTTGGGGCTGCAGTTGTTGTTGGGGCTGCAGTTGTTGTTGGGGCAGCAGTTGTTGTTGGGGAAGCAGTTGTTGTTGGGGCAGCAGTTGTTGTTGGGGCAGCAGTTGTTGTTGGGGCTGCAGTTGTTGTTGGGGAAGCAGTTGTTGTTGGGGCTGCAGTTGTTGGGGCAGCAGTTGTTGTTGGGGCAGCTGTTGTTGTTGGGGCTGCAGTTGTTGTTGGGGCTGTAGTTGTTGTTGGGACAGCAGTTGTTGTTGGGGCAGCAGTTGTTGTTGGGGCAGCTGTTGTTGTTGGGGCAGCAGTTGTTGTTTGGGCTGCAGTTGTTGTTGGGGCTGTAGTTGTTGTTGGGGCTGCAGTTGTTGTTGGGGCTGTAGTTGTTGTTGGGACAGCAGTTGTTGTTGGGGCAGCAGTTGTTGTTGGGGCAGCTGTTGTTGTTGGGGCAGCAGTTGTTGTTTGGGCTGCAGTTGTTGTTGGGGCTGTAGTTGTTGTTGGGGCTGCAGTTGTTGTTGGGGCAGCTGTTGTTGTTGGGGCTGCAGTTGTTGGGGCAGCAGTTGTTGTTGGGGCAGCTGTTGATGTTGGGGCTGCAGTTGTTGTTGGGGCAGCAGTTGTTGTTGGGGCAGCAGTTGTTGTTGGGGCAGCAGTTGTTGTTGGGGCAGCAGTTGTTGTTGGGGCTGCAGTTGTTGTTGGGGCAGCAGTTGTTGTTGGGGCTGCAGTTGTTGTTGGGGAAGCAGTTGTTGTTGGGGCAGCAGTTGTTGTTGGGGCAGCTGTTGTTGTTGGGGCTGCAGTTGTTGTTGGGGCAGCAGTTGTTGTTGGGGCTGCAGTTGTTGTTGGGGAAGCAGTTGTTGTTGGGGCTGCAGTTGTTGTTGGGGCAGCAGTTGTTGTTGGGGCAGCAGTTGTTGTTGGGGCTGCAGTTGTTGTTGGGGCTGTAGTTGTTGTTGGGGCTGCAGTTGTTGTTGGGGCAGTTGTTGTTGGGGCAGCAGTTGTTGTTGGGGCTGCAGTTGTTGTTGGGGCAGCAGTTGTTGTTGGGGCTGTAGTTGTTGTTGGGACAGCAGTTGTTGTTGGGGCAGCAGTTGTTGTTGGGGCAGCTGTTGTTGTTGGGGCAGCAGTTGTTGTTTGGGCTGCAGTTGTTGTTGGGGCTGTAGTTGTTGTTGGGGCTGCAGTTGTTGTTGGGGCAGCTGTTGTTGTTGGGGCTGCAGTTGTTGGGGCAGCAGTTGTTGTTGGGGCAGCTGTTGATGTTGGGGCTGCAGTTGTTGTTGGGGCAGCAGTTGTTGTTGGGGCAGCAGTTGTTGTTGGGGCAGCAGTTGTTGTTGGGGAAGCAGTTGTTGTTGGGGCTGCAGTTGTTGTTGGGGCAGCAGTTGTTGTTGGGGCTGCAGTTGTTGTTGGGGAAGCAGTTGTTGTTGGGGCAGCAGTTGTTGTTGGGGCAGCTGTTGTTGTTGGGGCTGCAGTTGTTGTTGGGGCAGCAGTTGTTGTTGGGGCTGCAGTTGTTGTTGGGGAAGCAGTTGTTGTTGGGGCTGCAGTTGTTGTTGGGGCAGCAGTTGTTGTTGGGGCAGCAGTTGTTGTTGGGGCTGCAGTTGTTGTTGGGGCTGTAGTTGTTGTTGGGGCTGCAGTTGTTGTTGGGGCAGTTGTTGTTGGGGCAGCAGTTGTTGTTGGGGCTGCAGTTGTTGTTGGGGCAGCAGTTGTTGTTGGGGCTGTAGTTGTTGGGGCTGCAGTTGTTGGTGGGGCTGCAGTTGTTGTTGGGGAAGCAGTTGTTGTTGGGGCTGCAGTTGTTGTTGGGGCAGCAGTTGTTGTTGGGGCTGCAGTTGTTGTTGGGGAAGCAGTTGTTGTTGGGGCAGCTGTTGTTGTTGGGGCTGCAGTTGTTGTTGGGGCAGCAGTTGTTGTTGGGGAAGCTGTTGTTGTTGGGGCTGCAGTTGTTGTTGGGGCAGCAGTTGTTGTTGGGGCAGCAGTTGTTGTTGGGGCTGCAGTTGTTGTTGGGGAAGCAGTTGTTGTTGGGGCTGCAGTTGTTGTTGGGGCAGCAGTTGTTGTTGGGGCAGCAGTTGTTGTTGGGGCTGCAGTTGTTGTTGGGGCTGTAGTTGTTGTTGGGGCTGCAGTTGTTGTTGGGGCAGTTGTTGTTGGGGCAGCAGTTGTTGTTGGGGCTGCAGTTGTTGTTGGGGAAGCAGTTGTTGTTGGGGCAGCAGTTGTTGTTGGGGCTGTAGTTGTTGTTGGGGCTGCAGTTGTTGTTGGGGAAGCTGTTGTTGTTGGGGCAGCTGTTGTTGTTGGGGCAGCAGTTGTTGTTGGGGCAGCTGTTGTTGTTGGGGCAGCAGTTGTTGTTGGGGCAGGAGTTGTTGTTGTGGCTGTAGTTGTTGTTGGGGCAGCAGTTGTTGTTGAGGCAGCTGTTGTTGTTGGGGCAGCAGTTGTTGTTGGGGCAGCTGTTGTTGTTGGGGCTGAAGTTGTTTTTGGGGCAGCAGTTGTTGTTGGGGCAGCAGTTGTTGTTGGGGCAGCAGTTGTTGTTGGGGCAGCAGTTGTTGTTGGGGCAGCAGTTGTTGTTGGGGCAGCAGTTGTTGTTGGGGAAGCAGTTGTTGTTGGGGCAGCAGTTGTTGGTGGGGCTGCAGTTGTTGTTGGGGAAGCAGTTGTTGTTGGGGCAGCAGTTGTTGTTGGGGCTGTAGTTGTTGTTGGGGCAGCAGTTGTTGTTGGGGCAGCAGTTGTTGTTGGGGAAGCAGTTGTTGTTGGGGCAGCAGTTGTTGTTGGGGCAGCTGTTGTTGTTGGGGCTGCAGTTGTTGTTGGGGCAGCAGTTGTTGGGGCAGCTGTTGTTGTTGGGGCTGCAGTTGTTGTTGGGGCAGCAGTTGTTGTTGGGGCAGCAGTTGTTGTTGGGGAAGCAGTTGTTGTTGGGGCAGCAGTTGTTGTTGGGGCAGCTGTTGTTGTTGGGGCTGCAGTTGTTGTTGGGGCAGCAGTTGTTGGGGCAGCTGTTGTTGTTGGGGCTGCAGTTGTTGTTGGGGCTGCAGTTGTTGTTGGGGCAGCAGTTGTTGTTGGGGCTGCAGTTGTTGGGGAAGCAGTTGTTGTTGGGGCAGCAGTTGTTGTTGGGGCAGCAGTTGTTGTTGGGGCATCAGTTGTTGTTGGGGAAGCAGTTGTTGTTGGGGCAGCAGTTGTTGTTGGGGCTGTAGTTGTTGTTGGGGCTGTAGTTGTTGTTGGGGCAGCAGTTGTTGTTGGGGCTACAGTTGTTGTTGGGGCTGTAGTTGTTGTTGGGACAGCTGTTGTTGTTGGGGCAGCAGTTGTTGTTGGGGCTGCAGTTGTTGTTGGGGAAGCAGTTGTTGTTGGGACTGCAGTTGTTGTTGGGGCAGCAGTTGTTGTTGGGGCAGCAGTTGTTGTTGGGGCAGCAGTTGTTGTTGGGGCAGCAGTTGTTGTTGGGGCAGCAGTTGTTGTTGGGGCTGCAGTTGTTGTTGGGGAAGCAGTTGTTGTTGGGGCTGCAGTTGTTGGGGCAGCAGTTGTTGTTGGGGCAGCTGTTGTTGTTGGGGCTGCAGTTGTTGTTGGGGCTGTAGTTGTTGTTGGGACAGCAGTTGTTGTTGGGGCAGCAGTTGTTGTTGGGGCAGCTGTTGTTGTTGGGGCAGCAGTTGTTGTTTGGGCTGCAGTTGTTGTTGGGGCTGTAGTTGTTGTTGGGGCTGCAGTTGTTGTTGGGGCAGCTGTTGTTGTTGGGGCTGCAGTTGTTGGGGCAGCAGTTGTTGTTGGGGCAGCTGTTGATGTTGGGGCTGCAGTTGTTGTTGGGGCAGCAGTTGTTGTTGGGGCAGCAGTTGTTGTTGGGGCAGCAGTTGTTGTTGGGGAAGCAGTTGTTGTTGGGGCTGCAGTTGTTGTTGGGGCAGCAGTTGTTGTTGGGGCTGCAGTTGTTGTTGGGGAAGCAGTTGTTGTTGGGGCAGCAGTTGTTGTTGGGGCAGCTGTTGTTGTTGGGGCTGCAGTTGTTGTTGGGGCAGCAGTTGTTGTTGGGGCTGCAGTTGTTGTTGGGGAAGCAGTTGTTGTTGGGGCTGCAGTTGTTGTTGGGGCAGCAGTTGTTGTTGGGGCTGCAGTTGTTGTTGGGGCTGTATTTGTTGTTGGGGCTGCAGTTGTTGTTGGGGCAGTTGTTGTTGGGGCAGCAGTTGTTGTTGGGGCTGTAGTTGTTGGGGCTGCAGTTGTTGTTGGGGCAGCTGTTGTTGTTGTTGGGGCAGCAGTTGTTGTTGGGGCTGTAGTTGTTGTTGGGGCTGCAGTTGTTGTTGGGGCAGTTGTTGTTGGGGCAGCAGTTGTTGTTGGGGCTGCAGTTGTTGTTGGGGCAGCAGTTGTTGTTGCGGCTGTAGTTGTTGGGGCTGCAGTTGTTGTTGGGGCAGCTGTTGTTGTTGTTGGGGCAGCAGTTGTTGTTGGGGAAGCAGTTGTTGTTGGGGCTGCTGTTGTTGTTGGGGCAGCAGTTGTTGTTGGGGCAGCTGTTGTTGTTGGGGCTGCAGTTGTTGTTGGGGCTGCAGTTGTTGTTGGGGCAGCTGTTGTTGTTGGGGCTGCAGTTGTTGTTGGGGCTGCAGTTGTTGTTGGGGCTGCAGTTGTTGTTGGGGCAGCAGTTGTTGTTGGGGAAGCAGTTGTTGTTGGGGCTGTAGTTGTTGTTGGGGCAGCAGTTGTTGTTGGGGCAGCTGTTGTTGTTGCGGCAGCAGTTGTTGTTGGGGCAGCAGTTGTTGTTGGGGCAGCAGTTGTTGTTTGGGCTGCAGTTGTTGTTGGGGCTGTAGTTGTTGTTGGGGCTGCAGTTGTTGTTGGGGCAGCTGTTGTTGTTGGGGCTGCAGTTGTTGGGGCAGCAGTTGTTGTTGGGGCAGCTGTTGATGTTGGGGCTGCAGTTGTTGTTGGGGCAGCAGTTGTTGTTGGGGCAGCAGTTGTTGTTGGGGCAGCAGTTGTTGTTGGGGAAGCAGTTGTTGTTGGGGCAGCAGTTGTTGTTGGGGCTGCAGTTGTTGTTGGGGAAGCAGTTGTTGTTGGGGCTGCAGTTGTTGTTGGGACAGCAGTTGTTGTTGGGGCTGCAGTTGTTGTTGGGGAAGCAGTTGTTGTTGGGGCAGCTGTTGTTGTTGGGGCTGCAGTTGTTGTTGGGGCAGCAGTTGTTGTTGGGGCAGCTGTTGTTGTTGGGGCAGCAGTTGTTGTTTGGGCTGCAGTTGTTGTTGGGGCTGTAGTTGTTGTTGGGGCTGCAGTTGTTGTTGGGGCAGCTGTTGTTGTTGGGGCTGTAGTTGTTGGGGCTGCAGTTGTTGTTGGGGCAGCTGTTGTTGTTGTTGGGGCTGCAGTTGTTGTTGGGGAAGCAGTTGTTGTTGGGGCTGCAGTTGTTGTTGGGGCAGCAGTTGTTGTTGGGGCAGCTGTTGTTGTTGGGGCTGCAGTTGTTGTTGGGGCTGCAGTTGTTGTTGGGGAAGCAGTTGTTGTTGGGGCTGCAGTTGTTGTTGGGACAGCAGTTGTTGTTGGGGCTGCAGTTGTTGTTGGGGAAGCAGTTGTTGTTGGGGCAGCTGTTGTTGTTGGGGCTGCAGTTGTTGTTGGGGCAGCAGTTGTTGTTGGGGCTGCAGTTGTTGTTGGGGCTGTAGTTGTTGTTGGGGCTGCAGTTGTTGTTGGGGCAGTTGTTGTTGGGGCAGCAGTTGTTGTTGGGGCTGCAGTTGTTGTTGGGGCAGCAGTTGTTGTTGGGGCTGTAGTTGTTGGGGCTGCAGTTGTTGTTGGGGCAGCTGTTGTTGTTGTTGGGGCTGCAGTTGTTGTTGGGGAAGCAGTTGTTGTTGGGGCTGCAGTTGTTGTTGGGGCAGCAGTTGTTGTTGGGGCAGCTGTTGTTGTTGGGGCTGCAGTTGTTGTTGGGGCAGCAGTTGTTGTTGGGGCTGCAGTTGTTGTTAGGGCTGTAGTTGTTGTTGGGGCTGCAGTTGTTGTTGGGGCAGCTGTTGTTGGGGCAGCTGTTGTTGTTGGGGCTGTAGTTGTTGTTGGGGCAGCAGTTGTTGTTGGGGCAGCAGTTGTTGTTGGGGCTGCAGTTGTTGTTGGGGCTGTATTTGTTGTTGGGGCTGCAGTTGTTGTTGGGGCAGTTGTTGTTGGGGCAGCAGTTGTTGTTGGGGCTGTAGTTGTTGGGGCTGCAGTTGTTGTTGGGGCAGCTGTTGTTGTTGTTGGGGCAGCAGTTGTTGTTGGGGCTGTAGTTGTTGTTGGGGCTGCAGTTGTTGTTGGGGCAGTTGTTGTTGGGGCAGCAGTTGTTGTTGGGGCTGCAGTTGTTGTTGGGGCAGCAGTTGTTGTTGGGGCTGTAGTTGTTGGGGCTGCAGTTGTTGTTGGGGCAGCTGTTGTTGTTGTTGGGGCTGCAGTTGTTGTTGGGGAAGCAGTTGTTGTTGGGGCTGCTGTTGTTGTTGGGGCAGCAGTTGTTGTTGGGGCAGCTGTTGTTGTTGGGGCTGCAGTTGTTGTTGGGGCAGCAGTTGTTGTTGGGGCTGCAGTTGTTGTTGGGGCTGTAGTTGTTGTTGGGGCTGCAGTTGTTGTTGGGGCAGCTGTTGTTGTTGGGGCAGCAGTTGTTGTTGGGGCTGTAGTTGTTGTTGGGGCTGCAGTTGTTGTTGGGGAAGCTGTTGTTGTTGGGGCTGCAGTTGTTGTTGGGGCTGCAGTTGTTGTTGGGGCAGCTGTTGTTGTTGGGGCTGCAGTTGTTGTTGGGGCAGCAGTTGTTGTTGGGGCTGCAGTTGTTGTTGGGGAAGCAGTTGTTGTTGGGGCTGCAGTTGTTGTTGGGGCAGCAGTTGTTGTTGGGGCAGCAGTTGTTGTTGGGGCAGCTGTTGTTGTTGGGGCTGCAGTTGTTGTTGGGGAAGCAGTTGTTGTTGGGGAAGCAGTTGTTGTTGGGGCTGCAGTTGTTGTTGGGACAGCAGTTGTTGTTGGGGCTGCAGTTGTTGTTGGGGAAGCAGTTGTTGTTGGGGCAGCTGTTGTTGTTGGGGCTGCAGTTGTTGTTGGGGCAGCAGTTGTTGTTGGGGCTGCAGTTGTTGTTGGGGCTGTAGTTGTTGTTGGGGCTGCAGTTGTTGTTGGGGCAGTTGTTGTTGGGGCAGCAGTTGTTGTTGGGGCTGCAGTTGTTGTTGGGGCAGCAGTTGTTGTTGGGGCTGTAGTTGTTGGGGCTGCAGTTGTTGTTGGGGCAGCTGTTGTTGTTGTTGGGGCTGCAGTTGTTGTTGGGGAAGCAGTTGTTGTTGGGGCTGCAGTTGTTGTTGGGGCAGCAGTTGTTGTTGGGGCAGCTGTTGTTGTTGGGGCTGCAGTTGTTGTTGGGGCAGCAGTTGTTGTTGGGGCTGCAGTTGTTGTTAGGGCTGTAGTTGTTGTTGGGGCTGCAGTTGTTGTTGGGGCAGCTGTTGTTGGGGCAGCTGTTGTTGTTGGGGCTGTAGTTGTTGTTGGGGCAGCAGTTGTTGTTGGGGCAGCAGTTGTTGTTGGGGCTGCAGTTGTTGTTGGGGCTGTAGTTGTTGTTGGGGCTGCAGTTGTTGTTGGGGCAGTTGTTGTTGGGGCAGCAGTTGTTGTTGGGGCTGTAGTTGTTGGGGCTGCAGTTGTTGTTGGGGCAGCTGTTGTTGTTGTTGGGGCTGCAGTTGTTGTTGGGGAAGCAGTTGTTGTTGGGGCTGCAGTTGTTGTTGGGGCAGCAGTTGTTGTTGGGGCAGCTGTTGTTGTTGGGGCTGCAGTTGTTGTTGGGGCAGCAGTTGTTGTTGGGGCTGCAGTTGTTGTTGGGGCTGTAGTTGTTGTTGGGGCTGCAGTTGTTGTTGGGGCAGCTGTTGTTGTTGGGGCTGCAGTTGTTGTTGGGGCAGCAGTTGTTGTTGGGGCAGCAGTTGTTGTTGGGGCTGTAGTTGTTGTTGGGGCTGCAGTTGTTGTTGGGGCAGTTGTTGGGGCAGCAGTTGTTGTTGGGGCTGCAGTTGTTGTTGGGGCAGCAGTTGTTGTTGGGGCTGTAGTTGTTGGGGCTGCAGTTGTTGTTGGGGCAGCTGTTGTTGTTGTTGGGGCTGCAGTTGTTGTTGGGGAAGCAGTTGTTGTTGGGGCTGCTGTTGTTGTTGGGGCAGCAGTTGTTGTTGGGGCAGCTGTTGTTGTTGGGGCTGCAGTTGTTGTTGGGGCAGCAGTTGTTGTTGGGGCTGCAGTTGTTGTTGGGGCTGTAGTTGTTGTTGGGGCTGCAGTTGTTGTTGGGGCAGCTGTTGTTGTTGGGCCTGCAGTTGTTGGGGAAGCAGTTGTTGTTGGGGCAGCTGTTGTTGTTGGGGAAGCAGTTCTTGTTGGGGCAGCAGTTGTTGTTGGGGCAGCTGTTGTTGTTGGGGCAGCACTTGTTGTTGGGGCAGCAGTTGTTGTTGGGGCTGCAGTTGTTGTTGGGGAAGCAGTTGTTGTTGGGGCTGCAGTTGTTGTTGGGGCTGTAGTTGTTGTTGGGGCTGCAGTTGTTGTTGGGGCAGCTGTTGTTGTTGGGGCTGCAGTTGTTGTTGGGGCTGCAGTTGTTGTTGGGGCTGCAGTTGTTGTTGGGGCAGCAGTTGTTGTTGGGGAAGCAGTTGTTGTTGGGGCAGCAGTTGTTGTTGGGGCTGCAGTTGTTGTTGGGGCTGTAGTTGTTGTTGGGGCAGCAGTTGTTGTTGGGGCAGCAGTTGTTGTTGGGGCTGCAGTTGTTGTTGGGGCTGCAGTTGTTGTTGGGGAAGCAGTTGTTGTTGGGGCAGCAGTTGTTGTTGGGGCTGTAGTTGTTGTTGGGGCTGCAGTTGTTGTTGGGGAAGCTGTTGTTGTTGGGGCTGCAGTTGTTGTTGGGGCTGCAGTTGTTGTTGGGGCAGCAGTTGTTGTTGGGGCAGCTGTTGTTGTTGGGGCTGCAGTTGTTGTTGGGGCAGCAGTTGTTGTTGGGGCTGCAGTTGTTGGGGAAGCAGTTGTTGTTGGGGCTGCAGTTGTTGTTGGGGCAGCAGTTGTTGTTGGGGCAGCAGTTGTTGTTGGGGCTGAAGTTGTTGTTGGGGCAGCAGTTGTTGTTGGGGAAGCAGTTGTTGTTGGGGCAGCAGTTGTTGTTGGGGCTGCAGTTGTTGTTGGGGCTGTAGTTGTTGTTGGGGCTGCAGTTGTTGTTGGGGAAGCAGTTGTTGTTGGGGCTGCAGTTGTTGTTGGGGCAGCAGTTGTTGGTGGGGCTGTAGTTGTTGTTGGGGCAGCAGTTGTTGTTGGGGCTGTAGTTGTTGTTGGGACAGCAGTTGTTGTTGGGGAAGCAGTTGTTGTTGGGGCTGCAGTTGTTGTTGGGGCAGCAGTTGTTGTTGGGGCTGTAGTTGTTGTTGGGGCAGCAGTTGTTGTTGGGGCTGTAGTTGTTGTTGGGACAGCAGTTGTTGTTGGGGCAGCAGTTGTTGTTGGGGCAGCTGTTGTTGTTGGGGCTGCAGTTGTTGTTGGGGCAGCTGTTGTTGTTGGGGCAGCAGTTGTTGTTGGGGCAGCTGTTGTTGTTGGGGCAGCTGTTGTTGTTGGGGCAGGAGTTGTTGTTGTGGCTGTAGTTGTTGTTGGGGCAGCAGTTGTTGTTGAGGCAGCTGTTGTTGTTGGGGCAGCAGTTGTTGTTGGGGCAGCTGTTGTTGTTGGGGCTGAAGTTGTTTTTGGGGCAGCAGTTGTTGTTGGGGCAGCAGTTGTTGTTGGGGCAGCAGTTGTTGTTGGGGCAGCAGTTGTTGTTGGGGCAGCAGTTGTTGTTGGGGCAGCAGTTGTTGTTGGGGAAGCAGTTGTTGTTGGGGCAGCAGTTGTTGGTGGGGCTGCAGTTGTTGTTGGGGAAGCAGTTGTTGTTGGGGCAGCAGTTGTTGTTGGGGCTGTAGTTGTTGTTGGGGCAGCAGTTGTTGTTGGGGCAGCAGTTGTTGTTGGGGAAGCAGTTGTTGTTGGGGCAGCAGTTGTTGTTGGGGCAGCTGTTGTTGTTGGGGCTGCAGTTGTTGTTGGGGCAGCAGTTGTTGGGGCAGCTGTTGTTGTTGGGGCTGCAGTTGTTGTTGGGGCTGCAGTTGTTGTTGGGGCAGCAGTTGTTGTTGGGGCTGCAGTTGTTGGGGAAGCAGTTGTTGTTGGGGCAGCAGTTGTTGTTGGGGCAGCAGTTGTTGTTGGGGCATCAGTTGTTGTTGGGGAAGCAGTTGTTGTTGGGGCAGCAGTTGTTGTTGGGGCTGTAGTTGTTGTTGGGGCTGTAGTTGTTGTTGGGGCAGCAGTTGTTGTTGGGGCTACAGTTGTTGTTGGGGCTGTAGTTGTTGTTGGGACAGCTGTTGTTGTTGGGGCAGCAGTTGTTGTTGGGGCATCAGTTGTTGTTGGGGAAGCAGTTGTTGTTGGGGAAGCAGTTGTTGTTGGGGCTGCAGTTGTTGTTGGGGCAGCAGTTGTTGTTGGGGCAGCAGTTGTTGTTGGGGCTGAAGTTGTTGTTGGGGCAGCAGTTGTTGTTGGGGAAGCAGTTGTTGTTGGGGCAGCAGTTGTTGTTGGGGCTGCAGTTGTTGTTGGGGCTGTAGTTGTTGTTGGGGCTGCAGTTGTTGTTGGGGAAGCAGTTGTTGTTGGGGCTGCAGTTGTTGTTGGGGCAGCAGTTGTTGGTGGGGCTGCAGTTGTTGTTGGGGAAGCAGTTGTTGTTGGGGCTGCAGTTGTTGTTGGGGCAGCAGTTGTTGTTGGGGCTGCAGTTGTTGTTGGGGAAGCAGTTGTTGTTGGGGCAGCTGTTGTTGTTGGGGCTGCAGTTGTTGTTGGGGCAGCAGTTGTTGTTGGGGCTGCAGTTGTTGTTGGGGCTGCAGTTGTTGTTGGGGCAGCTGTTGTTGTTGGGGCTGCAGTTGTTGTTGGGGCAGCAGTTGTTGTTGGGGCTGCAGTTGTTGTTGGGGCTGCAGTTGTTGTTGGGGCAGCTGTTGTTGTTGGGGCTGCAGTTGTTGTTGGGGCAGCAGTTGTTGTTGGGGCTGCAGTTGTTGTTGGGGAAGCAGTTGTTGTTGGGGCTGCAGTTGTTGTTGGGGCAGCAGTTGTTGTTGGGGCAGCAGTTGTTGTTGGGGAAGCAGTTGTTGTTGGGGCATCAGTTGTTGTTGGGGAAGCAGTTGTTGTTGGGGCAGCAGTTGTTGTTGGGGCAGCTGTTGTTGTTGGGGCAGCAGTTGTTGTTGGGGCTGTAGTTGTTGTTGGGGCAGCTGTTGTTGTTGGGGCAGCTGTTGTTGTTGGGGCTGCAGTTGTTGTTGGGGCTGCAGTTGTTGTTGGGGCTGCAGTTGTTGTTGGGGCAGCAGTTGTTGTTGGGGAAGCAGTTGTTGTTGGGGCAGCAGTTGTTGTTGGGGCTGTAGTTGTTGTTGGGGCAGCAGTTGTTGTTGGGGCAGCTGTTGTTGTTGTGGCAGCAGTTGTTGTTGGGGCTGCAGTTGTTGTTGGGGCTGTAGTTGTTGTTGGGGCAGCAGTTGTTGTTGGGGCAGCAGTTGTTGTTGGGGCTGCAGTTGTTGTTGGGGCAGCAGTTGTTGTTGGGGAAGCAGTTGTTGTTGGGGCTGCAGTTGTTGTTGGGGAAGCAGTTGTTGTTGGGGCTGCAGTTGTTGTTGGGGCAGCAGTTGTTGTTGGGGCTGCAGTTGTTGTTGGGGCTGCAGTTGTTGTTGGGGCTGCAGTTGTTGTTGGGGAAGCAGTTGTTGTTGGGGCAGCAGTTGTTGTTGGGGCTGTAGTTGTTGTTGGGGCTGCAGTTGTTGTTGGGGAAGCTGTTGTTGTTGGGGCTGCAGTTGTTGTTGGGGCTGCAGTTGTTGTTGGGGCAGCAGTTGTTGTTGGGGCAGCTGTTGTTGTTGGGGCTGCAGTTGTTGTTGGGGCAGCAGTTGTTGTTGGGGCTGCAGTTGTTGTTGGGGAAGCAGTTGTTGTTGGGGCTGCAGTTGTTGTTGGGGCAGCAGTTGTTGTTGGGGCAGCAGTTGTTGTTGGGGCAGCAGTTGTTGTTGGGGCTGCAGTTGTTGTTGGGGAAGCAGTTGTTGTTGGGGCTGCAGTTGTTGTTGGGGCAGCAGTTGTTGTTGGGGCAGCAGTTGTTGTTGGGGCTGTAGTTGTTGTTGGGGCTGCAGTTGTTGTTGGGGCAGCAGTTGTTGTTGGGGCATCAGTTGTTGTTGGGGAAGCAGTTGTTGTTGGGCCTGCAGTTGTTGGGGAAGCAGTTGTTGTTGGGGCAGCTGTTGTTGTTGGGGCAGCAGTTGTTGTTGGGGCAGCAGTTGTTGTTGGGGAAGCAGTTGTTGTTGGGGCAGCAGTTGTTGTTGGGGCAGCTGTTGTTGTTGGGGCTGCAGCTGTTGTTGGGGCAGCAGTTGTTGGGGCAGCTGTTGTTGTTGGGGCTGCAGTTGTTGTTGGGGCTGCAGTTGTTGTTGGGGCAGCAGTTGTTGTTGGGGCTGCAGTTGTTGGGGAAGCAGTTGTTGTTGGGACAGCAGTTGTTGTTGGGGCTGTAGTTGTTGTTGGGGCAGCAGTTGTTGTTGGGGCAGCAGTTGTTGTTGGGGCTGCAGTTGTTGTTGGGGAAGCAGTTGTTGTTGGGGCAGCTGTTGTTGTTGGGGCTGCAGTTGTTGTTGGGGCAGCAGTTGTTGTTGGGGCTGCAGTTGTTGTTGGGGAAGCAGTTGTTGTTGGGGCAGCAGTTGTTGTTGGGGCTGTAGTTGTTGTTGGGGCTGCAGTTGTTGTTGGGGAAGCTGTTGTTGTTGGGGCTGCAGTTGTTGTTGGGGCTGCAGTTGTTGTTGGGGCAGCAGTTGTTGTTGGGGCAGCTGTTGTTGTTGGGGCTGCAGTTGTTGTTGGGGCAGCAGTTGTTGTTGGGGCTGCAGTTGTTGTTGGGGAAGCAGTTGTTGTTGGGGCTGCAGTTGTTGTTGGGGCAGCAGTTGTTGTTGGGGCAGCAGTTGTTGTTGGGGCTGAAGTTGTTGTTGGGGCAGCAGTTGTTGTTGGGGAAGCAGTTGTTGTTGGGGCAGCAGTTGTTGTTGGGGCTGCAGTTGTTGTTGGGGCTGTAGTTGTTGTTGGGGCTGCAGTTGTTGTTGGGGCTACAGTTGTTGTTGGGGCTGTAGTTGTTGTTGGGGCAGCAGTTGTTGGTGGGGCTGCAGTTGTTGTTGGGGAAGCAGTTGTTGTTGGGGCTGCAGTTGTTGTTGGGGCAGCAGTTGTTGTTGGGGCTGCAGTTGTTGTTGGGGAAGCAGTTGTTGTTGGGGCAGCTGTTGTTGTTGGGGCTGCAGTTGTTGTTGGGGCAGCAGTTGTTGTTGGGGCTGCAGTTGTTGTTGGGGCTGCAGTTGTTGTTGGGGCAGCAGTTGTTGTTGGGGCTGCAGTTGTTGTTGGGGCAGCAGTTGTTGTTGGGGCTGCAGTTGTTGTTGGGGCAGCTGTTGTTGTTGGGGCTGCAGTTGTTGTTGGGGCAGCAGTTGTTGGGGCTGAAGTTGTTGTTGGGGCAGCAGTTGTTGTTGGGGAAGCAGTTGTTGTTGGGGCAGCAGTTGTTGTTGGGGCTACAGTTGTTGTTGGGGCTGCAGTTGTTGTTGGGGCAGCAGTTGTTGGTGGGGCTGCAGTTGTTGTTGGGGAAGCAGTTGTTGTTGGGGCTACAGTTGTTGTTGGGGCAGCAGTTGTTGTTGGGGCTGCAGTTGTTGTTGGGGCAGCTGTTGTTGTTGGGGCTGCAGTTGTTGTTGGGGCAGCAGTTGTTGTTGGGGCTGCAGTTGTTGTTGGGGAAGCAGTTGTTGTTGGGGCTGCAGTTGTTGTTGGGGCAGCAGTTGTTGTTGGGGCAGCAGTTGTTGTTGGGGAAGCAGTTGTTGTTGGGGCATCAGTTGTTGTTGGGGAAGCAGTTGTTGTTGGGGCAGCAGTTGTTGTTGGGGCAGCTGTTGTTGTTGGGGCAGCAGTTGTTGTTGGGGCTGTAGTTGTTGTTGGGGCAGCTGTTGTTGTTGGGGCAGCTGTTGTTGTTGGGGCTGCAGTTGTTGTTGGGGCAGCTGTTGTTGTTGGGGCTGCAGTTGTTGGGGCAGCAGTTGTTGTTGGGGCAGCTGTTGTTGTTGGGGCAGCAGTTGTTGTTGGGGAAGCAGTTGTTGTTGGGGCAGCAGTTGTTGTTGGGGCTGCAGTTGTTGTTGGGGCAGCAGTTGTTGGTGGGGCTGCAGTTGTTGTTGGGGAAGCAGTTGTTGTTGGGGCTACAGTTGTTGTTGGGGCTGTAGTTGTTGTTGGGACAGCAGTTGTTGTTGGGGCAGCTGTTGTTGTTGGGGCAGCAGTTGTTGTTGGGGCTGCAGTTGTTGTTGGGGCAGCAGTTGTTGTTGGGGCTACAGTTGTTGTTGGGGCTGTAGTTGTTGTTGGGGCAGCTGTTGTTGTTGGGGTAGCAGTTGTTGTTGGGGCAGCTGTTGTTGTTGGGGCTGAAGCTGTTGTTGGGGCAGCAGTTGTTGTTGGGGCAGCTGTTGTTGTTGGGGCTGCAGTTGTTGTTGGGGCAGCAGTTGTTGTTGGGGCTGCAGTTGTTGTTGGGGAAGCAGTTGTTGTTGGGGCAGCAGTTGTTGGGGCTGAAGTTGTTGTTGGGGCAGCAGTTGTTGTTGGGGAAGCAGTTGTTGTTGGGGCAGCAGTTGTTGTTGGGGCTACAGTTGTTGTTGGGGCTGTAGTTGTTGTTGGGACAGCAGTTGTTGTTGGGGCTGTAGTTGTTGTTGGGGCAGCAGTTGTTGTTGGGGCAGCAGTTGTTGTTGGGGCTGCAGTTGTTGTTGGGGAAGCAGTTGTTGTTGGGGCAGCTGTTGTTGTTGGGGCTGCAGTTGTTGTTGGGGCAGGAGTTGTTGGTGGGGCTGCAGTTGTTGTTGGGGCAGCAGTTGTTGTTGGGGCTACAGTTGTTGTTGGGGCTGTAGTTGTTGTTGGGACAGCAGTTGTTGTTGGGGCAGCTGTTGTTGTTGGGGCTGCAGTTGTTGTTGGGGCAGCAGTTGTTGTTGGGGCTGCAGTTGTTGTTGGGGAAGCAGTTGTTGTTGGGGCTGCAGTTGTTGTTGGGGCAGCAGTTGTTGTTGGGGCAGCAGTTGTTGTTGGGGAAGCAGTTGTTGTTGGGGCATCAGTTGTTGTTGGGGAAGCAGTTGTTGTTGGGGCAGCAGTTGTTGTTGGGGCAGCTGTTGTTGTTGGGGCAGCAGTTGTTGTTGGGGCTGTAGTTGTTGTTGGGGCAGCTGTTGTTGTTGGGGCAGCTGTTGTTGTTGGGGCTGCAGTTGTTGTTGGGGCAGCAGTTGTTGTTGGGGCTGCAGTTGTTGGGGCAGCAGTTGTTGTTGGGGCAGCTGTTGTTGTTGGGGCAGCAGTTGTTGTTGGGGAAGCAGTTGTTGTTGGGGCAGCAGTTGTTGTTGGGGCTGCAGTTGTTGTTGGGGCAGCAGTTGTTGGTGGGGCTGCAGTTGTTGTTGGGGAAGCAGTTGTTGTTGGGGCTACAGTTGTTGTTGGGGAAGCAGTTCTTGTTGGGGCAGCAGTTGTTGTTGGGGCAGCTGTTGTTGTTGGGGCTGTAGTTGTTGGGGCTGCAGTTGTTGTTGGGGCAGCTGTTGTTGTTGGGGCTGCAGTTGTTGTTGGGGCTGCAGTTGTTGTTGGGGCAGCAGTTGTTGTTGGGGCAGCAGTTGTTGTTGGGGCTGCAGTTGTCGTTGGGGCAGCTGTTGTTGTTGGGGCTGCAGTTGTTGTTGGGGCAGCAGTTGTTGTTGGGGCTGTAGTTGTTGTTGGGGCAGCAGTTGTTGTTGGGGCAGCAGTTGTTGTTGGGGCAGCAGTTGTTGTTGGGGAAGCAGTTGTTGTTGGGGCAGCAGTTGTTGGGGCTGCAGTTGTTGTTGGGGCAGCTGTTGTTGTTGGGGCTGCAGTTGTTGTTGGGGCTGTAGTTGTTGTTGGGGCAGCAGTTGTTGTTGGGGCTGTAGTTGTTGTTGGGGCAGCAGTTGTTGTTGGGGCAGCAGTTGTTGTTGGGGCTGCAGTTGTTGTTGGGGCAGCAGTTGTTGTTGGGGCTGCAGTTGTTGTTGGGGAAGCAGTTGTTGTTGGGGCAGCAGTTGTTGTTGGGGCTGTAGTTGTTGTTGGGGCTGGAGTTGTTGTTGGGGCAGCTGTTGTTGTTGGGGCTGCAGTTGTTGTTGGGGCTGCAGTTGTTGTTGGGGCAGCAGTTGTTGTTGGGGCAGCTGTTGTTGTTGGGGCTGCAGTTGTTGTTGGGGCAGCAGTTGTTGTTGGGGCTGCAGTTGTTGTTGGGGCTGCAGTTGTTGTTGGGGCAGCTGTTGTTGTTGGGGCTGCAGTTGTTGTTGGGGCTGCAGTTGTTGTTGGGGCAGCTGTTGTTGTTGGGGCTGCAGTTGTTGTTGGGGCTGCAGTTGTTGTTGGGGCAGCAGTTGTTGTTGGGGCAGCTGTTGTTGTTGGGGCTGCAGTTGTTGTTGGGGCAGCAGTTGTTGTTGGGGCTGTAGTTGTTGTTGGGGCTGCAGTTGTTGTTGGGGCAGCTGTTGTTGTTGGGGCTGCAGTTGTTGTTGGGGCTGCAGTTGTTGTTGGGGCAGCAGTTGTTGTTGGGGCAGCAGTTGTTGTTGGGGAAGCAGTTGTTGGGGCATCAGTTGTTGTTGGGGAAGCAGTTGTTGTTGGGGCAGCAGTTGTTGTTGGGGCAGCTGTTGTTGTTGGGGCAGCAGTTGTTGTTGGGGCTGTAGTTGTTGTTGGGGCAGCTGTTGTTGTTGGGGCAGCTGTTGTTGTTGGGGCTGCAGTTGTTGTTGGGGAAGCAGTTGTTGTTGGGGCTGCAGTTGTTGTTGGGGCTGTAGTTGTTGTTGGGGCTGCAGTTGTTGTTGGGGCAGCTGTTGTTGTTGGGGCTGCAGTTGTTGTTGGGGCTGCAGTTGTTGTTGGGGCAGCAGTTGTTGTTGGGGAAGCAGTTGTTGTTGGGGCAGCAGTTGTTGTTGGGGCTGTAGTTGTTGTTGGGGCAGCAGTTGTTGTTGGGGCAGCTGTTGTTGTTGCGGCAGCAGTTGTTGTTGGGGCTGCAGTTGTTGTTGGGGCTGTAGTTGTTGTTGGGGCAGCAGTTGTTGTTGGGGCAGCAGTTGTTGTTGGGGCAGCAGTTGTTGTTGGGGCTGCAGTTGTTGGGGAAGCAGTTGTTGTTGGGGCAGCTGTTGTTGTTGGGGCTGCAGTTGTTGTTGGGGCAGCAGTTGTTGATGGGGCTGCAGTTGTTGTTGGGGCAGCTGTTGTTGTTGGGGCAGCTGTTGTTGTTGGGGCAGCAGTTGTTGTTGGGGCAGCAGTTGTTGTTGGGGCAGCTGTTGTTGTTGGGGCTGCAGTTGTTGTTGGGGCAGCAGTTGTTGTTGGGGCTGTAGTTGTTGTTGGGGCAGCAGTTGTTGTTGGGGCAGCAGTTGTTGTTGGGGCAGCAGTTGTTGTTGGGGAAGCAGTTGTTGTTGGGGCAGCAGTTGTTGGGGCTGCAGTTGTTGTTGGGGCAGCAGTTGTTGTTGGGGCTGCAGTTGTTGTTGGGGAAGCAGTTGTTGTTGGGGCAGCTGTTGTTGTTGGGGCTGCAGTTGTTGTTGGGGCAGCAGTTGTTGTTGGGGCAGCTGTTGTTGTTGGGGCAGCAGTTGTTGTTTGGGCTGCAGTTGTTGTTGGGGCTGTAGTTGTTGTTGGGGCTGCAGTTGTTGTTGGGGCTGCAGTTGTTGTTGGGGCTGCAGTTGTTGTTGGGGCAGCAGTTGTTGTTGGGGCAGCTGTTGTTGTTGGGGCTGCAGTTGTTGTTGGGGCAGCAGTTGTTGTTGGGGCTGTAGTTGTTGTTGGGGCTGCAGTTGTTGTTGGGGCAGCTGTTGTTGTTGGGGCTGCAGTTGTTGTTGGGGCTGCAGTTGTTGTTGGGGCAGCAGTTGTTGTTGGGGCAGCAGTTGTTGTTGGGGAAGCAGTTGTTGGGGCATCAGTTGTTGTTGGGGAAGCAGTTGTTGTTGGGGCAGCAGTTGTTGTTGGGGCAGCTGTTGTTGTTGGGGCAGCAGTTGTTGTTGGGGCTGTAGTTGTTGTTGGGGCAGCTGTTGTTGTTGGGGCAGCTGTTGTTGTTGGGGCTGCAGTTGTTGTTGGGGAAGCAGTTGTTGTTGGGGCTGCAGTTGTTGTTGGGGCTGTAGTTGTTGTTGGGGCTGCAGTTGTTGTTGGGGCAGCTGTTGTTGTTGGGGCTGCAGTTGTTGTTGGGGCTGCAGTTGTTGTTGGGGCAGCAGTTGTTGTTGGGGAAGCAGTTGTTGTTGGGGCAGCAGTTGTTGTTGGGGCTGTAGTTGTTGTTGGGGCAGCAGTTGTTGTTGGGGCAGCTGTTGTTGTTGCGGCAGCAGTTGTTGTTGGGGCTGCAGTTGTTGTTGGGGCTGTAGTTGTTGTTGGGGCAGCAGTTGTTGTTGGGGCAGCAGTTGTTGTTGGGGCAGCAGTTGTTGTTGGGGCTGCAGTTGTTGGGGAAGCAGTTGTTGTTGGGGCAGCTGTTGTTGTTGGGGCTGCAGTTGTTGTTGGGGCAGCAGTTGTTGATGGGGCTGCAGTTGTTGTTGGGGCAGCTGTTGTTGTTGGGGCAGCTGTTGTTGTTGGGGCAGCAGTTGTTGTTGGGGCAGCAGTTGTTGTTGGGGCAGCAGTTGTTGTTGGGACAGCAGTTGTTGTTGGCGCTGCAGTTGTTGTTGGGACAGCAGTTGTTGTTGGGGCTGCAGTTGTTGTTGGGGAAGCAGTTGTTGTTGGGGCAGCAGTTGTTGTTGGGGAAGCAGTTGTTGTTGGGGCAGCAGTTGTTGTTGGGGCTGTAGTTGTTGTTGGGGCTGTAGTTGTTGTTGGGGCAGCAGTTGTTGTTGGGGCAGCTGTTGTTGTTGGGGCTGCAGTTGTTGTTGGGGCTGTAGTTGTTGTTGGGACAGCAGTTGTTGTTGGGGCAGCTGTTGTTGTTGGGGCAGCAGTTGTTGTTGGGGCAGCTGTTGTTGTTGGGGCTGCAGTTGTTGTTGGGGCAGCAGTTGTTGTTGGGGCTGTAGTTGTTGTTGGGGCAGCAGTTGTTGTTGGGGCAGCAGTTGTTGTTGGGGCAGCAGTTGTTGTTGGGGAAGCAGTTGTTGTTGGGGCAGCAGTTGTTGGGGCTGCAGTTGTTGTTGGGGCAGCTGTTGTTGTTGGGGCTGCAGTTGTTGTTGGGGCTGTAGTTGTTGTTGGGGCAGCAGTTGTTGTTGGGGCTGTAGTTGTTGTTGGGGCAGCAGTTGTTGTTGGGGCAGCAGTTGTTGTTGGGGCTGCAGTTGTTGTTGGGGCAGCAGTTGTTGTTGGGGCTGCAGTTGTTGTTGGGGAAGCAGTTGTTGTTGGGGCAGCAGTTGTTGTTGGGGCTGTAGTTGTTGTTGGGGCTGGAGTTGTTGTTGGGGCAGCTGTTGTTGTTGGGGCTGCAGTTGTTGTTGGGGCTGCAGTTGTTGTTGGGGCAGCAGTTGTTGTTGGGGCAGCTGTTGTTGTTGGGGCTGCAGTTGTTGTTGGGGCAGCAGTTGTTGTTGGGGCTGCAGTTGTTGTTGGGGCTGCAGTTGTTGTTGGGGCAGCTGTTGTTGTTGGGGCTGCAGTTGTTGTTGGGGCTGCAGTTGTTGTTGGGGCAGCTGTTGTTGTTGGGGCTGCAGTTGTTGTTGGGGCTGCAGTTGTTGTTGGGGCAGCAGTTGTTGTTGGGGCAGCTGTTGTTGTTGGGGCTGCAGTTGTTGTTGGGGCAGCAGTTGTTGTTGGGGCTGTAGTTGTTGTTGGGGCTGCAGTTGTTGTTGGGGCAGCTGTTGTTGTTGGGGCTGCAGTTGTTGTTGGGGCTGCAGTTGTTGTTGGGGCAGCAGTTGTTGTTGGGGCAGCAGTTGTTGTTGGGGAAGCAGTTGTTGGGGCATCAGTTGTTGTTGGGGAAGCAGTTGTTGTTGGGGCAGCAGTTGTTGTTGGGGCAGCTGTTGTTGTTGGGGCAGCAGTTGTTGTTGGGGCTGTAGTTGTTGTTGGGGCAGCTGTTGTTGTTGGGGCAGCTGTTGTTGTTGGGGCTGCAGTTGTTGTTGGGGAAGCAGTTGTTGTTGGGGCTGCAGTTGTTGTTGGGGCTGTAGTTGTTGTTGGGGCTGCAGTTGTTGTTGGGGCAGCTGTTGTTGTTGGGGCTGCAGTTGTTGTTGGGGCTGCAGTTGTTGTTGGGGCAGCAGTTGTTGTTGGGGAAGCAGTTGTTGTTGGGGCAGCAGTTGTTGTTGGGGCTGTAGTTGTTGTTGGGGCAGCAGTTGTTGTTGGGGCAGCTGTTGTTGTTGCGGCAGCAGTTGTTGTTGGGGCTGCAGTTGTTGTTGGGGCTGTAGTTGTTGTTGGGGCAGCAGTTGTTGTTGGGGCTGCAGTTGTTGTTGGGGCAGCAGTTGTTGTTGGGGCTGCAGTTGTTGTTGGGGAAGCAGTTGTTGTTGGGGCAGCTGTTGTTGTTGGGGCTGCAGTTGTTGGGGCAGCAGTTGTTGTTGGGGCAGCTGTTGTTGTTGGGGCTGCAGTTGTTGTTGGGGCAGCAGTTGTTGTTGGGGCAGCAGTTGTTGTTGGGGCTGCAGTTGTTGTTGGGGCAGCAGTTGTTGTTGGGGAAGCAGTTGTTGTTGGGGCTGCAGTTGTTGTTGGGGCAGCAGTTGTTGTTGGGGCAGCAGTTGTTGTTGGGGCTGAAGTTGTTGTTGGGGCAGCAGTTGTTGTTGGGGCAGCAGTTGTTGTTG
Organism: Melanostigma gelatinosum; assembly: GCF_949748355.1. NCBI lineage: Eukaryota > Metazoa > Chordata > Actinopteri > Perciformes > Zoarcidae > Melanostigma > Melanostigma gelatinosum. Next base: position 8,524,316 of record NC_136654.1, on the reverse strand, counting down.
GGGCAGCAGTTGTTGTTGGGGCAGCAGTTGTTGTTGGGGCAGCTGTTGTTGTTGGGGCAGCAGTTGTTGTTGGGGCTGTAGTTGTTGTTGGGACAGCAGTTGTTGTTGGGTCAGCAGTTGTTGTTGGGGCAGCTGTTGTTGTTGGGGCAGCAGTTGTTGTTGGGGCTGCAGTTGTTGTTGGGGCTGTAGTTGTTGTTGGGGCTGCAGTTGTTGTTGGGGCAGCTGTTGTTGTTGGGGCTGCAGTTGTTGGGGCAGCAGTTGTTGTTGGGGCAGCTGTTGTTGTTGGGGCTGCAGTTGTTGTTGGGGCAGCAGTTGTTGTTGGGGCAGCAGTTGTTGTTGGGGCTGCAGTTGTTGTTGGGGCAGCAGTTGTTGTTGGGGAAGCAGTTGTTGTTGGGGCAGCAGTTGTTGTTGGGGCTGTAGTTGTTGTTGGGGCAGCAGTTGTTGTTGGGGCTGTAGTTGTTGTTGGGGCAGCAGTTGTTGTTGGGGCTGTAGTTGTTGTTGGGGCAGCAGTTGTTGTTGGGGCAGCAGTTGTTGTTGGGGCAGCAGTTGTTGTTGGGGCAGCAGTTGTTGTTGGGGAAGCAGTTGTTGTTGGGGCAGCAGTTGTTGGTGGGGCTGCAGTTGTTGTTGGGGAAGCAGTTGTTGTTGGGGCAGCAGTTGTTGTTGGGGCTGTAGTTGTTGTTGGGGCAGCAGTTGTTGTTGGGGCAGCAGTTGTTGTTGGGGAAGCAGTTGTTGTTGGGGCAGCAGTTGTTGTTGGGGCAGCTGTTGTTGTTGGGGCTGCAGTTGTTGTTGGGGCAGCAGTTGTTGGGGCAGCTGTTGTTGTTGGGGCTGCAGTTGTTGTTGGGGCTGCAGTTGTTGTTGGGGCAGCAGTTGTTGTTGGGGCTGCAGTTGTTGGGGAAGCAGTTGTTGTTGGGGCAGCAGTTGTTGTTGGGGCAGCAGTTGTTGTTGGGGCATCAGTTGTTGTTGGGGAAGCAGTTGTTGTTGGGGCAGCAGTTGTTGTTGGGGCTGTAGTTGTTGTTGGGGCTGTAGTTGTTGTTGGGGCAGCAGTTGTTGTTGGGGCTACAGTTGTTGTTGGGGCTGTAGTTGTTGTTGGGACAGCTGTTGTTGTTGGGGCAGCAGTTGTTGTTGGGGCTGCAGTTGTTGTTGGGGAAGCAGTTGTTGTTGGGACTGCAGTTGTTGTTGGGGCAGCAGTTGTTGTTGGGGCAGCAGTTGTTGTTGGGGCAGCAGTTGTTGTTGGGGCAGCAGTTGTTGTTGGGGCAGCAGTTGTTGTTTGGGCTGCAGTTGTTGTTGGGGCTGTAGTTGTTGTTGGGGCAGCAGTTGTTGTTGGGGCAGCAGTTGTTGTTGGGGCTGCAGTTGTTGTTGGGGCAGTTGTTGTTGGGGCAGCAGTTGTTGTTGGGGCTGCAGTTGTTGTTGGGGCAGCAGTTGTTGTTGGGGCTGTAGTTGTTGGGGCTGCAGTTGTTGGTGGGGCTGCAGTTGTTGTTGGGGAAGCAGTTGTTGTTGGGGCTGCAGTTGTTGTTGGGGCAGCAGTTGTTGTTGGGGCTGCACTTGTTGTTGGGGAAGCAGTTGTTGTTGGGGCAGCTGTTGTTGTTGGGGCTGCAGTTGTTGTTGGGGCAGCAGTTGTTGTTGGGGCTGCAGTTGTTGTTGGGGAAGCAGTTGTTGTTGGGGCTGCAGTTGTTGTTGGGGCAGCAGTTGTTGTTGGGGCAGCAGTTGTTGTTGGGGAAGCAGTTGTTGGGGCATCAGTTGTTGTTGGGGAAGCAGTTGTTGTTGGGGCAGCAGTTGTTGTTGGGGCAGCTGTTGTTGTTGGGGCAGCAGTTGTTGTTGGGGCTGTAGTTGTTGTTGGGGCAGCTGTTGTTGTTGGGGCAGCTGTTGTTGTTGGGGCTGCAGTTGTTGTTGGGGAAGCAGTTGTTGTTGGGGCTGCAGTTGTTGTTGGGGCTGTAGTTGTTGTTGGGGCTGCAGTTGTTGTTGGGGCAGCTGTTGTTGTTGGGGCTGCAGTTGTTGTTGGGGCTGCAGTTGTTGTTGGGGCAGCAGTTGTTGTTGGGGAAGCAGTTGTTGTTGGGGCAGCAGTTGTTGTTGGGGCTGTAGTTGTTGTTGGGGCAGCAGTTGTTGTTGGGGCAGCTGTTGTTGTTGCGGCAGCAGTTGTTGTTGGGGCTGCAGTTGTTGTTGGGGCTGTAGTTGTTGTTGGGGCAGCAGTTGTTGTTGGGGCAGCAGTTGTTGTTGGGGCTGCAGTTGTTGTTGGGGCAGCAGTTGTTGTTGGGGCTGCAGTTGTTGTTGGGGAAGCAGTTGTTGTTGGGGCAGCTGTTGTTGTTGGGGCTGCAGTTGTTGGGGCAGCAGTTGTTGTTGGGGCAGCTGTTGTTGTTGGGGCTGCAGTTGTTGTTGGGGCAGCAGTTGTTGTTGGGGCAGCAGTTGTTGTTGGGGCTGCAGTTGTTGTTGGGGCAGCAGTTGTTGTTGGGGAAGCAGTTGTTGTTGGGGCTGCAGTTGTTGTTGGGGCAGCAGTTGTTGTTGGGGCAGCAGTTGTTGTTGGGGCTGAAGTTGTTGTTGGGGCAGCAGTTGTTGTTGGGGCAGCAGTTGTTGTTGGGGCAGCAGTTGTTGTTGGGGCAGCAGTTGTTGTTGGGGCAGCTGTTGTTGTTGGGGCAGCAGTTGTTGTTGGGGCTGTAGTTGTTGTTGGGACAGCAGTTGTTGTTGGGTCAGCAGTTGTTGTTGGGGCAGCTGTTGTTGTTGGGGCAGCAGTTGTTGTTGGGGCTGCAGTTGTTGTTGGGGCTGTAGTTGTTGTTGGGGCTGCAGTTGTTGTTGGGGCAGCTGTTGTTGTTGGGGCTGCAGTTGTTGGGGCAGCAGTTGTTGTTGGGGCAGCTGTTGTTGTTGGGGCTGCAGTTGTTGTTGGGGCAGCAGTTGTTGTTGGGGCAGCAGTTGTTGTTGGGGCTGCAGTTGTTGTTGGGGCAGCAGTTGTTGTTGGGGAAGCAGTTGTTGTTGGGGCAGCAGTTGTTGTTGGGGCTGTAGTTGTTGTTGGGGCAGCAGTTGTTGTTGGGGCTGTAGTTGTTGTTGGGACAGCAGTTGTTGTTGGGGCTGTAGTTGTTGTTGGGGCAGCAGTTGTTGTTGGGGCAGCAGTTGTTGTTGGGGCAGCAGTTGTTGTTGGGGCAGCAGTTGTTGTTGGGGAAGCAGTTGTTGTTGGGGCAGCAGTTGTTGGTGGGGCTGCAGTTGTTGTTGGGGAAGCAGTTGTTGTTGGGGCAGCAGTTGTTGTTGGGGCTGTAGTTGTTGTTGGGGCAGCAGTTGTTGTTGGGGCAGCAGTTGTTGTTGGGGAAGCAGTTGTTGTTGGGGCAGCAGTTGTTGTTGGGGCAGCTGTTGTTGTTGGGGCTGCAGTTGTTGTTGGGGCAGCAGTTGTTGGGGCAGCTGTTGTTGTTGGGGCTGCAGTTGTTGTTGGGGCTGCAGTTGTTGTTGGGGCAGCAGTTGTTGTTGGGGCTGCAGTTGTTGGGGAAGCAGTTGTTGTTGGGGCAGCAGTTGTTGTTGGGGCAGCAGTTGTTGTTGGGGCATCAGTTGTTGTTGGGGAAGCAGTTGTTGTTGGGGCAGCAGTTGTTGTTGGGGCTGTAGTTGTTGTTGGGGCAGCAGTTGTTGTTGGGGCAGCTGTTGTTGTTGGGGCTGCAGTTGTTGTTGGGGCTGTAGTTGTTGTTGGGACAGCAGTTGTTGTTGGGGCAGCTGTTGTTGTTGGGGCAGCAGTTGTTGTTGGGGCTGCAGTTGTTGTTGGGGCAGCAGTTGTTGTTGGGGCTACAGTTGTTGTTGGGGCTGTAGTTGTTGTTGGGGCAGCTGTTGTTGTTGGGGCAGCAGTTGTTGTTGGGGCAGCTGTTGTTGTTGGGGCTGAAGCTGTTGTTGGGGCAGCAGTTGTTGTTGGGGCTGCAGTTGTTGTTGGGGCAGCAGTTGTTGTTGGGGCTGCAGTTGTTGTTGGGGAAGCAGTTGTTGTTGGGGCTACAGTTGTTGTTGGGGCAGCAGTTGTTGTTGGGGCTGCAGTTGTTGTTGGGGAAGCAGTTGTTGTTGGGGCAGCTGTTGTTGTTGGGGCTGCAGTTGTTGTTGGGGCAGCAGTTGTTGGTGGGGCTGCAGTTGTTGTTGGGGAAGCTGTTGTTGTTGGGGCTGTAGTTGTTGTCTGGGCAGCTGTTGTTGTTGGGGCTGCAGTTGTTGTTGGGGCAGCAGTTGTTGTTGGGGCTGAAGCTGTTGTTGGGGCAGCAGTTGTTGGGGCTGAAGTTGTTGTTGGGGCAGCAGTTGTTGTTGGGGAAGCAGTTGTTGTTGGGGCAGCAGTTGTTGTTGGGGCTACAGTTGTTGTTGGGGCTGTAGTTGTTGTTGGGGCAGCAGTTGTTGTTGGGGAAGCAGTTGTTGTTGGGGCATCAGTTGTTGTTGGGGAAGCAGTTGTTGTTGGGGCAGCAGTTGTTGTTGGGGAAGCAGTTGTTGTTGGGGCAGCTGTTGTTGTTGGGGCTGCAGTTGTTGTTGGGGCAGGAGTTGTTGGTGGGGCTGCAGTTGTTGTTGGGGCAGCAGTTGTTGTTGGGGCTACAGTTGTTGTTGGGGCTGTAGTTGTTGTTGGGACAGCAGTTGTTGTTGGGGCTGTAGTTGTTGTTGGGGCAGCAGTTGTTGTTGGGGCAGCAGTTGTTGTTGGGGCTGCAGTTGTTGTTGGGGAAGCAGTTGTTGTTGGGGCAGCTGTTGTTGTTGGGGCTGCAGTTGTTGTTGGGGCAGCAGTTGTTGTTGGGGAAGCAGTTGTTGTTGGGGCAGCAGTTGTTGTTGGGGCTGTAGTTGTTGTTGGGGCTGCAGTTGTTGTTGGGGACGCTGTTGTTGTTGGGGCTGCAGTTGTTGTTGGGGCTGCAGTTGTTGTTGGGGCAGCAGTTGTTGTTGGGGCAGCTGTTGTTGTTGGGGCTGCAGTTGTTGTTGGGGCAGCAGTTGTTGTTGGGGCTGCAGTTGTTGTTGGGGAAGCAGTTGTTGTTGGGGCTGCAGTTGTTGTTGGGGCAGCAGTTGTTGTTGGGGCAGCAGTTGTTGTTGGGGCTGAAGTTGTTGTTGGGGCAGCAGTTGTTGTTGGGGAAGCAGTTGTTGTTGGGGCAGCAGTTGTTGTTGGGGCTGCAGTTGTTGTTGGGGCTGTAGTTGTTGTTGGGGCTGCAGTTGTTGTTGGGGCTACAGTTGTTGTTGGGGCTGTAGTTGTTGTTGGGGCAGCAGTTGTTGGTGGGGCTGCAGTTGTTGTTGGGGAAGCAGTTGTTGTTGGGGCTGCAGTTGTTGTTGGGGCAGCAGTTGTTGTTGGGGCTGCAGTTGTTGTTGGGGAAGCAGTTGTTGTTGGGGCAGCTGTTGTTGTTGGGGCTGCAGTTGTTGTTGGGGCAGCAGTTGTTGTTGGGGCTGCAGTTGTTGTTGGGGCTGCAGTTGTTGTTGGGGCAGCAGTTGTTGTTGGGGCTGCAGTTGTTGTTGGGGCAGCAGTTGTTGTTGGGGCTGCAGTTGTTGTTGGGGCAGCTGTTGTTGTTGGGGCTGCAGTTGTTGTTGGGGCAGCAGTTGTTGGGGCTGAAGTTGTTGTTGGGGCAGCAGTTGTTGTTGGGGAAGCAGTTGTTGTTGGGGCAGCAGTTGTTGTTGGGGCTACAGTTGTTGTTGGGGCTGCAGTTGTTGTTGGGGCAGCAGTTGTTGGTGGGGCTGCAGTTGTTGTTGGGGAAGCAGTTGTTGTTGGGGCTACAGTTGTTGTTGGGGCAGCAGTTGTTGTTGGGGCTGCAGTTGTTGTTGGGGCAGCTGTTGTTGTTGGGGCTGCAGTTGTTGTTGGGGCAGCAGTTGTTGTTGGGGCTGCAGTTGTTGTTGGGGAAGCAGTTGTTGTTGGGGCTGCAGTTGTTGTTGGGGCAGCAGTTGTTGTTGGGGCAGCAGTTGTTGTTGGGGAAGCAGTTGTTGTTGGGGCATCAGTTGTTGTTGGGGAAGCAGTTGTTGTTGGGGCAGCAGTTGTTGTTGGGGCAGCTGTTGTTGTTGGGGCAGCAGTTGTTGTTGGGGCTGTAGTTGTTGTTGGGGCAGCTGTTGTTGTTGGGGCAGCTGTTGTTGTTGGGGCTGCAGTTGTTGTTGGGGCAGCTGTTGTTGTTGGGGCTGCAGTTGTTGGGGCAGCAGTTGTTGTTGGGGCAGCTGTTGTTGTTGGGGCAGCAGTTGTTGTTGGGGAAGCAGTTGTTGTTGGGGCAGCAGTTGTTGTTGGGGCTGCAGTTGTTGTTGGGGCAGCAGTTGTTGGTGGGGCTGCAGTTGTTGTTGGGGAAGCAGTTGTTGTTGGGGCTACAGTTGTTGTTGGGGCTGTAGTTGTTGTTGGGACAGCAGTTGTTGTTGGGGCAGCTGTTGTTGTTGGGGCAGCAGTTGTTGTTGGGGCTGCAGTTGTTGTTGGGGCAGCAGTTGTTGTTGGGGCTACAGTTGTTGTTGGGGCTGTAGTTGTTGTTGGGGCAGCTGTTGTTGTTGGGGTAGCAGTTGTTGTTGGGGCAGCTGTTGTTGTTGGGGCTGAAGCTGTTGTTGGGGCAGCAGTTGTTGTTGGGGCAGCTGTTGTTGTTGGGGCTGCAGTTGTTGTTGGGGCAGCAGTTGTTGTTGGGGCTGCAGTTGTTGTTGGGGAAGCAGTTGTTGTTGGGGCAGCAGTTGTTGGGGCTGAAGTTGTTGTTGGGGCAGCAGTTGTTGTTGGGGAAGCAGTTGTTGTTGGGGCAGCAGTTGTTGTTGGGGCTACAGTTGTTGTTGGGGCTGTAGTTGTTGTTGGGACAGCAGTTGTTGTTGGGGCTGTAGTTGTTGTTGGGGCAGCAGTTGTTGTTGGGGCAGCAGTTGTTGTTGGGGCTGCAGTTGTTGTTGGGGAAGCAGTTGTTGTTGGGGCAGCTGTTGTTGTTGGGGCTGCAGTTGTTGTTGGGGCAGGAGTTGTTGGTGGGGCTGCAGTTGTTGTTGGGGCAGCAGTTGTTGTTGGGGCTACAGTTGTTGTTGGGGCTGTAGTTGTTGTTGGGACAGCAGTTGTTGTTGGGGCTGTAGTTGTTGTTGGGGCAGCAGTTGTTGTTGGGGCAGCAGTTGTTGTTGGGGCTGCAGTTGTTGTTGGGGAAGCAGTTGTTGTTGGGGCAGCTGTTGTTGTTGGGGCTGCAGTTGTTGTTGGGGCAGGAGTTGTTGGTGGGGCTGCAGTTGTTGTTGGGGAAGCAGTTGTTGTTGGGGCAGCAGTTGTTGGGGCTGAAGTTGTTGTTGGGGCAGCAGTTGTTGTTGGGGAAGCAGTTGTTGTTGGGGCAGCAGTTGTTGTTGGGGCTACAGTTGTTGTTGGGGCTGTAGTTGTTGTTGGGACAGCAGTTGTTGTTGGGGCTGTAGTTGTTGTTGGGGCAGCAGTTGTTGTTGGGGCAGCAGTTGTTGTTGGGGCTGCAGTTGTTGTTGGGGAAGCAGTTGTTGTTGGGGCAGCTGTTGTTGTTGGGGCTGCAGTTGTTGTTGGGGCAGCAGTTGTTGGTGGGGCTGCAGTTGTTGTTGGGGAAGCAGTTGTTGTTGGGGCTGCAGTTGTTGTTGGGGAAGCAGTTGTTGTTGGGGCAGCTGTTGTTGTTGGGGCTGCAGTTGTTGTTGGGGCAGCAGTTGTTGGTGGGGCTGCAGTTGTTGTTGGGGAAGCTGTTGTTGTTGGGGCTGTAGTTGTTGTTGGGGCAGCTGTTGTTGTTGGGGCTGCAGTTGTTGTTGGGGCAGCAGTTGTTGTTGGGGCTGAAGCAGTTGTTGGGGCAGCAGTTGTTGTTGGGGCAGCTGTTGTTGTTGGGGCTGCAGTTGTTGTTGGGGCAGCAGTTGTTGGTGGGGCTGCAGTTGTTGTTGGGGAAGCAGTTGTTGTTGGGGCTACAGTTGTTGTTGGGGCAGCAGTTGTTGTTGGGGCTGCAGTTGTTGTTGGGGCAGCTGTTGTTGTTGGGGCTGCAGTTGTTGTTGGGGCAGCAGTTGTTGTTGGGGCTGCAGTTGTTGTTGGGGAAGCAGTTGTTGTTGGGGCTGCAGTTGTTGTTGGGGCAGCAGTTGTTGTTGGGGCAGCAGTTGTTGTTGGGGAAGCAGTTGTTGTTGGGGCATCAGTTGTTGTTGGGGAAGCAGTTGTTGTTGGGGCAGCAGTTGTTGTTGGGGCAGCTGTTGTTGTTGGGGCAGCAGTTGTTGTTGGGGCTGTAGTTGTTGTTGGGGCAGCTGTTGTTGTTGGGGCAGCTGTTGTTGTTGGGGCTGCAGTTGTTGTTGGGGCAGCTGTTGTTGTTGGGGCTGCAGTTGTTGGGGCAGCAGTTGTTGTTGGGGCAGCTGTTGTTGTTGGGGCAGCAGTTGTTGTTGGGGAAGCAGTTGTTGTTGGGGCAGCAGTTGTTGTTGGGGCTGCAGTTGTTGTTGGGGCAGCTGTTGTTGTTGGGGCAGCTGTTGTTGTTGGGGCAGCAGTTGTTGTTGGGGCAGCAGTTGTTGTTGGGGCAGCAGTTGTTGTTGGGGCAGCAGTTGTTGTTGGCGCTGCAGTTGTTGTTGGGGCAGCAGTTGTTGTTGGGGCTACAGTTGTTGTTGGGGCTGTAGTTGTTGTTGGGACAGCAGTTGTTGTTGGGGCTGCAGTTGTTGTTGGGGCAGCTGTTGTTGTTGGGGCAGCAGTTGTTGTTGGGGCAGCAGTTGTTGGTGGGGCTGCAGTTGTTGTTGGGGAAGCAGTTGTTGTTGGGGCTACAGTTGTTGTTGGGGCAGCAGTTGTTGTTGGGGCTGCAGTTGTTGTTGGGGCAGCTGTTGTTGTTGGGGCTGCAGTTGTTGTTGGGGCAGCAGTTGTTGTTGGGGCTGCAGTTGTTGTTGGGGAAGCAGTTGTTGTTGGGGCTGCAGTTGTTGTTGGGGCAGCAGTTGTTGTTGGGGCAGCAGTTGTTGTTGGGGAAGCAGTTGTTGTTGGGGCATCAGTTGTTGTTGGGGAAGCAGTTGTTGTTGGGGCAGCAGTTGTTGTTGGGGCAGCTGTTGTTGTTGGGGCAGCAGTTGTTGTTGGGGCTGTAGTTGTTGTTGGGGCAGCTGTTGTTGTTGGGGCAGCTGTTGTTGTTGGGGCTGCAGTTGTTGTTGGGGCAGCTGTTGTTGTTGGGGCTGCAGTTGTTGGGGCAGCAGTTGTTGTTGGGGCAGCTGTTGTTGTTGGGGCTACAGTTGTTGTTGGGGCTGTAGTTGTTGTTGGGACAGCAGTTGTTGTTGGGGCTGCAGTTGTTGTTGGGGCAGCTGTTGTTGTTGGGGCAGCAGTTGTTGTTGGGGCAGCAGTTGTTGGTGGGGCTGCAGTTGTTGTTGGGGAAGCAGTTGTTGTTGGGGCTACAGTTGTTGTTGGGGCAGCAGTTGTTGTTGGGGCTGCAGTTGTTGTTGGGGCAGCTGTTGTTGTTGGGGCTGCAGTTGTTGTTGGGGCAGCAGTTGTTGTTGGGGCTGCAGTTGTTGTTGGGGAAGCAGTTGTTGTTGGGGCTGCAGTTGTTGTTGGGGCAGCAGTTGTTGTTGGGGCAGCAGTTGTTGTTGGGGAAGCAGTTGTTGTTGGGGCATCAGTTGTTGTTGGGGAAGCAGTTGTTGTTGGGGCAGCAGTTGTTGTTGGGGCAGCTGTTGTTGTTGGGGCAGCAGTTGTTGTTGGGGCTGTAGTTGTTGTTGGGGCAGCTGTTGTTGTTGGGGCAGCTGTTGTTGTTGGGGCTGCAGTTGTTGTTGGGGCAGCTGTTGTTGTTGGGGCTGCAGTTGTTGGGGCAGCAGTTGTTGTTGGGGCAGCTGTTGTTGTTGGGGCAGCAGTTGTTGTTGGGGAAGCAGTTGTTGTTGGGGCAGCAGTTGTTGTTGGGGCTGCAGTTGTTGTTGGGGCAGCTGTTGTTGTTGGGGCAGCTGTTGTTGTTGGGGCAGCAGTTGTTGTTGGGGCAGCAGTTGTTGTTGGGGCAGCAGTTGTTGTTGGGGCAGCAGTTGTTGTTGGCGCTGCAGTTGTTGTTGGGGCAGCAGTTGTTGTTGGGGCTACAGTTGTTGTTGGGGCTGTAGTTGTTGTTGGGACAGCAGTTGTTGTTGGGGCTGCAGTTGTTGTTGGGGAAGCAGTTGTTGTTGGGGCAGCAGTTGTTGTTGGGGAAGCAGTTGTTGTTGGGGCAGCAGTTGTTGTTGGGGCTGTAGTTGTTGTTGGGGCTGTAGTTGTTGTTGGGGCAGCAGTTGTTGTTGGGGCAGCTGTTGTTGTTGGGGCTGCAGTTGTTGTTGGGGCTGTAGTTGTTGTTGGGACAGCAGTTGTTGTTGGGGCAGCTGTTGTTGTTGGGGCAGCAGTTGTTGTTGGGGCTGCAGTTGTTGTTGGGGCAGCAGTTGTTGTTGGGGCTACAGTTGTTGTTGGGGCTGTAGTTGTTGTTGGGGCAGCTGTTGTTGTTGGGGCAGCAGTTGTTGTTGGGGCAGCTGTTGTTGTTGGGGCTGAAGCTGTTGTTGGGGCAGCAGTTGTTGTTGGGGCAGCTGTTGTTGTTGGGGCTGCAGTTGTTGTTGGGGCAGCAGTTGTTGTTGGGGCTGCAGTTGTTGTTGGGGAAGCAGTTGTTGTTGGGGCTACAGTTGTTGTTGGGGCAGCAGTTGTTGTTGGGGCTGCAGTTGTTGTTGGGGAAGCAGTTGTTGTTGGGGCAGCTGTTGTTGTTGGGGCTGCAGTTGTTGTTGGGGCAGCAGTTGTTGGTGGGGCTGCAGTTGTTGTTGGGGAAGCAGTTGTTGGTGGGGCTGCAGTTGTTGTTGGGGAAGCAGTTGTTGTTGGGGCTACAGTTGTTGTTGGGGCAGCAGTTGTTGTTGGGGCTGCAGTTGTTGTTGGGGCAGCTGTTGTTGTTGGGGCTGCAGTTGTTGTTGGGGCAGCAGTTGTTGTTGGGGCTGCAGTTGTTGTTGGGGAAGCAGTTGTTGTTGGGGCTGCAGTTGTTGTTGGGGCAGCAGTTGTTGTTGGGGCAGCAGTTGTTGTTGGGGAAGCAGTTGTTGTTGGGGCATCAGTTGTTGTTGGGGAAGCAGTTGTTGTTGGGGCAGCAGTTGTTGTTGGGGCAGCTGTTGTTGTTGGGGCAGCAGTTGTTGTTGGGGCTGTAGTTGTTGTTGGGGCAGCTGTTGTTGTTGGGGCAGCTGTTGTTGTTGGGGCTGCAGTTGTTGTTGGGGCAGCTGTTGTTGTTGGGGCTGCAGTTGTTGGGGCAGCAGTTGTTGTTGGGGCAGCTGTTGTTGTTGGGGCAGCAGTTGTTGTTGGGGAAGCAGTTGTTGTTGGGGCAGCAGTTGTTGTTGGGGCTGCAGTTGTTGTTGGGGCAGCTGTTGTTGTTGGGGCAGCTGTTGTTGTTGGGGCAGCAGTTGTTGTTGGGGCAGCAGTTGTTGTTGGGGCAGCAGTTGTTGTTGGGACAGCAGTTGTTGTTGGCGCTGCAGTTGTTGTTGGGACAGCAGTTGTTGTTGGGGCTGCAGTTGTTGTTGGGGAAGCAGTTGTTGTTGGGGCAGCAGTTGTTGTTGGGGAAGCAGTTGTTGTTGGGGCAGCAGTTGTTGTTGGGGCTGTAGTTGTTGTTGGGGCTGTAGTTGTTGTTGGGGCAGCAGTTGTTGTTGGGGCAGCTGTTGTTGTTGGGGCTGCAGTTGTTGTTGGGGCTGTAGTTGTTGTTGGGACAGCAGTTGTTGTTGGGGCAGCTGTTGTTGTTGGGGCAGCAGTTGTTGTTGGGGCTGCAGTTGTTGTTGGGGCAGCAGTTGTTGTTGGGGCTACAGTTGTTGTTGGGGCTGTAGTTGTTGTTGGGGCAGCTGTTGTTGTTGGGGCAGCAGTTGTTGTTGGGGCAGCTGTTGTTGTTGGGGCTGAAGCTGTTGTTGGGGCAGCAGTTGTTGTTGGGGCAGCTGTTGTTGTTGGGGCTGCAGTTGTTGTTGGGGCAGCAGTTGTTGTTGGGGCTGCAGTTGTTGTTGGGGAAGCAGTTGTTGTTGGGGCTACAGTTGTTGTTGGGGCAGCAGTTGTTGTTGGGGCTGCAGTTGTTGTTGGGGAAGCAGTTGTTGTTGGGGCATCAGTTGTTGTTGGGGAAGCAGTTGTTGTTGGGGCAGCAGTTGTTGTTGGGGAAGCAGTTGTTGTTGGGGCATCAGTTGTTGTTGGGGAAGCAGTTGTTGTTGGGGCAGCAGTTGTTGTTGGGGCAGCTGTTGTTGTTGGGGCAGCAGTTGTTGTTGGGGCTGTAGTTGTTGTTGGGGCAGCTGTTGTTGTTGGGGCAGCTGTTGTTGTTGGGGCTGCAGTTGTTGTTGGGGCAGCTGTTGTTGTTGGGGCAGCAGTTGTTGTTGGGGCAGCTGTTGTTGTTGGGGCTGCAGTTGTTGTTGGGGCAGCAGTTGTTGTTGGGGCTGCAGTTGTTGTTGGGAAAGCAGTTGTTGTTGGGGCAGCAGTTGTTGTTGGGGCAGCAGTTGTTGTTGGGGCAGCAGTTGTTGTTGGGGCTGCAGTTGTTGTTGGGGCTGTAGTTGTTGTTGGGGCTGCAGTTGTTGTTGGGGAAGCAGTTGTTGTTGGGGCTGCAGTTGTTGTTGGGGCAGCAGTTGTTGGTGGGGCTACAGTTGTTGTTGGGGAAGCAGTTGTTGTTGGGGCTGCAGTTGTTGTTGGGGCAGCAGTTGTTGTTGGGGCTGCAGTTGTTGGGGAAGCAGTTGTTGTTGGGGCAGCTGTTGTTGTTGGGGCTGCAGTTGTTGTTGGGGCAGCAGTTGTTGATGGGGCTGCAGTTGTTGTTGGGGAAGCAGTTGTTGTTGGGGCTGCAGTTGTTGTTGGGGCAGCAGTTGTTGTTGGGGCAGCAGTTGTTGTTGGGGAAGCAGTTGTTGTTGGGGCATCAGTTGTTGTTGGGGAAGCAGTTCTTGTTGGGGCAGCAGTTGTTGTTGGGGCAGCTGTTGTTGTTGGGGCAGCAGTTGTTGTTGGGGCAGCAGTTGTTGTTGGGGCTGCAGTTGTTGTTGGGGAAGCAGTTGTTGTTGTTGGGGCTGCAGTTGTTGTTGGGGCTGTAGTTGTTGTTGGGGCTGCAGTTGTTGTTGGGGCAGCTGTTGTTGTTGGGGCTGTAGTTGTTGTTGGGGCAGCTGTTGTTGTTGGGGCAGCAGTTGTTGTTGGGGCAGCTGTTGTTGTTGGGGCTGAAGCTGTTGTTGGGGCAGCAGTTGTTGTTGGGGCAGCTGTTGTTGTTGGGGCTGCAGTTGTTGTTGGGGCAGCAGTTGTTGTTGGGGCTGCAGTTGTTGTTAGGGAAGCAGTTGTTGTTGGGGCTACAGTTGTTGTTGGGGCAGCAGTTGTTGTTGGGGCTGCAGTTGTTGTTGGGGAAGCAGTTGTTGTTGGGGCAGCAGTTGTTGTTGGGGCTGTAGTTGTTGTTGGGGCAGCAGTTGTTGTTGGGGCAGCTGTTGTTGTTGCGGCAGCAGTTGTTGTTGGGGCTGCAGTTGTTGTTGGGGCTGTAGTTGTTGTTGGGGCAGCAGTTGTTGTTGGGGCAGCAGTTGTTGTTGGGGCTGCAGTTGTTGTTGGGGCAGCAGTTGTTGTTGGGGCTGCAGTTGTTGTTGGGGAAGCAGTTGTTGTTGGGGCAGCAGTTGTTGTTGGGGCTGTAGTTGTTGTTGGGGCTGCAGTTGTTGTTGGGGAAGCTGTTGTTGTTGGGGCTGCAGTTGTTGTTGGGGCTGCAGTTGTTGTTGGGGCAGCAGTTGTTGTTGGGGCAGCTGTTGTTGTTGGGGCTGCAGTTGTTGTTGGGGCAGCAGTTGTTGTTGGGGCTGCAGTTGTTGTTGGGGAAGCAGTTGTTGTTGGGGCTGCAGTTGTTGTTGGGGCAGCAGTTGTTGTTGGGGCAGCAGTTGTTGTTGGGGCTGAAGTTGTTGTTGGGGCAGCAGTTGTTGTTGGGGAAGCAGTTGTTGTTGGGGCAGCAGTTGTTGTTGGGGCTGCAGTTGTTGTTGGGGCTGTAGTTGTTGTTGGGGCTGCAGTTGTTGTTGGGGAAGCAGTTGTTGTTGGGGCTGCAGTTGTTGTTGGGGCAGCAGTTGTTGGTGGGGCTGCAGTTGTTGTTGGGGAAGCAGTTGTTGTTGGGGCTGCAGTTGTTGTTGGGGCAGCAGTTGTTGTTGGGGCTGCAGTTGTTGTTGGGGAAGCAGTTGTTGTTGGGGCAGCTGTTGTTGTTGGGGCTGCAGTTGTTGTTGGGGCAGCAGTTGTTGTTGGGGCTGCAGTTGTTGTTGGGAAAGCAGTTGTTGTTGGGGCTGCAGTTGTTGTTGGGGCAGCAGTTGTTGTTGGGGCAGCAGTTGTTGTTGGGGAAGCAGTTGTTGTTGGGGCAGCAGTTGTTGTTGGGGCAGCTGTTGTTGTTGGGGCAGCAGTTGTTGTTGGGGCAGCAGTTGTTGTTGGGGCTGCAGTTGTTGTTGGGGAAGCAGTTGTTGTTGGGGCTGCAGTTGTTGTTGGGGCTGTAGTTGTTGTTGGGGCTGCAGTTGTTGTTGGGGCAGCTGTTGTTGTTGGGGCTGCAGTTGTTGTTGGGGCTGCAGTTGTTGTTGGGGCTGCAGTTGTTGTTGGGGCAGCAGTTGTTGTTGGGGAAGCAGTTGTTGTTGGGGCATCAGTTGTTGTTGGGGAAGCAGTTGTTGTTGGGCCTGCAGTTGTTGGGGAAGCAGTTGTTGTTGGGGCAGCTGTTGTTGATGGGGCTGCAGTTGTTGTTGGGGCAGCAGTTGTTGATGGGGCTGCAGTTGTTGTTGGGGAAGCAGTTGTTGTTGGGGCTGCAGTTGTTGTTGGGGCAGCAGTTGTTGTTGGGGCAGCAGTTGTTGTTGGGGAAGCAGTTGTTGTTGGGGCATCAGTTGTTGTTGGGGAAGCAGTTCTTGTTGGGGCAGCAGTTGTTGTTGGGGCAGCTGTTGCTGTTGGGGCAGCAGTTGTTGTTGGGGCAGCAGATGTTGTTGGGGCTGCAGTTGTTGTTGGGGAAGCAGTTGTTGTTGGGGCTGCAGTTGTTGTTGGGGCTGTAGTTGTTGGTGGGGCTGCAGTTGTTGTTGGGGCAGTTGTTGTTGGGGAAGCAGTTGTTGTTGGGGCAGCAGTTGTTGTTGGGGCTGTAGTTGTTGTTGGGGCAGCAGTTGTTGTTGGGGCAGCTGTTGTTGTTGCGGCAGCAGTTGTTGTTGGGGCTGCAGTTGTTGTTGGGGCTGTAGTTGTTGTTGGGGCAGCAGTTGTTGTTGGGGCAGCAGTTGTTGTTGGGGCTGCAGTTGTTGTTGGGGCAGCAGTTGTTGTTGGGGCTGCAGTTGTTGTTGGGGAAGCAGTTGTTGTTGGGGCAGCAGTTGTTGTTGGGGCTGTAGTTGTTGTTGGGGCTGCAGTTGTTGTTGGGGAAGCAGTTGTTGTTGGGGCAGCAGTTGTTGTTGGGGCTGCAGTTGTTGTTGGGGCTGTAGTTGTTGTTGGGGCTGCAGTTGTTGTTGGGGAAGCAGTTGTTGTTGGGGCTGCAGTTGTTGTTGGGGCTGCAGTTGTTGTTGGGGCAGCTGTTGTTGTTGGGGCTGCAGTTGTTGTTGGGGCTGCAGTTGTTGTTGGGGCTGCAGTTGTTGTTGGGGCTGCAGTTGTTGTTGGGGCAGCAGTTGTTGTTGGGGCTGCAGTTGTTGTTGGGGCTGCAGTTGTTGTTGGGGAAGCAGTTGTTGTTGGGGCAGCAGTTGTTGTTGGGGCTGTAGTTGTTGTTGGGGCAGCTGTTGTTGTTGGGGCAGCTGTTGTTGTTGGGGCTGCAGTTGTTGTTGGGGCAGCTGTTGTTGTTGGGGCTGCAGTTGTTGGGGCAGCAGTTGTTGTTGGGGCAGCTGTTGTTGTTGGGGCAGCAGTTGTTGTTGGGGCAGCAGTTGTTGTTGGGGCAGCTGTTGTTGTTGGGGCAGCAGTTGTTGTTGGGGAAGCAGTTGTTGTTGGGGCAGCAGTTGTTGTTGGGGCTGCAGTTGTTGTTGGGGCAGCAGTTGTTGTTGGGGCAGCTGTTGTTGTTGGGGCAGCAGTTGTTGTTGGGGCTGCAGTTGTTGTTGGGGCTGTAGTTGTTGTTGGGGCTGCAGTTGTTGTTGGGGCAGCAGTTGTTGTTGGGGCTGCAGTTGTTGTTGGGGCAGCAGTTGTTGGTGGGGCTGCAGTTGTTGTTGGGGCTACAGTTGTTGTTGGGGCAGCAGTTGTTGTTGGGGCTGCAGTTGTTGTTGTTGGGGAAGCAGTTGTTGTTGGGGCAGCTGTTGTTGTTGGGGCTGCAGTTGTTGTTGGGGCAGCAGTTGTTGTTGGGGCTGCAGTTGTTGTTGGGGAAGCAGTTGTTGTTGGGGCTGCAGTTGTTGTTGGGGCAGCAGTTGTTGTTGGGGCAGCAGTTGTTGTTGGGGAAGCAGTTGTTGTTGGGGCATCAGTTGTTGTTGGGGAAGCAGTTGTTGTTGGGGCAGCAGTTGTTGTTGGGGAAGCAGTTGTTGTTGGGGCATCAGTTGTTGTTGGGGAAGCAGTTGTTGTTGGGGCAGCAGTTGTTGTTGGGGCAGCTGTTGTTGTTGGGGCAGCAGTTGTTGTTGGGGCTGTAGTTGTTGTTGGGGCAGCAGTTGTTGATGGGGCTGCAGTTGTTGTTGGGGAAGCAGTTGTTGTTGGGGCTGCAGTTGTTGTTGGGGCAGCAGTTGTTGTTGGGGAAGCAGTTGTTGTTGGGGCTGCAGTTGTTGTTGGGGCAGCAGTTGTTGTTGGGGCAGCAGTTGTTGTTGGGGCAGCAGTTGTTGTTGGGGAAGCAGTTGTTGTTGGGGCATCAGTTGTTGTTGGGGCAGCAGTTGTTGTTGGGGCTGTAGTTGTTGGGGCTGCAGTTGTTGTTGGGGCAGCTGTTGTTGTTGGGGCTGCAGTTGTTGTTGGGGCTGCAGTTGTTGTTGGGGCAGCAGTTGTTGTTGGGGCAGCAGTTGTTGTTGGGGCTGCAGTTGTCGTTGGGGCAGCTGTTGTTGTTGGGGCTGCAGTTGTTGTTGGGGCAGCAGTTGTTGTTGGGGCTGTAGTTGTTGTTGGGGCAGCAGTTGTTGTTGGGGCAGCAGTTGTTGTTGGGGCAGCAGTTGTTGTTGGGGAAGCAGTTGTTGTTGGGGCAGCAGTTGTTGGGGCTGCAGTTGTTGTTGGGGCAGCTGTTGTTGTTGGGGCTGCAGTTGTTGTTGGGGCAGCAGTTGTTGTTGGGGCTGTAGTTGTTGTTGGGGCAGCAGTTGTTGTTGGGGCAGCAGTTGTTGTTGGGGCTGCAGTTGTTGTTGGGGCAGCAGTTGTTGGTGGGGCTGCAGTTGTTGTTGGGGAAGCAGTTGTTGTTGGGGCAGCAGTTGTTGTTGGGGCTGTAGTTGTTGTTGGGGCTGCAGTTGTTGTTGGGGCAGCTGTTGTTGTTGGGGCTGCAGTTGTTGTTGGGGCTGCAGTTGTTGTTGGGGCAGCAGTTGTTGTTGGAGCAGCTGTTGTTGTTGGGGCTGCAGTTGTTGTTGGGGCAGCAGTTGTTGTTGGGGCTGCAGTTGTTGTTGGGGAAGCAGTTGTTGTTGGGGCTGCAGTTGTTGTTGGGGCAGCAGTTGTTGTTGGGGCAGCAGTTGTTGTTGGGGCTGAAGTTGTTGTTGGGGCAGCAGTTGTTGTTGGGGCAGCAGTTGTTGTTGGGGCTGCAGTTGTTGTTGGGGCTGTAGTTGTTGTTGGGGCTGCAGTTGTTGTTGGGGAAGCAGTTGTTGTTGGGGCTGCAGTTGTTGTTGTTGGGGAAGCAGTTGTTGTTGGGCCAGCTGTTGTTGTTGGGGCTGCAGTTGTTGTTGGGGCAGCAGTTGTTGTTGGGGCTGCAGTTGTTGTTGGGGAAGCAGTTGTTGTTGGGGCTGCAGTTGTTGTTGGGGCAGCAGTTGTTGTTGGGGCTGCAGTTGTTGTTGGGGCAGCAGTTGTTGTTGGGGCTGCAGTTGTTGTTGGGGCAGCAGTTGTTGTTGGGGCTGCAGTTGTTGTTGGGGCAGCAGTTGTTGTTGGGGCAGCAGTTGTTGTTGGGGCAGCAGTTGTTGTTGGGGAAGCAGTTGTTGTTGGGGCATCAGTTGTTGTTGGGGCAGCAGTTGTTGTTGGGGCTGTAGTTGTTGGGGCTGCAGTTGTTGTTGGGGCAGCTGTTGTTGTTGGGGCTGCAGTTGTTGTTGGGGCTGCAGTTGTTGTTGGGGCAGCAGTTGTTGTTGGGGCAGCAGTTGTTGTTGGGGCTGCAGTTGTCGTTGGGGCAGCTGTTGTTGTTGGGGCTGCAGTTGTTGTTGGGGCAGCAGTTGTTGTTGGGGCTGTAGTTGTTGTTGGGGCAGCAGTTGTTGTTGGGGCAGCAGTTGTTGTTGGGGCAGCAGTTGTTGTTGGGGAAGCAGTTGTTGTTGGGGCAGCAGTTGTTGGGGCTGCAGTTGTTGTTGGGGCAGCTGTTGTTGTTGGGGCTGCAGTTGTTGTTGGGGCAGCAGTTGTTGTTGGGGCTGTAGTTGTTGTTGGGGCAGCAGTTGTTGTTGGGGCAGCAGTTGTTGTTGGGGCTGCAGTTGTTGTTGGGGCAGCAGTTGTTGGTGGGGCTGCAGTTGTTGTTGGGGAAGCAGTTGTTGTTGGGGCAGCAGTTGTTGTTGGGGCTGTAGTTGTTGTTGGGGCTGCAGTTGTTGTTGGGGCAGCTGTTGTTGTTGGGGCTGCAGTTGTTGTTGGGGCTGCAGTTGTTGTTGGGGCAGCAGTTGTTGTTGGAGCAGCTGTTGTTGTTGGGGCTGCAGTTGTTGTTGGGGCAGCAGTTGTTGTTGGGGCTGCAGTTGTTGTTGGGGAAGCAGTTGTTGTTGGGGCTGCAGTTGTTGTTGGGGCAGCAGTTGTTGTTGGGGCAGCAGTTGTTGTTGGGGCTGAAGTTGTTGTTGGGGCAGCAGTTGTTGTTGGGGCAGCAGTTGTTGTTGGGGCTGCAGTTGTTGTTGGGGCTGTAGTTGTTGTTGGGGCTGCAGTTGTTGTTGGGGAAGCAGTTGTTGTTGGGGCTGCAGTTGTTGTTGTTGGGGAAGCAGTTGTTGTTGGGCCAGCTGTTGTTGTTGGGGCTGCAGTTGTTGTTGGGGCAGCAGTTGTTGTTGGGGCTGCAGTTGTTGTTGGGGAAGCAGTTGTTGTTGGGGCTGCAGTTGTTGTTGGGGCAGCAGTTGTTGTTGGGGCTGCAGTTGTTGTTGGGGCAGCAGTTGTTGTTGGGGCTGCAGTTGTTGTTGGGGCAGCAGTTGTTGGTGGGGCTGCAGTTGTTGTTGGGGAAGCAGTTGTTGTTGGGGCTACAGTTGTTGTTGGGGCAGCAGTTGTTGTTGGGGCTGCAGTTGTTGTTGTTGGGGAAGCAGTTGTTGTTGGGGCAGCTGTTGTTGTTGGGGCTGCAGTTGTTGTTGGGGCAGCAGTTGTTGTTGGGGCTGCAGTTGTTGTTGGGGAAGCAGTTGTTGGGGCTGCAGTTGTTGTTGGGGCAGCAGTTGTTGTTGGGGCAGCAGTTGTTGTTGGGGAAGCAGTTGTTGTTGGGGCATCAGTTGTTGTTGGGGAAGCAGTTGTTGTTGGGGCAGCAGTTGTTGTTGGGGAAGCAGTTGTTGTTGGGGCATCAGTTGTTGTTGGGGAAGCAGTTGTTGTTGGGGCAGCAGTTGTTGTTGGGGCAGCTGTTGTTGTTGGGGCAGCAGTTGTTGTTGGGGCTGTAGTTGTTGTTGGGGCAGCAGTTGTTGATGGGGCTGCAGTTGTTGTTGGGGAAGCAGTTGTTGTTGGGGCTGCAGTTGTTGTTGGGGCAGCAGTTGTTGTTGGGGAAGCAGTTGTTGTTGGGGCTGCAGTTGTTGTTGGGGCAGCAGTTGTTGTTGGGGCAGCAGTTGTTGTTGGGGCAGCAGTTGTTGTTGGGGCTGTAGTTGTTGGGGCTGCAGTTGTTGTTGGGGCAGCTGTTGTTGTTGGGGCTGCAGTTGTTGTTGGGGCTGCAGTTGTTGTTGGGGCAGCAGTTGTTGTTGGGGCAGCAGTTGTTGTTGGGGCTGCAGTTGTCGTTGGGGCAGCTGTTGTTGTTGGGGCTGCAGTTGTTGTTGGGGCAGCAGTTGTTGTTGGGGCTGTAGTTGTTGTTGGGGCAGCAGTTGTTGTTGGGGCAGCAGTTGTTGTTGGGGCAGCAGTTGTTGTTGGGGAAGCAGTTGTTGTTGGGGCAGCAGTTGTTGGGGCTGCAGTTGTTGTTGGGGCAGCTGTTGTTGTTGGGGCTGCAGTTGTTGTTGGGGCTGTAGTTGTTGTTGGGGCAGCAGTTGTTGTTGGGGCTGTAGTTGTTGTTGGGGCAGCAGTTGTTGTTGGGGCTGCAGTTGTTGTTGGGGCAGCAGTTGTTGTTGGGGCTGCAGTTGTTGTTGGGGAAGCAGTTGTTGTTGGGGCAGCAGTTGTTGTTGGGGCTGTAGTTGTTGTTGGGGCTGGAGTTGTTGTTGGGGCAGCTGTTGTTGTTGGGGCTGCAGTTGTTGTTGGGGCTGCAGTTGTTGTTGGGGCAGCAGTTGTTGTTGGGGCAGCTGTTGTTGTTGGGGCTGCAGTTGTTGTTGGGGCAGCAGTTGTTGTTGGGGCTGCAGTTGTTGTTGGGGCTGCAGTTGTTGTTGGGGCAGCTGTTGTTGTTGGGGCTGCAGTTGTTGTTGGGGCTGCAGTTGTTGTTGGGGCAGCTGTTGTTGTTGGGGCTGCAGTTGTTGTTGGGGCTGCAGTTGTTGTTGGGGCAGCAGTTGTTGTTGGGGCAGCTGTTGTTGTTGGGGCTGCAGTTGTTGTTGGGGCAGCAGTTGTTGTTGGGGCTGTAGTTGTTGTTGGGGCTGCAGTTGTTGTTGGGGCAGCTGTTGTTGTTGGGGCTGCAGTTGTTGTTGGGGCTGCAGTTGTTGTTGGGGCAG
Source organism: Melanostigma gelatinosum (assembly GCF_949748355.1). NCBI lineage: Eukaryota > Metazoa > Chordata > Actinopteri > Perciformes > Zoarcidae > Melanostigma > Melanostigma gelatinosum. Next base: position 8,503,757 of record NC_136654.1, on the reverse strand, counting down.
CAGTTGTTGTTGGGGAAGCAGTTGTTGTTGGGGCAGCAGTTGTTGTTGGGGCTGTAGTTGTTGTTGGGGCAGCAGTTGTTGTTGGGGCAGCTGTTGTTGTTGCGGCAGCAGTTGTTGTTGGGGCTGCAGTTGTTGTTGGGGCTGTAGTTGTTGTTGGGGCAGCAGTTGTTGTTGGGGCAGCAGTTGTTGTTGGGGCTGCAGTTGTTGTTGGGGCAGCAGTTGTTGTTGGGGCTGCAGTTGTTGTTGGGGAAGCAGTTGTTGTTGGGGCAGCTGTTGTTGTTGGGGCTGCAGTTGTTGGGGCAGCAGTTGTTGTTGGGGCAGCTGTTGTTGTTGGGGCTGCAGTTGTTGTTGGGGCAGCAGTTGTTGTTGGGGCAGCAGTTGTTGTTGGGGCTGCAGTTGTTGTTGGGGCAGCAGTTGTTGTTGGGGAAGCAGTTGTTGTTGGGGCAGCAGTTGTTGTTGGGGCTGCAGTTGTTGTTGGGGCAGCAGTTGTTGTTGGGGCAGCAGTTGTTGTTGGGGCTGAAGTTGTTGTTGGGGCAGCAGTTGTTGTTGGGGCAGCAGTTGTTGTTGGGGCAGCAGTTGTTGTTGGGGCAGCAGTTGTTGTTGGGGCAGCTGTTGTTGTTGGGGCAGCAGTTGTTGTTGGGGCTGTAGTTGTTGTTGGGACAGCAGTTGTTGTTGGGTCAGCAGTTGTTGTTGGGGCAGCTGTTGTTGTTGGGGCAGCAGTTGTTGTTGGGGCTGCAGTTGTTGTTGGGGCTGTAGTTGTTGTTGGGGCTGCAGTTGTTGTTGGGGCAGCTGTTGTTGTTGGGGCTGCAGTTGTTGGGGCAGCAGTTGTTGTTGGGGCAGCTGTTGTTGTTGGGGCTGCAGTTGTTGTTGGGGCAGCAGTTGTTGTTGGGGCAGCAGTTGTTGTTGGGGCAGCAGTTGTTGTTGGGGCAGCAGTTGTTGTTGGGGCAGCAGTTGTTGTTGGGGCAGCTGTTGTTGTTGGGGCAGCAGTTGTTGTTGGGGCTGTAGTTGTTGTTGGGACAGCAGTTGTTGTTGGGTCAGCAGTTGTTGTTGGGGCAGCTGTTGTTGTTGGGGCAGCAGTTGTTGTTGGGGCTGCAGTTGTTGTTGGGGCTGTAGTTGTTGTTGGGGCTGCAGTTGTTGTTGGGGCAGCTGTTGTTGTTGGGGCTGCAGTTGTTGAGGCAGCTGTTGTTGTTGGGGCAGCAGTTGTTGTTGGGGCAGCTGTTGTTGTTGGGGCTGAAGTTGTTTTTGGGGCAGCAGTTGTTGTTGGGGCAGCAGTTGTTGTTGGGGCAGCAGTTGTTGTTGGGGCAGCAGTTGTTGTTGGGGCAGCAGTTGTTGTTGGGGAAGCAGTTGTTGTTGGGGCAGCAGTTGTTGGTGGGGCTGCAGTTGTTGTTGGGGAAGCAGTTGTTGTTGGGGCAGCAGTTGTTGTTGGGGCTGTAGTTGTTGTTGGGGCAGCAGTTGTTGTTGGGGCAGCAGTTGTTGTTGGGGAAGCAGTTGTTGTTGGGGCAGCAGTTGTTGTTGGGTCAGCTGTTGTTGTTGGGGCTGCAGTTGTTGTTGGGGCAGCAGTTGTTGGGGCAGCTGTTGTTGTTGGGGCTGCAGTTGTTGTTGGGGCTGCAGTTGTTGTTGGGGCAGCAGTTGTTGTTGGGGCTGCAGTTGTTGGGGAAGCAGTTGTTGTTGGGGCAGCAGTTGTTGTTGGGGCAGCAGTTGTTGTTGGGGCATCAGTTGTTGTTGGGGAAGCAGTTGTTGTTGGGGCAGCAGTTGTTGTTGGGGCTGTAGTTGTTGTTGGGGCTGTAGTTGTTGTTGGGGCAGCAGTTGTTGTTGGGGCTACAGTTGTTGTTGGGGCTGTAGTTGTTGTTGGGACAGCTGTTGTTGTTGGGGCAGCAGTTGTTGTTGGGGCTGCAGTTGTTGTTGGGGAAGCAGTTGTTGTTGGGACTGCAGTTGTTGTTGGGGCAGCAGTTGTTGTTGGGGCAGCAGTTGTTGTTGGGGCAGCAGTTGTTGTTGGGGCAGCAGTTGTTGTTGGGGCTGCAGTTGTTGTTGGGGAAGCAGTTGTTGTTGGGGCTGCAGTTGTTGGGGCAGCAGTTGTTGTTGGGGCAGCTGTTGTTGTTGGGGCTGCAGTTGTTGTTGGGGCTGTAGTTGTTGTTGGGACAGCAGTTGTTGTTGGGGCAGCAGTTGTTGTTGGGGAAGCTGTTGTTGTTGGGGCAGCAGTTGTTGTTTGGGCTGCAGTTGTTGTTGGGGCTGTAGTTGTTGTTGGGGCTGCAGTTGTTGTTGGGGCAGCTGTTGTTGTTGGGGCAGCAGTTGTTGTTGGGGCAGCAGTTGTTGTTGGGGCAGCTGTTGTTGTTGGGGAAGCAGTTGTTGTTGGGGCAGCAGTTGTTGGTGGGGCTGCAGTTGTTGTTGGGGAAGCAGTTGTTGTTGGGGCAGCAGTTGTTGTTGGGGCTGTAGTTGTTGTTGGGGCAGCAGTTGTTGTTGGGGCAGCAGTTGTTGTTGGGGAAGCAGTTGTTGTTGGGGCAGCAGTTGTTGTTGGGTCAGCTGTTGTTGTTGGGGCTGCAGTTGTTGTTGGGGCAGCAGTTGTTGGGGCAGCTGTTGTTGTTGGGGCTGCAGTTGTTGTTGGGGCTGCAGTTGTTGTTGGGGCAGCAGTTGTTGTTGGGGCTGCAGTTGTTGGGGAAGCAGTTGTTGTTGGGGCAGCAGTTGTTGTTGGGGCAGCAGTTGTTGTTGGGGCATCAGTTGTTGTTGGGGAAGCAGTTGTTGTTGGGGCAGCAGTTGTTGTTGGGGCTGTAGTTGTTGTTGGGGCTGTAGTTGTTGTTGGGGCAGCAGTTGTTGTTGGGGCTACAGTTGTTGTTGGGGCTGTAGTTGTTGTTGGGACAGCTGTTGTTGTTGGGGCAGCAGTTGTTGTTGGGGCTGCAGTTGTTGTTGGGGAAGCAGTTGTTGTTGGGACTGCAGTTGTTGTTGGGGCAGCAGTTGTTGTTGGGGCAGCAGTTGTTGTTGGGGCAGCAGTTGTTGTTGGGGCAGCAGTTGTTGTTGGGGCAGCAGTTGTTGTTGGGGCTGCAGTTGTTGTTGGGGAAGCAGTTGTTGTTGGGGCTGCAGTTGTTGGGGCAGCAGTTGTTGTTGGGGCAGCTGTTGTTGTTGGGGCTGCAGTTGTTGTTGGGGCTGTAGTTGTTGTTGGGACAGCAGTTGTTGTTGGGGCAGCAGTTGTTGTTGGGGAAGCTGTTGTTGTTGGGGCAGCAGTTGTTGTTTGGGCTGCAGTTGTTGTTGGGGCTGTAGTTGTTGTTGGGGCTGCAGTTGTTGTTGGGGCAGCTGTTGTTGTTGGGGCTGCAGTTGTTGGGGCAGCAGTTGTTGTTGGGGCAGCTGTTGATGTTGGGGCTGCAGTTGTTGTTGGGGCAGCAGTTGTTGTTGGGGCAGCAGTTGTTGTTGGGGCAGCAGTTGTTGTTGGGGAAGCAGTTGTTGTTGGGGCTGCAGTTGTTGTTGGGGCAGCAGTTGTTGTTGGGGCTGCAGTTGTTGTTGGGGAAGCAGTTGTTGTTGGGGCAGCAGTTGTTGTTGGGGCAGCTGTTGTTGTTGGGGCTGCAGTTGTTGTTGGGGCAGCAGTTGTTGTTGGGGCTGCAGTTGTTGTTGGGGAAGCAGTTGTTGTTGGGGCTGCAGTTGTTGTTGGGGCAGCAGTTGTTGTTGGGGCAGCAGTTGTTGTTGGGGCTGCAGTTGTTGTTGGGGCAGCTGTTGTTGTTGGGGCTGCAGTTGTTGTTGGGGCTGCAGTTGTTGTTGGGGCAGCAGTTGTTGTTGGGGAAGCAGTTGTTGTTGGGGCAGCAGTTGTTGTTGGGGCTGTAGTTGTTGTTGGGGCAGCAGTTGTTGTTGGGGCAGCTGTTGTTGTTGCGGCAGCAGTTGTTGTTGGGGCTGCAGTTGTTGTTGGGGCTGTAGTTGTTGTTGGGGCAGCAGTTGTTGTTGGGGCAGCAGTTGTTGTTGGGGCTGCAGTTGTTGTTGGGGCAGTTGTTGTTGGGGCAGCAGTTGTTGTTGGGGCTGCAGTTGTTGTTGGGGCAGCAGTTGTTGTTGGGGCTGTAGTTGTTGGGGCTGCAGTTGTTGGTGGGGCTGCAGTTGTTGTTGGGGAAGCAGTTGTTGTTGGGGCTGCAGTTGTTGTTGGGGCAGCAGTTGTTGTTGGGGCTGCACTTGTTGTTGGGGAAGCAGTTGTTGTTGGGGCAGCTGTTGTTGTTGGGGCTGCAGTTGTTGTTGGGGCAGCAGTTGTTGTTGGGGCTGCAGTTGTTGTTGGGGAAGCAGTTGTTGTTGGGGCTGCAGTTGTTGTTGGGGCAGCAGTTGTTGTTGGGGCAGCAGTTGTTGTTGGGGAAGCAGTTGTTGGGGCATCAGTTGTTGTTGGGGAAGCAGTTGTTGTTGGGGCAGCAGTTGTTGTTGGGGCAGCTGTTGTTGTTGGGGCAGCAGTTGTTGTTGGGGCTGTAGTTGTTGTTGGGGCAGCTGTTGTTGTTGGGGCAGCTGTTGTTGTTGGGGCTGCAGTTGTTGTTGGGGAAGCAGTTGTTGTTGGGGCTGCAGTTGTTGTTGGGGCTGTAGTTGTTGTTGGGGCTGCAGTTGTTGTTGGGGCAGCTGTTGTTGTTGGGGCTGCAGTTGTTGTTGGGGCTGCAGTTGTTGTTGGGGCAGCAGTTGTTGTTGGGGAAGCAGTTGTTGTTGGGGCAGCAGTTGTTGTTGGGGCTGTAGTTGTTGTTGGGGCAGCAGTTGTTGTTGGGGCAGCTGTTGTTGTTGCGGCAGCAGTTGTTGTTGGGGCTGCAGTTGTTGTTGGGGCTGTAGTTGTTGTTGGGGCAGCAGTTGTTGTTGGGGCAGCAGTTGTTGTTGGGGCTGCAGTTGTTGTTGGGGCAGCAGTTGTTGTTGGGGCTGCAGTTGTTGTTGGGGAAGCAGTTGTTGTTGGGGCAGCTGTTGTTGTTGGGGCTGCAGTTGTTGGGGCAGCAGTTGTTGTTGGGGCAGCTGTTGTTGTTGGGGCTGCAGTTGTTGTTGGGGCAGCAGTTGTTGTTGGGGCAGCAGTTGTTGTTGGGGCTGCAGTTGTTGTTGGGGCAGCAGTTGTTGTTGGGGAAGCAGTTGTTGTTGGGGCTGCAGTTGTTGTTGGGGCAGCAGTTGTTGTTGGGGCAGCAGTTGTTGTTGGGGCTGAAGTTGTTGTTGGGGCAGCAGTTGTTGTTGGGGCAGCAGTTGTTGTTGGGGCAGCAGTTGTTGTTGGGGCAGCAGTTGTTGTTGGGGCAGCTGTTGTTGTTGGGGCAGCAGTTGTTGTTGGGGCTGTAGTTGTTGTTGGGACAGCAGTTGTTGTTGGGTCAGCAGTTGTTGTTGGGGCAGCTGTTGTTGTTGGGGCAGCAGTTGTTGTTGGGGCTGCAGTTGTTGTTGGGGCTGTAGTTGTTGTTGGGGCTGCAGTTGTTGTTGGGGCAGCTGTTGTTGTTGGGGCTGCAGTTGTTGGGGCAGCAGTTGTTGTTGGGGCAGCTGTTGTTGTTGGGGCTGCAGTTGTTGTTGGGGCAGCAGTTGTTGTTGGGGCAGCAGTTGTTGTTGGGGCTGCAGTTGTTGTTGGGGCAGCAGTTGTTGTTGGGGAAGCAGTTGTTGTTGGGGCAGCAGTTGTTGTTGGGGCTGTAGTTGTTGTTGGGGCAGCAGTTGTTGTTGGGGCTGTAGTTGTTGTTGGGACAGCAGTTGTTGTTGGGGCTGTAGTTGTTGTTGGGGCAGCAGTTGTTGTTGGGGCTGCAGTTGTTGTTGGGGCAGCAGTTGTTGTTGGGGCTGCAGTTGTTGGGGAAGCAGTTGTTGTTGGGGCAGCAGTTGTTGTTGGGGCAGCAGTTGTTGTTGGGGCATCAGTTGTTGTTGGGGAAGCAGTTGTTGTTGGGGCAGCAGTTGTTGTTGGGGCTGTAGTTGTTGTTGGGGCTGTAGTTGTTGTTGGGGCAGCAGTTGTTGTTGGGGCTACAGTTGTTGTTGGGGCTGTAGTTGTTGTTGGGACAGCTGTTGTTGTTGGGGCAGCAGTTGTTGTTGGGGCTGCAGTTGTTGTTGGGGAAGCAGTTGTTGTTGGGACTGCAGTTGTTGTTGGGGCAGCAGTTGTTGTTGGGGCAGCAGTTGTTGTTGGGGCAGCAGTTGTTGTTGGGGCAGCAGTTGTTGTTGGGGCAGCAGTTGTTGTTGGGGCTGCAGTTGTTGTTGGGGAAGCAGTTGTTGTTGGGGCTGCAGTTGTTGGGGCAGCAGTTGTTGTTGGGGCAGCTGTTGTTGTTGGGGCTGCAGTTGTTGTTGGGGCTGTAGTTGTTGTTGGGACAGCAGTTGTTGTTGGGGCAGCAGTTGTTGTTGGGGCAGCTGTTGTTGTTGGGGCAGCAGTTGTTGTTTGGGCTGCAGTTGTTGTTGGGGCTGTAGTTGTTGTTGGGGCTGCAGTTGTTGTTGGGGCAGCTGTTGTTGTTGGGGCTGCAGTTGTTGGGGCAGCAGTTGTTGTTGGGGCAGCTGTTGATGTTGGGGCTGCAGTTGTTGTTGGGGCAGCAGTTGTTGTTGGGGCAGCAGTTGTTGTTGGGGCAGCAGTTGTTGTTGGGGAAGCAGTTGTTGTTGGGGCTGCAGTTGTTGTTGGGGCAGCAGTTGTTGTTGGGGCTGCAGTTGTTGTTGGGGAAGCAGTTGTTGTTGGGGCAGCAGTTGTTGTTGGGGCAGCTGTTGTTGTTGGGGCTGCAGTTGTTGTTGGGGCAGCAGTTGTTGTTGGGGCTGCAGTTGTTGTTGGGGAAGCAGTTGTTGTTGGGGCTGCAGTTGTTGTTGGGGCAGCAGTTGTTGTTGGGGCAGCAGTTGTTGTTGGGGCTGCAGTTGTTGTTGGGGCTGTAGTTGTTGTTGGGGCTGCAGTTGTTGTTGGGGCAGTTGTTGTTGGGGCAGCAGTTGTTGTTGGGGCTGCAGTTGTTGTTGGGGCAGCAGTTGTTGTTGGGGCTGTAGTTGTTGGGGCTGCAGTTGTTGTTGGGGCAGCTGTTGTTGTTGTTGGGGCTGCAGTTGTTGTTGGGGAAGCAGTTGTTGTTGGGGCTGCAGTTGTTGTTGGGGCAGCAGTTGTTGTTGGGGCAGCTGTTGTTGTTGGGGCAGCAGTTGTTGTTGGGGCAGCTGTTGTTGTTGGGGCTGCAGTTGTTGTTGGGGCAGCAGTTGTTGTTGGGGATGCAGTTGTTGTTGGGGAAGCAGTTGTTGTTGGGGCTGCAGTTGTTGTTGGGGCAGCAGTTGTTGTTGGGGCTGCAGTTGTTGTTGGGGAAGCAGTTGTTGTTGGGGCAGCAGTTGTTGTTGGGGCTGCAGTTGTTGTTGGGGCTGTAGTTGTTGTTGGGGCTGCAGTTGTTGTTGGGGCAGCTGTTGTTGTTGGGGAAGCAGTTGTTGTTGGGGCAGCAGTTGTTGTTGGGGAAGCAGTTGTTGGGGCAGCAGTTGTTGTTGGGGCTGCAGTTGTTGTTGGGGCAGCAGTTGTTGTTGGGGCAGCTGTTGTTGTTGGGGCAGCAGTTGTTGTTGGGGCTGTAGTTGTTGTTGGGGCAGCTGTTGTTGTTGGGGCAGCAGTTGTTGTTGGGGCTGCAGTTGTTGTTGGGGCAGCAGTTGTTGTTTGGGCTGTAGTTGTTGTTGGGACAGCAGTTGTTGTTGGGGCTGCAGTTGTTGTTGGGGCTGTAGTTGTTGTTGGGACAGCAGTTGTTGTTGGGGCTGCAGTTGTTGTTGGGGCAGCAGTTGTTGTTGGGGCAGCTGTTGTTGTTGGGGCAGCAGTTGTTGTTGTTGGGGCAGCTGTTGTTGTTGGGGCTGCAGTTGTTGTTGGGGCAGCAGTTGTTGTTGGGGCTGCAGTTGTTGTTGGGGCTGTAGTTGTTGTTGGGGCTGCAGTTGTTGTTGGGGCAGCTGTTGTTGTTGGGGCTGCAGTTGTTGTTGGGGCTGTAGTTGTTGTTGGGGCTGCAGTTGTTGTTGGGGCAGCTGTTGTTGTTGGGGCTGCAGTTGTTGTTGGGGCAGCAGTTGTTGTTGGGGCTGCAGTTGTTGTTGGGGCTGCAGTTGTTGTTGGGGCTGCAGTTGTTGTTGGGGCAGCAGTTGTTGTTGGGGCTGCAGTTGTTGTTGGGGCAGCAGTTGTTGTTGGGGCTGCAGTTGTTGTTGGGGCAGCAGTTGTTGTTGGGGCAGCAGTTGTTGTTGGGGAACCAGTTGTTGTTGGGGCAGCAGTTGTTGTTGGGGCTGCAGTTGTTGTTGGGGCAGCAGTTGTTGTTGGGGCAGCTGTTGTTGTTGGGGCAGCAGTTGTTGTTGGGGCTGTAGTTGTTGTTGGGACAGCAGTTGTTGTTGGGGCAGCAGTTGTTGTTGGGGCAGCTGTTGTTGTTGGGGCAGCAGTTGTTGTTGGGGCTGTAGTTGTTGTTGGGGCAGCTGTTGTTGTTGGGGCAGCAGTTGTTGTTGGGGCTGCAGTTGTTGTTGGGGCAGCAGTTGTTGTTTGGGCTGTAGTTGTTGTTGGGACAGCAGTTGTTGTTGGGGCTGCAGTTGTTGTTGGGGCTGTAGTTGTTGTTGGGACAGCAGTTGTTGTTGGGGCAGCAGTTGTTGTTGGGGCAGCAGTTGTTGTTGGGGAAGCAGTTGTTGTTGGGGCTGCAGTTGTTGTTGGGGCTGTAGTTGTTGTTGGGGCTGCAGTTGTTGTTGGGGCAGCTGTTGTTGTTGGGGCTGCAGTTGTTGTTGGGGCTGCAGTTGTTGTTGGGGCTGCAGTTGTTGTTGGGGCAGCAGTTGTTGTTGGGGAAGCAGTTGTTGTTGGGGCTGTAGTTGTTGTTGGGGCAGCAGTTGTTGTTGGGGCAGCTGTTGTTGTTGCGGCAGCAGTTGTTGTTGGGGCAGCAGTTGTTGTTGGGGATGTAGTTGTTGTTGGGGCTGTAGTTGTTGTTGGGGCAGCAGTTGTTGTTGGGGCAGCTGTTGTTGTTGGGGCAGCAGTTGTTGTTTGGGCTGCAGTTGTTGTTGGGGCTGTAGTTGTTGTTGGGGCTGCAGCTGTTGTTGTTGGGGCTGCAGTTGTTGGGGCTGCAGTTGTTGGGGCAGCAGTTGTTGTTGGGGCAGCTGTTGATGTTGGGGCTGCAGTTGTTGTTGGGGCAGCAGTTGTTGTTGGGGCAGCAGTTGTTGTTGGGGCAGCAGTTGTTGTTGGGGAAGCAGTTGTTGTTGGGGCAGCAGTTGTTGTTGGGGCTGCAGTTGTTGTTGGGGCAGCAGTTGTTGTTGGGGCTGCAGTTGTTGTTGGGGAAGCAGTTGTTGTTGGGGCAGCAGTTGTTGTTGGGGCAGCTGTTGTTGTTGGGGCTGCAGTTGTTGTTGGGGCTGCAGTTGTTGTTGGGGAAGCAGTTGTTGTTGGGGCTGCAGTTGTTGTTGGGACAGCAGTTGTTGTTGGGGCTGCAGTTGTTGTTGGGGAAGCAGTTGTTGTTGGGGCAGCTGTTGTTGTTGGGGCTGCAGTTGTTGTTGGGGCAGCAGTTGTTGTTGGGGCAGCAGTTGTTGTTGGGGCTGCAGTTGTTGTTGGGGCTGTAGTTGTTGTTGGGGCTGCAGTTGTTGTTGGGGCAGTTGTTGTTGGGGCAGCAGTTGTTGTTGGGGCTGCAGTTGTTGTTGGGGCAGCAGTTGTTGTTGGGGCTGTAGTTGTTGGGGCTGCAGTTGTTGTTGGGGCAGCTGTTGTTGTTGTTGGGGCTGCAGTTGTTGTTGGGGAAGCAGTTGTTGTTGGGGCTGCAGTTGTTGTTGGGGCTGCAGTTGTTGTTGGGGCAGCAGTTGTTGTTGGGGCTACAGTTGTTGTTGGGGAAGCAGTTGTTGTTGGGGCTGCAGTTGTTGTTGGGGCAGCAGTTGTTGTTGGGGCAGCAGTTGTTGTTTGGGAAGCAGTTGTTGTTGGGGCATCAGTTGTTGTTGGGGAAGCAGTTGTTGTTGGGGCAGCAGTTGTTGTTGGGGCAGCTGTTGTTGTTGGGGCAGCAGTTGTTGTTGGGGCAGCAGTTGTTGTTGGGCCTGCAGTTGTTGTTGGGGAAGCAGTTGTTGTTGGGGCTGCAGTTGTTGTTGGGGCTGTAGTTGTTGTTGGGGCTGCAGTTGTTGTTGGGGCAGCTGTTGTTGTTGGGGCTGCAGTTGTTGTTGGGGCTGCAGTTGTTGTTGGGGCTGCAGTTGTTGTTGGGGCAGCAGTTGTTGTTGGGGAAGCAGTTGTTGTTGGGGCAGCAGTTGTTGTTGGGGCTGTAGTTGTTGTTGGGGCAGCAGCTGTTGTTGGGGCAGCTGTTGTTGTTGCGGCAGCAGTTGTTGTTGGGGCTGCAGTTGTTGTTGGGGCTGTAGTTGTTGTTGGGGCAGCAGTTGTTGTTGGGGCAGCAGTTGTTGTTGGGGCTGCAGTTGTTGTTGGGGCAGCAGTTGTTGTTGGGGCTGCAGTTGTTGTTGGGGAAGCAGTTGTTGTTGGGGCAGCAGTTGTTGTTGGGGCTGTAGTTGTTGTTGGGGCTGCAGTTGTTGTTGGGGCAGCTGTTGTTGTTGGGGCTGCAGTTGTTGTTGGGGCTGCAGTTGTTGTTGGGGCAGCAGTTGTTGTTGGGGCAGCTGTTGTTGTTGGGGCTGCAGTTGTTGTTGGGGCAGCAGTTGTTGTTGGGGCTGCAGTTGTTGTTGGGGAAGCAGTTGTTGTTGGGGCTGCAGTTGTTGTTGGGGCTGTAGTTGTTGTTGGGGCTGCAGTTGTTGTTGGGGCAGCTGTTGTTGTTGGGGCTGCAGTTGTTGTTGGGGCTGCAGTTGTTGTTGGGGCTGCAGTTGTTGTTGGGGCAGCAGTTGTTGTTGGGGAAGCAGTTGTTGTTGGGGCAGCAGTTGTTGTTGGGGCTGTAGTTGTTGTTGGGGCAGCAGCTGTTGTTGGGGCAGCTGTTGTTGTTGCGGCAGCAGTTGTTGTTGGGGCTGCAGTTGTTGTTGGGGCTGTAGTTGTTGTTGGGGCAGCAGTTGTTGTTGGGGCAGCAGTTGTTGTTGGGGCTGCAGTTGTTGTTGGGGCAGCAGTTGTTGTTGGGGCTGCAGTTGTTGTTAGGGAAGCAGTTGTTGTTGGGGCAGCAGTTGTTGTTGGGGCTGTAGTTGTTGTTGGGGCAGCTGTTGTTGTTGGGGCTGCAGTTGTTGTTGGGGCTGCAGTTGTTGTTGGGGCAGCAGTTGTTGTTGGGGCAGCTGTTGTTGTTGGGGCTGCAGTTGTTGTTGGGGCAGCAGTTGTTGTTGGGGCTGCAGTTGTTGTTGGGGAACCAGTTGTTGTTGGGGCTGCAGTTGTTGTTGGGGCAGCAGTTGTTGTTGGGGCAGCAGTTGTTGTTGGGGCTGAAGTTGTTGTTTGGGCAGCAGTTGTTGTTGGGGAAGCAGTTGTTGTTGGGGCAGCAGTTGTTGTTGGGGCTGCAGTTGTTGTTGGGGCTGTAGTTGTTGTTGGGGCTGCAGTTGTTGTTGGGGAAGCAGTTGTTGTTGGGGCTGCAGTTGTTGTTGGGGCAGCAGTTGTTGGTGGGGCTGCAGTTGTTGTTGGGGAAGCAGTTGTTGGGGCTGCAGTTGTTGTTGGGGCAGCAGTTGTTGTTGGGGCTGCAGTTGTTGTTGGGGCAGCAGTTGTTGTTGGGGCAGCTGTTGTTGTTGGGGCTGCAGTTGTTGTTGGGGCAGCAGTTGTTGTTGGGGCTGCAGTTGTTGTTGGGGAAGCAGTTGTTGTTGGGGCTGCAGTTGTTGTTGGGGCAGCAGTTGTTGTTGGGGCAGCAGTTGTTGTTGGGGAAGCAGTTGTTGTTGGGGCAGCAGTTGTTGTTGGGGAAGCAGTTGTTGTTGGGGCAGCAGTTGTTGTTGGGGAAGCAGTTGTTGTTGGGGCAGCAGTTGTTGTTGGGGCAGCTGTTGTTGTTGGGGCAGCAGTTGTTGTTGGGGCTGTAGTTGTTGTTGGGGCAGCTGTTGTTGTTGGGGCAGCTGTTGTTGTTGGGGCTGCAGTTGTTGTTGGGGCTGCAGTTGTTGTTGGGGAAGCAGTTGTTGTTGGGGCTGTAGTTGTTGTTGGGGCTGCAGTTGTTGTTGGGGCAGCTGTTGTTGTTGGGGCTGCAGTTGTTGTTGGGGCTGCAGTTGTTGTTGGGGCAGCTGTTGTTGTTGGGGCTGCAGTTGTTGTTGGGGCAGCAGTTGTTGTTGGGGCAGCAGTTGTTGTTGGGGCAGCAGTTGTTGTTGGGGCTGCAGTTGTTGTTGGGGCTGCAGTTGTTGTTGGGGCAGCAGTTGTTGTTGGGGCTGCAGTTGTTGTTGCTGCAGCTGTTGTTGTTGGGGCTGCAGTTGTTGTTGGGGCAGCTGTTGTTGTTGGGGCAGCAGTTGTTGTTGGGGCAGCTGTTGTTGTTGGGGCTGCAGTTGTTGTTGGGGCAGCAGTTGTTGTTGGGGCAGCAGTTGTTGTTGGGGCAGCAGTTGTTGTTGGGGCTGCAGTTGTTGTTGGGGCAGCTGTTGTTGTTGGGGCTGCAGTTGTTGTTGGGGCTGCAGTTGTTGTTGGGGCAGCAGTTGTTGTTGGGGCAGCTGTTGTTGTTGGGGCTGCAGTTGTTGTTGGGGCAGCAGTTGTTGTTGGGGCTGCAGTTGTTGTTGGGGAAGCAGTTGTTGTTGGGGCTGCAGTTGTTGTTGGGGCAGCAGTTGTTGTTGGGGCAGCAGTTGTTGTTGGGGCTGAAGTTGTTGTTGGGGCAGCAGTTGTTGTTGGGGCAGCAGTTGTTGTTGGGGCTGCAGTTGTTGTTGGGGCAGCAGTTGTTGTTGGGGCAGCTGTTGTTGTTGGGGCTGCAGTTGTTGTTGGGGCAGCAGTTGTTGTTGGGGCAGCAGTTGTTGTTGGGGCAGCAGTTGTTGTTGGGGAAGCAGTTGTTGTTGGGGCTGCAGTTGTTGTTGGGGCAGCAGTTGTTGTTGGGGCAGCAATTGCTCTTGGGGCAGCAGTTCTTGTTGGGGAAGCAGTTGTTGTTGGGGCTGCAGTTGTTGTTGGGGCAGCAGTTGTTGTTGGGGCAGCTGTTGTTGTTGGGGCAGCAGTTGTTGTTGGGGCAGCTGTTGTTGTTGGGGCAGCAGTTGTTGTTGGGGCTGCAGTTGTTGTTGGGGCAGCAGTTGTTGTTGGGGCAGCTGTTGTTGTTGGGGCAGCAGTTGTTGTTGGGGCAGCAGTTGTTGTTGGGGCTGCAGTTGTTGTTGGGGCTGTAGTTGTTGTTGGGGCAGCAGTTGTTGTTGGGGCTGCAGTTGTTGGGGCTGCAGTTGTTGTTGGGGCAGCTGTTGTTGTTGGGGCTACAGTTGTTGTTGGGGCAGCAGTTGTTGTTGGGGCAGCAGTTGTTGTTGGGGCTGCAGTTGCTGTTGGGGCAGCTGTTGTTGTTGGGGCAGCAGTTGTTGTTGGGGCAGCAGTTGTTGTTGGGGAAGCAGTTGTTGTTGGGGCAGCAGTTGTTGTTGGGGCTGCAGTTGTTGTTGGGGCAGCAGTTGTTGTTGGGGCAGCTGTTGTTGTTGGGGCTGCAGTTGTTGTTGGGGCAGCAGTTGTTGTTGGGGCAGCAGTTGTTGTTGGGGCAGCAGTTGTTGTTGGGGAAGCAGTTGTTGTTGGGGCTGCAGTTGTTGTTGGGGCAGCTGTTGTTGTTGGGGCAGCAGTTGTTGTTGGGGCAGCTGTTGTTGTTGGGGCTGCAGTTGTTGTTGGGGCAGCTGTTGTTGTTGGGGCAGCAGTTGTTGTTGGGGCAGCTGTTGTTGTTGGGGCTGCAGTTGTTGTTGGGGCAGCAGTTGTTGTTGGGGCAGCAGTTGTTGTTGGGGCAGCAGTTGTTGTTGGGGCTGCAGTTGTTGTTGGGGCTGCAGTTGTTGTTGGGGCAGCAGTTGTTGTTGGGGCTGCAGTTGTTGTTGCTGCAGCTGTTGTTGTTGGGGCTGCAGTTGTTGTTGGGGCAGCAGTTGTTGGGGCTGCAGTTGTTGTTGGGGCTGCAGTTGTTGTTGGGGCAGCAGTTGTTGTTGGGGCTGCAGTTGTTGTAGGGGCAGCTGTTGTTGGGGCTGCAGTTGTTGTTGGGGCAGCAGTTGTTGTTGGGGCTGCAGTTGTTGTTGGGGCAGCTGTTGTTGTTGGGGCTGCAGTTGTTGTTGGGGCAGCTGTTGTTGTTGGGGCTGCAGTTGTTGTTGGGGCAGCAGTTGTTGTTGGGGCAGCAGTTGTTGTTGGGGAAGCAGTTGTTGTTGGGGCAGCAGTTGTTGTTGGGGCTGCAGTTGTTGTTGGGGCAGCAGTTGTTGTTGGGGCAGCTGTTGTTGTTGGGGCAGCAGTTGTTGTTGGGGCTGCAGTTGTTGTTGGGGCAGCTGTTGTTGTTGGGGCTGCAGTTGTTGTTGGGGCAGCAGTTGTTGTTGGGGCAGCAGTTGTTGTTGGGGCTGCAGTTGTTGTTGGGGAAGCAGTTGTTGTTGGGGCTACAGTGGTTGTTGGGGCAGCAGTTGTTGTTGGGGCTGCAGTTGTTGTTGGGGCAGCTGTTGTTGTTGGGGCTGCAGTTGTTGTTGGGGCAGCAGTTGTTGTTGGGGCAGCAGTTGTTGTTGGGGAAGCAGTTGTTGTTGGGGCAGCAGTTGTTGTTGGGGCTGCAGTTGTTGTTGGGGCAGCTGTTGTTGTTGGGGCAGCTGTTGTTGTTGGGGCTGCAGTTGTTGTTGGGGCTGTAGTTGTTGTTGGGGCTGCAGTTGTTGTTGGGGCTGTAGTTGTTGTTGGGGCTGCAGTTGTTGTTGGGGCAGCTGTTGTTGTTCCATAGCTGTTAGGTCTGCATCCTCTTTCTCCCTCCTCCACACGGCATGATTCAAGTGGACCACAACCATGGGAACGGCAAGTCATGGAGCCATAACTGCAGCTACAACGTCTCCCACAGTCGTTGTCTAGTATTACAGTTTCTCCAGAGCGGTAGTAGCGACCCTCAAAGCTGCAGCCACACTCAGCATGAGGGATGCAGACCCCACCACTAAGTATGTAGCCTGAATTGCAGATGCAGCTCTCCTGGACAGGAAGAGGGCAGTCGAAGGTAGAATTGGGGCTGACACAGGTAGCTGGACATGCTGTGCCTCGCGGCTCAAAGTGGCTGTTTGCTGGGCATTGGATTTCTAGACAAAAGAAAACAAGATGTATCTTGACATCATGACAGCCCAAGGATTATATGAAATAATGTTTTTGACTGACAGACATACCACAGAAGCCTTGCCTCCTCCAGCTTGGCAGCTGTACACCATTCTGTTGACACCGACTTGCATACACATTTAGGGCTTGGCACAGAATGGGTTGATATCCTTCTCCTACACACAGATCATACACACAGCTTTGCAAAAAGGTCTGTGGGGGAAGTTGTTGATGGCAAGCGGCAAAAGGTCCAGAAGTGCTCTGGAGGATACCACAATGAGCAGTATTGCTGTATAAAGCTGCCTGAGCCTTCGTACAGGCAGCACAGCTCAGACCTCCACACTGTGCATCACAACCAGGCTCATTGTCTCCCAATGCTTTCCAGCTGTTGGCAAAATCCACATCAGAGCTGACAACTTTTCCTTGGCGGGTTTGAAAGTCATCCTTGAGGTCATTGTTGAAGTTTCCACACAGGCCACATGTTGCATTCTGGTAAGTGTAGGGCACCCTGATCCGAACATAATGATTTGTGTCATAAGACACCTCCAAACCAAAGTCAGTACTGACGACCACAGAAAAACCTGACTCGTAAACCTGGACCGTGCCATTGTTGAGAGAGCATGGAGTGTGTGCGAAGATGCCATTAACCTGTAAACACACCAACAAGCAAAGACATAGTTGTAAAAATATGAACAAAACTAAAATATCACAGCAAGTGGAGACTTATTTCTTAATACCAACCTTAATTGCACCACGACGTCCCTTGACAAGCTCAATGGTTTCATTATAGACAAACACTTTGACCAGTCGTGTCCAGGAAACACGAGTGCTGCCCAGATGCTCGTTCTTGCCCTCTACTCTATAGTAGGGCAACCCACGACCACATTGTTCAGAGAGAACATAAGTGCAGGTGCCTTGGAAGTGAAACACTTTGTTATCGAAGGTATAGTAATGTGGATCACCACTGATGGTGCAGGTGCCTCTCCGCACCGTCTGGCAGCTGAACTGAAAGGCAGTAGGTTGGCAGATTTGGGAAAAGGAGCAGCGTTGGTTGTGACACTGCAGGCCTGCTGAGGTGCAGGTGCACTTCTGTGCACAGGTACTGTCACTCCAGAATGTGTCACCAAGCTGCACGGATTCACCTTCAGAAGAAAGAAAGGAAAAGTTCACTTCACGGAATAGAGTGAAACGAGTCGACACTATTACTTTTACATTATCAGACATTTGACTTGAATTCTTTGTGGACAATGTTGCCTTTGTTTTCATAATAAACAGTAGAACGGTGACAAAAATTAGGGGATAAAGAAGAGGATGCCTTGCAAGAAAAGTCGCCAGCCGCCTTCAACTTGAGACATTACATTGTCGTGGTCAGCGCTTGCCTTTTGAGAACTACTTTGGCATGAAATGAAAAAACTTAACTTGCAATTCAATTATATGTCACCATATTGTAATGTAATAGCAGTATGCACATTATACTCAGCTGTCTGCAGCAAAATATACATTGTTTATTTCGTTCAACAAACACTTAATACATATCTCCGTGGAGTGGTGAACACATATCCACATTACTATAAAGAACTATATGGTGACCACCCTCTGGTTCTGATCTTACCATTGTAAGTACAGCCTTCTGATCCATGGTCTGTCCGGAAAGCCCAGCGACCGGGCACATTGACATTGCTGCTCAGGCGGAAATTTGAGTTACTGCCTGATGCATTGTTAGAGAATGATCCAGGGATGGTGAAATGGTGAGTGGAGCTCACTGTGTCATATCCAGCCTGGAAATACATGTCACATAAATACAAGTAGTTTTATTTTTTGTTTTTGCACATCTGCATTCAGGTTTAAGTAAGTCATGGCCACTTTTACATTGTAAGTCACATATCATTGGAATGCCTCTAACCTGTATATTTAGGTTTGTTGACGCTATTTTCCCATAATTCATCAGCACAAATGAGTACTGGCCACCAGAGATCAAGACTGCTTGAACTGTTGTTTGCTGGAAAAAAAATGACTTGTGGTTGTTATAGTAAATATATGTTGTAATATGTCAAATACACGTCATGTGTTTCCTCATTTAGAACAAGATAACTTACTGTTCCAGTGTCGGGATAGTAGGCCACCTCATACCATGTTGCAACAAATACCCAGTTGGCATTGAAACTCAATCCTGGGAAGTAGCGATTAATGTCTTGCGTAGCTTGGTGGAGGATGCTGCCACTGGTGTATTGGTTGTAGTAGACCTGACCATTCGCTCTGTTGTCTAAATCTGTCCAGAGTGGAGCAATGACGTCCCTGGATCCATGCAGTGGAAACCTTTGAGGGGTGTAACTTCCCCAAGGTGAGTTAAAGGTCAGATGTCCATTGTGGTTCACCTGGAAACAAGTTAACCAGTTCTTACTAACGAAGAATTAGTAACATTTACTCCACCCACCAACATATGTATTGCTCGTACTTCATAACCTTATTATAACAATATATTGACAACAACCTAACTGCAGTACTTCTTTAATACCTGTTTCAGTTGAAGTCAAATATAAAGTTGCATTAGTTTAATAACATAGTGCATTTTTTTTTCACTTAACCAATTTATAAATTAACTTCATTCATTTATTTGTTGCACATTTACAACACAGTTCAGTGTTGGAAGTGATTTGCTAACCAGTGAATGAAAAGTGGATTCCTCCACAAAACATAAAATATATGGATTTTGTATTTGCTAATATTATATTTACATACATAAATCTGATTATGCGACCGTCCGAAATACAGAAATCGTCGTTGCAGGGGAATGTTAGGAGAACTTCCATCATCTACGGCAGTGCTTCTTGTTCCGGTAATTGGGTAGAGGGGTCCTAGAAAGAACAAAATGGATGGAATGTCCATCCATCGTGGTGTTATTGGCAAATATTGCAAAGTGTTTTTTTGGACATTTCTAGATCACCACACCTAACCTATCATACCAATGTCTATCATACCAATGTTTGATCCTAAATACAAAATATGCTTTTTGTGTTATTTGTGTTTTTGTGGACTCTCTTCATCAAATATTCTGACCAACCAAAATAAACCTTTTTCCCAGCATCCATTATGGCATGTTATAGCAGGAACAGCACAGATGTCACAAAAAACAGAAAAACATGTCACAGAAAACATTAGAAAAGACAGAATTCGCTCAAAGGCTCACTGGCTTTGCTTTATGGGACAGTCAAAATTACTTCTGTCAAAAAGTTCTAATTTAAAAAGCAATGTAACACCACCTGAAGATCTTGTTTTGTACACTATGAAATCACCGTTGGGCATAGTTGCAGGTGCAGCACAGTGATCTTTGTACCACATACCAAGTGCAACCAGAGGGTGGCGGTGAAACTCCACCTTTCAACCTTGTATTCATAACTTGTTAACCTGTAAATTAAGCAAAGCAATGCCTTGGGTGTGGTACCTCTGCAACCTCCACACTGGCATAGGATGTAAATTGTGTATTTTGTATATATATATATATATATATATATATATATGTCCATATATATATATATAACAGTCATGAACAGCAGTATTAGCTGCAATCCAGGGGAAATGGGTATAATCTTGAAGTAATAACGAGAGCAACTGTATGACTGACATGTTAATAGCATGAACAAATTACTAAGAGATTATCTAAACTCCAATTCACCGTACCTATAAAAACAAACACATGGATATAATTGGATACATATCAGTGTGCTCTGCTAACATCAAAAACAAAAGTAATTTAGTGAATTTACGTAAATACAACAAAAATCAAACTGTATTTAATTGATACATCAGCCTGGTATTTGTAACTTGTTAACTTGTAAGTTAAAGCAAAGCAAAGCAATGCCTTGGGTGTGGTACCTCTGCAAACTCCACACTGGCAGAGGATGTAAATTGTGTATTTTGTATCTATGTATGTCTCTATATATTAGTGGTGTCAAGGATCAAGGATCGATCCGTGATCCGTTCGGATCAGCCCTCACGGTTCGGATCACTCGTGAACCGCGGATCAATCGAGTATTTTTATTCTTTTCTTTTTTACAGTGTAATCATCATAGTGTGTAATAAAGTTATACTGCTGCTGTTCCTTTTCAAGTAACAAGTCCCCGAATATCAATGCAGAGTGTCAGTGAACAGATATAAAGCAGTAGTGTGTTCACGTGAACGGAGCAGCTTAGAAGCATTTAATGGTGACGTCATGGCGAGCGGAGGAACGCCAGAAGCCGCGGCGTCATTTAAGTCGTAAGTTTGGGAACATTTTGTCCTCCCTGTATAATGACGGATGAGGGTGGTGGACAAAGCGTTACGGTATGTCGGCGTTATTTAAAGAGAAAGACACGCGACAACGGCAAAACATCGGCATGTCCACACATATGAAGAGACACCATCCCGTCTGTCAGCGACGGGGACACTCCGGTGTAGAAAACAAAGGATTTCTAAATCTGGTTAAAATGCTTGAGCCACGCTACGAAATCCACTCACGCACCCACTTCAGTGTGAAGCTGTTCCAGACCTCTATGAGAAGGAAAAGACTAGAGACCGCTTTCACCACGGCGGAGTGATTCTTAGTCCGGTTCTGTAGACACGCCCCCTCTGTGAGA
Source organism: Melanostigma gelatinosum (assembly GCF_949748355.1). NCBI lineage: Eukaryota > Metazoa > Chordata > Actinopteri > Perciformes > Zoarcidae > Melanostigma > Melanostigma gelatinosum. The sequence continues at coordinate 8,484,230 of NC_136654.1, read as the reverse complement.
GTCACACAGACACACACCTGGTTCAGGTGCTGACAGAAGTATCAGAGTGAAGCTAGAGAGGCCCAATAATATTCCAGTCTCCACAGAAAGGTCGACCCTCTCCCCAGACAATGGAGATATTCTCATCTTTTTGAAAATAATGTCACAGTAATGGTGAACATTATTGTGTATTTGAATGACCTGACAGGAAGTAAACACAGACCCAAGTTGTTGCTGAGCAGTTCAGTTCAGTGTAACAGTGGAAGCTCACTGGCTGTTTCTTTCTTTCAACATTGATGAAAGGACGAGGATATCAACATACCTCATGTTGCACTTAAACTTAACAGAATTCTTGAATGTTTTATTTTTATTTATTTATTTCATTTTGTTTCAAATTGGACATCTTCAATATTTTTGTTTTCATGTAAGACTATAGCCCGAAGTTCTTCAATTAATACATTGAAAGCAAAGTTATATTTGTCTCCTCCCCTTTTCTTTGTTGATCCGAAAAATGATCCGAACCGTGACTCCTGAACCGTGATCCGAACAGAAACGTGAGGTTTGTGATCCGTTACACCCCTAATATATATATATATATATACATATAACAATTACAAACAGCAGTATTAGCAGCAATCCAGGGGAAATGTGTATAATCTTGAAGTGATAACTAAAGCAACTGTATGACTGACATGTTAATAACATGAATAAATTACTAAGAGATTATCTAAACTTCAATTCACCTGTTGTCTGAGGAGTCACCGTACCTATGAAAACAAACACATAGATATAATTGGATAACAATCAGTCTGCTCTGCTAACATCAAGTCTGTTAGTGAATTTACTGAAATACAACAAAACTAAAAATGTATTTAATTGAAACGGACTGAATTTCATACTTACTTATCAATCCCAAAAGCAGCACAGGCAACATGATTAGATGTGCCATTCTCCAAAGCCCCAAATATAAACCTGCCGACCAAATGTATTTAATTAAATTCCAAAAAAACCAACAACTAGAAAGCACTCAGAGACTGCATACCCAACCCAAGGATGCATAGGCATGGACCTTAAATGTGTTATATGGTTTCATAATCGCAAAAGATGTTTGGAGATTTAAATTCCGATTGATCAAGATATACATTAAAATGCCCATTCTACACAAAATTGTCATACATGTGCAGACTTTTTTTTAAATATTAATTGACTGCAACTGCAAAAGTTTCTGAAAGTTTCTGAAAAAATGGCACAAAAGTTAAAAAAGACATATCTTACAAAGTTAAGAAATTCTGGAGTTTTAAATATATATATATATATATATATATATATATATATATATATATATATATATATATATGTGTGTGTGTGTGTGTGTGTGTGTGTGTGTGTGTGTGTGTGTGTGTGTGTGTGTGTGTAAAATGCTAACAATATCAACCAGGCAGTTTAAAATGAATAACTTATTTTAAAATCAAATCAATGAATTACCTGTTCGCATGTGCTCCTTTGGCTCCTATGCGTCTCGGCTGTGAGGCTGCAGCACTGCAACAAGGCTTTGTACAGTAAAAGTTGGCACAGACCCATAAATGTGTTGTTTCAATGTTTGTATCAATCGAATGAAATTGCTTCGACATAACTAGTGAACCAAACCTCCCATTGTGCATTTATAATGACACAGATTATCAGAATTGGTTCAGCAAGGAAGTTGTTTGAAAGTTATTTTAGTGTCGATCATCATGCCAAATGACAGGTAAACCAAACCAGACCATCAAGCCGGCTCCTCTGGCTCCAATTCCAGTGATCACTCAACCATTTGAGCATCTTATGAATTCTAGGTAGGGCCAACAGTTCTAGGTAGGGCCATCCTATCAATTTCAGCAAACATCCCAGTATGATTTAATGCAAGGGTTAGGGTTGTAAATGTAAGTATCAAACACTCATTAGTACATGGCAGTTAAATATTTAACATGTATTCCAACACGAAAACAATCAGTAAATAACACTTATATCTCTCTCTCTCTCTCTCTCTCTCTCTCTCTCGCTCTCTAGATAGAGATCTCTCTCTCTCTCGATAGAGCTCTCTCGCTCTCGATAGAGCTCTCTCGCTCTCTAGATAGAGATCTCTCTCTCTCTCTCGCTAGAGATCTCTCGCTCTCTCTCTCTCTCTCTATATATAGATCTCGCTCTCGCTCTCGCTCTAGATAGATAGATACATACACTCCTCCTATCATACACGAGGTGCCCCTAATTTTGGCCGCCAGCTCTTTGTCTCCCGATTTTGTTCCAGTCTCTGAGCCGGGCTGTGACACTTACAATGACTGAAAAACTCCATATATCCATCTCAATAACATCCCAAAATCCAAATGTTTCTCTATAACATAAAGCTGTTAGTGACATAATGAAAACACCATTACAATTTCGAAGAGATGAGATCTGAAGTAGTCGTACACAAACGCACACAAAATAGTCTTCTTGTGTTCAAATTTAAAAGAGGAACAATTCGTTCAGCAAGGAAGTTGTTCGAAAGTTATTTAGTGTCGATGTACTTGCTTCAAAGTACATTGAGTATTAATGAATGTTGTATCTCAAATGATATTGGTTACCCTCGTAAAAACAAATGCACGCAGACCTTTACTGGCTGGTGCATGATCATAGAAAATGAGGATGATTGATTTGTTCGAGGGGTCTGCAGTGAAGGTGTCATAGTAGCCTTCTTAATGGGTGAGAATAACAATTCTGCAATTATTTAAAGCATCTTCAATAAAAGACAATAAGCAAACAAACATATTATCTTTCGGTCACCATCCATTTAAGAGTATCAGTTCTTTTAAGTTCTTTTGAAAAAGAGTGTAATGATTGTGAAGATATTATTATAACTTATCAGTAGATTTATATATCTTCTATATGTTTAGTCCAGCATTCAGTTCCCTTTTTTGTTTATTTCTAGTTTAGTTAAAAGTAACATAGTTTATTCATTAAAAAAGTAAAGGGTACCACCATCTAAATTAACTTAAGAATACCAATCTGTTATTTCCATGGTCTAGAGAAGTTCAATCATTTCAATCAGTCTTTATGAACATGACTCTCTCAAAGCCAGAAACCAGGGAAGTAAATCTCTAATCAGTATAAAGTCTGATGCTGCTCCATACACAATGGATGGGAGGCTCAGGTCATAGGAATAACACGCAGGAATCTTTAAAATGTGTGTGGTTCCCCTTTTACAGTCACGCCATTAAGTACCTGCCAGTGAATCTGAATGGTTTAAGTAGGTGTGTAACTAACTGGAAAGTCAACTCATCAAAATAAACAATGTGTAATAGGTTGGGGTACTTAAAGGATTAAATTTAATTAAAAGGCACTTCAACAATGTGACTGTTTGAAATGTGCAAGATGAAGGAGTGTTGGCATGCAGCATAAGAACACTCAACCACAGAGTTTCAAGACAATAAAGGCTATCATGGGTTAATCGAGTCGCATGATTTGTTCTTTATCTTACAGCTACTTACACATTTGAAAAACAATGAATAGCTTTTATTTCATCCATGTCGCATTCTTTTTTGCAAAATGTAATCTCAAGAATGACAATCGATCCAGAGGATGACATTAGTGGTAAAAGTTGATGCTTGAACGGATCGTTTGCCCGATTCTGCATCTGGACTTCCTGTCCCCTGATCAATAAGCTATCCTAACCGTAGTCATTCATCACTCAGGACCTTCCATTGTAGTGTTTACCGTAAACAATGTTACAGTAAATTATGAAATGACAGATAAGGAAGCAGTCAGAGTTTTCATTAATTGTTTTACTGAATCATGTATGTGGGCTGTGTTCCAAGATTCAAAGCAGGGTGGTCTTAATTTTTTCACAAACCAAAAACTAAGTATCAAGTTTTCATGACACACTTACTGTGACGACCCTCCTCCTATCATACACGAGGTGCCGGGGTTGTGTCTAATCTGTTACAGGTGCTGAGTGGAGGACCGTCAGCAGGATGAGTCTCACCTGTGCTGGGGTGGCTCATCCTTAAATACCCTTTCCAGTTGGCAGGCGAGGGTGGGAAGGAAGACCTTTGTTGATGGGCTCACCGCAGTTGTTACTGTTATTTGTGAAAATGCTGTGAACATTGTGTTTGTGGCGAGACAAATAAACCCCTACTTTTGGCCGCCAGCTCTTTGTCTCCCTATTTTGTTCCAGTCTCTGAGCCGGGCTGTGACATATGGGGGCTCGTCCACTTCTGATTGACCTGGTGTCTGCTGTAATTCAGATTTGTAGCAGCTGTAGCATTGTAGGCTGTGTGCCATGTGTTGAGCGGTTGCGCAATCTGCTTGTTGTGAGACATTTGAGTTGTTTTGTGTGAGTGTCGCCGACCTGTTATGCTGATGATTTTGTGTCAGAGTCTGGATGGTCCTTTTTACACGCTGAGTTAATTGCTGTTGTTCTGTCCCTGTTAGGCTGAAGAGCGGACTCCCTTTGGAGGTCGTTGGGGGGTTTCTGTAGTGTGGTGTGAAAGTGGTTAGAGCAGTTGTCTCGGGGGCACGTCCGAGGCTGCAGGTGGGTGGCCAGTTCACGGTTGCTTTGCCGAGCCTCCGTTTTTTAGTGCGTAAGTACCCACCATAAGTAGCACCTGAAGACTAGGGGGAGTTTAGTTCGTTCTGGTTAGGCAGTTAGAGGGATGGGATTACGGTAATGTTTGGCTGTGTATGGGCCGTTTGTTTTCTGGCTGCGGTGTAGTTTAAAGGTTTTCCTGTTGCACTTTTCATTTTGTGATTCGGGCAGAGAGGGGAAAAAAGAAACCGCTATGGCTTCTGTGGAGGATTTTTTGAGAGCTCCATCAGAGGAGTTATTGGACCAGTGTTCACGAGAGCAATTGGTGAAGATTGCTGAGCATTTTAGGATGGATGTGGGGGATAAATGGTTGAAGGAGAACATTTTAAAGGAAAATCAGTTCGACGTGGGTGTTCTCCAGTCCAAGCTACACGCTGGGGGGGCAGTGGCGGACACGTTTGGTGCATCCATTTCTGGTGAACCTCGGGTGAGTAACGTCGCAGAGTTAACTTTTGCGCAGCGCAAAGAGTTACTCTTGTTGCAAGTCGAAATTAAGAGACTTGAACTGGAAGAGCGCCGGTTGAGTTTGACTGATGTTGGTGGCGTGAGGCAGGTTGCTGCTGGTTCTGCTGGGCCATCACGTGCTTTTGATGTTACCGTGAATTTGAGGTTTGTTCTTCGTTTTTGTGAACAAGACCCGGATACATTTTTCTCGCTTTTTGAGCGTGTAGCTGAGAGCAGAGATTGGTCGGATATTGACCGCACACTACTTTTACAATGCGTTCTCACCGGTACGGCGCAGCAAGCGTATTCTGCGCTCAGTGTGGCTGAAAGTAAGATCTATGTGTCTGTCAAGGCTGCTGTCCTAAGAGCCTATGAGTTGGTGCGCATGCTAGGCCTGTTGCATGCTAGGCCTGTTGCACTGGCTGCTCCTGTCTGACATGTCAGTCGTGTTACTTCTCTCTGTGTAATTCCTTCATGTGAGCAGGTGGTTCCTGGAGTCGATTGTCGCCTGGAACAGTCAGCTTTCGCAGGTTTTGTGTCTACTGGACATGTCTCATTGCCGGGGAGTGATGTTAAGGTACCGGTAAAGATACTGAGGGATACGGGGGCTTTTAATTCCTTCATTGTGAGTTCAGTGCTGCCTTTTTTTCAGGGTACTAACACCAATGCGGGGAATGGCTTTGAATATACTGCCTGTGCCATTGCATAGGTTGGAGATCGACTGTGGTTTGGTTCAGGGCGAGGTAGCCATGGGTGTACGTCCTGCATTGCCAATCAGAGGGGTGGATATCATCCTGGGAAACGACCTGGCTGGTAACCGTGTGTGGGCTGACGGTCTGCCACCTCCTGTAGTAACATCTTTTCCCTCTGTTACGAAAATACCTGATGAGGGTGCACAGTGTTTCCCTGATGTTTTTACAGCTTGCACAGTTACACAGGCTCTGTGCCGTGGGGAGGCAGCATCTGAAGTTGAGCAGACTATCACAGACGACAGTGGGGCCTTCTCTGTGGATACACCAGACTCTCTTTTGTCGGATTCCCGCAGCGACTTGGTGGCAGAGCAACGGGCTGATCCTGCGCTTAGTGAGTTGTTCGACCACGTGATCTAGAGTGTTGATGGGAAGAGTGCTGCGAAAGGTTATCTGAGGTTAGATGGGTTGTTTGTGAGGAAATGGGTGCCAAATGGAGAGTACTTTCTGGGTAATCCTGTTTTTCAGGTTGTGGTCTCATCCAAATTCCGGGAAGAAGTGCTGAGGACGTCGCACGATCAATCGGGGCATTTGGGAGTTCGAAAGACATATGACTACGTTCTGAGGTATTTTTTTTTTTTTGGCCTCGTGTGAAGAGGGATGTGTCCTGATGTATAAAAACATGTCATACATGCCAAATGACAGGTAAACCAAACCAGACCATCAAGCCGGCTCCTCTGGCTCCAATTCCAGTGATCACTCAACCATTTGAGCATCTTATGAATTCTAGGTAGGGCCAACAGTTCTAGGTAGGGCCATCCTATCAATTTCAGCAAACATCCCAGTATGATTTAATGCAAGGGTTAGGGTTGTAAATGTAAGTATCAAACACTCATTAGTACATGGCAGTTAAATATTTAACATGTATTCCAACACGAAAACAATCAGTAAATAACACCTCTCTCTCTCTAGAGCGCTCTCTCTCTCTCTCTCTCTCTCTATAGAGCTCTCTCTATAGAGCTCTCTCTATAGAGCTCTCTCTATAGAGCTCTCTCGACAGAGCTCTCTCTCTAGATAGAGATCTCTCTCGCTCTCTCTCTCTCTCTATATATATATCTCTCTCTCGCTCTCTCTCTATATATATCGCTCTCGCTCTCGCTCTCGCTCTAGATAGATAGATACATACACTCCTCCTATCATACACGAGGTGCCCCTAATTTTGGCCACCAGCTCTTTGTCTCCCGATTTTGTTCCAGTCTCTGAGCCGGGCTGTGACACTTACAATGACTGAAAAACTCCATATATCCATCTCAATAACATCCCAAAATCCAAATGTTTCTCTATAACATAAAGCTGTTAGTGACATAATGAAAACACCATTACAATTTCGAAGAGATGAGATCTGAAGTAGTCGTACACAAACGCACACAAAATAGTCTTCTTGTGTTCAAATTTAAAAGAGGAACAATTCGTTCAGCAAGGAAGTTGTTCCAAAGTTATTTTAGTGTCGATGTACTTGCTTCAAAGTACATTGAGTATTAATGAATGTTGTATCTCAAATGATATTGGTTACCCTCGTAAAAACAAATGCACGCAGACCTTTACTGGCTGGTGCATGATCATAGAAAATGAGGATGATTGATTTGTTCGAGGGGTCTGCAGTGAAGGTGTCATAGTAGCCTTCTTAATGGGTGAGAATAACAATTCTGCAATTATTTAAAGGATCTTCAATAAAAGACAATAAGCAAACAAACATTATATTATCTTTCGGTCACCATCCATTTAAGAGTATCAGTTCTTTTAAGTTCTTTTGAAAAAGAGTGTAATGATTGTGAAGATATTATTATAACTTATCAGTAGATTTATATGTCTTCTATATGTTTAGTCCAGCATTCAGTTCCCTTTTTTGTTTATTTCTAGTTCAGTTAAAAGTAACATAGTTTATTCATTAAAAAAGTAAAGGGTACCACCATCTAAATTAACTTAAGAATACCAATCTGTTATTTCCATGGTCTAGAGAAGTTCAATCATTTCAATCAGTCTTTATGAACATGACTCTCTCAAAGCCAGAAACCAGGGAAGTAAATCTCTAATCAGTATAAAGTCTGATGCTGCTCCATACACAATGGATGGGAGGCTCAGGTCATAGGAATAACACGCAGGAATCTTTAAAATGTGTGTAGTTCCCCTTTTACAGTCACGCCATTAACTACCTGCCAGTGAATCTGAATGGTTTAAGTAGGTGTGTAACTAACTGGAAAGTCAACTCATCAAAATAAACAATGTGTAATAGGTTGGGGTACTTAAAGGATTAAATTAAATTGAAAGGCACTTCAACAATGTGACTGTTTGAAATGTGCAAGATGAAGGAGTGTTGGCATGCAGCATAAGAACACTCAACCACAGAGTTTCAAGACAATAAAGGCTATCATGGGTTAATCAAGTCGCATGATTTGTTCTTTATCTTACAGCTACTTACACATTTGACAAACAATGAATAGCTTTTATTTCATCCATGTCGCATTATTTTTTGCAAAATCTAATCAAGAATGACAATCGATACTCGATATCGTTATTATAAGAAAGTAGAAGTTTATGCTTGAACGGATCGTTTGCCCGATTCTGCCTATGGACTTCATATCCTCTGATCAATAAGCTATCCTAACCGTAGTCATTCATCACTCAGGACCTTCCATTGTAGTGTTTACCGTAAACAATGTTACAGTAAATTATGAAATGACAGATAAGGAAGCAGTCAGAGGTTTCACTTCCAGAATCGACCACTGCAACAGCATTCTTCACAGCACATCATCCAAAATCCTAAATAAACTCCAGTACATCCAAAACTGCTGCTCGCCTGCTCACCCACTCCCACTCCTGCTCCCGTGACCACATCACCCCTGTTCTCCAGAACCTCCACTGGCTCCCCGTCCCACAACGGATCGAATACAAAATCCTTCTCCTCACTCACAAAGCCCTCCACAATCAGGCCCCCTCCTACCTCACCGACCTGCTTCACCACCACACTCCATCCCGCCGGCTCCGCTCCTCTGATGCCAACCTCCTGTCCCTTCCACTCAGGACCAAGCACCGGACATGGGGTGACATAGCCTTCTCCATATCTGCCCCCTCTCTCTGGAACTCTCTCCCCAAACACATCCGAGACTGCACTGACCTTTCCATGTTCAAATCCCAAATCAAAACCCACCTTTTCAAAACTGCTTTTAATGTGTGACCATTATTGTGGTTTTTTTTATGTTTTTAGTGTATAACTTTTATATTTGATGATTTTAATGTAAAGGTCCCCCCCCAGCAGAGCACAGCATAGAAGAGGACACTGGCTAAGATCCCCTGGTAAGAAATATGAAGAAGCTTTCTGCTGACAAAGGATCTGGCTTTCTTTCCTCAAGAAGAAAAGTCTTGACTGAGCCTTTTTAAATACAGCATCAGTGTTCTTTTTCCAATTTAATTAACTGTCCAATTGCACGATAATGTCCTGCATGGGTGTGGTGCTGTAACATAAAAGAAAAAGAAACCAAAAGAAACTACAAAGGTCTGTGGTGAGAGGAGATCTGCCAACACATGACTGGCGCACAATGGAATGGGCACACCACGCCTAGGTGTGTCTAATGCCACTGATGACTCTCCAATTAATTAAAGTACCTGGTGATGCTGTTCTTTTCCGTCACCCATTTGGGACTGCACTGCTAGAACGATGTGTTATACAGTGCTAGCTCTTACTTCCTCCTCAACACTAACCATGACACGTTGTCTATTCAAAACAATGAAGATTATTAAATTGTGCTCAGGACAAAATACTGAAATGTACTGAAATAAGTTTCCAGACACTTGTTCTAAAAGGCAATTTATCAACATATTTTTACATCAATATTGTGATTAAGCCACAAACTAACATCTGTTGGTGTGACCTGTCCAATGATTTCCTGTTCGCTCTCAGGACTAGAACCCGCAGAACAGGGAACCCTTGTTGAATGTGGCGGACAATGTTTCACACTTTACATTCACCTTTTCTCTGTTGAAGTATTGCATTACTCAACGACACTAAGACGGAGGTCCTAGTTATTGCTCCAGAGGAGTTTGTCCCCATGATCAGGCAGATTATTAGTCCACTCTCCTCTGCTGCCCATTGCAACCTGCGCAATCTTGGGATTTTCTTTGATCGATCCATGTCGTTTGACCCTCATGTTAAGCAGCTGTCCAGGTCATGTTTCTTCCATATAAGAAATATCAGTAAACTGAGATCTGTAGTATCAACACCTGAATTAGAGATGATCATACACACATTTATCTCTTCTCGCATTGACTACTGTAACTCACTTTTCCCATCACTCAGTGTATCTGCTCTTAACCGTCTGCAGGTCATCCAAATCGCTGCCGCCAGATTACTCACCAGGACAAATCGACGGTCTAACAACACCCCCGTACTCCGATCTCTCCACTGGCTTCCTGTAGCATCTAGGATACACTTCAAAATTCTCACCATCACTTACAGAGCACTTCACGGTCAGGCTCCGGCTTATGTAGCTGATCTACTTCGCCCCTATTCACCCGCCCGCACTCTCAGGTCAAACGCTCTCGGTCTTCTGTCAGTCCCACGCACACGATTTAAGACCCGTGGTGACCGAGCCTTTGAGGCAGTGGCCCGAGGCTCTGGAATGCTCTGCCTGCAACTCTACGCCTCGCAGATACTGTGAATACTTTTAAAAAAACAGCTCAAAACCCACCTGTTTAGGCTGGCGTTTGAGTAAAAACCCATGTCCTAGACCTGCTCTTAAAATATGTTTTAACATTTTATCTTATTTATTTTTTTATTTTTTATTTTTCTCTGTGTATGTAATTTATTGACCCGAGGGTCACATTGTGTTTTTTATTCTTTTAAATATCTGCTCTGTTAAGCCCTTTGTGATGTTATGTCTGTGAAAAGCACACTATAAATACATTTCATTCATTCATTCATACATTATGTGCTTTGTAATTGCTGCATGCTAAGTTAGGAGTGTTTGCTTTACAGATTAACAGATAAATAGAACCTCTAAATACAAAAAATGACTCACTACTTGCGTGTCAGAAATTGCTCAATACTACAGATGTACCAATCCCACTTTCCCCAAATCCAAAATTCACATCAACCAAAAGAGTGTTCTTTGCAGGATCTGAAGGCTACGGTGAGCCTGCTCCTCGTGCCCCAACAGCGAGATGTCCCTATCAGTGTTATGTCAAAAGGGTTTCTAGGTTTCAGGAGCTCTGTAGATTCACTACATATCCATGTGCTCTCAGGAGAAAATAGTGGATTTTATGCCTTCTCAAATTATTTATTAGAAACTTGGTCAAAAATACGCTCCATTTGAGGAGCCTTTTGTGAACACTTTCTGAGGCTGAGGTTGGCTGTGTATTTTTTTTTTATTCGCCGTGCTGCACTTTCAAAGGAATGTTAATTCACAACCAAGTTCCTGGTTGTTACTGTAAATGCTTCACGTCTTCCTCCTTCTGGCATGACACCTTTTACCTGGTTGAACTAGTGAAGTGAGGTAAAGGTCGTTTCCATGTTAATGCGATAAGAAACATACACATAGAATAGAAATAGCTTTTCTACTGTGATTTCTAGTTGTAAATATTAAATCTAGCTCCTTTCGTCCTCTGGGTTTTGATACATTTCCAACTTACTGATTGAAGCATCTTTTTGTTCTGAAAACATTAAACCAACTTCCTTCCCACTACCACATATTTGTATTGAATTCATTGTTTATATGTTTCATTTAGTTTTTAAAAAGTGTATATTTTTGCATAAATGAGCACAGAATAGACTACAGTGAGAACAAGAGAACAAGAGGAAACTACCTGGTATATAATAAGAATAAAGATTAAATACCATTAAAATAAAACGCATTAGAAGTTAAGTACAACAAATGGATGACATTAATTCAAGGCTGGTATATACCATTGCTGAAACAATATACTAAATAATAAGACAAGTTTCTTTGATATGTTGACATCTGTTGACTAAACTTGATCGAAATGATTATATTGAAGAAAACACTTTCTTTGTAGTTTGAGTGTCTTTGTTTCAGTTTCTGCTCTGTGCTACATGTTTATACATTAGGTTTATGATGTACTAAAAATGAAATGGTAATCATTAACTTTATTTGTTTGAGCATCTAGTGTGTAGGGTTTCGTGACAGCTCATGACACTCAGGAACACAGTAAGAGGGTTCATTTAAATGCTTGCTTGTTGCTCAATGATGCATGAATTTAGGTTTGTTTGGTAACAGCCGCTTTCTTAACTCCGTCCTGAATAGGACATTTGATAACGTTTTAATCTCCTTCCTTACCGTATCTCTGACCCTGGAAACTGAATCTGAGAGAAACAAAACCTGCAACATGACCTGAGCCACGAGCAAAGGCAGAGGCGGGACATCTTCCAGGTGCAAGATAGTCCAAGAATCTGAGAGCTCCAAAAATCTACAGCATGTGAATGAATTAAATTACCTCTACTGGACTCATATTTAATCTTCAACTTTAACACAAATGAGGAGTTTGAACAATTGAGGTTGCGAGGAAACTAGGCGCGTGTCGCCTTTCCTTTATTCAAGTAACAAATATGTAACTGGCAGGAAATCAAGTCGCTTCAGAGATCTAATCTGTGCCATCAATCACATCCATGTACCTGCACACCCTGCAAAGAATGTTTTCACAGAAATTTGAGTGACTGCTGGTGGCTTAATCTAGCAAAAGAATCTGGCAGCCTCAGTGAGCACCATTTCCTTTGACCCTTTGACTTTTGTGTGATATACAATTACTTTTTATGTCTTTTCATGACATACATCTTTATAACAATTTTTGAAATATATACTATGACTGTCACAGCTCTGCCACTTCTATCTAGTTTTTTCCACCTTTCACTCACCCAATCAGTTCATTCAGTGCACCTGCCAGTCACACTCACCTCATCAGCTCATTACTCTCACCTGCTCACTCTGCCTCCTTCACTATTTAAACGCCTGCCTCACACTGCCTCACTGCCAGATCATTCTCTGCGTTCATGCAATACTTTCCCGCATACATCCATGGACTGATTCGGACAACCTCGCCTTGCCTCTGCCCTGGTAACTCGCTCAGCCTTCTGTCCTTGACCACGAGAATCCTGTCGCTGGTTTCCTGGGAATATTCTTCCTGTGGTGTGTGTTGAAGAAATTAAAGAATTCAAGTCAAACTATTCCTGGTATTGTCATACTGCTCCTGGGTCCTTACTACACCTGTAACAATGACATTTTAATGATCACGCCATATAGTTGGAATTCTGTAAAGCTCATTAATTGCAGCAGACAACAAACCAACATTCACCCCATCCTGGTCCATGTTAATCTGGTGTTATCCTGTCTGCTGCTGTGTCAGTAAAAAATATGTGTTTAGATGGTCTTTGCAAAGTTAAGAGGAAACCGCTGCTGTGTGTTGAAACGGTTTTCTTTAAGGCAAAAAACTGTGAATAAAGGTTTCTGCAGAGAGCAGATAAAACGCCTTCCTGTCTTGTTTAAGGAAGTGTCCAAGGCAAGATGATGACGTGCCTTTTCTTTGTCTCCATTGTGTGTCCTTGCCAGCTCAGCTGAAAGGAACAGGAAGCTGTTTTGAGCATAAATGACCATGCTTTATGACTGGTTGTTCAGAGCATTTTTCACAGATAACAGCGATGTTTCTGTTAGACTGTTCTCTCTGTCTACGGACAAATAAATTATCATGGCAACTTTGTTCATTTGTCAGACTCTGTCTTATTTGATATTGACTAAAAAACCTCCACTTTCTTCTCCCGACTAGTCTTAGGAATTTTCCACAACACTGCTTTGTGATAAACTATCCTCCCTTCCCCCTCCAAAACCAAGAGAAAATAGTTTAATGTGGTCGTAACAGTAGTAAATTATGGGAATTGTGTTTTTTTTTTTTTTTTTACTGCAACACTCTTGCTTCATTGATACACTGATTTGCCGACTAGCATTTTCATTCTTGGATGAAATTAGTTTGAACAATTTATCACCCTCGCTTTCTATATTTCTGGTATTATCAAAGTATTAGTGCAGATTTCTAATCCCTTTCGGATCATAAAATAACCCGGTCATTGTTGATTCAATTGTTAAGTGATGCTGGCAGCTTGCAGCAACCACACAACCTTCTAAGGACAACAAAAAATGAGATCCACACTCCATGCATTGAGAAACTTTATATTTTCAACCTTCATTATACATGATTGGTTACTTCTTATATGATAGATGATTAGAACCCCAACAAAGAAACTAAGGATACACTCGATAAACTTCTTATATAGTGAAAACAACAAAAGGCAAGTGATTTCAGCTTCAGCATGCTGCACATTTACGGTTATAAAGCAGGATTACTTCAATTTTCAGCAGACCACAAAAACAGAACACAAGGAAAAGGCCTCTCAAATAGAAACACAATCTAAAAGCAAATGTATGTTGAGTGATTGTTAGAATATGGATCATCTTTGAACGCCCTACACCAGAGTTTTGGCTGTCAGCAAACTGACTAGCAGGGTCACCAGTGAGGCCAACTGGCCTGAGGCACTGCTCGGATTCACCCTTCTGGCTGTAAGAGAAGAATTAAAGTTTAGAGTACATCAAATGTATGCATCAAGATTAGTGTTATCAAAAGAGCAAAAGTCATGAGGAGATAAGAGGGTTTTACCTTTCCGATTGAGCGGCATGTTAAGTGGTCCTATTGAGATGCCCGTCATGGCATGCTGGGATATGTCCCTTGCAACTCGGTTGTGGTGGCCTGGGTAGCAGTGCTGCATGAAAACAACATTAGGGGTTTCTGTTAACGCACCTTTTGATAATCTATCCAAACTCATTACGAACGCACACAAACACAGTAGCACTTACAGCAGTGCAGTTGTTGTGTCTCAGAAGACACAGGTGGACCTGGCAGTGCAGGTAGATGGATGAAAAGTTGTTAAAGGTGAACATCTTGAAGGAGAATCGGGCCACCGTGGAGATGCCGTTCGCAACCAGCTCTACTGTACCATCTGCTGGGTTAGGACACCTGGAGGGAGATAGAGGTTACAATGTTACCAGCTGGACTATAAAATAAACAGGGTTAAGTTGTGAAAGTGAGGAAGGGTGGAGCGTGTGAAGAGAGGCCCTTCAAGAGTAAATCATTTTCTGGGTAATCAAGAACCAGTGATCAGAATGCTAAACTACATGAAGTTGCAATAGCTTGTTTACTCTTCATGTATGAGATCCCAGCGGACAGGGTAGCTGGCGTCGTTGACTGGCGTGGCCCAGCAAGAGTCCATAATGGTGGAGATCTGCCTTGCATCGACTCCTTCTGTCCGAATCTCCACATATAGCCTCTGGTCAACTACCATTTCTATGTTCCTGCCACTGGCCAGGGGATAGCGGAAGCCAGCGTCCTGGTAGGGGATCATTCTCGTAAGATACTGTCCATGGCCTGATGGAAGCTTCTTTCTCACAATGCTGCAAAAAAACAACAAAGAAGTTGATTGCACTTGAGAAGGACCAATTCACTGGCTTGCTCTTGGTAACAACGTCTTGTTGACAATCTTTGACACATTCACAATTACAGAACAGGGACAGTTTTTTTTTCTTTTCTTTTAACTTTTTTTCGTATTGTTGGTTGAAATGGCAAGTTTATTGATTGCATTGGGTGCAGACTGTGGGTAGTGGAGAAATTACACAACATTTATGACAACAAAGGGCTAAATTATAACTAACTATTTTCAGTCTTTGTCATCATCGAGCATCACTGTCGCAGAAGATAAGTACTCAAAAAAGGTTTGAGGTGCAGATGTAGCACTGTTTAATATATGGTACTGTTATTTAAAAGATAAATATTTTAACATATGTCATGACGTATCACTATGGACATATGTTCACCATAAGAAGGATTGTGGTAATTGTATTCAGTTAGCATAAAACATGTAAAGTAGATGGTGTTGTTATTGTTACCTCTCTACAGGGTTGATGCCCACATCCATAGACAGGGCCTGGGTCAGATGGTATTCACAGCAGAAACGCAAATGAATGTTCCTCTGGCGGCTGATTATCCCTCCATGAGGGTCCACGTCACCCTGGATGGTGTTCTCATAGATAAAATGGGTTCCATTGCTCTTAAAATTTAAATGACAAAATGGTAAACTTCAGTAAGTTGCTTGTACTTGTAATATGTCTGATGGAGCACATTAACGTCTAAAATGGACTGTACCCTGAGAGCTGTCCCACACAGCTGGTCGTCATTGTTAAAGCGGAACACCAGTCGTCCGTCCTGGAGAGTCCCATTGCAGGAGTCATCTCGGAGGTGGAGGGCGCTGGAGTGGAAGCCAGCTTCAAACAGCTGGCAGCGCGACACAGACATGGTGCCTGAACTACTGGAACAACTGATGGACGAGTCTACGTATATGAGAGAGAGCTTTAAAAACAATCTGCAGTGTTTGTAGCTAATCTCATAGTTAAAGCTGCACTCATCAATATTTTCCTGTATTAAATAACTACTATATGTAATTTGAAAGGTGTTGCTCATAGTGACAAACCCACTGAGTTGTGACTCACAGATATTGTAACAATCCTAATGGTTTATATTGACCATTTAAATCATTTTAACGCTGTTTCCATGAAATCATGTTTCGTCTCTCATTTTGGCATTGTGCACGGTTCACAATACTGCAATACCCATTCAGATTGGCTGAATTCATTTAAAATTGACGCAGAATTTAAAAGTGAATTGGTTTAAGTTGCAGATTGCACTTTTTTCAAGACCGTAATCTTTAGCTTCCACATGCCGTCAGTCGTGCACAAACAGAGTTCTAAGCTCTGGGATTGGATATTATGGCAAGATAACGATGATAAACCGACACCTGAGTGGATATTATTGTTCCGTGGTCTTACGTTGGCGTATATTTCACAAACAATAAAATTGTACTGTGAAGCAATTTCTACTTCTCATCTTACACATATCACATCCGGAATCTTTAAAACAAAGCAGTGTTTTAAATGGAGCTGCCCTCACCGTAGCTCTCATTGTTGGGCCGATGGTGATGTTCATCACAGAAGCAGCCGTGTACACCGCGCTTCTCACCACACCACTCATACTCTGTGCAGTCCAGCTGTTCGCAGGGGTCTGACTCAGCTATGGAGATTGTGGGGAAAGGATGAGACAAAGAGTGACGAAACAAGTAAAAAACTACCTTTTTCCACAGGTAGGACAAATGCTAAAGTTCTGTTAAACTAAGGATTATATCTCTCCTTCATTATTTTGTCTGTTCATTAGCCCAGTGCAAACTTACCACACAGCAAAGCAGAGCGCCACTCAGGGATGTTTAACCCCAAGACAGAGCAGGTGCTCTCGTAGGCGGAGACTGCAGAACACAGCATGCCATTGGCTGGAGTGGAGAGGCAGAGGTCATAGACACAGGAACTGAAAAATGGCTGTGGATCAGAGTGCAGGTGACATGCACTGAATGGACCGCTACTGTTGGTGATGACACTACAGTGCTCAGAGTATTCTTCCATATAGGGACAGTCATCCAATCCATCATCACTCCTTCCATCAGTGGATCCACATCTAGAAAATAGATGATTTGACTTTGTTTATTTTGACATATTTTTCCATCATATGTCTATTGTTGTGTCTTTATGTCGTGAAGGATTGTTAACCCTGCAAGTTATTTTCATAACATCTCACCCTGGTTGGCTTGTGGAGGATTTCCAGCTGTGTCCAAAGTGATTGTCATTTTGTGCCAAAGTGCCATTGGGCAAGACTTTGTCATCTGAACGATCCCTGTTGAAGTTTCCACACATGCCTGTGACTCTATTTTGATGGTATTGGGCCAGTCTGACCAGTAAAGTGCTTCGGCCGTCAAAGTGAACTTTCAAGTCAATGGCGTCGACCACGATGTAGCTTCCCTGTCTTACTACCTGAGCTAATGTTCCCACAGTGGTGGGAAGAGACACCTCACTTCCATTTACCTGGAAGGAAGAGAGATCAGAGAGAGACGGACAAGAAGGGAGGAGGCACTTGTTAGTAATTATATTTACAATACAGAGATACAGAAAGCTGTTCATCTTGCAAGCAATGAAGAGCTTACCTTTACTCTTTTGTTGGGTCCAATCCTGACATGCACACTCTCTAGTTGATTTGAGAGGTATACATCCACTGCTGACACAAACGACACACGGTTGTTGCCACGGTGATTATTGGTGGCTACTACCTGAAAGTGTTTCTCATTGATGCCGGGGTTCACACTCTCAGTAATGATGTAAGAGCATGTGCCCTGGAAATGGGCCAGTGCCCCATCATAGGTGATGTAGTGTGGATCGCCCGTAACAGTGCAAGTAGACATCTCATCTAAACAGCCCAGCTGGCCATTTCTGATGGTGCACTCTTGTGTAGAAGTGCAAGATGCAGCAGAACAGCGCAGGTCATTGGGAGCATGGCATTCACACCGCTCGGAGCAACCCTCTGTCCAGAAGGATTCACCAGCCTGTAACATGTGAGAAAAACAGATGCAATAAAAATGATAATGTGCTACAACTACAGTTGGTCAAGGTACAAAATGACAGTTGTGACACAATATATGTAGCACAATAAAGTAGAAAATATTTGGTTCTCTGTCAACAGTATTTCTAAATGTCTTGTTACTTGATCATTTTAGGCAAATGAGGATCGCTTTTTATTGAGCACACTGATGCTGGCTGATTAAAAAAGAAGACAAAAGGATTCTGATATCTGTGATATAAGAGAGTTGCTTGACCAAAGTGAAATGATTATGTGCAAATAAATCACAGAGACTGTCAGATGAATTATTCGGGCACAGTGATACAAATCTGGTTTCTTATCCATTTAGAGCTATATGACTTACATTATAGTAGAACCCGTCATATTGGCAGCCACAGCTTTCCACGGGGACACATCTTGTCCCACTCCTGAGAAAACCTTCATTACAGAAACATCCCTCAGAGCAGACCTGCTCACAGATGGCATCAACGCTGCTGGCACAGATGTGACCACAGTCGGTACCACACAGCTCATAATGGCTGTTGGCGGGACAGTCAAGTCCTTCATGAGAGAGGAATTAAATGATGCATGTCAGATGGTTGAAAATGATTCAGTAAATTAACATAGCCTACACGTAGATGCAGTAGGTCGAGACTTCTTTGATTGTTTCCTCGGCTGTTTAAATAGTGGATAAACAACACATTGACTCGTTGACTTACTGCAGGTGGTGTTCTGTCTCCAAGGGTAGATTCGAACATTAGCAGACTGACAGGCAGTGACATACGTCTGAATGGCTCTGCACAGAAGATCTTGGCCTTCACTTCCCGACACACAAACATCAAACACGCAGTCCCTGAAATATGGCGCTGGGTTCACCTCCTCATGGCAGAAGCTTAAGGGGCCGTCAGATGCCTGAATCACCTGACATTGGGCTCTAGCAGGTAGCTCATTGTTGCATTGTGGGCAGGAGGAGCCACACCCATCACTGCAGGTGTAGTTGCTTGCCACTTTCCAGGCTGTCCCAAACTCCTGTGGAGTGGTAACCATCATTCCAGATGGGGTGTGGAAGTCATCATTTGGATTTCCATTGAAGTTTCCACAAAGTCCACATGTTTTTTGTCTGTAATGAAGACAATAATTAAATACACACAGAGTCAAAAATATGTTTATACATTGAAGCTACATGATTTAAACATTTGTAATAAAATATCTTTCAGAATGTAAACTAAAGCATTCAAACATGGGCTGCAGTAAATGGCAGTTACCTGTAACTTGGAGGTACAGAGACAGACACTGTACTATATCCATCGTACATGACCCTCAGGCCAAACTCAGCACTGACATATGTGCGAAATCCACTTGCATAGATTGCAAGACTTCCATTCAGGAGAATAGGTAAGCTTTTAGTTACTCCGTTCACCTTTAACAATGTACAAAGAAAATTGGATTAACAATCATAGATTTGTATTTTTGTTGCAACTATATGGTGCTTTTAAAAATGATAGTTGCAAACCCAGCATAGATTAAAAATAGAGGAAAGGTCAGGAGAAAGAATATCTCTAACTATTCAGAATTTGTGTAACTCACCTGTACCACACCACTGCTCTCCCTCGACATGTGCACTCGATAGCCCCCGACATTCACAAAAACTTCTGCTGTGATTGAAACTGGCCGCCCTCTCCACGGCTCATTCTTAGCTTCCACAGAAAATTGGTGAAGCCCATGAGTGGCATTACAAAGGGTCGCCAAAACATAGCGGCAGGTTCCCTGGAAGTCATAGGCCTTGCGATCAAAGGTGAGGTAGTGGGGGTCACCAGAGGCAGAGCAGGTGCCATGAGGGTTGGGATGGCAGCCAAACTCACCCTCCACCACACGGCAGGACTCCTGGGGACCACAGGCGTTGGGGATACAGTGGACTGCCCCAGTAGTGCCATTACAGGAACACAAGCTCTGACATTCCTCACCATCCCAGAATCGCTCTCCTCCTCGCCGATAGCGTCCTTGGTGATGGCATCCGCAGGCTGTAGGTCGCACGCACTGGTTGCCATTAAGGATAAAACCATCATCACACTGGCACCCATCCTGACACACAGTGTCACAGACGAAAGGGAAAGAGAGGCTGGGGCAGGTGGAAGGACAAGAGCTTCCACAGACTTCATGATGGCTGTTTTGGGGGCAGGTTTGCTCTAGAGACGAAGACAAAATCAATTAATTTCGCAAAGTCATTTACATTATATCAAAACAACCTGCACCAAAAGGGGGCACAGTGCTTACCACAGTGAGTTGCATTCCTCCAGCGTCCAAGGGCAAAGCCCTGCTGTTGACACATCAGTGCATAATCTCGTAGGACCTCACATAGTGCTGATGCTGGATCTCTAGAGGCTCTAAGGATCCCCACACATGCATTCACATGCTGCTGGGAGTCCTCCATGGCCAAGCATTGGGCAAACGGCCCACGTGGTGAGCCAAGAATGCCACAGTACTCACGGGAATTGTTATGTGTTGTAGAGTCATGATTTACACTTTCCACACATTGTGCAGCGAGAGAGCCGTCCCGCCAACTGTCCCCAAAGTCCTGAGGGCTGGTGACCAGAATGCCGTTGGGTGTGCGGAAGTCGTCACGTGGCTGGCCATTGTAATTACCACAGAGTCCACCTAATGAACCGTTGTAGATACCAGGTGCAGTGACACGCACAAAGTGAGGCCAAACTGTCTGCACAGTTACACCAAAGGAAGTGCGAATGATGATACTGTGAATGCTGCTCTGGTAGATTTGGATTCGGTTGGATGCCGAGCTGAATGGTAGTCTTATCCGCTGACCGTCAACCTAAAGGGCCATTTGAACAGTAGATCAAATTACTTTGTAGTTCACAAGATTTAAACAAAGGTATGTGCTGTTAAATATTCAGAAGAAACGATTAAATCATTAAAGAACCTAAAACAGTTGTAATAATATTCATATTACTGAACTTTCTCACGTCAGCAATCCTTTTGTCAAATTTGTCTTCATTATAGTTCAAATGCCTAACTTTTAAAATGTTGGATGTAACACATCGGAATCTGTCTTGTCAAAAAAGTTCCAATCACTTACCTCTACTCTGCTGCTCGCCATCTCAATAGACACGTGTGTTCCCTCTGCCTCAAACTTTAGCAACCTGGAAAAACCCTGCTGGCCTCTGGGCAGTTTTTCTGCTGTCACCACAAAATGTGGGAAACTAGACAATCCCATTACTTTGGCAAGGGTCAATCGACACGCCCCAGGATACAGGTATGTCAAACCATCAAACGTTTGATATGACACTGGGCCTTTTATCCAGCATGTCCCATAGCTGTTAGGTCTGCATCCTCTTTCTCCCTCCTCCACACGGCATGATTCAAGTGGACCACAACCATGGGAACGGCAAGTCATGGAGCCATAACTGCAGCTACAACGTCTCCCACAGTCGTTGTCTAGTATTACAGTTTCTCCAGAGCGGTAGTAGCGACCCTCAAAGCTGCAGCCACACTCAGCATGAGGGATGCAGACCCCACCACTAAGTATGTAGCCTGAATTGCAGATGCAGCTCTCCTGGACAGGAAGAGGGCAGTCGAAGGTAGAATTGGGGCTGACACAGGTAGCTGGACATGCTGTGCCTCGCGGCTCAAAGTGGCTGTTTGCTGGGCATTGGATTTCTAGACAAAAGAAAACAAGATGTATCTTGACATCATGACAGCCCAAGGATTATATGAAATAATGTTTTTGACTGACAGACATACCACAGAAGCCTTGCCTCCTCCAGCTTGGCAGCTGTACACCATTCTGTTGACACCGACTTGCATACACATTTAGGGCTTGGCACAGAATGGGTTGATATCCTTCTCCTACACACAGATCATACACACAGCTTTGCAAAAAGGTCTGTGGGGGAAGTTGTTGATGGCAAGCGGCAAAAGGTCCAGAAGTGCTCTGGAGCAGTATGAGCAGTATTGCTGTATAAAGCTGTCTGAGCCTCAGTACAGGCAGCACAGCTCAGACCTCCACACTGTGCCTCACAACCAGGCTCATTGTCTCCCAATGCTTGCCAGCTGTTGGCAAAATCCACATCAGAGCTGACAACTTGTCCTTGGCGGGTTTGAAAGTCATCCCTGTGATCATTGTTGAAGTTTCCACACAGGCCACATGTTGCATTCTGGTAAGTGTAGGGCACCCTGATCCGAACATAATGATTTGTGTCATAAGACACCTCCAAGCCAAAGTCAGTACTGACGATCACAGAAAAACCTGACTCGTAAACCTGGACCGTGCCATTGTTGAGAGAGAATGGAGTGTCTGCGAAGATGCCATTAACCTGTAAACACACCAACAAGCAAAGACATAGTTGTAAAAATATGAACAAAATTAATATATCACAGCAAGTGGAGACTTATTTCTTAATACCAACCTTAACTGCACCACGACGTCCCTTGACAAGCTCAATGGTTTCATTATAGACAAACACTTTGACCAGTCGTGTCCAGGAAACATGAGTGCTGCCCCGATGCTCGTTCTTGCCCTCTACTCTATAGTAGGGCAACCCACGACCACATTGCTCAGAGAGAACATAAGTGCAGGTGCCTTGGAAGTGAAACACTGTGTTATCGAAGGTATAGTAATGTGGATCACCACTGATGGTGCAGGTGCCTCTCCGCACCGTCTGGCAGGTGAACTGAAAGGCAGTAGGTTGGCAGATTTGGGAAAAGGAGCAGCATTGGTTGTGACACTGCAGGCCTGCTGAGGTGCAGGTGCACTTCTGTGCACAGGTACTGTCACTCCAGAATGAGTCACCAAGCTGCACGGATTCATCTTCAGAAGAAAGAAAGGAAAAGTTCACTTCACGGAATAGACTGAAACGTGTCGACACTATTACTTTTAAAACATTCGACATTTGACTTTACGGTAATTTGTTGTGGACAATTTTGCCTTTGTTTTTACAATAAACAATAGAACGGTGACAAAAATTAGGGGATAAAGAAGAGGATGCCTTGCAAGAAAAGTCGTCAACCGCCTTACTTGAGACATTACATTGTCACCTTTTGAGAACTGCTTTGGTATGAAATGAAAAAACTTAACTTGCAATGCAATGTAATTCAATTGTATTGCATTGCAATTATATTGCATTGCAATATATATTCTAATGTAATAGCAGTATGTACATTATACTCAGCTGTCTGCAGCAAAATACACTGTTTATTTAGTTCAACAAACACTTAATACATATCTCCATGGAGTGGTGATCACATATCCACATTACTGTAAAGAACTATATGGTGACCACCCTCTGGTTCTGATCTTACCATTGTAAGGACAGCCTCCTGATGTTGGGGCAGCAGTTGTTGTTGGGGCAGCAGTTGTTGTTGGGGCTGCAGTTGTTGTTGGGGCTGCAGTTGTTGTTGGGGAAGCAGTTGTTGTTGGGGAAGCAGTTGTTGTTGGGGCAGCAGTTGTTGTTGGGGCAGCTGTTGTTGTTGGGGCTGTAGTTGTTGTTGGGGCCGCAGTTGTTGTTGGGGCAGCTGTTGTTGTTGGGGCTGCAGTTGTTGTTGGGGCTGCAGTTGTTGTTGGGGAAGCAGTTGTTGTTGGGGAAGCAGTTGTTGTTGGAGCAGCAGTTGTTGTTGGGGCAGCAGTTGTTGTTGGGGCTGCAGTTGTTGTTGGGGCTGCAGTTGTTGTTGGGGTTGTAGTTGTTGGGGCTGCAGTTGTTGTTGGGGCAGCTGTTGTTGTTGGGGCAGCAGTTGTTGTTGGGGCTGCAGTTGTTGTTGGGGCTGCAGTTGTTGTTGGGACAGCAGTTGTTGTTGGGGCAGCAGTTGTTGGGGAAGCAGTTGTTGTTGGGGCAGCAGTTGTTGTTGGGGCTGCAGTTGTTGTTGGGGCAGGAGTTGTTGTTGGGGCTGCAGTTGTTGTTGGGGCGGCTGTTGTTGGGGCTGCAGTTGTTGTTGGGGCAGCTGTTGTTGTTGGGGCTGCAGTTGTTGTTGGGGCTGTAGTTGTTGTTGGGGCTGCAGTTGTTGTTGGGGCTGCAGTTGTTGTTGGGGCAGCAGTTGTTGTTGGGGCTGCAGTTGTTGTTGGGGAAGCAGTTGTTGTTGGGGCTGCAGTTGTTGTTGGGGCAGCAGTTGTTGTTGGGGCTGCAGTTGTTGTTGGGGAAGCAGTTGTTGTTGGGGCAGCAGTTGTTGTTGGGGCTGCAGTTGTTGTTGGGGCAGCAGTTGTTGTTGGGGCTGCAGTTGTTGTTGGGGCAGCAGTTGTTGTTGGGGCAGCAGTTGTTGTTGGGGCTGCAGTTGTTGTTGGGGCTGTAGTTGTTGTTGGGGCTGCAGTTGTTGTTGGGGCAGCAGTTGTTGTTGGGGCTGCAGTTGTTGTTGGGGCTGGAGTTGTTGTTGGGGCTGCAGTTGTTGTTGGGGCAGCAGTTGTTGTTGGGGCTGCAGTTGTTGTTGGGGAAGCAGTTGTTGTTGTTGGGGCTGCAGTTGTTGTTGGGGCAGCAGTTGTTGTTGGGGCTGCAGTTGTTGTTGGGGAAGCAGTTGTTGTTGGGGCAGCAGTTGTTGTTGGGGCTGCAGTTGTTGTTGGGGCAGCTGTTGTTGTTGGGGCAGCTGTTGTTGTTGGGGCAGCAGTTGTTGTTGGGGCAGCTGTTGTTGGGGCTGCAGTTGTTGTTGGGGCAGCAGTTGTTGTTGGGGCTGCAGTTGTTGTTGGGGCTGCAGTTGTTGTTGGGGCTGCAGTTGTTGTTGGGGCAGCAGTTGTTGTTGGGGCAGCAGTTGTTGTTGGGGCTGCAGTTGTTGTTGGGGCAGCAGTTGTTGTTGGGGCTGCAGTTGTTGTTGGGGAAGCAGTTGTAGCAGTTGTTGGTGTGGCAGCTGTTGTTGTTGGGGCTGCAGTTGTTGTTGGGGAAGCAGTTGTAGCAGTTGTTGTTGGGGCAGCTGTTGTTGTTGGGGCAGCAGTTGTTGTTGGGGCTGCAGTTGTTGTTGGGGCTGTAGTTGTTGTTGGTGCTGCAGTTGTTGTTGGGGCAGCTGTTGTTGTTGGGGCAGCTGCTGTTGTTGGGGCTGCAGTTGTTGTTGGGGCAGCAGTTGTTGTTGGGGCTGCAGTTGTTGTTGGGGAAGCAGTTGTTGTTGGGGCTGCAGTTGTTGTTGGGGCAGCAGTTGTTGTTGGGGCTGCAGTTGTTGTTGGGGCAGCTGTTGTTGTTGGGGCTGCAGTTGTTGTTGGGGCAGCAGTTGTTGTTGGGGCAGCAGTTGTTGGGGAAGCAGTTGTTGTTGGGGCAGCAGTTGTTGTTGGGGCTGCAGTTGTTGTTGGGGCCGCAGTTGTTGTTGGGGAAGCTGTTGTTGTTGGGGCAGCAGATAAATAAAAATAAATGGGAAATAAACCTTTTTCCCAGCATCCATTATGGCATGTTATAGCAGGAACAGCACAGATGACACAAAAAAAACAGAAAAACATGTCACAGAAAACATTAGAAAAGACATAATTCGCTCAAAGGGTCACTGGATTTGCTTTCTGGGACAGTCAAAATTACTTCTGTCAAAAAGTTCTAATTTAAAAAGCAATGTAACACCACCTGAAGATCTTGTTTTGTACACTATGAAATCACCGTTGGGCATAGTTGCAGGTGCAGCACAGTGATCTTTGTACCACATACCAAGTGCAACCAGAGGGTGGCGGTGAAACTCCACCTTTCAACCTTGTATTCATAACTTGTTAACTTGTAAATTAAGCAAAGCAAAGCAATGCCTTGGGTGTGGTACCTCTGCAACCTCCACACTGGCATAGGATGTAAATTGTGTATTTTGTATATATATATATATATATATATATATGTCCATATATATATATAACAGTCATGAACAGCAGTATTAGCTGCAATCCAGGGGAAATGGGTATAATCTTGAAGTAATAACGAGAGCAACTGTATGACTGACATGTTAATAGCATGAACAAATTACTAAGAGATTATCTAAACTCCAATTCACCGTACCTATAAAAACAAACACATGGATATAATTGGATACATATCAGTGTGCTCTGCTAACATCAAAAACAAAAGTAATTTAGTGAATTTACGTAAATACAACAAAAATCAAACTGTATTTAATTGATACATCAGCCTGGTATTTGTAACTTGTTAACTTGTAAGTTAAAGCAAAGCAAAGCAATGCCTTGGGTGTGGTACCTCTGCAAACTCCACACTGGCAGAGGATGTAAATTGTGTATTTTGTATCTATGTATGTCTCTATATATTAGTGGTGTCAAGGATCAAGGATCGATCCGTGATCCGTTCGGATCAGCCCTCACGGTTCGGATCACTCGTGAACCGCGGATCAATCGAGTATTTTTATTCTTTTCTTTTTTACAGTGTAATCATCATAGTGTGTAATAAAGTTATACTGCTGCTGTTCCTTTTCAAGTAACAAGTCCCCGAATATCAATGCAGAGTGTCAGTGAACAGATATAAAGCAGTAGTGTGTTCACGTGAACGGAGCAGCTTAGAAGCATTTAATGGTGACGTCATGGCGAGCGGAGGAACGTCAGAAGCCGCGGCGTCATTTAAGTCGTAAGTTTGGGAACATTTTGTCTTCCCTGTATAATGACGGATGAGGGTGGTGGACAAAGCGTTACGGTATGTCGGCGTTATTTAAAGAGAAAGACACGCGACAACGGCAAAACATCGGCATGTCCACACATATGAAGAGACACCATCCCGTCTGTCAGCGACGGGGACACTCCGTTGTAGAAAACAAAGGATTTCTAAATCTGGTTAAAATGCTTGAGCCACGCTACGAAATCCACTCACGCACCCACTTCAGTGTGAAGCTGTTCCAGACCTCTATGAGAAGGAAAAGACTAGAGACCGCTTTCACCACGGCGGAGTGATTCTTAGTCCGGTTCTGTAGACACGCCCCCTCTGTGAGAGTCACACAGACACACACCTGGTTCAGGTGCTGACAGAAGTATCAGAGTGAAGCTAGAGAGGCCCAATAATATTCCAGTCTCCACAGAAAGGTCGACCCTCTCCCCAGACAATGGAGATATTCTCATCTTTTTGAAAATAATGTCACAGTAATGGTAAACATTATTGTGTATTTGAATGACCTGACAGGAAGTAAACACAGACCCAAGTTGTTGCTGAGCAGTTCAGTTCAGTGTAACAGTGGAAGCTCACTGGCTGTTTCTTTCTTTCAACATTGATGAAAGGACGAGGATATCAACATACCTCATGTTGCACTTAAACGTAACAGAATTCTTGAATGTATTATTTTTATTTATTTATTTAATTTAGTTTCAAATTGGACATCTTCAATATTTTTGTTTTCATGTAAGACTATAGCCCGAAGTTCTTCAATTAATACATTGAAAGCAAAGTTATATTTGTCTCCTCCCCTTTTCTTTGTTGATCCGAAAAATGATCCGAACCGTGACTCCTGAACCTTGATCCGAACAGAAACGTGAGGTTTGTGATCCGTTACACCCCTAATATATATATATACATATAACAATTACAAACAGCAGTATTAGCAGCAATCCAGGGGAAATGTGTATAATCTTGAAGTGATAACTAAAGCAACTGTATGACTGACATGTTAATAACATGAATAAATTACTAAGAGATTATCTAAACTTCAATTCACCTGTTGTCTGAGGAGTCACCGTACCTATGAAAACAAACACATAGATATAATTGGATAACAATCAGTCTGCTCTGCTAACATCAAGTCTGTTAGTGAATTTACTGAAATACAACAAAACTAAAAATGTATTTAATTGAAACGGACTGAATTTCATACTTACTTATCAATCCCAAAAGCAGCACAGGCAACATGATTAGATGTGCCATTCTCCAAAGCCCCAAATATAAACCTGCCGACCAAATGTATTTAATTAAATTCCAAAAAAACCAACAACTAGAAAGCACTCAGAGACTGCATATCCAACCAAGGATGCATAGGCATGGACCTTAAATGTGTTATATGGTTTCATAATCGCAAAAGATGTTTGGAGATTTAAATTCCTATTGATCAAGATATACATTAAAATGCCCATTCTACACAAAATTGTCATACATGTGCAACCTTTTTTAAAATATTAATTGACTGCAACTGCAAAAGTTTCTGAAGGTTTCTGAAAAAATGGCACAAAAGTTAAAAAAGACATATCTTACAAAGTTAAGAAATTCTGGAGTTTAAAAAATATATATATATATATATATGTGTGTGTGTGTGTGTGTGTGTGTGTGTGTGTGTGCGTGTGTGTGTGTGTGTGTGTGTGTGTGTGTGTGTGTAAAATGCTAACAATATCAACCAGGCAGTTTAAAATGAATAACTTATTTTAAAATCAAATCAATGAATTACCTGTTCGCATGTGCTTCTTTGGCTCCTATGCGTCACGTCTGTGAGGCTGAAGCACTGCAACAAGGCTTTGTACAGTAAAAGTTGGCACAGACCCATAAATGTGTTGTTTCAATGTTTGCATCAATCGAATGAAATTGCTTCGACATAACTAGTGAACCAAACCTCCCATTGTGCATTTATAATAACACAGATTATCAGAATTGGTTCAGCAAGGAAGTTGTTCGAAAGTTATTTTAGTGTCGATGTACTTGCTTCAAAGTACTTTGAGTATTAATGAATGTTGTATCTCAAATGATATTGGTTACCCTCGTAAAAACAAATGCACGCAGACCTTTACTGGCTGGTGCATGATCATAGAAAATGAGGATGATTGATTTGTTCGAGGGGTCTGCAGTGAAGGTGTCATAGTAGCCTTCTTAATGGGTGAGAATAACAATTCTGCAATTATTTAAAGGATCTTCAATAAAAGACAATAAGCAAACAAACGTTCTATTATCTTTCGGTCACCATCCATTTAAGAGTATCAGTTCTTTTAAGTTCTTTTGAAAAAGAGTGTAATGATTGTGAAGATATTATTATAACTTATCAGTAGATTTATATATCGTCTATATGTTTAGTCCAGCATTCAGTTCCCTTTTTTGTTTATTTCTAGTTTAGTTAAAAGTAACATAGTTTATTCATTAAAAAAGTAAAGGGTACCACCATCTAAATTACCTTAAGAATACCAATCTGTTATTTCCATGGTCTAGTGAAGTTCAATCATTTCAATCAGTCTTTATGAACATGACTCTCTCAAAGCCAGAAACCAGGGAAGTAAATCTCTAATCAGTATAAAGTCTGATGCTGCTCCAAAAACAATGGATGGGAGGCTCAGGTCATAGGAATAACACGCAGTAATCTTTAAAATGTGTGTAGTTCCCCTTTTACAGTCACGCCATTAACTACCTGCCAGTAAATCTGAATGGTTTAAGTAGGTGTGTAACTAACTGGAAAACCGACTCATAAAAAGAAACTATGTGAAAAATGTTGAGGGACTTCAGCAATGTGACAGTTTGAAATGTGCAAGATGAAGGAGTGTTGGCATGCAGCATAAAATCAACAAACACTCAACCACAGTGTTTCAAGACAATAAAGGCTATCATGGGTTAATCTACCGGAGTCGCACGATTTGTTCTTTATCTTCCAGCTACTTACACATTTGAAAAACAATGAATTGCTTTTATTTCATCCATGTCGCATTATTTTTTGCAAAATCTAATCAAGAATAACAATCGATACAGAGGATGACATTAGTGGTAAAATAACAGTTATTATAAGGAAGTAGAAGTTGATGCTTGAACGGATCGTTTGCCCGATTCTGCCTATGGACTTCATATGCTCTGATCAACAAGCTATCCTAACCGTAGTCCATTCATCACTCAGGACCTTCCATTGTAGTGTTTGCCGTAAACAATGTTACAGTAAATGATGAAATGACAGATAAGGAAGCAGTCAGAGGTTTCATATACTGGAAGCAACGCAGCTATGTCGTCCGCTGTTTTTGGAAAACACTGTCCTGCATATTATGTTATATATATATATATATATATATATATATATATATATATATATATATATATATATATATATATATATTCATATCATGTATTATGACAAATTCACGGTCTGAACAATTCTTAGGAAAGGCATTATGTGTCATTATATTATCAGTTACATTGCAACACCAATAATTCCAATAGTTGGAATTAGAAATAATGCATTTGCAAAAATGCATGTTGTCACATATCTGCTCTAAAACTGTAACAAAGAGACACACGAGTATACTTAACAAATATAATGGTTTATTAACCTTGGAGTCATGTTCGACAGCAACCTCTCCTTTGAACACCACGTCAAACAAATCACCAGAACTGCCTTTTTCCACTTAAAAAACATAGACCGTCTCCGCCCATCACGCTCCTCATCTGCTGCTGAAACTCCGATCCACGCCTTCATCACTTCCAGAATCGACCACTGCAACAGCATTCTTCACAGCACATCATCCAAAATCCTAAACAAACTCCAGTACATCCAAAACTCTGCTGCTCGCCTGCTCACCCACTCCCACTCCTGCTCCCGTGACCACATCACCCCTGTTCTCCAGAACCTCCACTGGCTCCCCGTCCCACAACGGATCGAATACAAAATCCTTCTCCTCACTCACAAAGCCCTCCACAATCAGGCCCCCTCCTACCTCACCGACCTGCTTCACCACCACACTCCATCCCACCGGCTCCGCTCCTCTGATGCCAACCTCCTGTCCCTTCTTAATGGGTGAGAATAACAATTCTGCAATTATTTAAAGGATTTTCAATCAAAGACAATAAACAAACAAACGTTCTATTGTCTTTCGGTCACCATCCATTTGAGCGTATCAGTTCTTTTAAGTTCTTTTGAAAAAGCAGTGTAATGATTGTGAAGTTATTATTATAAATTATCAGTAGATTTATATGTCTTCTATATGTTTAGTCCAGCATTCAGTTCCCTTTTTTGTTTATTTCTAGTTTAGTTAAAAGTAACCCAGTTTATTCATTAGAAAAGTAAAGGGTACCACCATCTAAATTAACTTAAGAATACCAATATGTTATTCCCATGGCCAAGAAAAGTTCAATCATTTCAATCATTATTTATGAACATGACTCTCTCAAAGCCAGAAACCAGGGAAGTAAATCTATAATTAGTATGAAGTCTGATGCTGCTCCATAGACAATGGATGGGAGGCTCAGGTCATAGGAATAACACACAGGAATCTTTAAAATGGGTGTAGTTCCCCTTTTACAGTCACGCCATTAACTACCTGCCAGTGAATCTGAATGGTTTAAGTAGGTGTGTAACTAACTGGAAAGTCAACTCATACAAAGAAACAATGTGTAATAGGTTGAGGTACTTATTAAAAGGCACTTCAACAATGCGGTTTGAAATGTGCAAGATGAAGGAGTGTTGGCATGCAGCATAAGAACACTCAACCACAGTCTTTCAAGACAATAAAGGCTATCATGGGTTAATCGAGTCGCATGATTTGTTCTTTATCTTACAGCTACTTACACATTTGAAAAACAATGAATAGCTTTTATTTCATCCATGTCGCATTCTTTTTTGCAAAATGTAATCTCAAGAATGACAATCGATACAGAGGATCGATACAGAGGATTATCTTGGATGAATTTGCCTTGTGAATCAAAATAAAATTCTCATTTTAAAAAGTGTCAATTTAATTATTTCATCACCCAAAACATAATGAAAGACATTTTTCAGTGACAAAGGGAGGACAGCAGGCAGGACATCAGGGTGATACTGTTAACACTGCATATCCTTAAATAAAAGGGTCTGTGTGGGTGAGAGAGAGAGAGACAGAGAGAGTGTCACGGGAGTTCACAGGTAGGACCCAAACGCAAGACCACAGGAGACAGAAGTTAATATTAACAGGTTTTATTTTAGACTGTGTGTGCAGGTGTGGAGCCCGTGGTCTGACACCGGAGGACAGGTGGATTGCTGGTGTGAGTCCCGTGGCTCGACACCAGAGAGTAGACAGATCGACGGTGTGAGTCCCGTGGCTCGACACCGGAGGGCTGGCCACTTGACGGCGAGTGTAGTCCCTTTAACACAAGGTGGGCAGAGCGGCAGAGTGTAATCCGTAGACCACAAGGAGGGCAGAGCGGCGGAGTGTAATCCATAAACACAAGGAGGGCAGAGGATGCCACGGGGGTTCAGCGGGTGAAAGACGGTACGACCTGACAACCCCAGACTGCAGGACCAGAGTTTATATAGAGACAGGAGACTCATTAGTGGGCCCTGAGTCTGGTGTGTCAGGCTGCAGGAGGTGATCGGCTGGAGTATCTGAATCCCAAATCATTCATATTCATTTATTTCCACTTCTAAATGTCTAAATCCATCCATCCATCCATTTTCCTCCGCTTATCCAGGGTCGGGTCGCAGTGGCAGCAGGCGTCCAGGAGGCATCCTAATTAGATGCCCGAACCACCTCAGCTGACTCCCTTCGACGCGAAGGAGTAGCGGCTCGACTCCAAGCTCCCTCCTGTTGACCGAGCTCCTTACCCTATCTCTAAGGCTGAGCCCGGCCACCCTCCGGAGGAAGCTCATTTCGGCCGCTTGTAGCCGCGACCTTGTCCTTCCGGTCACGACCCAGAGTTCGTTACCATAGGTGAGGGTAGGAATGTAGACCGAGTGGTAAAATGAGAGCTTTGTCTTCCGGCTCAGCTCCCCCCTCACCAAGACGGTCCGGTGCAGCGCCTGCTTTACTGCTGCAGCCGCACCGATCCGCCTGTCAATCTCCCGCTCCATCTTACCCTCACTCGTGAACAAGACCCCGAGATACTTGAACTCCTTCGCTTGAGGTAGGCACTCCGTCCCCAACTGGAGGGAGCAATCCACCGGTTTCCGGCAGAGCACCATGGCCTCAGATTTGGAGGAGCTAACTCTCATCCCCGCCGCTCCACACTCGGCTGCAAACCACCCCAGTGAATGCTGGAGGTCAAGATCCGAGGAGGCTAACAGGACCACATCATCTGCAAACAGCAGAGAGGCGATCCCGAGACCCCCGAACCTGACATTCTCCGCCCCCCGGCTGTGCCTAGATATCCTGTCCATGAAAGTCATGAACAGGACCGGTGACAAAGGGCAGCCCTGGCGGAGGCCAACACCCACCGGGAACGTGTCTGACGTATTGCCGAGAATGCGGACACAGCTCCTACTGCAGTCGTACAGAGACTGGATCGCCCATTGTGATGGGTCCGGTTTAGGAGTTCCTCAAAGTGCTCTTTCCACTGCCCGACGATGTCCCCCGTCCGGGTCAGCAGTTTCTCCCCCTACTGAGAACAGGCTGGGGTAAGCCCTGCTTTCCCTTCCTGATGTTCTGTATTGTTGGTTCTTGGGCAACATCATGCCAACTTCACCATCACAAACACAAAAACACAAACGTACCTACATCCAAAACACACCGGCGTAACGCCAATGACCGTGATGCCACAATGCACCCCAAGCTCTGCCTCCAACCCACAAAGTTCCGGGATGCCAGGTTGCAGCGCGTCACCCCTCATCCCCCTCCACTACCTCAGGCAAACTCAACTTTCCATACAAGATGCCGACTCTATCTTCCTCCCTTCAATTTCCACAGTATTCCATTCCACCTTCTCGCCGGATTCACCTGTCTGTCCCTTCGCTGTTCCCTTACACCACCCTTCTTCTGCCTATACCCAGGCACCGGGTTGCCAGGTCTTCTTTTCTCTGTCCCCCTCTCTAACCGGTCCCCCTCTCTAAGCACCAACGGAACGCACCAACGGAACGCAGCAACGCAACACAGCAATGCAACAACGAATCGCAGCAACGCAACAACTAATCGCAGCAACGGATCGCAGCAAGCAACAACGGAACGCAGCAGCAGCAACGCAGCAACGGATCGCAGCAAATGACAACGAATCGCAGCAACGGAACGCAACAACGCAGCCACGGAATGCAGCAACGGATTGCAGCAACGGATTGCAGCAAGCAACAACGAATCGCAGCAACAGATCACAGCAAGCAACAACGCATCGCAACAACGGAACGCAGCAACGGATCGCAGCAAGAAAACAACGAATCGCAGCAACAGATCAGTGCAATGCCAGTCCCCCCCGGACTGGCACCGGGATGCCATTGCCCCCGGCCGCCTACTTTCAGAAAACACAGCAAATTGCCGTAACGGGACACCTGGCACCGGGATGCCATTGCCCCCGGCCGCCTACTTTCAGAAAACACAGCAAGTTGCCATAACCGGGACACCTGGCACTGGGATGCCAGTGCCCACCGCCTCCTACTTCCAGCAACCACAGCAAGTCGCCGTAACCGGGACACCCGTCACCAGGTTGCCAGCGCCCTCCGCCGCCTACCTCCAGCAAACACAGCAAGTCGCCTTAGCCGAGGCACCTGGCACCGAGATGCCAGTGCCCACCGCCTCCTACTTCCAGCAACCACAGCAAGTTGCCGTAACCAGGACACCTGGCACCGGGATGCCAGTGCCCCCACCCCGTCCACTTCCAGCAATGGACCCACACAATCGGTGAACACAATGATGCCGCTCCCCAACGATGCCGCTCCCTCTGCCGTCTTTGGGGGGTTTCCACGACAGACGACGTTTTGCCGTAGACCATCCTCGGACCTCACAAGCAAATGCCAAGTCGTTTCCCCTCATGCTACGAAATCTGACCAATAGTAGCCGCAGCCATTACGTGGGGCCATGGATGGCCCAGCAAGTCCATATCTTAAACTCCTGACAACCTAGTCGTTTACCCAATCATCAAATGACGCTGCGACACCCATCAGTCAAGGGCGCATTCTCGATGCAGCTCACGTCTGGGCCACCACAACACCATGGCTTTCTCGTTTCTCATTCCAGAAGTTCAGAAGATCCGCCCTCCTGCAAACGCCCGTCCAACATCGGTTCCGCCGTATCCAACGCCATCTTCAAACCCATAAATCCTTACTCAATCTTGCCGACCATCGATCAGCAGAACTCCACCGTCGATAACCTACCTTCCCACGCCTACCAACTACACTCGCCAGCTTCATCGACCCGCGCACGGGCAGGCAACCCTGCTTCCAGGAGGACTTATTTTGGGGATCTGCAAGGCCCAGGAGCCGCAGTGGATCCTCAACTAAGCCTCCCCCAAACCGCTACGGGCTAATCTCCACCAACCATTCCTCAACGCTCCAAATAATCGACGTAGGTTCACCCTCGGCTGAGGCGAGGTCCTAAGCTAGTGAATTGTAAAACAATTGATTAAGCTGAATTTCAGGAGCAGGACCACGCCTCAGCCACTCGCCCACTTCTGGCCACACTCCTACAAATACCTACCCACTCTAAGCCTCAGCTGGCTCGTGCTTTCCGCATCCCACCCTCCCGCCCTCTTGTTAAACCATTCCACCCAAGGTTATCTCCCCCCACAGTCATCATCCTCCTATACCACATGGGGATTTGCAAGGCCCGGGAGCCGCAGTGGATCCTCAACTAAACCTCCCCCAAACCGCTACGGGCTAATCTCCACTAACCATTCCGCAACGCTCCAAATAATCAACGTAGGTTCACCCTCGGCTGAGGCGGGGTCCTAAGCTAGTGAAGTGGGAATTCTGTAAAGCTCATTAATTGCAGCAGACAACAAACCAACATTCACCCCATCCTGGTCCATGTTAATCTGGTGTTATCTTGTCTGCTGCTTTGTGACGAACTATCCTCCCCTGCCCCTCCAAAACCAAGAGAATTTTTTTTAATGTGGTCGTAACAGTAGTAAATTATGGGAATTATGTGTTTTTTTACTGCAACACTCTTGCTTCATTGATACACTGATTTTTATTCTCGGAAGAAATTTCCTCCTAAATGTCAATGTGACACCACCTTGAGCTGCACAATAGAACAATTATTTTATATACTTTTGTTGGAAAAAAATAATTACAGAGATAGGCCCTGTTCATATCAGATTTCTTTGTTTATGTATGTGATCATTTATTGACCTTCCTTGTGACATGACTTTCATGTGTTGCTGCACATCTCTGCTGGTTGTGTGTGAGAGTGAGCAGGACACGGTGCCTTCAATTTATTGTTAGATCCTCGCTCAATTTTCTTTCCCACTCCTTTGTTGTCTAAAGATTTTAGCTATATGTGGCAGTTAATTCAATTATATTTTGTCAATGAGGGAATGTTAAAAGAAGCATGCAAACCTCATGTTCAGATTAAAGACATCTTGCATTTCATTGAGTGTAAATCCTTTGTAAATGCAAAATTCATTACACTGCAGTGGGTTGCAGGTATTAAGCCATAACCCGGTCATTGTTGATTCAATTATTAAGTGATGCTGGCAGCTTGCAGCAACCACACAACCTTCTTCTAAGGACAATAGAAAATGAGATCCATACTCCATGCATTGAGAAAATTTATTTATATTTTCAACCTTCATTATACATGGTTGGTTACTTCTTAAATGATAGAAATCTAATGATTAGAACCCCGACAAAGAAACTAAGGATACACTCGATAAACATCTTATATAGTGAAAACAACAAAAGGCAAGCAATTTCAGCTTCAGCATGCTACACATTTATGGTTATAAAGCAGAATTACTTCAATTTTCAGCAAACCACAAAAATAGAACACAACACAAGGAAAAGGCCTCTCTAATAGAAACACAATCTAAAAGTAAATGTATGTTGAGAATATGTTGAGTATGATTTTAGAATATGGATCATCTTTCAACGCCCTACACCAGAGTTTTGACTGTCAGCAAACTGACTAGCAGGGTCACCAGTGAGGCCAACTGGCCTGAGGCACTGTTCGGATTCACCATTCTGGCTGTAAGAGAAGATTTAAAGTTTAGAGTACATAAAATGTATGCATCAAGATTAGTGTTATCAAAAGAGCAAAAGTCATGAGGAGGTAAGAGGGTTTTACCTTTCCGATTGAGCGGCATGGTAAGTGGTCCTATTGAGATGCCCGTCATGGCATGCTGGGATACAACTCGGTTGTGGTGGCCTGGGTAGCATAGCTGCAGGAAAACAACATTGGAGGTTTCTGTTAATGCACCTTTTGATAATCTATCCAAACTCATTATGAACGCACACAAACACAGTAGCACTTACAGCAGTGCAGTTGTTGTGTCTCAGAAGACACAGGTGGACCTGGCAGTGCAGGTAGATGGATGAAAAGTTGTTAAAGGTGAACATCTCGAAGGAGAATCGGGCCACCGTGGAGATGCCGTTCGCAACCAGCTCTACTGTACCATCTGCTGGGTTAGGACACCTGGAGGGAGATAGAGGTTACAATGTTACCAGCTGGACTATAAAATAAACAGGGTTAAGTTGTGAAAGTGAGGAAGGGTGGAGCGAGTGAAGAGAGGCCCTTCAAGAGTAAATCATTTTCTGGGTAATCAAGAACCAGTGATCAGAATGCTAAACTACATGAAGTTGCAATAGCTTGTTTACTCTTCATGTATGAGATCCCAGCGGACAGGGTAGCTGGCGTCGTTGACTGGCGTGGCCCAGCAAGAGTCCATAATGGTGGAGATCTGCCTTGCATCGACTCCTTCTGTCCGAATCTCCACATATAGCCTCTGGTTAACTTCCATTTCTATGTTCCTGCCACTGGCCAGGGGATAGCGGAAGCCAGCGTCCTGGTAGGGGATCATTCTCGTAAGATACTGTCCATGGCCTGATGTAAGCTTCTTTCTCACAATGCTGCAAAAAAACAACAAAGAAGTTGATTGCACTTGAGAAGGACCAATTCACTGGCTTGTTCTTGGGAACAACGTCTTGTTGACAATCTTTGACACATTCACAATTACAGAACAGGGACAGTTTTTTTTCTTTTCTTTTAACTTTTCTTCGTATTGTTGGTTTAAATGGCAAGTTTATTGATTGCATTGGGTGCAGAATGTGGGTAGTGGATTTATGACAACAAAGGTTTAATTATAACTAACTATTTTCAGTCTTTGTCATCATCAAGCATCACTGTCGCAGAAGATAAGTACTTAAAAAAGGTTTGAGGTGCAGATGTAGCACTGTTAAATATGGTAGTTATTGAAAACATAAATATTGAAACATACGTCATGACGTATCACTATGGACATATGTTCACTATAAAAAGGATTGTGGAAATTGTATTTCGTCAGCATAAAACATGTAAAGTAGATGGTGTTGTTATTGTTACCTCTCTACAGGGTTGATGCCCACATCCATAGACAGGGCCTGGGTCAGATGGTATTCACAGAAGAAACGCAACTGAATGCTCCTCTGGCGGCTGATTAGCCATGCATGAGGGTCCACGTCACCCTGGATGGTGTTCTCATAGATAAAATGGGTTCCATTGCTCTTAAAATTCAAATGAAAAAATGGTAAACTTCAGTAAGTTGCTTGTACTTGTAATATGTCTGATGGAGCACATCAATGTCTAAAATGGACTGTACCCTGAGAGCTGTCCCACACAGCTGGTCGTCATTGTTAAAGTGGAACACCAGTCGTCCGTCCTGGAGAGTCCCTTTGCAGGAGTCATCTCGCAGGTGGAGGGCGCTGGAGTGGAAGCCAGCTTCAAATAGCTGGCAGCGTGACAAAGATATGGTGCCTGAACTACTGGAACAACTGATGGACGAGTCTATGTATGAGAGAGAGAGAGAGAGATTTTAAAAACAATTCTGCAGTGTTTGTAGCTAACCTCATAGTTAAATCTGCACTCATCAATATTTTCCTGTATTAAATAACTACCGTATATGTAATTTGAAAGGTGTTGCTCATAGTGACAAACCCACAGAGTTGTGACTCACAGATATTGTAACAATCCTCATGGTTTATATTGACCATTTAAATAATTTTAACGCTGTTTCCATAAAATCATGTTTCGTCTCTCATTTTGGCATTGTGCACGGTTCACATTACTGCAGTACCCATGAGCCTTGGCTGAGATTTGTTCAGGGGTGCCATTCAGATTGGCTGAATTCATTTAAAATTGACGCAGAATTTAAAAGTGAATTGGTTTAAGTTGCAGGTTGCACTTTTTTTCAAGACCGTAATCTTTAGCTTCCACATGCCGTCAGTTGTGCACAAACAGAGTTCTAAGCTCTGGGATGGGATATTATGGCAAAAGAACGATGATAAACCGACACCTGAGTGGATATTATTGTTCCGTGGTCTTACGTTGGTGTATATTTCACAAACAATGCCGTTGTACTATGAAGCAATATCTACTACTAATCTTACAGTTGGCCTCACCGTATCTCTCATTGTTGGGCCGATGGTAGTCCTCATCACAGAAGCAGCCGTACACACCGTGCTTCTTACCACACCACTCATACTCTGTGCAGTTCAGCTGTTCACAGGGGTCTGACTCAGCTATGGAAATAGTGGGGAAAGGATGAGTGATGAAACAGAAAAAACAAGTAACAAAATACCTTTTTCCAGAAGTAGGACAAATGGTAAAGTTATGTTATCTCTCATTCATTATTTTGGCTGTCCATAAGACCAGTGCAAACTCACCACACAGCAAAGCAGAGCGCCACGTCATTTGGGTTTTATGTTATTCTGCATATATGAGACTGATTCTTGCGAGTTTGTTCTCGTCATTGTCTTAATTACATTGATTTTGACGATATGTATTGCCCATTAATGAAAGCATTCCGACACGCTGGCTAATAGTGAGGTTATTAGGAGGTTGTTCAACTGTAGTAGGACAGCACTGATGGCCCAAGTATAAAATACATGGCCCGCCACTGATATATATATATATATATATAACAATCATAAACAGCGGTATTAGCTGCAATCCAGGGGAAATTGGTATAATCTTGAAGTAATAACTACAGCAACTGTATGACTGACATTTTAAGAACATGAACAAATTACGAAGAGATTATCGAAACTTCAATTCACCTGTCGTCTGAGGAGTCACCGTACCTATGAAAACAAACACATAGATATAATTGGATAACAATCAGTCTGCTCTGCTAACATCAAAAACAAAAGTCAGTTAGTGATTTACCCTCTTCAGTTGTTGTTGAGGCAACAATTGTTGATGTTGATATCGCAGTTGTTGTTGTTGGGGGAGCAGTTGTTGTTGGGGCTACAGTTGTTGTTGGGGCAGCAGTTGTTGTTGGGGAAGCAGTTGTTGTTGGGGCTGCAGTCGTTGTTGGGGCAGCAGTTGTTGTTGGGGCAGCAGTTGTTGTTGGGGCTGCAGTTGTTGTTGGGGCAGCAGTTGTTGTTGGGGCTGCAGTTGTTGTTGGGGCAGCAGTTGTTGTTGGGGCAGCAGTTGTTGTTGGGGCAGCTGTTGTTGTTGGGGCTGCAGTTGTTGTTGGGGCAGCAGTTGTTGTTGGGGCAGCAGTTGTTGTTGGGGCAGCAGTTGTTGTTGGGGCTTCAGTTGTTGTTGGGGCAGCAGTTGTTGTTGGGGCAGCTGTTGTTGTTGGGGCAGCAGTCGTTGTTGGGGCAGCTGTTGTTGTTGGGGCAGCTGTTGTTGTTGGGGCAGCAGTTGTTGTTGGGGCTGTAGTTGTTGTTGGGGCAGCTGTTGTTGTTGGGGCAGCAGTTGTTGTTGGGGCTGCAGTTGTTGTTGGGGCAGCTGTTGTTGTTGGGGCAGCAGTTGTTGTTGGGGAAGCAGTTGTTGTTGGGGCAGCAGTTGTTGTTGGGGCAGCAGTTGTTGTTGGGGCAGCAGTTGTTGTTGGGGCTACAGTTGTTGTTGGGGCAGCAGTTGTTGTTGGGGAAGCAGTTGTTGTTGGGGCTGCAGTTGTTGTTGGGGCAGCAGTTGTTGGGGCTGCAGTTGTTGTTGGGGCAGCTGTTGTTGTTGGGGCTGCAGTTGTTGTTGGGGCAGCAGTTGTTGTTGGGGCTGCAGTTGTTGTTGGGGCAGCTGTTGTTGTTGGGGCAGCAGTTGTTGTTGGGGAAGCAGTTGTTGTTGGGGCAGCAGTTGTTGTTGGGGCAGCAGTTGTTGTTGGGGCTACAGTTGTTGTTGGGGCAGCAGTTGTTGTTGGGGAAGCAGTTGTTGTTGGGGCTGCAGTCGTTGTTGGGGCAGCAGTTGTTGGGGCAGCAGTTGTTGTTGGGGCTGCAGTTGTTGTTGGGGCAGCAGTTGTTGTTGGGGCAGCTGTTGTTGTTGGGGCAGCAGTTGTTGTTGGGGCTGCAGTTGTTGTTGGGGCAGCAGTTGTTGTTGGGGCTGCAGTTGTTGTTGGGGCAGCAGTTGTTGTTGGGGCAGCAGTTGTTGTTGGGGCTGTAGTTGTTGTTGGGGCTGCAGTTGTTGTTGGGGCAGCTGTTGTTGTTGGGGCTGCATTTGTTGTTGGGGCAGCAGTTGTTGTTGGGGCAGCTGTTGTTGTTGGGGCTGCAGTTGTTGTTGGGGCAGCAGTTGTTGTTGGGGCAGCTGTTGTTGTTGGGGCTGCAGTTGTTGTTGGGGCAGCTGTTGTTGTTGGGGCTGCAGTTGTTGTTGGGGCTGCTGTTGTTGTTGGGGCTGCAGTTGTTGTTGGGGCTGCAGTTGTTGTTGGGGCAGCAGTTGTTGTTGGGGCTGCTGTTGTTGTTGGGGCAGCTGTTGTTGTTGGGGCTGCAGTTGTTGTTGGGGCAGCAGTTGTTGTTGGGGCTGCAGTTGTTGTTGGGGCAGCTGTTGTTGTTGGGGCTGCAGTTGTTGTTGGGGCAGCAGTTGTTGTTGGGGCTGCTGTTGTTGTTGGGGCAGCTGTTGTTGTTGGGGCTGCAGTTGTTGTTGGGGCAGCAGTTGTTGTTGGGGCTGCAGTTGTTGTTGGGGCAGCTGTTGTTGTTGGGGCTGCAGTTGTTGTTGGGGCAGCAGTTGTTGTTGGGGCAGCTGTTGTTGGGGCTGCAGTTGTTGTTGGGGCAGCTGTTGTTGTTGGGGCAGCAGTTGTTGTTGGGGCAGCAGTTGTTGTTGGGGCAGCAGTTGTTGTTGGGGCAGCTGTTGTTGGGGCTGCAGTTGTTGTTGGGGCAGCTGTTGTTGTTGGGGCAGCAGTTGTTGTTGGGGCAGCAGTTGTTGTTGGGGCAGCTGTTGTTGTTGGGGCTGCAGTTGTTGTTGGGGCAGC
The DNA here is from genome assembly GCF_949748355.1 of Melanostigma gelatinosum. Lineage (NCBI taxonomy): Eukaryota > Metazoa > Chordata > Actinopteri > Perciformes > Zoarcidae > Melanostigma > Melanostigma gelatinosum. Next base: position 8,442,084 of record NC_136654.1, on the reverse strand, counting down.
AGTTGTTGTTGGGGCAGCTGTTGTTGGGGCTGCAGTTGTTGTTGGGGCAGCTGTTGTTGTTGGGGCAGCAGTTGTTGTTGTTGGGGCAGCAGTTGTTGTTGGGGCAGCTGTTGTTGTTGGGGCTGCAGTTGTTGTTGGGGCTGCAGTTGTTGTTGGGGCAGCAGTTGTTGTTGGGGCAGCAGTTGTTGTTGGGGCAGCTGTTGTTGTTGGGGCAGCAGTTGTTGTTGGGGCAGCTGTTGTTGTTGGGGCAGCAGTTGTTGTTGGGGCAGCAGTTGTTGTTGGGGCAGCTGTTGTTGTTGGGGCTGCAGTTGTTGTTGGGGCAGCTGTTGTTGTTGGGGCTGCAGTTGTTGTTGGGGCTGCTGTTGTTGTTGGGGCTGCAGTTGTTGTTGGGGCAGCAGTTGTTGTTGGGGCAGCTGTTGTTGTTGGGGCAGCAGTTGTTGTTGGGGCAGCAGTTGTTGTTGGGGCAGCTGTTGTTGTTGGGGCTGCAGTTGTTGTTGGGGCAGCAGTTGTTGTTGGGGCAGCTGTTGTTGGGGCTGCAGTTGTTGTTGGGGCAGCTGTTGTTGTTGGGGCAGCTGTTGTTGTTGGGGCTGCAGTTGTTGTTGGGGCAGCAGTTGTTGTTGGGGCAGCAGTTGTTGTTGGGGCAGCTGTTGTTGTTGGGGCTGCAGTTGTTGTTGGGGCTGCAGTTGTTGTTGGGGCAGCTGTTGTTGTTGGGGCTGCAGTTGTTGTTGGGGCAGCAGTTGTTGTTGGGGCTGCAGTTGTTGTTGGGGCTGCAGTTGTTGTTGGGGCAGCAGTTGTTGGGGCTGCAGTTGTTGTTGGGGCAGCTGTTGTTGTTGGGGCTGCAGTTGTTGTTGGGGCAGCAGTTGTTGTTGGGGCTGCAGTTGTTGTTGGGGCAGCTGTTGTTGTTGGGGCTGCTGTTGTTGTTGGGGCAGCAGTTGTTGTTGGGGCTGCAGTCGTTGTTGGGGCAGCTGTTGTTGTTGGGGCAGCAGTTGTTGTTGGGGCAGCAGTTGTTGTTGGGGCTGTAGTTGTTGTTGGGGCAGCAGTTGTTGTTGGGGCTGCAGTTGTTGTTGGGGCAGCAGTTGTTGTTGGGGCAGGAGTTGTTGTTGGGGCAGCAGTTGTTGTTGGGGCAGCAGTTGTTGTTGGGGCAGCAGTTGTTGTTGGGGCAGCTGTTGTTGTTGGGGCTGCAGTTGTTGTTGGGGCAGCAGTTGTTGTTGGGGCAGCTGTTGTTGTTGGGGCTGCAGTTGTTGTTGGGGCAGCTGTTGTTGTTGGGGCAGCTGTTGTTGTTGGGGCTGCAGTTGTTGTTGGGGCAGCTGTTGTTGTTGGGGCTGCAGTTGTTGTTGGGGCAGCTGTTGTTGTTGGGGCTGCAGTTGTTGTTGGGGCAGCAGTTGTTGTTGGGGCTGCAGTTGTTGTTGGCGCTGCAGTTGTTGTTGGGGCAGCTGTTGTTGTTGGGGCAGCTGCTGTTGTTGGGGCAGCAGTTGTTGTTGGGGCTGCAGTTGTTGTTGGGGCAGCTGTTGTTGTTGGGGCTGCAGTTGTTGTTGGGGCAGCAGTTGTTGGGGCTGCAGTTGTTGTTGGGGCTGCAGTTGTTGTTGGGGCAGCAGTTGTTGTTGGGGCTGCAGTTGTTGTTGGGGCAGCTGTTGTTGTTGGGGCTGCAGTTGTTGTTGGGGCAGCTGTTGTTGTTGGGGCTGCAGTTGTTGTTGGGGCAGCTGTTGTTGTTGGGGCTGCAGTTGTTGTTGGGGCAGCAGTTGTTGTTGGGGCTGCAGTTGTTGTTGGCGCTGCAGTTGTTGTTGGGGCAGCTGTTGTTGTTGGGGCAGCTGCTGTTGTTGGGGCAGCAGTTGTTGTTGGGGCTGCAGTTGTTGTTGGGGCAGCTGTTGTTGTTGGCGCTGCAGTTGTTGTTGGGGCAGCTGTTGTTGTTGGGGCTGCAGTTGTTGTTGGGGCAGCTGTTGTTGTTGGGGCTGCAGTTGTTGTTGGGGCAGCAGTTGTTGGGGCTGCAGTTGTTGTTGGGGCTGCAGTTGTTGTTGGGGCAGCTGTTGTTGTTGGGGCTGCAGTTGTTGTTGGGGCAGCAGTTGTTGTTGGGGCTGCAGTTGTTGTTGGGGCAGCTGTTGTTGTTGGGGCTGCAGTTGTTGTTGGGGCAGCTGTTGTTGTTGGGGCAGCTGTTGTTGTTGGGGCAGCAGTTGTTGTTGGGGCTGCAGTTGTTGTTGGGGCAGCAGTTGTTGTTGGGGCAGCAGTTGTTGTTGGGGCAGCAGTTGTTGTTGGGGCAGCAGTTGTTGTTGGGGCAGCTGTTGTTGTTGGGGCTGCAGTTGTTGTTGGGGCAGCAGTTGTTGTTGGGGCAGCTGTTGTTGTTGGGGCAGCTGTTGTTGTTGGGGCAGCTGTTGTTGTTGGGGCTGCAGTTGTTGTTGGGGCAGCTGTTGTTGTTGGGGCTGCAGTTGTTGTTGGGGCAGCTGTTGTTGTTGGGGCTGCAGTTGTTGTTGGGGCAGCAGTTGTTGTTGGGGCTGCAGTTGTTGTTGGCGCTGCAGTTGTTGTTGGGGCAGCTGTTGTTGTTGGGGCAGCTGCTGTTGTTGGGGCTGCAGTTGTTGTTGGGGCTGCAGTTGTTGTTGGGGCAGCAGTTGTTGTTGGGGCTGCAGTCGTTGTTGGGGCAGCAGTCGTTGTTGGGGCAGCAGTTGTTGTTGGGGCAGCAGTTGTTGTTGGGGCAGCAGTTGTTGTTGGGGCAGCAGTTGTTGTTGGGGCTGCAGTTGTTGTTGGGGCAGCAGTTGTTGTTGGGGCAGCTGTTGTTGTTGGGGCAGCAGTTGTTGTTGGGGCAGCAGTTGTTGTTGGGGCTGTAGTTGTTGTTGGGGCTGCAGTTGTTGTTGGGGCAGCTGTTGTTGTTGGGGATTGTTGTGAAAAAAAAATGTTGTAGCTGTCTTTCACACTTAGAGCAGGTTTAAGAATGAAACAGAAGCTCTCAGAGGCGTATAGTTAAATCAAAGCAATAGATTTATTTATCAACAGAGTCATTCAGCCCAGCTATCAAAAACAAGCTTGGGTGCTAATGGATGAACTTCGCAGAGATTCACCATGAGACACGCTTAAACACATCAGCGTGAATCTTAATATAGGGGGTCCACCCCTTGCTACACATTGGCCAAAGTCAAAGATGCAGGCGTGGCACGTTTGTACGTTATGGCGCCTGGATGGAGGCCGTGAATGTCCATTCACCTTGGCCCCTCCCAATAGGCGTTGGTTTCCATCAGTGTGAGGGAGGTGTTCCATGCTAGCAGACCTAGAGAAAGTGTGTGTGTGAAGAAGCCGGGCTCAGCTGGGGGCGTTGGCCCTCGCTTGAATCTCGCTGTCTATTGTGTCTTCCTTATCTTCTCTAAAGATGGCTGCCTGTTCCTTGTGACGCAGTTAAATAAGTAACCTTTCACCTGCTTCTCTCTGGCCTTAGTGTATGCTGTGAGCACTGTATAAGTGGTTAATAGAGCTGCATAAGCTAATGGTTATTTAAAACTACAAATATGCTAGTGATTAATTAAACTGTATATAAGTCAATTGCTACTTAAAGCTGCATATAAACTAGCTGCTGATTAAGCTGTATATAAGCTAATATAAGCTAATTTTATCAACAAATCCCTCTCTTGACGTCTGAAGGACGTCACTTTCTTTACCTTTCTGCCCTGTTCACACGCTGGTGTCTGCCTCTGCCTCTCCTGACCCTACCAGGCTGTTCTGCTCTTCCCATACTGGGTAAGCTCCATAAGGAGGGGGTGGTGATGGTTCCTTGGAGAGGGCAGTGGTGATAGGACGGCCAACCAAAGAACGAATACAGGGTATTATACAACATCCACATGAGACCAGTATTGCAATGAACACACCCATTGACACTGCTATTGACAAGATCAGGTGCTTCCATTTTCCAAACATGTTTTCCATCCAATCTCCAAATGGATTATTCACACCTGATGCTTCCTGCATTTCTTTTGACAGTGCCTTCAGACTATTCAGTGCTTTTGTGACTGAACCGTCCGGCGCAGTATTGTTGGGGATGTTAGTGCAACACAGATCTCCAAACATTGAGCAAAAGCTCCAAAGCCATTTTGTTTTGCATAGAAATCAAAGAAGTTGGGGCCAGCTGCTCAGCCAGACCCTCTATTGCATCCCTAGTATGATTAGCCAAACGAAGAACATTGTAATGCACATAATTGATACGATCAACATTTTTATTCACAGTTATCCATGGAATAATACTTGCGATACTCTCAAAACCTGCTGCAATTTGATATACCAATTTGTATTCATTAGGCACTCCTCTGGGCACTCCGATAGCATCTATGTAGGTTGGACCTCTGTCCAGGCTGAACTCAGCTCCAGCTGCTCTTTTAGCTAAGATATGTCTGCGTCTGCGTTGGGTCAGGTTTTGTACTTTAAATATGGATGCCAGAGTAGTGCAATTTGGTGGAGTAGCCATTTTAGTCATATTTGTCATGCATGCGTATCCTGTTGGGTCAGATTCAGGATATAGTGGTGCTGGTTCGGTGAACCTAGCTGGTCTAGCTGCAGCACAAGCTATACAGCCACCCATTTTGTTTTTTATAGCATTATCAACAATTCAATTTAACCAAACATTGTCGTTTCCATGTCCTGTAGCTAATTGGATCACCTGTTGGTGGTTGCTGAAAAGTCAAATTACAAATTACAAAACAAATTATGCATTTTGCGTCAGATTACCTCGGACCTCTGCTAGAGGTCTGGACGGCTCAGGTGCTGGGGCACAGTGTGACAGGTGGTGCCAAGGTGCTCCTGCTTTACCTATGACTTGGACCGAGTGTGAAGTAACCTCCTTCACTTCGTACGGCCCTGTCCACCTGGGGTCAGTCCACTTTTCTTATGAACTTTGACCCTGACCCAGTCACCCTCTCGGATGAGATTTTTACCTTTTCCTGGTCAGCTGCACTGGTTCGCTGGACCTGTTTGGAGAGAGCCTCCGTGAGAATGATTAATGCAGTCACATATGCCTTCATTTCGTCTTGCTGCACATCTAAGTATATGTACATCTATGTATCTATGTATATCTATGTATATGACTACCGTCTCTTGGAGGACCAGGCATTTGCCTCCTTGTCATTAACTCATGTGGTGAAGGATGCGTCTTATTTCCTTGTGCGCTCCTCACTGCCATTAGAGCTAATGGTAAAATTTTAACCCATGTCAGCTTTGATGCTACACATGTCTTCGCTATTTTTCGATTTTAGCGTCTGATTTGCCCTCTCTACCAGTCCTTGTGACTGTGGATGATACACTGATCCATAACTACTTCCTGCAAATGCTTATTACTGAAATGTGAACCATTATCGGAGTATCAGCTCTGTCTGCAGCCACTTCATTACTGTCTGTGCGTCTTCTCTTTTTTTAGTTGGGATTGTCTCCACCCACTTTGAGAATCTGTCCACCATTACCAAGATGAGTAAAGTCCATGCTGATGTCTTGGAAGCAGGCTGATGGTACAGGATAAGAGCCCATAGGTGTTTTGTACGGTTTCTTCACATTGTGATCTCCACAGGTGGTGCATTCGTCGCAGAAGAGGCACAGTGCTTGCATTCTTTGCAATGTTCCTTTCTTTCCTTCGTGCGTGCCTCTGATATCAGTGAGACACACAATTCTGCTGGTGCTACCACTCTGCCATCATGGGATCTACAAAGTCCACTTTCTCCTGTTGTTGCTCCTCTTCTTTTGCCATTCGGACCATTCGTATGGGCCAGCCTTCTTCTGTATCTCAATCAGTGTTTCTTCAGTGATTTCTGGTTCTTGTATGGCTGTTTTCAGAACCATCTGTTTTGGTCTGTATCCTCTTCTTCTTTAGCAGCTTCATCTGCCATGTCGTTTCCCACACTTATTCTGGTTTTTGCTTTGCCATCTTGTCCTTTGCATTTCATGATTGCCACTCTTTTTTGGTAGCTTCATAGCTTCCACCAGTGCCATGATTTCTTTCTTGTGTTTGATGGGTGCGTCCATTGATGTCGTGAATCCTCTTCTTCGCCACATGGGCCCATCAACGTGAGCTGCTCCATGTGCGTAAGCCGAATCTGTGAAGATGTTTACTGATTTTCCTTCTGCTATTTTCAAGCCTTGTATGAGCGCTTCGACTTCTGCCAGTTGTGCTGATGCTGGTTGAGGTAGGATACCTGATGCTACTATTGAGTGTTCCATATCTTCGAATTGTCTCACCACAGCATAGGATGCTGTGTTTCCTTCATCTCCTTTGTAGCAACATTCTTCCTGTTTCATAGGCAATGTGTGCTTTTGTGCATTCTTTTTGAATTTTCGATTTTCTTGCAGCTCCGAATGTGAATTTCTCTTAGATGCAGCAGCTCCGAATGTGAATTTCTTAGGAGGATTCTTTGATGAGCTCCTTCTCCCCCTTTTTTCTGATACAAAACTGCATTAACATCCCTCTTTTTGTTCAGAAACATCTCGGTGGAAAAGGGAATGAATAGTCAATTCTTGAAGTGCCGATGCATGTGACAGAGTCTACGTGAGAATGGTGAACACATCTTCTGTTTCTTGTGTTCAAACTAAAGGGGCTGAGGTGTTTCATGATGGAGGATGCTTTGTCTGTGGGCTGTGGGCTGCGGGTTGTTAAGGGAATATGTGGATCTGGAACTGGATATGACGCAGGTATTGTGGCTAATAGTTGCAGCAGTGTCTCTGTTGTTGCCAGATATGTGAAAGATATTGCTGTTCAGCGTGATTCTGGCTTCTTGGATGCTGACTGCCTGTCTCTCTCTGATAATTTCCTCTTCTTCCATGTGGTGAGCCTTGTTGTTGTTGACCACGCGTGCGGCAGTCTCGTGAATAGTGACCAGGTTTTCCACAGTTGTAGCAGTAGAAAGTTCGTCCGTGCTGTTTCTTTTTCTTTTTAGCAGGCTTTGGGGCCACGTCAAGCTTTGCCAGCTGTATTGACACTTTTAGTGCTTCGAGCTCCATATCTGTTCTTTCCACAGCAGCTCTGTATTCATCATAAGTGTGTTCTTCGCTTATTTGTTGCAGATTCTCTTCAGTGAGAGGACAGTTCAGCAGTTCTCCATCCCAAATGTCTTTATCTTTCCATCTCTTTATCATTCTTTTGTACGCTTGTTGTTCCACCGGCCAATGTTTGATTCTTCCATTCATCCTGCTCTGATCCTGGACATCATTCTCCAAGTTGCACATACAAGAGGAGTATTTCGCAGCCATGATGTCCCCCTCTGCAATAATCAATAAAAATCTGAAATCAGTATTCCCAAATGTCCACACGATGGAGCCAAAGCTCCTGTCCACTGTTCCTGTTGCAGTTCCTGAAGTGGCCATAGAAAAGCCAAATTGCATGTCAAATGTTTTTCTTTTTTTTTTTTCTTTTTTTTTTCCCAGGTTGTGAAGTGCCAGCAGAGGGAGCCAAACCTCCTCTTATGCCTTCAATTGACATGTTTGCTCTCTGAATTCACACTGGCCCTCGTTCACAACCTTGCTTTCTCTGGAATGTGTGTGTGTGAAATGATGATCTATTTTATTATTAACACTTAGGGTGAAGAAGACGAAAACAGTAATGTTCTAAACATATTTCGAAGTCTCTGTGTGGATAGATAAGCAGAACACTCTGTTCCTGCGTTAAGATGGCAGTTTTCTGCCCTAATCTGATGGGTTTTTTAGCGAGCAGATACTTTCAGGGTCACTGATCTTTATTCTGTTGTACGAAAGAATGACGGAGTGCTTCTCTCGGCGTTTTTGACCTACATACAGTGACCTCACAACTCCGCAATATAAGCTTTACAAGTATAACGTGTATTATTTAACAGTGTATGAATATATTTTATTTATAACTCCCCCTTTTTACCCCTGCTAGGTGTGAACGTCTATGTTTTAATTACACATGCAATGGCTGTAACTCTATGTATTAGATCATCTATCATCTGAATCAGAAGTTGGTGGGGGTGCTTTGTCTAGTACGGGTGTGTGTGTCTGATTCGGAGAGGGAAGAGGGGCAGTTGAATTAGATAGGTGCTGGTGTGTGTGTTACGTGGTTTCGAATTTCTCAGATTAGTAAGGCAACAAATATGCCCATAACCCCCCCCATTGTAATTTTCTTCAGCTCTGTCCTTGCAGTGGACACAATCTAAGGCCGCACTGTTCTTTCTTATCAGGAATGCTCTATCCTCCCGTATTTTCCCACCAGCGTTTGTCTGACTAAATGAATGGATGCTTTGTTACAGCATTTTTAAATTTGCTGACTCCCTAATTTTAGCATCTGTCTGGCTGAATATAGTGGCTGCTGTGTTTCCGCATTAGACTTTGCTAACGATCCCTAAGGAACACAATTTTCCAATAAATTTAACTACGCCAGTAAAACTGACACTTATATTAACCCTCAGCTGTCTCTCAGCATATTCTAGTGATTTATGTGTGTGTGTGAGTGCAACGTCTGTGTCTAATGCGTGTTTTTTCTGCTCAACTGACCAAACTTTGAAACAACGCACGAACATGTTGCCACACATCAACTCAGCGCTCAGCTGTCTCTGTCTCATATGTACGCTTCAAACATCAACTCTCATTCAAACAAAATTGCAACACACTGCCATTTTTAAATGCGCACAGATCACAAATACGGTAAAGGAATATCTTTAGAAATACAGTCAAACAAATAAACAAAAGTTAAAACGTACGCCTCAGCATTAGCTCTCTGTAGGCAACTAATAAACACAGTTAAAACATGCTCTTGTGTCTCTGAAGGCAAAGCATAAACACAAGCTCAAAACGTACACTGCCATTCTCTGAAGTAAAATCATAAACACAAATTAAAACAGGCACTGCCATTTTCTGAAGTTAAATAAGTCTCAAGCGCGCTGTCTTCAAAGGAGATGGACAGCTCTTTTTCTCAAACTAAGCAAACTGCTTCTCAGCAAACAAACACAGTACGGTCTAGAAGGAAATTAATATCTTTACAAATGCAGTGAAACAATGAACACACATTAGAACATACACGGCTGTCTCTTTAAATATAAATCAGTCAGAAGCGCAGAAAACAGCTCTTTTTCTTTTAGACACACTATTTTATATTCCAACAGCAATTTCTTTTTCTCAACCTCATCAAACAGACTGTGTACCGCTGACCTCTCGACCACAATACAAATGAAAAACAAATGCTTTTTCAGCAAACAATCAGTCAAATTATAATCAATTCTGTCCCTATCCTACACACATATCAAAGAGCGCTGCTCTTTAATACATCACACGGCCGCTGCTTATTGTCAAAAACAATGTTACAGCCGGGAGCCGATCCCGGACCTACCGCGTCGAAGACCGTTATTTTAACCACTACTCCATCAGGGTAGCACGTCTACAATACAATTTAACTGCTTTTTATCCTAGGTCATCTCTGGACCTGTACACGTTCTGGCCATTTTCATTAATCTCGTCCGTCATTAACAACACACCGATATAATCAACTTCTGTGCTCTCGTCCAGAAACTCCGTCGAGGAAACTCTAAGCAGAGTAACATTATTTTTCACTGGATCGCTACTCACGAGTTAATGTCCGAAGACTCGATGCTCTTAATACGGGAATTCCGCAGTCACTTTTTCTCAATACAGTTTATCAATGACATCAATAACATATACATATATCCCCGTCATGTTATGCAATTTCTTCGTAGCCCAAAACGTCTTATAATTACGTTAAAGATTACGCTTTATTTGTGGCAGGAATTTGAGCGTTTCAAGCGAGGCGCGTGACCGCGACAGAAGAGGCGCGCGACCGCGTCTCACACTACTTCACTCTACGCTGCCACAAAAAAAACATCATTTTTCGCCTTTTATCTAACGTCTTCTGCTGGACTCATTCACGCATATGTACAAACACGCATATGTACAAAAAACCCCAAATGCTGGGCTGAACAACCCTGCTGCTGTGTTTTTAATCTTTACAATACTTTTAATGACTATGTAATACTTACAGTTCGGACAGTCAGATAAAATTTGGAGTATGTCTATAATACAATATGCAGAATTCAGTCAAATAGGCTTCTGCTCACCTTGTTAGTTGTGTCGACACTATCAGACTGTTCCCGAACTGCAGGCACGACCTGGTGGCAAATACCAGGGCTCCCAGCCTCCAGGGAGACTCGCAGTTTGTTTTCTGAAACACAGATAGAGAGGTCTGTTAACATTCCAACCCGAAGCTCCGTATCATATCTATCACGTCGGGGTCACCAAATTGTTGTGAAAAAAAAATGTTGTAGCTGTCTTTCACACTTAGAGCAGGTTTAAGAATGAAACAGAAGCTCTCAGAGGCGTATAGTTAAATCAAAGCAATAGATTTATTTATCAACAGAGTCATTCAGCCCAGCTATCAAAAACAAGCTTGGGTGCTAATGGATGAACTTCGCAGAGATTCACCATGAGACACGCTTAAACACATCAGCGTGAATCTTAATATAGGGGGTCCACCCCTTGCTACACATTGGCCAAAGTCAAAGATGCAGGCGTGGCACGTTTGTACGTTATGGCGCCTGGATGGAGGCCGTGAATGTCCATTCACCTTGGCCCCTCCCAATAGGCGTTGGTTTCCATCAGTGTGAGGGAGGTGTTCCATGCTAGCAGACCTAGAGAAAGTGTGTGTGTGAAGAAGCCGGGCTCAGCTGGGGGCGTTGGCCCTCGCTTGAATCTCGCTGTCTATTGTGTCTTCCTTATCTTCTCTAAAGATGGCTGCCTGTTCCTTGTGACGCAGTTAAATAAGTAACCTTTCACCTGCTTCTCTCTGGCCTTAGTGTATGCTGTGAGCACTGTATAAGTGGTTAATAGAGCTGCATAAGCTAATGGTTATTTAAAACTACAAATATGCTAGTGATTAATTAAACTGTATATAAGTCAATTGCTACTTAAAGCTGCATATAAACTAGCTGCTGATTAAGCTGTATATAAGCTAATATAAGCTAATTTTATCAACAGGATGCAGTTGTTGTTGGGGCAGCAGTTGTTGTTGGGGCAGCTGTTGTTGTTGGGGCTGCAGTTGTTGTTGGGGCAGCAGTTGTTGTTGGGGCAGCTGTTGTTGTTGGGGCTGCAGTTGTTGTTGGGGCAGCTGTTGTTGTTGGGGCTGCAGTTGTTGTTGGGGCAGCTGTTGTTGTTGGGGCTGCAGTTGTTGTTGGGGCAGCAGTTGTTGTTGGGGCTGCAGTTGTTGTTGGCGCTGCAGTTGTTGTTGGGGCAGCTGTTGTTGTTGGGGCAGCTGCTGTTGTTGGGGCAGCAGTTGTTGTTGGGGCTGCAGTTGTTGTTGGGGCAGCTGTTGTTGTTGGGGCTGCAGTTGTTGTTGGGGCAGCAGTTGTTGGGGCTGCAGTTGTTGTTGGGGCTGCAGTTGTTGTTGGGGCAGCTGTTGTTGTTGGGGCTGCAGTTGTTGTTGGGGCAGCAGTTGTTGTTGGGGCTGCAGTTGTTGTTGGGGCAGCAGTTGTTGTTGGGGCTGCAGTTGTTGTTGGGGCTGCAGTTGTTGTTGGGGCAGCAGTTGTTGTTGGGGCTGCAGTTGTTGTTGGGGCAGCTGTTGTTGTTGGGGCTGCAGTTGTTGTTGGGGCAGCTGTTGTTGTTGGGGCTGCAGTTGTTGTTGGGGCAGCTGTTGTTGTTGGGGCTGCAGTTGTTGTTGGGGCAGCTGTTGTTGTTGGGGCTGCAGTTGTTGTTGGGGCAGCAGTTGTTGTTGGGGCTGCAGTTGTTGTTGGGGCAGCAGTTGTTGTTGGGGCTGCAGTTGTTGTTGGCGCTGCAGTTGTTGTTGGGGCAGCTGTTGTTGTTGGGGCAGCTGCTGTTGTTGGGGCTACAGTTGTTGTTGGGGCAGCAGTTGTTGTTGGGGCTGCAGTCGTTGTTGGGGCAGCAGTTGTTGTTGGGGCAGCTGTTGTTGTTGGGGCAGCTGTTGTTGTTGGGGCAGCAGTTGTTGTTGGGGCTGCAGTTGTTGTTGGGGCAGCAGTTGTTGTTGGGGCAGCAGTTGTTGTTGGGGCAGCTGTTGTTGTTGGGGCTGCAGTTGTTGTTGGGGCAGCTGTTGTTGTTGGGGCTACAGTTGTTGTTGGGGCAGCAGTTGTTGTTGGGGCAGCAGTTGTTGTTGGGGCTGCAGTTGTTGTTGGGGCTGCAGTTGTTGTTGGGGCAGCTGTTGTTGTTGGGGCTGCAGTTGTTGTTGGGGCAGCTGTTGTTGTTGGGGCTGCAGTTGTTGTTGGGGCAGCAGTTGTTGTTGGGGCTGCAGTTGTTGTTGGCGCTGCAGTTGTTGTTGGGGCAGCTGTTGTTGTTGGGGCAGCTGCTGTTGTTGGGGCAGCAGTTGTTGTTGGGGCTGCAGTTGTTGTTGGGGCAGCTGTTGTTGTTGGGGCTGCAGTTGTTGTTGGGGCAGCTGTTGTTGTTGGGGCTGCAGTTGTTGTTGGGGCAGCAGTTGTTGTTGGGGCTGCAGTTGTTGTTGGCGCTGCAGTTGTTGTTGGGGCAGCTGTTGTTGTTGGGGCTGCAGTTGTTGTTGGGGCAGCTGTTGTTGTTGGGGCTGCAGTTGTTGTTGGGGCAGCAGTTGTTGTTGTTGGGGCTGCAGTTGTTGTTGGCGCTGCAGTTGTTGTTGGGGCAGCTGTTGTTGTTGGGGCAGCTGCTGTTGTTGGGGCAGCAGTTGTTGTTGGGGCTGCAGTTGTTGTTGGGGCAGCTGTTGTTGTTGGGGCTGCAGTTGTTGTTGGGGCAGCAGTTGTTGGGGCTGCAGGTGTTGTTGGGGCTGCAGTTGTTGTTGGGGCAGCTGTTGTTGTTGGGGCTGCAGTTGTTGTTGGGGCAGCAGTTGTTGTTGGGGCTGCAGTTGTTGTTGGGGCAGCTGTTGTTGTTGGGGCTGCAGTTGTTGTTGGGGCAGCTGTTGTTGTTGGGGCTGCAGTTGTTGTTGGGGCAGCTGTTGTTGTTGGGGCTGCAGTTGTTGTTGGGGCAGCAGTTGTTGTTGGGGCTGCAGTTGTTGTTGGCGCTGCAGTTGTTGTTGGGGCAGCTGTTGTTGTTGGGGCAGCTGCTGTTGTTGGGGCAGCAGTTGTTGTTGGGGCTGCAGTTGTTGTTGGGGCAGCTGTTGTTGTTGGGGCAGCAGTTGTTGTTGGGGCAGCAGTTGTTGTTGGGGCAGCAGTTGTTGTTGGGGCAGCAGTTGTTGTTGGGGCAGCAGTTGTTGTTGGGGCAGCTGTTGTTGTTGGGGCTACAGTTGTTGTTGGGGCAGCTGTTGTTGTTGGGGCTGCAGTTGTTGTTGGGGCAGCTGTTGTTGTTGGGGCAGCTGTTGTTGTTGGGGCTGCAGTTGTTGTTGGGGCAGCAGTTGTTGGGGCTGCAGTTGTTGTTGGGGCTGCAGTTGTTGTTGGGGCAGCAGTTGTTGTTGGGGCAGCAGTTGTTGTTGGGGCTGCAGTCGTTGTTGGGGCAGCTGCTGTTGTTGGGGCAGCAGTTGTTGTTGGGGCTGCAGTTGTTGTTGGGGCAGCTGTTGTTGTTGGGGCTGCAGTTGTTGTTGGGGCAGCAGTTGTTGGGGCTGCAGTTGTTGTTGGGGCTGCAGTTGTTGTTGGGGCAGCTGTTGTTGTTGGGGCAGCAGTTGTTGTTGGGGCTGCAGTTGTTGTTGGGGCTGCAGTTGTTGTTGGGGCAGCTGTTGTTGTTGGGGCTGCAGTTGTTGTTGGGGCTGCAGTTGTTGTTGGGGCTGCAGTTGTTGTTGGGGCAGCAGTTGTTGTTGGCGCTGCAGTTGTTGTTGGGGCTGCAGTTGTTGTTGGGGCTGCAGTTGTTGTTGGGGCAGCAGTTGTTGTTGGGGCAGCTGTTGTTGTTGGGGCAGCTGCTGTTGTTGGGGCAGCTGCTGTTGTTGGGGCAGCAGTTGTTGTTGGGGCTGCAGTTGTTGTTGGGGCAGCTGTTGTTGTTGGGGCTGCAGTTGTTGTTGGGGCAGCAGTTGTTGGGGCTGCAGTTGTTGTTGGGGCTGCAGTTGTTGTTGGGGCAGCTGTTGTTGTTGGGGCTACAGTTGTTGTTGGGGCAGCTGTTGTTGTTGGGGCTGCAGTTGTTGTTGGGGCAGCAGTTGTTGTTGGGGCTGCAGTTGTTGTTGGCGCTGCAGTTGTTGTTGGGGCAGCTGTTGTTGTTGGGGCAGCTGCTGTTGTTGGGGCAGCAGTTGTTGTTGGGGCTGCAGTTGTTGTTGGGGCAGCTGTTGTTGTTGGGGCTGCAGTTGTTGTTGGGGCAGCAGTTGTTGGGGCTGCAGTTGTTGTTGGGGCTGCAGTTGTTGTTGGGGCAGCTGTTGTTGTTGGGGCTGCAGTTGTTGTTGGGGCAGCAGTTGTTGTTGGGGCTGCAGTTGTTGTTGGGGCAGCTGTTGTTGTTGGGGCTGCAGTTGTTGTTGGGGCAGCAGTTGTTGGGGCTGCAGTTGTTGTTGGGGCTGCAGTTGTTGTTGGGGCAGCAGTTGTTGTTGGGGCAGCAGTTGTTGTTGGGGCTGCAGTCGTTGTTGGGGCAGCAGTTGTTGTTGGGGCAGCAGTTGTTGTTGGGGCAGCAGTTGTTGTTGGGGCAGCAGTTGTTGTTGGGGCAGCAGTTGTTGTTGGGGCTGCAGTTGTTGTTGGGGCAGCAGTTGTTGTTGGGGCAGCTGTTGTTGTTGGGGCAGCAGTTGTTGTTGGGGCAGCAGTTGTTGTTGGGGCTGTAGTTGTTGTTGGGGCTGCAGTTGTTGTTGGGGCAGCTGTTGTTGTTGGGGATGCAGTTGTTGTTGGGGCAGCAGTTGTTGTTGGGGCAGCTGTTGTTGTTGGGGCTGCAGTTGTTGTTGGGGCAGCAGTTGTTGTTGGGGCAGCTGTTGTTGTTGGGGCTGCAGTTGTTGTTGGGGCAGCTGTTGTTGTTGGGGCTGCAGTTGTTGTTGGGGCAGCTGTTGTTGTTGGGGCTGCAGTTGTTGTTGGGGCAGCAGTTGTTGTTGGGGCTGCAGTTGTTGTTGGCGCTGCAGTTGTTGTTGGGGCAGCTGTTGTTGTTGGGGCAGCTGCTGTTGTTGGGGCAGCAGTTGTTGTTGGGGCTGCAGTTGTTGTTGGGGCAGCTGTTGTTGTTGGGGCTGCAGTTGTTGTTGGGGCAGCAGTTGTTGGGGCTGCAGTTGTTGTTGGGGCTGCAGTTGTTGTTGGGGCAGCTGTTGTTGTTGGGGCTGCAGTTGTTGTTGGGGCAGCAGTTGTTGTTGGGGCTGCAGTTGTTGTTGGGGCAGCAGTTGTTGTTGGGGCTGCAGTTGTTGTTGGGGCTGCAGTTGTTGTTGGGGCAGCAGTTGTTGTTGGGGCTGCAGTTGTTGTTGGGGCAGCTGTTGTTGTTGGGGCTGCAGTTGTTGTTGGGGCAGCTGTTGTTGTTGGGGCTGCAGTTGTTGTTGGGGCAGCTGTTGTTGTTGGGGCTGCAGTTGTTGTTGGGGCAGCTGTTGTTGTTGGGGCTGCAGTTGTTGTTGGGGCAGCAGTTGTTGTTGGGGCTGCAGTTGTTGTTGGGGCAGCAGTTGTTGTTGGGGCTGCAGTTGTTGTTGGCGCTGCAGTTGTTGTTGGGGCAGCTGTTGTTGTTGGGGCAGCTGCTGTTGTTGGGGCTACAGTTGTTGTTGGGGCAGCAGTTGTTGTTGGGGCTGCAGTCGTTGTTGGGGCAGCAGTTGTTGTTGGGGCAGCTGTTGTTGTTGGGGCAGCTGTTGTTGTTGGGGCAGCAGTTGTTGTTGGGGCTGCAGTTGTTGTTGGGGCAGCAGTTGTTGTTGGGGCAGCAGTTGTTGTTGGGGCAGCTGTTGTTGTTGGGGCTGCAGTTGTTGTTGGGGCAGCTGTTGTTGTTGGGGCTACAGTTGTTGTTGGGGCAGCAGTTGTTGTTGGGGCTGCAGTCGTTGTTGGGGCAGCAGTCGTTGTTGGGGCAGCTGTTGTTGTTGGGGCAGCAGTTGTTGTTGGGGCTGCAGTTGTTGTTGGGGCAGCAGTTGTTGTTGGGGCAGCAGTTGTTGTTGGGGCAGCTGTTGTTGTTGGGGCTGCAGTTGTTGTTGGGGCAGCTGTTGTTGTTGGGGCTGCAGTTGTTGTTGGGGCTGCAGTTGTTGTTGGGGCAGCTGTTGTTGTTGGGGCTGCAGTTGTTGTTGGGGCTGCAGTTGTTGTTGGGGCTGCAGTTGTTGTTGGGGCAGCAGTTGTTGTTGGCGCTGCAGTTGTTGTTGGGGCTGCAGTTGTTGTTGGGGCTGCAGTTGTTGTTGGGGCAGCAGTTGTTGTTGGGGCAGCTGTTGTTGTTGGGGCAGCTGCTGTTGTTGGGGCAGCTGCTGTTGTTGGGGCAGCAGTTGTTGTTGGGGCAGCAGTTGTTGTTGGGGCAGCTGTTGTTGTTGGGGCTGCAGTTGTTGTTGGGGCAGCAGTTGTTGGGGCTGCAGTTGTTGTTGGGGCTGCAGTTGTTGTTGGGGCAGCTGTTGTTGTTGGGGCTACAGTTGTTGTTGGGGCAGCTGTTGTTGTTGGGGCTGCAGTTGTTGTTGGGGCAGCAGTTGTTGTTGGGGCTGCAGTTGTTGTTGGCGCTGCAGTTGTTGTTGGGGCAGCTGTTGTTGTTGGGGCAGCTGCTGTTGTTGGGGCAGCAGTTGTTGTTGGGGCTGGAGTTGTTGTTGGGGCAGCTGTTGTTGTTGGGGCTGCAGTTGTTGTTGGGGCAGCAGTTGTTGGGGCTGCAGTTGTTGTTGGGGCTGCAGTTGTTGTTGGGGCAGCTGTTGTTGTTGGGGCTGCAGTTGTTGTTGGGGCAGCAGTTGTTGTTGGGGCTGCAGTTGTTGTTGGGGCAGCTGTTGTTGTTGGGGCTGCAGTTGTTGTTGGGGCAGCAGTTGTTGGGGCTGCAGTTGTTGTTGGGGCTGCAGTTGTTGTTGGGGCAGCAGTTGTTGTTGGGGCAGCAGTTGTTGTTGGGGCTGCAGTCGTTGTTGGGGCAGCAGTTGTTGTTGGGGCAGCAGTTGTTGTTGGGGCAGCAGTTGTTGTTGGGGCAGCAGTTGTTGTTGGGGCAGCAGTTGTTGTTGGGGCAGCTGTTGTTGTTGGGGCTGCAGTTGTTGTTGGCGCTGCAGTTGTTGTTGGGGCAGCTGTTGTTGTTGGGGCAGCTGCTGTTGTTGGGGCAGCAGTTGTTGTTGGGGCAGCTGTTGTTGTTGGGGCAGCTGCTGTTGTTGGGGCAGCAGTTGTTGTTGGGGCTGCAGTTGTTGTTGGGGCAGCTGTTGTTGTTGGGGCAGCAGTTGTTGTTGGGGCAGCTGTTGTTGTTGGGGCTGCAGTTGTTGTTGGGGCAGCAGTTGTTGTTGGGGCAGCTGTTGTTGTTGGGGCTGCAGTTGTTGTTGGGGCAGCTGTTGTTGTTGGGGCTGCAGTTGTTGTTGGGGCAGCTGTTGTTGTTGGGGCTGCAGTTGTTGTTGGGGCAGCAGTTGTTGTTGGGGCTGCAGTTGTTGTTGGCGCTGCAGTTGTTGTTGGGGCAGCTGTTGTTGTTGGGGCAGCTGCTGTTGTTGGGGCAGCAGTTGTTGTTGGGGCTGCAGTTGTTGTTGGGGCAGCTGTTGTTGTTGGGGCTGCAGTTGTTGTTGGGGCAGCAGTTGTTGGGGCTGCAGTTGTTGTTGGGGCTGCAGTTGTTGTTGGGGCAGCTGTTGTTGTTGGGGCTGCAGTTGTTGTTGGGGCAGCAGTTGTTGTTGGGGCTGCAGTTGTTGTTGGGGCAGCAGTTGTTGTTGGGGCTGCAGTTGTTGTTGGGGCTGCAGTTGTTGTTGGGTCAGCAGTTGTTGTTGGGGCTGCAGTTGTTGTTGGGGCAGCTGTTGTTGTTGGGGCTGCAGTTGTTGTTGGGGCAGCTGTTGTTGTTGGGGCTGCAGTTGTTGTTGGGGCAGCTGTTGTTGTTGGGGCTGCAGTTGTTGTTGGGGCAGCTGTTGTTGTTGGGGCTGCAGTTGTTGTTGGGGCAGCAGTTGTTGTTGGGGCTGCAGTTGTTGTTGGGGCAGCAGTTGTTGTTGGGGCTGCAGTTGTTGTTGGCGCTGCAGTTGTTGTTGGGGCAGCTGTTGTTGTTGGGGCAGCTGCTGTTGTTGGGGCTACAGTTGTTGTTGGGGCAGCAGTTGTTGTTGGGGCTGCAGTCGTTGTTGGGGCAGCAGTTGTTGTTGGGGCAGCTGTTGTTGTTGGGGCAGCTGTTGTTGTTGGGGCAGCAGTTGTTGTTGGGGCTGCAGTTGTTGTTGGGGCAGCAGTTGTTGTTGGGGCAGCAGTTGTTGTTGGGGCAGCTGTTGTTGTTGGGGCTGCAGTTGTTGTTGGGGCAGCTGTTGTTGTTGGGGCTACAGTTGTTGTTGGGGCAGCAGTTGTTGTTGGGGCTGCAGTCGTTGTTGGGGCAGCAGTCGTTGTTGGGGCAGCTGTTGTTGTTGGGGCAGCAGTTGTTGTTGGGGCTGCTGTTGTTGTTGGGGCTGCAGTTGTTGTTGGGGCAGCTGTTGTTGTTGGGGCTGCAGTTGTTGTTGGGGCTGCTGTTGTTGTTGGGGCTGCAGTTGTTGTTGGGGCAGCAGTTGTTGTTGGGGCAGCTGTTGTTGTTGGGGCAGCAGTTGTTGTTGGGGCAGCAGTTGTTGTTGGGGCAGCTGTTGTTGTTGGGGCTGCAGTTGTTGTTGGGGCAGCAGTTGTTGTTGGGGCAGCTGTTGTTGGGGCTGCAGTTGTTGTTGGGGCAGCTGTTGTTGTTGGGGCAGCTGTTGTTGTTGGGGCTGCAGTTGTTGTTGGGGCAGCAGTTGTTGTTGGGGCAGCAGTTGTTGTTGGGGCAGCTGTTGTTGTTGGGGCTGCAGTTGTTGTTGGGGCTGCAGTTGTTGTTGGGGCAGCTGTTGTTGTTGGGGCTGCAGTTGTTGTTGGGGCAGCAGTTGTTGTTGGGGCTGCAGTTGTTGTTGGGGCAGCAGTTGTTGTTGGGGCAGCAGTTGTTGTTGGGGAAGCAGTTGTTGTTGGGGCTGCAGTTGTTGTTGGGGCAGCAGTTGTTGTTGGGGCTGCAGTTGTTGTTGGGGCTGCAGTTGTTGTTGGGGCAGCTGTTGTTGTTGGGGCTGCAGTTGTTGTTGGGGCTGCAGTTGTTGTTGGGGCTGCAGTTGTTGTTGGGGCAGCAGTTGTTGTTGGCGCTGCAGTTGTTGTTGGGGCTGCAGTTGTTGTTGGGGCTGCAGTTGTTGTTGGGGCAGCAGTTGTTGTTGGGGCAGCTGTTGTTGTTGGGGCAGCTGCTGTTGTTGGGGCAGCTGCTGTTGTTGGGCCAGCAGTTGTTGTTGGGGCTGCAGTTGTTGTTGGGGCAGCTGTTGTTGTTGGGGCAGCTGTTGTTGTTGGGGCTGCAGTTGTTGTTGGGGCAGCAGTTGTTGTTGGGGCTGCAGTTGTTGTTGGGGCAGCAGTTGTTGTTGGGGCTACAGTTGTTGTTGGGGCAGCTGTTGTTGTTGGGGCTGCAGTTGTTGTTGGGGCAGCAGTTGTTGTTGGGGCTGCAGTTGTTGTTGGCGCTGCAGTTGTTGTTGGGGCAGCTGTTGTTGTTGGGGCAGCTGCTGTTGTTGGGGCAGCAGTTGTTGTTGGGGCTGCAGTTGTTGTTGGGGCAGCTGTTGTTGTTGGGGCTGCAGTTGTTGTTGGGGCAGCAGTTGTTGGGGCTGCAGTTGTTGTTGGGGCAGCTGTTGTTGTTGGGGCTGCAGTTGTTGTTGGGGCAGCAGTTGTTGTTGGGGCTGCAGTTGTTGTTGGGGCAGCTGTTGTTGTTGGGGCTGCAGTTGTTGTTGGGGCAGCTGTTGTTGTTGGGGCTGCAGTTGTTGTTGGGGCTGCAGTTGTTGTTGGGGCAGCTGTTGTTGTTGGGGCTGCAGTTGTTGTTGGGGCTGCAGTTGTTGTTGGGGCTGCAGTTGTTGTTGGGGCAGCAGTTGTTGTTGGCGCTGCAGTTGTTGTTGGGGCTGCAGTTGTTGTTGGGGCTGCAGTTGTTGTTGGGGCAGCAGTTGTTGTTGGGGCAGCTGTTGTTGTTGCGGCAGCTGCTGTTGTTGGGGCAGCTGCTGTTGTTGGGGCAGCAGTTGTTGTTGGGGCAGCAGTTGTTGTTGGGGCAGCTGTTGTTGTTGGGGCTGCAGTTGTTGTTGGGGCAGCAGTTGTTGGGGCTGCAGTTGTTGTTGGGGCTGCAGTTGTTGTTGGGGCAGCTGTTGTTGTTGGGGCTACAGTTGTTGTTGGGGCAGCTGTTGTTGTTGGGGCTGCAGTTGTTGTTGGGGCAGCAGTTGTTGTTGGGGCTGCAGTTGTTGTTGGCGCTGCAGTTGTTGTTGGGGCAGCTGTTGTTGTTGGGGCAGCTGCTGTTGTTGGGGCAGCAGTTGTTGTTGGGGCTGGAGTTGTTGTTGGGGCAGCTGTTGTTGTTGGGGCTGCAGTTGTTGTTGGGGCAGCAGTTGTTGGGGCTGCAGTTGTTGTTGGGGCTGCAGTTGTTGTTGGGGCAGCTGTTGTTGTTGGGGCTGCAGTTGTTGTTGGGGCAGCAGTTGTTGTTGGGGCTGCAGTTGTTGTTGGGGCAGCTGTTGTTGTTGGGGCTGCAGTTGTTGTTGGGGCAGCAGTTGTTGGGGCTGCAGTTGTTGTTGGGGCTGCAGTTGTTGTTGGGGCAGCAGTTGTTGTTGGGGCAGCAGTTGTTGTTGGGGCTGCAGTCGTTGTTGGGGCAGCAGTTGTTGTTGGGGCAGCAGTTGTTGTTGGGGCAGCAGTTGTTGTTGGGGCAGCAGTTGTTGTTGGGGCAGCAGTTGTTGTTGGGGCAGCAGTTGTTGTTGGGGCAGCTGTTGTTGTTGGCGCTGCAGTTGTTGTTGGCGCTGCAGTTGTTGTTGGGGCAGCTGTTGTTGTTGGGGCAGCTGCTGTTGTTGGGGCAGCAGTTGTTGTTGGGGCAGCTGTTGTTGTTGGGGCAGCTGCTGTTGTTGGGGCAGCAGTTGTTGTTGGGGCTGCAGTTGTTGTTGGGGCAGCTGTTGTTGTTGGGGCTGCAGTTGTTGTTGGGGCAGCTGTTGTTGTTGGGGCTACAGTTGTTGTTGGGGCAGCAGTTGTTGTTGGGGCTGCAGTCGTTGTTCGGGCAGCAGTCGTTGTTGGGGCAGCTGTTGTTGTTGGGGCAGCAGTTGTTGTTGGGGCTGCAGTTGTTGTTGGGGCAGCAGTTGTTGTTGGGGCAGCAGTTGTTGTTGGGGCTGCAGTTGTTGTTGGGGCTGCAGTTGTTGTTGGGGCAGCTGTTGTTGTTGGGGCTGCAGTTGTTGTTGGGGCTGCAGTTGTTGTTGGGGCAGCTGTTGTTGTTGGGGCTGCAGTTGTTGTTGGGGCTGCAGTTGTTGTTGGCACTGCAGTTGTTGTTGGGGCAGCTGTTGTTGTTGGGGCAGCTGCTGTTGTTGGGGCAGCAGTTGTTGTTGGGGCTGGAGTTGTTGTTGGGGCAGCTGTTGTTGTTGGGGCTGCAGTTGTTGTTGGGGCAGCAGTTGTTGGGGCTGCAGTTGTTGTTGGGGCTGCAGTTGTTGTTGGGGCAGCTGTTGTTGTTGGGGCTGCAGTTGTTGTTGGGGCAGCAGTTGTTGTTGGGGCTGCAGTTGTTGTTGGGGCAGCTGTTGTTGTTGGGGCTGCAGTTGTTGTTGGGGCAGCAGTTGTTGGGGCTGCAGTTGTTGTTGGGGCTGCAGTCGTTGTTGGGGCAGCAGTTGTTGTTGGGGCAGCAGTTGTTGTTGGGGCAGCAGTTGTTGTTGGGGCAGCAGTTGTTGTTGGGGCAGCAGTTGTTGTTGGGGCAGCTGTTGTTGTTGGGGCTGCAGTTGTTGTTGGGGCAGCAGTTGTTGGGGCTGCAGTTGTTGTTGGGGCTGCAGTTGTTGTTGGGGCAGCAGTTGTTGTTGGGGCAGCAGTTGTTGTTGGGGCTGCAGTCGTTGTTGGGGCAGCAGTTGTTGTTGGGGCAGCAGTTGTTGTTGGGGCAGCAGTTGTTGTTGGGGCAGCAGTTGTTGTTGGGGCAGCAGTTGTTGTTGGGGCAGCTGTTGTTGTTGGGGCTGCAGTTGTTGTTGGCGCTGCAGTTGTTGTTGGGGCAGCTGTTGTTGTTGGGGCAGCTGCTGTTGTTGGGGCAGCAGTTGTTGTTGGGGCAGCTGTTGTTGTTGGGGCAGCTGCTGTTGTTGGGGCAGCAGTTGTTGTTGGGGCTGCAGTTGTTGTTGGGGCAGCTGTTGTTGTTGGGGCAGCAGTTGTTGTTGGGGCAGCTGTTGTTGTTGGGGCTGCAGTTGTTGTTGGGGCAGCAGTTGTTGTTGGGGCAGCTGTTGTTGTTGGGGCTGCAGTTGTTGTTGGGGCAGCTGTTGTTGTTGGGGCTGCAGTTGTTGTTGGGGCAGCTGTTGTTGTTGGGGCTGCAGTTGTTGTTGGGGCAGCAGTTGTTGTTGGGGCTGCAGTTGTTGTTGGCGCTTGTTAATTGAAGCAACTGATTGTGCTCCCAATTATTGCCAATGCATTTCAGGTGTGAGTGTGTCATGTGACTGTCTATTTAAGCTGATGCACCTGCGCAGAATAAAATACGTGTTTTCTCAGAACTTGACCCAGTGGCTGCAGATTGTTTGTTCTCCCAGGTTTAAATGTGTTGAGTCGGTATATCTCTAGTCAAGCTCTGCAGAACAGGTTATGGGCCCAGATGCGTTAGACGTTTGTGCAAAGAGATATCCGGCGTGAGTAGCCACTGAGAGACATTTGCTTGTGTGCGTATCTCACGGATTGGAGTGCCAGCACCATGAGCGGACATACGAGTTCACGTTGGTCTCGTCTTGTTTTTAATGGGGACGAAAAGAACTATGAACTGTGGGAGACAAAGTTTTTGGGACATCTGCGGTTGCAGAAACTGAAGGACACCATTTTGAATCAGCCCGCCGATGGCGCAGAAGAAAACGCACTGGCTGAGGATGCGGCGAAGAACGCGGAAGCGTACGCGGAACTGATCCAATTCCTTGATGACAAAAGTTTGTCTCTGGTCATGCGAGAGGCAGCGGATGACGGGCGTGGAGCGCTCAGGATTTTGCGTGACTATTATGCAGGCAAGGGTAAGCCCCGCATTGTATGCCTGTATACAGAACTGACTTCTTTGCAAAAGATGAGTAGTGAGAGTGTGACTGACTATGTCATACGTGCTGAGATTTCGATCACAGCGCTGCGTAATGCTGGAGAGGTTTTAAGCGATGGACTATTGGTTGCAATGATTTTGAAGGGGCTGCCAGACTCATTTAAGCCTTTTTCCATTTTTATCACTCAAAGTTATGAGACTCTCTCTTTTGCGGAGTTCAAGACTAAGTTGCGCAGTTATGAGAGCACTGAAGGTATGCGCACAGCTGCGGCCGACGACAATGTCATGAGGGCCCAGGCGCATCCAAGGAGGGCTGCCCCAGCAGGCGCAGGTGCACGCAGCACCGAGAGCGGGGACATTGTGTGTTTCCGTTGTGGCCAGAGAGGTCACAAGGTAAGAGACTGTCAGCGTGGTCAACAGTGGTACGGCCAGGGCGAGAGTACCGGACGGCGAGGAGGATGGCGACAGTGGCAGCGGGACAACGCGCGTGGAGTGTCCGAGGAGATGGATGACAACACCTTCGTGTTCAAGCTGGTGACCAGCGAGCCAGGAAGCGGTGTCACCAGAAAGGGCTTGATGGTGGACACCGGTGCGACGGCGCATATCATCACTGACCTGGCGAAGTTCAAGAACTTCGATGACCGATTCCAGTCCGAGACGCACTGCGTGGAGCTGGCCGATGGCACAAGCTGCACGGGGGTCGCGGAGCGCAGAGGAGACGCCGAGGTGTGTCTGATCGACAGCAGGGGGCGGCACCTCAGTACCACACTGAAGCAGGCGCTGTACATCCCCTCGTATCCCCAAGACATCTTCTCCGTGAGAGCTGCAACTTATCGTGGGGCAACGGTGATCTTCAAGGAAGGAGAAAACGTCTTGCAGTATAGAGACGGTACGCGCTTCCTCATTTATGAGCATAACAGACTGTTCTATTTGCCTACTGTGTCAGTAAACAATGACTGTGATGATCAATGTATGAGCTGTCATGATATTCAGACGTGGCACGAGATTTTGGGGCACTGTAATTTTGATGATGTCATGAAGTTAGAGAATGTTGTGGATGGAATGTCAATCAGGGGTAAAGCGTCCAAACCCATGATATGTGAAGTGTGTACTCAGGGCAAGTTCACTCAGAGCAGAAACAGGAAGCCTGATGTGAGGGCCAAATCAGCCTTAGAGCTGGTTCACACTGACTTGTCAGGCCCCATTGACCCAGAGTCCAAGGAAGGGTATAGGTATGCACTTTCCTTTACTGACGACTATTCAAGTGCAGTGTTTGTGTACTATCTAAAGTACAAGAGGGACACTGTAGAAGCCACAGAGAGGTTTCTAGCCGACACAGCCCCATATGGGAAAGTGAAGTGTATCAGGTCTGACAATGGTACAGAGTTCACAGGGCAGGGTTACCAAGCTCTACTGCGTAGGAATAGAATCAGACATGAAAGATCAGCACCATACTCACCACACCAGAATGGCACTGCTGAGCGTAACTGGAGAACCCTTTTTGACATGGCGAGATGTATGCTCTTGGAGAGCCAGTTAGCCAAGGAGCTATGGCCGTATGCGGTCCAGACAGCAGCAGTGGTGAGGAATAGATGTTTCAACAACCGCACTAGAGAGACACCTTACTTTATGCTGACAGGAAGGAGACCTAATGTCTCCAGGATGCAGAAGTTTGGTACTGTATGTTACGCCTACAGGCAGGACAGGAAGAAGCTAGAGTCAAGGTCTGACAAGGGCATCTTCGTTGGTTATGACAAGAACAGTCCAGCCTATATGGTCTACTACCCTGACAGCAGGAAGGTGATGAAGCACCGACTGGTGAGGTTCATGTCCTGTGTTGAGGGACAGCAGACTGATGACATGTCCGACGATGACACTGGTGTGCAGTCTAACGCAACCAGACCTGACCCTGACCAACCCGAGCAGAACGACATCCCAGAAGCTAGGCCAGGTCCAAGCCAGATAGGCCTACAGACAGGTGGAGTCAAGCCCGAATCCCAGTCTCCACGGAGATACCCTGCTAGAGAGAGGAGGAGGCCAGACTTCTATGGGATAGAGAGTGATCAGGCTCAGATCAACATTGATTATTGCTACAGGATGGTTTGTAATGTACCACAGACGTTCAGAGATGCTGTGTCTTCATCCAACTCAAGTAAGTGGATAGATGCAATGGATGAGGAGATGAAGGCACTGAGGGATAACAACACATTTACTCTGACCACCTTACCTGAGGGCAAGAAAGCAGTGGGGGGTAGATGGGTGTATACTCTCAAAACCAATGTTGATGGATCTGACAAGTACAAGGCCCGCTATGTAGCCAAGGGATACAGTCAACGGATGGGTGTAGATTATGGAGAAACGTTTTCTCCTACTGCCGACCTGACTAGTGTGAGAGTGTTGATGCAGAAAGCTGCCCAGGAGGATCTGATCCTGCATCAGATGGATGTTAAAACCGCCTACTTACATGCACCAATTGATTGTGAGATT
This sequence comes from Melanostigma gelatinosum, assembly GCF_949748355.1. Classification (NCBI taxonomy): domain Eukaryota; kingdom Metazoa; phylum Chordata; class Actinopteri; order Perciformes; family Zoarcidae; genus Melanostigma; species Melanostigma gelatinosum. Next base: position 8,416,734 of record NC_136654.1, on the reverse strand, counting down.
TACATGGAACAGCCAGAGGGTTATGATGTAAAATCTCAGACAAATGGGAAGATGGTGTGTAGACTAAAGAAGTCACTATATGGGCTTAAACAATCAGGTAGAAACTGGAACATAATGTTGCATGACTATCTATGTGAAAATATGTTTGTACAGAATCCAGCCGATCACTGTGTTTATGAGAGAGAAACGGAACATGACAAGGTGATCCTACTGATCTGGGTTGATGACCTGGTTATTGCAGCCAGTGATGAGAGTGCTTTAAAAGCAGTAAAAAATATGCTTGCTGTGAAGTTCCAGATGAAAGATTTGGGCAGACTGAAGAATTTTCTTGGTATCACTTTTGACCAGTGTAATGGATGTGTGACCATGTCACAGCAGAGCTATGTTGACAAGCTGCTTGACAGGTTTAATATGCAGGATTGTAAGCCCAGGTCAACACCTTGTGAACCAAAGCTGCATTACACTGATGAGAAGCTAGGTGACCCCAGAAAATACAGAGAGGCAGTGGGTAGCCTAATCTACCTAACCTCATGCACCAGACCTGATCTGAGCTTTGTTGTAAGCAGACTGTCACAGCATTTCAGTGAGCCGACAGAAGAGCAGTGGACAACTGTTAAGCATGTACTGAAATATTTGAAGGGCACAAATGACAAAATGTTGTGTTACAGAAAATGTGATGAGCTGAGGTTGTTTGCTTACAGTGATGCAGATTGGGCAGGTGATGCAACTGACAGACGCAGTACAACTGGTTATTGTGTTAGTCTGAGTGAGAATGGTCCTCTGATTTCCTGGAAGACCAAAAAGCAGCCAACGGTAGCACTGTCAACTTGTGAGGCAGAGTATATGGCGTTGGCCGCAACCACACAAGAGTGTCTTTACTTATCTCAACTGCTTGAACATCTTGATGACTGTCTGTATGATGTACCTAAGATTTTTGAAGATAACCAAGGTACAATTGCATTAGCCAAGAATCCAGTGAGCAGACAGCGATGTAAGCACATTGATATAAAATACCATTTTGTGAGATCAACTGTTAATGACTGTAAAGTATGTTTGGAGTATTGCCCAACAGACCGGATGGTAGCTGACCTGATGACAAAACCAGCTACTAAAGCAAAGCTACTTACTTTTTCCATGTTCTTGTTTGGGGCATAGCCAGTTAAGTGCAGTTAAGTGCAGTTGGTTTCCATGTTTTTCCCCTTGTATGATTTATGGTTGTCAATAATGTGTGATCAAGTGGGGGTGTTAATTGAAGCAACTGATTGTGCTCCCAATTATTGCCAATGCATTTCAGGTGTGAGTGTGTCATGTGACTGTCTATTTAAGCTGATGCACCTGCGCAGAATAAAATACGTGTTTTCTCAGAACTTGACCCAGTGGCTGCAGATTGTTTGTTCTCCCAGGTTTAAATGTGTTGAGTCGGTATATCTCTAGTCAAGCTCTGCAGAACAGCGCTGCAGTTGTTGTTGGGGCAGCTGTTGTTGTTGGGGCAGCTGCTGTTGTTGGGGCAGCAGTTGTTGTTGGGGCTGCAGTTGTTGTTGGGGCAGCTGTTGTTGTTGGGGCTGCAGTTGTTGTTGGGGCAGCAGTTGTTGGGGCTGCAGTTGTTGTTGGGGCTGCAGTTGTTGTTGGGGCAGCTGTTGTTGTTGGGGCTGCAGTTGTTGTTGGGGCAGCAGTTGTTGTTGGGGCTGCAGTTGTTGTTGGGGCAGCAGTCGTTGTTGGGGCAGCTGTTGTTGTTGGGGCTGCAGTTGTTGTTGGGGCAGCTGTTGTTGTTGGGGCTGCAGTTGTTGTTGGGGCAGCTGTTGTTGTTGGGGCTGCAGTTGTTGTTGGGGCAGCAGTTGTTGTTGGGGCTGCAGTTGTTGTTGGGGCAGCAGTTGTTGTTGGGGCTGCAGTTGTTGTTGGCGCTGCAGTTGTTGTTGGGGCAGCTGTTGTTGTTGGGGCAGCTGCTGTTGTTGGGGCTACAGTTGTTGTTGGGGCAGCAGTTGTTGTTGGGGCTGCAGTCGTTGTTGGGGCAGCAGTTGTTGTTGGGGCAGCTGTTGTTGTTGGGGCAGCTGTTGTTGTTGGGGTAGCAGTTGTTGTTGGGGCAGCAGTTGTTGTTGGGGCTGCAGTTGTTGTTGGGGCAGCAGTTGTTGTTGGGGCAGCAGTTGTTGTTGGGGCAGCTGTTGTTGTTGGGGCAGCTGTTGTTGTTGGGGCTACAGTTGTTGTTGGGGCAGCAGTTGTTGTTGGGGCTGCAGTCGTTGTTGGGGCAGCAGTCGTTGTTGGGGCAGCTGTTGTTGTTGGGGCAGCTGTTGTTGTTGGGGCTGCAGTTGTTGTTGGGGCAGCAGTTGTTGTTGGGGCAGCAGTTGTTGTTGGGGCTGCAGTTGTTGTTGGGGCTGCAGTTGTTGTTGGGGCTGCAGTTGTTGTTGGGGCAGCTGTTGTTGTTGGGGCTGCAGTTGTTGTTGGGGCTGCAGTTGTTGTTGGGGCAGCTGTTGTTGTTGGGGCTGCAGTTGTTGTTGGGGCTGCAGTTGTTGTTGGCGCTGCAGTTGTTGTTGGGGCAGCTGCTGTTGTTGGGGCAGCAGTTGTTGTTGGGGCTGGAGTTGTTGTTGGGGCAGCTGTTGTTGTTGGGGCTGCAGTTGTTGTTGGGGCAGCAGTTGTTGGGGCTGCAGTTGTTGTTGGGGCTGCAGTTGTTGTTGGGGCAGCTGTTGTTGTTGGGGCTGCAGTTGTTGTTGGGGCAGCAGTTGTTGTTGGGGCTGCAGTTGTTGTTGGGGCAGCTGTTGTTGTTGGGGCTGCAGTTGTTGTTGGGGCAGCAGTTGTTGGGGCTGCAGTTGTTGTTGGGGCTGCAGTCGTTGTTGGGGCAGCAGTTGTTGTTGGGGCAGCAGTTGTTGTTGGGGCAGCAGTTGTTGTTGGGGCAGCAGTTGTTGTTGGGGCAGCTGTTGTTGTTGGGGCTGCAGTTGTTGTTGGGGCAGCAGTTGTTGTTGGGGCAGCTGTTGTTGTTGTTGGGGCTGCAGTTGTTGTTGGGGCAGCTGTTGTTGTTGGGGCTGCAGTTGTTGTTGGGGCAGCTGTTGTTGTTGGGGCTGCAGTTGTTGTTCGGGCTGCAGTTGTTGTTGGCGCTGCAGTTGTTGTTGGGGCAGCTGTTGTTGTTGGGGCAGCTGCTGTTGTTGGGGCTGCAGTTGTTGTTGGGGCTGCAGTTGTTGTTGGGGCAGCTGTTGTTGTTGGGGCTGCAGTTGTTGTTGGGGCTGCAGTTGTTGTTGGGGCAGCAGTTGTTGTTGGGGCTGCAGTTGTTGTTGGGGCAGCAGTTGTTGTTGGGGCTGCAGTCGTTGTTGGGGCTGCAGTCGTTGTTGGGGCAGCAGTTGGTGTTGGGGCAGCAGTTGTTGTTGGGGCAGCAGTTGTTGTTGGGGCAGCAGTTGTTGTTGGGGCTGCAGTTGTTGTTGGGGCAGCAGTTGTTGTTGGGGCAGCTGTTGTTGTTGGGGCAGCAGTTGTTGTTGGGGCAGCAGTTGTTGTTGGGGCTGGAGTTGTTGTTGGGGCAGCTGTTGTTGTTGGGGCTGCAGTTGTTGTTGGGGCAGCTGTTGTTGTTGGGGCTGCAGTTGTTGTTGGGGCAGCAGTTGTTGTTGGGGCTGCAGTTGTTGTTGGGGCAGCAGTCGTTGTTGGGGCAGCTGTTGTTGTTGGGGCTGCAGTTGTTGTTGGGGCAGCTGTTGTTGTTGGGGCTGCAGTTGTTGTTGGGGCAGCTGTTGTTGTTGGGGCTGCAGTTGTTGTTGGGGCAGCAGTTGTTGTTGGGGCTGCAGTTGTTGTTGGGGCAGCAGTTGTTGTTGGGGCAGCAGTTGTTGTTGGGGCTGCAGTTGTTGTTGGGGCAGCTGTTGTTGTTGGGGCAGCTGTTGTTGTTGGGGCAGCTGCTGTTGTTGGGGCTACAGTTGTTGTTGGGGCAGCAGTTGTTGTTGGGGCTGCAGTCGTTGTTGGGGCAGCAGTTGTTGTTGGGGCAGCTGTTGTTGTTGGGGCAGCTGTTGTTGTTGGGGCAGCAGTTGTTGTTGGGGCTGCAGTTGTTGTTGGGGCAGCAGTTGTTGTTGGGGCAGCAGTTGTTGTTGGGGCAGCTGTTGTTGTTGGGGCTGCAGTTGTTGTTGGGGCAGCTGTTGTTGTTGGGGCAGCAGTTGTTGTTGGGGCAGCAGTTGTTGTTGGGGCTGGAGTTGTTGTTGGGGCAGCTGTTGTTGTTGGGGCTGCAGTTGTTGTTGGGGCAGCTGTTGTTGTTGGGGCTGCAGTTGTTGTTGGGGCAGCAGTTGTTGTTGGGGCTGCAGTTGTTGTTGGGGCAGCAGTCGTTGTTGGGGCAGCTGTTGTTGTTGGGGCTGCAGTTGTTGTTGGGGCAGCTGTTGTTGTTGGGGCTGCAGTTGTTGTTGGGGCAGCTGTTGTTGTTGGGGCTGCAGTTGTTGTTGGGGCAGCAGTTGTTGTTGGGGCTGCAGTTGTTGTTGGGGCAGCAGTTGTTGTTGGGGCAGCAGTTGTTGTTGGGGCTGCAGTTGTTGTTGGGGCAGCTGTTGTTGTTGGGGCAGCTGCTGTTGTTGGGGCTACAGTTGTTGTTGGGGCAGCAGTTGTTGTTGGGGCTGCAGTCGTTGTTGGGGCAGCAGTTGTTGTTGGGGCAGCTGTTGTTGTTGGGGCAGCTGTTGTTGTTGGGGCAGCAGTTGTTGTTGGGGCTGCAGTTGTTGTTGGGGCAGCAGTTGTTGTTGGGGCAGCAGTTGTTGTTGGGGCAGCTGTTGTTGTTGGGGCTGCAGTTGTTGTTGGGGCAGCAGTTGTTGTTGGGGCTGCAGTTGTTGTTGGCGCTGCAGTTGTTGTTGGGGCAGCTGTTGTTGTTGGGGCTGCAGTTGTTGTTGGGGCAGCTGTTGTTGTTGGGGCTGCAGTTGTTGTTGGGGCTGCAGTTGTTGTTGGGGCAGCTGTTGTTGTTGGGGCTGCAGTTGTTGTTGGGGCTGCTGTTGTTGTTGGGGAAGCAGTTGTTGTTGGGGCTGCAGTTGTTGTTGGGGCAGCAGTTGTTGTTGGGGCTGCAGTCGTTGTTGGGGCAGCAGTTGTTGTTGGGGCAGCTGTTGTTGTTGGGGCTGCAGTTGTTGTTGGGGCTGCAGTTGTTGTTGGGGCAGCTGTTGTTGTTGGGGCAGCAGTTGTTGTTGGGGCAGCAGTTGTTGTTGGGGCAGCTGTTGTTGTTGGGGCTGCAGTTGTTGTTGGGGCTGCAGTTGTTGTTGGGGCAGCTGTTGTTGTTGGGGCTGCAGTTGTTGTTGGGGCTGCAGTTGTTGATGGGGCAGCAGTTGTTGTTGGGGCTGCAGTTGTTGTTGGGGCAGCAGTTGTTGTTGGGGCAGCTGTTGTTGTTGGGGCAGCTGTTGTTGTTGGGGCTGCAGTTGTTGTTGGGGCAGCTGTTGTTGTTGGGGCTGCAGTTGTTGTTGGGGCAGCAGTTGTTGTTGGGGCTGCAGTTGTTGTTGGCGCTGCAGTTGTTGTTGGGGCAGCTGTTGTTGTTGGGGCAGCTGCTGTTGTTGGGGCAGCAGTTGTTGTTGGGGCAGCAGTTGTTGTTGGGGCTGCAGTTGTTGTTGGGGCTGCAGTTGTTGTTGGGGCAGCTGTTGTTGTTGGGGCTGCAGTTGTTGTTGGGGCTGCAGTTGTTGTTGGGGCAGCTGTTGTTGTTGGGGCAGCAGTTGTTGTTGGGGCAGCAGTTGTTGTTGGGGCTGCAGTTGTTGTTGGGGCTGCAGTTGTTGTTGGGGCTGCAGTTGTTGTTGGGGCTGCAGTTGTTGTTGGGGCTGCAGTTGTTGTTGGGGCTGCAGTTGTTGTTGGGGCTGCAGTTGTTGTTGGGGCAGCAGTTGTTGTTGGGGCTGCAGTTGTTGTTGGGGCAGCTGTTGTTGTTGGGGCAGCAGTTGTTGTTGGGGCAGCAGTTGTTGTTGGGGCAGCAGTTGTTGTTGGGGCAGCAGTTGTTGTTGGGGCAGCAGTTGTTGTTGGGGCAGCAGTTGTTGTTGGGGCAGCAGTTGTTGTTGGGGCTGCAGTCGTTGTTGGGGCAGCAGTTGTTGTTGGGGCTGCAGTCGTTGTTGGGGCAGCAGTTGTTGTTGGGGCAGCAGTTGTTGTTGGGGCAGCAGTTGTTGTTGGGGCTGCAGTTGTTGTTGGGGCAGCAGTTGTTGTTGGGGCAGCTGTTGTTGTTGGGGCAGCAGTTGTTGTTGGGGCTGCAGTTGTTGTTGGGGCAGCAGTTGTTGTTGGGGCTGCTGTTGTTGTTGGGGCTGCAGTTGTTGTTGGGGCTGCAGTTGTTGTTGGGGCAGCAGTTGTTGTTGGGGCTGCTGTTGTTGTTGGGGCTGTAGTTGTTGTTGGGGCAGCAGTTGTTGTTGGGGCAGCTGTTGTTGTTGGGGCTGCAGTTGTTGTTGGGGCAGCAGTTGTTGTTGGGGCTGCAGTTGTTGTTGGGGCAGCAGTTGTTGTTGGGGCTGCAGTCGTTGTTGGGGCAGCAGTCGTTGTTGGGGCAGCAGTTGTTGTTGGGGCAGCAGTTGTTGTTGGGGCTGCAGTTGTTGTTGGGGCAGCAGTTGTTGTTGGGGCAGCAGTTGTTGTTGGGGCTGCTGTTGTTGTTGGGGAAGCAGTTGTTGTTGGGGCTGCAGTTGTTGTTGGGGCAGCAGTTGTTGTTGGGGCTGCAGTCGTTGTTGGGGCAGCAGTTGTTGTTGGGGCAGCTGTTGTTGTTGGGGCTGCAGTTGTTGTTGGGGCTGCAGTTGTTGTTGGGGCAGCTGTTGTTGTTGGGGCAGCTGTTGTTGTTGGGGCAGCTGTTGTTGTTGGGGCAGCAGTTGTTGTTGGGGCTGCAGTTGTTGTTGGTGCTGCAGTTGTTGTTGGGGCAGCTGTTGTTGTTGGGGCTGCAGTTGTTGTTGGGGCTGCAGTTGTTGTTGGTGCTGCAGTTGTTGTTGGGGCAGCTGTTGTTGTTGGGGCTGCAGTTGTTGTTGGGGCAGCTGTTGTTGTTGGGGCTGCAGTTGTTGTTGGGGCAGCAGTTGTTGTTGGGGCTGCAGTTGTTGTTGGCGCTGCAGTTGTTGTTGGGGCAGCTGTTGTTGTTGGGGCAGCTGCTGTTGTTGGGGCAGCAGTTGTTGTTGGGGCTGCAGTTGTTGTTGGGGCAGCTGTTGTTGTTGGGGCTGCAGTTGTTGTTGGGGCAGCAGTTGTTGGGGCTGCAGTTGTTGTTGGGGCTGCAGTTGTTGTTGGGGCAGCTGTTGTTGTTGGGGCTGCAGTTGTTGTTGGGGCAGCAGTTGTTGTTGGGGCTGCAGTTGTTGTTGGGGCAACTGTTGTTGTTGGGGCAGCTGTTGTTGTTGGGGCTGCAGTTGTTGTTGGGGCAGCTGTTGTTGTTGGGGCTGCAGTTGTTGTTGGGGCAGCAGTTGTTGTTGGGGCTGCAGTTGTTGTTGGGGCTGCAGTTGTTGTTGGCGCTGCAGTTGTTGTTGGGGCAGCTGTTGTTGTTGGGGCAGCTGCTGTTGTTGGGGCAGCAGTTGTTGTTGGGGCTGCAGTTGTTGTTGGGGCAGCTGTTGTTGTTGGGGCTGCAGTTGTTGTTGGAGCAGCAGTTGTTGGGGCTGCAGTTGTTGTTGGGGCTGCAGTTGTTGTTGGGGCTGCAGTTGTTGTTGTGGCAGCTGTTGTTGTTGGGGCTGCAGTTGTTGTTGGGGCAGCAGTTGTTGTTGGGGCTGCAGTTGTTGTTGGGGCAGCTGTTGTTGTTGGGGCTGCAGTTGTTGTTGGGGCAGCTGTTGTTGTTGGGGCTGCAGTTGTTGTTGGGGCAGCTGTTGTTGTTGGGGCTGCAGTTGTTGTTGGGGCAGCAGTTGTTGTTGGGGCTGCAGTTGTTGTTGGCGCTGCAGTTGTTGTTGGGGCAGCTGTTGTTGTTGGGGCAGCTGCTGTTGTTGGGGCAGCAGTTGTTGTTGGGGCTGCAGTTGTTGTTGGGGCAGCTGTTGTTGTTGGGGCAGCAGTTGTTGTTGGGGCAGTAGTTGTTGTTGGGGCTGCAGTTGTTGTTGGGGCAGCTGTTGTTGTTGGGGCTGCAGTTGTTGTTGGGGCAGCAGTTGTTGTTGGGGCAGCTGTTGTTGTTGGGGCAGCTGTTGTTGTTGGGGCTGCAGTTGTTGTTGGGGCTGCAGTTGTTGTTGGGGCAGCTGTTGTTGTTGGGGCTGCAGTTGTTGTTGGGGCTGCAGTTGTTGATGGGGCAGCAGTTGTTGTTGGGGCTGCAGTTGTTGTTGGGGCAGCAGTTGTTGTTGGGGCAGCAGTTGTTGTTGGGGCAGCAGTTGTTGTTGGGGCAGCTGTTGTTGTTGGGGCTGCAGTTGTTGTTGGGGCTGCAGTTGTTGTTGGGGCAGCAGTTGTTGTTGGGGCTGCAGTTGTTGTTGGGGCTGCAGTTGTTGATGGGGCAGCAGTTGTTGTTGGGGCAGCTGTTGTTGTTGGGGCAGCTGTTGTTGTTGGGGCAGCTGTTGTTGTTGGGGCTGCAGTTGTTGTTGGGGCAGCTGTTGTTGTTGGGGCTGCAGTTGTTGTTGGGGCAGCAGTTGTTGTTGGGGCTGCAGTTGTTGTTGGCGCTGCAGTTGTTGTTGGGGCAGCTGTTGTTGTTGGGGCAGCTGCTGTTGTTGGGGCAGCAGTTGTTGTTGGGGCTGCAGTTGTTGTTGGGGCAGCTGTTGTTGTTGGGGCTGCAGTTGTTGTTGGGGCTGCAGTTGTTGTTGGGGCAGCAGTTGTTGTTGGGGCTGCTGTTGTTGTTGGGGCTGTAGTTGTTGTTGGGGCTGCAGTTGTTGTTGGGGCAGCTGTTGTTGTTGGGGCAGCAGTTGTTGTTGGGGCTGCAGTTGTTGTTGGGGCAGCAGTTGTTGTTGGGGCAGCAGTTGTTGTTGGGGCTGCAGTCGTTGTTGGGGCAGCAGTCGTTGTTGGGGCAGCAGTTGTTGTTGGGGCAGCAGTTGTTGTTGGGGCTGCAGTTGTTGTTGGGGCAGCAGTTGTTGTTGGGGCTGCTGTTGTTGTTGGGGAAGCAGTTGTTGTTGGGGCTGCAGTTGTTGTTGGGGCAGCAGTTGTTGTTGGGGCTGCAGTCGTTGTTGGGGCAGCAGTTGTTGTTGGGGCAGCTGTTGTTGTTGGGGCTGCAGTTGTTGTTGGGGCTGCAGTTGTTGTTGGGGCAGCTGTTGTTGTTGGGGCAGCAGTTGTTGTTGGGGCAGCTGTTGTTGTTGGGGCAGCAGTTGTTGTTGGGGCTGCAGTTGTTGTTGGTGCTGCAGTTGTTGTTGGGGCAGCTGTTGTTGTTTGGGCTGCAGTTGTTGTTGGGGCAGCTGTTGTTGTTGGGGCTGCAGTTGTTGTTGGGGCAGCAGTTGTTGTTGGGGCTGCAGTTGTTGTTGGCGCTGCAGTTGTTGTTGGGGCAGCTGTTGTTGTTGGGGCAGCTGCTGTTGTTGGGGCAGCAGTTGTTGTTGGGGCTGCAGTTGTTGTTGGGGCAGCTGTTGTTGTTGGGGCTGCAGTTGTTGTTGGGGCAGCAGTTGTTGGGGCTGCAGTTGTTGTTGGGGCAGCAGTTGTTGTTGGGGCTGCAGTCGTTGTTGGGGCAGCAGTCGTTGTTGGGGCAGCAGTTGTTGTTGGGGCAGCAGTTGTTGTTGGGGCAGCAGTTGTTGTTGGGGCTGCAGTTGTTGTTGGGGCAGCAGTTGTTGTTGGGGCAGCAGTTGTTGTTGGGGCTGCTGTTGTTGTTGGGGAAGCAGTTGTTGTTGGGGCTGCAGTTGTTGTTGGGGCAGCAGTTGTTGTTGGGGCTGCAGTCGTTGTTGGGGCAGCAGTTGTTGTTGGGGCTGCAGTTGTTGTTGGGGCTGCAGTTGTTGTTGGGGCAGCTGTTGTTGTTGGGGCAGCTGCTGTTGTTGGGGCAGCAGTTGTTGTTGGGGCTGCAGTTGTTGTTGGGGCAGCTGTTGTTGTTGGGGCTGCAGTTGTTGTTGGGGCAGCAGTTGTTGGGGCTGCAGTTGTTGTTGGGGCTGCAGTTGTTGTTGGGGCAGCTGTTGTTGTTGGGGCTGCAGTTGTTGTTGGGGCAGCAGTTGTTGTTGGGGCTGCAGTTGTTGTTGGGGCAGCTGTTGTTGTTGGGGCAGCTGTTGTTGTTGGGGCTGCAGTTGTTGTTGGGGCAGCTGTTGTTGTTGGGGCTGCAGTTGTTGTTGGGGCAGTAGTTGTTGTTGGGGCTGCAGTTGTTGTTGGGGCTGCAGTTGTTGTTGGCGCTGCAGTTGTTGTTGGGGCAGCTGTTGTTGTTGGGGCAGCTGCTGTTGTTGGGGCAGCAGTTGTTGTTGGGGCTGCAGTTGTTGTTGGGGCAGCTGTTGTTGTTGGGGCTGCAGTTGTTGTTGGAGCAGCAGTTGTTGGGGCTGCAGTTGTTGTTGGGGCTGCAGTTGTTGTTGTGGCAGCTGTTGTTGTTGGGGCTGCAGTTGTTGTTGGGGCAGCAGTTGTTGTTGGGGCTGCAGTTGTTGTTGGGGCAGCTGTTGTTGTTGGGGCTGCAGTTGTTGTTGGGGCAGCTGTTGTTGTTGGGGCTGCTGTTGTTGTTGGGGCAGCTGTTGTTGTTGGGGCTGCAGTTGTTGTTGGGGCAGCAGTTGTTGTTGGGGCTGCAGTTGTTGTTGGCGCTGCAGTTGTTGTTGGGGCAGCTGTTGTTGTTGGGGCAGCTGCTGTTGTTGGGGCAGCAGTTGTTGTTGGGGCTGCAGTTGTTGTTGGGGCAGCTGTTGTTGTTGGGGCAGCAGTTGTTGTTGGGGCAGTAGTTGTTGTTGGGGCTGCAGTTGTTGTTGGGGCAGCTGTTGTTGTTGGGGCTGCAGTTGTTGTTGGGGCAGCAGTTGTTGTTGGGGCAGCAGTTGTTGTTGGGGCAGCTGTTGTTGTTGGGGCAGCTGTTGTTGTTGGGGCTGCAGTTGTTGTTGGGGCTGCAGTTGTTGTTGGGGCTGCAGTTGTTGTTGGGGCTGCAGTTGTTGATGGGGCAGCAGTTGTTGTTGGGGCTGCAGTTGTTGTTGGGGCAGCAGTTGTTGTTGGGGCAGCAGTTGTTGTTGGGGCAGCAGTTGTTGTTGGGGCAGCTGTTGTTGTTGGGGCTGCAGTTGTTGTTGGGGCTGCAGTTGTTGTTGGGGCAGCAGTTGTTGTTGGGGCTGCAGTTGTTGTTGGGGCTGCAGTTGTTGATGGGGCAGCAGTTGTTGTTGGGGCAGCTGTTGTTGTTGGGGCAGCTGTTGTTGTTGGGGCAGCTGTTGTTGTTGGGGCTGCAGTTGTTGTTGGGGCAGCTGTTGTTGTTGGGGCTGCAGTTGTTGTTGGGGCAGCAGTTGTTGTTGGGGCTGCAGTTGTTGTTGGCGCTGCAGTTGTTGTTGGGGCAGCTGTTGTTGTTGGGGCAGCTGCTGTTGTTGGGGCAGCAGTTGTTGTTGGGGCTGCAGTTGTTGTTGGGGCAGCTGTTGTTGTTGGGGCTGCAGTTGTTGTTGGGGCTGCAGTTGTTGTTGGGGCAGCAGTTGTTGTTGGGGCTGCTGTTGTTGTTGGGGCTGTAGTTGTTGTTGGGGCTGCAGTTGTTGTTGGGGCAGCTGTTGTTGTTGGGGCAGCAGTTGTTGTTGGGGCTGCAGTTGTTGTTGGGGCAGCAGTTGTTGTTGGGGCAGCAGTTGTTGTTGGGGCTGCAGTCGTTGTTGGGGCAGCAGTCGTTGTTGGGGCAGCAGTTGTTGTTGGGGCAGCAGTTGTTGTTGGGGCTGCAGTTGTTGTTGGGGCAGCAGTTGTTGTTGGGGCAGCAGTTGTTGTTGGGGCTGCTGTTGTTGTTGGGGAAGCAGTTGTTGTTGGGGCTGCAGTTGTTGTTGGGGCAGCAGTTGTTGTTGGGGCTGCAGTCGTTGTTGGGGCAGCAGTTGTTGTTGGGGCAGCTGTTGTTGTTGGGGCTGCAGTTGTTGTTGGGGCTGCAGTTGTTGTTGGGGCAGCTGTTGTTGTTGGGGCAGCAGTTGTTGTTGGGGCAGCAGTTGTTGTTGGGGCAGCAGTTGTTGTTGGGGCTGCAGTTGTTGTTGGTGCTGCAGTTGTTGTTGGGGCAGCTGTTGTTGTTTGGGCTGCAGTTGTTGTTGGGGCAGCTGTTGTTGTTGGGGCTGCAGTTGTTGTTGGGGCAGCAGTTGTTGTTGGGGCTGCAGTTGTTGTTGGCGCTGCAGTTGTTGTTGGGGCAGCTGTTGTTGTTGGGGCAGCTGCTGTTGTTGGGGCAGCAGTTGTTGTTGGGGCTGCAGTTGTTGTTGGGGCAGCTGTTGTTGTTGGGGCTGCAGTTGTTGTTGGGGCTGCAGTTGTTGGGGCTGCAGTTGTTGTTGGGGCTGCAGTTGTTGTTGGGGCAGCTGTTGTTGTTGGGGCTGCAGTTGTTGTTGGGGCAGCAGTTGTTGTTGGGGCTGCAGTTGTTGTTGGGGCAGCTGTTGTTGTTGGGGCTGCAGTTGTTGTTGGGGCAGCAGTTGTTGTTGGGGCTGCAGTTGTTGTTGGGGCAGCTGTTGTTGTTGGGGCTGCAGTTGTTGCTGGGGCAGCTGTTGTTGCTGGGGCAGCTGTTGTTGTTGGGGCTGCAGTTGTTGTTGGGGCAGCTGTTGTTGTTGGGGCTGCAGTTGTTGTTGGGGCTGCAGTTGTTGTTGGGGCAGCAGTTGTTGTTGGGGCTGCAGTTGTTGTTGGCGCTGCAGTTGTTGTTGGGGCAGCTGTTGTTGTTGGGGCAGCTGCTGTTGTTGGGGCAGCAGTTGTTGTTGGGGTTGCAGTTGTTGTTGGGGCAGCTGTTGTTGTTGGGGCTGCAGTTGTTGTTGGGGCAGCTGTTGTTGTTGGGGCAGCTGCTGTTGTTGGGGCAGCAGTTGTTGTTGGGGCTGCAGTTGTTGTTGGGGCAGCTGTTGTTGTTGGGGCTGCAGTTGTTGGGGCAGCAGTTGTTGGGGCTGCAGTTGTTGTTGGGGCTGCAGTTGTTGTTGGGGCAGCTGTTGTTGTTGGGGCTGCAGTTGTTGTTGGGGCAGCAGTTGTTGTTGGGGCTGCAGTTGTTGTTGGGGCAGCTGTTGTTGTTGGGGCTGCAGTTGTTGTTGGGGCAACTGTTGTTGTTGGGGCTGCAGTTGTTGTTGGGGCAGCAGTTGTTGTTGGGGCAGCAGTTGTTGTTGGGGAAGCAGTTGTTGTTGGGGATGCAGTTGTTGTTGGGGCAGCAGTTGTTGGGGCAGCTGTTGTTGTTGGGGCTGCAGTTGTTGTTGGGGCAGCAGTTGTTGTTGGGGAAGCAGTTGTTGTTGGGGCAGCAGTTGTTGTTGGGGAAGCAGTTGTTGTTGGGGCTACAGTGGTTGTTGGGGCAGCAGTTGTTGTTGGGGCTGCAGTTGTTGTTGGGGCAGCAGTTGTTGTTGGGGCAGCAGTTGTTGTTGGGGCAGCAGTTGTTGTTGGGGCAGCAGTTGTTGTTGGGGCAGCAGTTGTTGTTGGGGCTGCTGTTGTTGTTGGGGCAGCTGTTGTTGTTGGGGCTGTAGTTGTTGTTGGGGCTGCAGTTGTTGTTGGGGCAGCTATTGTTGTTCCATAGCTGTTAGGTCTGCATCCTCTTTCTCCCTCCTCCACACTGCATGATTCAAGTGGACCACAACCATGGGAACGGCAAGTCATGGAGCCATCACTGCAGCTACATCGTCTCCCACAGTCGTTGTCTAGTATTACAGTTTCTCCAGAGCGGTAGTAGCAACCCTCAAAGCTGCAGCCACACTCAGCATGAGGGATGCAGACCCCACCACTAAGTATGTAGCCTGAATTGCAGATGCAGCTCTCCTGGACAGGAAGAGGGCAGTCGACGGTAGAATTGGGGCTGACACAGGTAGCTGGACATGATGTGCCTCGCTGCTCAAAGTGGCTGTTTGCTGGGCATTGGATTTCTAGACAAAAGAAAACAAGATGTATCTTGACATCATGACAGCCCAAGGATTATATGAAATAATGTTTTTGACTGACAGACATACCACAGAAGCCTTGCCTCCTCCAGCTTGGCAGCTGTACACCATTCTGTTGACACCGACTTGCATACACATATAGGGCTTGGCACAGAATGGTTTGATTTCCTTCTCCTACACACATATCATACACACAGCTTTGCAAAAAGGTCTGTGGGGGAAGTTGTTGATGACAAGCGGCAAAAGGTCCAGAAGTGCTCTGGAGGATACCACAATGAGCAGTATTGCTGTATAAAGCTGCCTGAGCCTTCGTACAGGCAGCACAGCTCAGACCTCCACACTGTGCATCACAACCAGGCTCATTGTCTCCCAATGCTTTCCAGCTGTTGGCAAAATCCACATCAGAGCTGACAACTTTTCCTTGGCGGGTTTGAAAGTCATCCGTGAGGTCATTGTTGAAGTTTCCACACAGGCCACATGTTGCATTCTGGTAAGTGTAGGGCACCCTGATCCGAACATAATGATTTGTGTCATAAGACACCTCCAAACCAAAGTCAGTACTGACGATCACAGAAAAACCTGACTCGTAAACCTGGACCGTGCCATTGTTGAGAGAGCATGGAGTGTGTGCGAAGATGCCATTAACCTGTAAACACACCAACAAGCAAAGACATAGTTGTAAAAATATGAACAAAACTAAAATATCACAGCAAGTGGAGACTTATTTCTTAATACCAACCTTAATTGCACCACGACGTCCCTTGACAAGCTCAATGGTTTCATTATAGACAAACACTTTGACCAGTCGTGTCCAGGAAACACGAGTGTTGCCCAGATGCTCGTTCTTGCCCTCTACTCTATAGTAGGGCAACCCACGACCACATTGTTCAGAGAGAACATAAGTGCAGGTGCCTTGGAAATGAAACACTTTGTTATCGAAGGTATAGTAATGTGGATCACCACTGATGGTGCAGGTGCCTCTCCGCACCGTCTGGCAGCTGAACTGAAAGGCAGTAGGTTGGCAGATTTGGGAAAAGGAGCAGCGTTGGTTGTGACACTGCAGGCCTGCTGAGGTGCAGGTGCACTTCTGTGCACAGGTACTGTCACTCCAGAATGTGTCACCAAGCTGCACGGATTCACCTTCAGAAGAAAGAAAGGAAAAGTTCACTTCACGGAATAGAGTGAAACGAGTCGACACTATTACTTTTACATTATCAGACATTTGACTTTAATTCTTTGTGGACAATGTTGCCTTTGTTTTCATAATAAACAGTAGAACGGTGACAAAAATTAGGGGATAAAGAAGAGGATGCCTTGCAAGAAAAGTCGCCAGCCGCCTTCAACTTGAGACATTACATTGTTGTGGTCAGCGCTTGCCTTTTGAGAACTACTTTGGCATGAAATGAAAAAACTTAACTTGCAATTAAATTATATGTCACCATATTGTAATGTAATAGCAGTATGTACATTATACTCAGCTGTCTGCAGCAAAATATACATTGTTTATTTCGTTCAACAAACACTTAATACATATCTCCGTGGAGTGGTGAACACATATCCACATTACTGTAAAGAACTATATGGTGACCACCCTCTGGTTCTGATCTTACCATTGTAAGTACAGCCTTCTGATCCATGGTCTGTCCGGAAAGCCCAGCGACCGGGCACATTGACATTGCTGCTCAGGCGGAAATTTGAGTTACTGCCTGATGCATTGTTAGAGAATGATCCAGGGATGGTGAAATGGTGAGTGGAGCTCACTGTGTCATATCCAGCCTGGAAATACATGTCGCATCAATACAAGTAGTTTTATTTTTTGTTTTTGCACATCTGCATTCAGGTTTAAGTAAGTCATGGCCACTTTTACATTGTAAGTCACATATCATTGTAATGCCTCTAACCTGTATATTTCGGTTTGTTGAGGCTATTATCCCATAATTCATCAGCACAAATGTGTACTGGCCACCAGAGATCAAGACTGCTTGAACTGTTGTTTGCTGAAAAAAAATTACTTGTGGTTATTATCGTAAATATATGTTGTAATAGGTCAAATACACGTCATGTGTTTCCTCATTTAGAACAAGATAACTTACTGTTCCAGTGGTGGGATAGTAGGCCACCTCATACCATGTTGCAACAAAGACCCAGTTGGCATTGAAACTCAATCCTGGGAAGTAACGATTAATGTATTGCGTAGCTTGGTGGAGGATGCTGCCACTGGTGTATTGGTTGTAGTAGACCTGACCATTCGCTCTGTTGTCTAAATCTGTCCAGAGTGGAGCAATGACGTCCCTGGATCCATGCAGTGGAAACCTTTGAGGGGTGTAACTTCCCCAACGTGAGTTAAAGGTCAGATGTCCATTGTGGTTCACCTGGAAACAAGTCAACCAGTTCTTACTAACAAAGAATTAGTAACAATATATGTTTCAGTTGAAGTCAAATATAAAGTAGCATTAGTTTAATAGCATAGTGCATTTTTTTTTACTTCTCCAATTTATTCATTAGCTCCATTCATTTATTTGTTGCACATTTACAACAGTTCTTGTGATTTACTAACCAGATTCCTCCACAAAACATAACATATATGGATTTTGTATTTGCTAATATTATATTTACATACATAAATCTGATTATACGTCCTTCCAAAATACAGAAATGATCGTTGCAGGCGAATGTTAGGAGAACTTCCATCATCTGTGTTGCTGCTTCTTGTTCCGGTTATTAAGTAGAGGGTTCCTAGAAAGAACAAAAGACATCACATTTTTAAGAAGAGATGGAATGTCCATCCATAGTGTTTTTTTGTACATTTCTAGATCACCACACCTATCATACCAATGTTTGATACAAAATATGCTTTTTGTGTTATTTGTGTTTTTGTGGACTCTTTTAATCTAATATTCTGACCAACCAAAATAAACCTTTTTCCCAGCAGCCATTATGGCATGTTATAGCAGGAACAGAACATTTGTCAATGAAAACATTAGAAAAGACAGAATTCTCTCAAAGGCTCACTGGCTTTGCTTTCTGGGACAGTCAAAATTACTTCTGTCAAAAAGTTCTAATTTAAAAAGCAATGTAACACCACCTGAAGATCTTGTTTTCTACACCATAAAATCACCGTTGGGCATAGTTGCAGGTGCAGCAAAGTAATCTTTGTACCACATACCAAGTGCAACCAGAGGGTGGCGGTGAAACTCCACCTTTCAACCTTGTATTCATAACTTGTTAACTTGTAAATTAAAACAAAGCAAAGCAATGCCTTGGGTGTGGTACCTCTGCAACCTCCACACTGGCATAGGATGTAAATTGTGTAAGTATGTCTATATAACAATCATAACCAGCAGTATTAGCTGCAATTCAGGGGAAATGGGTATAATCTTGAAGTAATAACTCGAGCAACTGTATGACTGACATTTTAATAGCATGAACAAATTACTAAGAGATTATCTAAACTCCAATTCACCTGCCGTGTGAGGAGTCACCGTACCTATGAAAACAAACATATTTAATTGGATAAAAATCTGTCTGCTTTGCTCACATCAAAAACAAATTCAGTTAGTGAATTTAGGTAAATACAACAAAAATAAAAATGTATTTAATTGATACATCAGCCTGGTATTTGTAACTTATTAACTTGTAGATTAAAGCAAAGCAAAGCAATGCCTTGGGTGTGGTACCTCTGCAACCTCCACACTGGCAGAGGATATAAATTGTGTATTTTGTATCTATGTATGTCTATAGATATATATATATATATATATGTACAACAATTATAAACCGCAGTATTAGCTGCAATCCAGGGGAAATGTGTATAATCTTGAAGTAATAACTAGAGCAACTGTATGACTGACATTTTAATAGCATGAACAAATTACGAAGAGATTATCTAAACTTCAATTCACCTGTTGTCTGAGGAGTCACTGTACCTATGAAAACAAACACATAGATATAATTGGATAACAATCAGTCTGTTCTGCTAACATCAAGTCTGTTAGTGAATTTACTGAAATACAACAAAACTAAAAATGTATTTAATTGAAACGGACTGAATTTCATACTTACTTATCAATCCCAAAAGCAGCACAGGCAACATGATTAGATGTGCCATTCTCCAAAGCCACAAATATAAACCTGCCGACCAAATGTATTTAATTAAATTCCAAAAAAACCAACAACTAGAAAGCACTCAGAGACTGCATACCCAAACCAAGTTGGGTCAGCTGTTGTTGTTGTTGGGGCTGCAGTTGTTGTTGGGGCAGCTGTTGTTGTTGGGGATGCAGTTGTTGTTGGGGCAGCAGTTGTTGTTGGGGCAGCTGTTGTTGTTGGGGCTGCAGTTGTTGTTGGGGCAGCAGTTGTTGTTGGGGCTGCAGTTGTTGTTGGGGCAGCTGTTGTTGTTGGGGCTGCAGTTGTTGTTGGGGCAGCTGTTGTTGTTGGGGCTGCAGTTGTTGTTGGGGCAGCAGTTGTTGTTGGGGCTGCAGTTGTTGTTGGCGCTGCAGTTGTTGTTGGGGCAGCTGTTGTTGTTGGGGCAGCTGCTGTTGTTGGGGCAGCAGTTGTTGTTGGGGCTGCAGTTGTTGTTGGGGCAGCTGTTGTTGTTGGGGCTGCAGTTGTTGTTGGGGCAGCAGTTGTTGGGGCTGCAGTTGTTGTTGGGGCTGCAGTTGTTGTTGGGGCAGCTGTTGTTGTTGGGGCTGCAGTTGTTGTTGGGGCAGCAGTTGTTGTTGGGGCTGCAGTTGTTGTTGGGGCAGCAGTTGTTGTTGGGGCTGCAGTTGTTGTTGGGGCTGCAGTTGTTGTTGGGGCAGCAGTTGTTGTTGGGGCTGCAGTTGTTGTTGGGGCAGCTGTTGTTGTTGGGGCTGCAGTTGTTGTTGGGGCAGCTGTTGTTGTTGGGGCTGCAGTTGTTGTTGGGGCAGCTGTTGTTGTTGGGGCTGCAGTTGTTGTTGGGGCAGCTGTTGTTGTTGGGGCTGCAGTTGTTGTTGGGGCAGCAGTTGTTGTTGGGGCTGCAGTTGTTGTTGGGGCAGCAGTTGTTGTTGGGGCTGCAGTTGTTGTTGGCGCTGCAGTTGTTGTTGGGGCAGCTGTTGTTGTTGGGGCAGCTGCTGTTGTTGGGGCTACAGTTGTTGTTGGGGCAGCAGTTGTTGTTGGGGCTGCAGTCGTTGTTGGGGCAGCAGTTGTTGTTGGGGCAGCTGTTGTTGTTGGGGCAGCTGTTGTTGTTGGGGCAGCAGTTGTTGTTGGGGCTGCAGTTGTTGTTGGGGCAGCAGTTGTTGTTGGGGCAGCAGTTGTTGTTGGGGCAGCTGTTGTTGTTGGGGCTGCAGTTGTTGTTGGGGCAGCTGTTGTTGTTGGGGCTACAGTTGTTGTTGGGGCAGCAGTTGTTGTTGGGGCAGCAGTTGTTGTTGGGGCTGCAGTTGTTGTTGGGGCTGCAGTTGTTGTTGGGGCAGCTGTTGTTGTTGGGGCTGCAGTTGTTGTTGGGGCAGCTGTTGTTGTTGGGGCTGCAGTTGTTGTTGGGGCAGCAGTTGTTGTTGGGGCTGCAGTTGTTGTTGGCGCTGCAGTTGTTGTTGGGGCAGCTGTTGTTGTTGGGGCAGCTGCTGTTGTTGGGGCAGCAGTTGTTGTTGGGGCTGCAGTTGTTGTTGGGGCTGCAGTTGTTGTTGGGGCAGCTGTTGTTGTTGGGGCTGCAGTTGTTGTTGGGGCAGCTGTTGTTGTTGGGGCTGCAGTTGTTGTTGGGGCAGCAGTTGTTGTTGGGGCTGCAGTTGTTGTTGGCGCTGCAGTTGTTGTTGGGGCAGCTGTTGTTGTTGGGGCTGCAGTTGTTGTTGGGGCAGCTGTTGTTGTTGGGGCTGCAGTTGTTGTTGGGGCAGCAGTTGTTGTTGTTGGGGCTGCAGTTGTTGTTGGCGCTGCAGTTGTTGTTGGGGCAGCTGTTGTTGTTGGGGCAGCTGCTGTTGTTGGGGCAGCAGTTGTTGTTGGGGCTGCAGTTGTTGTTGGGGCAGCTGTTGTTGTTGGGGCTGCAGTTGTTGTTGGGGCAGCAGTTGTTGGGGCTGCAGGTGTTGTTGGGGCTGCAGTTGTTGTTGGGGCAGCTGTTGTTGTTGGGGCTGCAGTTGTTGTTGGGGCAGCAGTTGTTGTTGGGGCTGCAGTTGTTGTTGGGGCAGCTGTTGTTGTTGGGGCTGCAGTTGTTGTTGGGGCAGCTGTTGTTGTTGGGGCTGCAGTTGTTGTTGGGGCAGCTGTTGTTGTTGGGGCTGCAGTTGTTGTTGGGGCAGCAGTTGTTGTTGGGGCTGCAGTTGTTGTTGGCGCTGCAGTTGTTGTTGGGGCAGCTGTTGTTGTTGGGGCAGCTGCTGTTGTTGGGGCAGCAGTTGTTGTTGGGGCTGCAGTTGTTGTTGGGGCAGCTGTTGTTGTTGGGGCAGCAGTTGTTGTTGGGGCAGCAGTTGTTGTTGGGGCAGCAGTTGTTGTTGGGGCAGCAGTTGTTGTTGGGGCAGCAGTTGTTGTTGGGGCAGCTGTTGTTGTTGGGGCTACAGTTGTTGTTGGGGCAGCTGTTGTTGTTGGGGCTGCAGTTGTTGTTGGGGCAGCTGTTGTTGTTGGGGCAGCTGTTGTTGTTGGGGCTGCAGTTGTTGTTGGGGCAGCAGTTGTTGGGGCTGCAGTTGTTGTTGGGGCTGCAGTTGTTGTTGGGGCAGCAGTTGTTGTTGGGGCAGCAGTTGTTGTTGGGGCTGCAGTCGTTGTTGGGGCAGCTGCTGTTGTTGGGGCTGCAGTTGTTGTTGGGGCTGCAGTTGTTGTTGGGGCAGCTGTTGTTGTTGGGGCAGCAGTTGTTGTTGGGGCTGCAGTTGTTGTTGGGGCTGCAGTTGTTGTTGGGGCAGCTGTTGTTGTTGGGGCTGCAGTTGTTGTTGGGGCTGCAGTTGTTGTTGGGGCTGCAGTTGTTGTTGGGGCTGCAGTTGTTGTTGGCGCTGCAGTTGTTGTTGGGGCTGCAGTTGTTGTTGGGGCTGCAGTTGTTGTTGGGGCAGCAGTTGTTGTTGGGGCAGCTGTTGTTGTTGGGGCAGCTGCTGTTGTTGGGGCAGCTGCTGTTGTTGGGGCAGCAGTTGTTGTTGGGGCTGCAGTTGTTGTTGGGGCAGCTGTTGTTGTTGGGGCTGCAGTTGTTGTTGGGGCAGCAGTTGTTGGGGCTGCAGTTGTTGTTGGGGCTGCAGTTGTTGTTGGGGCAGCTGTTGTTGTTGGGGCTACAGTTGTTGTTGGGGCAGCTGTTGTTGTTGGGGCTGCAGTTGTTGTTGGGGCAGCAGTTGTTGTTGGGGCTGCAGTTGTTGTTGGCGCTGCAGTTGTTGTTGGGGCAGCTGTTGTTGTTGGGGCAGCTGCTGTTGTTGGGGCAGCAGTTGTTGTTGGGGCTGCAGTTGTTGTTGGGGCAGCTGTTGTTGTTGGGGCTGCAGTTGTTGTTGGGGCAGCAGTTGTTGGGGCTGCAGTTGTTGTTGGGGCTGCAGTTGTTGTTGGGGCTGCAGTTGTTGTTGGGGCAGCAGTTGTTGTTGGGGCTGCAGTTGTTGTTGGGGCAGCTGTTGTTGTTGGGGCTGCAGTTGTTGTTGGGGCAGCAGTTGTTGGGGCTGCAGTTGTTGTTGGGGCTGCAGTTGTTGTTGGGGCAGCAGTTGTTGTTGGGGCAGCAGTTGTTGTTGGGGCTGCAGTCGTTGTTGGGGCAGCAGTTGTTGTTGGGGATGCAGTTGTTGTTGGGGCAGCAGTTGTTGTTGGGGCAGCTGTTGTTGTTGGGGCTGCAGTTGTTGTTGCGGCTGCAGTTGTTGTTGGGGCAGCAGTTGTTGTTGGGGCTGCAGTTGTTGTTGGGGCTGCAGTTGTTGTTGGGGCAGCAGTTGTTGTTGGGGCTGCAGTTGTTGTTGGGGCAGCTGTTGTTGTTGGGGCTGCAGTTGTTGTTGGGGCAGCTGTTGTTGTTGGGGCTGCAGTTGTTGTTGGGGCAGCTGTTGTTGTTGGGGCTGCAGTTGTTGTTGGGGCAGCTGTTGTTGTTGGGGCTGCAGTTGTTGTTGGGGCAGCTGTTGTTGTTGGGGCTGCAGTTGTTGTTGGGGCAGCTGTTGTTGTTGGGGCTGCAGTTGTTGTTGGGGCAGCAGTTGTTGTTGGGGCTGCAGTTGTTGTTGGGGCAGCAGTTGTTGTTGGGGCTGCAGTTGTTGTTGGCGCTGCAGTTGTTGTTGGGGCAGCTGTTGTTGTTGGGGCAGCTGCTGTTGTTGGGGCTGCAGTTGTTGTTGGGGCAGCAGTTGTTGTTGGGGCTGCAGTCGTTGTTGGGGCAGCAGTTGTTGTTGGGGCAGCTGTTGTTGTTGGGGCAGCTGTTGTTGTTGGGGCAGCAGTTGTTGTTGGGGCTGCAGTTGTTGTTGGGGCAGCAGTTGTTGTTGGGGCAGCAGTTGTTGTTGGGCAGCTGTTGTTGTTGGGGCTGCAGTTGTTGTTGGGGCAGCTGTTGTTGTTGGGGCTACAGTTGTTGTTGGGGCAGCAGTTGTTGTTGGGGCTGCAGTCGTTGTTGGGGCAGCAGTCGTTGTTGGGGCAGCTGTTGTTGTTGGGGCAGCAGTTGTTGTTGGGGCTGCAGTTGTTGTTGGGGCAGCAGTTGTTGTTGGGGCAGCAGTTGTTGTTGGGGCAGCTGTTGTTGTTGGGGCTGCAGTTGTTGTTGGGGCAGCTGTTGTTGTTGGGGCTGCAGTTGTTGTTGGGGCTGCAGTTGTTGTTGGGGCAGCTGTTGTTGTTGGGGCTGCAGTTGTTGTTGGGGCTGCAGTTGTTGTTGGGGCTGCAGTTGTTGTTGGGGCAGCAGTTGTTGTTGGCGCTGCAGTTGTTGTTGGGGCTGCAGTTGTTGTTGGGGCTGCAGTTGTTGTTGGGGCAGCAGTTGTTGTTGGGGCAGCTGTTGTTGTTGGGGCAGCTGCTGTTGTTGGGGCAGCTGCTGTTGTTGGGGCAGCAGTTGTTGTTGGGGCAGCAGTTGTTGTTGGGGCAGCTGTTGTTGTTGGGGCTGCAGTTGTTGTTGGGGCAGCAGTTGTTGGGGCTGCAGTTGTTGTTGGGGCTGCAGTTGTTGTTG
Source organism: Melanostigma gelatinosum (assembly GCF_949748355.1). Lineage (NCBI taxonomy): Eukaryota > Metazoa > Chordata > Actinopteri > Perciformes > Zoarcidae > Melanostigma > Melanostigma gelatinosum. The sequence continues at coordinate 8,393,997 of NC_136654.1, read as the reverse complement.
GGGCAGCTGTTGTTGTTGGGGCTACAGTTGTTGTTGGGGCAGCTGTTGTTGTTGGGGCTGCAGTTGTTGTTGGGGCAGCAGTTGTTGTTGGGGCTGCAGTTGTTGTTGGCGCTGCAGTTGTTGTTGGGGCAGCTGTTGTTGTTGGGGCAGCTGCTGTTGTTGGGGCAGCAGTTGTTGTTGGGGCTGGAGTTGTTGTTGGGGCAGCTGTTGTTGTTGGGGCTGCAGTTGTTGTTGGGGCAGCAGTTGTTGGGGCTGCAGTTGTTGTTGGGGCTGCAGTTGTTGTTGGGGCAGCTGTTGTTGTTGGGGCTGCAGTTGTTGTTGGGGCAGCAGTTGTTGTTGGGGCTGCAGTTGTTGTTGGGGCAGCTGTTGTTGTTGGGGCTGCAGTTGTTGTTGGGGCAGCAGTTGTTGGGGCTGCAGTTGTTGTTGGGGCTGCAGTTGTTGTTGGGGCAGCAGTTGTTGTTGGGGCAGCAGTTGTTGTTGGGGCTGCAGTCGTTGTTGGGGCAGCAGTTGTTGTTGGGGCAGCAGTTGTTGTTGGGGCAGCAGTTGTTGTTGGGGCAGCAGTTGTTGTTGGGGCAGCTGTTGTTGTTGGGGCTGCAGTTGTTGTTGGCGCTGCAGTTGTTGTTGGGGCAGCTGTTGTTGTTGGGGCAGCTGCTGTTGTTGGGGCAGCAGTTGTTGTTGGGGCAGCTGTTGTTGTTGGGGCAGCTGCTGTTGTTGGGGCAGCAGTTGTTGTTGGGGCTGCAGTTGTTGTTGGGGCAGCTGTTGTTGTTGGGGCTGCAGTTGTGGTTGGGGCAGCTGTTGTTGTTGGGGCTACAGTTGTTGTTGGGGCAGCAGTTGTTGTTGGGGCTGCAGTCGTTGTTGGGGCAGCAGTCGTTGTTGGGGCAGCTGTTGTTGTTGGGGCTGCAGTTGTTGTTGGGGCAGCAGTTGTTGTTGGGGCAGCAGTTGTTGTTGGGGCTGCAGTTGTTGTTGGGGCTGCAGTTGTTGTTGGGGCAGCTGTTGTTGTTGGGGCTGCAGTTGTTGTTGGGGCTGCAGTTGTTGTTGGGGCAGCTGTTGTTGTTGGGGCTGCAGTTGTTGTTGGGGCTGCAGTTGTTGTTGGCGCTGCAGTTGTTGTTGGGGCAGCTGTTGTTGTTGGGGCAGCTGCTGTTGTTGGGGCAGCAGTTGTTGTTGGGGCTGGAGTTGTTGTTGGGGCAGCTGTTGTTGTTGGGGCTGCAGTTGTTGTTGGGGCAGCAGTTGTTGGGGCTGCAGTTGTTGTTGGGGCTGCAGTTGTTGTTGGGGCAGCTGTTGTTGTTGGGGCTGCAGTTGTTGTTGGGGCAGCAGTTGTTGTTGGGGCTGCAGTTGTTGTTGGGGCAGCTGTTGTTGTTGGGGCTGCAGTTGTTGTTGGGGCAGCAGTTGTTGGGGCTGCAGTTGTTGTTGTGGCTGCAGTCGTTGTTGGGGCAGCAGTTGTTGTTGGGGCAGCAGTTGTTGTTGGGGCAGCAGTTGTTGTTGGGGCAGCAGTTGTTGTTGGGGCAGCAGTTGTTGTTGGGGCAGCTGTTGTTGTTGGGGCTGCAGTTGTTGTTGGGGCAGCAGTTGTTGGGGCTGCAGTTGTTGTTGGGGCTGCAGTTGTTGTTGGGGCAGCAGTTGTTGTTGGGGCAGCAGTTGTTGTTGGGGCTGCAGTCGTTGTTGGGGCAGCAGTTGTTGTTGGGGCAGCAGTTGTTGTTGGGGCAGCAGTTGTTGTTGGGGCAGCAGTTGTTGTTGGGGCAGCAGTTGTTGTTGGGGCAGCTGTTGTTGTTGGGGCTGCAGTTGTTGTTGGCGCTGCAGTTGTTGTTGGGGCAGCTGTTGTTGTTGGGGCAGCTGCTGTTGTTGGGGCAGCAGTTGTTGTTGGGGCAGCTGTTGTTGTTGGGGCAGCTGCTGTTGTTGGGGCAGCAGTTGTTGTTGGGGCTGCAGTTGTTGTTGGGGCAGCTGTTGTTGTTGGGGCAGCAGTTGTTGTTGGGGCAGCTGTTGTTGTTGGGGCTGCAGTTGTTGTTGGGGCAGCAGTTGTTGTTGGGGCAGCTGTTGTTGTTGGGGCTGCAGTTGTTGTTGGGGCAGCTGTTGTTGTTGGGGCTGCAGTTGTTGTTGGGGCAGCTGTTGTTGTTGGGGCTGCAGTTGTTGTTGGGGCAGCAGTTGTTGTTGGGGCTGCAGTTGTTGTTGGCGCTGCAGTTGTTGTTGGGGCAGCTGTTGTTGTTGGGGCAGCTGCTGTTGTTGGGGCAGCAGTTGTTGTTGGGGCTGCAGTTGTTGTTGGGGCAGCTGTTGTTGTTGGGGCTGCAGTTGTTGTTGGGGCAGCAGTTGTTGGGGCTGCAGTTGTTGTTGGGGCTGCAGTTGTTGTTGGGGCAGCTGTTGTTGTTGGGGCTGCAGTTGTTGTTGGGGCAGCAGTTGTTGTTGGGGCTGCAGTTGTTGTTGGGGCAGCAGTCGTTGTTGGGGCAGCTGTTGTTGTTGGGGCTGCAGTTGTTGTTGGGGCAGCTGTTGTTGTTGGGGCTGCAGTTGTTGTTGGGGCAGCTGTTGTTGTTGGGGCTGCAGTTGTTGTTGGGGCTGCAGTTGTTGTTGGGGCAGCAGTTGTTGTTGGGGCTGCAGTTGTTGTTGGCGCTGCAGTTGTTGTTGGGGCAGCTGTTGTTGTTGGGGCAGCTGCTGTTGTTGGGGCTACAGTTGTTGTTGGGGCAGCTGTTGTTGTTGGGGCAGCAGTTGTTGTTGGGGCTGCAGTTGTTGTTGGGGCAGCAGTTGTTGTTGGGGCAGCAGTTGTTGTTGGGGCAGCTGTTGTTGTTGGGGCTGCAGTTGTTGTTGGGGCAGCTGTTGTTGTTGGGGCTACAGTTGTTGTTGGGGCAGCAGTTGTTGTTGGGGCTGCAGTCGTTGTTGGGGCAGCAGTCGTTGTTGGGGCAGCAGTTGTTGTTGGGGCAGCTGTTGTTGTTGGGGCTGCAGTTGTTGTTGGGGCAGCTGTTGTTGTTGGGGCTACAGTTGTTGTTGGGGCAGCAGTTGTTGTTGGGGCTGCAGTCGTTGTTGGGGCAGCAGTCGTTGTTGGGGCAGCTGTTGTTGTTGGGGCAGCAGTTGTTGTTGGGGCTGCAGTTGTTGTTGGGGCAGCTGTTGTTGTTGGGGCTGCAGTTGTTGTTGGGGCTGCAGTTGTTGTTGGGGCAGCTGTTGTTGTTGGGGCTGCAGTTGTTGTTGGGGCTGCAGTTGTTGTTGGCGCTGCAGTTGTTGTTGGGGCAGCTGTTGTTGTTGGGGCAGCTGCTGTTGTTGGGGCAGCAGTTGTTGTTGGGGCTGGAGTTGTTGTTGGGGCAGCTGTTGTTGTTGGGGCTGCAGTTGTTGTTGGGGCAGCAGTTGTTGGGGCTGCAGTTGTTGTTGGGGCTGCAGTTGTTGTTGGGGCAGCTGTTGTTGTTGGGGCTGCAGTTGTTGTTGGGGCAGCAGTTGTTGTTGGGGCTGCAGTTGTTGTTGGGGCAGCTGTTGTTGTTGGGGCTGCAGTTGTTGTTGGGGCAGCAGTTGTTGGGGCTGCAGTTGTTGTTGTGGCTGCAGTCGTTGTTGGGGCAGCAGTTGTTGTTGGGGCAGCAGTTGTTGTTGGGGCAGCAGTTGTTGTTGGGGCAGCAGTTGTTGTTGGGGCAGCAGTTGTTGTTGGGGCAGCTGTTGTTGTTGGGGCTGCAGTTGTTGTTGGGGCAGCAGTTGTTGGGGCTGCAGTTGTTGTTGGGGCTGCAGTTGTTGTTGGGGCAGCAGTTGTTGTTGGGGCAGCAGTTGTTGTTGGGGCTGCAGTCGTTGTTGGGGCAGCAGTTGTTGTTGGGGCAGCAGTTGTTGTTGGGGCAGCAGTTGTTGTTGGGGCAGCAGTTGTTGTTGGGGCAGCAGTTGTTGTTGGGGCAGCTGTTGTTGTTGGGGCTGCAGTTGTTGTTGGCGCTGCAGTTGTTGTTGGGGCAGCTGTTGTTGTTGGGGCAGCTGCTGTTGTTGGGGCAGCAGTTGTTGTTGGGGCAGCTGTTGTTGTTGGGGCAGCTGCTGTTGTTGGGGCAGCAGTTGTTGTTGGGGCTGCAGTTGTTGTTGGGGCAGCTGTTGTTGTTGGGGCAGCAGTTGTTGTTGGGGCAGCTGTTGTTGTTGGGGCTGCAGTTGTTGTTGGGGCAGCAGTTGTTGTTGGGGCAGCTGTTGTTGTTGGGGCTGCAGTTGTTGTTGGGGCAGCTGTTGTTGTTGGGGCTGCAGTTGTTGTTGGGGCAGCTGTTGTTGTTGGGGCTGCAGTTGTTGTTGGGGCAGCAGTTGTTGTTGGGGCTGCAGTTGTTGTTGGCGCTGCAGTTGTTGTTGGGGCAGCTGTTGTTGTTGGGGCAGCTGCTGTTGTTGGGGCAGCATTTGTTGTTGGGGCTGCAGTTGTTGTTGGGGCAGCTGTTGTTGTTGGGGCTGCAGTTGTTGTTGGGGCAGCAGTTGTTGGGGCTGCAGTTGTTGTTGGGGCTGCAGTTGTTGTTGGGGCAGCTGTTGTTGTTGGGGCTGCAGTTGTTGTTGGGGCAGCAGTTGTTGTTGGGGCTGCAGTTGTTGTTGGGGCAGCAGTCGTTGTTGGGGCAGCTGTTGTTGTTGGGGCTGCAGTTGTTGTTGGGGCAGCTGTTGTTGTTGGGGCTGCAGTTGTTGTTGGGGCAGCTGTTGTTGTTGGGGCTGCAGTTGTTGTTGGGGCTGCAGTTGTTGTTGGGGCAGCAGTTGTTGTTGGGGCTGCAGTTGTTGTTGGCGCTGCAGTTGTTGTTGGGGCAGCTGTTGTTGTTGGGGCAGCTGCTGTTGTTGGGGCTACAGTTGTTGTTGGGGCAGCTGTTGTTGTTGGGGCAGCAGTTGTTGTTGGGGCTGCAGTTGTTGTTGGGGCAGCAGTTGTTGTTGGGGCAGCAGTTGTTGTTGGGGCAGCTGTTGTTGTTGGGGCTGCAGTTGTTGTTGGGGCAGCTGTTGTTGTTGGGGCTACAGTTGTTGTTGGGGCAGCAGTTGTTGTTGGGGCTGCAGTCGTTGTTGGGGCAGCAGTCGTTGTTGGGGCAGCAGTTGTTGTTGGGGCAGCTGTTGTTGTTGGGGCTGCAGTTGTTGTTGGGGCAGCTGTTGTTGTTGGGGCTACAGTTGTTGTTGGGGCAGCAGTTGTTGTTGGGGCTGCAGTCGTTGTTGGGGCAGCAGTCGTTGTTGGGGCAGCTGTTGTTGTTGGGGCAGCAGTTGTTGTTGGGGCTGCAGTTGTTGTTGGGGCAGCAGTTGTTGTTGGGGCAGCAGTTGTTGTTGGGGCTGCAGTTGTTGTTGGGGCTGCAGTTGTTGTTGGGGCAGCTGTTGTTGTTGGGGCTGCAGTTGTTGTTGGGGCTGCAGTTGTTGTTGGGGCAGCTGTTGTTGTTGGGGCTGCAGTTGTTGTTGGGGCTGCAGTTGTTGTTGGCGCTGCAGTTGTTGTTGGGGCAGCTGTTGTTGTTGGGGCAGCTGCTGTTGTTGGGGCTGCAGTTGTTGTTGGGGCTGCAGTTGTTGTTGGGGCAGCTGTTGTTATTGGGGCTGCAGTTGTTGTTGGGGCTGCAGTTGTTGTTGGCGCTGCAGTTGTTGTTGGGGCAGCTGTTGTTGTTGGGGCAGCTGCTGTTGTTGGGGCAGCAGTTGTTGTTGGGGCTGGAGTTGTTGTTGGGGCAGCTGTTGTTGTTGGGGCTGCAGTTGTTGTTGGGGCAGCAGTTGTTGGGGCTGCAGTTGTTGTTGGGGCTGCAGTTGTTGTTGGGGCAGCTGTTGTTGTTGGGGCTGCAGTTGTTGTTGGGGCAGCAGTTGTTGTTGGGGCTGCAGTTGTTGTTGGGGCAGCTGTTGTTGTTGGGGCAGCAGTTGTTGTTGGGGCAGCTGTTGTTGTTGGGGCAGCAGTTGTTGTTGGGGCAGCAGTTGTTGTTGGGGCTGTAGTTGTTGTTGGGGCTGCAGTTGTTGTTGGGGCAGCTGTTGTTGTTGGGGATGCAGTTGTTGTTGGGGCAGCAGTTGTTGTTGGGGCAGCTGTTGTTGTTGGGGCTGCAGTTGTTGTTGGGGCAGCAGTTGTTGTTGGGGCTGCAGTTGTTGTTGGGGCAGCTGTTGTTGTTGGGGCTGCAGTTGTTGTTGGGGCAGCTGTTGTTGTTGGGGCTGCAGTTGTTGTTGGGGCAGCAGTTGTTGTTGGGGCTGCAGTTGTTGTTGGCGCTGCAGTTGTTGTTGGGGCAGCTGTTGTTGTTGGGGCAGCTGCTGTTGTTGGGGCAGCAGTTGTTGTTGGGGCTGCAGTTGTTGTTGGGGCAGCTGTTGTTGTTGGGGCTGCAGTTGTTGTTGGGGCAGCTGTTGTTGTTGGGGCTGCAGTTGTTGTTGGGGCAGCAGTTGTTGTTGGGGCTGCAGTTGTTGTTGGCGCTGCAGTTGTTGTTGGGGCAGCTGTTGTTGTTGGGGCTGCAGTTGTTGTTGGGGCAGCTGTTGTTGTTGGGGCTGCAGTTGTTGTTGGGGCTGCAGTTGTTGTTGGGGCAGCTGTTGTTGTTGGGGCTGCAGTTGTTGTTGGGGCAGCAGTTGTTGGGGCTGCAGTTGTTGTTGGGGCTGCAGTTGTTGTTGGGGCAGCAGTTGTTGTTGGGGCAGCAGTTGTTGTTGGGGCTGCAGTTGTTGTTGGGGCAGCAGTTGTTGTTGGGGCTGCAGTTGTTGTTGGGGCAGCAGTTGTTGTTGGGGCTGCAGTTGTTGTTGGCGCTGCAGTTGTTGTTGGGGCAGCTGTTGTTGTTGGGGCAGCTGCTGTTGTTGGGGCAGCTGTTGTTGTTGGGGCTGCAGTTGTTGATGGGGCAGGAGTTGTTGTTGGGGCAGCAGTTGTTGTTGGGGCTGCAGTTGTTGTTGGGGCAGCAGTTGTTGTTGGGGCTGCAGTTGTTGTTGGGGCAGCTGTTGTTGTTGGGGCTGCAGTTGTTGTTGGGGCAGCAGTTGTTGGGGCTGCAGTTGTTGTTGGGGCTGCAGTTGTTGTTGGGGCAGCTGTTGTTGTTGGGGCTGCAGTTGTTGTTGGGGCAGCAGTTGTTGTTGGGGCTGCAGTTGTTGTTGGGGCAGCAGTTGTTGTTGGGGCTGCAGTTGTTGTTGGGGCTGCAGTTGTTGTTGGGGCAGCAGTTGTTGTTGGGGCTGCAGTTGTTGTTGGGGCAGCTGTTGTTGTTGGGGCTGCAGTTGTTGTTGGGGCAGCTGTTGTTGTTGGGGCTGCAGTTGTTGTTGGGGCAGCTGTTGTTGTTGGGGCTGCAGTTGTTGTTGGGGCAGCTGTTGTTGTTGGGGCTGCAGTTGTTGTTGGGGCAGCAGTTGTTGTTGGGGCTGCAGTTGTTGTTGGGGCAGCAGTTGTTGTTGGGGCTGCAGTTGTTGTTGGCGCTGCAGTTGTTGTTGGGGCAGCTGTTGTTGTTGGGGCAGCTGCTGTTGTTGGGGCAGCAGTTGTTGTTGGGGCAGCAGTTGTTGTTGGGGCTGCAGTTGTTGTTGGGGCAGCAGTTGTTGTTGGGGCAGCAGTTGTTGTTGGGGCTGCAGTTGTTGTTGGGGCAGCTGTTGTTGTTGGGGCTACAGTTGTAGTTGGGGCAGCAGTTGTTGTTGGGGCAGCAGTTGTTGTTGGGGCAGCAGTTGTTGTTGGGGCAGCAGTTGTTGTTGGGGCAGCTGTTGTTGTTGGGGCTACAGTTGTTGTTGGGGCAGCAGTTGTTGTTGGGGCTGCAGTCGTTGTTGGGGCAGCAGTTGTTGTTGGGGCAGCTGTTGTTGTTGGGGCTGCAGTTGTTGTTGGGGCTGCAGTTGTTGTTGGGGCAGCAGTTGTTGTTGGGGCTGCAGTTGTTGTTGGGGCTACAGTTGTTGTTGGGGCAGCTGTTGTTGTTGGGGCTGCAGTTGTTGTTGGGGCAGCAGTTGTTGTTGGGGCTGCAGTTGTTGTTGGGGCAGCTGTTGTTGTTGGGGCTGCAGTTGTTGTTGGGGCAGCTGTTGTTGTTGGGGCTGCAGTTGTTGTTGGGGCAGCTGTTGTTGTTGGGGCTGCAGTCGTTGTTGGGGCAGCAGTCATTGTTGGGGCAGCTGTTGTTGTTGGGGCTGCAGTTGTTGTTGGGGCAGCTGTTGTTGTTGGGGCTGCAGTTGTTGTTGGGGCTGCAGTTGTTGTTGGGGCAGCAGTTGTTGTTGGGGCTGCAGTTGTTGTTGGGGCAGCAGTTGTTGTTGGGGCAGCAGTTGTTGTTGGGGCAGCAGTTGTTGTTGGGGCAGCAGTTGTTGTTGGGGCAGCTGTTGTTGTTGGGGCTACAGTTGTTGTTGGGGCAGCTGTTGTTGTTGGGGCTGCAGTTGTTGTTGGCGCTGCAGTTGTTGTTGGGGCAGCTGTTGTTGTTGGGGCAGCTGCTGTTGTTGGGGCAGCAGTTGTTGTTGGGGCTGCAGTTGTTGTTGGGGCAGCTGTTGTTGTTGGGGCTGCAGTTGTTGTTGGGGCAGCAGTTGTTGGGGCTGCAGTTGTTGTTGGGGCTGCAGTTGTTGTTGGGGCAGCTGTTGTTGTTGGGGCTGCAGTTGTTGTTGGGGCAGCAGTTGTTGTTGGGGCTGCAGTTGTTGTTGGGGCAGCTGTTGTTGTTGGGGCTGCAGTTGTTGTTGGGGCAGCAGTTGTTGGGGCTGCAGTTGTTGTTGGGGCTGCAGTTGTTGTTGGGGCAGCTGTTGTTGTTGGGGCTGCAGTTGTTGTTGGGGCAGCAGTTGTTGTTGGGGCTGCAGTTGTTGTTGGGGCAGCAGTTGTTGTTGGGGCAGCAGTTGTTGTTGGGGCTGCAGTTGTTGTTGGGGCAGCAGTTGTTGTTGGGGCTGCAGTTGTTGTTGGGGCTGCAGTTGTTGTTGGGGCTGCTGTTGTTGTTGGGGCTGCAGTTGTTGTTGGGGCAGCAGTTGTTGTTGGGGCTGCAGTTGTTGTTGGGGCTACAGTTGTTGTTGGGGCAGCAGTTGTTGTTGGGGCAGCAGTTGTTGTTGGGGCTGCAGTTGTTGTTGGGGCAGCAGTTGTTGTTGGGGCTGCAGTTGTTGTTGGGGCTGCAGTTGTTGTTGGGGCTGCAGTTGTTGTTGGGGCAGCAGTTGTTGTTGGGGCTGCAGTTGTTGTTGGGGCAGCAGTTGTTGTTGGGGCTGCAGTTGTTGTTGGGGCAGCTGTTGTTGTTGGGGCTGCAGTTGTTGTTGGGGCTGCAGTTGTTGTTGGGGCAGCTGTTGTTGTTGGGGCAGCAGTTGTTGTTGGGGCAGCAGTTGTTGTTGGGGCTGCAGTTGTTGTTGGGGCAGCAGTTGTTGTTGGGGCAGCAGTTGTTGTTGGGGCTGCTGTTGTTTTTGGGGCTGTAGTTGTTGTTGGGGCTGCAGTTGTTGTTGGGGCAGCTGTTGTTGTTGGGGCTGCAGTTGTTGTTGGGGCAGCAGTTGTTGTTGGGGCTGCAGTTGTTGTTGGGGCTGTAGTTGTTGTTGGGGCTGCAGTTGTTGTTGGGGCAGCTGTTGTTGTTGGGGCTGCAGTTGTTGTTGGGGCAGCAGTTGTTGTTGGGGCTGCAGTTGTTGTTGGGGCAGCAGTTGTTGTTGGGGCAGCAGTTGTTGTTGGGGCTGCAGTCGTTGTTGGGGCAGCAGTTGTTGTTGGGGCAGCAGTTGTTGTTGGGGCAGCAGTTGTTGTTGGGGCTGCAGTTGTTGTTGGGGCAGCAGTTGTTGTTGGGGCAGCAGTTGTTGTTGGGGCTGCTGTTGTTGTTGGGGAAGCAGTTGTTGTTGGGGCTGCAGTTGTTGTTGGGGCAGCAGTTGTTGTTGGGGCTGCAGTCGTTGTTGGGGCAGCAGTCGTTGTTGGGGCAGCAGTTGTTGTTGGGGCAGCTGTTGTTGTTGGGGCTGCAGTTGTTGTTGGGGCTGCAGTTGTTGTTGGGGCAGCTGTTGTTGTTGGGGCAGCAGTTGTTGTTGGGGCTGCTGTTGTTGTTGGGGCTGTAGTTGTTGTTGGGGCTGCAGTTGTTGTTGGGGCAGCTGTTGTTGTTGGGGCTGCAGTTGTTGTTGGGGCAGCAGTTGTTGTTGGGGCTGCAGTTGTTGTTGGGGCAGCAGTTGTTGTTGGGGCAGCAGTTGTTGTTGGGGCTGCAGTCGTTGTTGGGGCAGCAGTTGTTGTTGGGGCAGCAGTTGTTGTTGGGGCAGCAGTTGTTGTTGGGGCTGCAGTTGTTGTTGGGGCAGCAGTTGTTGTTGGGGCAGCAGTTGTTGTTGGGGCTGCTGTTGTTGTTGGGGAAGCAGTTGTTGTTGGGGCTGCTGTTGTTGTTGGGGAAGCAGTTGTTGTTGGGGCTGCAGTTGTTGTTGGGGCAGCAGTTGTTGTTGGGGCTGCAGTCGTTGTTGGGGCAGCAGTTGTTGTTGGGGCAGCTGTTGTTGTTGGGGCTGCAGTTGTTGTTGGGGCTGCAGTTGTTGTTGGGGCAGCTGTTGTTGTTGGGGCAGCAGTTGTTGTTGGGGCAGCAGTTGTTGTTGGGGCAGCTGTTGTTGTTGGGGCTGCAGTTGTTGTTGGGGCTGCAGTTGTTGTTGGGGCAGCTGTTGTTGTTGGGGCTGCAGTTGTTGTTGGGGCTGCAGTTGTTGATGGGGCAGCAGTTGTTGTTGGGGCTGCAGTTGTTGTTGGGGCAGCAGTTGTTGTTGGGGCAGCTGTTGTTGTTGGGGCAGCTGTTGTTGTTGGGGCTGCAGTTGTTGTTGGGGCAGCTGTTGTTGTTGGGGCAGCAGTTGTTGTTGGGGCAGCAGTTGTTGTTGGGGCTGCAGTTGTTGTTGGGGCTGCAGTTGTTGTTGGGGCTGCAGTTGTTGTTGGGGCTGCAGTTGTTGTTGGCGCTGCAGTTGTTGTTGGGGCTGCAGTTGTTGTTGGGGCAGCTGTTGTTGTTGGGGCAGCTGCTGTTGTTGGGGCAGCAGTTGTTGTTGGGGCTGCAGTTGTTGTTGGGGCAGCTGTTGTTGTTGGGGCTGCAGTTGTTGTTGGGGCTGCAGTTGTTGTTGGGGCAGCAGTTGTTGTTGGGGCTGCTGTTGTTGTTGGGGCTGTAGTTGTTGTTGGGGCTGCAGTTGTTGTTGGGGCAGCTGTTGTTGTTGGGGCTGCAGTTGTTGTTGGGGCAGCAGTTGTTGTTGGGGCTGCAGTTGTTGTTGGGGCAGCAGTTGTTGTTGGGGCAGCAGTTGTTGTTGGGGCTGCAGTCGTTGTTGGGGCAGCAGTCGTTGTTGGGGCAGCAGTTGTTGTTGGGGCAGCAGTTGTTGTTGGGGCAGCAGTTGTTGTTGGGGCTGCAGTTGTTGTTGGGGCAGCAGTTGTTGTTGGGGCAGCAGTTGTTGTTGGGGCTGCTGTTGTTGTTGGGGAAGCAGTTGTTGTTGGGGCTGCAGTTGTTGTTGGGGCAGCAGTTGTTGTTGGGGCTGCAGTCGTTGTTGGGGCAGCAGTTGTTGTTGGGGCAGCTGTTGTTGTTGGGGCTGCAGTTGTTGTTGGGGCTGCAGTTGTTGTTGGGGCAGCTGTTGTTGTTGGGGCAGCAGTTGTTGTTGGGGCAGCTGTTGTTGTTGGGGCTGCAGTTGTTGTTGGGGCTGCAGTTGTTGTTGGGGCAGCTGTTGTTGTTGGGGCTGCAGTTGTTGTTGGGGCTGCAGTTGTTGATGGGGCAGCAGTTGTTGTTGGGGCTGCAGTTGTTGTTGGGGCAGCAGTTGTTGTTGGGGCAGCTGTTGTTGTTGGGGCAGCAGTTGTTGTTGGGGCAGCAGTTGTTGGGGCTGCAGTTGTTGTTGGGGCTGCAGTTGTTGTTGGGGCAGCTGTTGTTGTTGGGGCTGCAGTTGTTGTTGGGGCAGCAGTTGTTGGGGCTGCAGTTGTTGTTGGGGCAGCTGTTGTTGTTGGGGCTGCAGTTGTTGTTGGGGCAGCTGTTGTTGTTGGGGCAGCAGTTGTTGTTGGGGCTGCAGTTGTTGTTGGGGCAGCAGTTGTTGTTGGGGCAGCAGTTGTTGTTGGGGCAGCAGTTGTTGTTGGGGCAGCAGTTGTTGTTGGGGCAGCAGTTGTTGTTGGGGCTGCAGTTGTTGTTGGGGCAGCAGTTGTTGTTGGGGCAGCTGTTGTTGTTGGGGCTGCAGTTGTTGTTGGGGCAGCTGTTGTTGTTGGGGCAGCTGTTGTTGTTGGGGCTGCAGTTGTTGTTGGGGCAGCTGTTGTTGTTGGGGCTGCAGTTGTTGTTGGGGCAGCAGTTGTTGTTGGGGCTGCAGTTGTTGTTGGCGCTGCAGTTGTTGTTGGGGCAGCTGTTGTTGTTGGGGCAGCTGCTGTTGTTGGGGCAGCAGTTGTTGTTGGGGCTGCAGTTGTTGTTGGGGCAGCTGTTGTTGTTGGGGCTGCAGTTGTTGTTGGGGCAGCTGTTGTTGTTGGGGCTGCAGTTGTTGTTGGGGCAGCAGTTGTTGTTGGGGCTGCAGTTGTTGTTGGTGCTGCAGTTGTTGTTGGGGCAGCTGTTGTTGTTGGGGCTGCAGTTGTTGTTGGGGCAGCTGTTGTTGTTGGGGCTGCAGTTGTTGTTGGGGCAGCAGTTGTTGTTGGGGCTGCAGTTGTTGTTGGCGCTGCAGTTGTTGTTGGGGCAGCTGTTGTTGTTGGGGCAGCTGCTGTTGTTGGGGCAGCAGTTGTTGTTGGGGCTGCAGTTGTTGTTGGGGCAGCTGTTGTTGTTGGGGCTGCAGTTGTTGTTGGGGCAGCAGTTGTTGGGGCTGCAGTTGTTGTTGGGGCTGCAGTTGTTGTTGGGGCAGCTGTTGTTGTTGGGGCTGCAGTTGTTGTTGGGGCAGCAGTTGTTGTTGGGGCTGCAGTTGTTGTTGGGGCAGCTGTTGTTGTTGGGGCTGCAGTTGTTGCTGGGGCAGCTGTTGGGGCTGCAGTTGTTGTTGGGGCAGCTGTTGTTGTTGGGGCTGCAGTTGTTGTTGGGGCAGCAGTTGTTGTTGGGGCTGCAGTTGTTGTTGGCGCTGCAGTTGTTGTTGGGGCAGCTGTTGTTGTTGGGGCAGCTGCTGTTGTTGGGGCAGCAGTTGTTGTTGGGGCTGCAGTTGTTGTTGGGGCAGCTGTTGTTGTTGGGGCTGCAGTTGTTGTTGGGGCAGCTGTTGTTGTTGGGGCTGCAGTTGTTGTTGGGGCAGCAGTTGTTGTTGGGGCTGCAGTTGTTGTTGGCGCTGCAGTTGTTGTTGGGGCAGCTGTTGTTGTTGGGGCAGCAGTTGTTGTTGGGGCTGCAGTTGTTGTTGGGGCAGCTGTTGTTGTTGGGGCTGCAGTTGTTGGGGCAGCAGTTGTTGGGGCTGCAGTTGTTGTTGGGGCTGCAGTTGTTGTTGGGGCAGCTGTTGTTGTTGGGGCTGCAGTTGTTGTTGGGGCAGCAGTTGTTGTTGGGGCTGCAGTTGTTGTTGGGGCAGCTGTTGTTGTTGGGGCTGCAGTTGTTGTTGGGGCAACTGTTGTTGTTGGGGCTGCAGTTGTTGTTGGGGCAGCAGTTGTTGTTGGGGCAGCAGTTGTTGTTGGGGAAGCAGTTGTTGTTGGGGCAGCAGTTGTTGTTGGGGATGCAGTTGTTGTTGGGGCAGCTGTTGTTGTTGGGGCAGCTGTTGTTGTTGGGGCAGCAGTTGTTGTTGGTGCTGCAGTTGTTGGGGCAGCTGTTGTTGTTGGGGCTGCAGTTGTTGTTGGGGCAGCAGTTGTTGTTGGGGCAGCAGTTGTTGTTGGGGAAGCAGTTGTTGTTGGGGCAGCAGTTGTTGTTGGGGAAGCAGTTGTTGTTGGGGCTACAGTGGTTGTTGGGGCAGCAGTTGTTGTTGGGGCTGCAGTTGTTGTTGGGGCAGCTGTTGTTGTTGGGGCAGCAGTTGTTGTTGGGGCAGCAGTTGTTGTTGGGGCAGCAGTTGTTGTTGGGGCAGCAGTTGTTGTTGGGGCTGCAGTTGTTGTTGGGGCAGCTGTTGTTGTTTGGGCAGCTGTTGTTGTTGGGGCAGCTGTTGTTGTTGGGGCTGCAGTTGTTGTTGGGGCTGTAGTTGTTGTTGGGGCTGCAGTTGTTGTTGGGGCAGCTATTGTTGTTCCATAGCTGTTAGGTCTGCATCCTCTTTCTCCCTCCTCCACACTGCATGATTCAAGTGGACCACAACCATGGGAACGGCAAGTCATGGAGCCATCACTGCAGCTACATCGTCTCCCACAGTCGTTGTCTAGTATTACAGTTTCTCCAGAGCGGTAGTAGCAACCCTCAAAGCTGCAGCCACACTCAGCATGAGGGATGCAGACCCCACCACTAAGTATGTAGCCTGAATTGCAGATGCAGCTCTCCTGGACAGGAAGAGGGCAGTCGACGGTAGAATTGGGGCTGACACAGGTAGCTGGACATGATGTGCCTCGCTGCTCAAAGTGGCTGTTTGCTGGGCATTGGATTTCTAGACAAAAGAAAACAAGATGTATCTTGACATCATGACAGCCCAAGGATTATATGAAATAATGTTTTTGACTGACAGACATACCACAGAAGCCTTGCCTCCTCCAGCTTGGCAGCTGTACACCATTCTGTTGACACCGACTTGCATACACATATAGGGCTTGGCACAGAATGGTTTGATTTCCTTCTCCTACACACATATCATACACACAGCTTTGCAAAAAGGTCTGTGGGGGAAGTTGTTGATGACAAGCGGCAAAAGGTCCAGAAGTGCTCTGGAGGATACCACAATGAGCAGTATTGCTGTATAAAGCTGCCTGAGCCTTCGTACAGGCAGCACAGCTCAGACCTCCACACTGTGCATCACAACCAGGCTCATTGTCTCCCAATGCTTTCCAGCTGTTGGCAAAATCCACATCAGAGCTGACAACTTTTCCTTGGCGGGTTTGAAAGTCATCCGTGAGGTCATTGTTGAAGTTTCCACACAGGCCACATGTTGCATTCTGGTAAGTGTAGGGCACCCTGATCCGAACATAATGATTTGTGTCATAAGACACCTCCAAACCAAAGTCAGTACTGACGATCACAGAAAAACCTGACTCGTAAACCTGGACCGTGCCATTGTTGAGAGAGCATGGAGTGTGTGCGAAGATGCCATTAACCTGTAAACACACCAACAAGCAAAGACATAGTTGTAAAAATATGAACAAAACTAAAATATCACAGCAAGTGGAGACTTATTTCTTAATACCAACCTTAATTGCACCACGACGTCCCTTGACAAGCTCAATGGTTTCATTATAGACAAACACTTTGACCAGTCGTGTCCAGGAAACACGAGTGTTGCCCAGATGCTCGTTCTTGCCCTCTACTCTATAGTAGGGCAACCCACGACCACATTGTTCAGAGAGAACATAAGTGCAGGTGCCTTGGAAATGAAACACTTTGTTATCGAAGGTATAGTAATGTGGATCACCACTGATGGTGCAGGTGCCTCTCCGCACCGTCTGGCAGCTGAACTGAAAGGCAGTAGGTTGGCAGATTTGGGAAAAGGAGCAGCGTTGGTTGTGACACTGCAGGCCTGCTGAGGTGCAGGTGCACTTCTGTGCACAGGTACTGTCACTCCAGAATGTGTCACCAAGCTGCACGGATTCACCTTCAGAAGAAAGAAAGGAAAAGTTCACTTCACGGAATAGAGTGAAACGAGTCGACACTATTACTTTTACATTATCAGACATTTGACTTTAATTCTTTGTGGACAATGTTGCCTTTGTTTTCATAATAAACAGTAGAACGGTGACAAAAATTAGGGGATAAAGAAGAGGATGCCTTGCAAGAAAAGTCGCCAGCCGCCTTCAACTTGAGACATTACATTGTTGTGGTCAGCGCTTGCCTTTTGAGAACTACTTTGGCATGAAATGAAAAAACTTAACTTGCAATTAAATTATATGTCACCATATTGTAATGTAATAGCAGTATGTACATTATACTCAGCTGTCTGCAGCAAAATATACATTGTTTATTTCGTTCAACAAACACTTAATACATATCTCCGTGGAGTGGTGAACACATATCCACATTACTGTAAAGAACTATATGGTGACCACCCTCTGGTTCTGATCTTACCATTGTAAGTACAGCCTTCTGATCCATGGTCTGTCCGGAAAGCCCAGCGACCGGGCACATTGACATTGCTGCTCAGGCGGAAATTTGAGTTACTGCCTGATGCATTGTTAGAGAATGATCCAGGGATGGTGAAATGGTGAGTGGAGCTCACTGTGTCATATCCAGCCTGGAAATACATGTCGCATCAATACAAGTAGTTTTATTTTTTGTTTTTGCACATCTGCATTCAGGTTTAAGTAAGTCATGGCCACTTTTACATTGTAAGTCACATATCATTGTAATGCCTCTAACCTGTATATTTCGGTTTGTTGAGGCTATTATCCCATAATTCATCAGCACAAATGTGTACTGGCCACCAGAGATCAAGACTGCTTGAACTGTTGTTTGCTGAAAAAAAATTACTTGTGGTTATTATCGTAAATATATGTTGTAATAGGTCAAATACACGTCATGTGTTTCCTCATTTAGAACAAGATAACTTACTGTTCCAGTGGTGGGATAGTAGGCCACCTCATACCATGTTGCAACAAAGACCCAGTTGGCATTGAAACTCAATCCTGGGAAGTAACGATTAATGTCTTGCGTAGCTTGGTGGAGGATGCTGCCACTGGTGTATTGGTTGTAGTAGACCTGACCATTCGCTCTGTTGTCTAAATCTGTCCAGAGTGGAGCAATGACGTCCCTGGATCCATGCAGTGGAAACCTTTGAGGGGTGTAACTTCCCCAACGTGAGTTAAAGGTCAGATGTCCATTGTGGTTCACCTGGAAACAAGTCAACCAGTTCTTACTAACAAAGAATTAGTAACAATATATGTTTCAGTTGAAGTCAAATATAAAGTAGCATTAGTTTAATAGCATAGTGCATTTTTTTTTACTTCTCCAATTTATTCATTAGCTCCATTCATTTATTTGTTGCACATTTACAACAGTTCTTGTGATTTACTAACCAGATTCCTCCACAAAACATAACATATATGGATTTTGTATTTGCTAATATTATATTTACATACATAAATCTGATTATACGTCCTTCCAAAATACAGAAATGATCGTTGCAGGCGAATGTTAGGAGAACTTCCATCATCTGTGTTGCTGCTTCTTGTTCCGGTTATTAAGTAGAGGGTTCCTAGAAAGAACAAAAGACATCACATTTTTAAGAAGAGATGGAATGTCCATCCATAGTGTTTTTTTGTACATTTCTAGATCACCACACCTATCATACCAATGTTTGATACAAAATATGCTTTTTGTGTTATTTGTGTTTTTGTGGACTCTTTTAATCTAATATTCTGACCAACCAAAATAAACCTTTTTCCCAGCAGCCATTATGGCATGTTATAGCAGGAACAGAACATTTGTCAATGAAAACATTAGAAAAGACAGAATTCTCTCAAAGGCTCACTGGCTTTGCTTTCTGGGACAGTCAAAATTACTTCTGTCAAAAAGTTCTAATTTAAAAAGCAATGTAACACCACCTGAAGATCTTGTTTTCTACACCATAAAATCACCGTTGGGCATAGTTGCAGGTGCAGCAAAGTAATCTTTGTACCACATACCAAGTGCAACCAGAGGGTGGCGGTGAAACTCCACCTTTCAACCTTGTATTCATAACTTGTTAACTTGTAAATTAAAACAAAGCAAAGCAATGCCTTGGGTGTGGTACCTCTGCAACCTCCACACTGGCATAGGATGTAAATTGTGTAAGTATGTCTATATAACAATCATAACCAGCAGTATTAGCTGCAATTCAGGGGAAATGGGTATAATCTTGAAGTAATAACTCGAGCAACTGTATGACTGACATTTTAATAGCATGAACAAATTACTAAGAGATTATCTAAACTCCAATTCACCTGCCGTGTGAGGAGTCACCGTACCTATGAAAACAAACATATTTAATTGGATAAAAATCTGTCTGCTTTGCTCACATCAAAAACAAATTCAGTTAGTGAATTTAGGTAAATACAACAAAAATAAAAATGTATTTAATTGATACATCAGCCTGGTATTTGTAACTTATTAACTTGTAGATTAAAGCAAAGCAAAGCAATGCCTTGGGTGTGGTACCTCTGCAACCTCCACACTGGCAGAGGATATAAATTGTGTATTTTGTATCTATGTATGTCTATATATATATATATATATATATATGTACAACAATTATAAACCGCAGTATTAGCTGCAATCCAGGGGAAATGTGTATAATCTTGAAGTAATAACTAGAGCAACTGTATGACTGACATTTTAATAGCATGAACAAATTACGAAGAGATTATCTAAACTTCAATTCACCTGTTGTCTGAGGAGTCACTGTACCTATGAAAACAAACACATAGATATAATTGGATAACAATCAGTCTGTTCTGCTAACATCAAGTCTGTTAGTGAATTTACTGAAATACAACAAAACTAAAAATGTATTTAATTGAAACGGACTGAATTTCATACTTACTTATCAATCCCAAAAGCAGCACAGGCAACATGATTAGATGTGCCATTCTCCAAAGCCACAAATATAAACCTGCCGACCAAATGTATTTAATTAAATTCCAAAAAAACCAACAACTAGAAAGCACTCAGAGACTGCATACCCAAACCAAGGATGCATAGGCATGGACCTTAAATGTGTTATATGGTTTCATAATCGCAAAAGATGTTTGGAGATTTAAATTCCTATTGATCAAGATATACATTAAAATGCCCATTCTACACAAAATTGTCATACATGTGCAGACTTTTTTTAAATATTAATTGACTGCAACTGCAAAAGTTTCTGAAAGTTTCAGAAAAAATGGCACAAAAGTTAAAAAAGACATATCTTACAAAGTTAAGAAATTCTGGAGTTTTAAATATATATATATATATATATATATATATAAATATATATATATAAATATATATATATATGTGTGTGTGTGTGTGTGTGTGTGTAAAATGCTAACAATATCAACCAGGCAGTTTAAAATGAATAACTTATTTTAAAATCAAATCAATGAATTACCTGTTCGCATGTGCTTCTTTGGCTCCTATGCGTCACGTCTGTGAGGCTGCAGCACTGCAACAAGGCTTTGTACAGTAAAAGTTGGCACAGACCCATAAATGTGTTGTTTCAATGTTTGCATCAATCGAATGAAATTGCTTCGACATAACTAGTGAACCAAACCTCCCATTGTGCATTTATAATAACACAGATTATCAGAATTGGTTCAGCAAGGAAGTTGTTCGAAAGTTATTTTAGTGTCGATGTACTTGCTTCAAAGTACTTTGAGTATTAATGAATGTTGTATCTCAAATGATATTGGTTACCCTCGTAAAAACAAATGCACGCAGACCTTTACTGGCTGGTGCATGATCATAGAAAATGAGGATGATTGATTTGTTCGAGGGGTCTGCAGTGAAGGTGTCATAGTAGCCTTCTTAATGGGTGAGAATAACAATTCTGCAATTATTTAAAGGATCTTCAATAAAAGACAATAAGCAAACAAACATTATATTATCTTTCGGTCACCATCCATTTAAGAGTATCAGTTCTTTTAAGTTCTTTTGAAAAAGAGTGTAATGATTGTGAAGATATTATTATAACTTATCAGTAGCTTTATATATCTTCTATATGTTTAGTCCAGCATTCAGTTCCCTTTTTTGTTTATTTCTAGTTCAGTTAAAAGTAACATAGTTTATTCATTAAAAAAGTAAAGGGTACCACCATCTAAATTAACTTAAGAATACCAATCTGTTATTTCCATGGTCTAGAGAAGTTCAATCATTTCAATCAGTCTTTATGAACATGACTCTCTCAAAGCCAGAAACCAGGGAAGTAAATCTCTAATCAGTATAAAGTCTGATGCTGCTCCATAGACAATGGATGGGAGGCTCAGGTCATAGGAATAACACGCAGTAATCTTTAAAATGTGTGTAGTTCCCCTTTTACAGTCACGCCATTAACTACCTGCCAGTAAATCTGAATGGTTTAAGTAGGTGTGTAACTAACTGGAAAACCGACTCATAAAAAGAAACTATGTGAAAAATGTTGAGGGACTTCAGCAATGTGACAGTTTGAAATGTGCAAGATGAAGGAGTGTTGGCATGCAGCATAAAATCAACAAACACTCAACCACAGTGTTTCAAGACAATAAAGGTTATCATGGGTTAATCTACCGGAGTCGCACGATTTGTTCTTTATCTTCCAGCTACTTACACATTTGAAAAACAATGAATTGCTTTTATTTCATCCATGTCGCATTATTTTTTGCAAAATCTAATCAAGAATGACAATCGATACAGAGGATGACATTAGTGGTAAAATAACAGTTATTATAAGGAAGTAGAAGTTGATGCTTGAACGGATCGTTTGCCCGATTCTGCCTATGGACTTCATATCCTCTGATCAACAAGCTATCCTAACCGTAGTCCATTCATCACTCAGGACCTTCCATTGTAGTGTTTGCCGTAAACAATGTTACAGTAAATGATGAAATGACAGATAAGGAAGCAGTCAGAGGTTTCATATACTGGAAGCAACGCAGCTATGTCGTCCGCTGTTTTTGGAAAACACTGTCCTGCATATTATGTTATATATATATATATATATATATATATATTCATATCATGTATTATGACAAATTCACGGTCTGAACAATTCTTAGGAAAGGCATTATGTGTCATTATATTATCAGTTACATTGCAACACCAATAATTCCAATAGTTGGAATTAGAAATAATGCATTTGCAAAAATGCATGTTGTCACATATCTGCTCTAAAACTGTAACAAAGAGACACACGAGTATACTTAACAAATATAATGGTTTATTAACCTTGGAGTCATGTTCGACAGCAACCTCTCCTTTGAACACCACGTCAAACAAATCACCAGAACTGCCTTTTTCCACTTAAAAAACATAGACCGTCTCCGCCCATCACGCTCCTCATCTGCTGCTGAAACTCCGATCCACGCCTTCATCACTTCCAGAATCGACCACTGCAACAGCATTCTTCACAGCACATCATCCAAAATCCTAAACAAACTCCAGTACATCCAAAACTCTGCTGCTCGCCTGCTCACCCACTCCCACTCCTGCTCCCGTGACCACATCACCCCTGTTCTCCAGAACCTCCACTGGCTCCCCGTCCCACAACGGATCGAATACAAAATCCTTCTCCTCACTCACAAAGCCCTCCACAATCAGGCCCCCTCCTACCTCACCGACCTGCTTCACCACCACACTCCATCCCACCGGCTCCGCTCCTCTGATGCCAACCTCCTGTCCCTTCTTAATGGGTGAGAATAACAATTCTGCAATTATTTAAAGGATTTTCAATCAAAGACAATAAACAAACAAACGTTCTATTGTCTTTCGGTCACCATCCATTTGAGCGTATCAGTTCTTTTAAGTTCTTTTGAAAAAGCAGTGTAATGATTGTGAAGTTATTATTATAAATTATCAGTAGATTTATATGTCTTCTATATGTTTAGTCCAGCATTCAGTTCCCTTTTTTGTTTATTTCTAGTTTAGTTAAAAGTAACCCAGTTTATTCATTAGAAAAGTAAAGGGTACCACCATCTAAATTAACTTAAGAATACCAATATGTTATTCCCATGGCCAAGAAAAGTTCAATCATTTCAATCATTATTTATGAACATGACTCTCTCAAAGCCAGAAACCAGGGAACTAAATCTATAATTAGTATGAAGTCTGATGCTGCTCCATAGACAATGGATGGGAGGCTCAGGTCATAGGAATAACACACAGGAATCTTTAAAATGGGTGTAGTTCCCCTTTTACAGTCACGCCATTAACTACCTGCCAGTGAATCTGAATGGTTTAAGTAGGTGTGTAACTAACTGGAAAGTCAACTCATACAAAGAAACAATGTGTAATAGGTTGAGGTACTTATTAAAAGGCACTTCAACAATGCGGTTTGAAATGTGCAAGATGAAGGAGTGTTGGCATGCAGCATAAGAACACTCAACCACAGTGTTTCAAGACAATAAAGGCTATCATGGGTTAATCGAGTCGCATGATTTGTTCTTTATCTTACAGCTACTTACACATTTGAAAAACAATGAATAGCTTTTATTTCATCCATGTCGCATTCTTTTTTGCAAAATGTAATCTCAAGAATGACAATCGATACAGAGGATCGATACAGAGGATTATCTTGGATGAATTTGCCTCGTGAATCAAAATAAAATTCTCATTTTAAAAAGTGTCAATTTAATTATTTCATCACCCAAAACATAATGAAAGACATTTTTCAGTGACAAAGGGAGGACAGCAGGCAGGACATCAGGGTGATACTGTTAACACTGCATATCCTTAAATAAAAGGGTCTGTGTGGGTGAGAGAGAGAGAGAGAGAGAGAGAGTGTCACGGGAGTTCACAGGTAGGACCCAAACGCAAGACCACAGGAGACAGAAGTTAATATTAACAGGTTTTATTTTAGACTGTGTGTGCAGGTGTGGAGCCCGTGGTCTGACACCGGAGGACAGGTGGATTGCTGGTGTGAGTCCCGTGGCTCGACACCGGAGGGCTGGTAGGTTGACGGCGTGAAGTCCCGTGGCTCGATACCAGAGAGTAGACAGATCGACGGTGTGAGTCCCGTGGCTCGACACCGGAGGGCTGGCCACTTGACGGCGAGTGTAGTCCCTTTAACACAAGGTGGGCAGAGCGGCAGAGTGTAATCCGTAGACCACAAGGAGGGCAGAGCGGCGGAGTGTAATCCATAAACACAAGGAGGGCAGAGGATGCCACGGGGGTTCAGCGGGTGAAAGACGGTACGACCTGACAACCCCAGACTGCAGGACCAGAGTTTATATAGAGACAGGAGACTCATTAGTGGGCCCTGAGTCTGGTGTGTCAGGCTGCAGGAGGTGATCGGCTGGAGTATCTGAATCCCAAATCATTCATATTCATTTATTTCCACTTCTAAATGTCTAAATCCATCCATCCATCCATTTTCCTCCGCTTATCCAGGGTCGGGTCGCAGTGGCAGCAGGCGTCCAGAAGGCATCCTAATTAGATGCCCGAACCACCTCAGCTGACTCCCTTCGACGCGAAGGAGTAGCGGCTCGACTCCAAGCTCCCTCCTGTTGACCGAGCTCCTTACCCTATCTCTAAGGCTGAGCCCGGCCACCCTCCGGAGGAAGCTCATTTCGGCCGCTTGTAGCCGCAACCTTGTCCTTCCGGTCACGACCCAGAGTTCGTGACCATAGGTGAGGGTAGGAATGTAGACCGAGTGGTAAAATGAGAGCTTTGTCTTCCGGCTCAGCTCCCCCCTCACCAAGACGGTCCGGTGCAGCGCCTGCTTTACTGCTGCAGCCGCACCGATCCGCCTGTCAATCTCCCGCTCCATCTTACCCTCACTCGTGAACAAGACCCCGAGATACTTGAACTCCTTCGCTTGCGGTAGGCACTCCGTCCCCAACTGGAGGGAGCAATCCACCGGTTTCCGGCAGAGCACCATGGCCTCAGATTTGGAGGAGCTAACTCTCATCCCCGCCGCTCCACACTCGGCTGCAAACCACCCCAGTGAATGCTGGAGGTCAAGATCCGAGGAGGCTAACAGGACCACATCATCTGCAAACAGCAGAGAGGCGATCCCGAGACCCCCGAACCTGACATTCTCCGCCCCCCGGCTGTGCCTAGATATCCTGTCCATGAAAGTCATGAACAGGACCGGTGACAAAGGGCAGCCCTGGCGGAGGCCAACACCCACCGGGAACGTGTCTGACGTATTGCCGAGAATGCGGACACAGCTCCTACTGCAGTCGTACAGAGACTGGATCACCCATTGTGATGGGTCCGGTTTAGGAGTTCCTCAAAGTGCTCTTTCCACTGCCCGACGATGTCCCCCGTCCGGGTCAGCAGTTTCTCCCCCTACTGAGAACAGGCTGGGGTAAGCCCTGCTTTCCCTTCCTGATGTTCTGTATTGTTGGTTCTTGGGCAACATCATGCCAACTTCACCATCACAAACACAAAACACAAACGTACCTACATCCAAAACACACCGGCGTAACGCCAACGACCGTGACGCCACAATGCACCCCAAGCTCTGCCTCCAACCCACAAAGTTCCGGAATGCCAGGTTGCAGCGCGTCACCCCTCATCCCCCTCCACTACCTCAGGCAAACTCAACTTTCCATACAAGATGCCGACTCTATCTTCCTCCCTTCAATTTCCACAGTATTCCATTCCACCTTCTCGCCGGATTCACCTGTCTGTCCCTTCGCTGTTCCCTTACACCACCCTTCTTCTGCCTATACCCAGGCACCGGGTTGCCAGGTCTTCTTTTCTCTGTCCCCCTCTCTAACCGGTCCCCCTCTCTAAGCACCAACGGAACGCACCAACGGAACGCAGCAACGCAACACAGCAATGCAACAACTAATCGCAGCAACGCAACAACTAATCGCAGCAACGGATCGCAGCAAGCAACAACGGAACGCAGCAGCAGCAACGCAGCAACGGATCGCAGCAAATGACAACGAATCGCAGCAACGGAACGCAACAACGCAGCCACGGAATGCAGCAACGGATTGCAGCAACGGATTGCAGCAAGCAACAACGAATCGCAGCAACAGATCACAGCAAGTGTTGATAAAATTAGCTTATATACAGCTTTAATCAGCAGCTAGCTTATATACAGCTTTAATCAGCAATTAGCTTATATGCAGCTTTAAGTAGCAATTAGCTTATATGCAGCTTTAAGTAGCAATTGGCTTATATACAGTTTAATTAATCACTAGCATATTTGTAGTTTTAATAACCATTAGCTTATGCAGTTCTATTAACCACTTATACAGTGCTCACAACACAGCAGGGCCAGAGAGAAGCAGGAGGAAGGTTACTTATTTAACTGCGTCACAAGAAACAGGCAGCCATCTTCAGATAGATAAGACAGTCAGATTCAAGCGAGGGACAACGCCCCAGCTGAGCCCGGCTTCTTCACACACTCTTTCTCAGGTCTTGTCGCATGCATCATCTCACTCACACTGATGGAAACCAACGCCTATTGGGAGGGGCCAAGGTGGATGGACATCCACGGCCTCCACCCAGGTGCCATAACGTACAAACGTGCCACGCCTGCATCTTTGACTTTGACCAATGTGTATCAAGGGGTGGACCCCCTATATTAAGGTTCACGCTGATGTGTTCAAGCGTGTCTCATGGTGAATCTCTGCGAAGTTCAACCATTAGCACCCAAGCTTGTTTGATAGCTGGGCTGAATAACTCTGTTGATAAATAAATCTATTGCTTTGATGTAACTATACGCCTCTGAGAGCTTTCTGTTTCATTCTTAAACCTGCTCTAAGTGTGAAAGACAGCTACATTTTTCACAACACAAGCAACAACGCATCGCAACAACGGAACGCAGCAACGGATCGCAGCAAGAAAACAACGAATCGCAGCAACAGATCAGTGCAATGCCAGTCCCCCCCGGACTGGCACCGGGATGCCATTGCCCCCGGCCGCCTACTTTCAGAAAACACAGCAAATTGCCGTAACGGGACACCTGGCACCGGGATGCCATTGCCCCCGGCCGCCTACTTTCAGAAAACACAGCAAGTTACCATAACCGGGACACCTGGCACCGGGATGCCAGTGCCCAATGCCTCCTACTTCCAGCAACCACAGCAAGTCGCCGTAACCGGGACACCCGTCACCAGGTTGCCAGCGCCCTCCGCCGCCTACCTCCAGCAAACACAGCAAGTCGCCTTAGCCGAGGCACCTGGCACCGAGATGCCAGTGCCCACCGCCTCCTACTTCCAGCAACCACAGCAAGTTGCCGTAACCAGGACACCTGGCACCGGGATGCCAGTGCCCCCACCCCGTCCACTTCCAGCAATGGACCCACACAATCGGTGAACACAATGATGCCGCTCCCCAACGATGCCGCTCCCTCTGCCGTCTTTGGGGGGTTTCCACGACAGACGACGTTTTGCCGTAGACCATCCTCGGACCTCACAAGCAAATGCCAAGTCGTTTCCCCTCATGCTACGAAATCTGACCAATAGTAGCCGCAGCCATTACGTGGGGCCATGGATGGCCCAGCAAGTCCATATCTTAAACTCCTGACAACCTAGTCGTTTACCCAATCATCAAATGACGCTGCGACACCCATCAGTCAAGGGCGCATTCTCGATGCAGCTCACGTCTGGGCCACCACAACACCATGGCTTTCTCGTTTCTCATTCCAGAAGTTCAGAAGATCCGCCCTCCTGCAAACGCCCGTCCAACATCGGTTCCGCCGTATCCAACGCCATCTTCAAACCCATAAATCCTTACTCAATCTTGCCGACCATCGATCAGCAGAACTCCACCGTCGATAACCTACCTTCCCGGCCTTAGGTCACTCCGGGACAGTCTGAGTACAATTGTATTAGCGAGAAGGATAAAATCGGCCCTTTTTGTCCCCGACCTAACGGACCGAAGGAGTGCCGCTAAAAATCGGGAGGGGTGCTCGTCCCGTAGGGCAGGGTGGCAGGTCTCAGGTGGGGGAACGGCGTTCCCTTGGGACCTCCGGTCAGCGAGTTATGATTTTCCAAAGTTTTTGACCCATGTGCCCGAATGTCCCTTTATGGTTTGCGACCACCAGGGGGCAAACGCCCAAAACTGATTTGGGAACAAAACTGCCATTCGGGACGGGCCATTTGGCCTACAAAGGGACATTAGGGGAAATGTCCCCGGAATGGCAGAATAGGCCCCATGTCACCGGGGACACAAAGGGACATTAGGGGGGCCTGTCCCCGGAATGGCAGAATAGGCCCCATGTCACCGGGGACACAAAGGGGCATTTGGGGGGCCGAATGGGTCAAATCGGGCCATTTGGGGGGACGAATCAGACCGAAAGGGACATTCGAGGGCCACCTCCGCAGACTTCAGGATTGACATTTTAAACTGCCATATCTCTTCAACCGTTCAATATCTCGCCCTCAAACGTAGATATCTTGGATCAGCGTTAAATTGTAGCGGAACAATATTTTTGGGACAAAAGTTGCCATTCAGGCAGTATGGTGTTGGGTGACATGAAATGTACTTGTGCAATTTGATCTAAATGTGCTACAGCCACCAAATTTGGTACACTGGGTCTGTGGCTTCATATGAACACACACACCAAGTATGGTGGGGCTAGCCCCTCAAATTGTGAAATTTGGTATCTCAGGCAAACTGAGGCAATGTCATTGAATTTGCTCAAAAATCAAAGTCATCCGATTTGGTTGAAAGTTTGCACACCTGTTTGGCTGTTCCCAGGTATGCCCCCTCATAAGTGTCAACCTCCTAGCCCAGAGCCTACTCTAGATATTGTATGGGACGTCTGGGAACAGAAGGGCCGATCGGGTTGGGATTTTTGGACTAAACGAGACCCCAGTCAAATGTAGGTGAAATGTCCCTTTCTGAGTCAGAAGGATAAGCTCCCAAATGGCACTAATTGAGGGACATCCGGCCTACATGAGAGCCCCATCAAATGTAGTCGGGACGGCCCTTTTACAAAGACAAATACCCATATAACTGGAAAAGTGTCATTCCAACTACATTTGATGGGGCTCTCGTTTATGCCAAAAATCCCAACCCGAATGGCACTAATGGTCCCGGGGTTCCCCAAAGCCTGTAGGGACACTTTATGCCATTCAGGCTTGGATTTGTGGGACATGCAGCCTACATGAGAGCCCTATCATATGTAGTCGGGATGGCCTTGTTACAAAGACAAATACCCTCATAACTGGAAAAGTGTCATTCCAACTACATTTGATGGGGCTCACGTTTATGCCAAAAATCCCAACCCAAGTGGCACTTACCGTCCCGGGTGTCCCGAAAGCCTGTAGGGACACTTTATGCCATTCGGGCTTGGATTTGTGGGACATGCAGCCTACATGAGAGCCCTATCATATGTAGTCGGGACGGCCCTTTTACAAAGACAAATACCCTCATAACTGGAAAAGTGTCATTCCAACTACATTTGATGGGGCTCACGTTTATGCCAAAAATCCCAACCCAAGTGGCACTTACCGTCCCGGGTGTCCCGAAAGCCTGTAGGGACACTTTATGCCATTCGGGCTTGGATTTGTGGGACATGCAGCCTACATGAGAGCCCTATCAAATGTAGTCGGGACGGCCCTTTTTTGTCACCATATATGGTGCAATTGGATCTAAATGTGCTACAGCCACCAGATTTGGTACACAGGGTCTGTGGCTTCATATGAACACACACACCAAGTTTGGTGGGGCTAGCCCCTCAAATTGTGAAATTTTGGTATCTCAGGCAAACTGAGGCAATGTCATTGAATTTGCCCAAAAATCAAAGTCATCCGATTTGGTTGAAAGTTTGCACACCTGTTTGGCTGTTCCCAGGTATGCCCCCTCATAAGTGTCAACCTCCTAGCCCAGAGCCTACTCTAGATATTGTATGGGACGTCTGGGAACAGAAGGGCCGATCGGGTTGGGATTTTTGGACTAAACGAGACCCCAGTCAAATGTAGGTGGAACGTCCCTTTCTGAGTTCTAAGGATAAGCTCCCAAATGGCACTAATTGTGGGACATGCGGCCTACATGAGAGCCCCATCAAATGTAGTCGGGACGGCCCTTTTACAAAGACAAATACCCATATAACTGGAAAAGTGTCATTCCAACTACATTTGATGGGGCTCTCGTTTATGCCAAAAATCCCAACCCGAATGGCACTAATGGTCCCGGGGTTCCCCAAAGCCTGTAGGGACACTTTATGCCATTCGGGCTTGGATATGTGGGACATGCAGCCTACATGAGAGCCCTATCATATGTAGTCGGGACGGCCCTTTTACAAAGACAAATACCCTTATAACTGGAAAAGTGTCATTCCAACTACATTTGATGGGGCTCTCGTTTATGCCAAAAATCCCAACCCGAATGGCACTAATGGTCCCGGGGTTCCCCAAAGCCTGTAGGGACACTTTATGCCATTCGGGCTTGGATTTGTGGGACATGCAGCCTACATGAGAGCCCTATCAAATGTAGTCGGGACGGCCCTTTTTTGTCACCATATATGGTGCAATTGGATCTAAATGTGCTACAGCCACCAGATTTGGTACACAGGGTCTGTGGCTTCATATGAACACACACACCAAGTTTGGTGGGGCTAGCCCCTCAAATTGTGAAATTTTGGTATCTCAGGCAAACTGAGGCAATGTCATTGAATTTGCCCAAAAATCAAAGTCACCCGATTTGGTTGAAAGTTTGCACACCTGTTTGGCTGTTCCCAGGTATGCCCCCTCATAAGTGTCAACCTCCTAGCCCAGAGCCTACTCTAGATATTGTATGGGACGTCTGGGAACAGAAGGGCCGATCGGGTTGGGATTTTTGGACTAAACGAGACCCCAGTCAAATGTAGGTGGAACGTCCCTTTCTGAGTTCTAAGGATAAGCTCCCAAATGGCACTAATTGTGGGACATGCGGCCTACATGAGAGCCCCATCAAATGTAGTCGGGACGGCCCTTTTACAAAGACAAATACCCATATAACTGGAAAAGTGTCATTCCAACTACATTTGATGGGGCTCTCGTTTATGCCAAAAATCCCAACCCGAATGGCACTAATGGTCCCGGGGTTCCCCAAAGCCTGTAGGGACACTTTATGCCATTCGGGCTTGGATATGTGGGACATGCAGCCTACATGAGAGCCCTATCATATGTAGTCGGGACGGCCCTTTTACAAAGACAAATACCCTTATAACTGGAAAAGTGTCATTCCAACTACATTTGATGGGGCTCTCGTTTATGCCAAAAATCCCAACCCGAATGGCACTAATGGTCCCGGGGTTCCCCAAAGCCTGTAGGGACACTTTATGCCATTCGGGCTTGGATATGTGGGACATGCAGCCTACATGAGAGCCCTATCATATGTAGTCGGGACGGCCCTTTTTTGTCACCATATATGGTGCAATTGGATCTAAATGTGCTACAGCCACCAGATTTGGTACACAGGGCCTGTGGCTTCATATGAACACACACACCAAGTTTGGTGGGGCTAGCCCCTCAAATTGTGAAATTTTGGTATCTCAGGCAAACAGGCAATGTCATTGAATTTGCCCAGAAATCAAAGTCATCCGATTTGGTTGAAAGTTTGCACACCTGTTTGGCTGTTCCCAGGTATGCCCCCTCATAAGTGTCAACCTCCTAGCCCAGAGCCTACTCCAGATATTGTTTGGGAGGTCTGGGAACAGAAGGGCCGATCGGGTTGGGATTTTTGGACTAAACGAGACCCCAGTCAAATGTAGGTGGAACGTCCCTTTCTGAGTTCTAAGGATAAGCTCCCAAATGGCACTAATTGTGGGACATGCGGCCTACATGAGAGCTCCATCAAATGTAGTCGGAATGGCCCTTTTACAAAGACAAATACCCTTATATCTGGAAAAGTGTCATTCCGACTACATTTGATGGGGCTCTCGTTTATGCCAAAAATCCCAACCCAATTGGCACTTATCGTCCCGGGTGTCCCCAAAGCCTGTAGGGACACTTTATGCCATTCGGGCTTGGATTTGTGGGACATGCAGCCTACATGAGAGCCCTATCATATGTAGTCGGGACGGCCCTTTTTCGTCACCATATATGGTGCAATTGGATCTAAATGTGCTACAGCCACCAGAGTTGGTACACAGGGTCTGTGGCTTCATATGAACACACACACCAAGTTTGGTGGGGCTAGCCCCTCAAATTGTGAAATGTTGGTGTCTCAGGCAAAGTGAGGCAATGTCATTGAATTTGCCCAAAAATTAAAGTCATCCGATTTGGTTGAAACTTTGCACACCTGTTTGGCTGTTCCCACGTATGCCCCCTCATACGTTTCAGCCTCCTAGCCCAGAGCCTACTCTAGATATTGTTTGGGACGTCTGGGAACAGAAGGGCCGATCGGGTTGGGATTTTCGGACTAAACGAGACCCCAGTCAAATGTAGGTGGAACGTCCCTTTCTGAGTTCTAAGGATAAGCTCTCAAATGACACTAATTGTGGGACATGCGGCCTACATGAGAGCTCCATCAAATGTAGTCGGAACAGCCCTTTTACAAAGACAAATACCCTTATATCTGGAAAAGTGTCATTCCGACTACATTTGATGGGGCTCTCGTTTATGCCAAAAATCCCAACCCTATTGGCACTTATCGTCCCGGTTGTCCCCAAAGCCTGTAGGGACACTTTATGCCATTCGGGCTTGGATTTGTGGGCCATTTGGCCTACAAAGGGACATTACGGGAAATGTTCCCGGAATGGCAGAATAGGCCCCATGTCACCGGGGACACAAAGGGACATTCGGGGGGCCGAATGGGTCAAATTGGGCCATGTGGGGGGACGAATCGGACCGAAAGGGACATTCGAGGGCCACCTCCGCAGACTTCAGGATTGACATTTTAAACTGCCATATCTCTTCAACCGTTCAATATCTCGCCCTCAAACGTAGATATCTTGGATCAGCGTTAAATTGTACCGGAACAATATTTCTGGGACAAAAGTTGCCATTCGGGCAGTATGGTGTTGGATGACATGAAATGCACTTGTGCAATTTGATCTAAATGTTCTACAGCCACTACATTTGGTAGACAGTGTCTGGGGCTTCATATGAACACACACACCAAGTTTGGTGGGGCTAGCCCCTCAAATTGTGAAATGTTGGTGTCTCAGGCAAAGTGAGGCAATGTCATTGAATTTGCCCAAAAATTAAAGTCATCCGATTTGGTTGAAAGTTTGCACACCTGTTTGGCTGTTCCCAGGTATGCCCCCTCATAAGTGTCAACCTCCTAGCCCAGAGCCTACTCTAGATATTGTATGGGACGTCTGGGAACAGAAGGGCCGATCGGGTTGGGATTTTTGGACTAAACGAGACCCCAGTCAAATGTAGGTGGAACGTCCCTTTCTGAGTTCTAAGGATAAGCTCCCAAATGGCACTAATTGTGGGACATGCGGCCTACATGAGAGCCCCATCAAATGTAGTCGGGACGGCCCTTTTACAAAGACAAATACCCATATAACTGGAAAAGTGTCATTCCAACTACATTTGATGGGGCTCTCGTTTATGCCAAAAATCCCAACCCGAATGGCACTAATGGTCCCGGGGTTCCCCAAAGCCTGTAGGGACACTTTATGCCATTCGGGCTTGGATATGTGGGACATGCAGCCTACATGAGAGCCCTATCATATGTAGTCGGGACGGCCCTTTTACAAAGACAAATACCCTTATAACTGGAAAAGTGTCATTCCAACTACATTTGATGGGGCTCTCGTTTATGCCAAAAATCCCAACCCGAATGGCACTAATGGTCCCGGGGTTCCCCAAAGCCTGTAGGGACACTTTATGCCATTCGGGCTTGGATATGTGGGACATGCAGCCTACATGAGAGCCCTATCATATGTAGTCGGGACGGCCCTTTTTTGTCACCATATATGGTGCAATTGGATCTAAATGTGCTACAGCCACCAGATTTGGTACACAGGGCCTGTGGCTTCATATGAACACACACACCAAGTTTGGTGGGGCTAGCCCCTCAAATTGTGAAATTTTGGTATCTCAGGCAAACTGAGGCAATGTCATTGAATTTGCCCAGAAATCAAAGTCATCCGATTTGGTTGAAAGTTTGCACACCTGTTTGGCTGTTCCCAGGTATGCCCCCTCATAAGTGTCAACCTCCTAGCCCAGAGCCTACTCCAGATATTGTTTGGGAGGTCTGGGAACAGAAGGGCCGATCGGGTTGGGATTTTTGGACTAAACGAGACCCCAGTCAAATGTAGGTGGAACGTCCCTTTCTGAGTTCTAAGGATAAGCTCCCAAATGGCACTAATTGTGGGACATGCGGCCTACATGAGAGCTCCATCAAATGTAGTCGGAATGGCCCTTTTACAAAGACAAATACCCTTATATCTGGAAAAGTGTCATTCCGACTACATTTGATGGGGCTCTCGTTTATGCCAAAAATCCCAACCCAATTGGCACTTATCGTCCCGGGTGTCCCCAAAGCCTGTAGGGACACTTTATGCCATTCGGGCTTGGATTTGTGGGACATGCAGCCTACATGAGAGCCCTATCATATGTAGTCGGGACGGCCCTTTTTCGTCACCATATATGGTGCAATTGGATCTAAATGTGCTACAGCCACCAGATTTGGTACACAGGGTCGGTGGCTTCATATGAACACACACACCAAGTTTGGTGGGGCTAGCCCCTCAAATTGTGAAATGTTGGTGTCTCAGGCAAAGTGAGGCAATGTCATTGAATTTGCCCAAAAATTAAAGTCATCCGATTTGGTTGAAACTTTGCACACCTGTTTGGCTGTTCCCACGTATGCCCCCTCATACGTTTCAGCCTCCTAGCCCAGAGCCTACTCTAGATATTGTTTGGGACGTCTGGGAACAGAAGGGCCGATCGGGTTGGGATTTTCGGACTAAACGAGACCCCAGTCAAATGTAGGTGGAACGTCCCTTTCTGAGTTCTAAGGATAAGCTCCCAAATGACACTAATTGTGGGACATGCGGCCTACATGAGAGCTCCATCAAATGTAGTCGGAACAGCCCTTTTACAAAGACAAATACCCTTATATCTGGAAAAGTGTCATTCCGACTACATTTGATGGGGCTCTCGTTTATGCCAAAAATCCCAACCCTATTGGCACTTATCGTCCCGGTTGTCCCCAAAGCCTGTAGGGACACTTTATGCCATTCGGGCTTGGATTTGTGGGCCATTTGGCCTACAAAGGGACATTACGGGAAATGTTCCCGGAATGGCAGAATAGGCCCCATGTCACCGGGGACACAAAGGGACATTCGGGGGGCCGAATGGGTCAAATTGGGCCATGTGGGGGGACGAATCGGACCGAAAGGGACATTCGAGGGCCACCTCCGCAGACTTCAGGATTGACATTTTAAACTGCCATATCTCTTCAACCGTTCAATATCTCGCCCTCAAACGTAGATATCTTGGATCAGCGTTAAATTGTACCGGAACAATATTTCTGGGACAAAAGTTGCCATTCGGGCAGTATGGTGTTGGATGACATGAAATGCACTTGTGCAATTTGATCTAAATGTTCTACAGCCACTACATTTGGTAGACAGTGTCTGGGGCTTCATATGAACACACACACCAAGTTTGGTGGGGCTAGCCCCTCAAATTGTGAAATGTTGGTGTCTCAGGCAAAGTGAGGCAATGTCATTGAATTTGCCCAAAAATTAAAGTCATCCGATTTACTTGAAAGTTTGCACACCTGTTTGGCTGTTCCCAGGTATGCCCCCTCATAAGTGTCAACCTCCTAGCCCAGAGCCTACTCTAGATATTGTTTGGGACGTCTGGGAACAGAAGGGCCGATCGGGTTGGGATTTTTGGACTAAACGAGACCCCAGTCAAATGTAGGTGAAATGTCCCTTTCTGAGTCAGAAGGATAAGCTCCCAAATGGCACTAATTGAGGGACATCCGGCCTACATGAGAGCCCCATCAAATGTAGTCGGGACGGCCCTTTTACAAAGACAAATACCCATATAACTGGAAAAGTGTCATTCCAACTACATTTGATGGGGCTCTCGTTTATGCCAAAAATCCCAACCCGAATGGCACTAGTGGTCCCGGGGTTCCCCAAAGCCTGTAGGGACACTTTATGCCATTCAGGCTTGGATATGTGGGACATGCAGCCTACATGAGAGCCCTATCATATGTAGTCGGGACGGCCCTTTTTCGTCACCATATATGGTGCAATTAGATCTAAATGTGCTACAGCCACCAGATTTGGTACACAGGGTATGTGGCTTCATATGAACACACACACCAAATTTGGTGGGGCTAGCCCCTCAAATTGTGAAATTTTGGTATCTCAGGCAAACTGAGGCAATGTCATTGAATTTGCCCAAAAATCAAAGTCATCCGATTTGGTTGAAAGTTTGCACACCTGTTTGGCTGTTCCCAGGTATGCCCCCTCATAAGTGTCAACCTCCTAGCCCAGAGCCTACTCTAGATATTGTATGGGACGTCTGGGAACAGAAGGGCCGATCGGGTTGGGATTTTTGGACTAAACGAGACCCCAGTCAAATGTAGGTGGAACGTCCCTTTCTGAGTTCTAAGGATAAGCTCCCAAATGGCACAAATTGTGGGACATGCGGCCTACATGAGAGCCCCATCAAATGTAGTCGGAACGGCCCTTTTACAAAGACAAATACCCTTATAACTGGAAAAGTGTCATTCCGACTACATTTGATGGGGCTCTCGTTTATGCCAAAAATCCCAACCCAAGTGGCACTTATCGTCCCGGGTGTCCCCAAAGCCTGTAGGGACACTTTATGCCATTCGGGCTTGGATTTGTGGGACATGCAGCCTACATGAGAGCCCTATCATATGTAGTCGGGACGGCCCTTTTTTGTCACCATATATGGTGCAATTGGATCTAAATGTCCTACAGCCACCAGATTTGGTACACAGGGTCTGTGGCTTCATATGAACACACACACCAAGTTTGGTGGGGCTAGCCCCTCAAATTGTGAAATTTTGGTATCTCAGGCAAACTGAGGCAATGTCATTGAATTTGCCCAAAAATCAAAGTCATCCGATTTGGTTGAAAGTTTGCACACCTGTTTGGCTGTTCCCAGGTATGCCCCCTCATAAGTGTCAACCTCCTAGCCCAGAGCCTACTCTAGATATTGTAAGGGACGTCTGGGAACAGAAGGGCCGATCGGGCTGGGATTTTTGGACTAAACGAGACCCCAGTCAAATGTAGGTGGAACGTCCCTTTCTGAGTTCTAAGGATAAGCTCCCAAATGGCACTAATTGTGGGACATGCGGCCTACATGAGAGCTCCATCAAATGTAGTCGGAACGGCCCTTTTACAAAGACAAATACCCTTATATCTGGAAAAGTGTCATTCCGACTACATTTGATGGGGCTCTCGTTTATGCCAAAAATCCCAACCCTATTGGCACTTATCGTCCCGGTTGTCCCCAAAGCCTGTAGGGACACTTTATGCCATTTGGGCTTGGATTTGTGGGCCATTTGGCCTACAAAGGGACATTAGGGGAAATGTCCCCGGAATGGCAGAATAGGCCCCATGTCACCGGGGACACAAAGGGACATTAGGGGAAATGTCCCCGGAATGGCAGAATAGGCCCCATGTCACCGGGGACACAAAGGGGCATTTGGGGGGCCGAATGGGTCAAATCGGGCCATTTGGGGGGACGAATCAGACCGAAAGGGACATCCGAGGGCCACCTCCGCAGACTTCAGGATTGACATTTTAAACTGCCATATCTCTTCAACCATTCAATATCTCGCCCTCAAACGTAGATATCTTGGATCAGCGTTAAATTGTAGCGGAACAATATTTTTGGGACAAAAGTTGCCATTCAGGCAGTATGGTGTTGGGTGACATGAAATGTACTTGTGCAATTTGATCTAAATGTGCTACAGCCACCAAATTTGGTACACTGGGTCTGTGGCTTCATATGAACACACACACCAAGTTTGGTGGGGCTAGCCCCTCAAATTGTGAAATGTTGGTATCTCAGGCAAACTGAGGCAATGTCATTGAATTTGCCCAAAAATCAAAGTCATCCGATTTGGTTGAAACTTTGCACACCTGTTTGGCTGTTCCCACGTATGCCCCCTCATACGTTTCAGCCTCCTAGCCCAGAGCCTACTCTAGATATTGTTTGGGAGGACTGGGAACAGAAGGGCCGATCGGGTTGGGATTTTTGGACTAAACGAGACCCCAGTCAATTGTAGGTGAAATGTCCCTTTCTGAGACATAAGGATAAGCTCCCAAATGGCACTAATTGTGGGACATGCGGCCTACATGAGAGCCCCATCAAATGTAGTCGGAACGGCCCTTTTACAAAGACAAATACCCTTATAACTGGAAAAGTGTCATTCCGACTACATTTGATGGGGCTCTCGTTTATGCCAAAAATCCCAACCCGAATGGCACTGATGGTCCCGGGTGTCCCCAAAGCCTGTAGGGACACTTTATGCCATTCGGGCTTGGATTTGTGGGCCATTTGGGCTACAAAGGGACATTAGGGGAAATGTCCCCGGAATGGCAGAATAGGCCCCATGTCACCCGGGACACAAAGGGACATTTGGGGGGCCGAATGGGTCAAATCGGGCCATTTGGGGGGACGAATCGGACCGAAAGGGACATTCGAGGGCCACCTCCGCGGACTTCAGGATTGACATTTTAAACTGCCATAGCTCTTCAACCGTTCAATATCTCGCCCTCAAACGTAGATATCTTGGATCAGCGTTAAATTGTAGCGGAACAATATTTTTGGGACAAAAGTTGCCATTCAGGCAGTATGGTGTTGGGTGACATGAAATGTACTTGTGCAATTTGATCTAAATGTGCTACAGCCACCAAATTTGGTACACTGGGTCTGTGGCTTCATATGAACACACACACCAAGTATGGTGGGGCTAGCCCCTCAAATTGTGAAATTTTGGTATCTCATGCAAAGTGAGGCAATTTCATTGAATTTGCCCAAAAATTAAAGTCATCCGATTTGCTTGAAACTTTGCACACCTGTTTGGATGTTCCCAGGTATGCCCCCTCATAAGTGTCAACCTCCTAGCCCAGAGCCTACTCCAGATATTGTTTGGGAGGACTGGGAACAGAAGGGCCGATCGGGTTGGGATTTTTGGACTAAACGAGACCCCAGTCAATTGTAGGTGAAATGTCCCTTTCTGAGACATAAGGATAAGCTCCCAAATGGCACTAATTGTGGGACATGCGGCCTACATGAGAGCCCCATCAAATGTAGTCGGAACGGCCCTTTTACAAAGACAAATACGCTTATAACTGGAAAAGTGTCATTCCAACTACATTTGATGGGGCTCTTGTTTATGCCAAAAATCCCAACCCGAATGGCACTAATCGTCCCGGGGTTCCCCAAAGCCTGTAGGGACACTTTATGCCATTCTGGCTTGGATTTGTGGGACATGCGGCCTACATGAGAGCCCCATCAAATGTAGTCGGAACGGCCCTTTTACAAAGACAAATACGCTTATAACTGGAAAAGTGTCATTCCAACTACATTTGATGGGGCTCTCGTTTATGCCAAAAATCCCAACCCAAGTGGCACTTATCGTCCCGGGTGTCCCCAAAGCCTGTAGGGACACTTTATGCCATTCGGGCTTGGATTTGTGGGACATGCAGCCTACATGAGAGCCCTATCAAATGTAGTCGGGACGGCCCTTTTTCGTCACCATATATGGTGCAATTAGATCTAAATGTGCTACAGCCACCAGATTTGGTACACAGGGTCTGTGGCTTCATATGAACACACACACCAAGTTTGGTGGGGCTAGCCCCTCAAATTGTGAAATTTTGGTATCTCAGGCAAACTGAGGCAATGTCATTGAATTTGCCCAAAAATCAAAGTCATCCGATTTGGTTGAAAGTTTGCACACCTGTTTGGCTGTTCCCAGGTATGCCCCCTCATAAGTGTCAACCTCCTAGCCCAGAGCCTACTCTAGATATTGTATGGGACGTCTGGGAACAGAAGGGCCGATCGGGTTGGGATTTTTGGACTAAACGAGACCCCAGTCAAATGTAGGTGGAACGTCCCTTTCTGAGTTCTAAGGATAAGCTCCCAAATGGCACTAATTGTGGGACATGCGGCCTACATGAGAGCCCCATCAAATGTAGTCGGGACGGCCCTTTTACAAAGACAAATACCCATATAACTGGAAAAGTGTCATTCCAACTACATTTGATGGGGCTCTCGTTTATGCCAAAAATCCCAACCCGAATGGCACTAATGGTCCCGGGGTTCCCCAAAGCCTGTAGGGACACTTTATGCCATTCGGGCTTGGATATGTGGGACATGCAGCCTACATGAGAGCCCTATCATATGTAGTCGGGACGGCCCTTTTACAAAGACAAATACCCTTATAACTGGAAAAGTGTCATTCCAACTACATTTGATGGGGCTCTCGTTTATGCCAAAAATCCCAACCCGAATGGCACTAATGGTCCCGGGGTTCCCCAAAGCCTGTAGGGACACTTTATGCCATTCGGGCTTGGATTTGTGGGACATGCAGCCTACATGAGAGCCCTATCAAATGTAGTCGGGACGGCCCTTTTTTGTCACCATATATGGTGCAATTGGATCTAAATGTGCTACAGCCACCAGATTTGGTACACAGGGTCTGTGGCTTCATATGAACACACACACCAAGTTTGGTGGGGCTAGCCCCTCAAATTGTGAAATTTTGGTATCTCAGGCAAACTGAGGCAATGTCATTGAATTTGCCCAAAAATCTAAGTCATCCGATTTGGTTGAAAGTTTGCACACCTGTTTGGCTGTTCCCAGGTATGCCCCCTCATAAGTGTCAACCTCCTAGCCCAGAGCCTACTCTAGATATTGTTTGGGAGGTCTGGGAACAGAAGGGCCGATCGGGTTGGGATTTTTGGACTAAACGAGACCCCAGTCATATGTAGGTGAAATGTCCCTTTCTGAGTCATAAGGATGATATGGCCTTCAACAGTCTTTTCTCTGAAAATGTACACTTTAATTCAAAGTAGAGATTTGATTCCTTTTCCCCTTTAAAGATGGGCTTGTGAATATGAATTCCCCCAAATTTAGCTGTCATAGCTGCAAGATAAGGTCCCCAAACACAAAGGTCAAAATTGAGGCATATGACCTCATCTTTCGGCCTGTTTTGGCAAGTGAGAAACGGGCCATTAAATCGCAGTGAAAGGTTGGAAGTGCCTGATTTTTGCATAAATCAGTCGCCTGTGATAAGCTGATGCAGGATCTAAAGCGAGATATCTGTAGACCCTTGGGAAAGCTAACTTCCGGTAGCAGCATGCTAACGACTTGAATCCAATTTCACCTTGAAGAGGGTCCTCTTATGTCCATCATATGTCAATTATGGAATGATAAGCCAGTTACAAGTGTTTTTATTGCACCCAACAGAAACAGCAACATGTACACATCATTAAGAGTCTTTTAATTCATTAAAAATACTTTAAAGCAAGATAGAGCAATAGATTGTTTTTGTGAATGAAGAGAGGGTCGTGTAGGTTAAATGATCCAAATCTAGAGGTCGTAGCTGCAAGTTAAGGTTCCCAAAAACAGCCCCAAAGGTCAAAATTGAGGCATATGACCTCATCTTTCGGCCTGTTTTGGCAAGTGAGAAACGGGCCATTAAATCGTAGTGAAAGGTTGGAACTGCCTGATTTTTGCATATATCAGTCGTCTGTGATAAGGTGATGCAGGATCTAAAGCGAGATATCTGTAGACCCTTGGGAAAGCTAACTTCCGGTAGCAGCATGCTAACGACTTGAATTCAATTGAACCTTGAAGAGGGTCCTGTATTGTCCATCATATGTGAATTTCATCAAAGAAGGCCATTTACAAGTGTTTCAAAATTGACCAATATTAAAAAGTGGTCAAAATCCAGATTTTACCAGTCTTTTCTCAATATTTTTATACTTTAAAAAGGGGTAGGGTTTTAAATCCTTTTCTGCTTCAAAGAGGGCCTCGTCACCATTACACACCTATAATCTGGGCCTCATAGCTGGAAGTTAAGGTCCCCAAAAACACCCACAAAGGGCTTAATTGGGCTTAATTGGGGCCTTATTCGCTTATTTTTTGCCATATGCAAGAATGGCCATAACTTCTCAAATATGGGTCCTAGAACCCCCAGATTATGCACACACATTGTGGACAAGGCCTACAATAAGACCACGTGAAAAAAATCCCTCTAGATTATCTAGAACTGATTTTTGCCTGTATCAAACTCAGACTTCAGCATGGGGTACACGTCCCTAAGCTGTACACCCTGTCGTACTCTTGATGAGATCAGACCAATTTTTACTTCTGAATATGTCAGAGCCCTGCTTTTTTAATATGTTGTAGACAGGCCCCAATGAGGCACATTCAAGTTGGATGGGACTCCCTAGCACTTAGCATGCCTGCGCGGGAAGAGGGTCAGTTGGCCTACATTTGAATGGGGCATTTTGAAGGATAAAATTAATGGAAAGTGATTACCCAAACGGCCATCCTTCAACTTGTCATAACTTCTCATAACATGGTTGAATTTGATGGGCGATTGCATGACAACATTCCCCTTGATGACGTGAATGTGAAAATGGTGCAATAGAACCTGCAGACCCTCTGGAAAGCTATCTTCTGTTAGCAACGTGCTAATGCTACAAAACCAATCAATCCCAGTAGAGTGTTCAATTTTGTCCAAGAATTGTCAATTACATGTCAAAAATGTCATTTATTTGTGTTTTTAGGGGCCGGCAAAAATCTCCCGCCGAAACCAAAGAGTGAAAACTGAGGGAAAACTGACCTTTGTTCTCAATCCGAAATGGCCCATTTTCCAAAAAGGGACATTCCGACTACATTTGAATGGAAAGTATTGAATGTCATAACTTCTCAGAAAAGGGTTGGAACTGTGTTGTAATTGAACGAGACACTCCCCTTGATGACTTGAATGAGCACATGGAGCAGCAAATCTGCAGATCCTCTGGAAAGCTATCTCCTGTTGGCGGCATGCTAATGACTGTACACATCATTAAGAGTCTTTTAATTCATTAAAAATACTTTAAAGCAATATAGAGCAATACATTGTTTTTGTGAATTAAGAGAGGGTCGTGTAGGTTAAATGATCCAAATCTAGAGGTCGTAGCTGCAAGTTAAGGTTCCCAAAAACAGCCCCAAAGGTCAAAATTGAGGCATATGACCTCATCTTTCGGCCTGTTTTGGCAGGTGAGAAACAGGCCATTAAATCGCAGTGAAAGGTTGGAAGTGCCTGATTTTTGCATAAATCAGTCGCCTGTTATAAGCCGATGCAGGATCTAAAGCGAGATATCTGTAGACCCTTGGGAAAGCTAACTTCCGGTAGCAGCATGCTAACGACTTGAATCCAATTGAACCTTGTAGAGTGTCCTCTTATGTCCATCATATGTCAATTATGGAATGATAAGCCAGTTACAAGTGTTTTTATTGCACCCAACAGAAACAGCAACATGTACACATCATTAAGAGTCTTTTAATTCATTAAAAATACTTTAAAGCAAGATAAAGGAATACATTGTTTTTGTGAATGAAGGGAGGGTCGTGTAGGTTAAATGATCCAAATATAGAGGTCGTAGGTCCAAGTTAAGGTGCCCAGAAACAGGATCAGGGGCCGAAATTGGTGCAATTTGTGCAATGTGTAACAATTGACCATAATTCGGGTAAAGAAGGTTGAAACTGTCTGGATTTTGCACCACACACTCCCTCCGATGACCCGAGTCAGCATGCCAAAGGAGAAGTCTGTAGCCCTTTGGGAAGTTTTTTGTTTTTTTTCAGGAACATTCCGACATGTTTGTGGCATCATATGGTGATACGTGATCCGTTTCCATGTTTTCCAAGGCTTTGGACCCGAAAGGCAGAAAACGCCCCATTTGGCCATGCCCCGCCCATTTGGAAGCGTGACCGGTCCATTCCACATCCATTTCCATGGTTTCCACCCGAAAGGCACAAATCGCCCCATTTGGCCATGCCCCGCCCATTTCCATGTTTGCCAGCTTGACCGGTCCATTCCCGATCCATTTCCATGGTTTCCACCCGAAAGGCACAAATCGCCCCATTTGGCCATGCCCCGCCCATTTCCATGTTTGCCAGCTTGACCGGTCCATTCCCGATCCATTTCCATGGTTTCCACCCTAAAGGCACAAATCGCCCCATTTGGCCATGCCCCGCCCATTTCCATGTTTGCCAGCTTGACCGGTCCATTCCCGATCCATTTCCATGGTTTCCACCCGAGAGGCACAAATCGCCCCATTTGGCCATGCCCCGCCCATTTCTATGGGCGGGACCTTGACCGGTCCATTCCCCGTCCGTTTCCATGGTTTCCACCCGAAAGTCCCAAAACACCCCTTTGGGCCTGGCCCCTCCCACTTTTTCAGCCACTGGTCAAGGGCGCCATCTATAGGATTTGACCACTGCCTACACATTCTGCCCTCAACGGCCCAAGTGTTCCCAAAAGTTTGCATGGGAGGTAGGCCGTTTGTCCGACACATTGTCACCGTGTCACACAAGTGCCGGTGGCCCACTAAGCCCCATGTTAAATTTTGCCATAAAGCCCAAATTCCCTTACCACGCCTACCAACTACACTCGCCAGCTTCATCGACCTGCGCACGGGCAGGCAACCCTGCTTCCAGGAGGACTTATTTTGGGGATCTGCAAGGCCCAGGAGCCGCAGTGGATCCTCAACTAAGCCTCCCCCAAACCGCTACGGGCTAATCTCCACCAACCATTCCTCAACGCTCCAAATAATCGACGTAGGTTCACCCTCGGCTGAGGCGAGGTCCTAAGCTAGTGAATTGTAAAACAATTGATTAAGCTGAATTTCAGGAGCAGGACCACGCCTCAGCCACTCGCCCACTTCCGGCCACACTCCTACAAATACCTACCCACTCTAAGCCTCAGCTGGCTCGTGCTTTCCGCATCCCACCCTCCCGCCCTCTTGTTAAACCATTCCACCCAAGGTTATCTCCCCCCACAGTCATCATCCTCCTATACCACATGGGGATTTGCAAGGCCCGGGAGCCGCAGTGGATCCTCAACTAAACCTCCCCCAAACCGCTACGGGCTATTCTCCACTAACCATTCCGCAACGCTCCAAATAATCAACGTAGGGTCACCCTCGGCTGAGGCGGGGTCCTAAGCTAGTGAAGTGGGAATTCTGTAAAGCTCATTAATTGCAGCAGACAACAAACCAACATTCACCCCATCCTGGTCCATGTTAATCTGGTGTTATCTTGTCTGCTGCTTTGTGACGAACTATCCTCCACTGCCCCTCCAAAACCAAGAGAAATTTTTTTAATGTGGTCGTAACAGTAGTAAATTATGGGAATTATGTGTTTTTTTACTGCAACACTCTTGCTTCATTGATACACTGATTTTTATTCTCGGAAGAAATTTCCTCCTAAATGTCAATGTGACACCACCTTGAGCTGCACAATAGAACAATTATTTTATATACT
The DNA here is from genome assembly GCF_949748355.1 of Melanostigma gelatinosum. Lineage (NCBI taxonomy): Eukaryota > Metazoa > Chordata > Actinopteri > Perciformes > Zoarcidae > Melanostigma > Melanostigma gelatinosum. The sequence continues at coordinate 8,350,223 of NC_136654.1, read as the reverse complement.
TTTGTTGGAAAAAAATAATTACAGAGATAGGCCCTGTTCATATCAGATTTCTTTGTTTATGTATGTGATCATTTATTGACCTTCCTTGTGACATGACTTTCATGTGTTGCTGCACATCTCTGCTGGTTGTGTGTGAGAGTGAGCAGGACACGGTGCCTTCAATTTATTGTTAGATCCTCGCTCAATTTTCTTTCCCACTCCTTTGTTGTCTAAAGATTTTAGCTATATGTGGCAGTTAATTCAATTATATTTTGTCAATGAGGGAATGTTAAAAGAAGCATGCAAACCTCATGTTCAGATTAAAGACATCTTGCATTTCATTGAGTGTAAATCCTTTGTAAATGCAAAATTCATTACACTGCAGTGGGTTGCAGGTATTAAGCCATAACCCGGTCATTGTTGATTCAATTATTAAGTGATGCTGGCAGCTTGCAGCAACCACACAACCTTCTTCTAAGGACAATAGAAAATGAGATCCATACTCCATGCATTGAGAAAATTTATTTATATTTTCAACCTTCATTATACATGGTTGGTTACTTCTTAAATGATAGAAATCTAATGATTAGAACCCCGACAAAGAAACTAAGGATACACTCGATAAACATCTTATATAGTGAAAACAACAAAAGGCAAGCAATTTCAGCTTCAGCATGCTACACATTTATGGTTATAAAGCAGAATTACTTCAATTTTCAGCAAACCACAAAAACAGAACACAACACAAGGAAAAGGCCTCTCTAATAGAAACACAATCTAAAAGTAAATGTATGTTGAGAATATGTTGAGTATGATTTTAGAATATGGATCATCTTTCAACGCCCTACACCAGAGTTTTGACTGTCAGCAAACTGACTAGCAGGGTCACCAGTGAGGCCAACTGGCCTGAGGCACTGTTCGGATTCACCATTCTGGCTGTAAGAGAAGATTTAAAGTTTAGAGTACATAAAATGTATGCATCAAGATTAGTGTTATCAAAAGAGCAAAAGTCATGAGGAGGTAAGAGGGTTTTACCTTTCCGATTGAGCGGCATGGTAAGTGGTCCTATTGAGATGCCCGTCATGGCATGCTGGGATACGTCCCTTGCAACTCGGTTGTGGTGGCCTGGGTAGCATAGCTGCAGGAAAACAACATTGGAGGTTTCTGTTAATGCACCTTTTGATAATCTATCCAAACTCATTATGAACGCACACAAACACAGTAGCACTTACAGCAGTGCAGTTGTTGTGTCTCAGAAGACACAGGTGGACCTGGCAGTGCAGGTAGATGGATGAAAAGTTGTTAAAGGTGAACATCTCGAAGGAGAATCGGGCCACCGTGGAGATGCCGTTCGCAACCAGCTCTACTGTACCATCTGCTGGGTTAGGACACCTGGAGGGAGATAGAGGTTACAATGTTACCAGCTGGACTATAAAATAAACAGGGTTAAGTTGTGAAAGTGAGGAAGGGTGGAGCGAGTGAAGAGAGGCCCTTCAAGAGTAAATCATTTTCTGGGTAATCAAGAACCAGTGATCAGAATGCTAAACTACATGAAGTTGCAATAGCTTGTTTACTCTTCATGTATGAGATCCCAGCGGACAGGGTAGCTGGCGTCGTTGACTGGCGTGGCCCAGCAAGAGTCCATAATGGTGGAGATCTGCCTTGCATCGACTCCTTCTGTCCGAATCTCCACATATAGCCTCTGGTTAACTTCCATTTCTATGTTCCTGCCACTGGCCAGGGGATAGCGGAAGCCAGCGTCCTGGTAGGGGATCATTCTCGTAAGATACTGTCCATGGCCTGATGTAAGCTTCTTTCTCACAATGCTGCAAAAAAACAACAAAGAAGTTGATTGCACTTGAGAAGGACCAATTCACTGGCTTGTTCTTGGGAACAACGTCTTGTTGACAATCTTTGACACATTCACAATTACAGAACAGGGACAGTTTTTTTTCTTTTCTTTTAACTTTTCTTCGTATTGTTGGTTTAAATGGCAAGTTTATTGATTGCATTGGGTGCAGAATGTGGGTAGTGGATTTATGACAACAAAGGTTTAATTATAACTAACTATTTTCAGTCTTTGTCATCATCAAGCATCACTGTCGCAGAAGATAAGTACTTAAAAAAGGTTTGAGGTGCAGATGTAGCACTGTTAAATATGGTAGTTATTGAAAACATAAATATTGAAACATACGTCATGACGTATCACTATGGACATATGTTCACTATAAAAAGGATTGTGGAAATTGTATTTCGTCAGCATAAAACATGTAAAGTAGATGGTGTTGTTATTGTTACCTCTCTACAGGGTTGATGCCCACATCCATAGACAGGGCCTGGGTCAGATGGTATTCACAGAAGAAACGCAACTGAATGCTCCTCTGGCGGCTGATTAGCCATGCATGAGGGTCCACGTCACCCTGGATGGTGTTCTCATAGATAAAATGGGTTCCATTGCTCTTAAAATTCAAATGAAAAAATGGTAAACTTCAGTAAGTTGCTTGTACTTGTAATATGTCTGATGGAGCACATCAATGTCTAAAATGGACTGTACCCTGAGAGCTGTCCCACACAGCTGGTCGTCATTGTTAAAGTGGAACACCAGTCGTCCGTCCTGGAGAGTCCCTTTGCAGGAGTCATCTCGCAGGTGGAGGGCGCTGGAGTGGAAGCCAGCTTCAAATAGCTGGCAGCGTGACAAAGATATGGTGCCTGAACTACTGGAACAACTGATGGACGAGTCTATGTATGAGAGAGAGAGAGAGAGATTTTAAAAACAATTCTGCAGTGTTTGTAGCTAACCTCATAGTTAAATCTGCACTCATCAATATTTTCCTGTATTAAATAACTACCGTATATGTAATTTGAAAGGTGTTGCTCATAGTGACAAACCCACAGAGTTGTGACTCACAGATATTGTAACAATCCTCATGGTTTATATTGACCATTTAAATAATTTTAACGCTGTTTCCATGAAATCATGTTTCGTCTCTCATTTTGGCATTGTGCACGGTTCACATTACTGCAGTACCCATGAGCCTTGGCTGAGATTTGTTCAGGGGTGCCATTCAGATTGGCTGAATTCATTTAAAATTGACGCAGAATTTAAAAGTGAATTGGTTTAAGTTGCAGGTTGCACTTTTTTTCAAGACCGTAATCTTTAGCTTCCACATGCCGTCAGTTGTGCACAAACAGAGTTCTAAGCTCTGGGATGGGATATTATGGCAAAAGAACGATGATAAACCGACACCTGAGTGGATATTATTGTTCCGTGGTCTTACGTTGGTGTATATTTCACAAACAATGCCGTTGTACTATGAAGCAATATCTACTACTAATCTTACAGTTGGCCTCACCGTATCTCTCATTGTTGGGCCGATGGTAGTCCTCATCACAGAAGCAGCCGTACACACCGTGCTTCTTACCACACCACTCATACTCTGTGCAGTTCAGCTGTTCACAGGGGTCTGACTCAGCTATGGAAATAGTGGGGAAAGGATGAGTGATGAAACAGAAAAAACAAGTAACAAAATACCTTTTTCCAGAAGTAGGACAAATGGTAAAGTTATGTTATCTCTCATTCATTATTTTGGCTGTCCATAAGACCAGTGCAAACTCACCACACAGGAAAGCAGAGCGCCACGTCATTTGGGTTTTATGTTATTCTACATATATGAGACTGATTCTTGCGAGTTTGTTCTCGTCATTGTCTTAATTACATTGATTTTGACGATATGCATTGCCCATTAATGAAAGCATTCCGACACGCTGGCTAATAGTGAGGTTATTAGGAGGTTGTTCAACTGTAGTAGGACAGCACTGATGGCCCAAGTATAAAATACATGGCCCGCCACTGATATATATATATATATATATAACAATCATAAACAGCGGTATTAGCTGCAATCCAGGGGAAATTGGTATCATCTTGAAGTAATAACTACAGCAACTGTATGACTGACATTTTAAGAACATGAACAAATTACGAAGAGATTATCGAAACTTCAATTCACCTGTCGTCTGAGGAGTCACCGTACCTATGAAAACAAACACATAGATATAATTGGATAACAATCAGTCTGCTCTGCTAACATCAAAAACAAAAGTCAGTTAGTGATTTACCCTCTTCAGTTGTTGTTGAGGCAACAATTGTTGATGTTGATATCGCAGTTGTTGTTGTTGGGGGAGCAGTTGTTGTTGGGGCTGCAGTTGTTGTTGGGGCTGTAGTTGTTGGGGCATCAGTTGTTGTTGGGGCTGCAGTTGTTGATGTTAGAGCAGCAGTTGTTGTTTGGGAAGCTGTTGTTGGGGTAGCAGTTGTTGGGGCTGCAGTTGTTGTTTGGGAAGCTGTTGTTGTTGGGGTAGCAGTTGTTGGGGCTGCAGTTGTTGTTGGGGCTGCAGTTGTTGTTGGGGCAGCTGTTGTTGTTGGGGCAGCAGTTGTTGTTGGGGAAGCAGTTGTTGTTGGGGCTGCAGTTGTTGTTGGGGCAGCAGTTGTTGTTGGGGCAGCTGTTGTTGTTGGGGCTGCAGTTGTTGTTGGGGCAGCAGTTGTTGTTGGGGCAGCAGTTGTTGTTGGGGCAGCAGTTGTTGTTGGGGCAGCAGTTGTTGTTGGGGCAGCTGTTGTTGTTGGGGCAGCTGTTGTTGTTCGGGCTGTAGTTGTTGTTGGGGCTGCAGTTGTTGTGGGGGCAGCTGTTGTTGTTGGGGCTGCAGTTGTTGTTGGGGCAGCAGTTGTTGTTGGGGCAGCAGTTGTTGTTGGGGCTGCAGTTGTTGTTGGGGCAGCAGTTGTTGTTGGGGCTGCAGTTGTTGTTGGGGCTGCAGTTGTTGTTGGGGCTGCAGTTGTTGTTGGGGCAGCAGTTGTTGTTGGGGCTGCAGTTGTTGTTGGGGCAGCTGTTGTTGTTGGGGCTACAGTTGTTGTTGGGGCAGCAGTTGTTGTTGGGGCAGCAGTTGTTGTTGGGGCAGCAGTTGTTGTTGGGGCAGCTGTTGTTGTTGGGGCTACAGTTGTTGTTGGGGCAGCAGTTGTTGTTGGGGCAGCAGTTGTTGTTGGGGCTGCAGTTGTTGTTGGGGCAGCAGTTGTTGTTGGGGCAGCTGTTGTTGTTGGGGAAGCAGTTGTTGTTGGGGCTGCAGTTGTTGTTGGGGCAGCAGTTGTTGTTGGGGCAGCTGTTGTTGTTGGGGCTGCAGTTGTTGTTGGGGCAGCAGTTGTTGTTGGGGCAGCAGTTGTTGTTGGGGCAGCAGTTGTTGTTGGGGCAGCTGTTGTTGTTGGGGCTGTAGTTGTTGCTGGGGCTGCAGTTGTTGTTGGGGCAGCTGTTGTTGTTGGGGCTGCAGTTGTTGTTGGGGCAGCAGTTGTTGTTGGGGCTGCAGTTGTTGTTGGGGCAGCAGTTGTTGTTGGGGCTGCAGTTGTTGTTGGGGCAGCAGTTGTTGTTGGGGCAGCAGTTGTTGTTGGGGCAGCAGTTGTTGTTGGGGCTGCAGTTGTTGTTGGGGCAGCTGTTGTTGTTGGGGCAGCTGTTGTTGTTGGGGCTGCAGTTGTTGTTGGGGCTGCAGTTGTTGTTGGGGCAGCAGTTGTTGTTGGGGCAGCAGTTGTTGTTGGGGCTGTAGTTGTTGTTGGGGCAGATGTTGTTGTTGGGGCTGCAGTTGTTGTTGGGGCTGTAGTTGTTGTTGGGGCAGCTGTTGTTGTTGGGGAAGTTGTTGTTGTTGGGGCAGCAGTTGTTGTTGGGGCAGCTGTTGTTGTTGGGGCTGCAGTTGTTGTTGGGGCAGCAGTTGTTGTTGGGGCTGCAGTTGTTGTTGGGGCAGCAGTTGTTGTTGGGGCTGCAGTTGTTGTTGGGGCTGCAGTTGTTGTTGGGGCTGCAGTTGTTGTTGGGGCTGCAGTTGTTGTTGGGGCAGCAGTTGTTGTTGGGGCTGCAGTTGTTGTTGGGGCTGCAGTTGTTGTTGGGGCAGCAGTTGTTGTTGGGGCTGCAGTTGTTGTTGGGGCAGCAGTTGTTGTTGGGGCAGCTGTTGTTGTTGGGGCTGCAGTTGTTGTTGGGGCAGCTGTTGTTGTTGGGGCTGCAGTTGTTGTTGGGGCTACAGTTGTTGTTGGGGCAGCAGTTGTTGTTGGGGCAGCAGTTGTTGTTGGGGCAGCAGTTGTTGTTGGGGCTGCAGTTGTTGTTGGGGCTGTAGTTGTTGTTGGGGCAGATGTTGTTGTTGGGGCTGCAGTTGTTGTTGGGGCTGTAGTTGTTGTTGGGGCAGCAGTTGTTGTTGGGGCTGCAGTCGTTGTTGGGGCAGCAGTCGTTGTTGGGGCAGCTGTTGTTGTTGGGGCAGCAGTTGTTGTTGGGGCTGCAGTTGTTGTTGGGGCTGCAGTTGTTGTTGGGGCAGCAGTTGTTGTTGGGGCAGCAGTTGTTGTTGGGGCAGCAGTTGTTGTTGGGGCTGCAGTTGTTGTTGGGGCTGCAGTTGTTGTTGGGGCAGCTGTTGTTGTTGGGGCTGCAGTTGTTGTTGGGGCTACAGTTGTTGTTGGGGCTACAGTTGTTGTTGGGGCAGCAGTTGTTGTTGGGGCAGCAGTTGTTGTTGGGGCTGCAGTTGTTGTTGGGGCAGCAGTTGTTGTTGGGGCAGCAGTTGTTGTTGGGGCAGCTGTTGTTGTTGGGGCAGCAGTTGTTGTTGGGGCAGCAGTTGTTGTTGGGGCTGCAGTTGTTGTTGGGGCAGCAGTTGTTGTTGGGGCAGCAGTTGTTGTTGGGGCAGCTGTTGTTGTTGGGGCTGCAGTTGTTGTTGGGGCAGCAGTTGTTGTTGGGGCTGCAGTTGTTGTTGGGGCAGCAGTTGTTGTTGGGGCAGCTGTTGTTGTTGGGGCTGCAGTTGTTGTTGGGGCAGCTGTTGTTGTTGGGGCTGCAGTTGTTGTTGGGGCTACAGTTGTTGTTGGGGCAGCAGTTGTTGTTGGGGCAGCAGTTGTTGTTGGGGCTGCAGTTGTTGTTGGGGCTGTAGTTGTTGTTGGGGCAGATGTTGTTGTTGGGGCTGCAGTTGTTGTTGGGGCTGTAGTTGTTGTTGGGGCTGCAGTTGTTGTTGGGGCAGCTGTTGTTGTTGGGGCTGCAGTTGTTGTGGGGGCAGCTGTTGTTGTTGGGGCTGCAGTTGTTGTTGGGGCAGCAGTTGTTGTTGGGGCAGCAGTTGTTGTTGGGGCTGCAGTTGTTGTTGGGGCAGCAGTTGTGGTTGGGGCTGCAGTTGTTGTTGGGGCTGCTGTTGTTGTTGGGGCTGCAGTTGTTGTTGGGGCAGCAGTTGTTGTTGGGGCTGCAGTTGTTGTTGGGGCAGCTGTTGTTGTTGGGGCTACAGTTGTTGTTGGGGCAGCAGTTGTTGTTGGGGCAGCAGTTGTTGTTGGGGCAGCAGTTGTTGTTGGGGCAGCTGTTGTTGTTGGGGCTACAGTTGTTGTTGGGGCAGCAGTTGTTGTTGGGGCAGCAGTTGTTGTTGGGGCTGCAGTTGTTGTTGGGGCAGCAGTTGTTGTTGGGGCAGCTGTTGTTGTTGGGGAAGCAGTTGTTGTTGGGGCTGCAGTTGTTGTTGGGGCAGCAGTTGTTGTTGGGGCAGCTGTTGTTGTTGGGGCTGCAGTTGTTGTTGGGGCTGCAGTTGTTGTTGGGGCAGCAGTTGTTGTTGGGGCAGCAGTTGTTGTTGGGGCAGCTGTTGTTGTTGGGGCTGTAGTTGTTGCTGGGGCTGCAGTTGTTGTTGGGGCAGCTGTTGTTGTTGGGGCTGCAGTTGTTGTTGGGGCAGCAGTTGTTGTTGGGGCTGCAGTTGTTGTTGGGGCAGCAGTTGTTGTTGGGGCTGCAGTTGTTGTTGGGGCAGCAGTTGTTGTTGGGGCAGCAGTTGTTGTTGGGGCAGCAGTTGTTGTTGGGGCTGCAGTTGTTGTTGGGGCAGCTGTTGTTGTTGGGGCAGCTGTTGTTGTTGGGGCTGCAGTTGTTGTTGGGGCTGCAGTTGTTGTTGGGGCAGCAGTTGTTGTTGGGGCAGCAGTTGTTGTTGGGGCTGTAGTTGTTGTTGGGGCAGATGTTGTTGTTGGGGCTGCAGTTGTTGTTGGGGCTGTAGTTGTTGTTGGGGCAGCTGTTGTTGTTGGGGAAGCTGTTGTTGTTGGGGCAGCAGTTGTTGTTGGGGCAGCTGTTGTTGTTGGGGCTGCAGTTGTTGTTGGGGCAGCAGTTGTTGTTGGGGCTGCAGTTGTTGTTGGGGCAGCAGTTGTTGTTGGGGCTGCAGTTGTTGTTGGGGCTGCAGTTGTTGTTGGGGCTGCAGTTGTTGTTGGGGCTGCAGTTGTTGTTGGGGCAGCAGTTGTTGTTGGGGCTGCAGTTGTTGTTGGGGCAGCAGTTGTTGTTGGGGCTGCAGTTGTTGTTGGGGCAGCAGTTGTTGTTGGGGCAGCTGTTGTTGTTGGGGCTGCAGTTGTTGTTGGGGCAGCTGTTGTTGTTGGGGCTGCAGTTGTTGTTGGGGCTGCAGTTGTTGTCGGGGCAGCAGTTGTTGTTGGGGCTACAGTTGTTGTTGGGGCAACAGTTGTTGTTGGGGCAGCAGTTGTTGTTGTTGGGGCAGCAGTTGTTGTTGGGGCAGCAGTTGTTGTTGGGGCTGCAGTTGTTGTTGGGGCTGCAGTTGTTGTTGGGGCTGCAGTTGTTGTCGGGGCAGCAGTTGTTGTTGGGGCTACAGTTGTTGTTGGGGCAACAGTTGTTGTTGGGGCAGCAGTTGTTGTTGTTGGGGCAGCAGTTGTTGTTGGGGCAGCAGTTGTTGTTGGGGCTGCAGTTGTTGTTGGGGCTGTAGTTGTTGTTGGGGCAGATGTTGTTGTTGGGGCTGCAGTTGTTGTTGGGGCTGTAGTTGTTGTTGGGGCAGCTGTTGTTGTTGGGGAAGCTGTTGTTGTTGGGGCAGCAGTTGTTGTTGGGGCAGCTGTTGTTGTTGGGGCTGCAGTTGTTGTTGGGGCAGCAGTTGTTGTTGGGGCTGCAGTTGTTGTTGGGGCAGCAGTTGTTGTTGGGGCTGCAGTTGTTGTTGGGGCTGCAGTTGTTGTTGGGGCTGCAGTTGTTGTTGGGGCTGCAGTTGTTGTTGGGGCAGCAGTTGTTGTTGGGGCTGCAGTTGTTGTTGGGGCAGCAGTTGTTGTTGGGGCAGCTGTTGTTGTTGGGGCTGCAGTTGTTGTTGGGGCAGCTGTTGTTGTTGGGGCTGCAGTTGTTGTTGGGGCTACAGTTGTTGTTGGGGCAGCAGTTGTTGTTGGGGCAGCAGTTGTTGTTGGGGCAGCAGTTGTTGTTGGGGCTGCAGTTGTTGTTGGGGCTGTAGTTGTTGTTGGGGCAGATGTTGTTGTTGGGGCTGCAGTTGTTGTTGGGGCTGTAGTTGTTGTTGGGGCTGCAGTTGTTGTTGGGGCAGCTGTTGTTGTTGGGGCTGCAGTTGTTGTTGGGGCTGCAGTTGTTGTTGGGGCAGCTGTTGTTGTTGGGGCAGCAGTTGTTGTTGGGGCTGCAGTTGTTGTTGGGGCTGCAGTTGTTGTTGGGGCAGCAGTTGTTGTTGGGGCTGCAGTTGTTGTTGGGGCAGCAGTTGTTGTTGGGGCTGCAGTTGTTGTTGGGGCAGCAGTTGTTGTTGGGGCAGCAGTTGTTGTTGGGGCAGCAGTTGTTGTTGGGGCTGCAGTTGTTGTTGGGGCAGCAGTTGTTGTTGGGGCAGCTGTTGTTGTTGGGGCTGAAGTTGTTGTTGGGGCAGCTGTTGTTGTTGGGGCAGCTTTTGTTGTTGGGGCTGCAGTTGTTGTTGGGGCTACAGTTGTTGTTGGGGCAGCTGTTGTTGTTGGGGCTGCAGTTGTTGTTGGGGCTGCCGTTGTTGTTGGGGCAGCAGTTGTTGTTGGGGCTGCAGTTGTTGTTGGGGCTGCAGTTGTTGTTGGGGCAGCAGTTGTTGTTGGGGCTGCAGTTGTTGTTGGGGCAGCTGTTGTTGTTGGGGCTGCAGTTGTTGTTGGGGCAGCAGTTGTTGTTGGGGCAGCAGTTGTTGTTGGGGCAGCTGTTGTTGTTGGGGCTGCAGTTGTTGTTGGGGCAGCTGTTGTTGTTGGGGCTGCAGTTGTTGTTGGGGCAGCAGTTGTTGTTGGGGCAGCAGTTGTTGTTGGGGCAGCAGTTGTTGTTGGGGCTGCAGTTGTTGTTGGGGCAGCTGTTGTTGTTGGGGCTACAGTTGTTGTTGGGGCAACAGTTGTTGTTGGGGCAGCAGTTGTTGTTGGGGCAGCAGTTGTTGTTGGGGCAGCAGTTGTTGTTGGGGCTGCAGTTGTTGTTGGGGCTGTAGTTGTTGTTGGGGCAGATGTTGTTGGGGCTGTAGTTGTTGTTGGGGCAGCTGTTGTTGTTGGGGCAGCTGTTGTTGTTGGGGCAGCAGTTGTTGTTGGGGCAGCTGTTGTTGTTGGGGCTGCAGTTGTTGTTGGGGCAGCAGTTGTTGTTGGGGCTGCAGTTGTTGTTGGGGCAGCAGTTGTTGTTGGGGCTGCAGTTGTTGTTGGGGCTGCAGTTGTTGTTGGGGCTGCAGTTGTTGTTGGGGCTGCAGTTGTTGTTGGGGCAGCAGTTGTTGTTGGGGCTGCAGTTGTTGTTGGGGCAGCAGTTGTTGTTGGGGCAGCTGTTGTTGTTGGGGCTACAGTTGTTGTTGGGGCAGCAGTTGTTGTTGGGGCAGCTGTTGTTGTTGGGGAAGCAGTTGTTGTTGGGACTGCAGTTGTTGTTGGGGCAGCAGTTGTTGTTGGGGAAGCAGTTGTTGTTGGGACTGCAGTTGTTGTTGGGGCAGCAGTTGTTGTTGGGGCTACAGTTGTTGTTGGGGCAGCAGTTGTTGTTGGGGCAGCAGTTGTTGTTGGGGCAGCGGTTGTTGTTGGGGCTGCAGTTGTTGTTGGGGCTGCAGTTGTTGTTGGGGCAGCAGTTGTTGTTGGGGCAGCAGTTGTTGTTGGGGCAGCTGTTGTTGTTGGGGCTGCAGTTGTTGTTGGGGCAGCTGTTGTTGTTGGGGCAGCTGTTGTTGTTGGGGCAGCAGTTGTTGTTGGGGCAGCTGTTGTTGTTGGGGCAGCAGTTGTTGTTGGGGCAGCAGTTGTTGTTGGGGCAGCTGTTGTTGTTGGGGCATCAGTTGTTGTTGGGGCTGCAGTTGTTGTTGGGGCAGCAGTTGTTGTTGGGGCTGCAGTTGTTGTTGGGGCAGCAGTTGTTGTTGGGGCAGCAGTTGTTGTTGGGGCAGCAGTTGTTGTTGGGGCTGCAGTCGTTGTTGGGGCTGCAGTCGTTGTTGGGGCAGCAGTTGTTGTTGGGGCAGCTGTTGTTGTTGGGGCAGCAGTTGTTGTTGGGGCTGTAGTTGTTGTTGGGGCAGCAGTTGTTGTTGGGGCAGCAGTTGTTGTTGGGGCTGCAGTTGTTGTTGGGGCAGCAGTTGTTGTTGGGGCAGCAGTTGTTGTTGGGGCAGCAGTTGTTGTTGGGGCTGCAGTTGTTGTTGGGGCAGCTGTTGTTGTTGGGGCAGCTGTTGTTGTTGGGGCTGCAGTTGTTGTTGGGGCTGCAGTTGTTGTTGGGGCAGCAGTTGTTGTTGGGGCAGCAGTTGTTGTTGTTGGGGCTGCAGTTGTTGTTGGGGTTGCAGTTGTTGTTGGGGCAGCAGTTGTTGTTGGGGCTGCAGTTGTTGTTGGGGCTGCAGTTGTTGTTGGGGCAGCAGTTGTTGTTGGGGCAGCAGTTGTTGTTGGGGCAGCAGTTGTTGTTGGGGCAGCTGTTGTTGTTGGGGCTGCAGTTGTTGTTGGGGCAGCAGTTGTTGTTGGGGAAGCAGTTGTTGTTGGGGCAGCTGTTGTTGTTGGGGCAGCAGTTGTTGTTGGGGCAGCTGTTGTTGTTGGGGCTGCAGTTGTTGTTGGGGCAGCTGTTGTTGTTGGGGCTGCAGTTGTTGTTGGGGCAGCTGTTGTTGTTGGGGCAGCTGTTGTTGTTGGGGCTGCAGTTGTTGTTGGGGCAGCAGTTGTTGTTGGGGCAGCAGTTGTTGTTGGGGCAGCTGTTGTTGTTAGGGCAGCTGTTGTTGTTGGGGCAGCAGTTGTTGTTGGGGCAGCAGTTGTTGTTGGGGCAGCTGTTGTTGTTGGGGCAGCTGTTGTTGTTGGGGCAGCAGTTGTTGTTGGGGCAGCAGTTGTTGTTGGGGCTGTAGTTGTTGTTGGGGCAGCAGTTGTTGTTGGGGCAGCAGTTGTTGTTGGGGCAGCTGTTGTTGTTGGGGCTACAGTTGTTGTTGGGGCAGCAGTTGTTGTTGGGGCAGCAGTTGTTGTTGGGGCTGCAGTTGTTGTTGGGGCAGCAGTTGTTGTTGGGGCAGCTGTTGTTGTTGGGGAAGCAGTTGTTGTTGGGGCTGCAGTTGTTGTTGGGGCAGCAGTTGTTGTTGGGGCAGCTGTTGTTGTTGGGGCTGCAGTTGTTGTTGGGGCTACAGTTGTTGTTGGGGCAGCAGTTGTTGTTGGGGCAGCAGTTGTTGTTGGGGCAGCTGTTGTTGTTGGGGCTGTAGTTGTTGCTGGGGCTGCAGTTGTTGTTGGGGCAGCTGTTGTTGTTGGGGCTGCAGTTGTTGTTGGGGCAGCAGTTGTTGTTGGGGCTGCAGTTGTTGTTGGGGCAGCAGTTGTTGTTGGGGCTGCAGTTGTTGTTGGGGCAGCAGTTGTTGTTGGGGCTGCAGTTGTTGTTGGGGCAGCAGTTGTTGTTGGGGCAGCAGTTGTTGTTGGGGCAGCAGTTGTTGTTGGGGCTGCAGTTGTTGTTGGGGCAGCTGTTGTTGTTGGGGCAGCTGTTGTTGTTGGGGCTGCAGTTGTTGTTGGGGCTGCAGTTGTTGTTGGGGCAGCAGTTGTTGTTGGGGCAGCAGTTGTTGTTGGGGCTGTAGTTGTTGTTGGGGCAGATGTTGTTGTTGGGGCTGCAGTTGTTGTTGGGGCTGTAGTTGTTGTTGGGGCAGCTGTTGTTGTTGGGGAAGCTGTTGTTGTTGGGGCAGCAGTTGTTGTTGGGGCAGCTGTTGTTGTTGGGGCTGCAGTTGTTGTTGGGGCAGCAGTTGTTGTTGGGGCTGCAGTTGTTGTTGGGGCAGCAGTTGTTGTTGGGGCTGCAGTTGTTGTTGGGGCTGCAGTTGTTGTTGGGGCTGCAGTTGTTGTTGGGGCTGCAGTTGTTGTTGGGGCAGCAGTTGTTGTTGGGGCTGCAGTTGTTGTTGGGGCAGCAGTTGTTGTTGGGGCTGCAGTTGTTGTTGGGGCAGCAGTTGTTGTTGGGGCAGCTGTTGTTGTTGGGGCTGCAGTTGTTGTTGGGGCAGCTGTTGTTGTTGGGGCTGCAGTTGTTGTTGGGGCTACAGTTGTTGTTGGGGCAGCAGTTGTTGTTGGGGCAGCAGTTGTTGTTGGGGCAGCAGTTGTTGTTGGGGCTGCAGTTGTTGTTGGGGCTGTAGTTGTTGTTGGGGCTGCAGTTGTTGTTGGGGCAGCTGTTGTTGTTGGGGCTGCAGTTGTTGTTGGGGCAGCAGTTGTTGTTGGGGCAGCAGTTGTTGTTGGGGCAGCAGTTGTTGTTGGGGCAGCAGTTGTTGTTGGGGCAGCTGTTGTTGTTGGGGCTACAGTTGTTGTTGGGGCAACAGTTGTTGTTGGGGCAGCAGTTGTTGTTGGGGCAGCAGTTGTTGTTGGGGCAGCAGTTGTTGTTGGGGCTGCAGTTGTTGTTGGGGCTGTAGTTGTTGTTGGGGCAGATGTTGTTGGGGCTGTAGTTGTTGTTGGGGCAGCTGTTGTTGTTGGGGCAGCTGTTGTTGTTGGGGCAGCAGTTGTTGTTGGGGCAGCTGTTGTTGTTGGGGCTGCAGTTGTTGTTGGGGCAGCAGTTGTTGTTGGGGCTGCAGTTGTTGTTGGGGCAGCAGTTGTTGTTGGGGCTGCAGTTGTTGTTGGGGCTGCAGTTGTTGTTGGGGCTGCAGTTGTTGTTGGGGCTGCAGTTGTTGTTGGGGCAGCAGTTGTTGTTGGGGCTGCAGTTGTTGTTGGGGCAGCAGTTGTTGTTGGGGCAGCTGTTGTTGTTGGGGCTACAGTTGTTGTTGGGGCAGCAGTTGTTGTTGGGGCAGCTGTTGTTGTTGGGGAAGCAGTTGTTGTTGGGACTGCAGTTGTTGTTGGGGCAGCAGTTGTTGTTGGGGAAGCAGTTGTTGTTGGGACTGCAGTTGTTGTTGGGGCAGCAGTTGTTGTTGGGGCTACAGTTGTTGTTGGGGCAGCAGTTGTTGTTGGGGCAGCAGTTGTTGTTGGGGCAGCGGTTGTTGTTGGGGCTGCAGTTGTTGTTGGGGCTGCAGTTGTTGTTGGGGCAGCAGTTGTTGTTGGGGCAGCAGTTGTTGTTGGGGCAGCTGTTGTTGTTGGGGCTGCAGTTGTTGTTGGGGCAGCTGTTGTTGTTGGGGCAGCTGTTGTTGTTGGGGCAGCAGTTGTTGTTGGGGCAGCTGTTGTTGTTGGGGCAGCAGTTGTTGTTGGGGCAGCAGTTGTTGTTGGGGCAGCTGTTGTTGTTGGGGCATCAGTTGTTGTTGGGGCTGCAGTTGTTGTTGGGGCAGCAGTTGTTGTTGGGGCTGCAGTTGTTGTTGGGGCAGCAGTTGTTGTTGGGGCAGCAGTTGTTGTTGGGGCAGCAGTTGTTGTTGGGGCTGCAGTCGTTGTTGGGGCTGCAGTCGTTGTTGGGGCAGCAGTTGTTGTTGGGGCAGCTGTTGTTGTTGGGGCAGCAGTTGTTGTTGGGGCTGTAGTTGTTGTTGGGGCAGCAGTTGTTGTTGGGGCAGCAGTTGTTGTTGGGGCTGCAGTTGTTGTTGGGGCAGCAGTTGTTGTTGGGGCAGCAGTTGTTGTTGGGGCAGCAGTTGTTGTTGGGGCTGCAGTTGTTGTTGGGGCAGCTGTTGTTGTTGGGGCAGCTGTTGTTGTTGGGGCTGCAGTTGTTGTTGGGGCTGCAGTTGTTGTTGGGGCAGCAGTTGTTGTTGGGGCAGCAGTTGTTGTTGTTGGGGCTGCAGTTGTTGTTGGGGCAGCAGTTGTTGTTCGGGCTGCAGTTGTTGTTGGGGCTGCAGTTGTTGTTGGGGCAGCAGTTGTTGTTGGGGCAGCAGTTGTTGTTGGGGCAGCAGTTGTTGTTGGGGCAGCAGTTGTTGTTGGGGCAGCTGTTGTTGTTGGGGCTGCAGTTGTTGTTGGGGCAGCAGTTGTTGTTGGGGAAGCAGTTGTTGTTGGGGCAGCTGTTGTTGTTGGGGCAGCAGTTGTTGTTGGGGCAGCTGTTGTTGTTGGGGCTGCAGTTGTTGTTGGGGCAGCTGTTGTTGTTGGGGCTGCAGTTGTTGTTGGGGCAGCTGTTGTTGTTGGGGCAGCTGTTGTTGTTGGGGCTGCAGTTGTTGTTGGGGCAGCAGTTGTTGTTGGGGCAGCAGTTGTTGTTGGGGCAGCTGTTGTTGTTAGGGCAGCTGTTGTTGTTGGGGCAGCAGTTGTTGTTGGGGCAGCAGTTGTTGTTGGGGCAGCTGTTGTTGTTGGGCAGCTGTTGTTGTTGGGGCAGCAGTTGTTGTTGGGGCAGCAGTTGTTGTTGGGGCTGTAGTTGTTGTTGGGGCAGCAGTTGTTGTTGGGGCAGCAGTTGTTGTTGGGGCAGCTGTTGTTGTTGGGGCTACAGTTGTTGTTGGGGCAGCAGTTGTTGTTGGGGCAGCAGTTGTTGTTGGGGCTGCAGTTGTTGTTGGGGCAGCAGTTGTTGTTGGGGCAGCTGTTGTTGTTGGGGAAGCAGTTGTTGGGGCTGCAGTTGTTGTTGGGGCAGCAGTTGTTGTTGGGGCAGCTGTTGTTGTTGGGGCTGCAGTTGTTGTTGGGGCAGCAGTTGTTGTTGGGGCAGCAGTTGTTGTTGGGGCAGCTGTTGTTGTTGGGGCTGTAGTTGTTGCTGGGGCTGCAGTTGTTGTTGGGGCAGCTGTTGTTGTTGGGGCTGCAGTTGTTGTTGGGGCAGCAGTTGTTGTTGGGGCTGCAGTTGTTGTTGGGGCAGCAGTTGTTGTTGGGGCTGCAGTTGTTGTTGGGGCAGCAGTTGTTGTTGGGGCTGCAGTTGTTGTTGGGGCAGCAGTTGTTGTTGGGGCAGCAGTTGTTGTTGGGGCAGCAGTTGTTGTTGGGGCTGCAGTTGTTGTTGGGGCAGCTGTTGTTGTTGGGGCAGCTGTTGTTGTTGGGGCTGCAGTTGTTGTTGGGGCTGCAGTTGTTGTTGGGGCAGCAGTTGTTGTTGGGGCAGCAGTTGTTGTTGGGGCTGTAGTTGTTGTTGGGGCAGATGTTGTTGTTGGGGCTGCAGTTGTTGTTGGGGCTGTAGTTGTTGTTGGGGCAGCTGTTGTTGTTGGGGAAGCTGTTGTTGTTGGGGCAGCAGTTGTTGTTGGGGCAGCTGTTGTTGTTGGGGCTGCAGTTGTTGTTGGGGCAGCAGTTGTTGTTGGGGCTGCAGTTGTTGTTGGGGCAGCAGTTGTTGTTGGGGCTGCAGTTGTTGTTGGGGCTGCAGTTGTTGTTGGGGCTGCAGTTGTTGTTGGGGCTGCAGTTGTTGTTGGGGCAGCAGTTGTTGTTGGGGCTGCAGTTGTTGTTGGGGCAGCAGTTGTTGTTGGGGCTGCAGTTGTTGTTGGGGCAGCAGTTGTTGTTGGGGCAGCTGTTGTTGTTGGGGCTGCAGTTGTTGTTGGGGCAGCTGTTGTTGTTGGGGCTGCAGTTGTTGTTGGGGCTACAGTTGTTGTTGGGGCAGCAGTTGTTGTTGGGGCAGCAGTTGTTGTTGGGGCAGCAGTTGTTGTTGGGGCTGCAGTTGTTGTTGGGGCTGTAGTTGTTGTTGGGGCAGATGTTGTTGTTGGGGCTGCAGTTGTTGTTGGGGCTGTAGTTGTTGTTGGGGCAGCAGTTGTTGTTGGGGCTGCAGTCGTTGTTGGGGCAGCAGTCGTTGTTGGGGCAGCTGTTGTTGTTGGGGCAGCAGTTGTTGTTGGGGCTGCAGTTGTTGTTGGGGCAGCAGTTGTTGTTGGGGCAGCAGTTGTTGTTGGGGCAGCAGTTGTTGTTGGGGCTGCAGTTGTTGTTGGGGCTGTAGTTGTTGTTGGGGCAGATGTTGTTGGGGCTGTAGTTGTTGTTGGGGCAGCTGTTGTTGTTGGGGCAGCTGTTGTTGTTGGGGCAGCAGTTGTTGTTGGGGCAGCTGTTGTTGTTGGGGCTGCAGTTGTTGTTGGGGCAGCAGTTGTTGTTGGGGCTGCAGTTGTTGTTGGGGCAGCAGTTGTTGTTGGGGCTGCAGTTGTTGTTGGGGCAGCAGTTGTTGTTGGGGCAGCAGTTGTTGTTGGGGCAGCTGTTGTTGTTGGGGCAGCAGTTGTTGTTGGGGCAGCTGTTGTTGTTGGGGCAGCAGTTGTTGTTGGGGCTGCAGTTGTTGTTGGGGCAGCAGTTGTTGTTGGGGCAGCTGTTGTTGTTGGGGCAGCAGTTGTTGTTGGGGCTGCAGTTGTTGTTGGGGCTGTAGTTGTTGTTGGCGCTGCAGTTGTTGTTGGGGCAGCTGTTGTTGTTGGGGCTGCAGTTGTTGTTGGGGCAGCAGTTGTTGGGGCTGCAGTTGTTGTTGGGGCTGCAGTTGTTGTTGGGGCAGCTGTTGTTGTTGGGGCTGCAGTTGTTGTTGGGGCTGCAGTTGTTGTTGGGGCAGCTGTTGTTGTTGGGGCTGCAGTTGTTGTTGGGGCAGCTGTTGTTGTTGGGGCTGCAGTTGTTGTTGGGGCAGCAGTTGTTGTTGGGGCAGCAGTTGTTGTTGGGGAAGCAGTTGTTGTTGGGGCAGCAGTTGTTGTTGGGGCTGCAGTTGTTGTTGGGGCAGCTGTTGTTGTTGGGGCAGCTGTTGTTGTTGGGGCAGCAGTTGTTGTTGGGGCTGCAGTTGTTGGCAAATATTGCAAAGTGTTTTGTTGGACATTTCTAGATCACCACACCTAACCTATCATACCAATGTTTGATCCTAAATACAAAATATGCTTTTTGTGTTATTTGTGTTTTTGTGGACTCTCTTCATCAAATATTCTGACCAACCAAAATAAACCTTTTTCCCAGCATCCATTATGGCATGTTATAGCAGGAACAGCACAGATGTCACAAAAAACAGAAAAACATGTCACAGAAAACATTAGAAAATACAGAATTCGCTCAAAGGCTCACTGGCTTTGCTTTATGGGACAGTCAAAATTACTTCTGTCAAAAAGTTCTAATTTAAAAAGCAATGTAACACCACCTGAAGATCTTGTTTTGTACACTATGAAATCACCGTTGGGCATAGTTGCAGGTGCAGCACAGTGATCTTTGTACCACATACCAAGTGCAACCAGAGGGTGGCGGTGAAACTCCACCTTTCAACCTTGTATTCATAACTTGTTAACTTGTAAATTAAGCAAAGCAAAGCAATGCCTTGGGTGTGGTACCTCTGCAACCTCCACACTGGCATAGGATGTAAATTGTGTATTTTGTATATATATATATATATATATATATATATATATATATATATATATATATATATATATATATATATATATATATATATATGTCCATATATATATATATAACAGTCATGAACAGCAGTATTAGCTGCAATCCAGGGGAAATGGGTATAATCTTGAAGTAATAACGAGAGCAACTGTATGACTGACATGTTAATAGCATGAACAAATTACTAAGAGATTATCTAAACTCCAATTCACCGTACCTATAAAAACAAACACATGGATATAATTGGATACATATCAGTGTGCTCTGCTAACATCAAAAACAAAAGTAATTTAGTGAATTTAGGTAAATACAACAAAAATCAAACTGTATTTAATTGATACATCAGCCTGGTATTTGTAACTTGTTAACTTGTAAGTTAAAGCAAAGCAAAGCAATGCCTTGGGCAGGGGCGGACTGGCCATCGGGGATACCGGGGGAATCCCCGGTAGGCCGACGGGGTTTGGGCCGGTCTCTGACATCGCCGGCCCCGACTATATTATATGCTTCACAGAACACGTTCAATTGACTCTAATACCGAAAGTCAATAATCAGTGAAAACTGCATCAACAGTATAGACTGACATTATACTACTCCTCGCGATCTGAGACGCCATAGCACGGCTGGACACTACGGTGCTTTTAAAAACTTTTCTCCATAACCGCGGTCTGCGCCGTGCGCTCGTGCCGGGCGACGGTCGGGGCGGGGCCGGCGCAGGTGCGAATGGCCGCTGTAGACCGGCGAAATACAGGGGTGGCTCGACTGTCACGGCGTCCATGAATCGAGGACTTCTTACTGGAACTGAAACGATGTACTGGGATTAAATTCTTTGTCAACAAAGAATTTGGTAAGTGACAAACTGCGTTTGTTTTTTTACATCTGCAGTAACGTTTTTATGAATAATATTTGATGGCTCGTGCTCTTGTGTGGTGGAATGCGTGGATCCGCTGCAGGTCTGCTGGATTGATGTGCTTTGTTGTCATATGAATATATGTGACTGGTTCTTATGACTTTGTGGCTGTCCTTGTGTTAATTACGTTGATTTGACCATGCGTTGTCAGTTATTGACGTAGCGTCCCGTCACGGATTCATGTATCTGCAGCTTGCGTCACTCGCTCGGAGACAAGCCGTTTTGAGTGCGAGCTAGCAGCATGGCACCGGTACCAAAACGTAAATCCTTTAAAGGTGGAGCTGAAAAGCTCAGGGAGAAAAAGAAGAGATATCTGGAGGAAGGTGCATCAAAATATTTAAAAATCTCTGACTTATTTGGGAAACCACCGACTGGTGACAGTGTTATGATGGTAAGTTGTGGCATTGACTTGGCCAATGTTAGCTTGCTTTTCACAGATGAGGTAGTGTTCGGCTACAAGCTAGCCTAGCTAACGTTAGCTAGATAAATGATAAATGTCCAAAATTGAGACCGTTATGATCTGGTCAAATAAGCAAGCTGGCGCTGTTCGCATCATCGAGATTATCTAATTTAACATGTTAGCCGTAGTTACTTGCTTACAATCGATGAGCAAGCTATCCATGGTGGTAGTTGTAAAGAGGGCAATCTTATCATTTCTAATAATTTATGTCAAATAATGTTTAAGTTAACCAGCTCTCAACAGCACCTGGAGGCTTTTATGTTGATGGCTACTCAGACAGATGTTTTGCAGATGCTGGACAGTGAGACAATCATAGACGGTGTTGCAGAAAAGAGTGAGCTGCTGCAAAAACTACTCGTGTAGTGAGGTAATAATAACACATGAGTATACTGATATTGTTTTTTATTACTATGTGACTATAATGCACCTGGGCTGGCAGAGTTAGTTTAGGTTCTGTTACTTAACTTATTGTTTTGTTATGCACCTTCAACACCCCTACACACACACACACACACACACACAATCACACACCCAGCATGCAACACTACTGATACCACTGATGTTCACACCCCATCGTATGTTCTGTTCATTTCAATATAGTTCAAACTAATTCTACCCTCTGATTCCAGTTTCTTTATTGTGTGGTCTTTCTCTGCTGACATTCATTCCTTAAGGCTCTGTAGTTATACGTATAACCATCTGATACTAGCCCAAAGTTCAGCATATTCATCGAGCAAACTACTACCTTGGAGTATTATTTTATTCAATGTGTCCATCCAGGCAAATTGGTGGATCCAAATGTTATGAAAAAAAACATATATGATGTCATTTCTTTGTAATCATCGAAAATAATGTTAAGTGTATGGGTATTTTTCCAAGTAGGCCACTGACATCGATACGTGCGATGCATTGAGTAGGCCGGTCTAACAGTAAACTCCCGGGCCACTTTTTCCCCCAGTCCGCCCCTGGCCTTGGGTGTGGTACCTCTGCAAACTCCACACTGGCAGAGGATGTAAATTGTGTATTTTGTATCTATGTATGTCTCTATATATTAGTGGTGTCAAGGATCAAGGATCGATCCGTGATCCGTTCGGATCAGCCCTCACGGTTCGGATCACTCGTGAACCGCGGATCAATCGAGTATTTTTATTCTTTTCTTTTTTACAGTGTAATCATCATAGTGTGTAATAAAGTTATACTGCTGCTGTTCCTTTTCAAGTAACAAGTCCCCGAATATCAATGCAGAGTGTCAGTGAACAGATATAAAGCAGTAGTGTGTTCACGTGAACGGAGCAGCTTAGAAGCATTTAATGGTGACGTCATGGCGAGCGGAGGAACGTCAGAAGCCGCGGCGTCATTTAAGTCGTAAGTTTGGGAACATTTTGTCCTCCCTGTATAATGACGGATGAGGGTGGTGGACAAAGCGTTACGGTATGTCGGCGTTATTTAAAGAGAAAGACACGCGACAACGGCAAAACATCGGCATGTCCACACATATGAAGAGACACCATCCCATCTGTCAGCGACGGGGACACTCCGTTGTAGAAAACAAAGGATTTCTAAATCTGGTTAAAATGCTTGAGCCACGCTACGAAGTCCACTCACGCACCCACTTCAGTGTGAAGCTGTTCCAGACCTCTATGAGAAGGAAAAGACTAGAGACCGCTTTCACCACGGCGGAGTGATTCTTAGTCCGGTTCTGTAGACACGCCCCCTCTGTGAGAGTCACACAGACACACACCTGGTTCAGGTGCTGACAGAAGTATCAGAGTGAAGCCAGACAGGCCCAATAATATTCCAGTCTCCACAGAAAGGTCGACCCTCTCCCCAGACAATGGAGATATTCTCATCTTTTTGAAAATAATGTCACAGTAATGGTAAACATTATTGTGTATTTGAATGACCTGACAGGAAGTAAACACAGACCCAAGTTGTTGCTGAGCAGTTCAGTTCAGTGTAAACAGTGGAAGCTCACTGGCTGTTTCTTTCTTTCAACATTGATGAAAGGACGAGGATATCAACATACCTCATGTTGCACTTAAACGTAACAGAATTCTTGAATGTATTATTTTTATTTATTTATTTCATTTTGTTTCAAATTGGACATCTTCAATATTTTTGTTTTCATGTAAGACTATAGCCCGAAGGTCTTCAATTAATACATTGAAAGCAAAGTTATATTTGTCTCCTCCCCTTTTCTTTGTTGATCCGAAAAATGATCCGAACCGTAACTCCTGAACCGTGATCCGAACAGAAACGTGAGGTTTGTGATCCGTTACACCCCTAATATATATATATATATATATATATATATATATACATATAACAATTACAAACAGCAGTATTAGCAGCAATCCAGGGGAAATGTGTATAATCTTGAAGTGATAACTAAAGCAACTGTATGACTGACATGTTAATAACATGAATAAATTACTAAGAGATTATCTAAACTTCAATTCACCTGTTGTCTGAGGAGTCACCGTACCTATGAAAACAAACGCATGGATATAATTGGATAACAATCAGTCTGCTCTGCTAACATCAAGTCTGTTAGTGAATTTACTGAAATACAACAAAACTAAAAATGTATTTAATTGAAACGGACTGAATTTCATACTTACTTATCAATCCCAAAAGCAGCACAGGCAACATGATTAGATGTGCCATTCTCCAAAGCCACAAATATAAACCTGCCGACCAAATGTATTTAATTAAATTCCAAAAAAACCAACAACTAGAAAGCACTCAGAGACTGGATACCCAAACCAAGGATGCATAGGCATGGACCTTAAATGTGTTATATGGTTTCATAATCGCAAAAGATGTTTGGAGATTTAAATTCCTATTGATCAAGATATACATTAAAATGCCCATTCTACACAAAATTGTCATACATGTGCAACCTTTTTTTAAATATTAATTGACTGCAACTGCAAAAGTTTCTGAAAGTTTCTGAAAAAATGGCACAAAAGTTAAAAAAGACATATCTTACAAAGTTAAGAAATTCTGGAGTTTTAAATATATATATATATATATATATATATATATATATATATATATATATATATATATATATATATATATATATATATATATATATATAAATATATATATATATAAATATATATATATGTGTGTGTGTGTGTGTGTGTGTGTGTGTAAAATGCTAACAATATCAACCAGGCAGTTTAAACAGAATAACTTATTTTAAAATCAAATCAATGAATTACCTGTTCGCATGTGCTTCTTTGGCTCCTATGCGTCTCGTCTGTGAGGCTGCAGCACTGCAACAAGGCTTTGTACAGTAAAAGTTGGCACAGACCCATAAATGTTTTGTTTCAATGTTTGCATCAATCGAATGAAATTGCTTCGACATAACTAGTGAACCAAACCTCCCATTGTGCATTCATAATAACACAGATTATCAGAATTGGTTCAGCAAGGAAGTTGTTCGAAAGTTATTTTAGTGTCGATGTACTTGCTTCAAAGTACTTTGAGTATTAATGAATGTTGTATCTCAAATGATATTGGTTACCCTCGTAAAAACAAATGCACGCAGACCTTTACTGGCTGGTGCATGATCATAGAAAATGAGGATGATTGATTTGTTCGAGGGGTCTGCAGTGAAGGTGTCATAGTAGCCTTCTTAATGGGTGAGAATAACAATTCTGCAATTATTTAAAGGATCTTCAATAAAAGACAATAAGCAAACAAACATTATATTATCTTTCGGTCACCATCCATTTAAGAGTATCAGTTCTTTTAAGTTCTTTTGAAAAAGAGTGTAATGATTGTGAAGATATTATAACTGATCAGTAGATTTATATATCTTCTATATGTTTAGTCCAGCATTCAGTTCCCTTTTTTGTTTATTTCTAGTTTAGTTAAAAGTAACCCTGTTTATTCATTAAAAAAGTAAAGGGTACCACCATCTAAATTAACTTAAGAATACCAATCTGTTATTTCCATGGTCTAGAGAAGTTCAATCATTTCAATCAGTCTTTATGAACATGACTCTCTCAAAGCCAGAAACCAGGGAAGTAAATCTCTAATCAGTATAAAGTCTGATGCTGCTCCATAGACAATGGATGGGAGGCTCAGGTCATAGGAATAACACGCAGGAATCTTTAAAATGTGTGGTTCCCCTTTTACAGTCACGCCATTAAGTACCTGCCAGTGAATCTGAATGGTTTAAGTAGGTGTGTAACTAACTGGAAAGTCAACTCATCAAAATAAACAATGTGTAATAGGTTGGGGTACTTAAAGGATTAAATTAAATTAAAAGGCACCTCAACAATGTGACGGTTTGAAATGTGCAAGATGAAGGAGTGTTGGCATGCAGCATAAGAACACTCAACCACAGAGTTTCAAGACAATAAAGGCTATCATGGGTTAATCGAGTCGCATGATTTGTTCTTTATCTTACAGCTACTTACACATTTGAAAAACAATGAATAGCTTTTATTTCATCCATGTCGCATTCTTTTTTGCAAAATGTAATCTCAAGAATGACAATCGATCCAGAGGATGACATTAGTGGTAAAAGTTGATGCTTGAACAGATCGTTTGCCCGATTCTGCATCTGGACTTCCTGTCCCCTGATCAATAAGCTATCCTAACCGTAGTCATTCATCACTCAGGACCTTCCATTGTAGTGTTTGCCGTAAACAATGTTACAGTAAATGATGAAATGACAGATAAGGAAGCAGTCAGAGTTTTCATTAATTGTTTTACTGAATCATGTATGTGGGCTGTGTTCCAAGATTCAAAGCAGGGTGGTCTTAATTTTTTCACAAACCAAAAACTAAGTATCAAGTTTTCATGACACACTTACTGTGACGACCCTCCTCCTATCATACACGAGGTGCCGGGGTTGTGTCTAATCTGTTACAGGTGCTGAGTGGAGGACCGTCAGCAGGATGAGTCTCACCTGTGCTGGGGTGGCTCATCCTTAAATACCCTTTCCAGTTGGCAGGCGAGGGTGGGAAGGAAGACCTTTGTTGATGGGCTCACCTCAGTTGTTACTGTTATTTGTGAAAATGCTATGAACATTGTGTTTGTGGCGAGACAAATAAACCCCTACTTTTGGCCGCCAGCTCTTTGTCTCCCTATTTTGTTCCAGTCTCTGAGCCGGGCTGTGACATATGGGGGCTCGTCCACTTCTGATTGACCTGGTGTCTGCTGTAATTCAGATTAGTAGCAGCTGTAGCATTGTAGGCTGTGTGCCATGTGTTGAGCGGTTGCGCAATCTGCTTGTTGTGAGACATTTGAGTTTTGTGTGAGTGTCGCCGACCTGTTATGCTGATGATTTTGTGTCAGAGTCTGGATGGTCCTTTTTACACGCTGAGTTAATTGCTGTTGTTCTGTCCCTGTTAGGCTGAAGAGCGGACTCCCTTTGGAGGTCGTTGGGGGGGTTTCTGTAGTGTGGTGTGAAAGTGGTTAGAGCAGTTGTCTCGGGGGCACGTCCGAGGCTGCAGGTGGGTGGCCAGTTCACGGTTGCTTTGCCGAGCCTCCGTTTTTTAGTGCGTAAGTACCCACCATAAGTAGCACCTGAAGACTAGGGGGAGTTTAGTTCGTTCTGGTTAGGCAGTTAGAGGGATGGGATTACGGTAATGTTTGGCTGTGTATGGGCCGTTTGTTTTCTGGCTGCGGTGTAGTTTAAAGGTTTTCCTGTTGCACTTTTCATTTTGTGATTCGGGCAGAGAGGGGAAAAAAGAAACCGCTATGGCTTCTGTGGAGGATTTTTTGAGAGCTCCATCAGAGGAGTTATTGGACCAGTGTTCACGAGAGCAATTGGTGAAGATTGCTGAGCATTTTAGGATGGATGTGGGGGATAAATGGTTGAAGGAGAACATTTTAAAGGAAAATCTGTTTGACGTGGGTGTTCTCCAGTCCAATCTACACGCTGGGGGGGCAGTGGCGGACACGTTTGGTGCATCCATTTCTGGTGAACCTCGGGTGAGTAACGTCGCAGAGTTAACTTTTGCGCAGCGCAAAGAGTTACTCTTGTTGCAAGTCGAAATTAAGAGACTTGAACTGGAAGAGCGCCGGTTGAGTTTGACTGATGTTGGTGGCGTGAGGCAGGTTGCTGCTGGTTCTGCTGGGCCATCACGTGCTTTTGATGTTACCGTGAATTTGAGGTTTGTTCTTCCTTTTTGTGAACAAGACCCGGATCCATTTTTCTCGCTTTTTGAGCGTGTAGCTGAGAGCAGAGATTGGTCGGATATTGACCGCACACTACTTTTACAATGCGTTCTCACCGGTACGGCGCAGCAAGCGTATTCTGCGCTCAGTGTGGCTGAAAGTAAGATCTATGTGTCTGTCAAGGCTGCTGTCCTAAGAGCCTATGAGTTGGTGCGCATGCTAGGGCTGTTGCATGCTAGGCCTGTTGCACTGGCTGCTCCAGTCTGACATGTCGGTCGTGTTACTTCTCTCTGTGTAATTCCTTCATGTGAGCAGGTGGTACCTGGAGTCGATTGTGGCCTGGAACAGTCAGCTTTCGCAGGTTTTGTGTCTACTGGACATGTCTCATTGCCGGGGAGTGATGTGAAGGTACCGGTAAAGATACTGAGGGATACGGGGGCTTTTAATTCCTTCATTGTGAGTTCAGTGCTGCCTTTTTTTCAGGGTACTAACACTGGGGAGTACATCCTAATGCGGGGACTGGCTTTGAATATACTGCCTGTGCCATTGCATAGGTTGGAGATCGACTGTGGTTTGGTTCAGGGCGAGGTAGCCATGGGTGTACGTCCTGCATTGCCAATCAGAGGGGTGGATATCATCCTGGGAAACGACCTGGCTGGTAACCGTGTGTGGGCTGACGGTCTGCCACCTCCTGTAGTAACATCTTTTCCCTCTGTTACGAAAATACCTGATGAGGGTGCACAGTGTTTCCCTGATGTTTTTACAGCTTGCACAGTTACACAGGCTCTGTGCCGTGGGGAGGCAGCATCTGAAGTTGAGCAGACTATCACAGACGACAGTGGGGCCTTCTCTGTGGATACACCAGACTCTCTTTTGTCGGATTCCCGCAGCGACTTGGTGGCAGAGCAACGGGCTGATCCTGCGCTTAGTGAGTTGTTCGACCACGTGATCTAGAGTGTTGATGGGAAGAGTGCTGCGAAAGGTTATCTGAGGTTAGATGGGTTGTTTGTGAGGAAATGGGTGCCAAATGGAGAGTACTTTCTGGGTAATCCTGTTTTTCAGGTTGTGGTCTCATCCAAATTCCGGGAAGAAGTGCTGAGGACGTCGCACGATCAATCGGGGCATTTGGGAGTTCGAAAGACATATGACTACGTTCTGAGGTATTTTTTTTTGGCCTCGTGTGAAGAAGGATGTGTCCCGATGTATAAAAACATGTCATACATGCCAAATGACAGGTAAACCAAACCAGACCATCAAGCCGGCTCCTCTGGCTCCAATTCCAATCATCACTCAACCATTTGAGCATCTTATTGTTGGAATGCTGTTAAGCATTCCAACAATTCTAGGTAGGGCCAACAGTTCTAGGTAGGGCCATCCTATCAATTTCAGCAAACATCCCAGTATGATTTAATGCAAGGGTTAGGGTTGTAAATGTAAGTATCAAACACTCATTAGTACATGGCAGTTAAATATTTAACATGTATTCCAACACGAAAACAATCAGTAAATAACACTTATATCTCTCTCGCTCTCGCTCGCTCGCTCGCTCTCTCTCTCTCTCTCTCTCGCTCTCTAGATAGAGCTCTCTAGATAGAGCTCTCTCTCGATAGAGCTCTCTCTCGATAGAGCTCTCTCTCGATAGAGCTCTCTCTCGCTCTCTAGATAGAGATCTCTCTCTCTCTCTCGATAGAGCTCTCTCTCGATAGAGATCTCTCGCTCTCTCTCTCTCTCTATATATATAGATCTCGCTCTCGCTCTCGCTCTAGATAGATAGATACATACACTCCTCCTATCATACACGAGGTGCCCCTAATTTTGGCCGCCTGCTCTTTGTCTCCCGATTTTGTTCCAGTCTCTGAGCCGGGCTGTGACACTTACAATGACTGAAAAACTCCATATATCCATCTCAATAACATCCCAAAATCCAAATGTTTCTCTATAACATAAAGCTGTTAGTGACATAATGAAAACACCATTACAATTTCGAAGAGATGAGATCTGAAGTAGTCGTACACAAACGCACACAAAATAGTCTTCTTGTGTTCAAATTTAAAAGAGGAACAATTCGTTCAGCAAGGAAGTTGTTCGAAAGTTATTTAGTGTCGATGTACTTGCTTCAAAGTACATTGAGTATTAATGAATGTTGTATCTCAAATGATATTGGTTACCCTCGTAAAAACAAATGCACGCAGACCTTTACTGGCTGGTGCATGATCATAGAAAATGAGGATGATTGATTTGTTCGAGGGGTCTGCAGTGAAGGTGTCATAGTAGCCTTCTTAATGGGTGAGAATAACAATTCTGCAATTATTTAAAGGATCTTCAATAAAAGACAATAAGCAAACAAACATTATATTATCTTTCGGTCACCATCCATTTAAGAGTATCAGTTCTTTTAAGTTCTTTTGAAAAAGAGTGTAATGATTGTGAAGATATTATTATAACTTATCAGTAGATTTATATATCTTCTATATGTTTAGTCCAGCATTCAGTTCCCTTTTTTGTTTATTTCTAGTTCAGTTAAAAGTAACATAGTTTATTCATTAAAAAAGTAAAGGGTACCACCATCTAAATTAACTTAAGAATACCAATCTGTTATTTCCATGGTCTAGAGAAGTTCAATCATTTCAATCAGTCTTTATGAACATGACTCTCTCAAAGCCAGAAACCAGGGAAGTAAATCTCTAATCAGTATAAAGTCTGATGCTGCTCCATAGACAATGGATGGGAGGCTCAGGTCATAGGAATAACACGCAGGAATCTTTAAAATGTGTGGTTCCCCTTTTACAGTCACGCCATTAAGTACCTGCCAGTGAATCTGAATGGTTTAAGTAGGTGTGTAACTAACTGGAAAACCGACTCATAAAAAGAAACAATGTGTAATAGGTTGGGGTACTTAAAGGATTAAATTAAAAGGCACTTCAACAATGTGCAAGATGGAGTGTTGGCATGCAGCATAAGAACACTCAACCACAGAGTTTCAAGACAATAAAGGCTATCATGGGTTAATCGAGTCGCATGATTTGTTCTTTATCTTACAGCTACTTACACATTTGAAAAAGAATGAATAGCTTTTATTTCATCCATGTCGCATTCTTTTTTTGCAAAATGTAATCTCAAGAATGACAATCGATCCAGAGGATGACATTAGTGGTAAAAGTTGATGCTTGAACGGATCGTTTGCCCGATTCTGCATCTGGACTTCCTGTCCCCTGATCAATAAGCTATCCTAACCGTAGTCATTCATCACTCAGGACCTTCCATTGTAGTGTTTACCGTAACCCAGGGGTGTCCAAACTACGGCCCGCGGGCCAAGTACGGCTCGCGGTCCATTTTTAATTGGACCGCAGCCACTTCTAAAAATATAATGTAATATGGCCCACACTTGAAACTTGCGCTTGACTGTATTGTACTTCTTAGTTTCACCACTAGGTGGAGATACTGTGTTGAACAAGGCAGCTTCTCCACAAAATAAGAGCAATCAAAGAAACGTTTAGCCCCGGATGATGACACGTCCTACACTGGTGCCGAGCGAGAACAGACAAGCTGTGTGGAGTTATAACAGATAGGGTTCCAGCTATGAAAGGCGAGCGCAAGAGAGCGGAGGTGAGGCTGTTAAAATGCAGCGTATCACCCACCAAGAAGCCCTCTGTGCTAACACAGTCCAGCGTGGCGATGTGATGAACACGGTTGTGAAAACTGTCAACATAATTCGAGCACGAGGGCACTCTACGCAACTTCAATGTTGCGCACTTCCCCACGCAGTCCGAAGTCAAATGTGCTTTTCCAAAGGCCAACCTTTCTGCTAAAAGGGGGAAATACGTGTCCGTGATAACGTCTCTCGTGACAGAACTCAGTCAGTGCTTAGTGGCGGCTGGTCAATAGAGGGCGATAGGGCGCCGCCCCACCTTGAGCCACAACAAATAAAATGAATAATAACAATAATAAACGATACAAATTGTCAATATTTGTGTTTTTGAAATATGGAATCACCCAGTAATATGTGTAAAATATGATATCTGCGGTAAATATATGCTTTTCCTGCATGTCCTCTCTGCGTGTGCACGTCTCAGCAGCGCTGGAGAAACTGCCCAAAAGAGCAGTGACGCAGTTTAGCCAATTGCTGATTAAAGATATAAATGTGTGACATACAATTTAGCCAATCAGCGCCCTCAAATAGATTCAGCTTGGGGCAGAATCGATTCGGGGAGTTGACGATCATTTGGGGTTCTGCCCCAAGCTGCGCGTTCCCGTCCGGACGAGTCTCTACAGGCGGGCGCGAGCTCCAGCGCGAGCACTACTCCTCCAAGACCCGTTTGAGAGGAGAACTTTGAGGAGAAACTGCAGTGCTGATATCAGATCAACCTGACCTCACAATCAGACAGCAGACTAGCAGGAAAGGGAAGCAGCACATGAAGCTACCAGCTGTAAATAAGATGTCCTGACGTGTTTGTCAAAGTGTTATTTTCTGCTTTTTTTCATGTTGGAATAAATGTTAAATATTTAACTGCAAAGTAGCAATACGTGTTTGATACCTTCATTTATTTAGCATTAAATCATACTGGGATGTTTGCTGAAATTGATTGGATGTGGCACAGCCCTATCTAGAACATGTTCCACCAGCTGCCATGGCTTTCAATATGTTTCTCTCATTGAGAGAGACATCGAGCTGTTCTCAACTCCCTTCTATTTGAATAATGAGTCTGTTCGGCTCAACATACGTGAACAAACATCTCTGTTAAATCTGAACAAAAGCACATTGAGAACCAAATTTGATTGATTTTGCTCACTTTAACACACTAGGGGTGAGGCGATCGGACCTGAGTGGCCCAGCCCTTGGTATATTTTTCTGTATGTGGCCCTCAGTGAAAAAGTTTGGACACCCCTGCCGTAACCAATGTTACAGTAAATAATGAAATGACAGATAAGGAAGCAGTCAGAGTTTTCATTAATTGTTTTACTGAATCATGTATGTGGGCTGTGTTCCAAGATTCAAAGCAGGGTGGTCTTAATTTTTTCACAAACCAAAAACTAAGTATCAAGTTTTCATGACACACTTACTGTGACGACCCTCCTCCTATCATACACGAGGTGCCGGGGTTGTGTCTAATCTGTTACAGGTGCTGAGTGGAGGACCGTCAGCAGGATGAGTCTCACCTGTGCTGGGGTGGCTCATCCTTAAATACCCTTTCCAGTTGGCAGGCGAGGGCGGGAAGGAAGACCTTTGTTGATGGGCTCACCTCAGTTGTTACTGTTATTTGTGAAAATGCTGTGAACTAGTGATGGCGAGATGAAGCCTCATGAGGCCTCGCAACACTTCAGCCAATTGGTTCGAGAAAGGGTTCATTACTCGATGCTTCATGTGCACACGATACCACCTACTGGCCAAGTGTATAATCACAGGCAGCTGTATCTGAACCACATAATGTGATGCATTGAATTGTTGTGTCTGTTATGGCTGTTGGGAATGACTGAATTACAAAAATGTATGACCAAATAATTTCTGTACATAAATGATCACATATGTGCATAATAAAATATTTTTATATATTTTTTGAATGTATTCTGTGTGTGAATTTTGCAAAAAAGGAAGTATCATATGATATGGCAGGTTGTGTAATGATGTTATTATGTCACTTTAGGAAAATGGCATGGGCTTAAGCAGGCAGAGGACAGTGAAAGTGCTTGTGGAACTAGGAAGAGGGGACTGAATATGCTTGTGGAACTTGGACAGTGATGTACAGGACACGGGACATTTTATTCATTTTTATTCAGAAATAACAGTTTCTCAATTTCATGCATGCACCCATACATACCTGCCTTGTAGGGATAACATAATTAGGATCCAGTTTGGACACAAATGCCCTGAATCCAACATCATCCACAATACTGAAGGGCTGTGTGTCCGTCACTATCATGGAGACGAGGGCTTCATCCAGCTCTTGTTTTCTGGTGGCTGGTTAAAAGAGAATAAATACAGTGTCTGTTACCTGTCTTAATTTGCACAATACACAAAAGTGAACAGGGAAAAATTGTGATGGTGCATTTGTAATATTGTAATGACTTACAATGGCTGGCTGAAGCTCCAGTTTCCTCCTTATTCTCATGCATAAGGTAATGCCTTAGCATGGATGAGGTGTTGTTATTGTACCCCAGCTCCTTGGAGCACAATAAACACCTCACCTTTGAATAAAAGAAGAAACTGTGAAAAATACAGTTCTTGATAAGCAAACCTAATGTGTCTGAAATAGAGTTAGCTTTAGCTTACCTTATTAGGAGTTATCAAATCAAAGTGTTCCCACACAGGGGAAATCCTCCTCTTCCTAGCTGGCTCCATCACCTATCCTTCTCTCCTAACTCTCCAAACTATCTCTCTCTCTCTAAACTCTCCAAACTATATAAACGCAGCGAGGCTTCGGACGTCACCATTTTTGGCTCCTCCCCTACATGAAGCAAGCCTCGATACGCGCTTCAAGGAAACGCCCCCTCCATTACTCGACACACGCTTCGAAGCGTCGGCACATCTCGTAACATCACTACTGTGAACATTGTGTTTGTGGCGAGACAAATAAACCCCTACTTTTGGCCGCCAGCTCTTTGTCTCCCTATTTTGTTCCAGTCTCTGAGCCGGGCTGTGACATATGGGGGCTCGTCCACTTCTGATTGACCTGGTGTCTGCTGTAATTCAGATTAGTAGCAGCTGTAGCATTGTAGGCTGTGTGCCATGTGTTGAGCGGTTGCGCAATCTGCTTGTTGTGAGACATTTGAGTTGTTTTGTGTGAGTGTCGCCGACCTGTTATGCTGATGATTTTGTGTCAGTCTGGATGGTCCTTTTTACACGCTGAGTTAATTGCTGTTGTTCTGTCCCTGTTAGGCTGAAGAGCGGACTCCCTTTGGAGGTCGTTGGGGGGGTTTCTGTAGTGTGGTGTGAAAGTGGTTAGAGCAGTTGTCTCGGGGGCACGTCCGAGGCTGCAGGTGGGTGGCCAGTTCACGGTTGCTTTGCCGAGCCTCCGTTTTTTAGTGCGTAAGTACCCACCATAAGTAGCACCTGAAGACTAGGGGGAGTTTAGTTCGTTCTGGTTAGGCAGTTAGAGGGATGGGATTACGGTAATGTTTGGCTGTGTATGGGCCGTTTGTTTTCTGGCTGCGGTGTAGTTTAAAGGTTTTCCTGTTGCACTTTTCATTTTGTGATTCGGGCAGAGAGGGGAAAAAAGAAACCGCTATGGCTTCTGTGGAGGATTTTTTGAGAGCTCCATCAGAGGAGTTATTGGACCAGTGTTCACGAGAGCAATTGGTGAAGATTGCTGAGCATTTTAGGATGGATGTGGGGGATAAATGGTTGAAGGAGAACATTTTAAAGGAAAATCAGTTCGACGTGGGTGTTCTCCAGTCCAATCTACACGCTGGGGGGGCAGTGGCGGACACGTTTGGTGCATCCATTTCTGGTGAACCTCGGGTGAGTAACGTCGCAGAGTTAACTTTTGCGCAGCGCAAAGAGTTACTCTTGTTGCAAGTCGAAATTAAGAGACTTGAACTGGAAGAGCGCCGGTTGAGTTTGACTGATGTTGGTGGCGTGAGGCAGGTTGCTGCTGGTTCTGCTGGGCCATCACGTGCTTTTGATGTTACCGTGAATTTGAGGTTTGTTCTTCGTTTTTGTGAACAAGACCCGGATACATTTTTCTCGCTTTTTGAGCGTGTAGCTGAGAGCAGAGATTGGTCGGATATTGACCGCACACTACTTTTACAATGCGTTCTCACCGGTACGGCGCAGCAAGCGTATTCTGCGCTCAGTGTGGCTGAAAGTAAGATCTATGTGTCTGTCAAGGCTGCTGTCCTAAGAGCCTATGAGTTGGTGCGCATGCTAGGCCTGTTGCATGCTAGGCCTGTTGCACTGGCTGCTCCTGTCTGACATGTCAGTCGTGTTACTTCTCTCTGTGTAATTCCTTCATGTGAGCAGGTGGTTCCTGGAGTCGATTGTCGCCTGGAACAGTCAGCTTTCGCAGGTTTTGTGTCTACTGGACATGTCTCATTGCCGGGGAGTGATGTGAAGGTACCGGTAAAGATACTGAGGGATACGGGGGCTTTTAATTCCTTCATTGTGAGTTCAGTGCTGCCTTTTTTTCAGGGTACTAACACTGGGGAGCAATGTTCCCTCTAATTTTTCATGTGTCTGGGCATACACACAAGCTCCCTGAGCACACTGAGGACCACTGTGAGCAACATCAGATGTGCACGCTGTGGCCACACACCAGTATCACACCTGTTCAAAACCTTGGATCATAGCAAGTTACATGGCTTATTAAAATAATCAAATTACAGCAGCAATTTTCACTAGTTTACTTTTAATATAAGTGATTTGACAAACTTTAAAGGAAAAAGACAAAAATCTTGTTGTTCATGAGATGTGTAGTATGTTTTATGTGAGAGTCTTGCTTTGGCCTGTGTGAGGTCCTGTTGTGGAAGAAATGATACATATACACCTTTCAGACATAACATTTTGTTCACATTAAAACATTCACATTTTGCACAATGACGTGTGCTGTAGCTTGTGATACAGTGTAAATTCCTGTAACTCTGTCTGTAAAATATGTAATTACTCAGTTTTTTATTATCATTTCTACTACCCATAAATTATCTAGTAGTAACATAATTTAATGATTAATATCCATAAGTAAAAAATCTTAATAAATGTCACTAGAATATGCACAAATCTGACTTAAATTTTACCTTATTTTTCACGTCTGTCCTTCTCACTTCTCCAATGGTTGTACACTTTGTCCAGGTTGATGGCTTCGTCTGCTTCTTGCTTTGACTTTATGTCGCTGCCCATTCGTTTCGCCATGATAAGGGGGGATAAGGGGCATTTGCGTCTCGTAACTCCGCCGCACTGTTGATAGCTAGCTAACCTGCACGGCGCGAATGGGCAGGGCAATAGTGTCAATGCTATGATTGGCTGCATAGCGTAAGTGAACCGAATCGTATCATTGGCTGGACACCTGTCACTCACTGAGTTACGTTGCAAAATAGTACAGAAAACAAAATTATTATTATTATTATTATTATTATTATTGGTTTAATTGATTAGATAAGATTAGGACTAATATTAGATATTAATTAATACGTTTATGTTGAATTTTATTTTATGCGCTGCATAGATTTTCTTGTGCGCTGAGAATGTGCGAGCAGTGCGCGATTGCTCAAGCGCGCAGCTTAGAGGGAACATTGCTGGGGAGTACATCCTAATGCGGGGAATGGCTTTGAATATACTGCCTGTGCCATTGCATAGGTTGGAGATCGACTGTGGTTTGGTTCAGGGCGAGGTAGCCATGGGTGTACGTCCTGCATTGCCAATCAGAGGGGTGGATATCATCCTGGGAAACGACCTGGCTGGTAACCGTGTGTGGGCTGACGGTCTGCCACCTCCTGTAGTAACATCTTTTCCCTCTGTTACGAAAATACCTGATGAGGGTGCACAGTGTTTCCCTGATGTTTTTACAGCTTGCACAGTTACACAGGCTCTGTGCCGTGGGGAGGCAGCATCTGAAGTTGAGCAGACTATCACAGACGACAGTGGGGCCTTCTCTGTGGATACACCAGACTCTCTTTTGTCGGATTCCCGCAGCGACTTGGTGGCAGAGCAACGGGCTGATCCTGCGCTTAGTGAGTTGTTCGACCACGTGATCTAGAGTGTTGATGGGAAGAGTGCTGAGAAAGGTTATCTGAGGTTAGATGGGTTGTTTGTGAGGAAATGGGTGCCAAATGGAGAGTACTTTCTGGGTAATCCTGTTTTTCAGGTTGTGGTCTCATCCAAATTCCGGGAAGAAGTGCTGAGGACGTCGCACGATCAATCGGGGCATTTGGGAGTTCGAAAGACATATGACTACGTTCTGAGGTATTTTTTTTTTTTTGGCCTCGTGTGAAGAGGGATGTGTCCTGATGTATAAAAACATGTCATACATGCCAAATGACAGGTAAACCAAACCAGACCATCAAGCCGGCTCCTCTGGCTCCAATTCCAGTGATCACTCAACCATTTGAGCATCTTATGAATTCTAGGTAGGGCCAACAGTTCTAGGTAGGGCCATCCTATCAATTTCAGCAAACATCCCAGTATGATTTAATGCAAGGGTTAGGGTTGTAAATGTAAGTATCAAACACTCATTAGTACATGGCAGTTAAATATTTAACATGTATTCCAACACGAAAACAATCAGTAAATAACACCTCTCTCTCTCTAGAGCGCTCTCTCTCTCTCTCTATAGAGCTCTCTCTATAGAGCTCTCTCTATAGAGCTCTCTCGACAGAGCTCTCTCTCTAGATAGAGATCTCTCTCGCTCTCTCTCTCTCTATATATAGATCTCTCTCTCGCTCTCTCTCTCTATATATAGATCTCGCTCTCGCTCTCGCTCTCGCTCTAGATAGATAGATACATACACTCCTCCTATCATACACGAGGTGCCCCTAATTTTGGCCACCAGCTCTTTGTCTCCCGATTTTGTTCCAGTCTCTGAGCCGGGCTGTGACACTTACAATGACTGAAAAACTCCATATATCCATCTCAATAACATCCCAAAATCCAAATGTTTCTCTATAACATAAAGCTGTTAGTGACATAATGAAAACACCATTACAATTTCGAAGAGATGAGATCTGAAGTAGTCGTACACAAACGCACACAAAAGTCTTCTTGTGTTCAAATTTAAAAGAGGAACAATTCGTTCAGCAAGGAAGTTGTTCGAAAGTTATTTTAGTGTCGATGTACTTGCTTCAAAGTACATTGAGTATTAATGAATGTTGTATCTCAAATGATATTGGTTACCCTCGTAAAAACAAATGCACGCAGACCTTTACTGGCTGGTGCATGATCATAGAAAATGAGGATGATTGATTTGTTCGAGGGGTCTGCAGTGAAGGTGTCATAGTAGCCTTCTTAATGGGTGAGAATAACAATTCTGCAATTATTTAAAGGATCTTCAATAAAAGACAATAAGCAAACAAACATTATATTATCTTTCGGTCACCATCCATTTAAGAGTATCAGTTCTTTTAAGTTCTTTTGAAAAAGAGTGTAATGATTGTGAAGATATTATTATAACTTATCAGTAGATTTATATGTCTTCTATATGTTTAGTCCAGCATTCAGTTCCCTTTTTTGTTTATTTCTAGTTCAGTTAAAAGTAACATAGTTTATTCATTAAAAAAGTAAAGGGTACCACCATCTAAATTAACTTAAGAATACCAATCTGTTATTTCCATGGTCTAGAGAAGTTCAATCATTTCAATCAGTCTTTATGAACATGACTCTCTCAAAGCCAGAAACCAGGGAAGTAAATCTCTAATCAGTATAAAGTCTGATGCTGCTCCATACACAATGGATGGGAGGCTCAGGTCATAGGAATAACACGCAGGAATCTTTAAAATGTGTGTAGTTCCCCTTTTACAGTCACGCCATTAACTACCTGCCAGTGAATCTGAATGGTTTAAGTAGGTGTGTAACTAACTGGAAAGTCAACTCATCAAAATAAACAATGTGTAATAGGTTGGGGTACTTAAAGGATTAAATTAAATTGAAAGGCACTTCAACAATGTGACTGTTTGAAATGTGCAAGATGAAGGACTGTTGGCATGCAGCATAAGAACACTCAACCACAGAGTTTCAAGACAATAAAGGCTATCATGGGTTAATCGAGTCGCATGATTTGTTCTTTATCTTACAGCTACTTACACATTTGACAAACAATGAATAGCTTTTATTTCATCCATGTCGCATTATTTTTTGCAAAATCTAATCAAGAATGACAATCGATACTCGATATCGTTATTATAAGAAAGTAGAAGTTCATGCTTGAACGGATCGTTTGCCCGATTCTGCCTATGGACTTCATATCCTCTGATCAATAAGCTATCCTAACCGTAGTCATTCATCACTCAGGACCTTCCATTGTAGTGTTTACCGTAAACAATGTTACAGTAAATTATGAAATGACAGATAAGGAAGCAGTCAGAGGTTTCACTTCCAGAATCGACCACTGCAACAGCATTCTTCACAGCACATCATCCAAAATCCTAAATAAACTCCAGTACATCCAAAACTGCTGCTCGCCTGCTCACCCACTCCCAATCCTGCTCCCGTGACCACATCACCCCTGTTCTCCAGAACCTCCACTGGCTCCCCGTCCCACAATGGATCGAATACAAAATCCTTCTCCTCACTCACAAAGCCCTCCACAATCAGGCCCCCTCCTACCTCACCGACCTGCTTCACCACCACACTCCATCCCGCCGGCTCCGCTCCTCTGATGCCAACCTCCTGTCCCTTCCACTCAGGACCAAGCACCGGACATGGGGTGACATAGCCTTCTCCATATCTGCCCCCTCTCTCTGGAACTCTCTCCCCAAACACATCCGAGACTGCACTGACCTTTCCATGTTCAAATCCCAAATCAAAACCCACCTTTTCAAAACTGCTTTTAATGTGTGACCATTATTGTGGTTTTTTTAATGTTTTTAGTGTATAACTTTTATATTTGATGATTTTAATGTAAAAGTCCCCCCCCCCCAGCAGAGCACAGCATAGAAGAGGACACTGGCTAAGATCCCCTGGTAAGAAATATGAAGAAGCTTTCTGCTGACAAAGGATCTGGCTTTCTTTCCTCAAGAAGAAAAGTCTTGACTGAGCCTTTTTAAATACAGCATCAGTGTTCTTTTTCCAATTTAATTAACTGTCCAATTGCACGATAATGTCCTGCATGGGTGTGGTGCTGTAACATAAAAGAAAAAGAAACCAAAAGAAACTACAAAGGTCTGTGGTGAGAGGAGATCTGCCAACACATGACTGGCGCACAATGGAATGGGCACACCACGCCTAGATGTGTCTAATGCCACTGATGACTCTCCAATTAATTAAAGTACCTGGTGATGCTGTTCTTTTCCTTCACCCATTTGGGACTGCACTGCTAGAACGATGTGTTATACAGTGCTAGCTCTTACTTCCTCCTCAACACTAACCATGACACGTTGTCTATTCAAAACAATGAAGATTATTAAATTGTGCTCAGGACAAAATACTGAAATGTACTGAAATAAGTTTCCAGACACTTGTTCTAAAAGGCAATTTATCAACATATTTTTACATCAATATTGTGATTAAGCCACAAACTAACATCTGTTGTCATCTGTTGGTGTGACCTGTCCAATGATTTCCTGTTCGCTCTCAGGACTAGAACCCGCAGAACAGGGAACCCTTGTTGAATGTGGCGGACAATGTTTCACACTTTACATTCACCTTTTCTCTGTTGAAGTATTGCATTACTCAACGACACTAAGACGGAGGTCCTAGTTATTGCTCCAGAGGAGTTTGTCCCCATGATCAGGCAGATTATTAGTCCACTCTCCTCTGCTGCCCATTGCAACCTGCGCAATCTTGGGATTTTCTTTGATCGATCCATGTCGTTTGACCCTCATGTTAAGCAGCTGTCCAGGTCATGTTTCTTCCATATAAGAAATATCAGTAAACTGAGATCTGTAGTATCAACACCTGAATTAGAGATGATCATACACACATTTATCTCTTCTCGCATTGACTACTGTAACTCACTTTTCCCATC
The DNA here is from genome assembly GCF_949748355.1 of Melanostigma gelatinosum. NCBI lineage: Eukaryota > Metazoa > Chordata > Actinopteri > Perciformes > Zoarcidae > Melanostigma > Melanostigma gelatinosum. The sequence goes on along the minus strand of NC_136654.1, from coordinate 8,310,867 downwards.
ACTCAGTGTATCTGCTCTTAACCGTCTGCAGGTCATCCAAATCGCTGCCGCCAGATTACTCACCAGGACAAATCGACGGTCTAACAACACCCCCGTACTCCGATCTCTCCACTGGCTTCCTGTAGCATCTAGGATACACTTCAAAATTCTCACCATCACTTACAGAGCACTTCACGGTCAGGCTCCGGCTTATGTAGCTGATCTACTTCGCCCCTATTCACCCGCCCGCACTCTCAGGTCAAACGCTCTCGGTCTTCTGTCAGTCCCACGCACACGATTTAAGACCCGTGGTGACCGAGCCTTTGAGGCAGTGGCCCGAGGCTCTGGAATGCTCTGCCTGCAACTCTACGCCTCGCAGATACTGTGAATACTTTTAAAAAAACAGCTCAAAACCCACCTGTTTAGGCTGGCGTTTGAGTAAAAACCCATGTCCTAGACCTGCTCTTAAAATATGTTTTAACATTTTATCTTATTATTTATTTTTTTATTTTTTATTTTTCTCTGTGTATGTAATTTATTGACCCGAGGGTCACATTGTGTTTTTTATTCTTTTAAATATCTGCTCTGTTAAGCCCTTTGTGATGTTATGTCTGTGAAAAGCACACTATAAATACATTTCATTCATTCATACATTATGTGCTTTGTAATTGCTGCATGCTAAGTTAGGAGTGTTTGCTTTACAGATTAACAGATAAATAGAACCTCTAAATACAAAAAATGACTCACTACTTGCGTGTCAGAAATTGCTCAATACTACAGATGTACCAATCCCACTTTCCCCAAATCCAAAATTCACATCAACCAAAAGAGTGTTCTTTGCAGGATCTGAAGGCTACGGTGAGCCTGCTCCTCGTGCCCCAACAGCGAGATGTCCCTATCAGTGTTATGTCAAAAGGGTTTCTAGGTTTCAGGAGCTCTGTAGATTCACTACATATCCATGTGCTCTCAGGAGAAAATAGTGGATTTTATGCCTTCTCAAATTATTTATTAGAAACTTGGTCAAAAATACGCTCCATTTGAGGAGCCTTTTGTGAACACTTTCTGAGGCTGAGGTTGGCTGTGTATTTTTTTTTTTATTCGCCGTGCTGCACTTTCAAAGGAATGTTAATTCACAACCAAGTTCCTGGTTGTTACTGTAAATGCTTCACGTCTTCCTCCTTCTGGCATGACACCTTTAACTGGTTGAACTAGTGAAGTGAGGTAAAGGTCGTTTCCATGTTAATGCGATAAGAAACATACACATAGAATAGAAATAGCTTTTCTACTGTGATTTCTAGTTGTAAATATTAAATCTAGCTCCTTTCGTCCTCTGGGTTTTGATACATTTCCAACTTACTGATTGAAGCATCTTTTTGTTCTGAAAACATTAAACCAACTTCCTTCCCACTACCACATATTTGTATTGAATTCATTGTTTATATGTTTCATTTAGTTTTTAAAAAGTGTATATTTTTGCATAAATGAGCACAGAATAGACTACAGTGAGAACAAGAGAACAAGAGGAAACTACCTGGTATATAATAATAAGAATAAAGATTAAATACCATTAAAATAAAACGCATTAGAAGTTAAGTACAACAAATGGATGACATTAATTCAAGGCTGGTATATACCATTGCTGAAACAATATACTAAATAATAAGACAAGTTTCTTTGATATGTTGACATCTGTTGACTAAACTTGATCGAAATGATTATATTGAAGAAAACACTTTCTTTGTAGTTTGAGTGTCTTTGTTTCAGTTTCTGCTCTGTGCTACATGTTTATACATTAGGTTTATGATGTACTAAAAATGAAATGGTAATCATTAACTTTATTTGTTTGAGCATCTAGTGTGTAGGGTTTCGTGACAGCTCATGACACTCAGGAACACAGTAAGAGGGTTCATTTAAATGCTTGCTTGTTGCTCAATGATGCATGCATTTAGGTTTGTTTGGTAACAGCCGCTTTCTTAACTCCGTCCTGAATAGGACATTTGATAACGTTTTAATCTCCTTCCTTACCGTATCTCTGACCCTGGAAACTGAATCTGAGAGAAACAAAACCTGCAACATGACCTGAGCCACGAGCAAAGGCAGAGGCGGGACATCTTCCAGGTGCAAGATAGTCCAAGAATCTGAGAGCTCCAAAAATCTACAGCATGTGAATGAATTAAATTACCTCTACTGGACTCATATTTAATCTTCAACTTTAACACAAATGAGGAGTTTGAACAATTGAGGTTGCGAGGAAACTAGGCGCGTGTCGCCTTTCCTTTATTCAAGTAACAAATATGTAACTGGCAGGAAATCAAGTCGCTTCAGAGATCTAATCTGTGCCATCAATCACGTCCATGTACCTGCACACACCCTGCAAAGAATGTTTTCACAGAAATTTGAGTGACTGCTGGTGGCTTAATCTAGCAAAATAATCTGGCAGCCTCAGTGAGCACCATTTCCTTTGACCCTTTGACTTTTGTGTGATATACAATTACTTTTTATGTCTTTTCATGACATACATCTTTATAACAATTTTTGAAATATATACTATGACTGTCACAGCTCTGCCACTTCTATCTAGTTTTTTCCACCTTTCACTCACCCAATCAGTTCATTCAGTGCACCTGCCAGTCACACTCACCTCATCAGCTCATTACTCTCACCTGCTCACTCTGCCTCCTTCACTATTTAAACGCCTGCCTCACACTGCCTCACTGCCAGATCATTCTCTGCTTTCATGCAATACTTTCCCGCATACATCCATGGACTGATTCCCTGTTGCCGAGCCTGCCTGTTTCGGACAACCTCGCCTTGCCTCTGCCCTGGTAACTCGCTCAGCCTTCTGTCCTTGACCACGAGAATCCTGTCGCTGTTTTCCTGGGAATATTCTTCCTGTGGTGTGTGTTGAAGAAATTAAAGAATTCAAGTCAAACTATTCCTGGTATTGTCGTACTGCTCCTGGGTCCTTACTACACCTGTAACAATGACATTTTAATGATCACGCCATATAGTGGGAATTCTGTAACGCTCATTAATTGCAGCAGACAACAAACCAACATTCACCCCATCCTGGTCCATGTTAATCTGGTGTTATCCTGTCTGCTGCTGTGTCAGTAAAAAATATGTGTTTAGATGGTCTTTGCAAAGTTAAGAGGAAACCGCTGCTGTGTTGAAACGGTTTTCTTTAAGGCAAAAAACTGTGAATAAAGGTTTCTGCAAAGAGCAGATAAAACGCCTTCCTGTCTTGTTTAAGGAAGTGTCCAAGGCAAGATGATGACGTGCCTTTTCTTTGTCTCCATTGTGTGTCCTTGCCAGCTCAGCTGAAAGGAACAGGAAGCTGTTTTGAGCATAAATGACCATGCATTATGACTGGTTGTTCAGAGCATTTCTCACAGATAACAGCGATGTTTCTGTTAGACTGTTCTCTCTGTCTACGGACAAATAAATTATCATGGCAACTTTGTTCATTTGTCAGACTCTGTCTTATTTGATATTGACTAAAAATCCTCCACTTTCTTCTCCCGACTAGTCTTAGGAATTTTCCACAACACTGCTTTGTGATAAATTATCCTCCCTTCCCCCTCCAAAACCAAGAGAAAATAGTTTAATGTGGTCGTAACAGTAGTAAATTATGGGAATTGTGTTCTTTTTTTTTTTTTACTGCAACACTCTTGCTTCATTGATACACTGATTTGCCGACTAGCATTTTCATTCTTGGATGAAATTAGTTTGAACAATTTATCACCCTCGCTTTCTATATTTCTGGTATTATTAAAGTATTAGTGCAGATTTCTATTCCCTTTCGGATCATAACATAACCCGGTCATTGTTGATTCAATTGTTAAGTGATGCTGGCAGCTTGCAGCAACCACACAACCTTCTAAGGACAACAGAAAATGAGATCCACACTCCATGCATTGAGAAACTTTATATTTTCAACCTTCATTATACATGATTGGTTACTTCTTATATGATAGATGATTAGAACCCCAACAAAGAAACTAAGGATACACTCGATAAACTTCTTATATAGTGAAAACAACAAAAGTCAAGTGATTTCAGCTTCAGCATGCTGCACATCTACAGTTATAAAGCAGGATTACTTCAATTTTCAGCAGACCACAAAAACAGAACACAAGGAAAAGGCCTCTCTAATAGAAACACAATCTAAAAGCAAATGTATGTTGAGTGATTGTTAGAATATGGATCATCTTTGAACGCCCTACACCAGAGTTTTGGCTGTCAGCAAACTGACTAGCAGGGTCACCAGTGAGGCCAACTGGCCTGAGGCACTGCTCGGATTCACCCTTCTGGCTGTAAGAGAAGAATTAAAGTTTAGAGTACATCAAATGTATGCATCAAGATTAGTGTTATCAAAAGAGCAAAAGTCATGAGGAGATAAGAGGGTTTTACCTTTCCGATTGAGCGGCATGGTAAGTGGTCCTATTGAGATGCCCGTCATGGCATGCTGGGATACGTCCCTTGCAACTCGGTTGTGGTGGCCTGGGTAGCAGTGCTGCATGAAAACAACATTAGGGGTTTCTGTTAACGCACCTTTTGATAATCTATCCAAACTCATTACGAACGCACACAAACACAGTAGCACTTACAGCAGTGCAGTTGTTGTGTCTCAGAAGACACAGGTGGACCTGGCAGTGCAGGTAGATGGATGAAAAGTTGTTAAAGGTGAACATCTTGAAGGAGAATCGGGCCACCGTGGAGATGCCGTTCGCAACCAGCTCTACTGTACCATCTGCTGGGTTCGGACACCTGGAGGGAGATAGAGGTTACAATGTTACCAGCTGGACTATAAAATAAACAGGGTTAAGTTGTGAAAGTGAGGAAGGGTGGAGCGAGTGAAGAGAGGCCCTTCAAGAGTAAATCATTTTCTGGGTAATCAAGAACCAGTGATCAGAATGCTAAACTACATGAAGTTGCAATAGCTTGTTTACTCTTCATGTATGAGATCCCAGCGGACAGGGTAGCTGGCGTCGTTGACTGGCGTGGCCCAGCAAGAGTCCATAATGGTGGAGATCTGCCTTGCATCGACTCCTTCTGTCCGAATCTCCACATATAGCCTCTGGTCAACTATCATTTCTATGTTCCTGCCACTGGCCAGGGGATAGCGGAAGCCAGCGTCCTGGTAGGGGATCATTCTCGTAAGATACTGTCCATGGCCTGATGGAAGCTTCTTTCTCACAATGCTGCAAAAAAACAACAAAGAAGTTGATTGCACTTGAGAAGGACCAATTCACTGGCTTGCTCTTGGTAACAACGTCTTGTTGACAATCTTTGACACATTCACATTTACAGAACAGGGACAGTTTTTTTTCTTTTCTTTTAACTTTTCTTCGTATTGTTGGTTGAAATGGCAAGTTTATTGATTGCATTGGGTGCAGAATGTGGGTAGTGGAGAAATTACACAACATTTATGACAACAAAGGGCTAAATTATAACTAACTATTTTCAGTCTTTGTCATCATCGAGCATCACTGTCGCAGAAGATAAATACTCAAAAAAGGTTTGAGGTGCAGATGTAGCACTGTTTAATATATGGTCCTGTTATTTAAAAGATAAATATTTTAACATATGTCATGACGTATCACTATGGACATATGTTCACCATAAGAAGGATTGTGGTAATTGTATTCAGTTAGCATAAAACATGTAAAGTAGATGGTGTTGTTATTGTTACCTCTCTACAGGGTTGATGCCCACATCCATAGACAGGGCCTGGGTCAGATGGTATTCACAGCAGAAACGCAAATGAATGTTCCTCTTGCGGCTGATTATCCCTCCATGAGGGTCCACGTCACCCTGGATGGTGTTCTCATAGATAAAATGGGTTCCATTGCTCTTAAAATTTAAATGACAAAATGGTAAACTTCAGTAAGTTGCTTGTACTTGTAATATGTCTGATGGAGCACATTAATGTCTAAAATGGACTGTACCCTGAGAGCTGTGCCACACAGCTGGTCGTCATTGTTAAAGCGGAACACCAGTCGTCCGTCCTGGAGAGTCCCATTGCAGGAGTCATCTCGGAGGTGGAGGGCGCTGGAGTGGAAGCCAGCTTCAAACAGCTGGCAGCGCGACACAGACATGGTGCCTGAACTACTGGAACAATTGATGGACGAGTCTACGTATATGAGAGAGAGCTTTAAAAACAATCTGCAGTGTTTGTAGCTAATCTCATAGTTAAAGCTGCACTCATCAATATTTTCCTGTATTAAATAACTACTATATGTAATTTGAAATGTGTTGCTCATAGTGACAAACCCACTGAGTTGTGACTCACAGATATTGTAACAATCCTAATGGTTTATATTGACCATTTAAATCATTTTAACGCTGTTTCCATGAAATCATGTTTCGTCTCTCATTTTGGCATTGTGCACGGTTCACAATACTGCAATACCCATTCAGATTGGCTGAATTCATTTAAAATTGACGCAGAATTTAAAAGTGAATTGGTTTAAGTTGCAGATTGCACTTTTTTCAAGACCGTAATCTTTAGCTTCCACATGCCGTCAGTCGTGCACAAACAGAGTTCTAAGCTCTGGGATTGGATATTATGGCAAGATAACGATGATAAACCGACACCTGAGTGGATATTATTGTTCCGTGGTCTTACGTTGGCGTATATTTCACAAACAATAAAATTGTACTGTGAAGCAATTTCTACTTCTCATCTTACACATATCACATCCGGAATCTTTAAAACAAAGCAGTGTTTTAAATGGAGCTGCCCTCACCGTAGCTCTCATTGTTGGGCCGATGGTGATGTTCATCACAGAAGCAGCCGTGTACACCGCGCTTCTCACCACACCACTCATACTCTGTGCAGTCCAGCTGTTCGCAGGGGTCTGACTCAGCTATGGAGATTGTGGGGAAAGGATGAGACAAAGAGTGACGAAACAAGTAAAAAACTACCTTTTTCCACAGGTAGGACAAATGCTAAAGTTCTGTTAAACTAAGGATTATATCTCTCCTTCATTATTTTGTCTGTTCATTAGCCCAGTGTAAACTTACCACACAGCAAAGCAGAGCGCCACTCAGGGATGTTTAACCCCAAGACAGAGCAGGTGCTCTCGTAGGCGGAGACTGCAGAACACAGCATGCCATTGGCTGGAGTGGAGAGGCAGAGGTCATAGACACAGGAACTGAAAAATGGCTGTGGATCAGAGTGCAGGTGACATGCACTGAATGGACCGCTACTGTTGGTGATGACACTACAGTGCTCAGAGTATTCTTCCATATAGGGACAGTCATCCAATCCATCATCACTCCTTCCATCAGTGGATCCACATCTAGAAAATAGATGATTTGACTTTGTTTATTTTGACATATTTTTCCATCATATGTCTATTGTTGTGTCTTTATGTCGTGAAGGATTGTTAACCCTGCAAGTTATTTTCATAACATCTCACCCTGGTTGGCTTGTGGAGGATTTCCAGCTGTGTCCAAAGTGATTGTCATTTTGTGCCAAAGTGCCATTGGGCAAGACTTTGTCATCTGAACGATCCCTGTTGAAGTTTCCACACATGCCTGTGACTCTATTTTGATGGTATTGGGCCAGTCTGACCAGTAAAGTGCTTCGGCCGTCAAAGTGAACTTTCAAGTCAATGGCGTCGACCACGATGTAGCTTCCCTGTCTTACTACCTGAGCTAATGTTCCCACAGTGGTGGGAAGAGACACCTCACTTCCATTTACCTGGAAGGAAGAGAGATCAGAGAGAGACGGACAAGAAGGGAGGAGGCACTTGTTAGTAATTATATTTACAATACAGAGATACAGAAAGCTGTTCATCTTGCAAGTAATGAAGAGCTTACCTTTACTCTTTTGTTGGGTCCAATCCTGACATGCACACTCTCTAGTTGATTTGAGAGGTATACATCCACTGCTGACACAAACGACACACGGTTGTTGCCACGGTGATTATTGGTGGCTACTACCTGAAAGTGTTTCTCATTGATGCCGGAGTTCACACTCTCAGTAATGATGTAAGAGCATGTGCCCTGGAAATGGGCCAGTGCCCCATCATAGGTGATGTAGTGTGGATCACCCGTAACAGTGCAAGTAGACATCTCATCTAAACAGCCCAGCTGGCCATTTATGATGGTGCACTCTTGTGTAGAAGTGCAAGATGCAGCAGAACAGCGCAGGTCATTGGGAGCATGGCATTCACACCGCTGGGAGCAACCCTCTGTCCAGAAGGATTCACCAGCCTGTAACATGTGAGAAAAACAGATGCAATAAAAATGATAATGTGCTACAACTACAGTTGGTCAAGGTACAATATGACAGTTGTGACACAATATATGTAGCACAATAAAGTAGAAAATAATTGGTTCTCTGTCAACAGTATTTCTAAATGTCTTGTTACTTGATCATTTTAGGCAAATGAGGATCGCTTTTTATTGAGCACACTGATGCTGGCTGATTAAAAAAGGAGACAAAAGGATTCTGATATCTGTGATATAAGAGAGTTGCTTGACCAAAGTGAAATGATTATGTGCAAATAAATCACAGAGACTGTCAGATGAATTATTCGGGCACAGTGATACAAATCTGGTTTCTTATCCATTTAGAGCTATATGACTTACATTATAGTAGAACCCGTCATATTGGCAGCCACAGCTTTCCACGGGGACACATCTTGTCCCACTCCTGAGAAAACCTTCATTACAGAAACATCCCTCAGAGCAGACCTGCTCACAGATGGCATCAACGCTGCTGGCACAGATGTGACCACAGTCGGTACCACACAGCTCATAATGGCTGTTGGCGGGACAGTCAAGTCCTTCATGAGAGAGGAATTAAATGATGCATGTCAGATGGTTGAAAATGATTCAGTAAATTAACATAGCCTACACGTAGATGCAGTAGGTCGAGACTTCTTTGATTGTTTCCTCGGCTGTTTAAATAGTGGATAAACAACACATTGACTCGTTGACTTACTGCAGGTGGTGTTCTGTCTCCAAGGGTAGATTCGAACATTAGCAGACTGACAGGCAGTGACATACGTCTGAATGGCTCTGCACAGAAGATCTTGGCCTTCACTTCCCGACACACAAACATCAAACACGCAGTCCCTGAAATATGGCGCTGGGTTCACCTCCTCATGGCAGAAGCTTAAGGGGCCGTCAGATGCCTGAATCACCTGACATTGGGCTCTAGCAGGTAGCTCATTGTTGCATTGTGGGCAGGAGGAGCCACACCCATCACTGCAGGTGTAGTTGCTTGCCACTTTCCAGGCTGTCCCAAACTCCTGTGGAGTGGTAACCATCATTCCAGATGGGGTGTGGAAGTCATCATTTGGATTTCCATTGAAGTTTCCACAAAGTCCACATGTTTTTTGTCTGTAATGAAGACAATAATTAAATACACACAGAGTCAAAAATATGTTTATACATTGAAGCTACATGATTTAAACATTTGTAATAAAATATCTTTCAGAATGTAAACTAAAGCATTCAAACATGGGCTGCAGTAAATGGCAGTTACCTGTAACTTGGAGGTACAGAGACAGACACTGTACTATATCCATCGTACATGACCCTCAGGCCAAACTCAGCACTGACATATGTGCGAAATCCACTTGCATAGATTGCAAGACTTCCATTCAGGAGAATAGGTAAGCTTTTAGTTACTCCGTTCACCTTTAACAATGTACAAAGAAAATTGGATTAACAATCATAGATTTGTATTTTTGTTGCAACTATATGGTGCTTTTAAAAATGATAGTTGCAAACCCAGCATAGATTAAATATAGAGGGAAGGTCAGGAGAAAGAATATCTCTAACTATTCAGAATTTGTGTAACTCACCTGTACCACACCACTGCTCTCCCTCGACATGTGCACTCCATAGCCCCCGACATTCACAAAAACTTCTGCTGTGATTGAAACTGGCCGCCCTCTCCACGGCTCATTCTTAGCTTCCACAGAAAATTGGTGAAGCCCATGAGTGGCATTACAAAGGGTCGCCAAAACATAGCGGCAGGTTCCCTGGAAGTCATAGGCCTTGCGATCAAAGGTGAGGTAGTGGGGGTCACCAGAGGCAGAGCAGGTGCCATGAGGGTTGGGATGGCAGCCAAACTCACCCGCCACCACACGGCAGGACTCCTGGGGACCACAGGCGTTGGAGATACAGTGGACTGCCCCAGTAGTGCCATTACAGGAACACAAGCTCTGACATTCCTCACCATCCCAGAATCGCTCTCCTCCTCGCCGATAGCGTCCTTGGTGATGGCATCCGCAGGCTGTAGGTCGCACACACTGGTTGCCATTAAGGATAAAACCATCATCACACTGGCACCCATCCTGACACACAGTGTCACAGACGAAAGGGAAAGAGAGGCTGGGGCAGGTGGAAGGACAAGAACTTCCACAGACTTCATGATGGCTGTTTTGGGGGCAGGTTTGCTCTAGAGACGAAGACAAAATCAATTAATTTCGCAAAGTCATTTACATTATATCAAAACAACCTACACCAAAAGGGGGCACAGTGCTTACCACAGTGAGTTGCATTCCTCCAGCGTCCAAGGGCAAAGCCCTGCTGTTGACACATCAGTGCATAATCTCGTAGGACCTCACATAGTGCTGATGCTGGATCTCTAGAGGCTCTAAGGATCCCCACACATGCATTCACATGCTGCTGGGAGTCCTCCATGGCCACGCATTGGGCAAACGGCCCACGTGGTGAGCCAAGAATGCCACAGTACTCACGGGAATTGTTATGTGTTGTAGAGTCATGATTTACACTTTCCACACATTGTGCAGCGAGAGAGCCGTCCCGCCAACTGTCCCCAAAGTCCTGAGGGCTGGTGACCAGAATGCCGTTGGGTGTGCGGAAGTCGTCACGTGGCTGGCCATTGTAATTACCACAGAGTCCACCTAATGAACCGTTGTAGATACCAGGTGCAGTGACACGCACAAAGTGAGGCCAAACTGTCTGCACAGTTACACCAAAGGAAGTGCGAATGATGATACTGTGAATGCTGCTCTGGTAGATTTGGATTCGGTTGGATGCCGAGCTGAATGGTAGTCTTATCCGCTGACCGTCAACCTAAAGGGCCATTTGAACAGTAGATCAAATTACTTTGTAGTTCACAAGATTTAAACAAAGGTATGTGCTGTTAAATATTCAGAAGAAACGATTAAATCATTAAAGAACCTAAAACAGTTGTAATAATATTCATATTACTAAACTTTCTCACGTCAGCAATCCTTTTGTCAAATTTGTCTTCATTAGAGTTCAGATGCCTAACTTTTAAAATGTTGGATGTAACACATCGGAATCTGTCTTGTCAAAAAAGTTCCAATCACTTACCTCTACTCTGCTGATCGCCATCTCAATAGACACGTGTGTTCCCTCTGCCTCAAACTTTAGCAACCTGGAAAAACCCTGCTGGCCTCTGGGCAGTTTTTCTGCTGTCACCACAAAATGTGGGAAACTAGACAATCCCATTACTTTGGCAAGGGTCAATCGACACGCCCCAGGATACAGGTATGTCAAACCATCAAACGTTTGATATGACACTGGGCCTTTTATCCAGCATGTTCCATAGCTGTTAGGTCTGCATCCTCTTTCTCCCTCCTCCACACGGCATGATTCAAGTGGACCACAACCATGGGAACGGCAAGTCATGGAGCCATAACTGCAGCTACAACGTCTCCCACAGTCGTTGTCTAGTATTACAGTTTCTCCAGAGCGGTAGTAGCGACCCTCAAAGCTGCAGCCACACTCAGCATGAGGGATGCAGACCCCACCACTAAGTATGTAGCCTGAATTGCAGATGCAGCTCTCCTGGACAGGAAGAGGGCAGTCGAAGGTAGAATTGGGGCTGACACAGGTAGCTGGACATGCTGTGCCTCGCGGCTCAAAGTGGCTGTTTGCTGGGCATTGGATTTCTAGACAAAAGAAAACAAGATGTATCTTGACATCATGACAGCCCAAGGATTATATGAAATAATGTTTTTGACTGACAGACATACCACAGAAGCCTTGCCTCCTCCAGCTTGGCAGCTGTACACCATTCTGTTGACACCGACTTGCATACACATTTAGGGCTTGGCACAGAATGGGTTGATATCCTTCTCCTACACACAGATCATACACACAGCTTTGCAAAAAGGTCTGTGGGGGAAGTTGTTGATGGCAAGCGGCAAAAGGTCCAGAAGTGCTCTGGAGGATACCACAATGAGCAGTATTGCTGTATAAAGCTGTCTGAGCCTCAGTACAGGCAGCACAGCTCAGACCTCCACACTGTGCCTCACAACCAGGCTCATTGTCTCCCAATGCTTTCCAGCTGTTGGCAAAATCCACATCAGAGCTGACAACTTGTCCTTGGCGGGTTTGAAAGTCATCCCTGTGATCATTGTTGAAGTTTCCACACAGGCCACATGTTGCATTCTGGTAAGTGTAGGGCACCCTGATCCGAACATAATGATTTGTGTCATAAGACACCTCCAAGCCAAAGTCAGTACTGACGATCACAGAAAAACCTGACTCGTAAACCTGGACCGTGCCATTGTTGAGAGAGAATGGAGTGTCTGCGAAGATGCCATTAACCTGTAAACACACCAACAAGCAAAGACATAGTTGTAAAAATATGAACAAAATTAATATATCACAGTAAGTGGAGACTTATTTCTTAATACCAACCTTAACTGCACCACGACGTCCCTTGACAAGCTCAATGGTTTCATTATAGACAAACACTTTGACCAGTCGTGTCCAGGAAACACGAGTGCTGCCCCGATGCTCGTTCTTGCCCTCTACTCTATAGTAGGGCAACCCACGACCACATTGCTCAGAGAGAACATAAGTGCAGGTGCCTTGGAAGTGAAACACTGTGTTATCGAAGGTATAGTAATGTGGATCACCACTAATGGTGCAGGTGCCTCTCCGCACCGTCTGGCAGCTGAACTGAAAGGCAGTAGGTTGGCAGATTTGGGAAAAGGAGCAGCGTTGGTTGTGACACTGCAGGCCTGCTGAGGTGCAGGTGCACTTCTGTGCACAGGTACTGTCACTCCAGAATGAGTCACCAAGCTGCACGGATTCATCTTCAGAAGAAAGAAAGGAAAAGTTCACTTCACGGAATAGAGTGAAACGAGTCGACACGATTACTTTTGCATTATCAGACATTCGACTTGAATTCTTTGTGGACAATGTTGCCTTTGTTTTCATAATAAACAGTAGAACGGTGACAAAAATTAGGGGATAAAGAAGAGGATGCCTTGCAAGAAAAGTCGCCAGCCGCCTTCAACTTGAGACATTACATTGTCGTGGTCAGCGCTTGCCTTTTGAGAACTACTTTGGCATGAAATGAAAAAACTTAACTTGCAATTCAATTATATGTCACCATATTGTAATGTAATAGCAGTATGTACATTATACTCAGCTGTCTGCAGCAAAATACATTGTTTATTTCGTTCAACAAACACTTAATACATATCTCCATGGAGTGGTGAACACATATCCACATTACTGTAAAGAACTATATGGTGACCACCCTCTGGTTCTGATCTTACCATTGTAAGTACAGCCTCCTGATCCATGGTCTGTCCGGAAAGCCCAGCGACCGGGCACATTGACATTGCTGCTCAGGCGGAAATTTGAGTTACTGCCTGATGCATTGTTAGAGAATGATCCAGGGATGGTGAAATGGTGAGTGGAGTTCACTGTGTCATATCCAGCCTGGAAATACATGTCACATAAATACAAGTAGTTTTATTTTTTGTTTTTGCACATCTGCATTCAGGTTTAAGTAAGTCATGGCCACTTTTACATTGTAAGTCACATATCATTGTAATGCCTCTCACCTGTATATTTTGGTTTGTTGAGGCTATTATCCCATAATTCATCAGCACAAATGAGTACTGGCCACCAGAGATCAAGACTGCTTGAACTGTTGTTTGCTGACAAAAAATTACTTGTGGTTATTATCGTAAATATATGTTGTAATAGGTCAAATACACGTCATGTGTTTCCTCATTTAGAACAAGATAACTTACTGTTCCAGTGGTGGGATAGTAGGCCACCTCATACCATGTTGCAACAAAGACCCAGTTGGCATTGAAACTCAATCCTGGGAAGTAACGATTAATGTCTCGCGTAGCTTGGTGGAGGATGCTGCCACTGGTGTATTGGTTGTAGTAGACCTGACCATTCGCTCTGTTGTCTAAATCTGTCCAGAGTGGAGCAATGACGTCCCTGGATCCATGCAGTGGAAACCTTTGAGGGGTGTAACTTCCCCAACGTGAGTTAAAGGTCAGATGTCCATTGTGGTTCACCTGGAAACAAGTCAACCAGTTCTTACTAACGAAGAATTAGTAACAATATATGTTTCAGTTGAAGTCAAATATAAAGTAGCATTAGTTTAATAGCATAGTGCATTTTTTTTACTTCTCCAATTTATTCATTAGCTCCATTCATTTATTTGTTGCACATTTACAACACAGTTCTTGTGATTTGCTAACCAGATTCCTCCACAAAACATAACATATGGATTTTGTATTTGCTAATATTATATTTACATACATAAATCTGATTATGCGACCGTCCGAAATACAGAAATGGTTGTTGCAGGCGAATGGTAGGAGAACTTCCATCATCTTCGGCAGTGCTTCTTGTTCCGGTAATTGGGTAGAGGGGTCCTAGAAAGAACAACAGATATCACATTTTTAAGAAGCGATGGAATGTCCATCCATGGTGTTTTTTTGTACATTTCTAGATCACCACACCTATCATACCAATGTTTGATACAAAATATGCTTTTTGTGTTATTTGTGTTTTTGTGGACTCTTTTAATCTAATATTCTGACCAACCAAAATAAACCTTTTTCCCAGCAGCCATTATGGCATGTAACAGCAGGAACAGAACATTTGTCAATGAAAACATTAGAAAAGACAGAATTCTCTCAAAGGCTCACTGGCTTTGCTTTCTGGGACAGTCAAAATTACTTTTGTCAAAAAGTTCTAATTTAAAAAGCAATGTAACACCACCTGAAGATCTTGTTTTCTACACCATAAAATCACCGTTGGGCATAGTTGCAGGTGCAGCAAAGTAATCTTTGTACCACATACCAAGTGCAACCAGAGGGTGGCGGTGAAACTCCACCTTTCAACCTTGTATTCATAACTTGTTAACTTGTAAATTAAAACAAAGCAAAGCAATGCCTTGGGTGTGGTACCTCTGCAACCTCCACACTGGCATAGGATGTAAATTGTGTAAGTATGTCTATATAACAATCATAACCAGCAGTATTAGCTGCAATTCAGGGGAAATGGGTATAATCTTGAAGTAATAACTCGAGCAACTGTATGACTGACATTTTAATAGCATGAACAAATTACTAAGAGATTATCTAAACTCCAATTCACCTGCCGTGTGAGGAGTCACCGTACCTATGAAAACAAACATATTTAATTGGATAAAAATCTGTCTGCTTTGCTCACATCAAAAACAAATTCAGTTAGTGAATTTAGGTAAATACAACAAAAATAAAAATGTATTTAATTGATACATCAGCCTGGTATTTGTAACTTATTAACTTGTAGATTAAAGCAAAGCAAAGCAATGCCTTGGGTGTGGTACCTCTGCAACCTCCACACTGGCAGAGGATATAAATTGTGTATTTTGTATCTATGTATGTCTATAGATATATATATATATATATGTACAACAATTATAAACCGCAGTATTAGCTGCAATCCAGGGGAAATGTGTATAATCTTGAAGTAATAACTAGAGCAACTGTATGACTGACATTTTAATAGCATGAACAAATTACGAAGAGATTATCTAAACTTCAATTCACCTGTTGTCTGAGGAGTCACTGTACCTATGAAAACAAACACATAGATATAATTGGATAACAATCAGTCTGTTCTGCTAACATCAAGTCTGTTAGTGAATTTACTGAAATACAACAAAACTAAAAATGTATTTAATTGAAACGGACTGAATTTCATACTTACTTATCAATCCCAAAAGCAGCACAGGCAACATGATTAGATGTGCCATTCTCCAAAGCCACAAATATAAACCTGCCGACCAAATGTATTTAATTAAATTCCAAAAAAACCAACAACTAGAAAGCACTCAGAGACTGCATACCCAAACCAAGGATGCATAGGCATGGACCTTAAATGTGTTATATGGTTTCATAATCGCAAAAGATGTTTGGAGATTTAAATTCCTATTGATCAAGATATACATTAAAATGCCCATTCTACACAAAATTGTCATACATGTGCAGACTTTTTTTAAATATTAATTGACTGCAACTGCAAAAGTTTCTGAAAGTTTCAGAAAAAATGGCACAAAAGTTAAAAAAGACATATCTTACAAAGTTAAGAAATTCTGGAGTTTTAAATATATATATATATATATATATATATATAAATATATATATATAAATATATATATATATGTGTGTGTGTGTGTGTGTGTGTGTAAAATGCTAACAATATCAACCAGGCAGTTTAAAATGAATAACTTATTTTAAAATCAAATCAATGAATTACCTGTTCGCATGTGCTTCTTTGGCTCCTATGCATCACGTCTGTGAGGCTGCAGCACTGCAACAAGGCTTTGTACAGTAAAAGTTGGCACAGACCCATAAATGTGTTGTTTCAATGTTTGCATCAATCGAATGAAATTGCTTCGACATAACTAGTGAACCAAACCTCCCATTGTGCATTTATAATAACACAGATTATCAGAATTGGTTCAGCAAGGAAGTTGTTCGAAAGTTATTTTAGTGTCGATGTACTTGCTTCAAAGTACTGTGGCAGCCGGAGGGGCAACCCCAGAGGGGTAGTGATAGAGGGACGATATTGCCTGACATGGAGGCGGAGCCCCCATGTCAGGGAAGGGAAAAGAGCGCCAAACCACCATCAGCCCAACAAGCAACACCTGAGGAGGAGAGACGAGGGAGCGACCACACCCTATCAGAGGAGGAGGAGGGGACTACAAAAGGGCCCAGGCAACAGGAAACCGGGAGAGAGTAGGAGTGGAAGAAGAAGCAGAAGAAGTAGCTAATCAGAGAAACCCTTGGAGAAGACTGCCTTACCCCTGGATCACCCTGGAACGTCTGACTACCCGCCCGGCTCACGACCCCTGCCTGTACGACTACCCTGCTCCTGCCCGCGCCCTGGACCGTCTGAGGAATACCCGTTGTGCACCGACCCGTGGAATTGGACCCCGACCCTCCCTCTGGAAAGCGGACATTGTGTTCTTGAGTGTCTATCCTACCTCTTTCCCCTCTCTACCTTCAGTAAAAACCTCACTTGAACCGTTTATCTGCCGACTGGTTGTGTTTATTGGTCAGTGTTGTCGTGAAACCCCCTGTCCACCCCGGGGGCTGTCACAACTTGGTGGAGAATGTGGGCACAACCCGGTTCTGGCAACGCTGACCGATAGACCAACCGACCCAGTAAGCATGGCCACCCCGGTGCCATTTCAAGAGCTGCTAGCGGGGCTAATCGCTAGCAACCAAGAAACCCAAAAGCGCCACGAACAAGCCATGCAAATACAAATGCAAATCCTCCAATCCCAGCAGCAACAACAATACCAACAGCAAAGCCAAATGGAGAAATATATGGAATTGCAAACAGAACGCGCGGAGGCCATGCAAAGCGAAATCCAGGGCATGTTACAAAACCAACAGGAGCAACATACCGTGGAGAAAGCCAATCCAGCGCGCTTCCTGCTCAAACAAACGGCAGCGGACGATGTTGAAGTTTTTTTCCAAATATTCCAGACAACGGCACTCCGCGAGAAATGGCCAGAAGATCACTGGGCAGAGTTAATAGCCCCCTTTTTGATCAATGAAACGCAAGTAACGTATCAGGACTTAGAGCGCGCTGGAAAAGTTGACTTCCGGGTTTTGAAAGCGGAAGCGTTACAGCGATGCGGGGTCACGCTGTTCTTAAAGGCCCAACGATTTCATGACTGGTCATATGACGCCTCACTTTCTCCGCGAGCCCAGATGCATGAGATCAAAAGGATTACGACGGCCTGGCTACACGCAGAGCCAACCGAGGTGTCGCCCACCGATCGCGTGGTCATGGACAAATACATCAGATCACTCCCGTATGAGGCAAAAAAATTGGCAGGCCAGAGAAACCCCCGAAACATCGAGGACCTGGTGGAAATAATGGAGGGTTACCAAGCCGCACAAGCTTTAGTGCGTGGGGGAAGAAACCAGACATTAGAGGGGCACACCCGCAAAGAAAAAATTAAAAAGGAGGAAAATAAATATGTGTCTCCCTCCTTCCCCCCAGGCTTTCCCCGACGTCGGCCGGCGTTTGGACAGGAAGAGAGGAGGTGCTACCACTGCGGCGAGATCGGGCACATCGCCTGGGAATGCCCTCACCGCCAGGACGCGCCCATGCCCACGGCCAGTGAGGGGAGTCGCCCATGCGGCTTGATTACAGGATGCTGGGCCACTCACGAGGACCACATGCCCCTCACCCCTGTCAAAGTCAACGGCCGCGACGCCTCAGCGATGGTGGACTCCGGGAGCGCCATTACATTGGTGAGACCCACGTATGCTCAGTACCCGCTCCTAACAGGCACCCGAGCGGTCACGTGCATCCATGGGGAGACCCGCGAATACCCCACCACCGCCCTAGAGATCTACACGACGAGGGGTAGATACATCGGCACTGCAGGAGTCGTGGAAGGACTCCCCGTAGAGGTGCTCGTCGGCCGAGACCTGCCCGTGTTCCAGGAGCTTTGGCGCAGCCTGGTGGTGAAACAAGGTACGACCCCTCCCCGAAAGTACAAAAAGAAAGCCATCTGTGGGCTGGGGGAGGAGATCTCCACCTCTCCCCTATCGGAAGGAGTCGCCAGTGCCGTGGCCCGGGCGTTGGTGGAGGCCACCCATCCCAACCCCGATGACGTCTATGCCACAGCCATCGAGAACGACGGACCCTCCAGCCCCAGTGAGCCCGAAGGAGAGGCGCCGCCCATCCCCGAGGAAGCAGATACCCCCTCCCTCGACGAAGAGGAGCTGGCCGGGCTGTTTCCCCAGGACCCGGAGGAGCCCATCTTACCCGGGCCCCTCACAGGGAGGTTTGGGACGGCCCAGTTGGAGGACCCCAACCTAGCCAACGCCCTTCGGCAGGTGGCCGCCGTAGACGGACGACCACTGGACGGGGTAAGAGACCTCCCTCCCACACATTTCGCCATATATAACGGGCTCCTATACCAGGTAGTAATGAGGGACGGGGCCCCCCTCAGGTTGTTACTGGTGCCACGTCCTTTTATACCCTCTGTCCTACAGTTAGCCCACTCCCATCTCCTAGGTGCCCATCTAGGAGTGGAGAAAACCCTGGAAAGGGTGAGGGCCAGGTTCCACTGGCCCGGAATAAAAAAGGCCGTCGAAGATTACTGCCGGAGCTGCCCCGAATGTCAACAAGTGGCCCCACAACCCCATCACAGAAACCCGCTGGTGCCCCTGCCGATCATCACCGTCCCCTTCAGCAGGATCGGGATGGACCTAGTGGGGCCCCTACCCAAGACCAACAGGGGACACAGGTACATCCTGGTTATTGTTGATTACGCCACCCGGTATCCCGAAGCCATCCCCCTACGCTCCATGGCCACCAAGGGCATAGCCAGGGAGCTTGTGATGTTGTTTTCCAGGGTCGGAATACCGGAGGAGATTCTCACCGACCAAGGGACCCCGTTCATGTCTAGGATCATGAAGGACCTGTGTGGCATGCTGAAGGTGACACAACTGAGGACGTCGGTGTATCACCCCCAAACGGACGGCCTAGTAGAGAGATTCAACCAGACACTGAAAAAAATGCTGAAAAAGACCATGGACCAGGACGGTAAGAATTGGGACCAACTGCTGCCATTCCTTATGTTCTCCATTAGAGAGGTGCCCCAGGCGTCTACAGGATTCTCGCCCTTCGAGCTCCTGTACGGTCGACGACCCCGGGGACTACTCGACCTGGCCAAGGAAGCCTGGGAACACCAACCCTCCCCCTACCGCACCATGGTGGACCACGTCGAGGAGATGAGGGTGAGGATGGCATCACTCTGGCCCATAGTCCGAGAACACATGGCCGAGGCACAGGCGGCCCAAGCCCGCGTGTACAACCGGGGAACACAACCCCGAGTGTTTAACCCAGGGGATCGGGTGTTGGTCCTGGTGCCCACGGCGGAATGTAAGTTTTTAGCCCGATGGAGGGGACCGTATGAAATTATGGAAAGATTGGGGCCGGTAAACTACCGAGTCAGGCAACCAGGTCGAAGGCACCCGACGAAGATCTATCATGTTAACCTTCTCAAGAAATGGGTGAGTAGGGATGCCATGCTCTGTTTCTCTCTCTCTACAACCCCAGGAAAAACGGAGCCAGTCGAGGTACCCGTGGGAGAAGAGTTGACCCCCCGGCAGAAGCAGGACGTCCGGGAAATGGTGGATCGGTTCCGAGACGTGTTCTCCCCGGACCCCGGATACACCACACTGGTGCAACACCGGATAATCACCGAGCCCGGGAAGAAGGTAAAACTAAGGCCGTACCGCATCCCCGAAGCCCGCCGGGGGGCGATAGAGAGAGAGGTACAGAGTATGCTGGAGGCAGACATCATCGAACCCTCGACTAGCGAGTGGTGCAGCCCTATAGTGTTGGTTCCGAAACCAGATGGCTCAGTCAGATTCTGCAATGATTTTAGACAGCTCAACGCCATCTCCAAATTTGACGCCTACCCGATGCCCAGGGTGGACGAAATGATAGAGCGCATCGGGAGGGCCAGATACATAACCACCCTCGACTTGACTAAAGGCTACTGGCAAGTGGCAGTGGCCCCCGAAGACAGGGAAAAAACGGCCTTCACTACTCCCATGGGCCTGTACCACTATAAGAGGCTGCCGTTCGGTCTCCACGGAGCCCCCCCCACGTACCAGAGACTGATGGACCAGGTACTTCGTCCCCATCGAGAATACGCGGCAGCCTATCTGGACGACATCGTCGTACACGGGGAGGAATGGGGGGCTCACCTCCAAAGACTGGAAGCAGTCCTGAAAGCTCTGCGAGGGGCGGGGCTGACAGCCAACCCCAAGAAATGTCGCCTCGGCCTCCGGGAAGCTGACTACCTGGGGTACACCATCGGCCGCGGCTGCGTCAAGCCCCAGGTAGGGAAAGTCGAGGCGATCCGGGAGTGGCCCCGCCCCCGCACAAAGAAACAGGTACGAGCATTTATTGGGCTAGCTAGCTACTACCGACGTTTTGTTCCCCAGTTCTCTGCCCTTGCAGCGCCCCTGACGGACCTAACCAAAAACCGGCTGCCAGATCGGATCGTCTGGACGGCAGAGACCGAGGACGCCTTCGAGAAGCTGAAGGAAGCACTGTGTTCCGAACCAGTGCTGGTGACCCCGGACTTTACCCAACCGTTGGTGGTACAGACGGATGCCTCCGAGACCGGGGTGGGTGCCGTCCTGTCCCAGCTGAGGGATGGAGAGGAGCACCCAATCACATACGTAAGCAGAAAACTATTACCTAGAGAAACAAGATACGCCACGGTCGAGAAGGAATGTTTGGCCATCAAATGGGCTCTGGGGGAATTGAAGTACTATCTGCTGGGACGGCACTTTACCCTGGTCACGGACCACGCCCCCCTGGTATGGATGTCCAGAACGAAAGACAATAACGCCAGGGTCACCCGCTGGTTTTTATCCCTTCAGCCGTATGCTTTCTCTGTTGTCCACAGATCCGGGGCCGCTCATGGAAACGCGGACGCCCTGTCAAGACGGGACGCCCTAGGTTCCTGGAGCAGTCCTCCCCCCAGGTCGGATTTAAGGGGGGGGGTATGTGGCAGCCGGAGGGGCAACCCCAGAGGGGTAGTGATAGAGGGACGATATTGCCTGACATGGAGGCGGAGCCCCCATGTCAGGGAAGGGAAAAGAGCGCCAAACCACCATCAGCCCAACAAGCAACACCTGAGGAGGAGAGACGAGGGAGCGACCACACCCTATCAGAGGAGGAGGAGGGGACTACAAAAGGGCCCAGGCAACAGGAAACCGGGAGAGAGTAGGAGTGGAAGAAGAAGCAGAAGAAGTAGCTAATCAGAGAAACCCTTGGAGAAGACTGCCTTACCCCTGGATCACCCTGGAACGTCTGACTACCCGCCCGGCTCACGACCCCTGCCTGTACGACTACCCTGCTCCTGCCCGCGCCCTGGACCGTCTGAGGAATACCCGTTGTGCACCGACCCGTGGAATTGGACCCCGACCCTCCCTCTGGAAAGCGGACATTGTGTTCTTGAGTGTCTATCCTACCTCTTTCCCCTCTCTACCTTCAGTAAAAACCTCACTTGAACCGTTTATCTGCCGACTGGTTGTGTTTATTGGTCAGTGTTGTCGTGAAACCCCCTGTCCACCCCGGGGGCTGTCACAGTACTTTGAGTATTAATGAATGTTGTATCTCAAATGATATTGGTTACCCTCGTAAAAACAAATGCACGCAGACCTTTACTGGCTGGTGCATGATCATAGAAAATGAGGATGATTGATTTGTTCGAGGGGTCTGCAGTGAAGGTGTCATAGTAGCCTTCTTAATGGGTGAGAATAACAATTCTGCAATTATTTAAAGGATCTTCAATAAAAGACAATAAGCAAACAAACATTATATTATCTTTCGGTCACCATCCATTTAAGAGTATCAGTTCTTTTAAGTTCTTTTGAAAAAGAGTGTAATGATTGTGAAGATATTATTATAACTTATCAGTAGCTTTATATATCTTCTATATGTTTAGTCCAGTATTCAGTTCCCTTTTTTGTTTATTTCTAGTTCAGTTAAAAGTAACATAGTTTATTCATTAAAAAAGTAAAGGGTACCACCATCTAAATTAACTTAAGAATACCAATCTGTTATTTCCATGGTCTAGAGAAGTTCAATCATTTCAATCAGTCTTTATGAACATGACTCTCTCAAAGCCAGAAACCAGGGAAGTAAATCTCTAATCAGTATAAAGTCTGATGCTGCTCCATAGACAATGGATGGGAGGCTCAGGTCATAGGAATAACACGCAGTAATCTTTAAAATGTGTGTAGTTCCCCTTTTACAGTCACGCCATTAACTACCTGCCAGTAAATCTGAATGGTTTAAGTAGGTGTGTAACTAACTGGAAAACCGACTCATAAAAAGAAACTATGTGAAAAATGTTGAGGGACTTCAGCAATGTGACAGTTTGAAATGTGCAAGATGAAGGAGTGTTGGCATGCAGCATAAAATCAACAAACACTCAACCACAGTGTTTCAAGACAATAAAGGCTATCATGGGTTAATCTACCGGAGTCGCACGATTTGTTCTTTATCTTCCAGCTACTTACACATTTGAAAAACAATGAATTGCTTTTATTTCATCCATGTCGCATTATTTTTTGCAAAATCTAATCAAGAATGACAATCGATACAGAGGATGACATTAGTGGTAAAATAACAGTTATTATAAGGAAGTAGAAGTTGATGCTTGAACGGATCGTTTGCCCGATTCTGCCTATGGACTTCATATCCTCTGATCAACAAGCTATCCTAACCGTAGTCCATTCATCACTCAGGACCTTCCATTGTAGTGTTTGCCGTAAACAATGTTACAGTAAATGATGAAATGACAGATAAGGAAGCAGTCAGAGGTTTCATATACTGGAAGCAACGCAGCTATGTCGTCCGCTGTTTTTGGAAAACACTGTCCTGCATATTATGTTATATATATATATATATATATATATATATATATATATATATATATATATATATATATATATATATATATTCATATCATGTATTATGACAAATTCACGGTCTGAACAATTCTTAGGAAAGGCATTATGTGTCATTATATTATCAGTTACATTGCAACACCAATAATTCCAATAGTTGGAATTAGAAATAATGCATTTGCAAAAATGCATGTTGTCACATATCTGCTCTAAAACTGTAACAAAGAGACACACGAGTATACTTAACAAATATAATGGTTTATTAACCTTGGAGTCATGTTCGACAGCAACCTCTCCTTTGAACACCACGTCAAACAAATCACCAGAACTGCCTTTTTCCACTTAAAAAAACATAGACCGTCTCCGCCCATCACGCTCCTCATCTGCTGCTGAAACTCCGATCCACGCCTTCATCACTTCCAGAATCGACCACTGCAACAGCATTCTTCACAGCACATCATCCAAAATCCTAAACAAACTCCAGTACATCCAAAACTCTGCTGCTCGCCTGCTCACCCACTCCCACTCCTGCTCCCGTGACCACATCACCCCTGTTCTCCAGAACCTCCACTGGCTCCCCGTCCCACAACGGATCGAATACAAAATCCTTCTCCTCACTCACAAAGCCCTCCACAATCAGGCCCCCTCCTACCTCACCGACCTGCTTCACCAC
Source organism: Melanostigma gelatinosum (assembly GCF_949748355.1). Taxonomy (NCBI): domain Eukaryota; kingdom Metazoa; phylum Chordata; class Actinopteri; order Perciformes; family Zoarcidae; genus Melanostigma; species Melanostigma gelatinosum. Next base: position 8,286,471 of record NC_136654.1, on the reverse strand, counting down.
CACACTCCATCCCACCGGCTCCGCTCCTCTGATGCCAACCTCCTGTCCCTTCTTAATGGGTGAGAATAACAATTCTGCAATTATTTAAAGGATTTTCAATCAAAGACAATAAACAAACAAACGTTCTATTGTCTTTCGGTCACCATCCATTTGAGCGTATCAGTTCTTTTAAGTTCTTTTGAAAAAGCAGTGTAATGATTGTGAAGTTATTATTATAAATTATCAGTAGATTTATATGTCTTCTATATGTTTAGTCCAGCATTCAGTTCCCTTTTTTGTTTATTTCTAGTTTAGTTAAAAGTAACCCAGTTTATTCATTAGAAAAGTAAAGGGTACCACCATCTAAATTAACTTAAGAATACCAATATGTTATTCCCATGGCCAAGAAAAGTTCAATCATTTCAATCATTATTTATGAACATGACTCTCTCAAAGCCAGAAACCAGGGAAGTAAATCTATAATTAGTATGAAGTCTGATGCTGCTCCATAGACAATGGATGGGAGGCTCAGGTCATAGGAATAACACACAGGAATCTTTAAAATGGGTGTAGTCTTCTTTTCTCTGTCCCCCTCTCTAACCGGTCCCCCTCTCTAAGCACCAACGGAACGCACCAACGGAACGCAGCAACGCAACACAGCAATGCAACAACGAATCGCAGCAACGCAACAACTAATCGCAGCAACGGATCGCAGCAAGCAACAACGGAACGCAGCAGCAGCAACGCAGCAACGGATCGCAGCAAATGACAACGAATCGCAGCAACGGAACGCAACAACGCAGCCACGGAATGCAGCAACGGATTGCAGCAACGGATTGCAGCAAGCAACAACGAATCGCAGCAACAGATCACAGCAAGTGTTGATAAAATTAGCTTATATACAGCTTTAATCAGCAGCTAGCTTATATACAGCTTTAATCAGCAATTAGCTTATATGCAGCTTTAAGTAGCAATTAGCTTATATGCAGCTTTAAGTAGCAATTGGCTTATATACAGTTTAATTAATCACTAGCATATTTGTAGTTTTAATAACCATTAGCTGTTCTATTAACCACTTATACAGTGCTCACAACACAGCAGGGCCAGAGAGAAGCAGGAGGAAGGTTACTTATTTAACTGCGTCACAAGAAACAGGCAGCCATCTTCAGATAGATAAGACAGTCAGATTCAAGCGAGGGACAACGCCCCAGCTGAGCCCGGCTTCTTCACACACTCTTTCTCAGGTCTTGTCGCATGCATCATCTCACTCACACTGATGGAAACCAACGCCTATTGGGAGGGGCCAAGGTGGATGGACATCCACGGCCTCCACCCAGGTGCCATAACGTACAAACGTGCCACGCCTGCATCTTTGACTTTGACCAATGTGTATCAAGGGGTGGACCCCCTATATTAAGGTTCACGCTGATGTGTTCAAGCGTGTCTCATGGTGAATCTCTGCGAAGTTCAACCATTAGCACCCAAGCTTGTTTGATAGCTGGGCTGAATAACTCTGTTGATAAATAAATCTATTGCTTTGATGTAACTATACGCCTCTGAGAGCTTTCTGTTTCATTCTTAAACCTGCTCTAAGTGTGAAAGACAGCTACATTTTTCACAACACAAGCAACAACGCATCGCAACAACGGAACGCAGCAACGGATCGCAGCAAGAAAACAACGAATCGCAGCAACAGATCAGTGCAATGCCAGTCCCCCCCGGACTGGCACCGGGATGCCATTGCCCCCGGCCGCCTACTTTCAGAAAACACAGCAAATTGCCGTAACGGGACACCTGGCACCGGGATGCCATTGCCCCCGGCCGCCTACTTTCAGAAAACACAGCAAGTTACCATAACCGGGACACCTGGCACCGGGATGCCAGTGCCCAACGCCTCCTACTTCCAGCAACCACAGCAAGTCGCCGTAACCGGGACACCCGTCACCAGGTTGCCAGCGCCCTCCGCCGCCTACCTCCAGCAAACACAGCAAGTCGCCTTAGCCGAGGCACCTGGCACCGAGATGCCAGTGCCCACCGCCTCCTACTTCCAGCAACCACAGCAAGTTGCCGTAACCAGGACACCTGGCACCGGGATGCCAGTGCCCCCACCCCGTCCACTTCCAGCAATGGACCCACACAATCGGTGAACACAATGATGCCGCTCCCCAACGATGCCGCTCCCTCTGCCGTCTTTGGGGGGTTTCCACGACAGACGACGTTTTGCCGTAGACCATCCTCGGACCTCACAAGCAAATGCCAAGTCGTTTCCCCTCATGCTACGAAATCTGACCAATAGTAGCCGCAGCCATTACGTGGGGCCATGGATGGCCCAGCAAGTCCATATCTTAAACTCCTGACAACCTAGTCGTTTACCCAATCATCAAATGACGCTGCGACACCCATCAGTCAAGGGCGCATTCTCGATGCAGCTCACGTCTGGGCCACCACAACACCATGGCTTTCTCGTTTCTCATTCCAGAAGTTCAGAAGATCCGCCCTCCTGCAAAACGCCCGTCCAACATCGGTTCCGCCGTATCCAACGCCATCTTCAAACCCATAAATCCTTACTCAATCTTGCCGACCATCGATCAGCAGAACTCCACCGTCGATAACCTACCTTCCCACGCCTACCAACTACACTCGCCAGCTTCATCGACCCGCGCACGGGCAGGCAACCCTGCTTCCAGGAGGACTTATTTTGGGGATCTGCAAGGCCCAGGAGCCGCAGTGGATCCTCAACTAAGCCTCCCCCAAACCGCTACGGGCTAATCTCCACCAACCATTCCTCAACGCTCCAAATAATCGACGTAGGTTCACCCTCGGCTGAGGCGAGGTCCTAAGCTAGTGAATTGTAAAACAATTGATTAAGCTGAATTTCAGGAGCAGGACCACGCCTCAGCCACTCGCCCACTTCCGGCCACACTCCTACAAATACCTACCCACTCTAAGCCTCAGCTGGCTCGTGCTTTCCGCATCCCACCCTCCCGCCCTCTTGTTAAACCATTCCACCCAAGGTTATCTCCCCCCACAGTCATCATCCTCCTATACCACATGGGGATTTGCAAGGCCCGGGAGCCGCAGTGGATCCTCAACTAAACCTCCCCCAAACCGCTACGGGCTAATCTCCACTAACCATTCCGCAACGCTCCAAATAATCAACGTAGGGTCACCCTCGGCTGAGGCGGGGTCCTAAGCTAGTGAAGTGGGAATTCTGTAAAGCTCATTAATTGCAGCAGACAACAAACCAACATTCACCCCATCCTGGTCCATGTTAATCTGGTGTTATCTTGTCTGCTGCTTTGTGACGAACTATCCTCCCCTGCCCCTCCAAAACCAAGAGAAATTTTTTTAATGTGGTCGTAACAGTAGTAAATTATGGGAATTATGTGTTTTTTTACTGCAACACTCTTGCTTCATTGATACACTGATTTTTATTCTCGGAAGAAATTTCCTCCTAAATGTCAATGTGACACCACCTTGAGCTGCACAATAGAACAATTATTTTATATACTTTTGTTGGAAAAAAATAATTACAGAGATAGGCCCTGTTCATATCAGATTTCTTTGTTTATGTATGTGATCATTTATTGACCTTCCTTGTGACATGACTTTCATGTGTTGCTGCACATCTCTGCTGGTTGTGTGTGAGAGTGAGCAGGACACGGTGCCTTCAATTTATTGTTAGATCCTCGCTCAATTTTCTTTCCCACTCCTTTGTTGTCTAAAGATTTTAGCTATATGTGGCAGTTAATTCAATTATATTTTGTCAATGAGGGAATGTTAAAAGAAGCATGCAAACCTCATGTTCAGATTAAAGACATCTTGCATTTCATTGAGTGTAAATCCTTTGTAAATGCAAAATTCATTACACTGCAGTGGGTTGCAGGTATTAAGCCATAACCCGGTCATTGTTGATTCAATTATTAAGTGATGCTGGCAGCTTGCAGCAACCACACAACCTTCTTCTAAGGACAATAGAAAATGAGATCCATACTCCATGCATTGAGAAAATTTATTTATATTTTCAACCTTCATTATACATGGTTGGTTACTTCTTAAATGATAGAAATCTAATGATTAGAACCCCGACAAAGAAACTAAGGATACACTCGATAAACATCTTATATAGTGAAAACAACAAAAGGCAAGCAATTTCAGCTTCAGCATGCTACACATTTATGGTTATAAAGCAGAATTACTTCAATTTTCAGCAAACCACAAAAACAGAACACAACACAAGGAAAAGGCCTCTCTAATAGAAACACAATCTAAAAGTAAATGTATGTTGAGAATATGTTGAGTATGATTTTAGAATATGGATCATCTTTCAACGCCCTACACCAGAGTTTTGACTGTCAGCAAACTGACTAGCAGGGTTACCAGTGAGGCCAACTGGCCTGAGGCACTGTTCGGATTCACCATTCTGGCTGTAAGAGAAGATTTAAAGTTTAGAGTACATAAAATGTATGCATCAAGATTAGTGTTATCAAAAGAGCAAAAGTCATGAGGAGGTAAGAGGGTTTTACCTTTCCGATTGAGCGGCATGGTAAGTGGTCCTATTGAGATGCCCGTCATGGCATGCTGGGATACGTCCCTTGCAACTCGGTTGTGGTGGCCTGGGTAGCATAGCTGCAGGAAAACAACATTGGAGGTTTCTGTTAATGCACCTTTTGATAATCTATCCAAACTCATTATGAACGCACACAAACACAGTAGCACTTACAGCAGTGCAGTTGTTGTGTCTCAGAAGACACAGGTGGACCTGGCAGTGCAGGTAGATGGATGAAAAGTTGTTAAAGGTGAACATCTCGAAGGAGAATCGGGCCACCGTGGAGATGCCGTTCGCAACCAGCTCTACTGTACCATCTGCTGGGTTAGGACACCTGGAGGGAGATAGAGGTTACAATGTTACCAGCTGGACTATAAAATAAACAGGGTTAAGTTGTGAAAGTGAGGAAGGGTGGAGCGAGTGAAGAGAGGCCCTTCAAGAGTAAATCATTTTCTGGGTAATCAAGAACCAGTGATCAGAATGCTAAACTACATGAAGTTGCAATAGCTTGTTTACTCTTCATGTATGAGATCCCAGCGGACAGGGTAGCTGGCGTCGTTGACTGGCGTGGCCCAGCAAGAGTCCATAATGGTGGAGATCTGCCTTGCATCGACTCCTTCTGTCCGAATCTCCACATATAGCCTCTGGTTAACTTCCATTTCTATGTTCCTGCCACTGGCCAGGGGATAGCGGAAGCCAGCGTCCTGGTAGGGGATCATTCTCGTAAGATACTGTCCATGGCCTGATGTAAGCTTCTTTCTCACAATGCTGCAAAAAAACAACAAAGAAGTTGATTGCACTTGAGAAGGACCAATTCACTGGCTTGTTCTTGGGAACAACGTCTTGTTGACAATCTTTGACACATTCACAATTACAGAACAGGGACAGTTTTTTTTCTTTTCTTTTTTCTTTTCTTCGTATTGTTGGTTTAAATGGCAAGTTTATTGATTGCATTGGGTGCAGAATGTGGGTAGTGGATTTATGACAACAAAGGTTTAATTATAACTAACTATTTTCAGTCTTTGTCATCATCAAGCATCACTGTCGCAGAAGATAAGTACTTAAAAAAGGTTTGAGGTGCAGATGTAGCACTGTTAAATATGGTAGTTATTGAAAACATAAATATTGAAACATACGTCATGACGTATCACTATGGACATATGTTCACTATAAAAAGGATTGTGGAAATTGTATTTCGTCAGCATAAAACATGTAAAGTAGATGGTGTTGTTATTGTTACCTCTCTACAGGGTTGATGCCCACATCCATAGACAGGGCCTGGGTCAGATGGTATTCACAGAAGAAACGCAACTGAATGCTCCTCTGGCGGCTGATTAGCCATGCATGAGGGTCCACGTCACCCTGGATGGTGTTCTCATAGATAAAATGGGTTCCATTGCTCTTAAAATTCAAATGAAAAAATGGTAAACTTCAGTAAGTTGCTTGTACTTGTAATATGTCTGATGGAGCACATCAATGTCTAAAATGGACTGTACCCTGAGAGCTGTCCCACACAGCTGGTCGTCATTGTTAAAGTGGAACACCAGTCGTCCGTCCTGGAGAGTCCCTTTGCAGGAGTCATCTCGCAGGTGGAGGGCGCTGGAGTGGAAGCCAGCTTCAAATAGCTGGCAGCGTGACAAAGATATGGTGCCTGAACTACTGGAACAACTGATGGACGAGTCTATGTATGAGAGAGAGAGAGAGAGATTTTAAAAACAATTCTGCAGTGTTTGTAGCTAACCTCATAGTTAAATCTGCACTCATCAATATTTTCCTGTATTAAATAACTACCGTATATGTAATTTGAAAGGTGTTGCTCATAGTGACAAACCCACAGAGTTGTGACTCACAGATATTGTAACAATCCTCATGGTTTATATTGACCATTTAAATAATTTTAACGCTGTTTCCATGAAATCATGTTTCGTCTCTCATTTTGGCATTGTGCACGGTTCACATTACTGCAGTACCCATGAGCCTTGGCTGAGATTTGTTCAGGGGTGCCATTCAGATTGGCTGAATTCATTTAAAATTGACGCAGAATTTAAAAGTGAATTGGTTTAAGTTGCAGGTTGCACTTTTTTTCAAGACCGTAATCTTTAGCTTCCACATGCCGTCAGTTGTGCACAAACAGAGTTCTAAGCTCTGGGATGGGATATTATGGCAAAAGAACGATGATAAACCGACACCTGAGTGGATATTATTGTTCCGTGGTCTTACGTTGGTGTATATTTCACAAACAATGCCGTTGTACTATGAAGCAATATCTACTACTAATCTTACAGTTGGCCTCACCGTATCTCTCATTGTTGGGCCGATGGTAGTCCTCATCACAGAAGCAGCCGTACACACCGTGCTTCTTACCACACCACTCATACTCTGTGCAGTTCAGCTGTTCACAGGGGTCTGACTCAGCTATGGAAATAGTGGGGAAAGGATGAGTGATGAAACAGAAAAAACAAGTAACAAAATACCTTTTTCCAGAAGTAGGACAAATGGTAAAGTTATGTTATCTCTCATTCATTATTTTGGCTGTCCATAAGACCAGTGCAAACTCACCACACAGGAAAGCAGAGCGCCACGTCATTTGGGTTTTATGTTATTCTACATATATGAGACTGATTCTTGCGAGTTTGTTCTCGTCATTGTCTTAATTACATTGATTTTGACGATATGCATTGCCCATTAATGAAAGCATTCCGACACGCTGGCTAATAGTGAGGTTATTAGGAGGTTGTTCAACTGTAGTAGGACAGCACTGATGGCCCAAGTATAAAATACATGGCCCGCCACTGATATATATATATATATATAACAATCATAAACAGCGGTATTAGCTGCAATCCAGGGGAAATTGGTATAATCTTGAAGTAATAACTACAGCAACTGTATGACTGACATTTTAAGAACATGAACAAATTACGAAGAGATTATCGAAACTTCAATTCACCTGTCGTCTGAGGAGTCACCGTACCTATGAAAACAAACACATAGATATAATTGGATAACAATCAGTCTGCTCTGCTAACATCAAAAACAAAAGTCAGTTAGTGATTTACCCTCTTCAGTTGTTGTTGAGGCAACAATTGTTGATGTTGATATCGCAGTTGTTGTTGGGGGAGCAGTTGTTGTTGGGGCTGCAGTTGTTGTTGGGGCTGTAGTTGTTGGGGCAGCAGTTGTTGTTGGGGCAGCAGTTGTTGATGTTAGAGCAGCAGTTGTTGTTTGGGAAGCTGTTGTTGGGGTAGCAGTTGTTGGGGCTGCAGTTGTTGTTGGGGCTGCAGTTGTTGTTGGGGCAGCTGTTGTTGTTGGGGCAGCAGTTGTTGTTGGGGAAGCAGTTGTTGTTGGGGCTGCAGTTGTTGTTGGGGCAGCAGTTGTTGTTGGGGCAGCAGTTGTTGTTGGGGCTGCAGTTGTTGTTGGGGCTGCAGTTGTTGTTGGGGCTGCAGTTGTTGTTGGGGAAGCAGTTGTTGTTGGGGCTGCAGTTGTTGTTGGGGCAGCAGTTGTTGTTGGGGCAGCAGTTGTTGTTGGGGAAGCAGTTGTTGTTGGGGCTGCAGTTGTTGTTGGGGCAGCAGTTGTTGTTGGGGCAGCTGTTGTTGTTCGGGCTGTAGTTGTTGTTGGGGCTGCAGTTGTTGTGGGGGCAGCTGTTGTTGGTGGGGCTGCAGTTGTTGTTGGGGCAGCAGTTGTTGTTGGGGCAGCAGTTGTTGTTGGGGCAGCAGTTGTTGTTGGGGCTGCAGTTGTTGTTGGGGCTGCAGTTGTTGTTGGGGCTGCAGTTGTTGTTGGGGCAGCAGTTGTTGTTGGGGCTGCAGTTGTTGTTGGGGCAGCTGTTGTTGTTGGGGCTACAGTTGTTGTTGGGGCAGCAGTTGTTGTTGGGGCAGCAGTTGTTGTTGGGGCAGCAGTTGTTGTTGGGGCAGCTGTTGTTGTTGGGGCTACAGTTGTTGTTGGGGCAGCAGTTGTTGTTGGGGCAGCAGTTGTTGTTGGGGCTGCAGTTGTTGTTGGGGCAGCAGTTGTTGTTGGGGCAGCTGTTGTTGTTGGGGAAGCAGTTGTTGTTGGGGCTGCAGTTGTTGTTGGGGCAGCTGTTGTTGTTGGGGCTGCAGTTGTTGTTGGGGCAGCAGTTGTTGTTGGGGCTGCAGTTGTTGTTGGGGCAGCAGTTGTTGTTGGGGCTGCAGTTGTTGTTGGGGCAGCAGTTGTTGTTGGGGCAGCAGTTGTTGTTGGGGCAGCAGTTGTTGTTGGGGCAGCAGTTGTTGTTGGGGCTGCAGTTGTTGTTGGGGCAGCTGTTGTTGTTGGGGCAGCTGTTGTTGTTGGGGCTGCAGTTGTTGTTGGGGCTGCAGTTGTTGTTGGGGCAGCAGTTGTTGTTGGGGCAGCAGTTGTTGTTGTTGGGGCTGCAGTTGTTGTTGGGGTTGCAGTTGTTGTTGGGGCAGCAGTTGTTGTTGGGGCAGCTGTTGTTGTTGGGGCTGCAGTTGTTGTTGGGGCAGCAGTTGTTGTTGGGGCAGCAGTTGTTGTTGGGGCAGCAGTTGTTGTTGGGGCAGCTGTTGTTGTTGGGGCTGTAGTTGTTGTTGGGGCTGCAGTTGTTGTTGGGGCAGCTGTTGTTGTTGGGGCTGCAGTTGTTGTTGGGGCAGCAGTTGTTGTTGGGGCTGCAGTTGTTGTTGGGGCAGCAGTTGTTGTTGGGGCTGCAGTTGTTGTTGGGGCAGCAGTTGTTGTTGGGGCAGCAGTTGTTGTTGGGGCAGCAGTTGTTGTTGGGGCAGCAGTTGTTGTTGGGGCTGCAGTTGTTGTTGGGGCAGCTGTTGTTGTTGGGGCAGCTGTTGTTGTTGGGGCTGCAGTTGTTGTTGGGGCTGCAGTTGTTGTTGGGGCAGCAGTTGTTGTTGGGGCAGCAGTTGTTGTTGTTGGGGCTGCAGTTGTTGTTGGGGTTGCAGTTGTTGTTGGGGCAGCAGTTGTTGTTGGGGCTGCAGTTGTTGTTGGGGCTGCAGTTGTTGTTGGGGCAGCAGTTGTTGTTGGGGCAGCAGTTGTTGTTGGGGCTGCAGTTGTTGTTGGGGCAGCAGTTGTTGTTGGGGCAGCAGTTGTTGTTGGGGCTGCAGTTGTTGTTGGGGCAGCAGTTGTTGTTGGGGAAGCAGTTGTTGTTGGGGCAGCTGTTGTTGTTGGGGCTGCAGTTGTTGTTGGGGCAGCAGTTGTTGTTGGGGCAGCAGTTGTTGTTGGGGCAGCAGTTGTTGTTGGGGCAGCAGTTGTTGTTGGGGCAGCAGTTGTTGTTGGGGCTGCAGTTGTTGTTGGGGCAGCTGTTGTTGTTGGGGCAGCAGTTGTTGTTGGTGCAGCAGTTGTTGTTGGGGCAGCTGTTGTTGTTGGGGCAGCAGTTGTTGTTGGGGCAGCAGTTGTTGTTGGGGCTGCAGTTGTTGTTGGGGCTGTAGTTGTTGTTGAGGCAGCAGTTGTTGTTGGGGCTGCAGTTGTTGTTGGGGCTGTAGTTGTTGTTGGGGCAGATGTTGTTGTTGGGGCTGCAGTTGTTGTTGGGGCAGCTGTTGTTGTTGGGGCTGCAGTTGTTGTTGGCGCTACAGTTGTTGTTGGGGCAGCAGTTGTTGTTGGGGCAGCAGTTGTTGTTGGGGCAGCTGTTGTTGTTGGGGCAGCTGTTGTTGTTGGGGCTGCAGTTGTTGTTGGGGCTGCAGTTGTTGTTGGGGCAGCAGTTGTTGTTGGGGCAGCTGTTGTTGTTGGGGCTGCAGTTGTTGTTGGGGCAGCTGTTGTTGTTGGGGCTGCAGTTGTTGTTGGGGCTGCAGTTGTTGTTGGGGCAGCAGTTGTTGTTGGGGCTGCAGTTGTTGTTGGGGCAGCAGTTGTTGTTGGGGCTGCAGTTGTTGTTGGGGCAGCAGTTGTTGTTGGGGCAGCTGTTGTTGTTGGGGCAGCAGTTGTTGTTGGGGCTGCAGTTGTTGTTGCTGCAGCTGTTGTTGTTGGGGCTGCAGTTGTTGTTGGGGCAGCTGTTGTTGTTGGGGCAGCAGTTGTTGTTGGGGCAGCTGTTGTTGTTGGGGCAGCAGTTGTTGTTGGGGCAGCAGTTGTTGTTGGGGCTGCAGTTGTTGTTGGGGCAGCAGTTGTTGTTGGGGCAGCAGTTGTTGTTGGGGCAGCTGTTGTTGTTGGGGCTGCAGTTGTTGTTGGGGCAGCAGTTGTTGTTGGGGCTGCAGTTGTTGTTGGGGCAGCAGTTGTTGTTGGGGCTGCAGTTGTTGTTGCTGCAGCTGTTGTTGTTGGGGCTGCAGTTGTTGTTGGGGCAGCTGTTGTTGTTGGGGCAGCAGTTGTTGTTGGGGCAGCAGTTGTTGTTGGGGCTGCAGTTGTTGTTGGGGCAGCAGTTGTTGTTGGGGCAGCAGTTGTTGTTGGGGCAGCTGTTGTTGTTGGGGCTGCAGTTGTTGTTGGGGCAGCAGTTGTTGTTGGGGCTGCAGTTGTTGTTGGGGCAGCAGTTGTTGTTGGGGCTGCAGTTGTTGTTGCTGCAGCTGTTGTTGTTGGGGCTGCAGTTGTTGTTGGGGCAGCTGTTGTTGTTGGGGCAGCAGTTGTTGTTGGGGCAGCTGTTGTTGTTGGGGCAGCAGTTGTTGTTGGGGCAGCAGTTGTTGTTGGGGCTGCAGTTGTTGTTGGGGCAGCAGTTGTTGTTGGGGCAGCAGTTGTTGTTGGGGCAGCTGTTGTTGTTGGGGCTGCAGTTGTTGTTGGGGCAGCAGTTGTTGTTGGGGCTGCAGTTGTTGTTGGGGCAGCAGTTGTTGTTGGGGCAGCTGTTGTTGTTGGGGCTGCAGTTGTTGTTGGGGCAGCTGTTGTTGTTGGGGCTGCAGTTGTTGTTGGGGCTACAGTTGTTGTTGGGGCAGCAGTTGTTGTTGGGGCAGCAGTTGTTGTTGGGGCAGCAGTTGTTGTTGGGGCTGCAGTTGTTGTTGGGGCTGTAGTTGTTGTTGGGGCAGATGTTGTTGTTGGGGCTGCAGTTGTTGTTGGGGCTGTAGTTGTTGTTGGGGCTGCAGTTGTTGTTGGGGCAGCTGTTGTTGTTGGGGCTGCAGTTGTTGTTGGGGCTGCAGTTGTTGTTGGGGCAGCTGTTGTTGTTGGGGCAGCAGTTGTTGTTGGGGCTGCAGTTGTTGTTGGGGCTGCAGTTGTTGTTGGGGCAGCAGTTGTTGTTGGGGCTGCAGTTGTTGTTGGGGCAGCTGTTGTTGTTGGGGCTGCAGTTGTTGTTGGGGCTGCAGTTGTTGTTGGGGCTGCAGTTGTTGTTGGGGCAGCAGTTGTTGTTGGGGCTACAGTTGTTGTTGGGGCAACAGTTGTTGTTGGGGCAGCAGTTGTTGTTGGGGCAGCAGTTGTTGTTGGGGCAGCAGTTGTTGTTGGGGCTGCAGTTGTTGTTGGGGCTGTAGTTGTTGTTGGGCCTGCAGTTGTTGTTGGGGCAGCAGTTGTTGTTGGGGCTGCAGTTGTTGTTGGGGCAGCAGTTGTTGTTGGGGCTGCAGTTGTTGTTGGGGCTGCAGTTGTTGTTGGGGCTGCAGTTGTTGTTGGGGCTGCAGTTGTTGTTGGGGCAGCAGTTGTTGTTGGGGCTGCAGTTGTTGTTGGGGCAGCAGTTGTTGTTGGGGCTGCAGTTGTTGTTGGGGCAGCAGTTGTTGTTGGGGCTGCAGTTGTTGTTGGGGCTGCAGTTGTTGTTGGGGCAGCAGTTGTTGTTGGGGCTGCAGTTGTTGTTGGGGCAGCAGTTGTTGTTGGGGCTGCAGTTGTTGTTGGGGCAGCAGTTGTTGTTGGGGCAGCAGTTGTTGTTGGGGCAGCAGTTGTTGTTGGGGCTGCAGTTGTTGTTGGGGCAGCAGTTGTTGTTGGGGCTGCAGTTGTTGTTGGGGCTGTAGTTGTTGTTGGGGCAGCAGTTGTTGTTGGGGCTGCTGTTGTTGTTGGGGAAGCAGTTGTTGTTGGGGCTGCAGTTGTTGTTGGGGCAGCAGTTGTTGTTGGGGCTGCAGTTGTTGTTGGGGCAGCTGTTGTTGTTGGGGCTGCAGTTGTTGTTGGGGCAGCAGTTGTTGTTGGGGCAGCAGTTGTTGTTGGGGCAGCAGTTGTTGTTGGGGCAGCAGTTGTTGTTGGGGCAGCAGTTGTTGTTGGGGCAGCAGTTGTTGTTGGGGCTGCAGTTGTTGTTGGGGCAGCTGTTGTTGTTGGGGCAGCAGTTGTTGTTGGTGCAGCAGTTGTTGTTGGGGCAGCTGTTGTTGTTGGGGCAGCAGTTGTTGTTGGGGCAGCAGTTGTTGTTGGGGCTGCAGTTGTTGTTGGGGCTGTAGTTGTTGTTGAGGCAGCAGTTGTTGTTGGGGCTGCAGTTGTTGTTGGGGCTGTAGTTGTTGTTGGGGCAGATGTTGTTGTTGGGGCTGCAGTTGTTGTTGGGGCAGCTGTTGTTGTTGGGGCTGCAGTTGTTGTTGGCGCTACAGTTGTTGTTGGGGCAGCAGTTGTTGTTGGGGCAGCAGTTGTTGTTGGGGCAGCTGTTGTTGTTGGGGCAGCTGTTGTTGTTGGGGCTGCAGTTGTTGTTGGGGCTGCAGTTGTTGTTGGGGCAGCAGTTGTTGTTGGGGCAGCTGTTGTTGTTGGGGCTGCAGTTGTTGTTGGGGCAGCTGTTGTTGTTGGGGCTGCAGTTGTTGTTGGGGCTGCAGTTGTTGTTGGGGCAGCAGTTGTTGTTGGGGCTGCAGTTGTTGTTGGGGCAGCAGTTGTTGTTGGGGCTGCAGTTGTTGTTGGGGCAGCAGTTGTTGTTGGGGCAGCTGTTGTTGTTGGGGCAGCAGTTGTTGTTGGGGCTGCAGTTGTTGTTGCTGCAGCTGTTGTTGTTGGGGCTGCAGTTGTTGTTGGGGCAGCTGTTGTTGTTGGGGCAGCAGCTGTTGTTGGGGCAGCTGTTGTTGTTGGGGCAGCAGTTGTTGTTGGGGCAGCAGTTGTTGTTGGGGCTGCAGTTGTTGTTGGGGCAGCAGTTGTTGTTGGGGCAGCAGTTGTTGTTGGGGCAGCTGTTGTTGTTGGGGCTGCAGTTGTTGTTGGGGCAGCAGTTGTTGTTGGGGCTGCAGTTGTTGTTGGGGCAGCAGTTGTTGTTGGGGCTGCAGTTGTTGTTGCTGCAGCTGTTGTTGTTGGGGCTGCAGTTGTTGTTGGGGCAGCTGTTGTTGTTGGGGCAGCAGTTGTTGTTGGGGCAGCAGTTGTTGTTGGGGCTGCAGTTGTTGTTGGGGCAGCAGTTGTTGTTGGGGCAGCAGTTGTTGTTGGGGCAGCTGTTGTTGTTGGGGCTGCAGTTGTTGTTGGGGCAGCAGTTGTTGTTGGGGCTGCAGTTGTTGTTGGGGCAGCAGTTGTTGTTGGGGCAGCTGTTGTTGTTGGGGCAGCAGTTGTTGTTGGGGCAGCAGTTGTTGTTGGGGCTGCAGTTGTTGTTGGGGCAGCAGTTGTTGTTGGGGCAGCAGTTGTTGTTGGGGCAGCTGTTGTTGTTGGGGCTGCAGTTGTTGTTGGGGCAGCAGTTGTTGTTGGGGCTGCAGTTGTTGTTGGGGCAGCAGTTGTTGTTGAGGCAGCTGTTGTTGTTGGGGCTGCAGTTGTTGTTGGGGCAGCTGTTGTTGTTGGGGCTGCAGTTGTTGTTGGGGCTACAGTTGTTGTTGGGGCAGCAGTTGTTGTTGGGGCAGCAGTTGTTGTTGGGGCAGCAGTTGTTGTTGGGGCTGCAGTTGTTGTTGGGGCTGTAGTTGTTGTTGGGGCAGATGTTGTTGTTGGGGCTGCAGTTGTTGTTGGGGCTGTAGTTGTTGTTGGGGCTGCAGTTGTTGTTGGGGCAGCTGTTGTTGTTGGGGCTGCAGTTGTTGTTGGGGCTGCAGTTGTTGTTGGGGCAGCTGTTGTTGTTGGGGCAGCAGTTGTTGTTGGGGCTGCAGTTGTTGTTGGGGCTGCAGTTGTTGTTGGGGCAGCAGTTGTTGTTGGGGCTGCAGTTGTTGTTGGGGCAGCTGTTGTTGTTGGGGCTGCAGTTGTTGTTGGGGCTGCAGTTGTTGTTGGGGCAGCTGTTGTTGTTGGGGCAGCAGTTGTTGTTGGGGCTACAGTTGTTGTTGGGGCAACAGTTGTTGTTGGGGCAGCAGTTGTTGTTGGGGCAGCAGTTGTTGTTGGGGCAGCAGTTGTTGTTGGGGCTGCAGTTGTTGTTGGGGCAGCTGTTGTTGTTGGGGCTGCAGTTGTTGTTGGGGCTGCAGTTGTTGTTGGGGCAGCTGTTGTTGTTGGGGCAGCAGTTGTTGTTGGGGCTGCAGTTGTTGTTGGGGCTGCAGTTGTTGTTGGGGCAGCAGTTGTTGTTGGGGCTGCAGTTGTTGTTGGGGCAGCTGTTGTTGTTGGGGCTGCAGTTGTTGTTGGGGCTGCAGTTGTTGTTGGGGCAGCAGTTGTTGTTGGGGCTGCAGTTGTTGTTGGGGCTGCAGTTGTTGTTGGGGCTGCAGTTGTTGTTGGGGCTGCAGTTGTTGTTGGGGCAGCAGTTGTTGTTGGGGCTGCAGTTGTTGTTGGGGCATCAGTTGTTGTTGGGGCTGCAGTTGTTGTTGGGGCAGCAGTTGTTGTTGGGGCTGCAGTTGTTGTTGGGGCTGCAGTTGTTGTTGGGGCAGCAGTTGTTGTTGGGGCTGCAGTTGTTGTTGGGGCAGCAGTTGTTGTTGGGGCAGCAGTTGTTGTTGGGGCAGATGTTGTTGTTGGGGCTGCAGTTGTTGTTGGGGCTGTAGTTGTTGTTGGGGCTGCAGTTGTTGTTGGGGCAGCTGTTGTTGTTGGGGCTGCAGTTGTTGTTGGGGCTGCAGTTGTTGTTGGGGCAGCTGTTGTTGTTGGGGCAGCAGTTGTTGTTGGGGCTGCAGTTGTTGTTGGGGCTGCAGTTGTTGTTGGGGCAGCAGTTGTTGTTGGGGCTGCAGTTGTTGTTGGGGCAGCTGTTGTTGTTGGGGCTGCAGTTGTTGTTGGGGCTGCAGTTGTTGTTGGGGCTGCAGTTGTTGTTGGGGCAGCAGTTGTTGTTGGGGCTACAGTTGTTGTTGGGGCAACAGTTGTTGTTGGGGCAGCAGTTGTTGTTGGGGCAGCAGTTGTTGTTGGGGCAGCAGTTGTTGTTGGGGCTGCAGTTGTTGTTGGGGCTGTAGTTGTTGTTGGGGCTGCAGTTGTTGTTGGGGCAGCAGTTGTTGTTGGGGCTGCAGTTGTTGTTGGGGCTGCAGTCGTTGTTGGGGCAGCAGTCGTTGTTGGGGCAGCTGTTGTTGTTGGGGCAGCAGTTGTTGTTGGGGCAGCTGTTGTTGTTGGGGCTGCAGTTGTTGTTGGGGCAGCAGTTGTTGTTGGGGCAGCTGTTGTTGTTGGGGCAGCAGTTGTTGTTGGGGCTGCAGTTGTTGTTGGGGCAGCAGTTGTTGTTGGGGCTGCAGTTGTTGTTGGGGCAGCAGTTGTTGTTGGGGCAGCTGTTGTTGTTGGGGCTGCAGTTGTTGTTGGGGCAGCTGTTGTTGTTGGGGCTGCAGTTGTTGTTGGGGCTACAGTTGTTGTTGGGGCAGCAGTTGTTGTTGGGGCAGCAGTTGTTGTTGGGGCAGCAGTTGTTGTTGGGGCTGCAGTTGTTGTTGGGGCTGTAGTTGTTGTTGGGGCAGATGTTGTTGTTGGGGCTGCAGTTGTTGTTGGGGCTGTAGTTGTTGTTGGGGCTGCAGTTGTTGTTGGGGCAGCTGTTGTTGTTGGGGCTGCAGTTGTTGTTGGGGCTGCAGTTGTTGTTGGGGCAGCTGTTGTTGTTGGGGCAGCAGTTGTTGTTGGGGCTGCAGTTGTTGTTGGGGCTGCAGTTGTTGTTGGGGCAGCAGTTGTTGTTGGGGCTGCAGTTGTTGTTGGGGCAGCAGTTGTTGTTGGGGCTGCAGTTGTTGTTGGGGCAGCAGTTGTTGTTGGGGCAGCAGTTGTTGTTGGGGCAGCAGTTGTTGTTGGGGCTGCAGTTGTTGTTGGGGCAGCAGTTGTTGTTGGGGCTGCAGTTGTTGTTGGGGCTGTAGTTGTTGTTGGGGCAGCAGTTGTTGTTGGGGCTGCTGTTGTTGTTGGGGAAGCAGTTGTTGTTGGGGCTGCAGTTGTTGTTGGGGCAGCAGTTGTTGTTGGGGCTGCAGTTGTTGTTGGGGCAGCTGTTGTTGTTGGGGCTGCAGTTGTTGTTGGGGCAGCAGTTGTTGTTGGGGCAGCAGTTGTTGTTGGGGCAGCAGTCGTTGTTGGGGCTGTAGTTGTTGTTGGGGCTGCAGTTGTTGTTGGGGCAGCTGTTGTTGTTGGGGCTGCAGTTGTTGTTGGGGCTGCAGTTGTTGTTGGGGCAGCTGTTGTTGTTGGGGCAGCAGTTGTTGTTGGGGCTGCAGTTGTTGTTGGGGCTGCAGTTGTTGTTGGGGCAGCAGTTGTTGTTGGGGCTGCAGTTGTTGTTGGGGCAGCAGTTGTTGTTGGGGCTGCAGTTGTTGTTGGGGCAGCAGTTGTTGTTGGGGCAGCAGTTGTTGTTGGGGCAGCAGTTGTTGTTGGGGCTGCAGTTGTTGTTGGGGCAGCAGTTGTTGTTGGGGCTGCAGTTGTTGTTGGGGCTGTAGTTGTTGTTGGGGCAGCAGTTGTTGTTGGGGCTGCTGTTGTTGTTGGGGAAGCAGTTGTTGTTGGGGCTGCAGTTGTTGTTGGGGCAGCAGTTGTTGTTGGGGCTGCAGTTGTTGTTGGGGCAGCTGTTGTTGTTGGGGCTGCAGTTGTTGTTGGGGCAGCAGTTGTTGTTGGGGCAGCAGTTGTTGTTGGGGCAGCAGTCGTTGTTGGGGCTGCAGTCGTTGTTGGGGCAGCAGTCGTTGTTGGGGCAGCTGTTGTTGTTGGGGCAGCAGTTGTTGTTGGGGCAGCTGTTGTTGTTGGGGCTGCAGTTGTTGTTGGGGCTGCAGTTGATGTTGGGGCAGCAGTTGTTGTTGGGGCTGCAGTTGTTGTTGGGGCAGCAGTTGTTGTTGGGGCTGCAGTTGTTGTTGGGGCAGCTGTTGTTGTTGGGGCTACAGTTGTTGTTGGGGCAGCAGTTGTTGTTGGGGCAGCAGTTGTTGTTGGGGCAGCAGTTGTTGTTGGGGCAGCTGTTGTTGTTGGGGCTGCAGTTGTTGTTGGGGCAGCAGTTGTTGTTGGGGCTGCAGTTGTTGTTGGGGCAGCAGTTGTTGTTGGGGCAGCTGTTGTTGTTGGGGAAGCAGTTGTTGTTGGGACTGCAGTTGTTGTTGGGGCAGCAGTTGTTGTTGGGGCAGCTGTTGTTGTTGGGGAAGCAGTTGTTGTTGGGACTGCAGTTGTTGTTGGGGCAGCAGTTGTTGTTGGGGCTACAGTTGTTGTTGGGGCTGCAGTTGTTGTTGGGGCAGCAGTTGTTGTTGGGGCTGTAGTTGTTGTTGGGGAAGATGTTGTTGTTGGGGCTGCAGTTGTTGTTGGGGCTGTAGTTGTTGTTGGGGCTGCAGTTGTTGTTGGGGAAGCTGTTGTTGTTGGGGCTGCAGTTGTTGTTGGGGCTGCAGTTGTTGTTGGGGCAGCAGTTGTTGTTGGGGCTGCAGTTGTTGTTGGGGCTGCAGTTGTTGTTGGGGCAGCAGTTGTTGTTGGGGCTGCAGTTGTTGTTGGGGCAGCTGTTGTTGTTGGGGCTGCAGTTGTTGTTGGGGCAGCAGTTGTTGTTGGGGCAGCAGTTGTTGTTGGGGCAGCTGTTGTTGTTGGGGCTGCAGTTGTTGTTGGGGCAGCTGTTGTTGTTGGGGCTGCAGTTGTTGTTGGGGCAGCAGTTGTTGTTGGGGCAGCAGTTGTTGTTGGGGCAGCAGTTGTTGTTGGGGCTGCAGTTGTTGTTGGTGCAGCTGTTGTTGTTGGGGCTACAGTTTTTGTTGGGGCAACAGTTGTTGTTGGGGCAGCAGTTGTTGTTGGGGCAGCAGTTGTTGTTGGGGCAGCAGTTGTTGTTGGGGCTGCAGTTGTTGTTGGGGCTGTAGTTGTTGTTGGGGCAGATGTTGTTGGGGCTGTAGTTGTTGTTGGGGCAGCTGTTGTTGTTGGGGCAGCTGTTGTTGTTGGGGCAGCAGTTGTTGTTGGGGCAGCTGTTGTTGTTGGGGCTGCAGTTGTTGTTGGGGCAGCAGTTGTTGTTGGGGCTGCAGTTGTTGTTGGGGCAGCAGTTGTTGTTGGGGCTGCAGTTGTTGTTGGGGCTGCAGTTGTTGTTGGGGCTGCAGTTGTTGTTGGGGCTGCAGTTGTTGTTGGGGCAGCAGTTGTTGTTGGGGCTGCAGTTGTTGTTGGGGCAGCAGTTGTTGTTGGGGCAGCTGTTGTTGTTGGGGCTACAGTTGTTGTTGGGGCAGCAGTTGTTGTTGGGGCAGCTGTTGTTGTTGGGGAAGCAGTTGTTGTTGGGACTGCAGTTGTTGTTGGGGCAGCAGTTGTTGTTGGGGAAGCAGTTGTTGTTGGGACTGCAGTTGTTGTTGGGGCAGCAGTTGTTGTTGGGGCTACAGTTGTTGTTGGGGCAGCAGTTGTTGTTGGGGCAGCAGTTGTTGTTGGGGCAGCAGTTGTTGTTGGGGCTGCAGTTGTTGTTGGGGCAGCAGTTGTTGTTGGGGCAGCTGTTGTTGTTGGGGAAGCAGTTGTTGTTGGGACTGCAGTTGTTGTTGGGGCAGCAGTTGTTGTTGGGGCAGCTGTTGTTGTTGGGGCTGCAGTTGTTGTTGGGGCAGCAGTTGTTGTTGGGGCAGCAGTTATTGTTGGGGCAGCTGTTGTTGTTGGGGCTGCAGTTGTTGTTGGGGCAGCAGTTGTTGTTGGGGCAGCTGTTGTTGTTGGGGCTGCAGTTGTTGTTGGGGCTGCAGTTGTTGTTGGGGCAGCTGTTGTTGTTGGGGCTGCAGTTGTTGTTGGGGCAGCTGTTGTTGTTGGGGCAGCGGTTGTTGTTGGGGCAGCGGTTGTTGTTGGGGCTGCAGTTGTTGTTGGGGCTGCAGTTGTTGTTGGGGCAGCAGTTGTTTTTGGGGCAGCAGTTGTTGTTGGGGCAGCTGTTGTTGTTGGGGCTGCAGTTGTTGTTGGGGCAGCTGTTGTTGTTGGGGCAGCTGTTGTTGTTGGGGCAGCAGTTGTTGTTGGGGCAGCTGTTGTTGTTGGGGCAGCAGTTGTTGTTGGGGCTGCAGTTGTTGTTGGGGCATCAGTTGTTGTTGGGGCTGCAGTTGTTGTTGGGGCAGCAGTTGTTGTTGGGGCTGCAGTTGTTGGGGCAGCAGTTGTTGTTGGGGCAGCAGTTGTTGTTGGGGCAGCAGTTGTTGTTGGGGCAGCTGTTGTTGTTGGGGCAGCAGTTGTTGTTGGGGCATCAGTTGTTGTTGGGGCTGTAGTTGTTGTTGGGGCAGCAGTTGTTGTTGGGGCAGCAGTTGTTGTTGGGGCTGCAGTTGTTGTTGGGGCAGCAGTTGTTGTTGGGGCAGCAGTTGTTGTTGGGGCAGCAGTTGTTGTTGGGGCTGCAGTTGTTGTTGGGGCAGCTGTTGTTGTTGGGGCAGCTGTTGTTGTTGGGGCTGCAGTTGTTGTTGGGGCTGCAGTTGTTGTTGGGGCAGCAGTTGTTGTTGGGGCAGCAGTTGTTGTTGTTGGGGCTGCAGTTGTTGTTGGGGTTGCAGTTGTTGTTGGGGCTGTAGTTGTTGTTGGGGCTGCAGTTGTTGTTGGGGCAGCAGTTGTTGTTGGGGCTACAGTTGTTGTTGGGGCAGCAGTTGTTGTTGGGGCAGCAGTTGTTGTTGGGGCAGCAGTTGTTGTTGGGGCTGCAGTTGTTGTTGGGGCAGCAGTTGTTGTTGGGGCAGCTGTTGTTGTTGGGGAAGCAGTTGTTGTTGGGGCAGCTGTTGTTGTTGGGGCAGCTGTTGTTGTTGGGGCAGCTGTTGTTGTTGGGGCTGCAGTTGTTGTTGGGGCAGCAGTTGTTGTTGGGGCAGCAGTTATTGTTGGGGCAGCTGTTGTTGTTGGGGCTGCAGTTGTTGTTGGGGCAGCAGTTGTTGTTGGGGCAGCTGTTGTTGTTGGGGCTGCAGTTGTTGTTGGGGCTGCAGTTGTTGTTGGGGCAGCTGTTGTTGTTGGGGCTGCAGTTGTTGTTGGGGCAGCAGTTGTTGTTGGGGCAGCGGTTGTTGTTGGGGCAGCGGTTGTTGTTGGGGCTGCAGTTGTTGTTGGGGCTGCAGTTGTTGTTGGGGCAGCAGTTGTTGTTGGGGCAGCAGTTGTTGTTGGGGCAGCTGTTGTTGTTGGGACTGCAGTTGTTGTTGGGGCAGCTGTTGTTGTTGGGGCAGCAGTTGTTGTTGGGGCAGCAGTTGTTGTTGGGGCAGCTGTTGTTGTTGGGGCATCAGTTGTTGTTGGGGCTGCAGTTGTTGTTGGGGCAGCAGTTGTTGTTGGGGCTGCAGTTGTTGTTGGGGCAGCAGTTGTTGTTGGGGCAGCAGTTGTTGTTGGGGCAGCAGTTGTTGTTGGGGCTGCAGTCGTTGGGGCAGCAGTTGTTGTTGGGGCAGCAGTTGTTGTTGGGGCTGTAGTTGTTGTTGGGGCAGCAGTTGTTGTTGGGGCAGCAGTTGTTGTTGGGGCTGCAGTTGTTGTTGGGGCAGCAGTTGTTGTTGGGGCAGCAGTTGTTGTTGGGGCAGCAGTTGTTGTTGGGGCTGCAGTTGTTGTTGGGGCAGCTGTTGTTGTTGGGGCAGCTGTTGTTGTTGGGGCTGCAGTTGTTGTTGGGGCTGCAGTTGTTGTTGGGGCAGCAGTTGTTGTTGGGGCAGCAGTTGTTGTTGTTGGGGCTGCAGTTGTTGTTGGGGTTGCAGTTGTTGTTGGGGCAGCAGTTGTTGTTGGGGCTGCAGTTGTTGTTGGGGCTGCAGTTGTTGTTGGGGCAGCAGTTGTTGTTGGGGCAGCAGTTGTTGTTGGGGCAGCAGTTGTTGTTGGGGCAGCAGTTGTTGTTGGGGCAGCTGTTGTTGTTGGGGCTGCAGTTGTTGTTGGGGCAGCAGTTGTTGTTGGGGAAGCAGTTGTTGTTGGGGCAGCTGTTGTTGTTGGGGCAGCAGTTGTTGTTGGGGCTGCAGTTGTTGTTGGGGCAGCAGTTGTTGTTGGGGCAGCAGTTGTTGTTGGGGCAGCAGTTGTTGTTGGGGCTGCAGTTGTTGTTGGGGCAGCAGTTGTTGTTGGGGCAGCAGTTGTTGTTGGGGCAGCTGTTGTTGTTGGGGCTGCAGTTGTTGTTGGGGCAGCAGTTGTTGTTGGGGCAGCTGTTGTTGTTGGGGCTGCAGTTGTTGTTGGGGCAGCTGTTGTTGTTGGGGCAGCTGTTGTTGTTGGGGCTGCAGTTGTTGTTGGGGCAGCAGTTGTTGTTGGGGCAGCAGTTGTTGTTGGGGCAGCTGTTGTTGTTGGGGCTGCAGTTGTTGTTGGGGCAGCAGTTGTTGTTGGGGCTGCAGTTGTTGTTGGGGCAGCTGTTGTTGTTGGGGCTGCAGTTGTTGTTGGGGCTGCAGTTGTTGTTGGGGCAGCAGTTGTTGTTGGGGCAGCTGTTGTTGTTGGGGCAGCTGTTGTTGTTGGGGCAGCTGTTGTTGTTGGGGCTGCAGTTGTTGTTGGGGCAGCAGTTGTTGTTGGGGCAGCAGTTGTTGTTGGGGCAGCTGTTGTTGTTAGGGCAGCTGTTGTTGTTGGGGCAGCAGTTGTTGTTGGGGCAGCAGTTGCTGTTGGGGCAGCTGTTGTTGTTGGGGCAGCTGTTGTTGTTGGGGCAGCAGTTGTTGTTGGGGCAGCAGTTGTTGTTGGGGCAGCAGTTGTTGTTGGGGCAGCAGTTGTTGTTGGGGCAGCAGTTGTTGTTGGGGCTGCAGTTGTTGTTGGGGCAGCTGTTGTTGTTGGGGCAGCTGTTGTTGGGGCAGCAGTTGTTGTTGGGGCTGCAGTTGTTGTTGGGGCAGCAGTTGTTGTTGGGGCAGCTGTTGTTGTTGGGGCTGCAGTTGTTGTTGGGGCAGCAGTTGTTGTTGGGGCTGCAGTTGTTGTTGCTGCAGCTGTTGTTGTTGGGGCAGCAGTTGTTGTTGGGGCAGCTGTTGTTGTTGGGGCAGCAGTTGTTGTTGGGGCTGCAGTTGTTGTTGGGGCAGCAGTTGTTGTTGGGGGAGCTGTTGTTGTTGGGGCTGCAGTTGTTGTTGGGGCTGCAGTTGTTGTTGGCGGAGCTGTTGTTGTTGGGGCTGCAGTTGTTGTTGGGGCTGCAGTTGTTGTTGGGGCAGCAGTTGTTGTTGGGGCAGCAGTTGTTGTTGGGGCAGATGTTGTTGTTGGGGCTGCAGTCGTTGTTGGGGCAGCAGTTGTTGTTGGGGCTGCAGTTTTTGTTGGGGCAGCAGTTGTTGTTGGGGCAGCTGTTGTTGTTGGGGCTGCAGTTGTTGTTGGGGCAGCAGTTGTTGTTGGGGCAGCTGTTGTTGTTGGGGCTGCAGTTGTTGTTGGGGCTGTAGTTGTTGTTGGGGCTGCAGTTGTTGTTGGGGCAGCAGTTGTTGTTGGGGCTACAGTTGTTGTTGGGGCAGCAGTTGTTGTTGGGGCAGCAGTTGTTGTTGGGGCAGCAGTTGTTGTTGGGGCTGCAGTTGTTGTTGGGGCAGCAGTTGTTGTTGGGGCAGCTGTTGTTGTTGGGGAAGCAGTTGTTGTTGGGACTGCAGTTGTTGTTGGGGCAGCAGTTGTTGTTGGGGCAGCTGTTGTTGTTGGGGCTGCAGTTGTTGTTGGGGCAGCAGTTGTTGTTGGGGCAGCAGTTATTGTTGGGGCAGCTGTTGTTGTTGGGGCTGCAGTTGTTGTTGGGGCAGCAGTTGTTGTTGGGGCAGCTGTTGTTGTTGGGGCTGCAGTTGTTGTTGGGGCTGCAGTTGTTGTTGGGGCAGCTGTTGTTGTTGGGGCTGCAGTTGTTGTTGGGGCAGCAGTTGTTGTTGGGGCAGCGGTTGTTGTTGGGGCAGCGGTTGTTGTTGGGGCTGCAGTTGTTGTTGGGGCTGCAGTTGTTGTTGGGGCAGCAGTTGTTGTTGGGGCAGCAGTTGTTGTTGGGGCAGCTGTTGTTGTTGGGACTGCAGTTGTTGTTGGGGCAGCTGTTGTTGTTGGGGCAGCAGTTGTTGTTGGGGCAGCAGTTGTTGTTGGGGCAGCTGTTGTTGTTGGGGCATCAGTTGTTGTTGGGGCTGCAGTTGTTGTTGGGGCAGCAGTTGTTGTTGGGGCTGCAGTTGTTGTTGGGGCAGCAGTTGTTGTTGGGGCAGCAGTTGTTGTTGGGGCAGCAGTTGTTGTTGGGGCTGCAGTCGTTGGGGCAGCAGTTGTTGTTGGGGCAGCTGTTGTTGTTGGGGCAGCAGTTGTTGTTGGGGCTGTAGTTGTTGTTGGGGCAGCAGTTGTTGTTGGGGCAGCAGTTGTTGTTGGGGCTGCAGTTGTTGTTGGGGCAGCAGTTGTTGTTGGGGCAGCAGTTGTTGTTGGGGCAGCAGTTGTTGTTGGGGCTGCAGTTGTTGTTGGGGCAGCTGTTGTTGTTGGGGCAGCTGTTGTTGTTGGGGCTGCAGTTGTTGTTGGGGCTGCAGTTGTTGTTGGGGCAGCAGTTGTTGTTGGGGCAGCAGTTGTTGTTGTTGGGGCTGCAGTTGTTGATGGGGTTGCAGTTGTTGTTGGGGCAGCAGTTGTTGTTGGGGCTGCAGTTGTTGTTGGGGCTGCAGTTGTTGTTGGGGCAGCAGTTGTTGTTGGGGCAGCAGTTGTTGTTGGGGCAGCAGTTGTTGTTGGGGCAGCAGTTGTTGTTGGGGCAGCTGTTGTTGTTGGGGCTGCAGTTGTTGTTGGGGCAGCAGTTGTTGTTGGGGAAGCAGTTGTTGTTGGGGCAGCTGTTGTTGTTGGGGCAGCAGTTGTTGTTGGGGCTGCAGTTGTTGTTGGGGCAGCAGTTGTTGTTGGGGCAGCAGTTGTTGTTGGGGCAGCAGTTGTTGTTGGGGCTGCAGTTGTTGTTGGGGCAGCAGTTGTTGTTGGGGCAGCAGTTGTTGTTGGGGCTGCAGTTGTTGTTGGGGCAGCTGTTGTTGTTGGGGCTGCAGTTGTTGTTGGGGCAGCAGTTGTTGTTGGGGCAGCTGTTGTTGTTGGGGCTGCAGTTGTTGTTGGGGCAGCTGTTGTTGTTGGGGCAGCTGTTGTTGTTGGGGCTGCAGTTGTTGTTGGGGCAGCAGTTGTTGTTGGGGCAGCAGTTGTTGTTGGGGCAGCTGTTGTTGTTGGGGCTGCAGTTGTTGTTGGGGCAGCAGTTGTTGTTGGGGCTGCAGTTGTTGTTGGGGCAGCTGTTGTTGTTGGGGCTGCAGTTGTTGTTGGGGCAGCAGTTGTTGTTGGGGCAGCTGTTGTTGTTGGGGCTGCAGTTGTTGTTGGGGCAGCTGTTGTTGTTGGGGCAGCTGTTGTTGTTGGGGCTGCAGTTGTTGTTGGGGCAGCAGTTGTTGTTGGGGCAGCAGTTGTTGTTGGGGCAGCTGTTGTTGTTAGGGCAGCTGTTGTTGTTGGGGCAGCAGTTGTTGTTGGGGCAGCAGTTGCTGTTGGGGCAGCTGTTGTTGTTGGGGCAGCTGTTGTTGTTGGGGCAGCAGTTGTTGTTGGGGCAGCAGTTGTTGTTGGGGCTGTAGTTGTTGTTGGGGCAGCAGTTGTTGTTGGGGCAGCAGTTGTTGTTGGGGCTGCAGTTGTTGTTGGGGCAGCTGTTGTTGTTGGGGCAGCTGTTGTTGGGGCAGCAGTTGTTGTTGGGGCAGCAGTTGTTGTTGGGGCAGCTGTTGTTGTTGGGGCTGCAGTTGTTGTTGGGGCAGCAGTTGTTGTTGGGGCAGCAGTTATTGTTGGGGCAGCTGTTGTTGTTGGGGCTGCAGTTGTTGTTGGGGCAGCAGTTGTTGTTGGGGCAGCTGTTGTTGTTGGGGCTGCAGTTGTTGTTGGGGCTGCAGTTGTTGTTGGGGCAGCTGTTGTTGTTGGGGCTGCAGTTGTTGTTGGGGCAGCAGTTGTTGTTGGGGCAGCGGTTGTTGTTGGGGCAGCGGTTGTTGTTGGGGCTGCAGTTGTTGTTGGGGCTGCAGTTGTTGTTGGGGCAGCAGTTGTTGTTGGGGCAGCAGTTGTTGTTGGGGCAGCTGTTGTTGTTGGGACTGCAGTTGTTGTTGGGGCAGCTGTTGTTGTTGGGGCAGCAGTTGTTGTTGGGGCAGCAGTTGTTGTTGGGGCAGCTGTTGTTGTTGGGGCATCAGTTGTTGTTGGGGCTGCAGTTGTTGTTGGGGCAGCAGTTGTTGTTGGGGCTGCAGTTGTTGTTGGGGCAGCAGTTGTTGTTGGGGCAGCAGTTGTTGTTGGGGCAGCAGTTGTTGTTGGGGCTGCAGTCGTTGGGGCAGCAGTTGTTGTTGGGGCAGCTGTTGTTGTTGGGGCAGCAGTTGTTGTTGGGGCTGTAGTTGTTGTTGGGGCAGCAGTTGTTGTTGGGGCAGCAGTTGTTGTTGGGGCTGCAGTTGTTGTTGGGGCAGCAGTTGTTGTTGGGGCAGCAGTTGTTGTTGGGGCAGCAGTTGTTGTTGGGGCTGCAGTTGTTGTTGGGGCAGCTGTTGTTGTTGGGGCAGCTGTTGTTGTTGGGGCTGCAGTTGTTGTTGGGGCTGCAGTTGTTGTTGGGGCAGCAGTTGTTGTTGGGGCAGCAGTTGTTGTTGTTGGGGCTGCAGTTGTTGATGGGGTTGCAGTTGTTGTTGGGGCAGCAGTTGTTGTTGGGGCTGCAGTTGTTGTTGGGGCTGCAGTTGTTGTTGGGGCAGCAGTTGTTGTTGGGGCAGCAGTTGTTGTTGGGGCAGCAGTTGTTGTTGGGGCAGCAGTTGTTGTTGGGGCAGCTGTTGTTGTTGGGGCTGCAGTTGTTGTTGGGGCAGCAGTTGTTGTTGGGGAAGCAGTTGTTGTTGGGGCAGCTGTTGTTGTTGGGGCAGCAGTTGTTGTTGGGGCTGCAGTTGTTGTTGGGGCAGCAGTTGTTGTTGGGGCAGCAGTTGTTGTTGGGGCAGCAGTTGTTGTTGGGGCTGCAGTTGTTGTTGGGGCAGCAGTTGTTGTTGGGGCAGCAGTTGTTGTTGGGGCTGCAGTTGTTGTTGGGGCAGCTGTTGTTGTTGGGGCTGCAGTTGTTGTTGGGGCAGCAGTTGTTGTTGGGGCAGCTGTTGTTGTTGGGGCTGCAGTTGTTGTTGGGGCAGCTGTTGTTGTTGGGGCAGCTGTTGTTGTTGGGGCTGCAGTTGTTGTTGGGGCAGCAGTTGTTGTTGGGGCAGCAGTTGTTGTTGGGGCAGCTGTTGTTGTTGGGGCTGCAGTTGTTGTTGGGGCAGCAGTTGTTGTTGGGGCTGCAGTTGTTGTTGGGGCAGCTGTTGTTGTTGGGGCTGCAGTTGTTGTTGGGGCAGCAGTTGTTGTTGGGGCAGCTGTTGTTGTTGGGGCTGCAGTTGTTGTTGGGGCAGCTGTTGTTGTTGGGGCAGCTGTTGTTGTTGGGGCTGCAGTTGTTGTTGGGGCAGCAGTTGTTGTTGGGGCAGCAGTTGTTGTTGGGGCAGCTGTTGTTGTTAGGGCAGCTGTTGTTGTTGGGGCAGCAGTTGTTGTTGGGGCAGCAGTTGCTGTTGGGGCAGCTGTTGTTGTTGGGGCAGCTGTTGTTGTTGGGGCAGCAGTTGTTGTTGGGGCAGCAGTTGTTGTTGGGGCTGTAGTTGTTGTTGGGGCAGCAGTTGTTGTTGGGGCAGCAGTTGTTGTTGGGGCTGCAGTTGTTGTTGGGGCAGCTGTTGTTGTTGGGGCAGCTGTTGTTGGGGCAGCAGTTGTTGTTGGGGCTGCAGTTGTTGTTGGGGCAGCAGTTGTTGTTGGGGCAGCTGTTGTTGTTGGGGCTGCAGTTGTTGTTGGGGCAGCAGTTGTTGTTGGGGCTGCAGTTGTTGTTGCTGCAGCTGTTGTTGTTGGGGCAGCAGTTGTTGTTGGGGCAGCTGTTGTTGTTGGGGCAGCAGTTGTTGTTGGGGCTGCAGTTGTTGTTGGGGCAGCAGTTGTTGTTGGGGGAGCTGTTGTTGTTGGGGCTGCAGTTGTTGTTGGGGCTGCAGTTGTTGTTGGCGGAGCTGTTGTTGTTGGGGCTGCAGTTGTTGTTGGGGCTGCAGTTGTTGTTGGGGCAGCAGTTGTTGTTGGGGCTGCAGTTTTTGTTGGGGCAGCAGTTGTTGTTGGGGCAGCTGTTGTTGTTGGGGCTGCAGTCGTTGTTGGGGCAGCAGTTGTTGTTGGGGCTGCAGTTGTTGTTGGGGCAGCAGTTGTTGTTGGGGCAGCAGTTGTTGTTGGGGCTGCAGTCGTTGTTGGGGCAGCAGTCGTTGTTGGGGCAGCTGTTGTTGTTGGGGCAGCAGTTGTTGTTGGGGCTGCAGTTGTTGTTGGGGCAGCAGTTGTTGTTGGGGCAGCAGTTGTTGTTGGGGCAGCAGTTGTTGTTGGGGCTGCAGTTGTTGTTGGGGCTGCAGTTGTTGTTGGGGCAGCTGTTGTTGTTGGGGCTGCAGTTGTTGTTGGGGCTACAGTTGTTGTTGGGGCTACAGTTGTTGTTGGGGCAGCAGTTGTTGTTGGGGCAGCAGTTGTTGTTGGGGCTGCAGTTGTTGTTGGGGCAGCAGTTGTTGTTGGGGCTGTAGTTGTTGTTGGGGCTGCAGTTGTTGTTGGGGCTACAGTTGTTGTTGGGGCTGCAGTTGTTGTTGGGGCAGCAGTTGTTGTTGGGGCTGTAGTTGTTGTTGGGGAATATGTTGTTGTTGGGGCTGCAGTTGTTGTTGGGGCAGCAGTTGTTGTTGGGGCTGTAGTTGTTGTTGGGGAATATGTTGTTGTTGGGGCTGCAGTTGTTGTTGGGGCAGCAGTTGTTGTTGGGGCTGCAGTTGTTGTTGGGGCAGCTGTTGTTGTTGGGGCTGCAGTTGTTGTTGGGGCAGCAGTTGTTGTTGGGGCTGCAGTTGTTGTTGCTGCAGCTGTTGTTGTTGGGGCAGCAGTTGTTGTTGGGGCAGCAGTTGTTGTTGGGGCTGCAGTTGTTGTTGGGGCAGCAGTTGTTGTTGGGGCAGCAGTTGTTGTTGTTGGGGCAGCTGTTGTTGTTGGGGCTGCAGTTGTTGTTGGGGCAGCAGTTGTTGTTGGGGCTGCAGTTGTTGTTGGGGCAGCAGTTGTTGTTGGGGCAGCTGTTGTTGTTGGGGCTGCAGTTGTTGTTGGGGCAGCAGTTGTTGTTGGGGCTGCAGTTGTTGTTGGGGCAGTAGTTGTTGTTGGGGCAGCAGTTGTTGTTGGGGCAGCAGTTGTTGTTGGGGCTGCAGTTGTTGTTGGGGCAGCAGTTGTTGTTGGGGCAGCAGTTGTTGTTGGGGCTGCAGTTGTTGTTGGGGCAGCTGTTGTTGTTGGGGCTGCAGTTGTTGTTGGGGCAGCAGTTGTTGTTGGGGCAGCTGTTGTTGTTGGGGCAGCAGTTGTTGTTGGGGCAGCAGTTGTTGTTGGGGCTGCAGTTGTTGTTGGGGCTGCAGTTGTTGTTGGGGCAGCTGTTGTTGTTGGGGCTGCAGTTGTTGTTGGGGCTACAGTTGTTGTTGGGGCTACAGTTGTTGTTGGGGCAGCAGTTGTTGTTGGGGCAGCAGTTGTTGTTGGGGCTGCAGTTGTTGTTGGGGCAGCAGTTGTTGTTGGGGCTGTAGTTGTTGTTGGGGCTGCAGTTGTTGTTGGGGCTACAGTTGTTGTTGGGGCTGCAGTTGTTGTTGGGGCAGCAGTTGTTGTTGGGGCTGTAGTTGTTGTTGGGGAATATGTTGTTGTTGGGGCTGCAGTTGTTGTTGGGGCAGCAGTTGTTGTTGGGGCTGCAGTTGTTGTTGGGGCAGCTGTTGTTGTTGGGGCTGCAGTTGTTGTTGGGGAATATGTTGTTGTTGGGGCTGCAGTTGTTGTTGGGGCAGCAGTTGTTGTTGGGGCTGCAGTTGTTGTTGCTGCAGCTGTTGTTGTTGGGGCAGCAGTTGTTGTTGGGGCTGCAGTTGTTGTTGGGGCAGCAGTTGTTGTTGGGGCAGCAGTTGTTGTTGGGGCTGCAGTTGTTGTTGGGGCAGCAGTTGTTGTTGGGGCAGCAGTTGTTGTTGGGGCTGCAGTTGTTGTTGGGGCAGCTGTTGTTGTTGGGGCTGCAGTTGTTGTTGGGGCAGCAGTTGGGGCAGCTGTTGTTGTTGGGGCTGCAGTTGTTGTTGGGGCAGCAGTTGTTGTTGGGGCTGCAGTTGTTGTTGCTGCAGCTGTTGTTGTTGGGGCAGCAGTTGTTGTTGGGGCAGCTGTTGTTGTTGGGGCAGCAGTTGTTGTTGGGGCTGCAGTTGTTGTTGGGGCAGCAGTTGTTGTTGGGGGAGCTGTTGTTGTTGGGGCTGCAGTTGTTGTTGGGGCTGCAGTTGTTGTTGGCGGAGCTGTTGTTGTTGGGGCTGCAGTTGTTGTTGGGGCTGCAGTTGTTGTTGGGGCAGCAGTTGTTGTTGGGGCTGCAGTTTTTGTTGGGGCAGCAGTTGTTGTTGGGGCAGCTGTTGTTGTTGGGGCTGCAGTCGTTGTTGGGGCAGCAGTTGTTGTTGGGGCTGCAGTTGTTGTTGGGGCAGCAGTTGTTGTTGGGGCAGCAGTTGTTGTTGGGGCTGCAGTCGTTGTTGGGGCAGCAGTCGTTGTTGGGGCAGCTGTTGTTGTTGGGGCAGCAGTTGTTGTTGGGGCTGCAGTTGTTGTTGGGGCAGCAGTTGTTGTTGGGGCAGCAGTTGTTGTTGGGGCAGCAGTTGTTGTTGGGGCTGCAGTTGTTGTTGGGGCTGCAGTTGTTGTTGGGGCAGCTGTTGTTGTTGGGGCTGCAGTTGTTGTTGGGGCTACAGTTGTTGTTGGGGCTACAGTTGTTGTTGGGGCAGCAGTTGTTGTTGGGGCAGCAGTTGTTGTTGGGGCTGCAGTTGTTGTTGGGGCAGCAGTTGTTGTTGGGGCTGTAGTTGTTGTTGGGGCTGCAGTTGTTGTTGGGGCTACAGTTGTTGTTGGGGCTGCAGTTGTTGTTGGGGCAGCAGTTGTTGTTGGGGCTGTAGTTGTTGTTGGGGAATATGTTGTTGTTGGGGCTGCAGTTGTTGTTGGGGCAGCAGTTGTTGTTGGGGCTGTAGTTGTTGTTGGGGAATATGTTGTTGTTGGGGCTGCAGTTGTTGTTGGGGCAGCAGTTGTTGTTGGGGCTGCAGTTGTTGTTGGGGCAGCTGTTGTTGTTGGGGCTGCAGTTGTTGTTGGGGCAGCAGTTGTTGTTGGGGCTGCAGTTGTTGTTGCTGCAGCTGTTGTTGTTGGGGCAGCAGTTGTTGTTGGGGCTGCAGTTGTTGTTGCTGCAGCTGTTGTTGTTGGGGCAGCAGTTGTTGTTGGGGCAGCAGTTGTTGTTGGGGCTGCAGTTGTTGTTGGGGCAGCAGTTGTTGTTGGGGCAGCTGTTGTTGTTGGGGCTGCAGTTGTTGTTGGGGCAGCAGTTGTTGTTGGGGCTGCAGTTGTTGTTGGGGCAGCAGTTGTTGTTGGGGCTGCAGTTGTTGTTGGGGCTGCAGTTGTTGTTGGGGCTGCAGTTGTTGTTGGGGCTGCAGTTGTTGTTGGGGCAGCAGTTGTTGTTGGGGCTGCAGTTGTTGTTGGGGCAGCAGTTGTTGTTGGGGCAGCTGTTGTTGTTGGGGCTACAGTTGTTGTTGGGGCTGCAGTTGTTGTTGCTGCAGCTGTTGTTGTTGGGGCAGCAGTTGTTGTTGGGGCAGCTGTTGTTGTTGGGGCAGCAGTTGTTGTTGGGGCTGCAGTTGTTGTTGGGGCAGCAGTTGTTGTTGGGGGAGCTGTTGTTGTTGGGGCTGCAGTTGTTGTTGGGGCTGCAGTTGTTGTTGGCGGAGCTGTTGTTGTTGGGGCTGCAGTTGTTGTTGGGGCTGCAGTTGTTGTTGGGGCAGCAGTTGTTGTTGGGGCTGCAGTTTTTGTTGGGGCAGCAGTTGTTGTTGGGGCAGCTGTTGTTGTTGGGGCTGCAGTCGTTGTTGGGGCAGCAGTTGTTGTTGGGGCTGCAGTTGTTGTTGGGGCAGCAGTTGTTGTTGGGGCAGCAGTTGTTGTTGGGGCTGCAGTCGTTGTTGGGGCAGCAGTCGTTGTTGGGGCAGCTGTTGTTGTTGGGGCAGCAGTTGTTGTTGGGGCTGCAGTTGTTGTTGGGGCAGCAGTTGTTGTTGGGGCAGCAGTTGTTGTTGGGGCAGCAGTTGTTGTTGGGGCTGCAGTTGTTGTTGGGGCTGCAGTTGTTGTTGGGGCAGCTGTTGTTGTTGGGGCTGCAGTTGTTGTTGGGGCTACAGTTGTTGTTGGGGCTACAGTTGTTGTTGGGGCAGCAGTTGTTGTTGGGGCAGCAGTTGTTGTTGGGGCTGCAGTTGTTGTTGGGGCAGCAGTTGTTGTTGGGGCTGTAGTTGTTGTTGGGGCTGCAGTTGTTGTTGGGGCTACAGTTGTTGTTGGGGCTGCAGTTGTTGTTGGGGCAGCAGTTGTTGTTGGGGCTGTAGTTGTTGTTGGGGAATATGTTGTTGTTGGGGCTGCAGTTGTTGTTGGGGCAGCAGTTGTTGTTGGGGCTGTAGTTGTTGTTGGGGAATATGTTGTTGTTGGGGCTGCAGTTGTTGTTGGGGCAGCAGTTGTTGTTGGGGCTGCAGTTGTTGTTGGGGCAGCTGTTGTTGTTGGGGCTGCAGTTGTTGTTGGGGCAGCAGTTGTTGTTGGGGCTGCAGTTGTTGTTGCTGCAGCTGTTGTTGTTGGGGCAGCAGTTGTTGTTGGGGCAGCAGTTGTTGTTGGGGCTGCAGTTGTTGTTGGGGCAGCAGTTGTTGTTGGGGCAGCAGTTGTTGTTGTTGGGGCAGCTGTTGTTGTTGGGGCTGCAGTTGTTGTTGGGGCAGCAGTTGTTGTTGGGGCTGCAGTTGTTGTTGGGGCAGCAGTTGTTGTTGGGGCAGCTGTTGTTGTTGGGGCTGCAGTTGTTGTTGGGGCAGCAGTTGTTGTTGGGGCTGCAGTTGTTGTTGGGGCAGTAGTTGTTGTTGGGGCAGCAGTTGTTGTTGGGGCAGCAGTTGTTGTTGGGGCTGCAGTTGTTGTTGGGGCAGCAGTTGTTGTTGGGGCAGCAGTTGTTGTTGGGGCTGCAGTTGTTGTTGGGGCAGCTGTTGTTGTTGGGGCTGCAGTTGTTGTTGGGGCAGCAGTTGTTGTTGGGGCAGCTGTTGTTGTTGGGGCAGCAGTTGTTGTTGGGGCAGCAGTTGTTGTTGGGGCTGCAGTTGTTGTTGGGGCTGCAGTTGTTGTTGGGGCAGCTGTTGTTGTTGGGGCTGCAGTTGTTGTTGGGGCTACAGTTGTTGTTGGGGCTACAGTTGTTGTTGGGGCAGCAGTTGTTGTTGGGGCAGCAGTTGTTGTTGGGGCTGCAGTTGTTGTTGGGGCAGCAGTTGTTGTTGGGGCTGTAGTTGTTGTTGGGGCTGCAGTTGTTGTTGGGGCTACAGTTGTTGTTGGGGCTGCAGTTGTTGTTGGGGCAGCAGTTGTTGTTGGGGCTGTAGTTGTTGTTGGGGAATATGTTGTTGTTGGGGCTGCAGTTGTTGTTGGGGCAGCAGTTGTTGTTGGGGCTGCAGTTGTTGTTGGGGCAGCTGTTGTTGTTGGGGCTGCAGTTGTTGTTGGGGAATATGTTGTTGTTGGGGCTGCAGTTGTTGTTGGGGCAGCAGTTGTTGTTGGGGCTGCAGTTGTTGTTGCTGCAGCTGTTGTTGTTGGGGCAGCAGTTGTTGTTGGGGCAGCAGTTGTTGTTGGGGCTGCAGTTGTTGTTGGGGCAGCAGTTGTTGTTGGGGCAGCAGTTGTTGTTGGGGCAGCTGTTGTTGTTGGGGCTGCAGTTGTTGTTGGGGCAGCAGTTGTTGTTGGGGCTGCAGTTGTTGTTGGGGCAGCAGTTGTTGTTGGGGCTGTAGTTGTTGTTGGGGCTGCAGTTGTTGTTGGGGCTACAGTTGTTGTTGGGGCTGCAGTTGTTGTTGGGGCAGCAGTTGTTGTTGGGGCTGTAGTTGTTGTTGGGGAATATGTTGTTGTTGGGGCTGCAGTTGTTGTTGGGGCAGCAGTTGTTGTTGGGGCTGCAGTTGTTGTTGGGGCAGCTGTTGTTGTTGGGGCTGCAGTTGTTGTTGGGGCAGCAGTTGTTGTTGGGGCAGCTGTTGTTGTTGGGGCAGCAGTTGTTGTTGGGGCTGCAGTTGTTGTTGCTGCAGCTGTTGTTGTTGGGGCAGCAGTTGTTGTTGGGGCAGCAGTTGTTGTTGGGGCTGCAGTTGTTGTTGGGGCAGCAGTTGTTGTTGGGGCAGCAGTTGTTGTTGGGGCAGCTGTTGTTGTTGGGGCTGCAGTTGTTGTTGGGGCAGCAGTTGTTGTTGGGGCTGCAGTTGTTGTTGGGGCTGTAGTTGTTGTTGGGGAATATGTTGTTGTTGGGGCTGCAGTTGTTGTTGGGGCAGCAGTTGTTGTTGGGGCTGCAGTTGTTGTTGGGGCAGCTGTTGTTGTTGGGGCTGCAGTTGTTGTTGGGGAATATGTTGTTGTTGGGGCTGCAGTTGTTGTTGGGGCAGCAGTTGTTGTTGGGGCTGCAGTTGTTGTTGCTGCAGCTGTTGTTGTTGGGGCAGCAGTTGTTGTTGGGGCAGCAGTTGTTGTTGGGGCTGCAGTTGTTGTTGGGGCAGCAGTTGTTGTTGGGGCAGCAGTTGTTGTTGGGGCAGCTGTTGTTGTTGGGGCTGCAGTTGTTGTTGGGGCAGCAGTTGTTGTTGGGGCTGCAGTTGTTGTTGGGGCAGCAGTTGTTGTTGGGGCTGTAGTTGTTGTTGGGGCTGCAGTTGTTGTTGGGGCTACAGTTGTTGTTGGGGCTGCAGTTGTTGTTGGGGCAGCAGTTGTTGTTGGGGCTGTAGTTGTTGTTGGGGAATATGTTGTTGTTGGGGCTGCAGTTGTTGTTGGGACAGCAGTTGTTGTTGGGGCTGCAGTTGTTGTTGGGGCAGCTGTTGTTGTTGGGGCTGCAGTTGTTGTTGGGGCAGCAGTTGTTGTTGGGGCAGCTGTTGTTGTTGGGGCTGCAGTTGTTGTTGGGGCAGCTGTTGTTGTTGGGGCAGCTGTTGTTGTTGGGGCTGCAGTTGTTGTTGGGGCAGCAGTTGTTGTTGGGGCAGCAGTTGTTGTTGGGGCAGCTGTTGTTGTTAGGGCAGCTGTTGTTGTTGGGGCAGCAGTTGTTGTTGGGGCAGCAGTTGCTGTTGGGGCAGCTGTTGTTGTTGGGGCAGCTGTTGTTGTTGGGGCAGCAGTTGTTGTTGGGGCAGCAGTTGTTGTTGGGGCTGTAGTTGTTGTTGGGGCAGCAGTTGTTGTTGGGGCAGCAGTTGTTGTTGGGGCTGCAGTTGTTGTTGGGGCAGCTGTTGTTGTTGGGGCAGCTGTTGTTGGGGCAGCAGTTGTTGTTGGGGCTGCAGTTGTTGTTGGGGCAGCAGTTGTTGTTGGGGCAGCTGTTGTTGTTGGGGCTGCAGTTGTTGTTGGGGCAGCAGTTGTTGTTGGGGCTGCAGTTGTTGTTGCTGCAGCTGTTGTTGTTGGGGCAGCAGTTGTTGTTGGGGCAGCTGTTGTTGTTGGGGCAGCAGTTGTTGTTGGGGCTGCAGTTGTTGTTGGGGCAGCAGTTGTTGTTGGGGGAGCTGTTGTTGTTGGGGCTGCAGTTGTTGTTGGGGCTGCAGTTGTTGTTGGCGGAGCTGTTGTTGTTGGGGCTGCAGTTGTTGTTGGGGCTGCAGTTGTTGTTGGGGCAGCAGTTGTTGTTGGGGCAGCAGTTGTTGTTGGGGCAGCTGTTGTTGTTGGGGCTGCAGTCGTTGTTGGGGCAGCAGTTGTTGTTGGGGCTGCAGTTTTTGTTGGGGCAGCAGTTGTTGTTGGGGCAGCTGTTGTTGTTGGGGCTGCAGTCGTTGTTGGGGCAGCAGTTGTTGTTGGGGCTGCAGTTGTTGTTGGGGCAGCAGTTGTTGTTGGGGCAGCAGTTGTTGTTGGGGCTGCAGTCGTTGTTGGGGCAGCAGTCGTTGTTGGGGCAGCTGTTGTTGTTGGGGCAGCAGTTGTTGTTGGGGCTGCAGTTGTTGTTGGGGCAGCAGTTGTTGTTGGGGCAGCAGTTGTTGTTGGGGCAGCAGTTGTTGTTGGGGCTGCAGTTGTTGTTGGGGCTGCAGTTGTTGTTGGGGCAGCTGTTGTTGTTGGGGCTGCAGTTGTTGTTGGGGCTACAGTTGTTGTTGGGGCTACAGTTGTTGTTGGGGCAGCAGTTGTTGTTGGGGCAGCAGTTGTTGTTGGGGCTGCAGTTGTTGTTGGGGCAGCAGTTGTTGTTGGGGCTGTAGTTGTTGTTGGGGCTGCAGTTGTTGTTGGGGCTACAGTTGTTGTTGGGGCTGCAGTTGTTGTTGGGGCAGCAGTTGTTGTTGGGGCTGTAGTTGTTGTTGGGGAATATGTTGTTGTTGGGGCTGCAGTTGTTGTTGGGGCAGCAGTTGTTGTTGGGGCTGCAGTTGTTGTTGGGGCAGCTGTTGTTGTTGGGGCTGCAGTTGTTGTTGGGGCAGCAGTTGTTGTTGGGGCTGCAGTTGTTGTTGCTGCAGCTGTTGTTGTTGGGGCAGCAGTTGTTGTTGGGGCAGCAGTTGTTGTTGGGGCTGCAGTTGTTGTTGGGGCAGCAGTTGTTGTTGGGGCAGCAGTTGTTGTTGGGGCAGCTGTTGTTGTTGGGGCTGCAGTTGTTGTTGGGGCAGCAGTTGTTGTTGGGGCTGCAGTTGTTGTTGGGGCAGCAGTTGTTGTTGGGGCAGCTGTTGTTGTTGGGGCTGCAGTTGTTGTTGGGGCAGCTGTTGTTGTTGGGGCTGCAGTTGTTGTTGGGGCTACAGTTGTTGTTGGGGCAGCAGTTGTTGTTGGGGCAGCTGTTGTTGTTGGGGCTGCAGTTGTTGTTGGGGCAGCAGTTGTTGTTGGGGCTGCAGTTGTTGTTGGGGCAGCAGTTGTTGTTGGGGCTGCAGTTGTTGTTGGGGCAGCAGTTGTTGTTGGGGCAGCTGTTGTTGTTGGGGCAGCAGTTGTTGTTGGGGCTGCAGTTGTTGTTGCTGCAGCTGTTGTTGTTGGGGCAGCAGTTGTTGTTGGGGCAGCTGTTGTTGTTGGGGCAGCAGTTGTTGTTGGGGCTGCAGTTGTTGTTGGGGCAGCAGTTGTTGTTGGGGGAGCTGTTGTTGTTGGGGCTGCAGTTGTTGTTGGGGCTGCAGTTGTTGTTGGGGGAGCTGTTGTTGTTGGGGCTGCAGTTGTTGTTGGGGCTGCAGTTGTTGTTGGGGCAGCAGTTGTTGTTGGGGCAGCAGTTGTTGTTGGGGCAGCTGTTGTTGTTGGGGCTGCAGTCGTTGTTGGGGCAGCAGTTGTTGTTGGGGCTGCAGTTGTTGTTGGGGCTGCAGTTGTTGTTGGGGCTGCAGTTGTTGTTGGGGCAGCAGTTGTTGTTGGGGCTGCAGTTGTTGTTGGGGCAGTAGTTGTTGTTGGGGCAGCAGTTGTTGTTGGGGCAGCTGTTGTTGTTGGGGCTGCAGTTGTTGGGGCTGCAGTTGTTGTTGGGGCAGCTGTTGTTGGGGCAGCAGTTGTTGTTGGGGCTGCAGTTGTTGTTGGGGCAGCAGTTGTTGTTGGGGCAGCTGTTGTTGTTGGGGCTGCAGTTGTTGTTGGGGCAGCAGTTGTTGTTGGGGCAGCAGTTGTTGTTGGGGCAGCTGTTGTTGTTGGGGCTGCAGTTGTTGTTGGGGCAGCAGTTGTTGTTGGGGCTGCAGTTGTTGTTGGGGCAGTAGTTGTTGTTGGGGCAGCAGTTGTTGTTGGGGCAGCTGTTGTTGTTGGGGCTGCAGTTGTTGGGGCTGCAGTTGTTGTTGGGGCAGCTGTTGTTGGGGCAGCAGTTGTTGTTGGGGCTGCAGTTGTTGTTGGGGCAGCAGTTGTTGTTGGGGCAGCTGTTGTTGTTGGGGCTGCAGTTGTTGTTGGGGCAGCAGTTGTTGTTGGGGCAGCAGTTGTTGTTGGGGCAGCTGTTGTTGTTGGGGCTGCAGTTGTTGTTGGGGCAGCAGTTGTTGTTGGGGCTGCAGTTGTTGTTGGGGCTACAGTTGTTGTTGGGGCAGCAGTTGTTGTTGGGGCAGCTGTTGTTGTTGGGGCTGCAGTTGTTGTTGGGGCAGCAGTTGTTGTTGGGGCTGCAGTTGTTGTTGGGACAGCAGTTGTTGTTGGGGCTGCAGTTGTTGTTGGGGCAGCAGTTGTTGTTGGGGCTGCAGTTGTTGTTGGGGCAGCAGTTGTTGTTGGGGCAGCAGTTGTTGTTGGGGCTGCAGTTGTTGTTGGGGCAGCAGTTGTTGTTGGGGCAGCAGTTGTTGTTGGGGCTGCAGTTGTTGTTGGGGCAGCTGTTGTTGTTGGGGCTGCAGTTGTTGTTGGGGCAGCAGTTGTTGTTGGGGCAGCTGTTGTTGTTGGGGCAGCAGTTGTTGTTGGGGCAGCAGTTGTTGTTGGGGCTGCAGTTGTTGTTGGGGCTGCAGTTGTTGTTGGGGCAGCTGTTGTTGTTGGGGCTGCAGTTGTTGTTGGGGCTACAGTTGTTGTTGGGGCTACAGTTGTTGTTGGGGCAGCAGTTGTTGTTGGGGCAGCAGTTGTTGTTGGGGCTGCAGTTGTTGTTGGGGCAGCAGTTGTTGTTGGGGCTGTAGTTGTTGTTGGGGCTGCAGTTGTTGTTGGGGCTACAGTTGTTGTTGGGGCTGCAGTTGTTGTTGGGGCAGCAGTTGTTGTTGGGGCTGTAGTTGTTGTTGGGGAATATGTTGTTGTTGGGGCTGCAGTTGTTGTTGGGGCAGCAGTTGTTGTTGGGGCTGCAGTTGTTGTTGGGGCAGCTGTTGTTGTTGGGGCTGCAGTTGTTGTTGGGGAATATGTTGTTGTTGGGGCTGCAGTTGTTGTTGGGGCAGCAGTTGTTGTTGGGGCTGCAGTTGTTGTTGCTGCAGCTGTTGTTGTTGGGGCAGCAGTTGTTGTTGGGGCAGCAGTTGTTGTTGGGGCTGCAGTTGTTGTTGGGGCAGCAGTTGTTGTTGGGGCAGCAGTTGTTGTTGGGGCAGCTGTTGTTGTTGGGGCTGCAGTTGTTGTTGGGGCAGCAGTTGTTGTTGGGGCTGCAGTTGTTGTTGGGGCAGCAGTTGTTGTTGGGGCTGTAGTTGTTGTTGGGGCTGCAGTTGTTGTTGGGGCTACAGTTGTTGTTGGGGCTGCAGTTGTTGTTGGGGCAGCAGTTGTTGTTGGGGCTGTAGTTGTTGTTGGGGAATATGTTGTTGTTGGGGCTGCAGTTGTTGTTGGGGCAGCAGTTGTTGTTGGGGCTGCAGTTGTTGTTGGGGCAGCTGTTGTTGTTGGGGCTGCAGTTGTTGTTGGGGCAGCAGTTGTTGTTGGGGCAGATGTTGTTGTTGGGGCAGCAGTTGTTGTTGGGGCTGCAGTTGTTGTTGCTGCAGCTGTTGTTGTTGGGGCAGCAGTTGTTGTTGGGGCAGCAGTTGTTGTTGGGGCTGCAGTTGTTGTTGGGGCAGCAGTTGTTGTTGGGGCAGCAGTTGTTGTTGGGGCAGCTGTTGTTGTTGGGGCTGCAGTTGTTGTTGGGGCAGCAGTTGTTGTTGGGGCTGCAGTTGTTGTTGGGGCAGCAGTTGTTGTTGGGGCAGCTGTTGTTGTTGGGGCTGCAGTTGTTGTTGGGGCAGCTGTTGTTGTTGGGGCTGCAGTTGTTGTTGGGGCTACAGTTGTTGTTGGGGCAGCAGTTGTTGTTGGGGCAGCTGTTGTTGTTGGGGCTGCAGTTGTTGTTGGGGCAGCAGTTGTTGTTGGGGCTGCAGTTGTTGTTGGGGCAGCAGTTGTTGTTGGGGCTGCAGTTGTTGTTGGGGCAGCAGTTGTTGTTGGGGCAGCTGTTGTTGTTGGGGCAGCAGTTGTTGTTGGGGCTGCAGTTGTTGTTGCTGCAGCTGTTGTTGTTGGGGCAGCAGTTGTTGTTGGGGCAGCTGTTGTTGTTGGGGCAGCAGTTGTTGTTGGGGCTGCAGTTGTTGTTGGGGCAGCAGTTGTTGTTGGGGGAGCTGTTGTTGTTGGGGCTGCAGTTGTTGTTGGGGCTGCAGTTGTTGTTGGGGGAGCTGTTGTTGTTGGGGCTGCAGTTGTTGTTGGGGCTGCAGTTGTTGTTGGGGCAGCAGTTGTTGTTGGGGCAGCAGTTGTTGTTGGGGCAGCTGTTGTTGTTGGGGCTGCAGTCATTGTTGGGGCAGCAGTTGTTGTTGGGGCTGCAGTTGTTGTTGGGGCAGCAGTTGTTGTTGGGGCTGCAGTTGTTGTTGGGGCAGCAGTTGTTGTTGGGGCTGCAGTTGTTGTTGGGGCAGCAGTTGTTGTTGGGGCAGCTGTTGTTGTTGGGGCAGCAGTTGTTGTTGGGGCTGCAGTTGTTGTTGCTGCAGCTGTTGTTGTTGGGGCAGCAGTTGTTGTTGGGGCAGCTGTTGTTGTTGGGGCTGTAGTTGTTGTTGGGGAAGATGTTGTTGTTGGGGCTGCAGTTGTTGTTGGGGCAGCAGTTGTTGTTGGGGCTGCAGTTGTTGTTGGGGCAGCTGTTGTTGTTGGGGCTGCAGTTGTTGTTGGGGCAGCAGTTGTTGTTGGGGCAGCTGTTGTTGTTGGGGCAGCAGTTGTTGTTGGGGCTGCAGTTGTTGTTGCTGCAGCTGTTGTTGTTGGGGCAGCAGTTGTTGTTGGGGCAGCAGTTGTTGTTGGGGCTGCAGTTGTTGTTGGGGCAGCAGTTGTTGTTGGGGCAGCAGTTGTTGTTGGGGCAGCTGTTGTTGTTGGGGCTGCAGTTGTTGTTGGGGCAGCAGTTGTTGTTGGGGCTGCAGTTGTTGTTGGGGCAGCAGTTGTTGTTGGGGCAGCTGTTGTTGTTGGGGCTGCAGTTGTTGTTGGGGCAGCTGTTGTTGTTGGGGCTGCAGTTGTTGTTGGGGCTACAGTTGTTGTTGGGGCAGCAGTTGTTGTTGGGGCTGCAGTCGTTGTTGGGGCAGCAGTTGTTGTTGGGGCTGCAGTTGTTGTTGGGGCAGCAGTTGTTGTTGGGGCTGCAGTTGTTGTTGGGGCAGCAGTTGTTGTTGGGGCTGCAGTTGTTGTTGGGGCAGCAGTTGTTGTTGGGGCAGCTGTTGTTGTTGGGGCAGCAGTTGTTGTTGGGGCTGCAGTTGTTGTTGCTGCAGCTGTTGTTGTTGGGGCAGCAGTTGTTGTTGGGGCAGCTGTTGTTGTTGGGGCAGCAGTTGTTGTTGGGGCTGCAGTTGTTGTTGGGGCAGCAGTTGTTGTTGGGGGAGCTGTTGTTGTTGGGGCAGCAGTTGTTGTTGGGGCTGCAGTTGTTGTTGGGGCAGCAGTTGTTGTTGGGGCTGCAGTTGTTGTTGGGGCAGCTGTTGTTGTTGGGGCAGCAGTTGTTGTTGGGGCTGCAGTTGTTGTTGGGGCTGCAGTTGTTGTTGGGGCAGCAGTTGTTGTTGGGGCAGCTGTTGTTGTTGGGGCAGCTGTTGTTGTTAGGGCAGCAGTCGTTGTTGGGGCAGCTGTTGTTGTTGGGGCAGCAGTTGTTGTTGGGGCTGTAGTTGTTGTTGGGGCTGCAGTTGTTGTTGGGGCTGCAGTTGTTGTTGGGGAAGCAGTTGTTGTTGGGGCAGCTGTTGTTGTTGGGGCAGCAATTGTTGTTGGGGCTGCAGTTGTTGTTGGGGCAGCTGTTGTTGTTGGGGCAGCAGTTGTTGTTGGGGCAGCAGTTGTTGTTGGGGCTGCAGTTGTTGTTGGGGCAGCAGTTGTTGTTGGGGCAGCAGTTGTTGTTGGGGCAGCAGTTGTTGTTGGGGCAGCTGTTGTTGTTGGGGCAGCTGTTGTTGTTGGGGCTGCAGTTGTTGTTGGGGCTGCAGTTGTTGTTGGGGCAGCTGTTGTTGTTGGGGCAGCTGTTGTTGTTGGGGCAGCAGTCGTTGTTGGGGCAGCTGTTGTTGTTGGGGCAGCAGTTGTTGTTGGGGCTGTAGTTGTTGTTGGGGCTGCAGTTGTTGTTGGGGCTGCAGTTGTTGTTGGGGAAGCAGTTGTTGTTGGGGCAGCTGTTGTTGTTGGGGCTGCAGTTGTTGTTGGGGCTGCAGTTGTTGTTGGGGCAGCAGTTGTTGTTGGGGCAGCAGTTGTTGTTGGGGCTGCAGTTGTTGTTGGGGCAGCAGTTGTTGTTGGGGCTGCAGTTGTTGTTGGGGCAGCTGTTGTTGTTGGGGCAGCTGTTGTTGTTGGGGCAGCAGTTGTTGTTGGGGCAGCAGTTGTTGTTGGGGCAGCTGTTGTTGTTGGGGCAGCTGTTGTTGTTGGGGCAGCAGTTGTTGTTGGGGCAGCAGTTGTTGTTGGGGCTGTAGTTGTTGTTGGGGCAGCAGTTGTTGTTGGGGCTGCAGTTGTTGTTGGGGCTGTAGTTGTTGTTGGGGCTGCAGTTGTTGTTGGGGCAGCTGTTGTTGGGGCAGCAGTTGTTGTTGGGGCTGCAGTTGTTGTTGGGGCAGCAGTTGTTGTTGGGGCAGCTGTTGTTGTTGGGGCTGCAGTTGTTGTTGGGGCAGCAGTTGTTGTTGGGGCAGCTGTTGTTGTTGGGGCAGCAGTTGTTGTTGGGGCAGCTGTTGTTGTTGGGACTGCAGTTGTTGTTGGGGCAGCAGTTGTTGTTGGGGCTGCAGTTGTTGTTGGGGCAGCAGTTGTTGTTGGGGAAATAGTTGTTGTTGGGGCAGCTGTTGTTGTTGGGGCAGCAATTGTTGTTGGGGCTGCAGTTGTTGTTGGGGCAGCAGTTGTTGTTGGGGCTGCAGTTGTTGTTGGGGCTGCAGTTGTTGTTGGGGCAGCAGTTGTTGTTGGGGCAGCTGTTGTTGTTGGGGCAGCTGTTGTTGTTAGGGCAGCAGTCGTTGTTGGGGCAGCTGTTGTTGTTGGGGCAGCAGTTGTTGTTGGGGCTGTAGTTGTTGTTGGGGCTGCAGTTGTTGTTGGGGCTGCAGTTGTTGTTGGGGAAGCAGTTGTTGTTGGGGCAGCTGTTGTTGTTGGGGCTGCAGTTGTTGTTGGGGCTGCAGTTGTTGTTGGGGCAGCAGTTGTTGTTGGGGCAGCAGTTGTTGTTGGGGCAGCAGTTGTTGTTGGGGCTGCAGTTGTTGTTGGGGCAGCAGTTGTTGTTGGGGCTGCAGTTGTTGGGGCTGTAGTTGTTGTTGGGGCTGCAGTTGTTGTTGGGGCTGCAGTTGTTGTTGGGGCAGCTGCTGTTGTTGGGGCTGCAGTTGTTGTTGGGGCAGCTGTTGTTGTTGGGGCTGCAGTTGTTGTTGGGGCAGCAGTTGTTGTTGGGGCTGCAGTTGTTGTTGGGGCTGCAGTTGTTGTTGGGGCAGCTGTTGTTGTTGGGGCTGCAGTTGTTGTTGGGGCAGCAGTTGTTGTTGGGGCTGCAGTTGTTGTTGGGGCAGCAGTTGTTGTTGGGGCAGCAGTTGTTGTTGGGGCAGCTGTTGTTGTTGGGGCAGCAGTTGTTGTTGGGGCTGCAGTTGTTGGGGCTGTAGTTGTTGTTGGGGCTGCAGTTGTTGTTGGGGCTGCAGTTGTTGTTGGGGAAGCAGTTGTTGTTGGGGCAGCTGTTGTTGTTGGGGAAGCAGTTGTTGTTGGGGCTGCAGTTGTTGTTGGGGCAGCAGTTGTTGTTGGGGCAGCTGTTGTTGTTGGGGCAGCTGTTGTTGTTGGGGCAGCAGTCGTTGTTGGGGCAGCTGTTGTTGTTGGGGCAGCAGTTGTTGTTGGGGCTGTAGTTGTTGTTGGGGCTGCAGTTGTTGTTGGGGAAGCAGTTGTTGTTGGGGCAGCTGTTGTTGTTGGGGCTGCAGTTGTTGTTGGGGCTGCAGTTGTTGTTGGGGCAGCAGTTGTTGTTGGGGCAGCAGTTGTTGTTGGGGCAGCAGTTGTTGTTGGGGCTGCAGTTGTTGTTGGGGCAGCAGTTGTTGTTGGGGCTGCAGTTGTTGTTGGGGCAGCTGTTGTTGTTGGGGCAGCTGTTGTTGTTGGGGCAGCAGTTGTTGTTGGGGCAGCAGTTGTTGTTGGGGCAGCTGTTGTTGTTGGGGCAGCTGTTGTTGTTGGGGCAGCAGTTGTTGTTGGGGCAGCAGTTGTTGTTGGGGCTGTAGTTGTTGTTGGGGCAGCAGTTGTTGTTGGGGCAGCTGTTGTTGTTGGGGCTGCAGTTGTTGTTGGGGCAGCAGTTGTTGTTGGGGCTGCAGTTGTTGTTGGGGCAGCAGTTGTTGTTGGGGCAGCAGTTGTTGTTGGGGCAGCTGTTGTTGTTGGGGCAGCAGTTGTTGTTGGGGCTGCAGTTGTTGTTGGGGCTGCAGTTGTTGTTGGGGCAGCTGTTGTTGTTGGGGCTGCAGTTGTTGTTGGGGCAGCAGTTGTTGTTGGGGCTGCAGTTGTTGTTGGGGCAGCAGTTGTTGTTGGGGCAGCAGTTGTTGTTGGGGCAGCTGTTGTTGTTGGGGCAGCAGTTGTTGTTGGGGCTGCAGTTGTTGGGGCTGTAGTTGTTGTTGGGGCTGCAGTTGTTGTTGGGGCTGCAGTTGTTGTTGGGGAAGCAGTTGTTGTTGGGGCAGCTGTTGTTGTTGGGGAAGCAGTTGTTGTTGGGGCTGCAGTTGTTGTTGGGGCAGCAGTTGTTGTTGGGGCAGCTGTTGTTGTTGGGGCAGCTGTTGTTGTTGGGGCAGCAGTCGTTGTTGGGGCAGCTGTTGTTGTTGGGGCAGCAGTTGTTGTTGGGGCTGTAGTTGTTGTTGGGGCTGCAGTTGTTGTTGGGGAAGCAGTTGTTGTTGGGGCAGCTGTTGTTGTTGGGGCTGCAGTTGTTGTTGGGGCTGCAGTTGTTGTTGGGGCAGCAGTTGTTGTTGGGGCAGCAGTTGTTGTTGGGGCAGCAGTTGTTGTTGGGGCTGCAGTTGTTGTTGGGGCAGCAGTTGTTGTTGGGGCTGCAGTTGTTGTTGGGGCAGCTGTTGTTGTTGGGGCAGCTGTTGTTGTTGGGGCTGCAGTTGTTGTTGGGGCTGCAGTTGTTGTTGGGGAAGCAGTTGTTGTTGGGGCAGCTGTTGTTGTTGGGGAAGCAGTTGTTGTTGGGGCTGCAGTTGTTGTTGGGGCAGCAGTTGTTGTTGGGGCAGCTGTTGTTGTTGGGGCAGCTGTTGTTGTTGGGGCAGCAGTCGTTGTTGGGGCAGCTGTTGTTGTTGGGGCAGCAGTTGTTGTTGGGGCTGTAGTTGTTGTTGGGGCTGCAGTTGTTGTTGGGGAAGCAGTTGTTGTTGGGGCAGCTGTTGTTGTTGGGGCTGCAGTTGTTGTTGGGGCTGCAGTTGTTGTTGGGGCAGCAGTTGTTGTTGGGGCAGCAGTTGTTGTTGGGGCAGCAGTTGTTGTTGGGGCTGCAGTTGTTGTTGGGGCAGCAGTTGTTGTTGGGGCTGCAGTTGTTGTTGGGGCAGCTGTTGTTGTTGGGGCAGCTGTTGTTGTTGGGGCAGCAGTTGTTGTTGGGGCAGCAGTTGTTGTTGGGGCAGCTGTTGTTGTTGGGGCAGCTGTTGTTGTTGGGGCAGCAGTTGTTGTTGGGGCAGCAGTTGTTGTTGGGGCTGTAGTTGTTGTTGGGGCAGCAGTTGTTGTTGGGGCTGCAGTTGTTGTTGGGGCTGTAGTTGTTGTTGGGGCTGTAGTTGTTGTTGGGGCTGCAGTTGTTGTTGGGGCAGCTGTTGTTGGGGCAGCAGTTGTTGTTGTTGGGGCTGCAGTTGTTGTTGGGGCAGCAGTTGTTGTTGGGGCAGCTGTTGTTGTTGGGGCTGCAGTTGTTGT
Organism: Melanostigma gelatinosum; assembly: GCF_949748355.1. Lineage (NCBI taxonomy): Eukaryota > Metazoa > Chordata > Actinopteri > Perciformes > Zoarcidae > Melanostigma > Melanostigma gelatinosum. The sequence continues at coordinate 8,241,752 of NC_136654.1, read as the reverse complement.
TGGGGCAGCAGTTGTTGTTGGGGCAGCTGTTGTTGTTGGGGCAGCAGTTGTTGTTGGGGCAGCTGTTGTTGTTGGGGCTGCAGTTGTTGTTGGGGCAGCAGTTGTTGTTGGGGCTGCAGTTGTTGTTGGGGCAGCAGTTGTTGTTGGGGAAATAGTTGTTGTTGGGGCAGCTGTTGTTGTTGGGGCAGCAATTGTTGTTGGGGCTGCAGTTGTTGTTGGGGCAGCTGTTGTTGTTGGGGCAGCAGTTGTTGTTGGGGCAGCAGTTGTTGTTGGGGCTGCAGTTGTTGTTGGGGCAGCAGTTGTTGTTGGGGCAGCAGTTGTTGTTGGGGCAGCAGTTGTTGTTGGGGCAGCTGTTGTTGTTGGGGCAGCTGTTGTTGTTGGGGCTGCAGTTGTTGTTGGGGCTGCAGTTGTTGTTGGGGCAGCAGTTGTTGTTGGGGCAGCTGTTGTTGTTGGGGCAGCTGTTGTTGTTAGGGCAGCAGTCGTTGTTGGGGCAGCTGTTGTTGTTGGGGCAGCAGTTGTTGTTGGGGCTGTAGTTGTTGTTGGGGCTGCAGTTGTTGTTGGGGCTGCAGTTGTTGTTGGGGAAGCAGTTGTTGTTGGGGCAGCTGTTGTTGTTGGGGCTGCAGTTGTTGTTGGGGCTGCAGTTGTTGTTGGGGCAGCAGTTGTTGTTGGGGCAGCAGTTGTTGTTGGGGCTGCAGTTGTTGTTGGGGCAGCAGTTGTTGTTGGGGCTGCAGTTGTTGGGGCTGTAGTTGTTGTTGGGGCTGCAGTTGTTGTTGGGGCTGCAGTTGTTGTTGGGGCAGCTGCTGTTGTTGGGGCTGCAGTTGTTGTTGGGGCAGCTGTTGTTGTTGGGGCTGCAGTTGTTGTTGGGGCAGCAGTTGTTGTTGGGGCTGCAGTTGTTGTTGGGGCTGCAGTTGTTGTTGGGGCAGCTGTTGTTGTTGGGGCTGCAGTTGTTGTTGGGGCAGCAGTTGTTGTTGGGGCTGCAGTTGTTGTTGGGGCAGCAGTTGTTGTTGGGGCAGCAGTTGTTGTTGGGGCAGCTGTTGTTGTTGGGGCAGCAGTTGTTGTTGGGGCTGCAGTTGTTGGGGCTGTAGTTGTTGTTGGGGCTGCAGTTGTTGTTGGGGCTGCAGTTGTTGTTGGGGAAGCAGTTGTTGTTGGGGCAGCTGTTGTTGTTGGGGAAGCAGTTGTTGTTGGGGCTGCAGTTGTTGTTGGGGCAGCAGTTGTTGTTGGGGCAGCAGTTGTTGTTGGGGCAGCAGTTGTTGTTGGGGCAGCTGTTGTTGTTGGGGCTGCAGTTGTTGTTGGGGCAGCAGTTGTTGTTGGGGCTGCAGTTGTTGTTGGGGCAGCAGTTGTTGTTGGGGAAATAGTTGTTGTTGGGGCAGCTGTTGTTGTTGGGGCAGCAATTGTTGTTGGGGCTGCAGTTGTTGTTGGGGCAGCTGTTGTTGTTGGGGCAGCAGTTGTTGTTGGGGCAGCAGTTGTTGTTGGGGCTGCAGTTGTTGTTGGGGCAGCAGTTGTTGTTGGGGCAGCAGTTGTTGTTGGGGCAGCAGTTGTTGTTGGGGCAGCTGTTGTTGTTGGGGCAGCTGTTGTTGTTGGGGCTGCAGTTGTTGTTGGGGCTGCAGTTGTTGTTGGGGCAGCAGTTGTTGTTGGGGCAGCTGTTGTTGTTGGGGCAGCTGTTGTTGTTAGGGCAGCAGTCGTTGTTGGGGCAGCTGTTGTTGTTGGGGCAGCAGTTGTTGTTGGGGCTGTAGTTGTTGTTGGGGCTGCAGTTGTTGTTGGGGCTGCAGTTGTTGTTGGGGAAGCAGTTGTTGTTGGGGCAGCTGTTGTTGTTGGGGCTGCAGTTGTTGTTGGGGCTGCAGTTGTTGTTGGGGCAGCAGTTGTTGTTGGGGCAGCAGTTGTTGTTGGGGCTGCAGTTGTTGTTGGGGCAGCAGTTGTTGTTGGGGCTGCAGTTGTTGGGGCTGTAGTTGTTGTTGGGGCTGCAGTTGTTGTTGGGGCTGCAGTTGTTGTTGGGGCAGCTGCTGTTGTTGGGGCTGCAGTTGTTGTTGGGGCAGCTGTTGTTGTTGGGGCTGCAGTTGTTGTTGGGGCAGCAGTTGTTGTTGGGGCTGCAGTTGTTGTTGGGGCTGCAGTTGTTGTTGGGGCAGCTGTTGTTGTTGGGGCTGCAGTTGTTGTTGGGGCTGCAGTTGTTGTTGGGGCAGCAGTTGTTGTTGGGGCAGCAGTTGTTGTTGGGGCAGCAGTTGTTGTTGGGGCTGCAGTTGTTGTTGGGGCAGCTGTTGTTGTTGGGGCTGTAGTTGTTGTTGGGGCTGCAGTTGTTGTTGGGGCTGCAGTTGTTGTTGGGGCAGCTGCTGTTGTTGGGGCTGCAGTTGTTGTTGGGGCAGCTGTTGTTGTTGGGGCTGCAGTTGTTGTTGGGGCAGCAGTTGTTGTTGGGGCTGCAGTTGTTGTTGGGGCTGCAGTTGTTGTTGGGGCAGCTGTTGTTGTTGGGGCTGCAGTTGTTGTTGGGGCAGCAGTTGTTGTTGGGGCTGCAGTTGTTGTTGGGGCAGCAGTTGTTGTTGGGGCTGCAGTTGTTGTTGGGGCAGCAGTTGTTGTTGGGGCAGCTGTTGTTGTTGGGGCAGCAGTTGTTGTTGGGGCTGCAGTTGTTGGGGCTGTAGTTGTTGTTGGGGCTGCAGTTGTTGTTGGGGCAGCTGCTGTTGTTGGGGCTGCAGTTGTTGTTGGGGCAGCTGTTGTTGTTGGGGCTGCAGTTGTTGTTGGGGCAGCAGTTGTTGTTGGGGAAGCAGTTGTTGTTGGGGCAGCTGTTGTTGTTGGGGCAGCAGTTGTTGTTGGGGCTGCAGTTGTTGTTGGGGCAGCAGTTGTTGTTGGGGCAGCAGTTGTTGTTGGGGCAGCAGTTGTTGTTGGGGCTGCAGTTGTTGTTGGGGCAGCAGTTGTTGTTGGGGCAGCAGTTGTTGTTGGGGCTGCAGTTGTTGTTGGGGCAGCTGTTGTTGTTGGGGCTGCAGTTGTTGTTGGGGCAGCAGTTGTTGTTGGGGCAGCTGTTGTTGTTGGGGCTGCAGTTGTTGTTGGGGCAGCTGTTGTTGTTGGGGCAGCTGTTGTTGTTGGGGCTGCAGTTGTTGTTGGGGCAGCAGTTGTTGTTGGGGCAGCAGTTGTTGTTGGGGCAGCTGTTGTTGTTGGGGCTGCAGTTGTTGTTGGGGCAGCAGTTGTTGTTGGGGCTGCAGTTGTTGTTGGGGCAGCTGTTGTTGTTGGGGCTGCAGTTGTTGTTGGGGCAGCAGTTGTTGTTGGGGCAGCTGTTGTTGTTGGGGCTGCAGTTGTTGTTGGGGCAGCTGTTGTTGTTGGGGCAGCTGTTGTTGTTGGGGCTGCAGTTGTTGTTGGGGCAGCAGTTGTTGTTGGGGCAGCAGTTGTTGTTGGGGCAGCTGTTGTTGTTAGGGCAGCTGTTGTTGTTGGGGCAGCAGTTGTTGTTGGGGCAGCAGTTGCTGTTGGGGCAGCTGTTGTTGTTGGGGCAGCTGTTGTTGTTGGGGCAGCAGTTGTTGTTGGGGCAGCAGTTGTTGTTGGGGCTGTAGTTGTTGTTGGGGCAGCAGTTGTTGTTGGGGCAGCAGTTGTTGTTGGGGCTGCAGTTGTTGTTGGGGCAGCTGTTGTTGTTGGGGCAGCTGTTGTTGGGGCAGCAGTTGTTGTTGGGGCTGCAGTTGTTGTTGGGGCAGCAGTTGTTGTTGGGGCAGCTGTTGTTGTTGGGGCTGCAGTTGTTGTTGGGGCAGCAGTTGTTGTTGGGGCTGCAGTTGTTGTTGCTGCAGCTGTTGTTGTTGGGGCAGCAGTTGTTGTTGGGGCAGCTGTTGTTGTTGGGGCAGCAGTTGTTGTTGGGGCTGCAGTTGTTGTTGGGGCAGCAGTTGTTGTTGGGGGAGCTGTTGTTGTTGGGGCTGCAGTTGTTGTTGGGGCTGCAGTTGTTGTTGGCGGAGCTGTTGTTGTTGGGGCTGCAGTTGTTGTTGGGGCTGCAGTTGTTGTTGGGGCAGCAGTTGTTGTTGGGGCTGCAGTTTTTGTTGGGGCAGCAGTTGTTGTTGGGGCAGCTGTTGTTGTTGGGGCTGCAGTCGTTGTTGGGGCAGCAGTTGTTGTTGGGGCTGCAGTTGTTGTTGGGGCAGCAGTTGTTGTTGGGGCAGCAGTTGTTGTTGGGGCTGCAGTCGTTGTTGGGGCAGCAGTCGTTGTTGGGGCAGCTGTTGTTGTTGGGGCAGCAGTTGTTGTTGGGGCTGCAGTTGTTGTTGGGGCAGCAGTTGTTGTTGGGGCAGCAGTTGTTGTTGGGGCAGCAGTTGTTGTTGGGGCTGCAGTTGTTGTTGGGGCTGCAGTTGTTGTTGGGGCAGCTGTTGTTGTTGGGGCTGCAGTTGTTGTTGGGGCTACAGTTGTTGTTGGGGCTACAGTTGTTGTTGGGGCAGCAGTTGTTGTTGGGGCAGCAGTTGTTGTTGGGGCTGCAGTTGTTGTTGGGGCAGCAGTTGTTGTTGGGGCTGTAGTTGTTGTTGGGGCTGCAGTTGTTGTTGGGGCTACAGTTGTTGTTGGGGCTGCAGTTGTTGTTGGGGCAGCAGTTGTTGTTGGGGCTGTAGTTGTTGTTGGGGAATATGTTGTTGTTGGGGCTGCAGTTGTTGTTGGGGCAGCAGTTGTTGTTGGGGCTGTAGTTGTTGTTGGGGAATATGTTGTTGTTGGGGCTGCAGTTGTTGTTGGGGCAGCAGTTGTTGTTGGGGCTGCAGTTGTTGTTGGGGCAGCTGTTGTTGTTGGGGCTGCAGTTGTTGTTGGGGCAGCAGTTGTTGTTGGGGCTGCAGTTGTTGTTGCTGCAGCTGTTGTTGTTGGGGCAGCAGTTGTTGTTGGGGCAGCAGTTGTTGTTGGGGCTGCAGTTGTTGTTGGGGCAGCAGTTGTTGTTGGGGCAGCAGTTGTTGTTGTTGGGGCAGCTGTTGTTGTTGGGGCTGCAGTTGTTGTTGGGGCAGCAGTTGTTGTTGGGGCTGCAGTTGTTGTTGGGGCAGCAGTTGTTGTTGGGGCAGCTGTTGTTGTTGGGGCTGCAGTTGTTGTTGGGGCAGCAGTTGTTGTTGGGGCTGCAGTTGTTGTTGGGGCAGTAGTTGTTGTTGGGGCAGCAGTTGTTGTTGGGGCAGCAGTTGTTGTTGGGGCTGCAGTTGTTGTTGGGGCAGCAGTTGTTGTTGGGGCAGCAGTTGTTGTTGGGGCTGCAGTTGTTGTTGGGGCAGCTGTTGTTGTTGGGGCTGCAGTTGTTGTTGGGGCAGCAGTTGTTGTTGGGGCAGCTGTTGTTGTTGGGGCAGCAGTTGTTGTTGGGGCAGCAGTTGTTGTTGGGGCTGCAGTTGTTGTTGGGGCTGCAGTTGTTGTTGGGGCAGCTGTTGTTGTTGGGGCTGCAGTTGTTGTTGGGGCTACAGTTGTTGTTGGGGCTACAGTTGTTGTTGGGGCAGCAGTTGTTGTTGGGGCAGCAGTTGTTGTTGGGGCTGCAGTTGTTGTTGGGGCAGCAGTTGTTGTTGGGGCTGTAGTTGTTGTTGGGGCTGCAGTTGTTGTTGGGGCTACAGTTGTTGTTGGGGCTGCAGTTGTTGTTGGGGCAGCAGTTGTTGTTGGGGCTGTAGTTGTTGTTGGGGAATATGTTGTTGTTGGGGCTGCAGTTGTTGTTGGGGCAGCAGTTGTTGTTGGGGCTGCAGTTGTTGTTGGGGCAGCTGTTGTTGTTGGGGCTGCAGTTGTTGTTGGGGAATATGTTGTTGTTGGGGCTGCAGTTGTTGTTGGGGCAGCAGTTGTTGTTGGGGCTGCAGTTGTTGTTGCTGCAGCTGTTGTTGTTGGGGCAGCAGTTGTTGTTGGGGCTGCAGTTGTTGTTGGGGCAGCAGTTGTTGTTGGGGCAGCAGTTGTTGTTGGGGCTGCAGTTGTTGTTGGGGCAGCAGTTGTTGTTGGGGCAGCAGTTGTTGTTGGGGCTGCAGTTGTTGTTGGGGCAGCTGTTGTTGTTGGGGCTGCAGTTGTTGTTGGGGCAGCAGTTGGGGCAGCTGTTGTTGTTGGGGCTGCAGTTGTTGTTGGGGCAGCAGTTGTTGTTGGGGCTGCAGTTGTTGTTGCTGCAGCTGTTGTTGTTGGGGCAGCAGTTGTTGTTGGGGCAGCTGTTGTTGTTGGGGCAGCAGTTGTTGTTGGGGCTGCAGTTGTTGTTGGGGCAGCAGTTGTTGTTGGGGGAGCTGTTGTTGTTGGGGCTGCAGTTGTTGTTGGGGCTGCAGTTGTTGTTGGCGGAGCTGTTGTTGTTGGGGCTGCAGTTGTTGTTGGGGCTGCAGTTGTTGTTGGGGCAGCAGTTGTTGTTGGGGCTGCAGTTTTTGTTGGGGCAGCAGTTGTTGTTGGGGCAGCTGTTGTTGTTGGGGCTGCAGTCGTTGTTGGGGCAGCAGTTGTTGTTGGGGCTGCAGTTGTTGTTGGGGCAGCAGTTGTTGTTGGGGCAGCAGTTGTTGTTGGGGCTGCAGTCGTTGTTGGGGCAGCAGTCGTTGTTGGGGCAGCTGTTGTTGTTGGGGCAGCAGTTGTTGTTGGGGCTGCAGTTGTTGTTGGGGCAGCAGTTGTTGTTGGGGCAGCAGTTGTTGTTGGGGCAGCAGTTGTTGTTGGGGCTGCAGTTGTTGTTGGGGCTGCAGTTGTTGTTGGGGCAGCTGTTGTTGTTGGGGCTGCAGTTGTTGTTGGGGCTACAGTTGTTGTTGGGGCTACAGTTGTTGTTGGGGCAGCAGTTGTTGTTGGGGCAGCAGTTGTTGTTGGGGCTGCAGTTGTTGTTGGGGCAGCAGTTGTTGTTGGGGCTGTAGTTGTTGTTGGGGCTGCAGTTGTTGTTGGGGCTACAGTTGTTGTTGGGGCTGCAGTTGTTGTTGGGGCAGCAGTTGTTGTTGGGGCTGTAGTTGTTGTTGGGGAATATGTTGTTGTTGGGGCTGCAGTTGTTGTTGGGGCAGCAGTTGTTGTTGGGGCTGTAGTTGTTGTTGGGGAATATGTTGTTGTTGGGGCTGCAGTTGTTGTTGGGGCAGCAGTTGTTGTTGGGGCTGCAGTTGTTGTTGGGGCAGCTGTTGTTGTTGGGGCTGCAGTTGTTGTTGGGGCAGCAGTTGTTGTTGGGGCTGCAGTTGTTGTTGCTGCAGCTGTTGTTGTTGGGGCAGCAGTTGTTGTTGGGGCTGCAGTTGTTGTTGCTGCAGCTGTTGTTGTTGGGGCAGCAGTTGTTGTTGGGGCAGCAGTTGTTGTTGGGGCTGCAGTTGTTGTTGGGGCAGCAGTTGTTGTTGGGGCAGCTGTTGTTGTTGGGGCTGCAGTTGTTGTTGGGGCAGCAGTTGTTGTTGGGGCTGCAGTTGTTGTTGGGGCAGCAGTTGTTGTTGGGGCTGCAGTTGTTGTTGGGGCTGCAGTTGTTGTTGGGGCTGCAGTTGTTGTTGGGGCTGCAGTTGTTGTTGGGGCAGCAGTTGTTGTTGGGGCTGCAGTTGTTGTTGGGGCAGCAGTTGTTGTTGGGGCAGCTGTTGTTGTTGGGGCTACAGTTGTTGTTGGGGCTGCAGTTGTTGTTGCTGCAGCTGTTGTTGTTGGGGCAGCAGTTGTTGTTGGGGCAGCTGTTGTTGTTGGGGCAGCAGTTGTTGTTGGGGCTGCAGTTGTTGTTGGGGCAGCAGTTGTTGTTGGGGGAGCTGTTGTTGTTGGGGCTGCAGTTGTTGTTGGGGCTGCAGTTGTTGTTGGCGGAGCTGTTGTTGTTGGGGCTGCAGTTGTTGTTGGGGCTGCAGTTGTTGTTGGGGCAGCAGTTGTTGTTGGGGCTGCAGTTTTTGTTGGGGCAGCAGTTGTTGTTGGGGCAGCTGTTGTTGTTGGGGCTGCAGTCGTTGTTGGGGCAGCAGTTGTTGTTGGGGCTGCAGTTGTTGTTGGGGCAGCAGTTGTTGTTGGGGCAGCAGTTGTTGTTGGGGCTGCAGTCGTTGTTGGGGCAGCAGTCGTTGTTGGGGCAGCTGTTGTTGTTGGGGCAGCAGTTGTTGTTGGGGCTGCAGTTGTTGTTGGGGCAGCAGTTGTTGTTGGGGCAGCAGTTGTTGTTGGGGCAGCAGTTGTTGTTGGGGCTGCAGTTGTTGTTGGGGCTGCAGTTGTTGTTGGGGCAGCTGTTGTTGTTGGGGCTGCAGTTGTTGTTGGGGCTACAGTTGTTGTTGGGGCTACAGTTGTTGTTGGGGCAGCAGTTGTTGTTGGGGCAGCAGTTGTTGTTGGGGCTGCAGTTGTTGTTGGGGCAGCAGTTGTTGTTGGGGCTGTAGTTGTTGTTGGGGCTGCAGTTGTTGTTGGGGCTACAGTTGTTGTTGGGGCTGCAGTTGTTGTTGGGGCAGCAGTTGTTGTTGGGGCTGTAGTTGTTGTTGGGGAATATGTTGTTGTTGGGGCTGCAGTTGTTGTTGGGGCAGCAGTTGTTGTTGGGGCTGTAGTTGTTGTTGGGGAATATGTTGTTGTTGGGGCTGCAGTTGTTGTTGGGGCAGCAGTTGTTGTTGGGGCTGCAGTTGTTGTTGGGGCAGCTGTTGTTGTTGGGGCTGCAGTTGTTGTTGGGGCAGCAGTTGTTGTTGGGGCTGCAGTTGTTGTTGCTGCAGCTGTTGTTGTTGGGGCAGCAGTTGTTGTTGGGGCAGCAGTTGTTGTTGGGGCTGCAGTTGTTGTTGGGGCAGCAGTTGTTGTTGGGGCAGCAGTTGTTGTTGTTGGGGCAGCTGTTGTTGTTGGGGCTGCAGTTGTTGTTGGGGCAGCAGTTGTTGTTGGGGCTGCAGTTGTTGTTGGGGCAGCAGTTGTTGTTGGGGCAGCTGTTGTTGTTGGGGCTGCAGTTGTTGTTGGGGCAGCAGTTGTTGTTGGGGCTGCAGTTGTTGTTGGGGCAGTAGTTGTTGTTGGGGCAGCAGTTGTTGTTGGGGCAGCAGTTGTTGTTGGGGCTGCAGTTGTTGTTGGGGCAGCAGTTGTTGTTGGGGCAGCAGTTGTTGTTGGGGCTGCAGTTGTTGTTGGGGCAGCTGTTGTTGTTGGGGCTGCAGTTGTTGTTGGGGCAGCAGTTGTTGTTGGGGCAGCTGTTGTTGTTGGGGCAGCAGTTGTTGTTGGGGCAGCAGTTGTTGTTGGGGCTGCAGTTGTTGTTGGGGCTGCAGTTGTTGTTGGGGCAGCTGTTGTTGTTGGGGCTGCAGTTGTTGTTGGGGCTACAGTTGTTGTTGGGGCTACAGTTGTTGTTGGGGCAGCAGTTGTTGTTGGGGCAGCAGTTGTTGTTGGGGCTGCAGTTGTTGTTGGGGCAGCAGTTGTTGTTGGGGCTGTAGTTGTTGTTGGGGCTGCAGTTGTTGTTGGGGCTACAGTTGTTGTTGGGGCTGCAGTTGTTGTTGGGGCAGCAGTTGTTGTTGGGGCTGTAGTTGTTGTTGGGGAATATGTTGTTGTTGGGGCTGCAGTTGTTGTTGGGGCAGCAGTTGTTGTTGGGGCTGCAGTTGTTGTTGGGGCAGCTGTTGTTGTTGGGGCTGCAGTTGTTGTTGGGGAATATGTTGTTGTTGGGGCTGCAGTTGTTGTTGGGGCAGCAGTTGTTGTTGGGGCTGCAGTTGTTGTTGCTGCAGCTGTTGTTGTTGGGGCAGCAGTTGTTGTTGGGGCAGCAGTTGTTGTTGGGGCTGCAGTTGTTGTTGGGGCAGCAGTTGTTGTTGGGGCAGCAGTTGTTGTTGGGGCAGCTGTTGTTGTTGGGGCTGCAGTTGTTGTTGGGGCAGCAGTTGTTGTTGGGGCTGCAGTTGTTGTTGGGGCAGCAGTTGTTGTTGGGGCTGTAGTTGTTGTTGGGGCTGCAGTTGTTGTTGGGGCTACAGTTGTTGTTGGGGCTGCAGTTGTTGTTGGGGCAGCAGTTGTTGTTGGGGCTGTAGTTGTTGTTGGGGAATATGTTGTTGTTGGGGCTGCAGTTGTTGTTGGGGCAGCAGTTGTTGTTGGGGCTGCAGTTGTTGTTGGGGCAGCTGTTGTTGTTGGGGCTGCAGTTGTTGTTGGGGCAGCAGTTGTTGTTGGGGCAGCTGTTGTTGTTGGGGCAGCAGTTGTTGTTGGGGCTGCAGTTGTTGTTGCTGCAGCTGTTGTTGTTGGGGCAGCAGTTGTTGTTGGGGCAGCAGTTGTTGTTGGGGCTGCAGTTGTTGTTGGGGCAGCAGTTGTTGTTGGGGCAGCAGTTGTTGTTGGGGCAGCTGTTGTTGTTGGGGCTGCAGTTGTTGTTGGGGCAGCAGTTGTTGTTGGGGCTGCAGTTGTTGTTGGGGCTGTAGTTGTTGTTGGGGAATATGTTGTTGTTGGGGCTGCAGTTGTTGTTGGGGCAGCAGTTGTTGTTGGGGCTGCAGTTGTTGTTGGGGCAGCTGTTGTTGTTGGGGCTGCAGTTGTTGTTGGGGAATATGTTGTTGTTGGGGCTGCAGTTGTTGTTGGGGCAGCAGTTGTTGTTGGGGCTGCAGTTGTTGTTGCTGCAGCTGTTGTTGTTGGGGCAGCAGTTGTTGTTGGGGCAGCAGTTGTTGTTGGGGCTGCAGTTGTTGTTGGGGCAGCAGTTGTTGTTGGGGCAGCAGTTGTTGTTGGGGCAGCTGTTGTTGTTGGGGCTGCAGTTGTTGTTGGGGCAGCAGTTGTTGTTGGGGCTGCAGTTGTTGTTGGGGCAGCAGTTGTTGTTGGGGCTGTAGTTGTTGTTGGGGCTGCAGTTGTTGTTGGGGCTACAGTTGTTGTTGGGGCTGCAGTTGTTGTTGGGGCAGCAGTTGTTGTTGGGGCTGTAGTTGTTGTTGGGGAATATGTTGTTGTTGGGGCTGCAGTTGTTGTTGGGACAGCAGTTGTTGTTGGGGCTGCAGTTGTTGTTGGGGCAGCTGTTGTTGTTGGGGCTGCAGTTGTTGTTGGGGCAGCAGTTGTTGTTGGGGCAGCTGTTGTTGTTGGGGCTGCAGTTGTTGTTGGGGCAGCTGTTGTTGTTGGGGCAGCTGTTGTTGTTGGGGCTGCAGTTGTTGTTGGGGCAGCAGTTGTTGTTGGGGCAGCAGTTGTTGTTGGGGCAGCTGTTGTTGTTAGGGCAGCTGTTGTTGTTGGGGCAGCAGTTGTTGTTGGGGCAGCAGTTGCTGTTGGGGCAGCTGTTGTTGTTGGGGCAGCTGTTGTTGTTGGGGCAGCAGTTGTTGTTGGGGCAGCAGTTGTTGTTGGGGCTGTAGTTGTTGTTGGGGCAGCAGTTGTTGTTGGGGCAGCAGTTGTTGTTGGGGCTGCAGTTGTTGTTGGGGCAGCTGTTGTTGTTGGGGCAGCTGTTGTTGGGGCAGCAGTTGTTGTTGGGGCTGCAGTTGTTGTTGGGGCAGCAGTTGTTGTTGGGGCAGCTGTTGTTGTTGGGGCTGCAGTTGTTGTTGGGGCAGCAGTTGTTGTTGGGGCTGCAGTTGTTGTTGCTGCAGCTGTTGTTGTTGGGGCAGCAGTTGTTGTTGGGGCAGCTGTTGTTGTTGGGGCAGCAGTTGTTGTTGGGGCTGCAGTTGTTGTTGGGGCAGCAGTTGTTGTTGGGGGAGCTGTTGTTGTTGGGGCTGCAGTTGTTGTTGGGGCTGCAGTTGTTGTTGGCGGAGCTGTTGTTGTTGGGGCTGCAGTTGTTGTTGGGGCTGCAGTTGTTGTTGGGGCAGCAGTTGTTGTTGGGGCAGCAGTTGTTGTTGGGGCAGCTGTTGTTGTTGGGGCTGCAGTCGTTGTTGGGGCAGCAGTTGTTGTTGGGGCTGCAGTTTTTGTTGGGGCAGCAGTTGTTGTTGGGGCAGCTGTTGTTGTTGGGGCTGCAGTCGTTGTTGGGGCAGCAGTTGTTGTTGGGGCTGCAGTTGTTGTTGGGGCAGCAGTTGTTGTTGGGGCAGCAGTTGTTGTTGGGGCTGCAGTCGTTGTTGGGGCAGCAGTCGTTGTTGGGGCAGCTGTTGTTGTTGGGGCAGCAGTTGTTGTTGGGGCTGCAGTTGTTGTTGGGGCAGCAGTTGTTGTTGGGGCAGCAGTTGTTGTTGGGGCAGCAGTTGTTGTTGGGGCTGCAGTTGTTGTTGGGGCTGCAGTTGTTGTTGGGGCAGCTGTTGTTGTTGGGGCTGCAGTTGTTGTTGGGGCTACAGTTGTTGTTGGGGCTACAGTTGTTGTTGGGGCAGCAGTTGTTGTTGGGGCAGCAGTTGTTGTTGGGGCTGCAGTTGTTGTTGGGGCAGCAGTTGTTGTTGGGGCTGTAGTTGTTGTTGGGGCTGCAGTTGTTGTTGGGGCTACAGTTGTTGTTGGGGCTGCAGTTGTTGTTGGGGCAGCAGTTGTTGTTGGGGCTGTAGTTGTTGTTGGGGAATATGTTGTTGTTGGGGCTGCAGTTGTTGTTGGGGCAGCAGTTGTTGTTGGGGCTGCAGTTGTTGTTGGGGCAGCTGTTGTTGTTGGGGCTGCAGTTGTTGTTGGGGCAGCAGTTGTTGTTGGGGCTGCAGTTGTTGTTGCTGCAGCTGTTGTTGTTGGGGCAGCAGTTGTTGTTGGGGCTGCAGTTGTTGTTGGGGCAGCAGTTGTTGTTGGGGCAGCAGTTGTTGTTGGGGCAGCTGTTGTTGTTGGGGCTGCAGTTGTTGTTGGGGCAGCAGTTGTTGTTGGGGCTGCAGTTGTTGTTGGGGCAGCAGTTGTTGTTGGGGCAGCTGTTGTTGTTGGGGCTGCAGTTGTTGTTGGGGCAGCTGTTGTTGTTGGGGCTGCAGTTGTTGTTGGGGCTACAGTTGTTGTTGGGGCAGCAGTTGTTGTTGGGGCAGCTGTTGTTGTTGGGGCTGCAGTTGTTGTTGGGGCAGCAGTTGTTGTTGGGGCTGCAGTTGTTGTTGGGGCAGCAGTTGTTGTTGGGGCTGCAGTTGTTGTTGGGGCAGCAGTTGTTGTTGGGGCAGCTGTTGTTGTTGGGGCAGCAGTTGTTGTTGGGGCTGCAGTTGTTGTTGCTGCAGCTGTTGTTGTTGGGGCAGCAGTTGTTGTTGGGGCAGCTGTTGTTGTTGGGGCAGCAGTTGTTGTTGGGGCTGCAGTTGTTGTTGGGGCAGCAGTTGTTGTTGGGGGAGCTGTTGTTGTTGGGGCTGCAGTTGTTGTTGGGGCTGCAGTTGTTGTTGGGGGAGCTGTTGTTGTTGGGGCTGCAGTTGTTGTTGGGGCTGCAGTTGTTGTTGGGGCAGCAGTTGTTGTTGGGGCAGCAGTTGTTGTTGGGGCAGCTGTTGTTGTTGGGGCTGCAGTCGTTGTTGGGGCAGCAGTTGTTGTTGGGGCTGCAGTTGTTGTTGGGGCTGCAGTTGTTGTTGGGGCTGCAGTTGTTGTTGGGGCAGCAGTTGTTGTTGGGGCTGCAGTTGTTGTTGGGGCAGTAGTTGTTGTTGGGGCAGCAGTTGTTGTTGGGGCAGCTGTTGTTGTTGGGGCTGCAGTTGTTGGGGCTGCAGTTGTTGTTGGGGCAGCTGTTGTTGGGGCAGCAGTTGTTGTTGGGGCTGCAGTTGTTGTTGGGGCAGCAGTTGTTGTTGGGGCAGCTGTTGTTGTTGGGGCTGCAGTTGTTGTTGGGGCAGCAGTTGTTGTTGGGGCAGCAGTTGTTGTTGGGGCAGCTGTTGTTGTTGGGGCTGCAGTTGTTGTTGGGGCAGCAGTTGTTGTTGGGGCTGCAGTTGTTGTTGGGGCAGTAGTTGTTGTTGGGGCAGCAGTTGTTGTTGGGGCAGCTGTTGTTGTTGGGGCTGCAGTTGTTGGGGCTGCAGTTGTTGTTGGGGCAGCTGTTGTTGGGGCAGCAGTTGTTGTTGGGGCTGCAGTTGTTGTTGGGGCAGCAGTTGTTGTTGGGGCAGCTGTTGTTGTTGGGGCTGCAGTTGTTGTTGGGGCAGCAGTTGTTGTTGGGGCAGCAGTTGTTGTTGGGGCAGCTGTTGTTGTTGGGGCTGCAGTTGTTGTTGGGGCAGCAGTTGTTGTTGGGGCTGCAGTTGTTGTTGGGGCTACAGTTGTTGTTGGGGCAGCAGTTGTTGTTGGGGCAGCTGTTGTTGTTGGGGCTGCAGTTGTTGTTGGGGCAGCAGTTGTTGTTGGGGCTGCAGTTGTTGTTGGGACAGCAGTTGTTGTTGGGGCTGCAGTTGTTGTTGGGGCAGCAGTTGTTGTTGGGGCTGCAGTTGTTGTTGGGGCAGCAGTTGTTGTTGGGGCAGCAGTTGTTGTTGGGGCTGCAGTTGTTGTTGGGGCAGCAGTTGTTGTTGGGGCAGCAGTTGTTGTTGGGGCTGCAGTTGTTGTTGGGGCAGCTGTTGTTGTTGGGGCTGCAGTTGTTGTTGGGGCAGCAGTTGTTGTTGGGGCAGCTGTTGTTGTTGGGGCAGCAGTTGTTGTTGGGGCAGCAGTTGTTGTTGGGGCTGCAGTTGTTGTTGGGGCTGCAGTTGTTGTTGGGGCAGCTGTTGTTGTTGGGGCTGCAGTTGTTGTTGGGGCTACAGTTGTTGTTGGGGCTACAGTTGTTGTTGGGGCAGCAGTTGTTGTTGGGGCAGCAGTTGTTGTTGGGGCTGCAGTTGTTGTTGGGGCAGCAGTTGTTGTTGGGGCTGTAGTTGTTGTTGGGGCTGCAGTTGTTGTTGGGGCTACAGTTGTTGTTGGGGCTGCAGTTGTTGTTGGGGCAGCAGTTGTTGTTGGGGCTGTAGTTGTTGTTGGGGAATATGTTGTTGTTGGGGCTGCAGTTGTTGTTGGGGCAGCAGTTGTTGTTGGGGCTGCAGTTGTTGTTGGGGCAGCTGTTGTTGTTGGGGCTGCAGTTGTTGTTGGGGAATATGTTGTTGTTGGGGCTGCAGTTGTTGTTGGGGCAGCAGTTGTTGTTGGGGCTGCAGTTGTTGTTGCTGCAGCTGTTGTTGTTGGGGCAGCAGTTGTTGTTGGGGCAGCAGTTGTTGTTGGGGCTGCAGTTGTTGTTGGGGCAGCAGTTGTTGTTGGGGCAGCAGTTGTTGTTGGGGCAGCTGTTGTTGTTGGGGCTGCAGTTGTTGTTGGGGCAGCAGTTGTTGTTGGGGCTGCAGTTGTTGTTGGGGCAGCAGTTGTTGTTGGGGCTGTAGTTGTTGTTGGGGCTGCAGTTGTTGTTGGGGCTACAGTTGTTGTTGGGGCTGCAGTTGTTGTTGGGGCAGCAGTTGTTGTTGGGGCTGTAGTTGTTGTTGGGGAATATGTTGTTGTTGGGGCTGCAGTTGTTGTTGGGGCAGCAGTTGTTGTTGGGGCTGCAGTTGTTGTTGGGGCAGCTGTTGTTGTTGGGGCTGCAGTTGTTGTTGGGGCAGCAGTTGTTGTTGGGGCAGATGTTGTTGTTGGGGCAGCAGTTGTTGTTGGGGCTGCAGTTGTTGTTGCTGCAGCTGTTGTTGTTGGGGCAGCAGTTGTTGTTGGGGCAGCAGTTGTTGTTGGGGCTGCAGTTGTTGTTGGGGCAGCAGTTGTTGTTGGGGCAGCAGTTGTTGTTGGGGCAGCTGTTGTTGTTGGGGCTGCAGTTGTTGTTGGGGCAGCAGTTGTTGTTGGGGCTGCAGTTGTTGTTGGGGCAGCAGTTGTTGTTGGGGCAGCTGTTGTTGTTGGGGCTGCAGTTGTTGTTGGGGCAGCTGTTGTTGTTGGGGCTGCAGTTGTTGTTGGGGCTACAGTTGTTGTTGGGGCAGCAGTTGTTGTTGGGGCAGCTGTTGTTGTTGGGGCTGCAGTTGTTGTTGGGGCAGCAGTTGTTGTTGGGGCTGCAGTTGTTGTTGGGGCAGCAGTTGTTGTTGGGGCTGCAGTTGTTGTTGGGGCAGCAGTTGTTGTTGGGGCAGCTGTTGTTGTTGGGGCAGCAGTTGTTGTTGGGGCTGCAGTTGTTGTTGCTGCAGCTGTTGTTGTTGGGGCAGCAGTTGTTGTTGGGGCAGCTGTTGTTGTTGGGGCAGCAGTTGTTGTTGGGGCTGCAGTTGTTGTTGGGGCAGCAGTTGTTGTTGGGGGAGCTGTTGTTGTTGGGGCTGCAGTTGTTGTTGGGGCTGCAGTTGTTGTTGGGGGAGCTGTTGTTGTTGGGGCTGCAGTTGTTGTTGGGGCTGCAGTTGTTGTTGGGGCAGCAGTTGTTGTTGGGGCAGCAGTTGTTGTTGGGGCAGCTGTTGTTGTTGGGGCTGCAGTCATTGTTGGGGCAGCAGTTGTTGTTGGGGCTGCAGTTGTTGTTGGGGCAGCAGTTGTTGTTGGGGCTGCAGTTGTTGTTGGGGCAGCAGTTGTTGTTGGGGCTGCAGTTGTTGTTGGGGCAGCAGTTGTTGTTGGGGCAGCTGTTGTTGTTGGGGCAGCAGTTGTTGTTGGGGCTGCAGTTGTTGTTGCTGCAGCTGTTGTTGTTGGGGCAGCAGTTGTTGTTGGGGCAGCTGTTGTTGTTGGGGCTGTAGTTGTTGTTGGGGAAGATGTTGTTGTTGGGGCTGCAGTTGTTGTTGGGGCAGCAGTTGTTGTTGGGGCTGCAGTTGTTGTTGGGGCAGCTGTTGTTGTTGGGGCTGCAGTTGTTGTTGGGGCAGCAGTTGTTGTTGGGGCAGCTGTTGTTGTTGGGGCAGCAGTTGTTGTTGGGGCTGCAGTTGTTGTTGCTGCAGCTGTTGTTGTTGGGGCAGCAGTTGTTGTTGGGGCAGCAGTTGTTGTTGGGGCTGCAGTTGTTGTTGGGGCAGCAGTTGTTGTTGGGGCAGCAGTTGTTGTTGGGGCAGCTGTTGTTGTTGGGGCTGCAGTTGTTGTTGGGGCAGCAGTTGTTGTTGGGGCTGCAGTTGTTGTTGGGGCAGCAGTTGTTGTTGGGGCAGCTGTTGTTGTTGGGGCTGCAGTTGTTGTTGGGGCAGCTGTTGTTGTTGGGGCTGCAGTTGTTGTTGGGGCTACAGTTGTTGTTGGGGCAGCAGTTGTTGTTGGGGCTGCAGTCGTTGTTGGGGCAGCAGTTGTTGTTGGGGCTGCAGTTGTTGTTGGGGCAGCAGTTGTTGTTGGGGCTGCAGTTGTTGTTGGGGCAGCAGTTGTTGTTGGGGCTGCAGTTGTTGTTGGGGCAGCAGTTGTTGTTGGGGCAGCTGTTGTTGTTGGGGCAGCAGTTGTTGTTGGGGCTGCAGTTGTTGTTGCTGCAGCTGTTGTTGTTGGGGCAGCAGTTGTTGTTGGGGCAGCTGTTGTTGTTGGGGCAGCAGTTGTTGTTGGGGCTGCAGTTGTTGTTGGGGCAGCAGTTGTTGTTGGGGGAGCTGTTGTTGTTGGGGCAGCAGTTGTTGTTGGGGCTGCAGTTGTTGTTGGGGCAGCAGTTGTTGTTGGGGCTGCAGTTGTTGTTGGGGCAGCTGTTGTTGTTGGGGCAGCAGTTGTTGTTGGGGCTGCAGTTGTTGTTGGGGCTGCAGTTGTTGTTGGGGCAGCAGTTGTTGTTGGGGCAGCTGTTGTTGTTGGGGCAGCTGTTGTTGTTAGGGCAGCAGTCGTTGTTGGGGCAGCTGTTGTTGTTGGGGCAGCAGTTGTTGTTGGGGCTGTAGTTGTTGTTGGGGCTGCAGTTGTTGTTGGGGCTGCAGTTGTTGTTGGGGAAGCAGTTGTTGTTGGGGCAGCTGTTGTTGTTGGGGCAGCAATTGTTGTTGGGGCTGCAGTTGTTGTTGGGGCAGCTGTTGTTGTTGGGGCAGCAGTTGTTGTTGGGGCAGCAGTTGTTGTTGGGGCTGCAGTTGTTGTTGGGGCAGCAGTTGTTGTTGGGGCAGCAGTTGTTGTTGGGGCAGCAGTTGTTGTTGGGGCAGCTGTTGTTGTTGGGGCAGCTGTTGTTGTTGGGGCTGCAGTTGTTGTTGGGGCTGCAGTTGTTGTTGGGGCAGCTGTTGTTGTTGGGGCAGCTGTTGTTGTTGGGGCAGCAGTCGTTGTTGGGGCAGCTGTTGTTGTTGGGGCAGCAGTTGTTGTTGGGGCTGTAGTTGTTGTTGGGGCTGCAGTTGTTGTTGGGGCTGCAGTTGTTGTTGGGGAAGCAGTTGTTGTTGGGGCAGCTGTTGTTGTTGGGGCTGCAGTTGTTGTTGGGGCTGCAGTTGTTGTTGGGGCAGCAGTTGTTGTTGGGGCAGCAGTTGTTGTTGGGGCTGCAGTTGTTGTTGGGGCAGCAGTTGTTGTTGGGGCTGCAGTTGTTGTTGGGGCAGCTGTTGTTGTTGGGGCAGCTGTTGTTGTTGGGGCAGCAGTTGTTGTTGGGGCAGCAGTTGTTGTTGGGGCAGCTGTTGTTGTTGGGGCAGCTGTTGTTGTTGGGGCAGCAGTTGTTGTTGGGGCAGCAGTTGTTGTTGGGGCTGTAGTTGTTGTTGGGGCAGCAGTTGTTGTTGGGGCTGCAGTTGTTGTTGGGGCTGTAGTTGTTGTTGGGGCTGCAGTTGTTGTTGGGGCAGCTGTTGTTGGGGCAGCAGTTGTTGTTGGGGCTGCAGTTGTTGTTGGGGCAGCAGTTGTTGTTGGGGCAGCTGTTGTTGTTGGGGCTGCAGTTGTTGTTGGGGCAGCAGTTGTTGTTGGGGCAGCTGTTGTTGTTGGGGCAGCAGTTGTTGTTGGGGCAGCTGTTGTTGTTGGGACTGCAGTTGTTGTTGGGGCAGCAGTTGTTGTTGGGGCTGCAGTTGTTGTTGGGGCAGCAGTTGTTGTTGGGGAAATAGTTGTTGTTGGGGCAGCTGTTGTTGTTGGGGCAGCAATTGTTGTTGGGGCTGCAGTTGTTGTTGGGGCAGCAGTTGTTGTTGGGGCTGCAGTTGTTGTTGGGGCTGCAGTTGTTGTTGGGGCAGCAGTTGTTGTTGGGGCAGCTGTTGTTGTTGGGGCAGCTGTTGTTGTTAGGGCAGCAGTCGTTGTTGGGGCAGCTGTTGTTGTTGGGGCAGCAGTTGTTGTTGGGGCTGTAGTTGTTGTTGGGGCTGCAGTTGTTGTTGGGGCTGCAGTTGTTGTTGGGGAAGCAGTTGTTGTTGGGGCAGCTGTTGTTGTTGGGGCTGCAGTTGTTGTTGGGGCTGCAGTTGTTGTTGGGGCAGCAGTTGTTGTTGGGGCAGCAGTTGTTGTTGGGGCAGCAGTTGTTGTTGGGGCTGCAGTTGTTGTTGGGGCAGCAGTTGTTGTTGGGGCTGCAGTTGTTGGGGCTGTAGTTGTTGTTGGGGCTGCAGTTGTTGTTGGGGCTGCAGTTGTTGTTGGGGCAGCTGCTGTTGTTGGGGCTGCAGTTGTTGTTGGGGCAGCTGTTGTTGTTGGGGCTGCAGTTGTTGTTGGGGCAGCAGTTGTTGTTGGGGCTGCAGTTGTTGTTGGGGCTGCAGTTGTTGTTGGGGCAGCTGTTGTTGTTGGGGCTGCAGTTGTTGTTGGGGCAGCAGTTGTTGTTGGGGCTGCAGTTGTTGTTGGGGCAGCAGTTGTTGTTGGGGCAGCAGTTGTTGTTGGGGCAGCTGTTGTTGTTGGGGCAGCAGTTGTTGTTGGGGCTGCAGTTGTTGGGGCTGTAGTTGTTGTTGGGGCTGCAGTTGTTGTTGGGGCTGCAGTTGTTGTTGGGGAAGCAGTTGTTGTTGGGGCAGCTGTTGTTGTTGGGGAAGCAGTTGTTGTTGGGGCTGCAGTTGTTGTTGGGGCAGCAGTTGTTGTTGGGGCAGCTGTTGTTGTTGGGGCAGCTGTTGTTGTTGGGGCAGCAGTCGTTGTTGGGGCAGCTGTTGTTGTTGGGGCAGCAGTTGTTGTTGGGGCTGTAGTTGTTGTTGGGGCTGCAGTTGTTGTTGGGGAAGCAGTTGTTGTTGGGGCAGCTGTTGTTGTTGGGGCTGCAGTTGTTGTTGGGGCTGCAGTTGTTGTTGGGGCAGCAGTTGTTGTTGGGGCAGCAGTTGTTGTTGGGGCAGCAGTTGTTGTTGGGGCTGCAGTTGTTGTTGGGGCAGCAGTTGTTGTTGGGGCTGCAGTTGTTGTTGGGGCAGCTGTTGTTGTTGGGGCAGCTGTTGTTGTTGGGGCAGCAGTTGTTGTTGGGGCAGCAGTTGTTGTTGGGGCAGCTGTTGTTGTTGGGGCAGCTGTTGTTGTTGGGGCAGCAGTTGTTGTTGGGGCAGCAGTTGTTGTTGGGGCTGTAGTTGTTGTTGGGGCAGCAGTTGTTGTTGGGGCTGCAGTTGTTGTTGGGGCTGTAGTTGTTGTTGGGGCTGTAGTTGTTGTTGGGGCTGCAGTTGTTGTTGGGGCAGCTGTTGTTGGGGCAGCAGTTGTTGTTGTTGGGGCTGCAGTTGTTGTTGGGGCAGCAGTTGTTGTTGGGGCAGCTGTTGTTGTTGGGGCTGCAGTTGTTGTTGGGGCAGCAGTTGTTGTTGGGGCAGCTGTTGTTGTTGGGGCAGCAGTTGTTGTTGGGGCAGCTGTTGTTGTTGGGGCTGCAGTTGTTGTTGGGGCAGCAGTTGTTGTTGGGGCTGCAGTTGTTGTTGGGGCAGCAGTTGTTGTTGGGGAAATAGTTGTTGTTGGGGCAGCTGTTGTTGTTGGGGCAGCAATTGTTGTTGGGGCTGCAGTTGTTGTTGGGGCAGCTGTTGTTGTTGGGGCAGCAGTTGTTGTTGGGGCAGCAGTTGTTGTTGGGGCTGCAGTTGTTGTTGGGGCAGCAGTTGTTGTTGGGGCAGCAGTTGTTGTTGGGGCAGCAGTTGTTGTTGGGGCAGCTGTTGTTGTTGGGGCAGCTGTTGTTGTTGGGGCTGCAGTTGTTGTTGGGGCTGCAGTTGTTGTTGGGGCAGCAGTTGTTGTTGGGGCAGCTGTTGTTGTTGGGGCAGCTGTTGTTGTTAGGGCAGCAGTCGTTGTTGGGGCAGCTGTTGTTGTTGGGGCAGCAGTTGTTGTTGGGGCTGTAGTTGTTGTTGGGGCTGCAGTTGTTGTTGGGGCTGCAGTTGTTGTTGGGGAAGCAGTTGTTGTTGGGGCAGCTGTTGTTGTTGGGGCTGCAGTTGTTGTTGGGGCTGCAGTTGTTGTTGGGGCAGCAGTTGTTGTTGGGGCAGCAGTTGTTGTTGGGGCTGCAGTTGTTGTTGGGGCAGCAGTTGTTGTTGGGGCTGCAGTTGTTGGGGCTGTAGTTGTTGTTGGGGCTGCAGTTGTTGTTGGGGCTGCAGTTGTTGTTGGGGCAGCTGCTGTTGTTGGGGCTGCAGTTGTTGTTGGGGCAGCTGTTGTTGTTGGGGCTGCAGTTGTTGTTGGGGCAGCAGTTGTTGTTGGGGCTGCAGTTGTTGTTGGGGCTGCAGTTGTTGTTGGGGCAGCTGTTGTTGTTGGGGCTGCAGTTGTTGTTGGGGCAGCAGTTGTTGTTGGGGCTGCAGTTGTTGTTGGGGCAGCAGTTGTTGTTGGGGCAGCAGTTGTTGTTGGGGCAGCTGTTGTTGTTGGGGCAGCAGTTGTTGTTGGGGCTGCAGTTGTTGGGGCTGTAGTTGTTGTTGGGGCTGCAGTTGTTGTTGGGGCTGCAGTTGTTGTTGGGGAAGCAGTTGTTGTTGGGGCAGCTGTTGTTGTTGGGGAAGCAGTTGTTGTTGGGGCTGCAGTTGTTGTTGGGGCAGCAGTTGTTGTTGGGGCAGCAGTTGTTGTTGGGGCAGCAGTTGTTGTTGGGGCAGCTGTTGTTGTTGGGGCTGCAGTTGTTGTTGGGGCAGCAGTTGTTGTTGGGGCTGCAGTTGTTGTTGGGGCAGCAGTTGTTGTTGGGGAAATAGTTGTTGTTGGGGCAGCTGTTGTTGTTGGGGCAGCAATTGTTGTTGGGGCTGCAGTTGTTGTTGGGGCAGCTGTTGTTGTTGGGGCAGCAGTTGTTGTTGGGGCAGCAGTTGTTGTTGGGGCTGCAGTTGTTGTTGGGGCAGCAGTTGTTGTTGGGGCAGCAGTTGTTGTTGGGGCAGCAGTTGTTGTTGGGGCAGCTGTTGTTGTTGGGGCAGCTGTTGTTGTTGGGGCTGCAGTTGTTGTTGGGGCTGCAGTTGTTGTTGGGGCAGCAGTTGTTGTTGGGGCAGCTGTTGTTGTTGGGGCAGCTGTTGTTGTTAGGGCAGCAGTCGTTGTTGGGGCAGCTGTTGTTGTTGGGGCAGCAGTTGTTGTTGGGGCTGTAGTTGTTGTTGGGGCTGCAGTTGTTGTTGGGGCTGCAGTTGTTGTTGGGGAAGCAGTTGTTGTTGGGGCAGCTGTTGTTGTTGGGGCTGCAGTTGTTGTTGGGGCTGCAGTTGTTGTTGGGGCAGCAGTTGTTGTTGGGGCAGCAGTTGTTGTTGGGGCTGCAGTTGTTGTTGGGGCAGCAGTTGTTGTTGGGGCTGCAGTTGTTGGGGCTGTAGTTGTTGTTGGGGCTGCAGTTGTTGTTGGGGCTGCAGTTGTTGTTGGGGCAGCTGCTGTTGTTGGGGCTGCAGTTGTTGTTGGGGCAGCTGTTGTTGTTGGGGCTGCAGTTGTTGTTGGGGCAGCAGTTGTTGTTGGGGCTGCAGTTGTTGTTGGGGCTGCAGTTGTTGTTGGGGCAGCTGTTGTTGTTGGGGCTGCAGTTGTTGTTGGGGCTGCAGTTGTTGTTGGGGCAGCAGTTGTTGTTGGGGCAGCAGTTGTTGTTGGGGCAGCAGTTGTTGTTGGGGCTGCAGTTGTTGTTGGGGCAGCAGTTGTTGTTGGGGCTGCAGTTGTTGTTGGGGCAGCTGTTGTTGTTGGGGCTGTAGTTGTTGTTGGGGCTGCAGTTGTTGTTGGGGCTGCAGTTGTTGTTGGGGCAGCTGCTGTTGTTGGGGCTGCAGTTGTTGTTGGGGCAGCTGTTGTTGTTGGGGCTGCAGTTGTTGTTGGGGCAGCAGTTGTTGTTGGGGCTGCAGTTGTTGTTGGGGCTGCAGTTGTTGTTGGGGCAGCTGTTGTTGTTGGGGCTGCAGTTGTTGTTGGGGCAGCAGTTGTTGTTGGGGCTGCAGTTGTTGTTGGGGCAGCAGTTGTTGTTGGGGCTGCAGTTGTTGTTGGGGCAGCAGTTGTTGTTGGGGCAGCTGTTGTTGTTGGGGCAGCAGTTGTTGTTGGGGCTGCAGTTGTTGGGGCTGTAGTTGTTGTTGGGGCTGCAGTTGTTGTTGGGGCAGCTGCTGTTGTTGGGGCTGCAGTTGTTGTTGGGGCAGCTGTTGTTGTTGGGGCTGCAGTTGTTGTTGGGGCAGCAGTTGTTGTTGGGGCTGCAGTTGTTGTTGGGGCTGCAGTTGTTGTTGGGGCAGCTGTTGTTGTTGGCGCTGCAGTTGTTGTTGGGGCAGCAGTTGTTGTTGGGGCTGCAGTTGTTGTTGGGGCAGCAGTTGTTGTTGGGGCTGCAGTTGTTGTTGGGGCAGCAGTTGTTGTTGGGGCAGCAGTTGTTGTTGGGGCAGCTGTTGTTGTTGGGGC
Source organism: Melanostigma gelatinosum (assembly GCF_949748355.1). Lineage (NCBI taxonomy): Eukaryota > Metazoa > Chordata > Actinopteri > Perciformes > Zoarcidae > Melanostigma > Melanostigma gelatinosum. Next base: position 8,218,847 of record NC_136654.1, on the reverse strand, counting down.
AGCAGTTGTTGTTGGGGCAGCTGTTGTTGTTGGGGCAGCAGTTGTTGTTGGGGCTGCAGTTGTTGTTGGGGCTGTAGTTGTTGTTGGCGCTGCAGTTGTTGTTGGGGCAGCTGTTGTTGTTGGGGCAGCTGCTGTTGTTGGGGCAGCAGTTGTTGTTGGGGCTGCAGTTGTTGTTGGGGCAGCTGTTGTTGTTGGGGCTGCAGTTGTTGTTGGGGCAGCAGTTGTTGGGGCTGCAGTTGTTGTTGGGGCTGCAGTTGTTGTTGGGGCAGCTGTTGTTGTTGGGGCTGCAGTTGTTGTTGGGGCTGCAGTTGTTGTTGGGGCAGCTGTTGTTGTTGGGGCTGCAGTTGTTGTTGGGGCAGCTGTTGTTGTTGGGGCTGCAGTTGTTGTTGGGGCAGCAGTTGTTGTTGGGGCAGCAGTTGTTGTTGGGGAAGCAGTTGTTGTTGGGGCAGCAGTTGTTGTTGGGGCTGCAGTTGTTGTTGGGGCAGCTGTTGTTGTTGGGGCAGCTGTTGTTGTTGGGGCAGCAGTTGTTGTTGGGGCTGCAGTTGTTGTTGGGGCTGCAGTTGTTGTTGGGGCAGCTGTTGTTGTTGGGGCTGCAGTTGTTGTTGGGGCTGCAGTTGTTGTTGGGGCAGCAGTTGTTGTTGGGGCAGCAGTTGTTGTTGGGGCAGCAGTTGTTGTTGGGGCTGCAGTTGTTGTTGGGGCAGCAGTTGTTGTTGGGGCTGCAGTTGTTGTTGGGGCAGCTGTTGTTGTTGGGGCTGTAGTTGTTGTTGGGGCTGCAGTTGTTGTTGGGGCTGCAGTTGTTGTTGGGGCAGCTGCTGTTGTTGGGGCTGCAGTTGTTGTTGGGGCAGCTGTTGTTGTTGGGGCTGCAGTTGTTGTTGGGGCAGCAGTTGTTGTTGGGGCTGCAGTTGTTGTTGGGGCAGCAGTTGTTGTTGGGGCTGCAGTTGTTGTTGGGGCAGCAGTTGTTGTTGGGGCAGCAGTTGTTGTTGGGGCAGCTGTTGTTGTTGGGGCAGCAGTTGTTGTTGGGGCAGCTGTTGTTGTTGGGGCAGCAGTTGTTGTTGGGGCTGCAGTTGTTGTTGGGGCAGCAGTTGTTGTTGGGGCTGCAGTTGTTGTTGGGGCTGCAGTTGTTGTTGGGGCAGCAGTTGTTGTTGGGGCAGCAGTTGTTGTTGGGGCAGCAGTTGTTGTTGGGGCTGCAGTTGTTGTTGGGGCAGCTGTTGTTGTTGGGGCTGCAGTTGTTGTTGGGGCAGCAGTTGTTGGGGCTGCAGTTGTTGTTGGGGCTGCAGTTGTTGTTGGGGCAGCTGTTGTTGTTGGGGCTGCAGTTGTTGTTGGGGCTGCAGTTGTTGTTGGGGCAGCTGTTGTTGTTGGGGCTGCAGTTGTTGTTGGGGCAGCTGTTGTTGTTGGGGCTGCAGTTGTTGTTGGGGCAGCAGTTGTTGTTGGGGCAGCAGTTGTTGTTGGGGAAGCAGTTGTTGTTGGGGCAGCAGTTGTTGTTGGGGCTGCAGTTGTTGTTGGGGCAGCTGTTGTTGTTGGGGCAGCTGTTGTTGTTGGGGCAGCAGTTGTTGTTGGGGCTGCAGTTGTTGGCAAATATTGCAAAGTGTTTTGTTGGACATTTCTAGATCACCACACCTAACCTATCATACCAATGTTTGATCCTAAATACAAAATATGCTTTTTGTGTTATTTGTGTTTTTGTGGACTCTCTTCATCAAATATTCTGACCAACCAAAATAAACCTTTTTCCCAGCATCCATTATGGCATGTTATAGCAGGAACAGCACAGATGTCACAAAAAACAGAAAAACATGTCACAGAAAACATTAGAAAAGACAGAATTCGCTCAAAGGCTCACTGGCTTTGCTTTATGGGACAGTCAAAATTACTTCTGTCAAAAAGTTCTAATTTAAAAAGCAATGTAACACCACCTGAAGATCTTGTTTTGTACACTATGAAATCACCGTTGGGCATAGTTGCAGGTGCAGCACAGTGATCTTTGTACCACATACCAAGTGCAACCAGAGGGTGGCGGTGAAACTCCACCTTTCAACCTTGTATTCATAACTTGTTAACTTGTAAATTAAGCAAAGCAAAGCAATGCCTTGGGTGTGGTACCTCTGCAACCTCCACACTGGCATAGGATGTAAATTGTGTATTTTGTATATATATATATATACATATATATATATATATATATATATATATATATATATATATATATATATATATATATATATATATATATATATATATATATGTCCATATATATATATATAACAGTCATTAGCTGCAATCCAGGGGAAATGGGTATAATCTTGAAGTAATAACGAGAGCAACTGTATGACTGACATGTTAATAGCATGAACAAATTACTAAGAGATTATCTAAACTCCAATTCACCGTACCTATAAAAACAAACACATGGATATAATTGGATACATATCAGTGTGCTCTGCTAACATCAAAAACAAAAGTAATTTAGTGAATTTACGTAAATACAACAAAAATCAAACTGTATTTAATTGATACATCAGCCTGGTATTTGTAACTTGTTAACTTGTAAGTTAAAGCAAAGCAAAGCAATGCCTTGGGCAGGGGCGGACTGGCCATCGGGGATACCGGGGGAATCCCCGGTAGGCCGACGGGGTTTGGGCCGGTCTCTGACATCGCCGGCCCCGACTATATTATATGCTTCACAGAACACGTTCAATTGACTCTAATACCGAAAGTCAATAATCAGTGAAAACTGCATCAACAGTATAGACTGACATTATACTACTCCTCGCGATCTGAGACGCCATAGCACGGCTGGACACTACGGTGCTTTTAAAAACTTTTCTCCATAACCGCGGTCTGCGCCGTGCGCTCGTGCCGGGCGACGGTCGGGGCGGGGCCGGCGCAGGTGCGAATGGCCGCTGTAGACCGGCGAAATACAGGGGCGGCTCGACTGTCACGGCGTCCATGAATCGAGGACTTCTTACTGGAACTGAAACGATGTACTGGGATTAAATTCTTTGTCAACAAAGAATTTGGTAAGTGACAAACTGCGTTTGTTTTTTTACATCTGCAGTAACGTTTTTATGAATAATATTTGATGGCTCGTGCTCTTGTGTGGTGGAATGCGTGGATCCGCTGCAGGTCTGCTGGATTGATGTGCTTTGTTGTCATATGAATATATGTGACTGGTTCTTATGACTTTGTGGCTGTCCTTGTGTTAATTACGTTGATTTGACCATGCGTTGTCAGTTATTGACGTAGCGTCCCGTCACGGATTCATGTATCTGCAGCTTGCGTCACTCGCTCGGAGACAAGCCGTTTTGAGTGCGAGCTAGCAGCATGGCACCGGTACCAAAACGTAAATCCTTTAAAGGTGGAGCTGAAAAGCTCAGGGAGAAAAAGAAGAGATATCTGGAGGAAGGTGCATCAAAATATTTAAAAATCTCTGACTTATTTGGGAAACCACCGACTGGTGACAGTGTTATGATGGTAAGTTGTGGCATTGACTTGGCCAATGTTAGCTTGCTTTTCACAGATGAGGTAGTGTTCGGCTACAAGCTAGCCTAGCTAACGTTAGCTAGATAAATGATAAATGTCCAAAATTGAGACCGTTATGATCTGGTCAAATAAGCAAGCTGGCGCTGTTCGCATCATCGAGATTATCTAATTTAACATGTTAGCCGTAGTTACTTGCTTACAATCGATGAGCAAGCTATCCATGGTGGTAGTTGTAAAGAGGGCAATCTTATCATTTCTAATAATTTATGTCAAATAATGTTTAAGTTAACCAGCTCTCAACAGCACCTGGAGGCTTTTATGTTGATGGCTACTCAGACAGATGTTTTGCAGATGCTGGACAGTGAGACAATCATAGACGGTGTTGCAGAAAAGAGTGAGCTGCTGCAAAAACTACTCGTGTAGTGAGGTAATAATAACACATGAGTATACTGATATTGTTTTTTATTACTATGTGACTATAATGCACCTGGGCTGGCAGAGTTAGTTTAGGTTCTGTTACTTAACTTATTGTTTTGTTATGCACCTTCAACACCCCTACACACACACACACACACACACACAATCACACACCCAGCATGCAACACTACTGATACCACTGATGTTCACACCCCATCGTATGTTCTGTTCATTTCAATATAGTTCAAACTAATTCTACCCTCTGATTCCAGTTTCTTTATTGTGTGGTCTTTCTCTGCTGACATTCATTCCTTAAGGCTCTGTAGTTATACGTATAACCATCTGATACTAGCCCAAAGTTCAGCATATTCATCGAGCAAACTACTACCTTGGAGTATTATTTTATTCAATGTGTCCATCCAGGCAAATTGGTGGATCCAAATGTTATGAAAAAAAACATATATGATGTAATTTCTTTGTAATCATCGAAAATAATGTTAAGTGTATGGGTATTTTTCCAAGTAGGCCACTGACATCGATATGTGCGATGCATTGAGTGGGCCGGTCTAACAGTAAACTCCCGGGCCACTTTTTCCCCCAGTCCGCCCCTGGCCTTGGGTGTGGTACCTCTGCAAACTCCACACTGGCAGAGGATGTAAATTGTGTATTTTGTATCTATGTATGTCTCTATATATTAGTGGTGTCAAGGATCAAGGATCGATCCGTGATCCGTTCGGATCAGCCCTCACGGTTCGGATCACTCGTGAACCGCGGATCAATCGAGTATTTTTATTCTTTTCTTTTTTACAGTGTAATCATCATAGTGTGTAATAAAGTTATACTGCTGCTGTTCCTTTTCAAGTAACAAGTCCCCGAATATCAATGCAGAGTGTCAGTGAACAGATATAAAGCAGTAGTGTGTTCACGTGAACGGAGCAGCTTAGAAGCATTTAATGGTGACGTCATGGCGAGCGGAGGAACGTCAGAAGCCGCGGCGTCATTTAAGTCGTAAGTTTGGGAACATTTTGTCCTCCCTGTATAATGACGGATGAGGGTGGTGGACAAAGCGTTACGGTATGTCGGCGTTATTTAAAGAGAAAGACACGCGACAACGGCAAAACATCGGCATGTCCACACATATGAAGAGACACCATCCCATCTGTCAGCGACGGGGACACTCCGTTGTAGAAAACAAAGGATTTCTAAATCTGGTTAAAATGCTTGAGCCACGCTACGAAGTCCACTCACGCACCCACTTCAGTGTGAAGCTGTTCCAGACCTCTATGAGAAGGAAAAGACTAGAGACCGCTTTCACCACGGCGGAGTGATTCTTAGTCCGGTTCTGTAGACACGCCCCCTCTGTGAGAGTCACACAGACACACACCTGGTTCAGGTGCTGACAGAAGTATCAGAGTGAAGCCAGACAGGCCCAATAATATTCCAGTCTCCACAGAAAGGTCGACCCTCTCCCCAGACAATGGAGATATTCTCATCTTTTTGAAAATAATGTCACAGTAATGGTAAACATTATTGTGTATTTGAATGACCTGACAGGAAGTAAACACAGACCCAAGTTGTTGCTGAGCAGTTCAGTTCAGTGTAAACAGTGGAAGCTCACTGGCTGTTTCTTTCTTTCAACATTGATGAAAGGACGAGGATATCAACATACCTCATGTTGCACTTAAACGTAACAGAATTCTTGAATGTATTATTTTTATTTATTTATTTCATTTTGTTTCAAATTGGACATCTTCAATATTTTTGTTTTCATGTAAGACTATAGCCCGAAGGTCTTCAATTAATACATTGAAAGCAAAGTTATATTTGTCTCCTCCCCTTTTCTTTGTTGATCCGAAAAATTATCCGAACCGTAACTCCTGAACCGTGATCCGAACAGAAACGTGAGGTTTGTGATCCGTTACACCCCTAATATATATATATATATATATATATATATATATATATATATATATATATATATATATACATATAACAATTACAAACAGCAGTATTAGCAGCAATCCAGGGGAAATGTGTATAATCTTGAAGTGATAACTAAAGCAACTGTATGACTGACATGTTAATAACATGAATAAATTACTAAGAGATTATCTAAACTTCAATTCACCTGTTGTCTGAGGAGTCACCGTACCTATGAAAACAAACGCATGGATATAATTGGATAACAATCAGTCTGCTCTGCTAACATCAAGTCTGTTAGTGAATTTACTGAAATACAACAAAACTAAAAATGTATTTAATTGAAACGGACTGAATTTCATACTTACTTATCAATCCCAAAAGCAGCACAGGCAACATGATTAGATGTGCCATTCTCCAAAGCCACAAATATAAACCTGCCGACCAAATGTATTTAATTAAATTCCAAAAAAACCAACAACTAGAAAGCACTCAGAGACTGGATACCCAAACCAAGGATGCATAGGCATGGACCTTAAATGTGTTATATGGTTTCATAATCGCAAAAGATGTTTGGAGATTTAAATTCCTATTGATCAAGATATACATTAAAATGCCCATTCTACACAAAATTGTCATACATGTGCAACCTTTTTTTAAATATTAATTGACTGCAACTGCAAAAGTTTCTGAAAGTTTCTGAAAAAATGGCACAAAAGTTAAAAAAGACATATCTTACAAAGTTAAGAAATTCTGGAGTTTTAAATATATATATATATATATATATATATATATATATATATAAATATATATATATATAAATATATATATATGTGTGTGTGTGTGTGTGTGTGTAAAATGCTAACAATATCAACCAGGCAGTTTAAACAGAATAACTTATTTTAAAATCAAATCAATGAATTACCTGTTCGCATGTGCTTCTTTGGCTCCTATGCGTCTCGTCTGTGAGGCTGCAGCACTGCAACAAGGCTTTGTACAGTAAAAGTTGGCACAGACCCATAAATGTTTTGTTTCAATGTTTGCATCAATCGAATGAAATTGCTTCGACATAACTAGTGAACCAAACCTCCCATTGTGCATTCATAATAACACAGATTATCAGAATTGGTTCAGCAAGGAAGTTGTTCGAAAGTTATTTTAGTGTCGATGTACTTGCTTCAAAGTACTTTGAGTATTAATGAATGTTGTATCTCAAATGATATTGGTTACCCTCGTAAAAACAAATGCACGCAGACCTTTACTGGCTGGTGCATGATCATAGAAAATGAGGATGATTGATTTGTTCGAGGGGTCTGCAGTGAAGGTGTCATAGTAGCCTTCTTAATGGGTGAGAATAACAATTCTGCAATTATTTAAAGGATCTTCAATAAAAGACAATAAGCAAACAAACGTTCTATTATCTTTCGGTCACCATCCATTTAAGAGTATCAGTTCTTTTAAGTTCTTTTGAAAAAGAGTGTAATGATTGTGAAGATATTATAACTGATCAGTAGATTTATATATCTTCTATATGTTTAGTCCAGCATTCAGTTCCCTTTTTTGTTTATTTCTAGTTTAGTTAAAAGTAACCCTGTTTATTCATTAAAAAAGTAAAGGGTACCACCATCTAAATTAACTTAAGAATACCAATCTGTTATTTCCATGGTCTAGAGAAGTTCAATCATTTCAATCAGTCTTTATGAACATGACTCTCTCAAAGCCAGAAACCAGGGAAGTAAATCTCTAATCAGTATAAAGTCTGATGCTGCTCCATAGACAATGGATGGGAGGCTCAGGTCATAGGAATAACACGCAGGAATCTTTAAAATGTGTGGTTCCCCTTTTACAGTCACGCCATTAAGTACCTGCCAGTGAATCTGAATGGTTTAAGTAGGTGTGTAACTAACTGGAAAGTCAACTCATCAAAATAAACAATGTGTAATAGGTTGGGGTACTTAAAGGATTAAATTAAATTAAAAGGCACCTCAACAATGTGACGGTTTGAAATGTGCAAGATGAAGGAGTGTTGGCATGCAGCATAAGAACACTCAACCACAGAGTTTCAAGACAATAAAGGCTATCATGGGTTAATCGAGTCGCATGATTTGTTCTTTATCTTACAGCTACTTACACATTTGAAAAACAATGAATAGCTTTTATTTCATCCATGTCGCATTCTTTTTTGCAAAATGTAATCTCAAGAATGACAATCGATCCAGAGGATGACATTAGTGGTAAAAGTTGATGCTTGAACAGATCGTTTGCCCGATTCTGCATCTGGACTTCCTGTCCCCTGATCAATAAGCTATCCTAACCGTAGTCATTCATCACTCAGGACCTTCCATTGTAGTGTTTGCCGTAAACAATGTTACAGTAAATGATGAAATGACAGATAAGGAAGCAGTCAGAGTTTTCATTAATTGTTTTACTGAATCATGTATGTGGGCTGTGTTCCAAGATTCAAAGCAGGGTGGTCTTAATTTTTTCACAAACCAAAAACTAAGTATCAAGTTTTCATGACACACTTACTGTGACAACCCTCCTCCTATCATACACGAGGTGCCGGGGTTGTGTCTAATCTGTTACAGGTGCTGAGTGGAGGACCGTCAGCAGGATGAGTCTCACCTGTGCTGGGGTGGCTCATCCTTAAATACCCTTTCCAGTTGGCAGGCGAGGGTGGGAAGGAAGACCTTTGTTGATGGGCTCACCTCAGTTGTTACTGTTATTTGTGAAAATGCTATGAACATTGTGTTTGTGGCGAGACAAATAAACCCCTACTTTTGGCCGCCAGCTCTTTGTCTCCCTATTTTGTTCCAGTCTCTGAGCCGGGCTGTGACATATGGGGGCTCGTCCACTTCTGATTGACCTGGTGTCTGCTGTAATTCAGATTAGTAGCAGCTGTAGCATTGTAGGCTGTGTGCCATGTGTTGAGCGGTTGCGCAATCTGCTTGTTGTGAGACATTTGAGTTTTGTGTGAGTGTCGCCGACCTGTTATGCTGATGATTTTGTGTCAGAGTCTGGATGGTCCTTTTTACACGCTGAGTTAATTGCTGTTGTTCTGTCCCTGTTAGGCTGAAGAGCGGACTCCCTTTGGAGGTCGTTGGGGGGGTTTCTGTAGTGTGGTGTGAAAGTGGTTAGAGCAGTTGTCTCGGGGGCACGTCCGAGGCTGCAGGTGGGTGGCCAGTTCACGGTTGCTTTGCCGAGCCTCCGTTTTTTAGTGCGTAAGTACCCACCATAAGTAGCACCTGAAGACTAGGGGGAGTTTAGTTCGTTCTGGTTAGGCAGTTAGAGGGATGGGATTACGGTAATGTTTGGCTGTGTATGGGCCGTTTGTTTTCTGGCTGCGGTGTAGTTTAAAGGTTTTCCTGTTGCACTTTTCATTTTGTGATTCGGGCAGAGAGGGGAAAAAAGAAACCGCTATGGCTTCTGTGGAGGATTTTTTGAGAGCTCCATCAGAGGAGTTATTGGACCAGTGTTCACGAGAGCAATTGGTGAAGATTGCTGAGCATTTTAGGATGGATGTGGGGGATAAATGGTTGAAGGAGAACATTTTAAAGGAAAATCTGTTCGACGTGGGTGTTCTCCAGTCCAATCTACACGCTGGGGGGGCAGTGGCGGACACGTTTGGTGCATCCATTTCTGGTGAACCTCGGGTGAGTAACGTCGCAGAGTTAACTTTTGCGCAGCGCAAAGAGTTACTCTTGTTGCAAGTCGAAATTAAGAGACTTGAACTGGAAGAGCGCCGGTTGAGTTTGACTGATGTTGGTGGCGTGAGGCAGGTTGCTGCTGGTTCTGCTGGGCCATCACGTGCTTTTGATGTTACCGTGAATTTGAGGTTTGTTCTTCCTTTTTGTGAACAAGACCCGGATCCATTTTTCTCGCTTTTTGAGCGTGTAGCTGAGAGCAGAGATTGGTCGGCTATTGACCGCACACTACTTTTACAATGCGTTCTCACCGGTACGGCGCAGCAAGCGTATTCTGCGCTCAGTGTGGCTGAAAGTAAGATCTATGTGTCTGTCAAGGCTGCTGTCCTAAGAGCCTATGAGTTGGTGCGCATGCTAGGGCTGTTGCATGCTAGGCCTGTTGCACTGGCTGCTCCAGTCTGACATGTCGGTCGTGTTACTTCTCTCTGTGTAATTCCTTCATGTGAGCAGGTGGTACCTGGAGTCGATTGTGGCCTGGAACAGTCAGCTTTCGCAGGTTTTGTGTCTACTGGACATGTCTCATTGCCGGGGAGTGATGTGAAGGTACCGGTAAAGATACTGACGGATACGGGGGCTTTTAATTCCTTCATTGTGAGTTCAGTGCTGCCTTTTTTTCAGGGTACTAACACTGGGGAGTACATCCTAATGCGGGGACTGGCTTTGAATATACTGCCTGTGCCATTGCATAGGTTGGAGATCGACTGTGGTTTGGTTCAGGGCGAGGTAGCCATGGGTGTACGTCCTGCATTGCCAATCAGAGGGGTGGATATCATCCTGGGAAACGACCTGGCTGGTAACCGTGTGTGGGCTGACGGTCTGCCACCTCCTGTAGTAACATCTTTTCCCTCTGTTACGAAAATACCTGATGAGGGTGCACAGTGTTTCCCTGATGTTTTTACAGCTTGCACAGTTACACAGGCTCTGTGCCGTGGGGAGGCAGCATCTGAAGTTGAGCAGACTATCACAGACGACAGTGGGGCCTTCTCTGTGGATACACCAGACTCTCTTTTGTCGGATTCCCGCAGCGACTTGGTGGCAGAGCAACGGGCTGATCCTGCGCTTAGTGAGTTGTTCGACCACGTGATCTAGAGTGTTGATGGGAAGAGTGCTGCGAAAGGTTATCTGAGGTTAGATGGGTTGTTTGTGAGGAAATGGGTGCCAAATGGAGAGTACTTTCTGGGTAATCCTGTTTTTCAGGTTGTGGTCTCATCCAAATTCCGGGAAGAAGTGCTGAGGACGTCGCACGATCAATCGGGGCATTTGGGAGTTCGAAAGACATATGACTACGTTCTGAGGTATTTTTTTTTGGCCTCGTGTGAAGAAGGATGTGTCCCGATGTATAAAAACATGTCATACATGCCAAATGACAGGTAAACCAAACCAGACCATCAAGCCGGCTCCTCTGGCTCCAATTCCAATCATCACTCAACCATTTGAGCATCTTATTGTTGGAATGCTGTTAAGCATTCCAACAATTCTAGGTAGGGCCAACAGTTCTAGGTAGGGCCATCCTATCAATTTCAGCAAACATCCCAGTATGATTTAATGCAAGGGTTAGGGTTGTAAATGTAAGTATCAAACACTCATTAGTACATGGCAGTTAAATATTTAACATGTATTCCAACACGAAAACAATCAGTAAATAACACTTATATCTCTCTCGCTCTCGCTCGCTCGCTCTCTCTCTCTCTCTCTCTCTCTCGCTCTCTAGATAGAGCTCTCTCTCGCTCTCTCGATAGAGCTCTCTCTCGATAGAGCTCTCTCTCGCTCTCTAGATAGAGATCTCTCTCTCTCTCTCGATAGAGCTCTCTCTCGATAGAGATCTCTCGCTCTCGCTCTAGATAGATAGATACATACACTCCTCCTATCATACACGAGGTGCCCCTAATTTTGGCCGCCTGCTCTTTGTCTCCCGATTTTGTTCCAGTCTCTGAGCCGGGCTGTGACACTTACAATGACTGAAAAACTCCATATATCCATCTCAATAACATCCCAAAATCCAAATGTTTCTCTATAACATAAAGCTGTTAGTGACATAATGAAAACACCATTACAATTTCGAAGAGATGAGATCTGAAGTAGTCGTACACAAACGCACACAAAATAGTCTTCTTGTGTTCAAATTTAAAAGAGGAACAATTCATTCAGCAAGGAAGTTGTTCGAAAGTTATTTTAGTGTCGATGTACTTGCTTCAAAGTACATTGAGTATTAATGAATGTTGTATCTCAAATGATATTGGTTACCCTCGTAAAAACAAATGCACGCAGACCTTTACTGGCTGGTGCATGATCATAGAAAATGAGGATGATTGATTTGTTCGAGGGGTCTGCAGTGAAGGTGTCATAGTAGCCTTCTTAATGGGTGAGAATAACAATTCTGCAATTATTTAAAGGATCTTCAATAAAAGACAATAAGCAAACAAACATTATATTATCTTTCGGTCACCATCCATTTAAGAGTATCAGTTCTTTTAAGTTCTTTTGAAAAAGAGTGTAATGATTGTGAAGATATTATTATAACTTATCAGTAGATTTATATGTCTTCTATATGTTTAGTCCAGCATTCAGTTCCCTTTTTTGTTTATTTCTAGTTCAGTTAAAAGTAACCTTGTTTATTCATTAAAAAAGTAAAGGGTACCACCATCTAAATTAACTTAAGAATACCAATCTGTTATTTCCATGGTCTAGAGAAGTTCAATCATTTCAATCAGTCTTTATGAACATGACTCTCTCAAAGCCAGAAACCAGGGAAGTAAATCTCTAATCAGTATAAAGTCTGATGCTGCTCCATACACAATGGATGGGAGGCTCAGGTCATAGGAATAACACGCAGGAATCTTTAAAATGTGTGTAGTTCCCCTTTTACAGTCACGCCATTAACTACCTGCCAGTGAATCTGAATGGTTTAAGTAGGTGTGTAACTAACTGGAAAGTCAACTCATCAAAATAAACAATGTGTAATAGGTTGGGGTACTTAAAGGATTAAATTAAATTGAAAGGCACTTCAACAATGTGACTGTTTGAAATGTGCAAGATGAAGGAGTGTTGGCATGCAGCATAAGAACACTCAACCACAGAGTTTCAAGACAATAAAGGCTATCATGGGTTAATCGAGTCGCATGATTTGTTCTTTATCTTACAGCTACTTACACATTTGACAAACAATGAATAGCTTTTATTTCATCCATGTCGCATTATTTTTTGCAAAATCTAATCAAGAATGACAATCGATACTCGATATCGTTATTATAAGAAAGTAGAAGTTTATGCTTGAACGGATCGTTTGCCCGATTCTGCCTATGGACTTCATATCCTCTGATCAATAAGCTATCCTAACCGTAGTCATTCATCACTCAGGACCTTCCATTGTAGTGTTTACCGTAAACAATGTTACAGTAAATTATGAAATGACAGATAAGGAAGCAGTCAGATGTTTCACTTCCAGAATCGACCACTGCAACAGCATTCTTCACAGCACATCATCCAAAATCCTAAATAAACTCCAGTACATCCAAAACTGCTGCTCGCCTGCTCACCCACTCCCACTCCTGCTCCCGTGACCACATCACCCCTGTTCTCCAGAACCTCCACTGGCTCCCCGTCCCACAACGGATCGAATACAAAATCCTTCTCCTCACTCACAAAGCCCTCCACAATCAGGCCCCCTCCTACCTCACCGACCTGCTTCACCACCACACTCCATCCCGCCGGCTCCGCTCCTCTGATGCCAACCTCCTGTCCCTTCCACTCAGGACCAAGCACCAGACATGGGGTGACATAGCCTTCTCCATATCTGCCCCCTCTCTCTGGAACTCTCTCCCCAAACACATCCGAGACTGCACTGACCTTTCCATGTTCAAATCCCAAATCAAAACCCACCTTTTCAAAACTGCTTTTAATGTGTGACCATTATTGTGGTTTTTTTGATGTTTTTAGTGTATAACTTTTATATTTGATGATTTTAATGTAAAGGTCCCCCCCCAGCAGAGCACAGCATAGAAGAGGACACTGGCTAAGATCCCCTGGTAAGAAATATGAAGAAGCTTTCTGCTGACAAAGGATCTGGCTTTCTTTCCTCAAGAAGAAAAGTCTTGACTGAGCCTTTTTAAATACAGCATCAGTGTTCTTTTTCCAATTTAATTAACTGTCCAATTGCACGATAATGTCCTGCATGGGTGTGGTGCTGTAACATAAAAGAAAAAGAAACCAAAAGAAACTACAAAGGTCTGTGGTGAGAGGAGATCTGCCAACACATGACTGGCGCACAATGGAATGGGCACACCACGCCTAGATGTGTCTAATGCCACTGATGACTCTCCAATTAATTAAAGTACCTGGTGATGCTGTTCTTTTCCTTCACCCATTTGGGACTGCACTGCTAGAACGATGTGTTATACAGTGCTAGCTCTTACTTCCTCCTCAACACTAACCATGACACGTTGTCTATTCAAAACAATGAAGATTATTAAATTGTGCTCAGGACAAAATACTGAAATGTACTGAAATAAGTTTCCAGACACTTGTTCTAAAAGGCAATTTATCAACATATTTTTACATCAATATTGTGATTAAGCCACAAACTAACATCTGTTGTCATCTGTTGGTGTGACCTGTCCAATGATTTCCTGTTCGCTCTCAGGACTAGAACCCGCAGAACAGGGAACCCTTGTTGAATGTGGCGGACAATGTTTCACACTTTACATTCACCTTTTCTCTGTTGAAGTATTGCATTACTCAACGACACTAAGACGGAGGTCCTAGTTATTGCTCCAGAGGAGTTTGTCCCCATGATCAGGCAGATTATTAGTCCACTCTCCTCTGCTGCCCATTGCAACCTGCGCAATCTTGGGATTTTCTTTGATCGATCCATGTCGTTTGACCCTCATGTTAAGCAGCTGTCCAGGTCATGTTTCTTCCATATAAGAAATATCAGTAAACTGAGATCTGTAGTATCAACACCTGAATTAGAGATGATCATACACACATTTATCTCTTCTCGCATTGACTACTGTAACTCACTTTTCCCATCACTCAGTGTATCTGCTCTTAACCGTCTGCAGGTCATCCAAATCGCTGCCGCCAGATTACTCACCAGGACAAATCGACGGTCTAACAACACCCCCGTACTCCGATCTCTCCACTGGCTTCCTGTAGCATCTAGGATACACTTCAAAATTCTCACCATCACTTACAGAGCACTTCACGGTCAGGCTCCGGCTTATGTAGCTGATCTACTTCGCCCCTATTCACCCGCCCGCACTCTCAGGTCAAACGCTCTCGGTCTTCTGTCAGTCCCACGCACACGATTTAAGACCCGTGGTGACCGAGCCTTTGAGGCAGTGGCCCGAGGCTCTGGAATGCTCTGCCTGCAACTCTACGCCTCGCAGATACTGTGAATACTTTTAAAAAAACAGCTCAAAACCCACCTGTTTAGGCTGGCGTTTGAGTAAAAACCCATGTCCTAGACCTGCTCTTAAAATATGTTTTAACATTTTATCTTATTATTTATTTATTTATTTTTTATTTTTCTCTGTGTATGTAATTTATTGACCCGAGGGTCACATTGTGTTTTTTATTCTTTTAAATATCTGCTCTGTTAAGCCCTTTGTGATGTTATGCCTGTGAAAAGCACACTATAAATACATTTCATTCATTCATTCATACATTATGTGCTTTGTAATTGCTGCATGCTAAGTTAGGAGTGTTTGCTTTACAGATTAACAGATAAATAGAACCTCTAAATACAAAAAATGACTCACTACTTGCGTGTCAGAAATTGCTCAATACTACAGATGTACCAATCCCACTTTCCCCAAATCCAAAATTCACATCAACCAAAAGAGTGTTCTTTGCAGGATCTGAAGGCTACGGTGAGCCTGCTCCTCGTGCCCCAACAGCGAGATGTCCCTATCAGTGTTATGTCAAAAGGGTTTCTAGGTTTCAGGAGCTCTGTAGATTCACTACATATCCATGTGCTCTCAGGAGAAAATAGTGGATTTTATGCCTTCTCAAATTATTTATTAGAAACTTGGTCAAAAATACGCTCCATTTGAGGAGCCTTTTGTGAACACTTTCTGAGGCTGAGGTTGGCTGTGTATTTTTTTTTTTATTCGCCGTGCTGCACTTTCAAAGGAATGTTAATTCACAACCAAGTTCCTGGTTGTTACTGTAAATGCTTCACGTCTTCCTCCTTCTGGCATGACACCTTTTACCTGGTTGAACTAGTGAAGTGAGGTAAAGGTCGTTTCCATGTTAATGCGATAAGAAACATACACATAGAATAGAAATAGCTTTTCTACTGTGATTTCTAGTTGTAAATATTAAATCTAGCTCCTTTCGTCCTCTGGGTTTTGATACATTTCCAACTTACTGATTGAAGCATCTTTTTGTTCTGAAAACATTAAACCAACTTCCTTCCCACTACCACATATTTGTATTGAATTCATTGTTTATATGTTTCATTTAGTTTTTAAAAAGTGTATATTTTTGCATAAATGAGCACAGAATAGACTACAGTGAGAACAAGAGAACAAGAGGAAACTACCTGGTATATAATAATAAGAATAAAGATTAAATACCATTAAAATAAAACGCATTAGAAGTTAAGTACAACAAATGGATGACATTAATTCAAGGCTGGTATATACCATTGCTGAAACAATATACTAAATAATAAGACAAGTTTCTTTGATATGTTGACATCTGTTGACTAAACTTGATCGAAATGATTATATTGAAGAAAACACTTTCTTTGTAGTTTGAGTGTCTTTGTTTCAGTTTCTGCTCTGTGCTACATGTTTATACATTAGGTTTATGATGTACTAAAAATGAAATGGTAATCATTAACTTTATTTGTTTGAGCATCTAGTGTGTAGGGTTTCGTGACAGCTCATGACACTCAGGAACACAGTAAGAGGGTTCATTTAAATGCTTGCTTGTTGCTCAATGATGCATGCATTTAGGTTTGTTTGGTAACAGCCGCTTTCTTAACTCCGTCCTGAATAGGACATTTGATAACGTTTTAATCTCCTTCCTTACCGTATCTCTGACCCTGGAAACTGAATCTGAGAGAAACAAAACCTGCAACATGACCTGAGCCACGAGCAAAGGCAGAGGCGGGACATCTTCCAGGTGCAAGATAGTCCAAGAATCTGAGAGCTCCAAAAATCTACAGCATGTGAATGAATTAAATTACCTCTACTGGACTCATATTTAATCTTCAACTTTAACACAAATGAGGAGTTTGAACAATTGAGGTTGCGAGGAAACTAGGCGCGTGTCGCCTTTCCTTTATTCAAGTAACAAATATGTAACTGGCAGGAAATCATGTCGCTTCAGAGATCTAATCTGTGCCATCAATCACGTCCATGTACCTGCACATACCCTGCAAAGAATGTTTTCACAGAAATTTGAGTGACTGCTGGTGGCTTAATCTAGCAAAAGAATCTGGCAGCCTCAGTGAGCACCATTTCCTTTGACCCTTTGACTTTTGTGTGATATACAATTACTTTTTATGTCTTTTCATGACATACATCTTTATAACAATTTTTGAAATATATACTATGACTGTCACAGCTCTGCCACTTCTATCTAGTTTTTTCCACCTTTCACTCACCCAATCAGTTCATTCAGTGCACCTGCCAGTCACACTCACCTCATCAGCTCATTACTCTCACCTGCTCACTCTGCCTCCTTCACTATTTAAACGCCTGCCTCACACTGCCTCACTGCCAGATCATTCTCTGCTTTCATGCAATACTTTCCCGCATACATCCATGGACTGATTCCCTGTTGCCGAGCCTGCCTGTTTCGGACAACCTCGCCTTGCCTCTGCCCTGGTAACTCGCTCAGCCTTCTGTCCTTGACCACGAGAATCCTGTCGCTGGTTTCCTGGGAATATTCTTCCTGTGGTGTGTGTTGAAGAAATTAAAGAATTCAAGTCAAACTATTCCTGGTATTGTCGTACTGCTCCTGGGTCCTTACTACACCTGTAACAATGACATTTTAATGATCACGCCATATAGTGGGAATTCTGTAACGCTCATTAATTGCAGCAGACAACAAACCAACATTCACCCCATCCTGGTCCATGTTAATCTGGTGTTATCCTGTCTGCTGCTGTGTCAGTAAAAAATATGTGTTTAGATGGTCTTTGCAAAGTTAAGAGGAAACCGCTGCTGTGTGTTGAAACGGTTTTCTTTAAGGCAAAAAACTGTGAATAAAGGTTTCTGCAAAGAGCAGATAAAACGCCTTCCTGTCTTGTTTAAGGAAGTGTCCAAGGCAAGATGATGACGTGCCTTTTCTTTGTCTCCATTGTGTGTCCTTGCCAGCTCAGCTGAAAGGAACAGGAAGCTGTTTTGAGCATAAATGACCATGCATTATGACTGGTTGTTCAGAGCATTTCTCACAGATAACAGCGATGTTTCTGTTAGACTGTTCTCTCTGTCTACGGACAAATAAATTATCATGGCAACTTTGTTCATTTGTCAGACTCTGTCTTATTTGATATTGACTAAAAATCCTCCACTTTCTTCTCCCGACTAGTCTTAGGAATTTTCCACAACACTGCTTTGTGATAAAACTATCCTCCCTTCCCCCTCCAAAACCAAGATAAAATAGTTTAATGTGGTCGTAACAGTAGTAAATTATGGGAATTGTGGTTTTTTTTCTTTTTTTTTTACTGCAACACTCTTGCTTCATTGATACACTGATTTGCCGACTAGCATTTTCATTCTTGGATGAAATTTGTTTGAACAATTTATCACCCTCGCTTTCTATATTTCTGGTATTATTAAAGTATTAGTGCAGATTTCTATTCCCTTTCGGATCATAACATAACCCGGTCATTGTTGATTCAATTGTTAAGTGATGCTGGCAGCTTGCAGCAACCACACAACCTTCTAAGGACAACAGAAAATGAGATCCACACTCCATGCATTGAGAAACTTTATATTTTCAACCTTCATTATACATGATTGGTTACTTCTTATATGATAGATGATTAGAACCCCAACAAAGAAACTAAGGATACACTCGATAAACTTCTTATATAGTGAAAACAACAAAAGTCAAGTGATTTCAGCTTCAGCATGCTGCACATCTACAGTTATAAAGCAGGATTACTTCAATTTTCAGCAGACCACAAAAACAGAACACAAGGAAAAGGCCTCTCTAATAGAAACACAATCTAAAAGCAAATGTATGTTGAGTGATTGTTAGAATATGGATCATCTTTGAACGCCCTACACCAGAGTTTTGGCTGTCAGCAAACTGACTAGCAGGGTCACCAGTGAGGCCAACTGGCCTGAGGCACTGCTCGGATTCACCCTTCTGGCTGTAAGAGAAGAATTAAAGTTTAGAGTACATCAAATGTATGCATCAAGATTAGTGTTATCAAAAGAGCAAAAGTCATGAGGAGATAAGAGGGTTTTACCTTTCCGATTGAGCGGCATGGTAAGTGGTCCTATTGAGATGCCCGTCATGGCATGCTGGGATACGTCCCTTGCAACTCGGTTGTGGTGGCCTGGGTAGCAGTGCTGCATGAAAACAACATTAGGGGTTTCTGTTAACGCACCTTTTGATAATCTATCCAAACTCATTACGAACGCACACAAACACAGTAGCACTTACAGCAGTGCAGTTGTTGTGTCTCAGAAGACACAGGTGGACCTGGCAGTGCAGGTAGATGGATGACAAGTTGTTAAAGGTGAACATCTTGAAGGAGAATCGGGCCACCGTGGAGATGCCGTTCGCAACCAGCTCTACTGTACCATCTGCTGGGTTAGGACACCTGGAGGGAGATAGAGGTTACAATGTTACCAGCTGGACTATAAAATAAACAGGGTTAAGTTGTGAAAGTGAGGATGGGTGGAGTGAGTGAAGAGAGGCCCTTCAAGAGTAAATCATTTTCTGGGTAATCAAGAACCAGTGATCAGAATGCTAAACTACATGAAGTTGCAATAGCTTGTTTACTCTTCATGTATGAGATCCCAGCGGACAGGGTAGCTGGCGTCGTTGACTGGCGTGGCCCAGCAAGAGTCCATAATGGTGGAGATCTGCCTTGCATCGACTCCTTCTGTCCGAATCTCCACATATAGCCTCTGGTCAACTACCATTTCTATGTTCCTGCCACTGGCCAGGGGATAGCGGAAGCCAGCGTCCTGGTAGGGGATCATTCTCGTAAGATACTGTCCATGGCCTGATGGAAGCTTCTTTCTCACAATGCTGCAAAAAAACAACAAAGAAGTTGATTGCACTTGAGAAGGACCAATTCACTGGCTTGCTCTTGGTAACAACGTCTTGTTGACAATCTTTGACACATTCACATTTACAGAACAGGGACAGTTTTTTTTCTTTTCTTTTAACTTTTCTTCGTATTGTTGGTTGAAATGGCAAGTTTATTGATTGCATTGGGTGCAGAATGTGGGTAGTGGAGAAATTACACAACATTTATGACAACAAAGGGCTAAATTATAACTAACTATTTTCAGTCTTTGTCATCATCGAGCATCACTGTCGCAGAAGATAAATACTCAAAAAAGGTTTGAGGTGCAGATGTAGCACTGTTTAATATATGGTCCTGTTATTTAAAAGATAAATATTTTAACATATGTCATGACGTATCACTATGGACATATGTTCACCATAAGAAGGATTGTGGTAATTGTATTCAGTTAGCATAAAACATGTAAAGTAGATGGTGTTGTTATTGTTACCTCTCTACAGGGTTGATGCCCACATCCATAGACAGGGCCTGGGTCAGATGGTATTCACAGCAGAAACGCAAATGAATGTTCCTCTGGCGGCTGATTATCCCTCCATGAGGGTCCACGTCACCCTGGATGGTGTTCTCATAGATAAAATGGGTTCCATTGCTCTTAAAATTTAAATGACAAAATGGTAAACTTCAGTAAGTTGCTTGTACTTGTAATATGTCTGATGGAGCACATTAACGTCTAAAATGGACTGTACCCTGAGAGCTGTGCCACACAGCTGGTCGTCATTGTTAAAGCGGAACACCAGTCGTCCGTCCTGGAGAGTCCCATTGCAGGAGTCATCTCGGAGGTGGAGGGCGCTGGAGTGGAAGCCAGCTTCAAACAGCTGGCAGCGCGACACAGACATGGTGCCTGAACTACTGGAACAATTGATGGACGAGTCTACGTATATGAGAGAGAGCTTTAAAAACAATCTGCAGTGTTTGTAGCTAATCTCATAGTTAAAGCTGCACTCATCAATATTTTCCTGTATTAAATAACTACTATATGTAATTTGAAATGTGTTGCTCATAGTGACAAACCCACTGAGTTGTGACTCACAGATATTGTAACAATCCTAATGGTTTATATTGACCATTTAAATCATTTTAACGCTGTTTCCATGAAATCATGTTTCGTCTCTCATTTTGGCATTGTGCACGGTTCACAATACTGCAATACCCATTCAGATTGGCTGAATTCATTTAAAATTGACGCAGAATTTAAAAGTGAATTGGTTTAAGTTGCAGATTGCACTTTTTTCAAGACCGTAATCTTTAGCTTCCACATGCCGTCAGTCGTGCACAAACAGAGTTCTAAGCTCTGGGATTGGATATTATGGCAAGATAACGATGATAAACCGACACCTGAGTGGATATTATTGTTCCGTGGTCTTACGTTGGCGTATATTTCACAAACAATAAAATTGTACTGTGAAGCAATTTCTACTTCTCATCTTACACATATCACATCCGGAATCTTTAAAACAAAGCAGTGTTTTAAATGGAGCTGCCCTCACCGTAGCTCTCATTGTTGGGCCGATGGTGATGTTCATCACAGAAGCAGCCGTGTACACCGCGCTTCTCACCACACCACTCATACTCTGTGCAGTCCAGCTGTTCGCAGGGGTCTGACTCAGCTATGGAGATTGTGGGGAAAGGATGAGACAAAGAGTGACGAAACAAGTAAAAAACTACCTTTTTCCACAGGTAGGACAAATGCTAAAGTTCTGTTAAACTAAGGATTATATCTCTCCTTCATTATTTTGTCTGTTCATTAGCCCAGTGCAAACTTACCACACAGCAAAGCAGAGCGCCACTCAGGGATGTTTAACCCCAAGACAGAGCAGGTGCTCTCGTAGGCGGAGACTGCAGAACACAGCATGCCATTGGCTGGAGTGGAGAGGCAGAGGTCATAGACACAGGAACTGAAAAATGGCTGTGGATCAGAGTGCAGGTGACATGCACTGAATGGACCGCTACTGTTGGTGATGACACTACAGAGCTCAGAGTATTCTTCCATATAGGGACAGTCATCCAATCCATCATCACTCCTTCCATCAGTGGATCCACATCTAGAAAAGAGATGATTTGACTTTGTTTATTTTGACATATTTTTCCGTCATATGTGTGTTGTTGTGTCTTCATGTAGTGAAGGATTGTTAACCCTGCAAGTTATTTTCATAACATCTCACCCTGGTTGGCTTGTGGAGGATTTCCAGCTGTGTCCAAAGTGATTGTCATTTTGTGCCAAAGTGCCATTGGGCAAGACTTTGTCATCTGAACGATCCCTGTTGAAGTTTCCACACATGCCTGTGACTCTATTTTGATGGTATTGGGCCAGTCGGACCAGTAAAGTGCTTCGGCCGTCAAAGTGAACTTTCAAGTCAATGGCGTCGACCACGATGTAGCTTCCCTGTCTTACTACCTGAGCTAATGTTCCCACAGTGGTGGGAAGAGACACCTCACTTCCATTTACCTGGAAGGAAGAGAGATCAGAGAGAGACGGACAAGAAGGGAGGAGGCACTTGTTAGTAATTATATTTACAATACAGAGATACAGAAAGCTGTTCATCTTGCAAGCAATGAAGAGCTTACCTTTACTCTTTTGTTGGGTCCAATCCTGACATGCACACTCTCTAGTTGATTTGAGAGGTATACATCCACTGCTGACACAAACGACACACGGTTGTTGCCACGGTGATTATTGGTGGCTACTACCTGAAAGTGTTTCTCATTGATGCCGGGGTTCACACTCTCAGTAATGATGTAAGAGCATGTGCCCTGGAAATGGGCCAGTGCCCCATCATAGGTGATGTAGTGTGGATCGCCCGTAACAGTGCAAGTAGACATCTCATCTAAACAGCCCAGCTGGCCATTTCTGATGGTGCACTCTTGTGTAGAAGTGCAAGATGCAGCAGAACAGCGCAGGTCATTGGGAGCATGGCATTCACACCGCTCGGAGCAACCCTCTGTCCAGAAGGATTCACCAGCCTGTAACATGTGAGAAAAACAGATGCAATAAAAATGATAATGTGCTACAACTACAGTTGGTCAAGGTACAATATGACAGTTGTGACACAATATATGTAGCACAATAAAGTAGAACATAATTGGTTCTCTGTCAACAGTATTTCTAAATGTCTTGTTACTTGATCATTTTAGGCAAATGAGGATCCCTTTTTATTGAGCACACTGATCCTGGCTGATTAAAAAAGAAGACAAAAGGATTCTGATATCTGTGATATAAGAGAGTTGCTTGACCAAAGTGAAATGATTATGTGCAAATAAATCACAGAGACTGTCAGATAAATTATTCGGGCACAGTGATACAAATCTGGTTTCTTATCCATTTAGAGCTATATGACTTACATTATAGTAGAACCCGTCATATTGGCAGCCACAGCTTTCCACGGGGACACATCTTGTCCCACTCCTGAGAAAACCTTCATTACAGAAACATCCCTCAGAGCAGACCTGCTCACAGATGGCATCAACGCTGCTGGCACAGATGTGACCACAGTCGGTACCACACAGCTCATAATGGCTGTTGGCGGGACAGTCAAGTCCTTCATGAGAGAGGAATTAAATGATGCATGTCAGATGGTTGAAAATGATTCAGTAAATTAACATAGCCTACACGTAGATGCAGTAGGTCGAGACTTCTTTGATTGTTTCCTCGGCTGTTTAAATAGTGGATAAACAACACATTGACTCGTTGACTTACTGCAGGTGGTGTTCTGTCTCCAAGGGTAGATTCGAACATTAGCAGACTGACAGGCAGTGACATACGTCTGAATGGCTCTGCACAGAAGATCTTGGCCTTCACTTCCCGACACACAAACATCAAACACGCAGTCCCTGAAATATGGCGCTGGGTTCACCTCCTCATGGCAGAAGCTTAAGGGGCCGTCAGATGCCTGAATCACCTGACATTGGGCTCTAGCAGGTAGCTCATTGTTGCATTGTGGGCAGGAGGAGCCACACCCATCACTGCAGGTGTAGTTGCTTGCCACTTTCCAGGCTGTCCCAAACTCCTGTGGAGTGGTAACCATCATTCCAGATGGGGTGTGGAAGTCATCATTTGGATTTCCATTGAAGTTTCCACAAAGTCCACATGTTTTTTGTCTGTAATGAAGACAACAATTAAATACACCCAGAGTCAAAAATATGTTTATACATTGAAGCTACATGATTTAAACATTTGTAATAAAATATCTTTCAGAATGTAAACTAAAGCATTCAAACATGGGCTGCAGTAAATGGCAGTTACCTGTAACTTGGAGGTACAGAGACAGACACTGTACTATATCCATCGTACATGACCCTCAGGCCAAACTCAGCACTGACATATGTGCGAAATCCACTTGCATAGATTGCAAGACTTCCATTCAGGAGAATAGGTAAGCTTTTAGTTACTCCGTTCACCTTTAACAATGTACAAAGAAAATTGGATTAACAATCATAGATTTGTATTTTTGTTGCAACTATATGGTGCTTTTAAAAATGATAGCCGTAAACCCAGTATAGATTAAAAATAGAGGAAAGGTCAGGAGAAAGAATATCTCTAACTATTCAGAATTTGTGTAACTCACCTGTACCACACCACTGCTCTCCCTCGACATGTGCACTCGATAGCCCCCGACATTCACAAAAACTTCTGCTGTGATTGAAACTGGCCGCCCTCTCCACGGCTCATTCTTAGCTTCCACAGAAAATTGGTGAAGCCCATGAGTGGCATTACAAAGGGTCGCCAAAACATAGCGGCAGGTTCCCTGGAAGTCATAGGCCTTGCGATCAAAAGTGAGGTAGTGGGGGTCACCAGAGGCAGAGCAGGTGCCATGAGGGTTGGGATGGCAGCCAAACTCACCCTCCACCACACGGCAGGACTCCTGGGGACCACAGGCGTTGGGGATACAGTGGACTGCCCCAGTAGTGCCATTACAGGAACACAAGCTCTGACATTCCTCACCATCCCAGAATCGCTCTCCTCCTCGCCGATAGCGTCCTTGGTGATGGCATCCGCAGGCTGTAGGTCGCACGCACTGGTTGCCATTAAGGATAAAACCATCATCACACTGGCACCCATCCTGACACACAGTGTCACAGACGAAAGGGAAAGAGAGGCTGGGGCAGGTGGAAGGACAAGAACTTCCACAGACTTCATGATGGCTGTTTTGGGGGCAGGTTTGCTCTAGAGACGAAGACAAAATCAATTAATTTCGCAAAGTCATTTACATTATATCAAAACAACCTACACCAAAAGGGGGCACAGTGCTTACCACAGTGAGTTGCATTCCTCCAGCGTCCAAGGGCAAAGCCCTGCTGTTGACACATCAGTGCATAATCTCGTAGGACCTCACATAGTGCTGATGCTGGATCTCTAGAGGCTCTAAGGATCCCCACACATGCATTCACATGCTGCTGGGAGTCCTCCATGGCCACGCATTGGGCAAACGGCCCACGTGGTGAGCCAAGAATGCCACAGTACTCACGGGAATTGTTATGTGTTGTAGAGTCATGATTTACACTTTCCACACATTGTGCAGCGAGAGAGCCGTCCCGCCAACTGTCCCCAAAGTCCTGAGGGCTGGTGACCAGAATGCCGTTGGGTGTGCGGAAGTCGTCACGTGGCTGGCCATTGTAATTACCACAGAGTCCACCTAATGAACCGTTGTAGATACCAGGTGCAGTGACACGCACAAAGTGAGGCCAAACTGTCTGCACAGTTACACCAAAGGAAGTGCGAATGATGATACTGTGAATGCTGCTCTGGTAGATTTGGATTCGGTTGGATGCCGAGCTGAATGGTAGTCTTATCCGCTGACCGTCAACCTAAAGGGCCATTTGAACAGTAGATCAAATTACTTTGTAGTTCACAAGATTTAAACAAAGGTATGTGCTGTTAAATATTCAGAAGAAACGATTAAATCATTAAAGAACCTAAAACAGTTGTAATAATATTCATATTACTAAACCTTCTCACGTCAGCAATCCTTTTGTCAAATTTGTCTTCATTAGAGTTCAGATGCCTAACTTTTAAAATGTTGGATGTAACACATCGGAATCTGTCTTGTCAAAAAAGTTCCAATCACTTACCTCTACTCTGCTGATCGCCATCTCAATAGACACGTGTGTTCCCTCTGCCTCAAACTTTAGCAACCTGGAAAAACCCTGCTGGCCTCTGGGCAGTTTTTCTGCTGTCACCACAAAATGTGGGAAACTAGACAATCCCATTACTTTGGCAAGGGTCAATCGACACGCCCCAGGATACAGGTATGTCAAACCATCAAACGTTTGATATGACACTGGGCCTTTTATCCAGCATGTTCCATAGCTGTTAGGTCTGCATCCTCTTTCTCCCTCCTCCACACGGCATGATTCAAGTGGACCACAACCATGGGAACGGCAAGTCATGGAGCCATAACTGCAGCTACAACGTCTCCCACAGTCGTTGTCTAGTATTACAGTTTCTCCAGAGCGGTAGTAGCGACCCTCAAAGCTGCAGCCACACTCAGCATGAGGGATGCAGACCCCACCACTAAGTATGTAGCCTGAATTACAGATGCAGCTCTCCTGGACAGGAAGAGGGCAGTCGAAGGTAGAATTGGGGCTGACACAGGTAGCTGGACATGCTGTGCCTCGCGGCTCAAAGTGGCTGTTTGCTGGGCATTGGATTTCTAGACAAAAGAAAACAAGATGTATCTTGACATCATGACAGCCCAAGGATTATATGAAATAATGTTTTTGACTGACAGACATACCACAGAAGCCTTGCCTCCTCCAGCTTGGCAGCTGTACACCATTCTGTTGACACCGACTTGCATACACATTTAGGGCTTGGCACAGAATGGGTTGATATCCTTCTCCTACACACAGATCATACACACAGCTTTGCAAAAAGGTCTGTGGGGGAAGTTGTTGATGGCAAGCGGCAAAAGGTCCAGAAGTGCTCTGGAGGATACCACAATGAGCAGTATTGCTGTATAAAGCTGTCTGAGCCTCAGTACAGGCAGCACAGCTCAGACCTCCACACTGTGCCTCACAACCAGGCTCATTGTCTCCCAATGCTTGCCAGCTGTTGGCAAAATCCACATCAGAGCTGACAACTTGTCCTTGGCGGGTTTGAAAGTCATCCCTGTGATCATTGTTGAAGTTTCCACACAGCCCACATGTTGCATTCTGGTAAGTGTAGGGCACCCTGATCCGAACATAATGATTTGTGTCATAAGACACCTCCAAACCAAAGTCAGTACTGACGATCACAGAAAAACCTGACTCGTAAACCTGGACCGTGCCATTGTTGAGAGAGAATGGAGTGTCTGCGAAGATGCCATTAACCTGTAAACACACCAACAAGCAAAGACATAGTTGTAAAAATATGAACAAAATTAATATATCACAGCAAGTGGAGACTTATTTCTTAATACCAACCTTAACTGCACCACGACGTCCCTTGACAAGCTCAATGGTTTCATTATAGACAAACACTTTGACCAGTCGTGTCCAGGAAACATGAGTGCTGCCCCGATGCTCGTTCTTGCCCTCTACTCTATAGTAGGGCAACCCACGACCACATTGCTCAGAGAGAACATAAGTGCAGGTGCCTTGGAAGTGAAACACTGTGTTATCGAAGGTATAGTAATGTGGATCACCACTGATGGTGCAGGTGCCTCTCCGCACCGTCTGGCAGCTGAACTGAAAGGCAGTAGGTTGGCAGATTTGGGAAAAGGAGCAGCGTTGGTTGTGACACTGCAGGCCTGCTGAGGTGCAGGTGCACTTCTGTGCACAGGTACTGTCACTCCAGAATGTGTCACCAAGCTGCACGGATTCATCTTCAGAAGAAAGAAAGGAAAAGTTCACTTCACGGAATAGAGTGAAACGAGTCGACACGATTACTTTTGCATTATCAGACATTCGACTTGAATTCTTTGTGGACAATGTTGCCTTTGTTTTCATAATAAACAGTAGAACGGTGACAAAAATTAGGGGATAAAGAAGAGGATGCCTTGCAAGAAAAGTCGCCAGCCGCCTTCAACTTGAGACAATACATTATCGTGGTCAGTTCTTGCCTTTTGAGAACTACTTTGGCATGAAATGAAAAAACTTAACTTGCAATTCAATTATATGTCACCATATTGTAATGTAATAGCAGTATATACATTATACTCAGCTGTCTGCAGCAAAATACATTGTTTATTTCGTTCAACAAACACTTAATACATATCTCCATGGAGTGGTGAACACATATCCACATTACTGTAAAGAACTATATGGTGACCACCCTCTGGTTCTGATCTTACCATTGTAAGTACAGCCTCCTGATCCATGGTCTGTCCGGAAAGCCCAGCGACCGGGCACATTGACATTGCTGCTCAGGCGGAAATTTGAGTTACTGCCTGATGCATTGTTAGAGAATGATCCAGGGATGGTGAAATGGTGAGTGGAGTTCACTGTGTCATATCCAGCCTGGAAATACATGTCACATAAATACAAGTAGTTTTATTTTTTGTTTTTGCACATCTGCATTCAGGTTTAAGTAAGTCATGGCCACTTTTACATTGTAAGTCACATATCATTGTAATGCCTCTAACCTGTATATTTCGGTTTGTTGAGGATATTATCCCATAATTCATCAGCACAAATGAGTACTGGCCACCAGAGATCAAGACTGCTTGAACTGTTGTTTGCTGAAAAAAAATTACTTGTGGTTATTATCGTAAATATATGTTGTAATAGGTCAAATACACGTCATGTGTTTCCTCATTTAGAACAAGATAACTTACTGTTCCAGTGGTGGGATAGTAGGCCACCTCATACCATGTTGCAACAAAGACCCAGTTGGCATTGAAACTCAATCCTGGGAAGTAACGATTAATGTCTTGCGTAGCTTGGTGGAGGATGCTGCCACTGGTGTATTGGTTGTAGTAGACCTGACCATTCGCTCTGTTGTCTAAATCTGTCCAGAGTGGAGCAATGATGTCCCTGGATCCATGCAGTGGAAACCTTTGAGGGGTGTAACTTCCCCAACGTGAGTTAAAGGTCAGATGTCCATTGTGGTTCACCTGGAAACAAGTCAACGAGTTCTTACTAACGAAGAATTAGTAACAATATATGTTTCAGTTGAAGTCAAATATAAAGTAGCATTAGTTTAATAGCATAGTGCATTTTTTTTACTTCTCCAATTTATTCATTAGCTCCATTCATTTATTTGTTGCACATTTACAACACAGTTCTTGTGATTTACTAACCAGATTCCTCCACAAAACATAACATATATGGATTTTGTATTTGCTAATATGATATTTACATACATAAATCTGATTATACGTCCTTCCAAAATACAGAAATGATCGTTGCAGGCGAATGTTAGGAGAACTTCCATCATCTGTGTTGCTGCTTCTTGTTCCGGTTATTAAGTAGAGGGTTCCTAGAAAGAACAAAATTCATCACATTTTTAAGAAGAGATGGAATGTCCATCCATAGTGTTTTTTTGTACATTTCTAGATCACCACACCTATCATACCAATGTTTGATACAAAATATGCTTTTTGTGTTATTTGTGTTTTTGTGGACTCTTTTAATCTAATATTCTGACCAACCAAAATAAACCTTTTTCCCAGCAGCCATTATGGCATGATATAGCAGGAACAGAACATTTGTCAATGAAAACATTAGAAAAGACATAATTCTCTCAAAGGCTCACTGGCTTTGCTTTCTGGGACAGTCAAAATGACTTCTGTCAAAAAGTTCTAATTTAAAAAGCAATGTAACACCACCTGAAGATCTTGTTTTCTACACCATAAAATCACCGTTGGGCATAGTTGCAGGTGCAGCAAAGTAATCTTTGTACCACATACCAAGTGCAACCAGAGGGTGGCGGTGAAACTCCACCTTTCAACCTTGTATTCATAACTTGTTAACTTGTAAATTAAAACAAAGCAAAGCAATGCCTTGGGTGTGGTACCTCTACAACCTCCACACTGGCATAGGATGTAAATTGTGTAAGTATGTCTATATAACAATCATAACCAGCAGTATTAGCAGCAATCCAGGGGAAATGTGTATAATCTTGAAGTAATAACTCGAGCAACTGTAAGACTGACATTTTAATAGCATGAACAAATTACTAAGAGATTATCTAAACTTCAATTCACCTGTTGTCTGAGGAGTCACCGTACCTATGAAAACAAACACATAGATATAATTGGATAACAATCAGTATGCTCTGCTAACATCAAGTCTGTTAGTGAATTTACTGAAATACAACAAAACTAAAAATTTAATTAAAACGGACTGAATTTCATACTTACTTATCAATCCCAAAAGCAGCACAGGCAACATTATTAGATGTGCCATTCTCCAAAGCCCCAAATATAAACCTGCCGACCAAATGTATTTAATTAAATTCCAAAAAAACCAACAACTAGAAAGCACTCAGAGACTGCATATCCAACCAAGGATGCATAGGCATGGACCTTAAATGTGTTATATGGTTTTATAATCGCAAAAGATGTTTGGAGATTTAAATTCCTATTGATCAAGATATACATTAAAATGCCCATTCTACACAAAATTGTCATACATGTGCAACCTTTTTTTAAATATTAATTGACTGCAGGTGCAAAAGTTTCTGAAAAGATGGCACAAATGTTAAAATAGACATCCTACAAAGTTAAGAAATTCTGGAGTTATACATACATGGAAAATGCTATCAATATCAATATATATATATATATTTGTGTGTACATATATATATGTGTGTGTATATATTTGTGTGTATATATATATATATATGTGTGTGTATATATTTGTGTGTATATATATATATATATGTGTGTGTATATATATGTGTGTATATGTATATATGTGTGTGTATATATATATATATATATATATATATATATATTAGTGTATCTATATATATATATATATATATATATATATATATATATATATATATATATATATATGTATATATATATGTGTATATATATGTGTATATATATATATATGTGTATATGTAGATATATATGTGTATGTGTACATATATATATATATTTGTGTATATATATATATATGTGTGTATATATATATATATATATATATATATATGTATATATGTATGTGTGTGTTGTTGTGGAATATTTCTATGAAAAGTCGGGAGAAGAGTGTCAAAGTGTTATCAAATCAATGTCAAATGAAACAGAGTCTGGATGAACGATCAAGGTTGTAATAGTCAATTTATTTGCTTGCAAGCAAAGAGAACACTGTCCCACAGACACATCACGTCATCTGCAGGAGGTGCTCTGAATAACACAGTCAGATGCATGTCTTGCAAGCAAAGAGAGCACAGTCTCACAGACACATCGCCGTCATCTGTTAGAGGTGCTCTGACAACATAGTCAGATACATGGACCTTTATACTGCTTCCTTTGATTGGGTCACTGTGACCCAATCAAAGAGTTCAGTCACAAGAAACACAGAGTCTGAATCAGCCTGTTTTACCATCACACATCACATATACATACAGAGGGTCATGCTCTTCAGCTGATGCTCATCAGGAAGTACCGTAATCTAAACCTCTGTGTGTCGCCGTCTTTGAAGACAGAAACAATGCACAGGAAAACAGATAACAAGATAACAGATAACAAAACAACCTGGATGCAAAACTGATAGAATCATCTACTCAAATAGGTTTTGTGCCTGCACTTTTAAAGACTTACATTCTTCAATCCTAAAGCATAAGACGATGACATATTTTCCCATAACAGTGTATACATATATGTATATATATGTGTGTATGTATGCTAACAATATCAAGCAGGCAGTTTACAATTAATATCTTATTTAAAAATAAAATCAATTAATTACCTGTTCACATGTGCTTCTTTGGCTCCTGTGCTTCTCCTCCTTGTCAGCCTGCAGCACTGCAACAAGGCTTTTATACTGTAAAAGTTGGAACAGACCCAAAAATCTGTTGTTTCACTGATTCTATCAATATAATCTAATTGCTTCCTCATAACAAGTGAACCAAACCTCCCATTGGCCATTTATAATAATACAGATTATCAGAATTGGTTCAGCAGAAACAAAAACGAGGTGTTCTATTCTACCGAAGGCTGTAATACAGAAGCAAGGAAGTTTTTAGAAAGTTATTTATTCTGATGCTGCTCCATAGACAATGGATGGGAGGCTCAGGTCATAGGAATAACACGCAGTAATCTTTAAAATGTGTGTAGTTCCCCTTTTACAGTCACGCCATTAACTACCTGCCAGTAAATCTGAATGGTTTAAGTAGGTGTGTAACTAACTGGAAAGTCAACTCATCAAAATAAACTATGTGAAAAATGTTGAGGGACTTCAGCAATGTGACAGTTTGAAATGTGCAAGATGAAGGAGTGTTGGCATGCAGCATAAAATCAACAAACACTCAACCACAGTGTTTCAAGACAATAAAGGCTATCATGGGTTAATCTACCGGAGTCGCACGATTTGTTATTTATCTTCCAGGTACTTACACATTTGACAAACAATGAATAGCTTTTATTTCATCCATGTCGCATTATTTTTTGCAAAATCTAATCAAGAATGACAATCGATACAGAGGATGACATTGGTGGTAAAACAACAGTTATTATAAGGAAGTAGAAGTTGATGCTTGAACGGATAGTTTCCCCGATTCTGCCTATGGACTTCATATCCTCTGATCAACAAGCTATCCTAACCGTAGTCATTCATCACTCAGGACCTTCCATTCTAGTGTTTACCGTAAACAATGTTACAGTAAATGATGAAATGACAGATGAGGAAGCAGTCAGGCTCCCCACGACCAGGCTCTGTGCCTGTCTTCTGCCAGCGTGAAGAGGACACTCTCCACTATCAACACCCGCAAGGCAACAGGTCCAGACAACATCCCTGGTCGCGTGTTGAAGGACTGCGCAGAGGAGCTTAAGGATGTCTTCACGGATGTCTTTAATACTTCTCTGAGACAAGCTGTTGTTCCATCATGCTTCAAGGCCACCATCATCATACCTGTGCCAAAGAAACCCACTCCGTCCTGCTATAATGACTACCGTCCGGTGGCACTGACCCCCATAATAATGAAGTGCTTTGAACGGCTAGTCATGTCACACATCAAATCCATTCTTCCCCCCACCCTGGACCCTTTCCAGTTTGCATACCGTGCCAAGCGGTCCACGGAGGATGCAATCTGCTCTGCTCTCCACCCACCCCTCACCCATCTGGACTCAAAAGACTCATATGTGAGAATGCTGTTCATAGACTTTAGTTCAGCATTCAACACCATAATCCCACAAAAACTCATCTTCAAACTTGACCAGCTGGGGCTCAACACCTCGCTGTGTAACTGGCTGCTGGACTTCCTCAGCGAGAGGCCACAAGCAGTACGTGTCGGCAACAACACCTCGAGCAGCATCACACTGAGCACAGGGGCCCCTCAAGGCTGTGTGCTCAGTCCACTGCTCTTCACCTTGCTGACACACGACTGCACTACAACCTACAGCACCAATCACATGGTCAAGTTTGCAGACGACACAACTCTGGTTGCTCTCATCACCAACAACGATGAGACCCACTATAAGAAGGAGGTCAGCCTTCTGACCACGTGGTGCAGAGACAACAACCTCCTTCTGAATAACAGCAAGACCAAGGAGATTATTGTTGACTTCCGGAGAGGCCACACTCAACACCCACCACTGACCATCAATGGTGCTGATATAGAGAGAGTGAGCAGCACCAAATTCCTGGGGGTGGACATCAGTGAGGACCTCTCGTGGACAGCCAACACAACATCACTGGCAAAGAAAGCCCAGAGGCGCCTCTACTTTCTCCGCAAACTAAAGAAGGCAAGAACACCACCACCCATCATGTGCACCTTTTACCGAGGCACCATTGAGAGCATCCTGACAAACTGCATCACTGTGTGGGGCGGAAGCTGCACTGACTACAACAGGAAAGCCCTGCAGTGCATAGTGAACACAGCTGGAAGGATCATTGGTGCCTCACTCCCCTCCCTGCAGGACATATATGACACTCGCCTCATCCGCAAAGTGACCATGATTGTGCGCGACTCCAGCCACTCCTCACACAGTCTCTTCAGCCTCCTGCCCTCTGGGAGAAGATACCGGCGCCTCCGTGCTCGCACCACCAGACTCTCAAACAGCTTCGTCCACCAGGCTGTTAGGAAGCTGAACTCTCTGAAATCTCTCCCTTCTGTCTTTTAAGACTCCCCATGTCCAACTGCTGCTAAATACAGATTGATAGCTTTTTTTGTTTGTTTTTTCTCTTATTACATATATTTATTGTCAAAATGTTTTTTAATGTTTTTTAATCTATTGCACTGTATTCACTTTATATGTTTATGTTGGACTAGAGAGAAACGTCTTTTCAACTC
Source organism: Melanostigma gelatinosum (assembly GCF_949748355.1). NCBI lineage: Eukaryota > Metazoa > Chordata > Actinopteri > Perciformes > Zoarcidae > Melanostigma > Melanostigma gelatinosum. Next base: position 8,184,658 of record NC_136654.1, on the reverse strand, counting down.
CCCTGTATGTTCAGTACATTGTGGAATTGACAATAAAGCAAACTTTGAGAGGTTTCATATACTGGAAGCAATGTAGTCCGCCGTTTTTGGAAAACACTGTCCTGCATATTATGTTATATATATATATATATATATATATATATATATATATATTCATATCATGTATGATGACAAATTCACGGTCTGAAAAATTCTTAGTTAAGCCATTATGTGTCATTATATTATCAGTTACATTGCAACACTAATAATTCCAATAGTTGGAATTAGAAATAATGCATTTGCAAATATGCATGTTGTCACATATCTGCTCTAAAACTGTAACAAAGAGACACATGAGTATACTTAACAAATATAATGGTTTATTAACCTTGAAGTCATGTTCGACAGCAACCCCTCCTTTGAACACCACGTCAAACAAATCACCAGAACTGCCTTTTTCCACTTAAAAAACATAGCCCGTCTCCGCCCATCACGCTCCTCATCTGCTGCTGAAACTCTGATCCACGCCTTCATCACTTCCAGAATCGACCACTGCAACAGCATTCTTCACAGCACATCATCCAAAATCCTAAACAAACTCCAGTACATCCAAAACTGCTGCTCGCCTGCTCACCCACTCCTGCTCCCGTGACCACATCACCCCTGTTCTCCAGAACCTCCACTGGCTCCCCGTCCCACAACGGATCGAATACAAAATCCTTCTCCTCACTCACAAAGCCCTCCACAATCAGGCCCCCTCCTACCTCACCGACCTGCTTCACCACCACACTCCATCCCGCCGGCTCCGCTCCTCTGATGCCAACCTCCTGTCCCTTCCACTCAGGACCAAGCACCGGACATGGGGTGACATAGCCTTCTCCATATCTGCCCCCTCTCTCTGGAACTCTCTCCCCAAACACATCCGAGACTGCACTGACCTTTCCATGTTCAAATCCCAAATCAAAACCCACCTTTTCAAAACTGCTTTTAATGTGTGACCATTATTGTGGTTTTTTTATGTTTTTAGTGTATAACTTTTATATTTGATGATTTTAATGTAAAGGTCCCCCCCAGCAGAGCACAGCATAGAAGAGGACACTGGCTAAGATCCCCTGGTAAGAAATATGAAGAAGCTTTCTGCTGACAAAGGATCTGGCTTTCTTTCCTCAAGAAGAAAAGTCTTGACTGAGCCTTTTTAAATACAGCATCAGTGTTCTTTTTCCAATTTAATTAACTGTCCAATTGCACGATAATGTCCTGCATGGGTGTGGTGCTGTAACATAAAAGAAAAAGAAACCAAAAGAAACTACAAAGGTCTGTGGTGAGAGGAGATCTGCCAACACATGACTGGTGCACAATGGAATGGGCACACCACGCCTAGATGTGTCTAATGCCACTGATGACTCTCCAATTAATTAAAGTACCTGGTGATGCTGTTCTTTTCCTTCACCCATTTGGGACTGCACTGCTAGAACGATGTGTTATACAGTGCTAGCTCTTACTTCCTCCTCAACACTAACCATGACACGTTGTCTATTCAAAACAATGAAGATTATCAAATTGTGCTCAGGACAAAATACTGAAATGTACTGAAATAAGTTTCCAGACACTTGTTCTAAAAGGCAATTTATCAACATATTTTTACATCAATATTGTGATTAAGCCACAAACTAACATCTGTTGTCATCTGTTGGTGTGACCTGTCCAATGATTTCCTGTTCGCTCTCAGGACTAGAACCCGCAGAACAGGGAACCCTTGTTGAATGTGGCGGACAATGTTTCACACTTTATATTCACCTTTTCTCTGTTGAAGTATTGCATTACTCAACGACACTAAGACGGAGGTCCTAGTTATTGCTCCAGAGGAGTTTGTCCCCATGATCAGGCAGATTATTAGTCCACTCTCCTCTGCTGCCCATTGCAACCTGCGCAATCTTGGGATTTTCTTTGATCGATCCATGTCGTTTGACCCTCATGTTAAGCAGCTGTCCAGGTCATGTTTCTTCCATCTAAGAAATATCAGTAAACTGAGATCTGTCGTATCAACACCTGAATTAGAGATGATCATACACACATTCATCTCTTCTCGCATTGACTACTGTAACTCACTTTTCCCATCACTCAGTGTATCTGCTCTTAACCGTCTGCAGGTCATCCAAATCGCTGCCGCCAGATTACTCACCAGGACAAATCGACGGTCTCACATCACCCCCGTACTCCGATCTCTCCACTGGCTTCCTGTAGCATCTAGGATACACTTCAAAATTCTCACCATCACTTACAGAGCACTTCACGGTCAGGCTCCGGCTTATGTAGCTGATCTACTTCGCCCCTATTCACCCGCCCGCACTCTCAGGTCAAACGCTCTCGGTCTTCTGTCAGTCTCACGCACACGATTTAAGAGCCGTGGTGACCGAGCCTTTGAGGCAGTGGCCCGAGGCTCTGGAATGCTCTGCCTGCAACTCTACGCCTCGCAGATACTGTGAATACTTTTAAAAAACAGCTCAAAACCCACCTGTTTAGGCTGGCGTTTGAGTAAAAACCCATGTCCTAGACCTGCTCTTAAAATATGTTTTAACATTTTATCTTATTATTTATTTTTTTATTTTTTATTTTTCTCTGTGTATGTAATTTATTGACCCGAGGGTCACATTGTGTTTTTTATTCTTTTAAATATCTGCTCTGTTAAGCCCTTTGTGATGTTATGTCTGTGAAAAGCACACTATAAATACATTTCATTCATTCATACATTATGTGCTTTGTAATTGCTGCATGCTAAGTTAGGAGTGTTTGCTTTACAGATTAACAGATAAATAGAACCTCTAAATACAAAAAATGACTCACTACTTGCGTGTCAGAAATTGCTCAATACTACAGATGTACCAATCCCACTTTCCCCAAATCCAAAATTCACATCAACCAAAAGAGTGTTCTTTGCAGGATCTGAAGGCTACGGTGAGCCTGCTCCTCGTGCCCCAACAGCGAGATGTCCCTATCAGTGTTATGTCAAAAGGGTTTCTAGGTTTCAGGAGCTCTGTAGATTCACTACATATCCATGTGCTCTCAGGAGAAAATAGTGGATTTTATGCCTTCTCAAATTATTTATTAGAAACATGGTCAAAAATACGCTCCATTTGAGGAGCCTTTTGTGAACACTTTCTGAGGCTGAGGTTGGCTGTGTATTTTTTTTTTATTCGCCGTGCTGCACTTTCAAAGGAATGTTAATTCACAACCAAGTTCCTGGTTGTTACTGTAAATGCTTCACGTCTTCCTCCTTCTGGCATGACACCTTTTACCTGGTTGAACTAGTGAAGTGAGGTAAAGGTCGTTTCCATGTTAATGCGATAAGAAACATACACATAGAATAGAAATAGCTTTTCTACTGTGATTTCTAGTTGTAAATATAAAATCTAGCTCCTTTCGTCCTCTGGGTTTTGATACAGTTCCAACTTACTGATTGAAGCATCTTTTTGTTCTGAAAACATTAAACCAACTTCCTTCCCACTACCACATATTTGTATTGAATTCATTGTTTATATGTTTCATTTAGTTTTTAAAAAGTGTATATTTTTGCATAAATGAGCACAGAATAGACTACAGTGAGAACAAGAGAACAAGAGGAAACTACCTGGTATATAATAATAAGAATAAAGATTAAATACCATTAAAATAAAACGCATTAGAAGTTAAGTACAACAAATGGATGACATTAATTCAAGGCTGGTATATACCATTGCTGAAACAATATACTAAATAATAAGACAAGTTTCTTTGATATGTTGACATCTGTTGACTAAACTTGATCGAAATGATTATATTGAAGAAAACACTTTCTTTGTAGTTTGAGTGTCTTTGTTTCAGTTTCTGCTCTGTGCTACATGTTTATACATTAGGTTTATGATGTACTAAAAATGAAATGGTAATCATTAACTTTATTTGTTTGAGCATCTAGTGTGTAGGGTTTCGTGACAGCTCATGACACTCAGGAACACAGTAAGAGGGTTCATTTAAATGCTTGCTTGTTGCTCAATGATGCATGAATTTAGGTTTGTTTGGTAACAGCCGCTTTCTTAACTCCGTCCTGAATAGGACATTTGATAACGTTTTAATCTCCTTCCTTACCGTATCTCTGACCCTGGAAACTAAATCTGAGAGAAACAAAACCTGCAACATGACCTGAGCCACGAGCAAAGGCAGAGGCGGGACATCTTCCAGGTGCAAGATAGTCCAAGAATCTGAGAGCTCCAAAAATCTACAGCATGTCAATGAATTAAATTACCTCTACTGGACTCATATTTAATCTTCAACTTTAACACAAATGAGGAGTTTGAACAATTGAGGTTGCGAGGAAACTAGGCGCGTGTCGCCTTTCCTTTATTCAAGTAACAAATATGTAACTGGCAGGAAATCATGTCGCTTCAGAGATCTAATCTGTGCCATCAATCACGTCCATGTACCTGCACACACCCTGCAAAGAATGTTTTCACAGAAATTTGAGTGACTGCTGGTGGCTTAATCTAGCAAAAGAATCTGGCAGCCTCAGTGAGCACCATTTCCTTTGACCCTTTGACTTTTGTGTGATATACAATTACTTTTTATGTCTTTTCATGACATACATCTTTATAACAATTTTTGAAATATATACTATGACTGTCACAGCTCTGCCACTTCTATCTAGTTTTTTCCACCTTTCACTCACCCAATCAGTTCATTCAGTGCACCTGCCAGTCACACTCACCTCATCAGCTCATTACTCTCACCTGCTCACTCTGCCTCCTTCACTATTTAAACGCCTGCCTCACACTGCCTCACTGCCAGATCATTCTCTGCGGTCATGCAATACTTTCCCGCATACATCCATGGACTGATTCCCTGTTGCCGAGCCTGCCTGTTTCGGACAACCTCGCCTTGCCTCTGCCCTGGTAACTCGCTCAGCCTTCTGTCCTTGACCACGAGAATCCTGTCGCTGTTTTCCTGGGAATATTCTTCATGTGGTGTGTGTTGAAGAAATTAAAGAATTCAAGTCAAACTATTCCTGGTATTGTCGTACTGCTCCTGGGTCCTTACTACACCTGTAACAATGACATTTTAATGATCACGCCATATAGTGGGAATTCTGTAAAGCTCATTAATTGCAGCAGACAACAAACCAACATTCACCCCATCCTGGTCCATGTTAATCTGGTGTTATCCTGTCTGCTGCTGTGTCAGTAAAAAATATGTGTTTAGATGGTCTTTGCAAAGTTAAGAGGAAACCGCTGCTGTGTGTTGAAACGGTTTTCTTTAAGGCAAAAAACTGTGAATAAAGGTTTCTGCAAAGAGCAGATAAAACGCCTTCCTGTCTTGTTTAAGGAAGTGTCCAAGGCAAGATGATGACGTGCCTTTTCTTTGTCTCCATTGTGTGTCCTTGCCAGCTCAGCTGAAAGGAATAGGAAGCTGTTTTGAGCATAAATGACCATGCATTATGACTGGTTGTTCAGAGCATTTCTCACAGATAACAGCGATGTTTCTGTTAGACTGTTCTCTCTGTCTACGGACAAATAAATTATCATGGCAACTTTGTTCATTTGTCAGACTCTGTCTTATTTGATATTGACTAAAAAAACCTCAACTTTCTTCTCCCGACTAGTCTTAGGAATTTTCCACAACACTGCTTTGTGATAAACTATCCTCCCTTCCCCCTCCAAAACCAAGAGAAAATAGTTTAATGTGGTCGTAACAGTAGTAAATTATGGGAATTGTGTTTTTTTGTTTTTTTACTGCAACACTCTTGCTTCATTGATACACTGATTTGCCGACTAGCATTTTCATTCTTGGATGAAATTTGTTTGAACAATTTATCACCCTCGCTTTCTATATTTCTGGTATTATTAAAGTATTAGTGCAGATTTCTATTCCCTTTCGGATCATAACATAACCCGGTCATTGTTGATTCAATTGTTAAGTGATGCTGGCAGCTTGCAGCAACCACACAACCTTCTAAGGACAACAGAAAATGAGATCCAGACTCCATGCATTGAGAAACTTTATATTTTCAACCTTCATTATACATGATTGGTTACTTATATGATAGATGATTAGAACCCCAACAAAGAAACTAAGGATACACTCGATAAACTTCTTATATAGTGAAAACAACAAAAGGCAAGTGATTTCAGCTTCAGCATGCTGCACATTTACGGTTATAAAGCAGGATTACTTCAATTTTCAGCAGACCACAAAAACAGAACACAAGGAAAAGGCCTCTCTAATAGAAACACAATCTAAAAGCAAATGTATGTTGAGTGATTGTTAGAATATGGATCATCTTTGAACGCCCTACACCAGAGTTTTGGCTGTCAGCAAACTGACTAGCAGGGTCACCAGTGAGGCCAACTGGCCTGAGGCACTGCTCGGATTCACCATTCTGGCTGTAAGAGAAGAATTAAAGTTTAGAGTACATCAAATGTATGCATCAAGATTAGTGTTATCAAAAGAGCAAAAGTCATGAGGAGATAAGAGGGTTTTACCTTTCCGATTGAGCGGCATGGTAAGTGGTCCTATTGAGATGCCCGTCATGGCATGCTGGGATACGTCCCTTGCAACTCGGTTGTGGTGGTCTGGGTAGCAGTGCTGCATGAAAACAACATTAGGGGTTTCTGTTAACGCACCTTTTGATAATCTATCCAAACTCATTACGAACGCACACAAACACAGTAGCACTTACAGCAGTGCAGTTGTTGTGTCTCAGAAGACACAGGTGGACCTGGCAGTGCAGGTAGATGGATGAAAAGTTGTTAAAGGTGAACATCTTGAAGGAGAATCGGGCCACCATGGAGATGCCGTTCGCAACCAGCTCTACTGTACCATCTGCTGGGTTCGGACACCTGGAGGGAGATAGAGGTTACAATGTTACCAGCTGGACTATAAAATAAACAGGGTTAAGTTGTGAAAGTGAGGAAGGGTGGAGCGAGTGAAGAGAGGCCCTTCAAGAGTAAATCATTTTCTGGGTAATCAAGAACCAGTGATCAGAATGCTAAACTACATGAAGTTGCAATAGCTTGTTTACTCTTCATGTATGAGATCCCAGCGGACAGGGTAGCTGGCATCGTTGACTGGCGTGGCCCAGCAAGAGTCCATAATGGTGGAGATCTGCCTTGCATCGACTCCTTCTGTCCGAATCTCCACATATAGCCTCTGGTCAACTTCCATTTCTATGTTCCTGCCACTGGCCAGGGGATAGCGGAAGCCAGCGTCCTGGTAGGGGATCATTCTCGTAAGATACTGTCCATGGCCTGATGGAAGCTTCTTTCTCACAATGCTGCAAAAAAACAACAAAGAAGTTGATTGCACTTGAGAAGGACCAATTCACTGGCTTGCTCTTGGGAACAACGTCTTGTTGACAATCTTTGACACATTCACATTTACAGAACAGGGACGGTTTTTTTTCTTTTCTTTTAACTTTTCTTCGTATTGTTGGTTGAAATGGCAAGTTTATTGATTGCATTGGGTGCAGACTGTGGGTAGTGGAGAAATTACACAACATTTATGACAACAAAGGGCTAAATTATAACTAACTATTTTCAGTCTTTGTCATCATCGAGCATCACTGTCGCAGAAGATAAGTACTCAAAAAAGGTTTGAGGTGCAGATGTAGCACTGTTTAATATATGGTCCTGTTATTTAAAAGATAAATATTTTAACATATGTCATGACGTATCACTATGGACATATGTTCACCATAAGAAGGATTGTGGTAATTGTATTCAGTTAGCATAAAACATGTAAAGTAGATGGTGTTGTTATTGTTACCTCTCTACAGGGTTGATGCCCACATCCATAGACAGGGCCTGGGTCAGATGGTATTCACAGCAGAAACGCAAATGAATGTTCCTCTGGCGGCTGATTATCCCTCCATGAGGGTCCACGTCACCCTGGATGGTGTTCTCATAGATAAAATGGGTTCCATTGCTCTTAAAATTTAAATGACAAAATGGTAAACTTCAGTAAGTTGCTTGTACTTGTAATATGTCTGATGGAGCACATTAACGTCTAAAATGGACTGTACCCTGAGAGCTGTGCCACACAGCTGGTCGTCATTGTTAAAGCGGAACACCAGTCGTCCGTCCTGGAGAGTCCCTTTGCAGAAGTCATCTCGGAGGTGGAGGGCGCTGGAGTGGAAGCCAGCTTCAAACAGCTGGCAGCGCGACACAGACATGGTGCCTGAACTACTGGAACAATTGATGGATGAGTCTACGTATATGAGAGAGAGCTTTAAAAACAATCTGCAGTGTTTGTAGCTAATCTCATAGTTAAAGCTGCACTCATCAATATTTTCCTGTATTAAATAACTACTATATGTAATTTGAAATGTGTTGCTCATAGTGACAAACCCACTGAGTTGTGACTCACAGATATTGTAACAATCCTAATGGTTTATATTGACCATTTAAATCATTTTAACGCTGTTTCCATGAAATCATGTTTCGTCTCTCATTTTGGCATTGTGCACGGTTCACAATACTGCAATACCCATTCAGATTGGCTGAATTCATTTAAAATTGACGCAGAATTTAAAAGTGAATTGGTTTAAGTTGCAGATTGCACTTTTTTCAAGACCGTAATCTTTAGCTTCCACATGCCGTCAGTCATGCACAAACAGAGTTCTAAGCTCTGGGATTGGATATTATGGCAAGATAACGATGATAAACCGACACCTGAGTGGATATTATTGTTCCGTGGTCTTACGTTGGCGTATATTTCACAAACAATAAAATTGTACCGTGAAGCAATTTCTACGTCTCATCTTACACATATCACATCCGGAATCTATAAAACAAAGCAGTGTTTTAAATGGAGCTGCCCTCACCGTAGCTCTCATTGTTGGGCCGATGGTGATGTTCATCACAGAAGCAGCCGTGTACACCGCGCTTCTCACCACACCACTCATACTCTGTGCAGTCCAGCTGTTCGCAGGGGTCTGACTCAGCTATGGAGATTGTGGGGAAAGGATGAGACAAAGAGTGACGAAACAAGTAAAAAACTACCTTTTTCCACAGGTAGGACAAATGCTAAAGTTCTGTTAAACTAAGGATTATATCTCTACTTCATTATTTTGTCTAATCATTAGCCCTGTGCAAATTTACCACATAGCAAAGCAGAGCGCCACTCAGGGATGTTTAACCCCAAGACAGAGCAGGTGCTCTCGTAGGCGGAGACTGCAGAACACAGCATGCCATTGGCTGGAGTGGAGAGGCAGAGGTCATAGACACAGGAACTGAAAAATGGCTGTGGATCAGAGTGCAGGTGACATGCACTGAATGGACCGCTACTGTTGGTGATGACACTACAGTGCTCAGAGTATTCTTCCATGTAGGGACAGTCATCCAATCCATCATCACTCCTTTCATCAGTGGATCCACATCTAGAAAATAGATGACTTTGTTTATTTTGACATATTTTTCCATCATATGTCTATTGTTGTGTCTTTATGTCGTGAAGGATTGTTAACCCTGCAAGTTATTTTCATAACATCTCACCCTGGTTGGCTTGTGGAGGATTTCCAGCTGTGTCCAAAGTGATTGTCATTTTGTGCCAAAGTGCCATTGGGCAAGACTTTGTCATCTGAACGATCCCTGTTGAAGTTTCCACACATGCCTGTGACTCTATTTTGATGGTATTGGGCCAGTCTGACCAGTAAAGTGCTTCGGCCGTCAAAGTGAACTTTCAAGTCAATGGCGTCGACCACGATGTAGCTTCCCTGTCTTACTACCTGAGCTAATGTTCCCACAGTGGTGGGAAGAGACACCTCACTTCCATTTACCTGGAAGGAAGAGAGATCAGAGAGAGACGGACAAGAAGGGAGGAGGCACTTGTTAGTAATTATATTTACAATACAGAGATACAGAAAGCTGTTCATCTTGCAAGTAATGAAGAGCTTACCTTTACTCTTTTGTTGGGTCCAATCCTGACATGCACACTCTCTAGTTGATTTGAGAGGTATACATCCACTGCTGACACAAACGACACACGGTTGTTGCCACGGTGATTATTGGTGGCTACTACCTGAAAGTGTTTCTCATTGATGCCGGGGTTCACACTCTCAGTAATGATGTAAGAGCATGTGCCCTGGAAATGGGCCAGTGCCCCATCATAGGTGATGTAGTGTGGATCGCCCGTAACAGTGCAAGTAGACATCTCATCTAAACAGCCCAGCTGGCCATTTATGATGGTGCACTCTTGTGTAGAGGTGCAAGATGCAGCAGAACAGCGCAGGTCATTGGGAGCATGGCATTCACACCGCTGGGAGCAACCCTCTGTCCAGAAGGATTCACCAGCCTGTAACATGTGAGAAAAACAGATGCAATAAAAATGATAATGTGCTACAACTACAGTTGGTCAAGGTACAATATGACAGTTGTGACACAATATATGTAGCACAATAAAGTAGAAAATAATTGGTTCTCTGTCAACAGTATTTCTAAATGTCTTGTTACTTGATCATTTTAGGCAAATGAGGATCGCTTTTTATTGAGCACACTGATGCTGGCTGATTAAAAAAGAAGACAAAAGGATTCTGATATCTGTGATATAAGAGAGTTGCTTGACCAAAGTGAAATGATTATGTGCAAATAAATCACAGAGACTGTCAGATGAATTATTCGGGCACAGTGATACAAATCTGGTTTCTTATCCATTTAGAGCTATATGACTTACATTATAGTAGAACCCGTCATATTGGCAGCCACAGCTTTCCACGGGGACACATCTTGTCCCACTCCTGAGAAAACCTTCATTACAGAAACATCCCTCAGAGCAGACCTGCTCACAGATGGCATCAACGCTGCTGGCACAGATGTGACCACAGTCGGTACCACACAGCTCATAATGGCTGTTGGCGGGACAGTCAAGTCCTTCATGAGAGAGGAATTAAATGATGCATGTCAGATGGTTGAAAATGATTCAGTAAATTAACATAGCCTACACGTAGATGCAGTAGGTCGAGACTTCTTTGATTGTTTCCTCGGCTGTTTAAATAGTGGATAAACAACACATTGACTCGTTGACTTACTGCAGGTGGTGTTCTGTCTCCAAGGGTAGATTCGAACATTAGCAGACTGACAGGCAGTGACGTACGTCTGAATGGCTCTGCACAGAAGATCTTGGCCTTCACTTCCCGACACACAAACATCAAACACGCAGTCCCTGAAATATGGCGCTGGGTTCACCTCCTCATGGCAGAAGCTTAAGGGGCCGTCAGATGCCTGAATCACCTGACATTGGGCTCTAGCAGGTAGCTCATTGTTGCATTGTGGGCAGGAGGAGCCACACCCATCACTGCAGGTGTAGTTGCTTGTCACTTTCCAGGCTGTCCCAAACTCCTGTGGAGTGGTAACCATCATTCCAGATGGGGTGTGGAAGTCATCATTTGGATTTCCATTGAAGTTTCCACAAAGTCCACATGTTTTTTGTCTGTAATGAAGACAATAATTAAATACACACAGAGTCAAAAATATGTTTATACATTGAAGCTACATGATTTAAACATTTGTAATAAAATATCTTTCAGAATGTAAACTAAAGCATTCAAACATGGGCTGCAGTAAATGGCAGTTACCTGTAACTTGGAGGTACAGAGACAGACACTGTACTATATCCATCGTACATGACCCTCAGGCCAAACTCAGCACTGACATATGTGCGAAATCCACTTGCATAGATTGCAAGACTTCCATTCAGGAGAATAGGTAAGCTTTTAGTTACTCCGTTCACCTTTAACAATGTACAAAGAAAATTGGATTAACAATCATAGATTTGTATTTTTGTTGCAACTATATGGTGCTTTTAAAAATGATAGTTGCAAACCCAGCATAGATTAAATATAGAGGGAAGGTCAGGAGAAAGAATATCTCTAACTATTCAGAATTTGTGTAACTCACCTGTACCACACCACTGCTCTCCCTCGACATGTGCACTCGATAGCCCCCGACATTCACAAAAACTTCTGCTGTGATTGAAACTGGCCGCCCTCTCCACGGCTCATTCTTAGCTTCCACAGAAAATTGGTGAAGCCCATGAGTGGCATTACAAAGGGTCGCCAAAACATAGCGGCAGGTTCCCTGGAAGTCATAGGCCTTGCGATCAAAAGTGAGGTAGTGGGGGTCACCAGAGGCAGAGCAGGTGCCATGAGGGTTGGGATGGCAGCCAAACTCACCCTCCACCACACGGCAGGACTCCTGGGGACCACAGGCGTTGGGGATACAGTGGACTGCCCCAGTAGTGCCATTACAGGAACACAAGCTCTGACATTCCTCACCATCCCAGAATCGCTCTCCTCCTCGTCGATAGCGTCCTTGGTGATGGCATCCGCAGGCTGTAGGTCGCACGCACTGGTTGCCATTAAGGATAAAACCATCATCACACTGGCACCCATCCTGACACACAGTGTCACAGACGAAAGGGAAAGAGAGGCTGGGGCAGGTGGAAGGACAAGAGCTTCCACAGACTTCATGATGGCTGTTTTGGGTGCAGGTTTGCTCTAGAGACGAAGACAGAATCAATTAATTTCGCAGTCATTTACATTATATCAAAACAACCTACACCAAAAGGGGGCACAGTGCTTACCACAGTGAGTTGCATTCCTCCAGCGTCCAACGGCAAAGCCCTGCTGTTGACACATCAGTGCATAATCTCGTAGGACCTCACATAGTGCTGATGCTGGATCTCTAGAGGCTCTAAGGATCCCCACACATGCATTCACATGCTGCTGGGAGTCCTCCATGGCCAAGCATTGGGCAAACGGCCCACGTGGTGAGCCAAGAATGGCACAGTACTCACGGGAATTGTTATGTGTTGTAGAGTCATGATTTACACTTTCCACACATTGTGCAGCGAGAGAGCCGTCCCGCCAACTGTCCCCAAAGTCCTGAGGGCTGGTGACCAGAATGCCGTTGGGTGTGCGGAAGTCGTCACGTGGCTGGCCATTGTAATTACCACAGAGTCCACCTAATGAACCGTTGTAGATACCAGGTGCAGTGACACGCACAAAGTGAGGCCAAACTGTCTGCACAGTTACACCAAAGGAAGTGCGAATGATGATACTGTGAATGCTGCTCTGGTAGATTTGGATTCGGTTGGATGCCGAGCTGAATGGTAGTCTTATCCGCTGACCGTCAACCTAAAGGGCCATTTGAACAGTAGATCAAATTACTTTGTAGTTCACAAGATTTAAACAAAGGTATGTGCTGTTAAATATTCAGAAGAAACGATTAAATCATTAAAGAACCTAAAACAGTTGTAATAATATTCATATTACTAAACTTTCTCACGTCAGCAATCCTTTTGTCAAATTTGTCTTCATTAGAGTTCAAATGCCTAACTTTTAAAATGTTGGATGTAACACATCGGAATCTGTCTTGTCAAAAAAGTTCCAATCACTTACCTCTACTCTGCTGCTCGCCATCTCAATAGACACGTGTGTTCCCTCTGCCTCAAACTTTAGCAACCTGGAAAAACCCTGCTGGCCTCTGGGCAGTTTTTCTGCTGTCACCACAAAATGTGGGAAACTAGACAATCCCATTACTTTGGCAAGGGTCAATCGACACGCCCCAGGATACAGGTATGTCAAACCATCAAACGTTTGATATGACACTGGGCCTTTTATCCAGCATGTTCCATAGCTGTTAGGTCTGCATCCTCTTTCTCCCTCCTCCACACTGCATGATTCAAGTGGACCACAACCATGGGAACGGCAAGTCATGGAGCCATAACTGCAGCTACAACGTCTCCCACAGTCGTTGTCTAGTATTACAGTTTCTCCAGAGCGGTAGTAGCGACCCTCAAAGCTGCAGCCACACTCAGCATGAGGGATGCAGACCCCACCACTAAGTATGTAGCCTGAATTGCAGATGCAGCTCTCCTGGACAGGAAGAGGGCAGTCGAAGGTAGAATTGGGGCTGACACAGGTAGCTGGACATGCTGTGCCTCGCGGCTCAAAGTGGCTGTTTGCTGGGCATTGGATTTCTAGACAAAAGAAAACAAGATGTATCTTGACATCATGACAGCCCAAGGATTATATGAAATAATGTTTTTGACTGACAGACATACCACAGAAGCCTTGCCTCCTCCAGCTTGGCAGCTGTACACCATTCTGTTGACACCGACTTGCATACACATTTAGGGCTTGGCACAGAATGGGTTGATATCCTTCTCCTACACACAGATCATACACACAGCTTTGCAAAAAGGTCTGTGGGGGAAGTTGTTGATGGCAAGCGGCAAAAGGTCCAGAAGTGCTCTGGAGGATACCACAATGAGCAGTATTGCTGTATAAAGCTGTCTGAGCCTCAGTACAGGCAGCACAGCTCAGACCTCCACACTGTGCCTCACAACCAGGCTCATTGTCTCCCAATGCTTGCCAACTGTTGGCAAAATCCACATCAGAGCTGACAACTTGTCCTTGGCGGGTTTGAAAGTCATCCCTGTGATCATTGTTGAAGTTTCCACACAGGCCACATGTTGCACTCTGGTAAGTGTAGGGCACCCTGATCCGAACATAATGATTTGTGTCATAAGACACCTCCAAGCCAAAGTCAGTACTGACGATCACAGAAAAACCTGACTCGTAAACCTGGACCATGCCATTGTTGAGAGAGAATGGAGTGTCTGCGAAGATGCCATTAACCTGTAAACACACCAACAAGCAAAGACATAGTTGTAAAAATATGAACAAAATTAATATATCACAGCAAGTGGAGACTTATTTCTTAATACCAACCTTAACTGCACCACGACGTCCCTTGACAAGCTCAATGGTTTCATTATAGACAAACACTTTGACCAGTCGTGTCCAGGAAACACGAGTGCTGCCCCGATGCTCGTTCTTGCCCTCTACTCTATAGTAGGGCAACCCACGACCACATTGCTCAGAGAGAACATAAGTGCAGGTGCCTTGGAAGTGAAACACTGTGTTATCGAAGGTATAGTAATGTGGATCACCACTGATGGTGCAGGTGCCTCTCCGCACCGTCTGGCAGGTGAACTGAAAGGCAGTAGGTTGGCAGATTTGGGAAAAGGAGCAGCGTTGGTTGTGACACTGCAGGCCTGCTGAGGTGCAGGTGCACTTCTGTGCACAGGTACTGTCACTCCAGAATGTGTCACCAAGCTGCACGGATTCATCTTCAGAAGAAAGAAAGGAAAAGTTCACTTCACGGAATAGACTGAAACGTGTCGACACTATTACTTTTAAAACATTCGACATTTGACTTTACGGTAATTTGTTGTGGACAATTTTGCCTTTGTTTTTACAATAAACAATAGAACGGTGACAAAAATTAGGGGATAAAGAAGAGGATGCCTTGCAAGAAAAGTCGTCAACCGCCTTACTTGAGACATTACATTGTCACCTTTTGAGAACTGCTTTGGTATGAAATGAAAAAACTTAACTTGCAATGCAATGCAATTCAATTGTATTGCATTGCAATTATATTGCATTGCAATATATATTCTAATGTAATAGCAGTATGTACATTATACTCAGCTGTCTGCAGCAAAATACACTGTTTATTTAGTTCAACAAACACTTAATACATAGGAGTGGTGATCACATATCCACATTACTGTAAAGAACTATATGGTGACCACCCTCTGGTTCTGATCTTACCATTGTAAGGACAGCCTCCTGATCCATGGTCTGGTCTGGCGGTTGTTGTTGTTATGGCAGTTGTTGTTGGGGCTGCAGTTGTTGATGTTGGGGTGGAAGTTGTTGTTGGGGCTACAGTTGTTGATGTTGGGGGAGCAGTTGTTGTTGGGGTGGCGGTTGTTGTCAGGGCTGCAGTTGTTGATGTTGGGGTGACGGTTGTTGTTGTTGGGGCTGCAGTTGTTGGGGTGGCGGTTGTTGTTGTTATGGCAGTTGTTGATGTTGGGGTGGCGGTTGTTGTTATGGCAGTTGTTGGGGCTGCAGTTGTTGTTGTTGGGGTGGCGGTCGTTGTTATGGCAGTTGTTGTTGGGGCTGCAGTTGTTGATGTTGGGGTGGCAGTTGTTGTTATGGCAGTTGTTGTTGGGGCTGCAGTTGTTGATGTTGGGGGAGCAGTTGTTGTTGGGGCGGCGGTCGTTGTTATGGCAGTTGTTGTTGGGGCTGCAGTTGTTGATGTTGGGGTGGCAGTTGTTGTTATGGCAGTTGTTGTTGGGGCTGCAGTTGTTGATGTTGGGGGAGCAGTTGTTGTTGTTGGGGTGGCGGTTGTTGTTATGGCAGTTGTTGTCGGGGCTGCAGTTGTTGATGTTGGGGTGGCGGTTGTTGTTGTTATGGCAGTTGTTGATGTTGGGGTGGCGGTTATTGTTGTTATGGCAGTTGTTGTTGGGGCTGCAGTTGTTGTTGTTGGGGTGGCGGTTGTTGGGGTGGCGGTCGTTGTTATGGCAGTTGTTGTTGGGGCTGCAGTTGTTGATGTTGGGGTGGCAGTTGTTGTTGGGGCAGCAGTTGTTGTTGGGGCAGCTGTTGTTGGGGCAGCAGTTGTTGTTGGGGCTGCAGTTGTTGTTGGGGCAGCAGTTGTTGTTGGGGCTGCAGTTGTTGTTGGGGCTGCAGTTGTTGTTGGGGCAGCAGTTGTTGTTGGGGAAGCAGTTGTTGTTGGGGCTGCAGTTGTTGTTGGGGCAGCAGTTGTTGTTGGGGCAGCAGTTGTTGTTGGTGCTGCAGTTGTTGTTGGGGCTGTAGTTGTTGTTGGGGCTGCAGTTGTTGTTGGGGCAGCTGTTGTTGTTGGGGCTGCAGTTGTTGTTGGGGCAGCAGTTGTTGTTGGGGCAGCAGTTGTTGTTGGGGCAGCAGTTGTTGTTGGGGCAGCAGTTGTTGTTGGGGCAGCAGTTGTTGTTGGGGCAGCAGTTGTTGTTGGGGCTGCAGTTGTTGTTGGGGCAGCAGTTGTTGTTGGGGCAGCTGTTGTTGTTGGGGCAGCAGTTGTTGGGGCAGCAGTTGTTGGGGCAGCAGTTGTTGTTGGGGCTGCAGTTGTTGTTGGGGCTGCAGTTGTTGTTGGGGCTGTAGTTGTTGTTGGGGCTGCAGTTGTTGTTGGGGCAGCTGTTGTTGTTGGGGCTGCAGTTGTTGTTGGAGCTGCAGTTGTTGTTGGGGCTGTAGTTGTTGTTGGGGCTGCAGTTGTTGTTGGGGCAGCTGTTGTTGTTGGGGCTGCCGTTGTTGGGGCAGCAGTTGTTGTTGGGGAAGCAGTTGTTGTTGGGGCAGCAGTTGTTGTTGGGGCAGCAGTTGTTGTTGGGGCTGCAGTTGTTGTTGGGGCAGCAGTTGTTGTTGGGGCAGCTGTTGTTGTTGGGGCTGCAGTTGTTGTTGGGGCTGCAGTTGTTGTTGGGGCAACTGTTGTTGTTGGGGCAGCAGTTGTTGTTGGGGAAGCAGTTGTTGTTGGGGCTGCAGTTGTTGTTGGGGCAGCAGTTGTTGTTGGGGCTGCAGTTGTTGTTGGGGCAGCAGTTGTTGTTGGGGCAGCAGTTTTTGTTGGGGCTGCAGTTGTTGTTGGGGCTGTAGTTGTTGTTGGGGCTGTAGTTGTTGTTGGGGCTGCAGTTGTTGTTGGGGCAGCTGTTGTTGTTGGGGCAGCAGTTGTTGTTGGGGCTGTAGTTGTTGTTGGGGCTGCAGTTGTTGTTGGGGCAGCAGTTGTTGTTGGGGCTGCAGTTGTTGTTGGGGAAGCAGTTGTTGTTGGGGCTGCAGTTGTTGTTGGGGCTGCAGTTGTTGTTGGGGCAGCAGTTGTTGTTGGGGCTGCAGTTGTTGTTGGGGAAGCAGTTGTTGTTGGGGCAGCAGTTGTTGTTGGGGCAGCAGTTGTTGTTTGGGCAGCAGTTGTTGTTGGGGCAGCAGTTGTTGTTGGGGCTGCAGTTGTTGTTGGGGCTGCAGTTGTTGTTGGGGCAGCAGTTGTTGTTGGGGCTGCAGTTGTTGTTGGGGCAGCTGTTGTTGTTGGGGCTGCAGTTGTTGTTGGGGCAGCAGTTGTTGTTGGGGCTGCAGTTGTTGTTGGGGCAGCAGTTGTTGTTGGGGCTGCAGTTGTTGTTGGGGCTGTAGTTGTTGGGGCTGCAGTTGTTGTTGGGGCAGCTGTTGTTGTTGGGGCTGCAGTTGTTGTTGGGGCAGCTGTTGTTGTTGGGGCTGCAGTTGTTGTTGGGGCAGCAGTTGTTGTTGGGGCAGCAGTTGTTGTTGGGGCAGCAGTTGTTGTTGGGGCTGCAGTTGTTGTTGGGGCAGCAGTTGTTGTTGGGGCAGCTGTTGTTGTTGGGGCAGCAGTTGTTGGGGCAGCAGTTGTTGTTGGGGCTGCAGTTGTTGTTGGGGCTGCAGTTGTTGTTGGGGCTGTAGTTGTTGTTGGGGCTGCAGTTGTTGTTGGGGCAGCTGTTGTTGTTGGGGCTGCAGTTGTTGTTGGAGCTGCAGTTGTTGTTGGGGCTGTAGTTGTTGTTGGGGCTACAGTTGTTGTTGGGGCAGCTGTTGTTGTTGGGGCTGCAGTTGTTGGGGCAGCAGTTGTTGTTGGGGAAGCAGTTGTTGTTGGGGCAGCAGTTGTTGTTGGGGCAGCAGTTGTTGTTGGGGCTGCAGTTGTTGTTGGGGCAGCAGTTGTTGTTGGGGTAGCAGTTGTTGTTGGGGCTGCAGTTGTTGTTGGGGCAGCAGTTGTTGTTGGGGCTGCAGTTGTTGTTGGGGCAGCAGTTGTTGTTGGGGTAGCAGTTGTTGTTGGGGCTGCAGTTGTTGTTGGGGCAGCAGTTGTTGTTGGGGCTGCAGTTGTTGTTGGGGCAGCAGTTGTTGTTGGGGCAGCAGTTGTTGTTGGGGCTGCAGTTGTTGTTGGGGCTGTAGTTGTTGTTGGGGCTGCAGTTGTTGTTGGGGCAGCTGTTGTTGTTGGGGCAGCAGTTGTTGTTGGGGCTGTAGTTGTTGTTGGGGCTGCAGTTGTTGTTGGGGCAGCAGTTGTTGTTGGGGCTGCAGTTGTTGTTGGGGCTGCAGTTGTTGTTGGGGCTGCAGTTGTTGTTGGGGCAGCAGTTGTTGTTGGGGCTGCAGTTGTTGTTGGGGCTGCAGTTGTTGTTGGGGCAGCAGTTGTTGTTGGGGCAGCAGTTGTTGTTGGGGCAGCAGTTGTTGTTGGGGCTGCAGTTGTTGTTGGGGCAGCAGTTGTTGTTGGGGCTGCAGTTGTTGTTGGGGCTGCAGTTGTTGTTGGGGCTGCAGTTGTTGTTGGGGCAGCAGTTGTTGTTGGGGCTGCAGTTGTTGTTGGGGCAGCAGTTGTTGTTGGGGCAGCAGTTGTTGTTGGGGCTGCAGTTGTTGTTGGGGCAGCAGTTGTTGTTGGGGCTGCAGTTGTTGTTGGGGCTGTAGTTGTTGGGGCTGCAGTTGTTGTTGGGGCAGCTGTTGTTGTTGGGGCTGCAGTTGTTGTTGGGGCAGCTGTTGTTGTTGGGGCTGCTGTTGTTGTTGGGGCAGCAGTTGTTGTTGGGGCAGCAGTTGTTGTTGGGGCAGCAGTTGTTGTTGGGGCAGCAGTTGTTGTTGGGGCAGCAGTTGTTGTTGGGGCAGCAGTTGTTGTTGGGGCTGCAGTTGTTGTTGGGGCAGCAGTTGTTGTTGGGGCAGCAGTTGTTGGGGCAGCAGTTGTTGTTGGGGCTGCAGTTGTTGTTGGGGCTGCAGTTGTTGTTGGGGCTGCAGTTGTTGTTGGGGCTGTAGTTGTTGTTGGGGCTGCAGTTGTTGTTGGGGCAGCTGTTGTTGTTGGGGCTGCAGTTGTTGTTGGAGCTGCAGTTGTTGTTGGGGCTGTAGTTGTTGTTGGGGCTGCAGTTGTTGTTGGGGCAGCTGTTGTTGTTGGGGCTGCAGTTGTTGGGGCAGAAGTTGTTGTTGGGGAAGCAGTTGTTGTTGGGGCAGCAGTTGTTGTTGGGGCAGCAGTTGTTGTTGGGGCTGCAGTTGTTGTTGGGGCAGCAGTTGTTGTTGGGGTAGCAGTTGTTGTTGGGGCTGCAGTTGTTGTTGGGGCAGCAGTTGTTGTTGGGGCTGCAGTTGTTGTTGGGGCAGCAGTTGTTGTTGGGGTAGCAGTTGTTGTTGGGGCTGCAGTTGTTGTTGGGGCAGCAGTTGTTGTTGGGGCTGCAGTTGTTGTTGGGGCAGCAGTTGTTGTTGGGGCAGCAGTTGTTGTTGGGGCTGCAGTTGTTATTGGGGCTGTAGTTGTTGTTGGGGCTGTAGTTGTTGTTGGGGAAGCAGTTGTTGTTGGGGCAGCAGTTGTTGTTGGGGCAGCAGTTGTTGTTGGGGCTGCAGTTGTTGTTGGGGCAGCAGTTGTTGTTGGGGTAGCAGTTGTTGTTGGGGCTGCAGTTGTTGTTGGGGCAGCAGTTGTTGTTGGGGCTGCAGTTGTTGTTGGGGCAGCAGTTGTTGTTGGGGTAGCAGTTGTTGTTGGGGCTGCAGTTGTTGTTGGGGCAGCAGTTGTTGTTGGGGCTGCAGTTGTTGTTGGGGCAGCAGTTGTTGTTGGGGCAGCAGTTGTTGTTGGGGCTGCAGTTGTTATTGGGGCTGTAGTTGTTGTTGGGGCTGTAGTTGTTGTTGGGGCTGCAGTTGTTGTTGGGGCAGCTGTTGTTGTTGGGGCAGCAGTTGTTGTTGGGGCTGCAGTTGTTGTTGGGGCAGCAGTTGTTGTTGGGGCTGCAGTTGTTGTTGGGGAAGCAGTTGTTGTTGGGGCTGCAGTTGTTGTTGGGGCTGCAGTTGTTGTTGGGGCAGCAGTTGTTGTTGGGGCTGCAGTTGTTGTTGGGGCAGCAGTTGTTGTTGGGGCTGCAGTTGTTGTTGGGGCAGCTGTTGTTGTTGGGGCTGCAGTTGTTGTTGGGGCAGCAGTTGTTGTTGGGGCTGCAGTTGTTGTTGGGGCAGCAGTTGTTGTTGGGGCTGCAGTTGTTGTTGGGGCTGTAGTTGTTGGGGCTGCAGTTGTTGTTGGGGCAGCTGTTGTTGTTGGGGCAGCAGTTGTTGTTGGGGCAGCAGTTGTTGTTGGGGCTGCAGTTGTTGTTGGGGCAGCAGTTGTTGTTGGGGCAGCTGTTGTTGTTGGGGCAGCAGTTGTTGGGGCAGCAGTTGTTGTTGGGGCTGCAGTTGTTGTTGGGGCTGTAGTTGTTGTTGGGGCTGCAGTTGTTGTTGGGGCAGCTGTTGTTGTTGGGGCTGCAGTTGTTGTTGGAGCTGCAGTTGTTGTTGGGGCTGTAGTTGTTGTTGGGGCTGCAGTTGTTGTTGGGGCAGCTGTTGTTGTTGGGGCTGCAGTTGTTGGGGCAGCAGTTGTTGTTGGGGAAGCAGTTGTTGTTGGGGCAGCAGTTGTTGTTGGGGCAGCAGTTGTTGTTGGGGCTGCAGTTGTTGTTGGGGCAGCAGTTGTTGTTGGGGTAGCAGTTGTTGTTGGGGCTGCAGTTGTTGTTGGGGCAGCAGTTGTTGTTGGGGCTGCAGTTGTTGTTGGGCCAGCAGTTGTTGTTGGGGTAGCAGTTGTTGTTGGGGCTGCAGTTGTTGTTGGGGCAGCAGTTGTTGTTGGGGCTGCAGTTGTTGTTGGGGCAGCAGTTGTTGTTGGGGCAGCAGTTGTTGTTGGGGCTGCAGTTGTTGTTGGGGCTGTAGTTGTTGTTGGGGCTGCAGTTGTTGTTGGGGCAGCTGTTGTTGTTGGGGCAGCAGTTGTTGTTGGGGCTGTAGTTGTTGTTGGGGCTGCAGTTGTTGTTGGGGCAGCAGTTGTTGTTGGGGCTGCAGTTGTTGTTGGGGAAGCAGTTGTTGGGGCTGCAGTTGTTGTTGGGGCTGCAGTTGTTGTTGGGGCAGCAGTTGTTGTTGGGGCTGCAGTTGTTGTTGGGGAAGCAGTTGTTGTTGGGGCTGCAGTTGTTGTTGGGGCAGCAGTTGTTGTTGGGGCAGCTGTTGTTGTTGGGGCAGCAGTTGTTGGGGCAGCAGTTGTTGTTGGGGCTGCAGTTGTTGTTGGGGCTGTAGTTGTTGTTGGGGCTGCAGTTGTTGTTGGGGCAGCTGTTGTTGTTGGGGCTGCAGTTGTTGTTGGAGCTGCAGTTGTTGTTGGGGCTGTAGTTGTTGTTGGGGCTGCAGTTGTTGTTGGGGCAGCTGTTGTTGTTGGGGCTGCAGTTGTTGGGGCAGCAGTTGTTGTTGGGGAAGCAGTTGTTGTTGGGGCAGCAGTTGTTGTTGGGGCAGCAGTTGTTGTTGGGGCTGCAGTTGTTGTTGGGGCAGCAGTTGTTGTTGGGGTAGCAGTTGTTGTTGGGGCTGCAGTTGTTGTTGGGGCAGCAGTTGTTGTTGGGGCTGCAGTTGTTGTTGGGCCAGCAGTTGTTGTTGGGGTAGCAGTTGTTGTTGGGGCTGCAGTTGTTGTTGGGGCAGCAGTTGTTGTTGGGGCTGCAGTTGTTGTTGGGGCAGCAGTTGTTGTTGGGGCAGCAGTTGTTGTTGGGGCTGCAGTTGTTGTTGGGGCTGTAGTTGTTGTTGGGGCTGCAGTTGTTGTTGGGGCAGCTGTTGTTGTTGGGGCAGCAGTTGTTGTTGGGGCTGTAGTTGTTGTTGGGGCTGCAGTTGTTGTTGGGGCAGCAGTTGTTGTTGGGGCTGCAGTTGTTGTTGGGGAAGCAGTTGTTGGGGCTGCAGTTGTTGTTGGGGCTGCAGTTGTTGTTGGGGCAGCAGTTGTTGTTGGGGCTGCAGTTGTTGTTGGGGAAGCAGTTGTTGTAGGGGCAGCAGTTGTTGTTGGGGCAGCAGTTGTTGTTGGGGCTGCAGTTGTTGTTGGGGCAGCAGTTGTTGTTGGGGCAGCAGTTGTTGTTGGGGCTGCAGTTGTTGTTGGGGCTGCAGTTGTTGTTGGGGCAGCAGTTGTTGTTGGGGCTGCAGTTGTTGTTGGGGCAGCTGTTGTTGTTGGGGCTGCAGTTGTTGTTGGGGCAGCAGTTGTTGTTGGGGCTGCAGTTGTTGTTGGGGCAGCAGTTGTTGTTGGGGCTGCAGTTGTTGTTGGGGCTGTAGTTGTTGGGGCTGCAGTTGTTGTTGGGGCAGCTGTTGTTGTTGGGGCTGCAGTTGTTGTTGGGGCTGCAGTTGTTGTTGGGGCTGTAGTTGTTGTTGGGGCAGCTGTTGTTGTTGGGGCTGCAGTTGTTGGGGCAGCAGTTGTTGTTGGGGCAGCAGTTGTTGTTGGGGAAGCAGTTGTTGTTGGGGCAGCAGTTGTTGTTGGGGCTGCAGTTGTTGTTGGGGCAGCAGTTGTTGTTGGGGCAGCTGTTGTTGTTGGGGCAGCTGTTGTTGTTGGGGCTGCAGTTGTTGTTGGGGCAGCAGTTGTTGTTGGGGCTGCAGTTGTTGTTGGGGCTGTAGTTGTTGTTGGGGCTGCAGTTGTTGTTGGGGCAGCTGTTGTTGTTGGGGCTGCAGTTGTTGTTGGGGCTGTAGTTGTTGTTGGGGCTGCAGTTGTTGTTGGGGCAGCTGTTGTTGTTGGGGCTGCAGTTGTTGTTGGGGCTGTAGTTGTTGTTGGGGCTGCAGTTGTTGTTGGGGCAGCTGTTGTTGTTGGGGCTGCAGTTGTTGTTGGGGCTGCAGTTGTTGTTGGGGCTGTAGTTGTTGTTGGGGCTGCAGTTGTTGTTGGGGCAGCTGTTGTTGTTGGGGCTGCAGTTGTTGTTGGGGCAGCAGTTGTTGTTGAGGAAGCAGTTGTTGTTGGGGCAGCTGTTGTTGTTGGGGCAGCAGTTGTTGTTGGGGCAGCAGTTGTTGTTGGGGCAGCTGTTGTTGTTGGGGCAGCAGTTGTTGTTGGGGCTGCAGTTGTTGTTGGGGCAGCTGTTGTTGTTGGGGCAGCAGTTGTTGTTGGGGCTGCAGTTGTTGTTGGGGCTGTAGTTGTTGTTGGGGCTGCAGTTGTTGTTGGGGCAGCTGTTGTTGTTGGGGCAGCAGTTGTTGTTGGGGCTGCAGTTGTTGTTGGGGCAGCAGTTGTTGTTGGGTCAGCAGTTGTTGTTGGGGCAGCAGTTGTTGTTGGGGCAGCAGTTGTTGTTGGGGCTGCAGTTGTTGTTGGGGCAGCAGTTGTTGTTGGGGCAGCTGTTGTTGTTGGGGCAGCAGTTGTTGTTGGGGCTGCAGTTGTTGTTGGGGCAGCTGTTGTTGTTGGGGCAGCTGTTGTTGTTGGGGCAGCAGTTGTTGTTGGGGCTGCAGTTGTTGTTGGGGCTGCAGTTGTTGTTGGGGCAGCTGTTGTTGTTGGGGCAGCAGTTGTTGTTGTTGGGGCTGCAGTTGTTGTTGGGGCAGCTGTTGTTGTTGGGGCTGCAGTTGTTGTTGGGGCAGCAGTTGTTGTTGGGGCAGCAGTTGTTGTTGGGGCAGCAGTTGTTGTTGGGGCTGCAGTTGTTGTTGGGGCAGCAGTTGTTGTTGGGGCAGCAGTTGTTGTTGGGGCTGCAGTTGTTGTTGGGGCTGTAGTTGTTGTTGGGGCTGCAGTTGTTGTTGGGGCAGCAGTTGTTGTTGGGGCAGCAGTTGTTGTTGGGGCTGCAGTTGTTGTTGGGGCTGCAGTTGTTGTTGGGGAAGCAGTTGTTGTTGGGGCAGCAGTTGTTGTTGGGGCAGCAGTTGTTGTTGGGGCTGCAGTTGTTGTTGGGGAAGCAGTTGTTGTTGGGGCTGCAGTTGTTGTTGGGGCAGCAGTTGTTGTTGGGGCTGCAGTTGTTGTTGGGGCAGCAGTTGTTGTTGGGGCAGCAGTTGTTGTTGGGGCTGCAGTTGTTGTTGGGGAAGCAGTTGTTGTTGGGGCAGCAGTTGTTGTTGGGGCAGCAGTTGTTGTTGGGGCTGCAGTTGTTGTTGGGGCAGCAGTTGTTGTTGGGGCAGCAGTTGTTGTTGGGGCTGCAGTTGTTGTTGGGGCTGCAGTTGTTGTTGGGGCAGCAGTTGTTGTTGGGGCAGCTGTTGTTGTTGGGGCTGCAGTTGTTGTTGGGGCAGCAGTTGTTGTTGGGGCTGCAGTTGTTGTTGGGGCAGCAGTTGTTGTTGGGGCTGCAGTTGTTGTTGGGGCTGTAGTTGTTGGGGCTGCAGTTGTTGTTGGGGCAGCTGTTGTTGTTGGGGCTGCAGTTGTTGTTGGGGCTGCAGTTGTTGTTGGGGCTGTAGTTGTTGTTGGGGCAGCTGTTGTTGTTGGGGCTGCAGTTGTTGGGGCAGCAGTTGTTGTTGGGGCAGCAGTTGTTGTTGGGGAAGCAGTTGTTGTTGGGGCAGCAGTTGTTGTTGGGGCTGCAGTTGTTGTTGGGGCAGCAGTTGTTGTTGGGGCAGCTGTTGTTGTTGGGGCAGCAGTTGTTGTTGGGGCTGCAGTTGTTGTTGGGGCAGCTGTTGTTGTTGGGGCAGCAGTTGTTGTTGGGGCTGCAGTTGTTGTTGGGGCTGTAGTTGTTGTTGGGGCTGCAGTTGTTGTTGGGGCAGCTGTTGTTGTTGGGGCAGCAGTTGTTGTTGGGGCTGCAGTTGTTGTTGGGGCAGCAGTTGTTGTTGGGGCAGCAGTTGTTGTTGGGGCAGCAGTTGTTGTTGGGGCAGCAGTTGTTGTTGGGGCTGCAGTTGTTGTTGGGGCAGCAGTTGTTGTTGGGGCAGCTGTTGTTGTTGGGGCAGCAGTTGTTGTTGGGGCTGCAGTTGTTGTTGGGGCAGCTGTTGTTGTTGGGGCAGCTGTTGTTGTTGGGGCTGCAGTTGTTGTTGGGGCTGCAGTTGTTGTTGGGCCAGCTGTTGTTGTTGGGGCAGCAGTTGTTGTTGTTGGGGCTGCAGTTGTTGTTGGGGCAGCTGTTGTTGTTGGGGCTGCAGTTGTTGTTGGGGCAGCAGTTGTTGTTGGGGCAGCAGTTGTTGTTGGGGCAGCAGTTGTTGTTGGGGCTGCAGTTGTTGTTGGGGCTGTAGTTGTTGTTGGGGCTGCAGTTGTTGTTGGGGCAGCAGTTGTTGTTGGGGCAGCAGTTGTTGTTGGGGATGCAGTTGTTGTTGGGGCTGCAGTTGTTGTTGGGGCTGCAGTTGTTGTTGGGGAAGCAGTTGTTGTTGGGGCTGCAGTTGTTGTTGGGGCAGCAGTTGTTGTTGGGGCTGCAGTTGTTGTTGGGGAAGCAGTTGTTGTTGGGGCTGCAGTTGTTGTTGGGGCAGCAGTTGTTGTTGGGGCTGCAGTTGTTGTTGGGGCAGCAGTTGTTGTTGGGGCAGCAGTTGTTGTTGGGGCTGTAGTTGTTGTTGGGGCTGCAGTTGTTGTTGGGGCAGCAGTTGTTGTTGGGGCTGCAGTTGTTGTTGGGGCTGCAGTTGTTGTTGGGGCAGCAGTTGTTGTTGGGGCTGCAGTTGTTGTTGGGGAAGCAGTTGTTGTTGGGGCTGCAGTTGTTGTTGGGGCAGCAGTTGTTGTTGGGGCTGCAGTTGTTGTTGGGGCAGCTGTTGTTGTTGGGGCTGCAGTTGTTGTTGGGGCAGCAGTTGTTGGGGAAGCAGTTGTTGTTGTTGGGGCAGCAGTTGTTGTTGGGGCTGCAGTTGTTGTTGGGGCAGCAGTTGTTGTTGGGGCAGCTGTTGTTGTTGGGGCAGCAGATAAATAAAAATAAATGGGAAATAAACCTTTTTCCCAGCATCCATTATGGCATGTTATAGCAGGAACAGCACAGATGTCACAAAAAACAGAAAAACATGTCACAGAAAACATTAGAAAAGACAGAATTCGCTCAAAGGCTCACTGGCTTTGCTTTCTGGGACAGTCAAAATGACTTCTGTCAAAAAGTTCTAATTTAAAAAGCAATGTAACACCACCTGAAGATCTTGTTTTGTATACTATGAAATCACCGTTGGGCATAGTTGCAGGTGCAGCACAGTGATCTTTGTACCACATACCAAGTGCAACCAGAGGGTGGCGGTGAAACTCCACCTTTCAACCTTGTATTCATAACTTGTTAACTTGTAAATTAAGCAAAGCAAAGCAATGCCTTGGTGTGGTACCTCTGCAACCTCCACACTGGCATAGGATGTAAATTGTGTATTTTGTATATATATATATATATATATATATATATAACAGTCATGAACAGCAGTATTAGCTGCAATCCAGGGGAAATGGGTATAATCTTGAAGTAATAACGAGAGCAACTGTATGACTGACATGTTAATAGCATGAACAAATTACTAAGAGATTATCTAAACTCCAATTCACCGTACCTATAAAAACAAACACATGGATATAATTGGATACATATCAGTGTGCTCTGCTAACATCAAAAACAAAAGTAATTTAGTGAATTTACGTAAATACAACAAAAATCAAACTGTATTTAATTGATACATCAGCCTGGTATTTGTAACTTGTTGACTTGTAAGTTAAAGCAAAGCAAAGCAATGCCTTGGGTGTGGTACCTCTGCAAACTCCACACTGGCAGAGGATGTAAATTGTGTATTTTGTATCTATGTATGTCTCTATATATTAGTGGTGTCAAGGATCAAGGATCGATCCGTGATCCGTTCGGATCAGCCCTCACGGTTCGGATCACTCGTGAACCGCGGATCAATAGAGTATTTTTATTCTTTTCTTTTTTACAGTGTAATCATCATAGTGTGTAATACAGTTATACTGCTGCTATTCCTTTTCAAGTAACAAGTCCCCGAATATCAATGCAGAGTGTCAGTGAACAGATATAAAGCAGTAGTGTGTTCACGTGAACGGAGCAGCTTAGAAGCATTTAATGGTGACGTCATGGCGAGCGGAGGAACGTCAGAAGCCGCGGCGTCATTTAAGTCGTAAGTTTGGGAACATTTTGTCTTCCCTGTATAATGACGGATGAGGGTGGTGGACAAAGCGTTACGGTATGTCGGCGTTATTTAAAGAGAAAGACACGCGACAACGGCAAAACATCGGCATGTCCACACATATGAAGAGACACCATCCCATCTGTCAGCGACGGGGACACTCCGTTGTAGAAAACAAAGGATTTCTAAATCTGGTTAAAATGCTTGAGCCACGCTACGAAATCCACTCACGCACCCACTTCAGTGTGAAGCTGTTCCAGACCTCTATGAGAAGGAAAAGACTAGAGACCGCTTTCACCACGGCGGAGTGATTCTTAGTCCGGTTCTGTAGACACGCCCCCTCTGTGAGAGTCACACAGACACACACCTGGTTCAGGTGCTGACAGAAGTATCAGAGTGAAGCTAGAGAGGCCCAATAATATTCCAGTCTCCACAGAAAGGTCGACCCTCTCCCCAGACAATGGAGATATTCTCATCTTTTTGAAAATAATGTCACAGTAATGGTAAACATTATTGTGTATTTGAATGACCTGACAGGAAGTAAACACAGACCCAAGTTGTTGCTGAGCAGTTCAGTTCAGTGTAAACAGTGGAAGCTCACTGGCTGTTTCTTTCTTTCAACATTGATGAAAGGACGAGGATATCAACATACCTCATGTTGCACTTAAACGTAACAGAATTCTTGAATGTATTATTTTTATTTATTTATTTCATTTTGTTTCAAATTGGACATCTTCAATATTTTTGTTTTCATGTAAGACTATAGCCCGAAGTTCTTCAATTAATACATTGAAAGCAAAGTTATATTTGTCTCCTCCCCTTTTCTTTGTTGATCCGAAAAATGATCCGAACCGTGACTCCTGAACCGTGATCCGAACAGAAACGTGAGGTTTGTGATTACACCCCTAATATATATATATATATATATATATATATATATATATATATATATATACATATAACAATTACAAACAGCAGTATTAGCAGCAATCCAGGGGAAATGTGTATAATCTTGAAGTGATAACTAAAGCAACTGTATGACTGACATGTTAATAACATGAATAAATTACTAAGAGATTATCTAAACTTCAATTCACCTGTTGTCTGAGGAGTCACCGTACCTATGAAAACAAACACATAGATATAATTGGATAACAATCAGTCTGCTCTGCTAACATCAAGTCTGTTAGTGAATTTACTGAAATACAACAAAACTAAAAATGTATTTAATTGAAACGGACTTAATTTCATACTTACTTATCAATCCCAAAAGCAGCACAGGCAACATGATTAGATGTGCCATTCTCCAAAGCCCCAAATATAAACCTGCCGACCAAATGTATTTAATTCAATTCCAAAAAAACCAACAACTAGAAAGCACTCAGAGACTGCATACCCAAACCAAGGATGCATAGGCATGGACTTTAAATGTGTTATATGGTTTCATAATCGCAAAAGATGTTTGGAGATTTAAATTCCTATTGATCAAGATATACATTAAAATGCCCATTCTACACAAAATTGTCATACATGTGCAGACTTTTTTTAAATATTAATTGACTGCAACTGCAAAAGTTTCTGAAAGTTTCTGAAAAAATGGCACAAAAGTTAAAAAAAGACATATCTTACAAAGTTAAGAAATTCTGGAGTTTTAAATAAATAAATTAAAAAAAAAAAAAAATATATATATATATATATATATATAAATATATATATATAAATATATATATATATATATATATATATATATATATATATATATATATATATATATATATATATATATATATATATATATATATATATATATATGTGTGTGTGTGTGTAAAATGCTAACAATATCAACCAGGCAGTTTAAAATGAATAACTTATTTTAAAATCAAATCAATGAATTACCTGTTCGCATGTGCTTCTTTGGCTCCTATGCGTCACGTCTGTGAGGCTGCAGCACTGCAACAAGGCTTTGTACAGTAAAAGTTGGCACAGACCCATAAATGTGTTGTTTCAATGTTTGTATCAATCAAATGAAATTGCTTCGACATAACTAGTGAACCAAACCTCCCATTGTGCATTTATAATAACACAGATTATCAGAATTGGTTCAGCAAGGAAGTTGTTCGAAAATTATTTTAGTGTCGATGTACTTGCTTCAAAGTACTTTGAGTATTAATGAATGTTGTATCTCAAATGATATTGGTTACCCTCGTAAAAACAAATGCACGCAGACCTTTACTGGCTGGTGCATGATCATAGAAAATGAGGATGATTGATTTGTTCGAGGGGTCTGCAGTGAAGGTGTCATAGTAGCCTTCTTAATGGGTGAGAATAACAATTCTGCAATTATTTAAAGGATCTTCAATAAAAGACAATAAGCAAACAAACATTATATTATCTTTCGGTCACCATCCATTTAAGAGTATCAGTTCTTTTAAGTTATTTTGAAAAAGAGTGTAATGATTGTGAAGATATTATTATAACTTATCAGTAGATTTATATATCTTCTATATGTTTAGTCCAGCATTCAGTTCCCTTTTTTGTTTATTTCTAGTTTAGTTAAAAGTAACATAGTTTATTCATTAAAAAAGTAAAGGGTACCACCATCTAAATTAACTTAAGAATACCAATCTGTTATTTCCATGGTCTAGAGAAGTTCAATCATTTCAATCAGTCTTTATGAACATGACTCTCTCAAAGCCAGAAACCAGGGAAGTAAATCTCTAATTAGTATAAAGTCTGATGCTGCTCCATAGACAATGGATGGGAGGCTCAGGTCATAGGAATAACACGCAGGAATCTTTAAAATGTGTGTGGTTCCCCTTTTACAGTCACGCCATTAAGTACCTGCCAGTGAATCTGAATTGTTTAAGTAGGTGTGTAACTAACTGGAAAGTCAACTCATCAAAATAAACAATGTGTAATAGGTTGGGGTACTTAAAGGATTAAATTAAATTAAAAGGCACTTCAACAATGTGACGGTTTGAAATGTGCAAGATGAAGGAGTGTTGGCATGCAGCATAAGAACACTCAACCACAGAGTTTCAAGACAATAAAGGCTATCATGGGTTAATCGAGTCGCATGATTTGTTCTTTATCTTACAGCTACTTACACATTTGAAAAACAATGAATAGCTTTTATTTCATCCATGTCGCATTCTTTTTTGCAAAATGTAATCTCAAGAATGACAATCGATCCAGAGGATGACATTAGTGGTAAAAGTTGATGCTTGAACAGATCGTTTGCCCGATTCTCCATCTGGACTTCCTGTCCCCTGATCAATAAGCTATCCTAACCGTAGTCATTCATCACTCAGGACCTTCCATTGTAGTGTTTACCGTAAACAATGTTACAGTAAATGATGAAATGACAGATAAGGAAGCAGTCAGAGTTTTCATTAATTGTTTTACTGAATCATGTATGTGGGCTGTGTTCCAAGATTCAAAGCAGGGTGGTCTTAATTTTTTCACAAACCAAAAACTAAGTATCAAGTTTTCATGACACACTTACTGTGACGACCCTCCTCCTATCATACACGAGGTGCCGGGGTTGTGTCTAATCTGTTACAGGTGCTGAGTGGAGGACCGTCAGCAGGATGAGTCTCACCTGTGCTGGGGTGGCTCATCCTTAAATACCCTTTCCAGTTGGCAGGCGAGGGCGGGAAGGAAGACCTTTGTTGATGGGCTCACCTCAGTTGTTACTGTTATTTGGGAAAATGCTGTGAACATTGTGTTTGTGGCGAGACAAATAAACCCCTACTTTTGGCCGCCAGCTCTTTGTCTCCCTATTTTGTTCCAGTCTCTGAGCCGGGCTGTGAAATATGGGGGCTCGTCCACTTCTGATTGACCTGGTGTCTGCTGTAATTCAGATTAGTAGCAGCTGTAGCATTGTAGGCTGTGTGCCATGTGTTGAGCGGTTGCGCAATCTGCTTGTTGTGAGACATTTGAGTTTTGTGTGAGTGTCGCCGACCTGATATGCTGATGATTTTGTGTCAGAGTCTGGATGGTCCTTTTTACACGCTGAGTTAATTGCTGTTGTTCTGTCCCTGTTAGGCTGAAGAGCGGACTCCCTTTGGAGGTCGTTGGGGGGTTTCTGTAGTGTGGTGTGAAAGTGGTTAGAGCAGTTGTCTCGGGGGCACGTCCGAGGCTGCAGGTGGGTGGCCAGTTCACGGTTGCTTTGCCGAGCCTCCGTTTGTTAGTGCGTAAGTACCCACCATAAGTAGCACCTGAAGACTAGGGGGAGTTTAGTTCGTTCTGGTTAGGCAGTTAGAGGGATGGGATTACGGTAATGTTTGGCTGTGTATGGGCCGTTTGTTTTCTGGCTGCGGTGTAGTTTAAAGGTTTTCCTGTTGCACTTTTCATTTTGTGATTCGGGCAGAGAGGGGAAAAAGAAACCGCTATGGCTTCTGTGGAGGATTGTTTGAGAGCTCCATCAGAGGAGTTATTGGACCAGTGTTCACGAGAGCAATTGGTGAAGATTGCTGAGCATTTTAGGATGGATGTGGGGGATAAATGGTTGAAGGAGAACATTTTAAAGGAAAATCTGTTCGACGTGGGTGTTCTCCAGTCCAAGCTACACGCTGGGGGGGCAGTGGCGGACACGTTTGGTGCATCCATTTCTGGTGAACCTCGGGTGAGTAACGTCGCAGAGTTAACTTTTGCGCAGCGCAAAGAGTTACTCTTGTTGCAAGTCGAAATTAAGAGACTTGAACTGGAAGAGCGCCGGTTGAGTTTGACTGATGTTGGTGGCGTGAGGCAGGTTGCTGCTGGTTCTGCTGGGCCATCGCGTGCTTTTGATGTTACCGTGAATTTGAGGTTTGTTCTTCCTTTTTGTGAACAAGACCCGGATCCATTTTTCTCGCTTTTTGAGCGTGTAGCTGAGAGCAGAGATTGGTCGGATATTGACCGCACACTACTTTTACAATGCGTTCTCACCGGTACGGCGCAGCAAGCGTATTCTGCGCTCAGTGTGGCTGAAAGTAAGATCTATGTGTCTGTCAAGGCTGCTGTCCTAAGAGCCTATGAGTTGGTGCGCATGCTAGGGCTGTTGCATGCTAGGCCTGTTGCACTGGCTGCTCCTGTCTGACATGTCAGTCGTGTTACTTCTCTCTGTGTAATTCCTTCATGTGAGCAGGTGGTACCTGGAGTCGATTGTGGCCTGGAACAGTCAGCTTTCGCAGGTTTTGTGTCTACTGGACATGTCTCATTGCCGGGGAGTGATGTGAAGGTACCGGTAAAGATACTGAGGGATACGGGGGCTTTTAATTCCTTCATTGTGAGTTCAGTGCTGCCTTTTTTTCAGGGTACTAACACTGGGGAGTACATCCTAATGCGGGGACTGGCTTTGAATATACTGCCTGTGCCATTGCATAGGTTGGAGATCGACTGTGGTTTGGTTCAGGGCGAGGTAGCCATGGGTGTACGTCCTGCATTGCCAATCAGAGGGGTGGATATCATCCTGGGAAACGACCTGGCTGGTAACCGTGTGTGGGCTGACGGTCTGCCACCTCCTGTAGTAACATCTTTTCCCTCTGTTACGAAAATACCTGATGAGGGTGCACAGTGTTTCCCTGATGTTTTTACAGCTTGCACAGTTACACAGGCTCTGTGCCGTGGGGAGGCAGCATCTGAAGTTGAGCAGACTATCACAGACGACAGTGGGGCCTTCTCTGTGGATACACCAGACTCTCTTTTGTCGGATTCCCGCAGCGACTTGGTGGCAGAGCAACGGGCTGATCCTGCGCTTAGTGAGTTGTTCGACCACGTGATCTAGAGTGTTGATGGGAAGAGTGCTGCGAAAGGTTATCTGAGGTTAGATGGGTTGTTTGTGAGGAAATGGGTGCCAAATGGAGAGTACTTTCTGGGTAATCCTGTTTTTCAGGTTGTGGTCTCATCCAAATTCCGGGAAGAAGTGCTGAGGACGTCACACGATCAATCGAAAGACATATGACTACGTTCTGAGGTATTTTTTTTTTGGCCTCGTGTGAAGAGGGATGTGTCCCGATGTATAAAAACATGTCATACATGCCAAATGACAGGTAAACCAAACCAGACCATCAAGCCGGCTCCTCTGGCTCCAATTCCAATCATCACTCAACCATTTGAGCATCTTATTGTTGGAATGCTGTTAAGCATTCCAACAATTCTAGGTAGGGCCAACAGTTCTAGGTAGGGCCATCCTATCAATTTCAGCAAACATCCCAGTATGATTTAATGCTAGGGTTGTAAATGTAAGTATCAAACACTCATTAGTACATGGCAGTTAAATATTTAACATGTATTCCAACACGAAAACAATCAGTAAATAACACTTATCTCTCTCGCTCTCTCTCTCGCTCTCGCTCGCTCTCGCTCTCGCTCTCTCTCGCTCGCTCTCTCTCGCTCTCGCTCTCTCTCGCTCTCTAGATAGAGATCTCTCTCTCTCTCGCTAGAGATCTCTCGCTTTCTCTCTCTCTCTATATAGCTCTCGCTCTCGCTCTCGCTCTCGCTCTAGATAGATAGATAGATACATACACTCCTCCTATCATACACGAGGTGCCCCTAATTTTGGCCGCCAGCTCTTTGTCTCCCGATTTTGTTCCAGTCTCTGAGCCGGGCTGGGACACTTACAATGACTGAAAAACTCCATATATCCATCTCAATAACATCCCAAAATCCAAATGTTTCTCTATAACATAAAGCTGTTAGTGACATAATGAAAACACCATTACAATTTCGAAGAGATGAGATCTGAAGTAGTCGTACACAAACGCACACAAAATAGTCTTCTTGTGTTCAAATTTAAAAGAGGAACAATTCGTTCAGCAAGGAAGTTGTTCGAAAGTTATTTAGTGTCGATGTACTTGCTTCAAAGTACATTGAGTATTAATGAATGTTGTATCTCAAATGATATTGGTTACCCTCGTAAAAACAAATGCACGCAGACCTTTACTGGCTGGTGCATGATCATAGAAAATGAGGATGATTGATTTGTTCGAGGGGTCTGCAGTGAAGGTGTCATAGTAGCCTTCTTAATGGGTGAGAATAACAATTCTGCAATTATTTAAAGGATCTTCAATAAAAGACAATAAGCAAACAAACGTTCTATTATCTTTCGGTCACCATCCATTTAAGAGTATCAGTTCTTTTAAGTTCTTTTGAAAAAGAGTGTAATGATTGTGAAGATATTATTATAACTTATCAGTAGATTTATATATCTTCTATATGTTTAGTCCAGCATTCAGTTCCCTTTTTTGTTTATTTCTAGTTTAGTTAAAAGTAACCCTGTTTATTCATTAAAAAAGTAAAGGGTACCACCATCTAAATTAACTTAAGAATACCAATCTGTTATTTCCATGGTCTAGAGAAGTTCAATCATTTCAATCAGTCTTTATGAACATGACTCTCTCAAAGCCAGAAACCAGGGAAGTAAATCTCTAATCAGTATAAAGTCTGATGCTGCTCCATAGACAATGGATGGGAGGCTCAGGTCATAGGAATAACACGCAGGAATCTTTAAAATGTGTGTGGTTCCCCTTTTACAGTCACGCCATTAAGTACCTGCCAGTAAATCTGAATGGTTTAAGTAGGTGTGTAACTAACTGGAAAACCGACTCATAAAAAGAAACTATGTGAAAAATGTTGAGGGACTTCAGCAATGTGACAGTTTGAAATGTGCAAGATGAAGGAGTGTTGGCATGCAGCATAAAATCAACAAACACTCAACCACAGTGTTTCAAGACAATAAAGGCTATCATGGGTTAATCTACCGGAGTCGCACGATTTGTTCTTTATCTTCCAGCTACTTACACATTTGACAAACAATGAATTGCTTTTATTTCATCTATGTCGCATTATTTTTTGCAAAATCTAATCAAGAATGACAATCGATACTCGATATCGTTATTATAAGAAAGTAGAAGTTGATGCTTGAACGGATCGTTTGCCCGATTCTGCCTATGGACTTCATATCCTCTGATCAATAAGCTATCCTAACCGTAGTCATTCATCACTCAGGACCTTCCATTGTAGTGTTTACCGTAAACAATGTTACAGTAAATTATGAAATGACAGATAAGGAAGCAGTCAGAGGTTTCACTTCCAGAATCGACCACTGCAACAGCATTCTTCACAGCACGTCATCCAAAATCCTAAATAAACTCCAGTACATCCAAAACTGCTGCTCGCCTGCTCACCCACTCCCACTCCTGCTCCCGTGACCACATCACCCCTGTTCTCCAGAACCTCCACTGGCTCCCCGTCCCACAACGGATCGAATACAAAATCCTTCTCCTCACTCACAAAGCCCTCCACAATCAGGCCCCCTCCTACCTCACCGACCTGCTTCACCACCACACTCCATCCCGCCGGCTCCGCTCCTCTGATGCCAACCTCCTGTCCCTTCCACTCAGGACCAAGCACCGGACATGGGGTGACATAGCCTTCTCCATATCTGCCTCCTCTCTCTGGAACTCTCTCCCCAAACACATCCGAGACTGCACTGACCTTTCCATGTTCAAATCCCAAATCAAAACCCACCTTTTCAAAACTGCTTTTAATGTGTGACCATTATTGTGGTTTTTTTATGTTTTTAGTGTATAACTTTTATATTTGATGATTTTAATGTTAAGGTCCCCCCCAGCAGAGCACAGCATAGAAGAGGACACTGGCTAAGATCCCCTGGTAAGAAATATGAAGAAGCTTTCTGCTGACAAAGGATCTGGCTTTCTTTCCTCAAGAAGAAAAGTCTTGACTGAGCCTTTTTAAATACAGCATCAGTGTTCTTTTTCCAATTTAATTAACTGTCCAATTGCACGATAATGTCCTGCATGGGTGTGGTGCTGTAACATAAAAGAAAAAGAAACCAAAATAAACTACAAAGGTCTGTGGTGAGAGGAGATCTGCCAACACATGACTGGCGCACAATAGAATGGGCACACCACGCCTAGATGTGTCTAATGCCACTGATGACTCTCCAATTAATTAAAGTACCTGGTGATGCTGTTCTTTTCCTTCACCCATTTGGGACTGCACTGCTAGAACGATGTGTTATACAGTGCTAGCTCTTACTTCCTCCTCAACACTAACCATGACACGTTGTCTATTCAAAACAATGAAGATTATCAAATTGTGCTCAGGACAAAATACTGAAATGTACTGAAATAAGTTTCCAGACACTTGTTCTAAAAGGCAGTTTATCAACATATTTTTACATCAATATTGTGATTAAGCCACAAACTAACATCTGTTGTCATCTGTTGGTGTGACCTGTCCAATGATTTCCTGTTCGCTCTCAGGACTAGAACCCGCAGAACAGGGAACCCTTGTTGAATGTGGCGGACAATGTTTCACACTTTATATTCACCTTTTCTCTGTTGAAGTATTGCATTACTCAACGACACTAAGACGGAGGTCCTAGTTATTGCTCCAGAGGAGTTTGTCCCCATGATCAGGCAGATTATTAGTCCACTCTCCTCTGCTGCCCATTGCAACCTGCGCAATCTTGGGATTTTCTTTGATCGATCCATGTCGTTTGACCCTCATGTTAAGCAGCTGTCCAGGTCATGTTTCTTCCATCTAAGAAATATCAGTAAACTGAGATATGTAGTATCAACACCTGAATTAGAGATGATCATACACACATTCATCTCTTCTCGCATTGACTACTGTAACTCACTTTTCCCATCACTCAGTGTATCTGCTCTTAACCGTCTGCAGGTCATCCAAATCGCTGCCGCCAGATTACTCACCAGGACAAATCGACGGTCTAACAACACCCCCGTACTCCGATCTCTCCACTGGCTTCCTGTAGCATCTAGGATACACTTCAAAATTCTCACCATCACTTACAGAGCACTTCACGGTCAGGCTCCGGCTTATGTAGCTGATCTACTTCGCCCCTATTCACCCGCCCGCACTCTCAGGTCAAACGCTCTCGGTCTTCTGTCAGTCCCACGCACACGATTTAAGAGCCGTGGTGACCGAGCCTTTGAGGCAGTGGCCCGAGGCTCTGGAATGCTCTGCCTGCAACTCTACGCCTCGCAGATACTGTGAATACTTTTAAAAAACAGCTCAAAACCCACCTGTTTAGGCTGGCGTTTGAGTAAAAACCCATGTCCTAGACCTGCTCTTAAAATATGTTTTAACATTTTATCTTATTATTTATTTTTTTATTTTTTATTTTTCTCTGTGTATGTAATTTATTGACCCGAGGGTCACATTGTGTTTTTTATTCTTTTAAATATCTGTTCTGTTAAGCCCTTTGTGATGTTATGTCTGTGAAAAGCACACTATAAATACATTTCATTCATTCATACATTATGTGCTTTGTAATTGCTGCATGCTAAGTTAGGAGTGTTTGCTTTACAGATTAACAGATAAATAGAACCTCTAAATACAAAAAATGACTCACTACTTGCGTGTCAGAAATTGCTCAATACTACAGATGTACCAATCCCACTTTCCCCAAATCCAAAATTCACATCAACCAAAAGAGTGTTCTTTGCAGGATCTGAAGGCTACGGTGAGCCTGCTCCTCGTGCCCCAACAGCGAGATGTCCCTATCAGTGTTATGTCAAAAGGGTTTCTAGGTTTCAGGAGCTCTGTAGATTCACTACATATCCATGTGCTCTCAGGAGAAAATAGTGGATTTTATGCCTTCTCAAATTATTTATTAGAAACTTGGTCAAAAATACGCTCCATTTGAGGAGCCTTTTGTGAACACTTTCTGAGGCTGAGGTTGGCTGTGTATTTTTTTTTTATTCGCCGTGCTGCACTTTCAATGTTAATTCTGCACTAACAATGTTAATTCACAACCAAGTTCCTGGTTGTTACTGTAAATGCTTCACGTCTTCCTCCTTCTGGCATGACACCTTTTACCTGGTTGAACTAGTGAAGTGAGGTAAAGGTCGTTTCCATGTTAATGCGATAAGAAACATACACATAGAATAGAAATAGCTTTTCTACTGTGATTTCTAGTTGTAAATATTAAATCTAGCTCCTTTCGTCCTCTGGGTTTTGATACATTTCCAACTTACTGATTGAAGCATATTTTTGTTCTGAAAACATTAAACCAACTTCCTTCCCACTACCACATATTTGTATTGAATTCATTGTTTATATGTTTCATTTAGTTTTTAAAAAGTGTATATTTTTGCATAAATGAGCACAGAATAGACTACAGTGAGAACAAGAGAACAAGAGGAAACTACCTGGTATATAATAATAAGAATAAAGATTAAATACCATTAAAATAAAACGCATTAGAAGTTAAGTACAACAAATGGATGACATTAATTCAAGGCTGGTATATACCATTGCTGAAACAATATACTAAATAATAAGACAAGTTTCTTTGATATGTTGACATCTGTTGACTAAACTTGATCGAAATGATTATATTGAAGAAAACACTTTCTTTGTAGTTTGAGTGTCTTTGTTTCAGTTTCTGCTCTGTGCTACATGTTTATACATTAGGTTTATGATGTACTAAAAATGAAATGGTAATCATTAACTTTATTTGTTTGAGCATCTAGTGTGTAGGGTTTCGTGACAGCTCATGACACTCAGGAACACAGTAAGAGGGTTCATTTAAATGCTTGCTTGTTGCTCAATGATGCATGAATTTAGGTTTGTTTGGTAACAGCCGCTTTCTTAACTCCGTCCTGAATAGGACATTTGATAACGTTTTAATCTCCTTCCTTACCGTATCTCTGACCCTGGAAACTGAATCTGAGAGAAACAAAACCTGCAACATGACCTGAGCCACGAGCAAAGGCAGAGGCGGGACATCTTCCAGGTGCAAGATAGTCCAAGAATCTGAGAGCTCCAAAAATCTACAGCATGTGAATGAATTAAATTACCTCTACTGGACTCATATTTAATCTTCAACTTTAACACAAATGAGGAGTTTGAACAATTGAGGTTGCGAGGAAACTAGGCGCGTGTCGCCTTTCCTTTATTCAAGTAACAAATATGTAACTGGCAGGAAATCAAGTCGCTTCAGAGATCTAATCTGTGCCATCAATCACGTCCATGTACCTGCACACACCCTGCAAAGAATGTTTTCACAGAAATTTGAGTGACTGCTGGTGGCTTAATCTAGCAAAAGAATCTGGCAGCCTCAGTGAGCACCATTTCCTTTGACCCTTTGACTTTTGTGTGATATACAATTACTTTTTATGTCTTTTCATGACATACATCTTTATAACAATTTTTGAAATATATACTATGACTGTCACAGCTCTGCCACTTCTATCTAGTTTTTTCCACCTTTCACTCACCCAATCAGTTCATTCAGTGCACCTGCCAGTCACACTCACCTCATCAGCTCATTACTCTCACCTGCTCACTCTGCCTCCTTCACTATTTAAACGCCTGCCTCACACTGCCTCACTGCCAGATCGTTCTCTGCGTTCATGCAATACTTTCCCGCATACATCCATGGACTGATTCCCTGTTGCCGAGCCTGCCTGTTTCGGACAACCTCGCCTTGCCTCTGCCCTGGTAACTCGCTCAGCCTTCTGTGCTTGACCACGAGAATCCTGTCGCTGGTTTCCTGGGAATATTCTTCCTGTGGTGTGTGTTGAAGAAATTAAAGAATTCAAGTCAAACTATTCCTGGTATTGTCGTACTGCTCCTGGGTCCTTACTACACCTGTAACAATGACATTTTAATGATCATGCCATATAGTGGGAATTCTGTAAAGCTCATTAATTGCAGCAGACAACAAACCAACATTCACCCCATCCTGGTCCATGTTAATCTGGTGTTATCCTGTCTGCTGCTGTGTCAGTAAAAAATATGTGTTTAGATGGTCTTTGCAAAGTTAAGAGGAAACCGCTGCTGTGTGTTGAAACGGTTTTCTTTAAGGCAAAAAACTGTGAATAAAGGTTTCTGCAAAGAGCAGATAAAACGCTTTCCTGTCATGTTTAAGGAAGTGTCCAAGGCAAGATGATGACGTGCCTTTTCTTTGTCTCCATTGTGTGTCCTTGCCAGCTCAGCTGAAAGGAACAGGAAGCTGTTTTGAGCATAAATGACCATGCTTTATGACTGGTTGTTCAGAGCATTTTTCACAGATAACCGATGTTTCTGTTAGACTGTTCTCTCTGTCTACGGACAAATAAATTATCATGGCAACTTTGTTCATTTGTCAGACTCTGTCTTATTTGATATTGACTAAAAAACCTCCACTTTCTTCTCCCGACTAGTCTTAGGAATTTTCCACAACACTGCTTTGTGATAAACTATCCTCCCTTCCCCCTCCAAAACCAAGAGAAAATTGTTTAATGTGGTCGTAACAGTAGTAAATTATGGGAATTGTGTTTTTTTTTTTTTTTTACTGCAACACTCTTGCTTCATTGATACACTGATTTGCCGACTAGCATTTTCATTCTTGGATGAAATTAGTTTGAACAATTTATCACCCTCGCTTTCTATATTTCTGGTATTATTAAAGTATTAGTGCAGATTTCTATTCCCTTTCGGATCATAACATAACCCGGTCATTGTTGATTCAATTGTTAAGTGATGCTGGCAGCTTGCAGCAACCACACAACCTTCTAAGGACAACAGAAAATGAGATCCACACTCCATGCATTGAGAAACTTTATATTTTCAACCTTCATTATACATGATTGGTTACTTCTTATATGATAGATGATTAGAACCCCAACAAAGAAACTAAGGATACACTCGATAAACTTCTTATATAGTGAAAACAACAAAAGGCAAGTGATTTCAGCTTCAGCATGCTGCACATTTACGGTTATAAAGCAGGATTACTTCAATTTTCAGCAGACCACAAAAACAGAACACAAGGAAAAGGCCTCTCTAATAGAAACACAATCTAAAAGTAAATGTATGTTGAGAATATGTTGAGTATGATTTTAGAATATGGATCATCTTTCAACGCCCTACACCAGAGTTTTGACTGTCAGCAAACTGACTAGCAGGGTCACCAGTGAGGCCAACTGGCCTGAGGCACTGTTCGGATTCACCATTCTGGCTGTAAGAGAAGATTTAAAGTTTAGAGTACATAAAATGTATGCATCAAGATTAGTGTTATCAAAAGAGCAAAAGTCATGAGGAGGTAAGAGGGTTTTACCTTTCCGATTGAGCGGCATGGTAAGTGGTCCTATTGAGATGCCCGTCATGGCATGCTGGGATACGTCCCTTGCAACTCGGTTGTGGTGGCCTGGGTAGCATAGCTGCAGGAAAACAACATTGGAGGTTTCTGTTAATGCACCTTTTGATAATCTATCCAAACTCATTATGAACGCACACAAACACAGTAGCACTTACAGCAGTGCAGTTGTTGTGTCTCAGAAGACACAGGTGGACCTGGCAGTGCAGGTAGATGGATGAAAAGTTGTTAAAGGTGAACATCTCGAAGGAGAATCGGGCCACCGTGGAGATGCCGTTCGCAACCAGCTCTACTGTACCATCTGCTGGGTTAGGACACCTGGAGGGAGATAGAGGTTACAATGTTACCAGCTGGACTATAAAATAAACAGGGTTAAGTTGTGAAAGTGAGGAAGGGTGGAGCGAGTGAAGAGAGGCCCTTCAAGAGTAAATCATTTTCTGGGTAATCAAGAACCAGTGATCAGAATGCTAAACTACATGAAGTTGCAATAGCTTGTTTACTCTTCATGTATGAGATCCCAGCGGACAGGGTAGCTGGCGTCGTTGACTGGCGTGGCCCAGCAAGAGTCCATAATGGTGGAGATCTGCCTTGCATCGACTCCTTCTGTCCGAATCTCCACATATAGCCTCTGGTTAACTTCCATTTCTATGTTCCTGCCACTGGCCAGGGGATAGCGGAAGCCAGCGTCCTGGTAGGGGATCATTCTCGTAAGATACTGTCCATGGCCTGATGTAAGCTTCTTTCTCACAATGCTGCAAAAAAACAACAAAGAAGTTGATTGCACTTGAGAAGGACCAATTCACTGGCTTGTTCTTGGGAACAACGTCTTGTTGACAATCTTTGACACATTCACAATTACAGAACAGGGACAGTTTTTTTTCTTTTCTTTTAACTTTTCTTCGTATTGTTGGTTTAAATGGCAAGTTTATTGATTGCATTGGGTGCAGAATGTGGGTAGTGGATTTATGACAACAAAGGTTTAATTATAACTAACTATTTTCAGTCTTTGTCATCATCAAGCATCACTGTCGCAGAAGATAAGTACTTAAAAAAGGTTTGAGGTGCAGATGTAGCACTGTTAAATATGGTAGTTATTGAAAACATAAATATTGAAACATACGTCATGACGTATCACTATGGACATATGTTCACTATAAAAAGGATTGTGGAAATTGTATTTCGTCAGCATAAAACATGTAAAGTAGATGGTGTTGTTATTGTTACCTCTCTACAGGGTTGATGCCCACATCCATAGACAGGGCCTGGGTCAGATGGTATTCACAGAAGAAACGCAACTGAATGTTCCTCTGGCGGCTGATTAGCCATGCATGAGGGTCCACGTCACCCTGGATGGTGTTCTCATAGATAAAATGGGTTCCATTGCTCTTAAAATTCAAATGAAAAAATGGTAAACTTCAGTACGTTGCTTGTACTTGTAATATGTCTGATGGAGCACATCAATGTCTAAAATGGACTGTACCCTGAGAGCTGTCCCACACAGCTGGTCGTCATTGTTAAAGTGGAACACCAGTCGTCCGTCCTGGAGAGTCCCTTTGCAGGAGTCATCTCGCAGGTGGAGGGCGCTGGAGTGGAAGCCAGCTTCAAATAGCTGGCAGCGTGACAAAGATATGGTGCCTGAACTACTGGAACAACTGATGGACGAGTCTATGTATGAGAGAGAGAGAGAGAGATTTTAAAAACAATTCTGCAGTGTTTGTAGCTAACCTCATAGTTAAATCTGCACTCATCAATATTTTCCTGTATTAAATAACTACCGTA
The DNA here is from genome assembly GCF_949748355.1 of Melanostigma gelatinosum. NCBI lineage: Eukaryota > Metazoa > Chordata > Actinopteri > Perciformes > Zoarcidae > Melanostigma > Melanostigma gelatinosum. The sequence continues at coordinate 8,141,267 of NC_136654.1, read as the reverse complement.
TATGTAATTTGAAAGGTGTTGCTCATAGTGACAAACCCACAGAGTTGTGACTCACAGATATTGTAACAATCCTCATGGTTTATATTGACCATTTAAATAATTTTAACGCTGTTTCCATGAAATCATGTTTCGTCTCTCATTTTGGCATTGTGCACGGTTCACATTACTGCAGTACCCATGAGCCTTGGCTGAGATTTGTTCAGGGGTGCCATTCAGATTGGCTGAATTCATTTAAAATTGACGCAGAATTTAAAAGTGAATTGGTTTAAGTTGCAGGTTGCACTTTTTTTCAAGACCGTAATCTTTAGCTTCCACATGCCGTCAGTTGTGCACAAACAGAGTTCTAAGCTCTGGGATGGGATATTATGGCAAAAGAACGATGATAAACCGACACCTGAGTGGATATTATTGTTCCGTGGTCTTACGTTGGTGTATATTTCACAAACAATGCCGTTGTACTATGAAGCAATATCTACTACTAATCTTACAGTTGGCCTCACCGTATCTCTCATTGTTGGGCCGATGGTAGTCCTCATCACAGAAGCAGCCGTACACACCGTGCTTCTTACCACACCACTCATACTCTGTGCAGTTCAGCTGTTCACAGGGGTCTGACTCAGCTATGGAAATAGTGGGGAAAGGATGAGTGATGAAACAGAAAAAACAAGTAACAAAATACCTTTTTCCAGAAGTAGGACAAATGGTAAAGTTATGTTATCTCTCATTCATTATTTTGGCTGTCCATAAGACCAGTGCAAACTCACCACACAGGAAAGCAGAGCGCCACGTCATTTGGGTTTTATGTTATTCTACATATATGAGACTGATTCTTGCGAGTTTGTTCTCGTCATTGTCTTAATTACATTGATTTTGACGATATGCATTGCCCATTAATGAAAGCATTCCGACACGCTGGCTAATAGTGAGGTTATTAGGAGGTTGTTCAACTGTAGTAGGACAGCACTGATGGCCCAAGTATAAAATACATGGCCCGCCACTGATATATATATATATATATAACAATCATAAACAGCGGTATTAGCTGCAATCCAGGGGAAATTGGTATAATCTTGAAGTAATAACTACAGCAACTGTATGACTGACATTTTAAGAACATGAACAAATTACGAAGAGATTATCGAAACTTCAATTCACCTGTCGTCTGAGGAGTCACCGTACCTATGAAAACAAACACATAGATATAATTGGATAACAATCAGTCTGCTCTGCTAACATCAAAAACAAAAGTCAGTTAGTGATTTACCCTCTTCAGTTGTTGTTGAGGCAACAATTGTTGATGTTGATATCGCAGTTGTTGTTGGAGGAGCAGTTGTTGTTGGGGCTGCAGTTGTTGTTGGGGCTGTAGTTGTTGGGGCAGCAGTTGTTGTTGGGGCAGCAGTTGTTGATGTTAGAGCAGCAGTTGTTGTTTGGGAAGCTGTTGTTGGGGTAGCAGTTGTTGGGGCTGCAGTTGTTGTTGGGGCTGCAGTTGTTGTTGGGGCAGCTGTTGTTGTTGGGGCAGCAGTTGTTGTTGGGGCAGCAGTTGTTGTTGGGGCTGTAGTTGTTGTTGGGGCTGCAGTTGTTGTTGGGGCAGCTGTTGTTGTTGGGGCTGCAGTTGTTGTTGGGGCAACAGTTGTTGTTGGGGCTGCAGTTGTTGTTGGGGCAGCAGTTGTTGTTGGGGCAACAGTTGTTGTTGGGGCTGCAGTTGTTGTTGGGGCAGCTGTTGTTGTTGGGGCTACAGTTGTTGTTGGGGCAGCAGTTGTTGTTGGGGCTGCAGTTGTTGTTGGGGCTGCAGTTGTTGTTGGGGCAGCAGTTGTTGTTGGGGCTGCAGTTGTTGTTGGGGCAGCAGTTGTTGTTGGGGCAGCAGTTGTTGTTGGGGCTGCAGTTGTTGTTGGGGCAGCAGTTGTTGGGGCAGCTGTTGTTGTTGGGGCAGCAGTTGTTGTTGGGGCTGCAGTTGTTGTTGGGGCAGCAGTTGTTGTTGGGGCAGCAGTTGTTGTTGGGGCAGCAGTTGTTGTTGGGGCAGCAGTTGTTGTTGGGGCTGCAGTTGTTGTTGGGGCAGCTGTTGTTGTTGGGGCAGCAGTTGTTGTTGGGGCAGCTGTTGTTGTTGGGGCAGCTGTTGTTGTTGGGGCAGCAGTTGTTGTTGGGGCAGCAGTTGTTGTTGGGGCAGCAGTTGTTGTTGGGGCTGCAGTTGTTGTTGGGGCAGCTGTTGTTGTTGGGGCAGCAGTTGTTGTTGGGGCAGCTGTTGTTGTTGGGGCAGCTGTTGTTGTTGGGGCAGCTGTTGTTGTTGGGGCAGCAGTTGTTGTTGGGGCAGCAGTTGTTGTTGGGGCTGCAGTTGTTGTTGGGGCAGCAGTTGTTGTTGGGGCTGCAGTTGTTGTTGGGGCTGTAGTTGTTGTTGGGGCAGATGTTGTTGTTGGGGCTGCAGTTGTTGTTGGGGCTGTAGTTGTTGTTGGGGCTGCAGTTGTTGTTGGGGCAGCTGTTGTTGTTGGGTCTGCAGTTGTTGTTGGGGCAGCAGTTGTTGTTGGGGCAGCAGTTGTTGTTGGGGCTGCAGTTGTTGTTGGGGCTGCAGTTGTTGTTGGGGCAGCTATTGTTGTTGGGGCAGCAGTTGTTGTTGGGGCTGCAGTTGTTGTTGGGGCAGCAGTTGTTGTTGGGGCAGCAGTTGTTGTTGTGGCTGCAGTTGTTGTTGGGGCAGCAGTTGTTGTTGGGGCAGCAGTTGTTGTTGGGGCTACAGTTGTTGTTGGGGCAGCAGTTGTTGTTGGGGCAGCAGTTGTTGTTGGGGCAGCAGTTGTTGTTGGGGCTGCAGTTGTTGTTGGGGCTGTAGTTGTTGTTGGGGCAGATGTTGTTGTTGGGGCTGCAGTTGTTGTTGGGGCTGTAGTTGTTGTTGGGGCTGCAGTTGTTGTTGGGGCAGCTGTTGTTGTTGGGGCTGCAGTTGTTGTTGGGGCTGCAGTTGTTGTTGGGGCAGCTGTTGTTGTTGGGGCAGCAGTTGTTGTTGGGGCTGCAGTTGTTGTTGGGGCTGCAGTTGTTGGTGGGGCAGCAGTTGTTGTTGGGGCAGCAGTTGTTGTTGGGGCTGCAGTTGTTGTTGGGGCAGCAGTTGTTGTTGGGGCAGCAGTTGTTGTTGGGGCTGCAGTTGTTGTTGGGGCAGCAGTTGTTGTTGGGGCTGCAGTTGTTGTTGGGGCTGTAGTTGTTGTTGGGGCAGCAGTTGTTGTTGGGGCTGCTGTTGTTGTTGGGGAAGCAGTTGTTGTTGGGGCTGCAGTTGTTGTTGGGGCAGCAGTTGTTGTTGGGGCTGCAGTTGTTGTTGGGGCAGCTGTTGTTGTTGGGGCTGCAGTTGTTGTTGGGGCAGCTGTTGTTGTTGGGGCAGCTGTTGTTGTTGGGGCTGCAGTTGTTGTTGGGGCAGCTGTTGTTGTTGGGGCAGCAGTTGTTGTTGGGGCTGCAGTTGTTGTTGGGGCAGCAGTTGTTGTTGGGGCAGCAGTTGTTGTTGGGGCTGCAGTTGTTGTTGGGGCAGCAGTTGTTGTTGGGGCTGCAGTTGTTGTTGGGGCTGTAGTTGTTGTTGGGGCAGCAGTTGTTGTTGGGGCTGCTGTTGTTGTTGGGGAAGCAGTTGTTGTTGGGGCTGCAGTTGTTGTTGGGGCAGCTGTTGTTGTTGGGGCAGCAGTTGTTGTTGGGGCAGCTGTTGTTGTTGGGGCTGCAGTTGTTGTTGGGGCAGCAGTTGTTGTTGGGGCAGCTGTTGTTGTTGGGGCAGCAGTTGTTGTTGGGGCTGCAGTTGTTGTTGGGGCAGCAGTTGTTGTTGGGGCTGCAGTTGTTGTTGGGGCAGCAGTTGTTGTTGGGGCAGCTGTTGTTGTTGGGGCTGCAGTTGTTGTTGGGGCAGCTGTTGTTGTTGGGGCTGCAGTTGTTGTTGGGGCTACAGTTGTTGTTGGGGCAGCAGTTGTTGTTGGGGCAGCAGTTGTTGTTGGGGCAGCAGTTGTTGTTGGGGCTGCAGTTGTTGTTGGGGCTGTAGTTGTTGTTGGGGCAGATGTTGTTGTTGGGGCTGCAGTTGTTGTTGGGGCTGTAGTTGTTGTTGGGGCTGCAGTTGTTGTTGGGGCAGCTGTTGTTGTTGGGGCTGCAGTTGTTGTTGGGGCTGCAGTTGTTGTTGGGGCAGCTGTTGTTGTTGGGGCAGCAGTTGTTGTTGGGGCTGCAGTTGTTGTTGGGGCTGCAGTTGTTGGTGGGGCAGCAGTTGTTGTTGGGGCTGCAGTTGTTGTTGGGGCAGCAGTTGTTGTTGGGGCTGCAGTTGTTGTTGGGGCAGCAGTTGTTGTTGGGGCAGCAGTTGTTGTTGGGGCAGCAGTTGTTGTTGGGGCTGCAGTTGTTGTTGGGGCAGCAGTTGTTGTTGGGGCTGCAGTTGTTGTTGGGGCTGTAGTTGTTGTTGGGGCAGCAGTTGTTGTTGGGGCTGCTGTTGTTGTTGGGGAAGCAGTTGTTGTTGGGGCTGCAGTTGTTGTTGGGGCAGCAGTTGTTGTTGGGGCTGCAGTTGTTGTTGGGGCTGCAGTTGTTGTTGGGGCTGCAGTTGTTGGTGGGGCAGCAGTTGTTGTTGGGGCTGCAGTTGTTGTTGGGGCAGCAGTTGTTGTTGGGGCTGCAGTTGTTGTTGGGGCAGCAGTTGTTGTTGGGGCTGCAGTCGTTGTTGGGGCAGCAGTCGTTGTTGGGGCAGCTGTTGTTGTTGGGGCAGCAGTTGTTGTTGGGGCAGCTGTTGTTGTTGGGGCAGCAGTTGTTGTTGGGGCAGCTGTTGTTGTTGGGGCAGCAGTTGTTGTTGGGGCTGCAGTTGTTGTTGGGGCAGCAGTTGTTGTTGGGGCTGCAGTTGTTGTTGGGGCAGCAGTTGTTGTTGGGGCAGCTGTTGTTGTTGGGGCTGCAGTTGTTGTTGGGGCAGCTGTTGTTGTTGGGGCTGCAGTTGTTGTTGGGGCTACAGTTGTTGTTGGGGCAGCAGTTGTTGTTGGGGCAGCAGTTGTTGTTGGGGCTGCAGTTGTTGTTGGGGCTGTAGTTGTTGTTGGGGCAGATGTTGTTGTTGGGGCTGCAGTTGTTGTTGGGGCTGTAGTTGTTGTTGGGGCTGCAGTTGTTGTTGGGGCAGCTGTTGTTGTTGGGGCTGCAGTTGTTGTTGGGGCTGCAGTTGTTGTTGGGGCAGCTGTTGTTGTTGGGGCAGCAGTTGTTGTTGGGGCTGCAGTTGTTAGTGGGGCAGCAGTTGTTGTTGGGGCTGCAGTTGTTGTTGGGGCAGCAGTTGTTGTTGGGGCTGCAGTTGTTGTTGGGGCAGCAGTTGTTGTTGGGGCAGCAGTTGTTGTTGGGGCAGCAGTTGTTGTTGGGGCTGCAGTTGTTGTTGGGGCAGCAGTTGTTGTTGGGGCTGCAGTTGTTGTTGGGGCTGTAGTTGTTGTTGGGGCAGCAGTTGTTGTTGGGGAAGATGTTGTTGTTGGGGCTGCAGTTGTTGTTGGGGCTGTAGTTGTTGTTGGGGCTGCAGTTGTTGTTGGGGCAGCAGTTGTTGTTGGGGCAGCAGTTGTTGTTGGGGCAGCTGTTGTTGTTGGGGCAGCAGTTGTTGTTGGGGCAGCAGTTGTTGTTGGGGCAGCAGTTGTTGTTGGGGCTGCAGTTGTTGTTGGGGCAGCAGTTGTTGTTGGAGCTGCAGTTGTTGTTGGGGCAGCAGTTGTTGTTGGGGCAGCAGTTGTTGTTGGGGCAGCAGTTGTTGTTGGGGCAGCAGTTGTTGTTGGGGCAGCAGTTGTTGTTGGGGCTGCAGTTGTTGTTGGGGCTGTAGTTGTTGTTGGGGCAGCAGTTGTTGTTGGGGCTGCTGTTGTTGTTGGGGAAGCAGTTGTTGTTGGGGCTGCAGTTGTTGTTGGGGCAGCAGTTGTTGTTGGGGCTGCAGTTGTTGTTGGGGCAGCTGTTGTTGTTGGGGCTGCAGTTGTTGTTGGGGCAGCAGTTGTTGTTGGGGCAGCAGTTGTTGTTGGGGCAGCAGTTGTTGTTGGGGCTGCAGTCGTTGTTGGGGCAGCAGTCGTTGTTGGGGCAGCTGTTGTTGTTGGGGCAGCAGTTGTTGTTGGGGCAGCTGTTGTTGTTGGGGCTGCAGTTGTTGTTGGGGCAGCTGTTGTTGTTGGGGCTGCAGTTGTTGTTGGGGCTGCAGTTGTTGTTGGGGCAGCAGTTGTTGTTGGGGCTGCAGTTGTTGTTGGGGCAGCAGTTGTTGTTGGGGCAGCTGTTGTTGTTGGGGCTGCAGTTGTTGTTGGGGCAGCTGTTGTTGTTGGGGCTGCAGTTGTTGGGGCTACAGTTGTTGTTGGGGCAGCAGTTGTTGTTGGGGCAGCAGTTGTTGTTGGGGCAGCAGTTGTTGTTGGGGCTTGTTGTGAAAAAATGTGCTGTAGCTGTTTTTCACACTTAGAGCAGGTTTAAGAATGAAACAGAAGCTCTCAGAGGCGTATAGTTTAAATCAAAAGCAATAGGTTTATTTATCGAACAAAGTTATTCAGCCAACACAATTAAACATGCATGGGCTCTAATGATTTCCCTCTCAGAGGTCCACCATAAGACACGCTTAAACACATCAGCATCATCCTTAATATATGGGGTCCGCCCCTTGCTACACATTGGCCAAAGTCAAAGATGCAGGCGTGGCACGTTTGTACGTTATGACACCTGGGTGGAGGCCGTGAATGTCCATTCACCTTTGGCCCCTCCCAATAGGCGTTGGTTTCCGTCAGTGTGAGTGAGAGTTTGAGGCGAGAGGACCTGGGAAAGAGTGTGTGGAGAAAGCCGGGCTCAGCTGGGCGTTGGCCCTCGCTTGAATCTCACTGTCTATTGTGTCTTCCTTATCTTCTCTAAAGATGGCTGCCTGTTCTTTTGTGACGCAGTTAAATAAGTAACCTCTCACCTGCTTCTCTCTGGCCTTGCTGTGTTGTGAGCACTGTATAAGTGGTTAATAGTGCTGCATAAGATAATGGTTATTAAAACTACAAATATACTAGTGATTAATTAAACTGTATATATAAGCTAGTTGCTGATTAAGCTGTATATAAGCTAGCTGTTGATTAAACTGTATATAAGCTAGTTGCTACTTAAAGCTGCATATAAACTAGCTGCTGATTAAGCTGTATATGAGCTAATTGCTGATTAAAACTGTATGTATGCTAATTTTATCAACAAATCCCTCTCTTGACGTCTGAAGGACGTCACTGTCTTTACCTTCCTGCCCTGTTCACACGCTGGTGTCTTCCTCTGCCTCTCCTGACCCTACCAGGCTGTTCTGCTCTTCCCATACTGGGTAAGCTCCATAAGGAGGGGGTGGTAATGGTTCCTTGGAGAGGGCAGTGGTGATGAGACGGCCAACCAAAGAACGAATACAGGGTATTATACAACATCCACATGAGACCAATATTGCAATGAACACACCCACTGACACTGCTATTGACAAGATCAGGTGCTTCCATTTTCCAAACATGTTTTCCATCCAATCTCCAAATGGATTGTTCACACCTGATGCTTCCTGCATTTCGTTAGACAGTGCCCTCAGACTATTCAGTGCTTTTGTGACTGAACCGTCCGGCGCAGTATTGTTGGGAATGACAGTACAACACAGGTCTCCAAACATTGAGCAAACACCTCCTTTTTCAGCAAGCAACATGTCCAAAGCCATTCTGTTTTGTACAGTAATCAAAGAAGTAGGGGCCAGCTGCTCAGCCAGACCCTCTATTGCATCCCTAGTATGATTAGCCAAACGAAGAACATTGTAATGCACATAATTGATACGATCAACATTTTTATTCACAGTTATCCATGGAATAATACTTGCGATACTCTCAAAACCTGCTGCAATTTGGTCTACCAATTTGTATTCATTAGGCACTCCTCTGGGCACTCCGATAGCATCTATGTAAGTTGGACCTCTGTCCAGGCTGAACTCAGCTTCAGCTGCTCTTTTAGCTAAGATATGTCTGCGTCTGCGTTGGGTCAGGCTTTGTACTTTGTTTTGGTCCTGTATTATTTTGTCTCCCACTAAGGTAAGTGGCATTGCCAGCCTCACCATAGCACAGACTCCTATTGTAGATGGTGGTATGTTAGTGAATAAGCGCAGACCCCCACAGTAGTAGAATAGCCCTCCCCTAGCCCAAGAACCTATCTCTGAGCCTGGTCGTGTCATGTTGCACCAGTCTTCTGGCACACTACCTAGGTGGATTTGAGCTCTATCGTTGGTGAAATGGTAACAGACATATCTGGATCCTAGTCCTTTGTAAGCTTTGAAATAACCTACTGCAGTTTGGTTGTCAATCGGTGGGAATATGGATGCCAGAGTAGTGCAATGTGGTGGAGTAGCCATTTTAGTCATTTTTGTCATGCACGCGTATCCTGTTGGGTCAGATTCAGGATATAGTGGTGCTGGTTCGGTGAACATAGCTGGTCTAGCTGCAGCACAAGCTACACAGCCACTCATTTTGTTTTTTATAGCATTATCAACAATCCAATTTAACCATACATTGTCGCTTCCTTGTCCTGTAGCTAATTGGATCACCTGTTGGGGAGTCCATTTAGAAAAGTCTTCTGATAAGACAGTAGGTGGGTCTGGTGGTAGCGGTTGTCTGTGCGGAATTATGTTTATTTGAATTCCTACTCTCGGGTCTTTGCCTGGGACGTCCACTAATAGGGCGAACCATATTATGTTTTTTCCTGTGCTGCTTTTGGTGACGTTGTTCAGGGACAGAGATAAGGGATTGGCTGTTGCTGAAAAGTCTCGTTGGAAGTCTATTTTGTCCCATAAGGTCCTTCTCGGACTTTCCCCTCGCATTGTTGGCTTCCACCGCCCTGTGTGCTTAGTTACCGCCCCCCAGGAATGACAAAACGCTATGGACGGGACGTTCACGTAATTCTCACATCTGTTGACTATGGCATTGTCAGCACACAAATACACAGCACGACCTCTCCATGCTCTTGGTCTTCTTCCACAGTTAATCACATCACACAAATCAAAAGTAAAAACGGTTTTGCTCCCCTGGGTGTAGTTTAAGGTCAGATATGCACGACACGCTTTTGGTGGTGGCTTGTATGCCGGTTCTGAGGCATCTCTTTTTTGTCTAACCTTCCCTCTCTCGAGGTCGTTTTGAGTTTTGTTCACATCCTCGCCGCTTGTTGTCAGATTGAAGCTTGGATGACTCTCAAACCCTGTCAGATTTGGCATTTTCACATCCTTGCCACTTGTTGTCAGATTGCAGCTTGGATGACTCTCAAACCCTGTCAGATTTGGCATTGCCTCTGGCAGACAGTCATAGTTTCCGCTAGTTGGTTTGTTCACTGTTTTGTCCCCCATTTTCAATCCCAAAGTCAAGAATATCACAAATGTCACACCCAAACCCAATAGGACCCACCCAGTTCTTTTACCTATCCCCATGTCTTTCCAGGTACCTGGAGTGGGATGAATCCCCTGTGGCTGGATGTCTGTTTCCCCCAACAGATTACACTCACACTCCATTTTGCGCCAGATCACCTCGGACCTCTGCTAAGGGTCTGGAACGCTCAGATGCTGGGGCACAATGTGACAGGTGGTGCCAAGGTGCTCCTGATTTACCTATGACCTGGACCGAGTGTGAAGTAACCTCCTTCACTTCGTACGGCCCTGTCCACCTGGGGTCAGTCCACTTTCTCTTGTGAACTTTGACCCTGACCCAGTCACCCACTCGGATGAGATTTTTCACTTCCTCCTGGTCAGCTGGACTGGTCCGCTGGACCTGTTTGGAGAGAGCCTCCGTGAGAGTGATTAACGCAGTCATATATGCCTTCATTTCAACTTGCTGCACATCTAAGGCTGGTATATGACTACTGTCTCTTGGAGGACCAGGCATTTGCCTCCCTGTCATTAACTCATGTGGTGAAAGATGCGTCTCATTTCCTTTTGCGCTCCTCATTGCCATTAGAGCTAATGGTAAGGCTTCAACCCATGTCAGCTTTGATGCCGCACATGTCTTTGCTATTTTTGATTTTAGCGTCTGATTTGCCCTCTCTACCAGTCCTTGTGACTGTGGATGATACACTGATCCATATCTATGTCTGATTCCTAGTCTGGCTTCCACTTCCTGCAAATGCTTATTACTGAAATGTGAACCATTATCGGACCTTATACATCTAGGAACACCATAGCGAGGTATTAGTTCTGTTTGCAGCCACTTTATTACTGTCTGTGCGTCTTCTTTTTTAGTTGGGATTGCCTCTACCCACTTTGAAAATCTGTCCACCATTACCAAAATGTATCTTTTTCCTTGTACTCTGTTTTCATGTCCCATGTCAGTAAAGTCTATGCTGATGTCTTGAAAGCAGGCTGATGGTACAGGATAAGAGCCCATAGGTGTTTTGTACGGTTTCTTCACATTGTGATCCCCACAGGTGGTGCATTCGTCGCAGAAGAGGGACACCATACTTTCCATGCGTGGGTGCCACCACAGTGCTCCCACCCTTTGTAATGTTCCTTTCTTTCCTTCGTGCGTTGGTCCATGTGCCTCTGGTATCAGTGAGACACACAATTCTGCTGGTGCCACCACTCTGCCATCATGGGCTCTCCAAAGTCCATTTTCTCCTTTTGTTGCTCCTTTCCTTTGCCATTCAGACCATTCGTATGGTCCAGCCTTCTTCTGTATCTCAATCAGTGTTTCTTCAGTGATTTCGGGTTCTTGTATGGCTATTTTCAGAACCATCTGTTTTGGTCTGTATCCTCCTACTTCTTTAGCAGCTTCATCTGCCTTGTCGTTTCCCACACTTATTCTGGTCTTTGCCTTGCCATCATGTCCTTTGCATTTCATGATTGCCACTCTTTTTGGTAGCTTCATAGCTTCCACCAGTGCCATGATTTCCTTCTTGTGTTTGATGGGTGCGTCCATTGATGTTGTGTATCCTCTTCTTCGCCACATGGGCCCATCAACGTGAGCTGCTCCATGTGCGTAAGCAGAATCTGTGAAGATGTTTACAGATTTTCCTTCTGCTATTTTCAAGGCTTGTATGAGCGCTTCGACTTCTGCCAGTTGTGCTGATGCTGGTTGAGGTAGGATACCTGATGCTACTATTGTGTGTTCCATGTCTTCGAATTGTCTCACCACAGCATAGGATGCTGTGTTTCCGTCCTCTCCTTTGTAGCAACATCCATCCGTGTATAACCACATTTCTGCTCCTGGGATTGGTGTATTTCCCAGGTCTGGCCTTAGTTTGTTTTCAATGATTGCTCTTGCTTCGCAGCTGTGTGGTTGATCTTCTTGTCCTTGTTGTAGTGATGACGCCATATTGATTCCTCCTGTTTCATAGACAATATGTGGTCTTGTGCATTCTCTTTGAATTTTCGATTTTCTTGCAGCTCCGAATGTGAATTCTTTGCTGAGGAGGAATGCAGCCACACCATGATGTGTGTGGATTTTCAGAGGGTGGCACATGACAATGTGGGATGTTTTCTCGATCGCCTTTGCAATTGCCGCCATGTGTCTTGTACAGGTGGATTGGCCAACTTCAACTGGGTCCAGTTTTGATGAGTGATACATGAGTACCACTCTTTCTCCCCCTTTTTTCTGATACAAAACTGCATTTACCATCCCTCCTTTTTGTTCAGAAACATCTAGGTGAAAAGGGAGTAAATAGTCTGGAGCTTGAAGAGCCGAGGCATGTGACAAAGTCTGTTTGAGTTTGGTGAACGCGTCTTCAGCGTCTTGTGTCCACACCAGTGGGGCAGAGGTGTTTCTAGTTCCTGGTTCCTTGAGCAGGCTTCTGAGACAGGTGGTGAGGTCAGTGTAGTCTGGAATGTGACTACGAGAGTAGCCTGTTAGACCCAGGAATGACAGCATATGTCCCACGGTGATAGGTCTGTCATGATGGAGAATGCTGTCTCTGTGGGCTGTGCTTACAGCCAGGCCGCTAGATGAGAGAGTGCGACCCAGGAATGTGACTTGTCTCCTACATGTTTGGACCTTGGTCTTCTTAACTTTGTAGCCTTTTGAGGCTAACAGCAGCAGCAGAGTCTCAGTGGCCTCCAGGCAGGTGGCAGAAGATGGGGCAGCAATCAGGAGGTCATCCACATATTGTATGAGGACGACACCATCCGGCACCTCTATATCAGACAAGTGTAGTCTGAGATGATGGTTGAACAAACCTGGAGAACAACGAAAGCCTTGTGGCAGGCGAGAGTAGGTGTATTGCTGGTCGTTGAATGTGAAAGCAAAGAGTGTCTGTGAGTCTTTGTCCAGAGGGATGCTGAAGAAGGCGTTAGCGAGGTCAATTACTGTGAAATATGAGTGCTGTGGGCTGAGATTTGTTAAGGCAATATGTGGATCTGGAACTGGATATGACGCCGGTTGTGTGGCATCATTGATTGGTCGAAAATCTTGTACCATCCGCCAGCCTGTGTTGTTTCCGGCCTTCTGCACTGGCAATATCGCTGTATTGTATGGTGATCGAGTTTTCACCAACACTCCAGCTTGTAACAGACCTGCAATGGTCGGGGCGATGCCTGCGATTTGTTCTGGCTTTAGTTTGTACTGTGGATGCCAGATAGGAGGTGCAAATGGATCCAACAGCGTCACCTTCACAGGTTTGACCGTTGCCAATTTTCCCACATCATAAGGGCCAGTCGTCCATAGTGTCGCAGGCACGCCGTCCAATAGAGCTTGAGTTGCAGGATGGTCAGTGCATGGTTTACCATGATGGCGTGGCAGTGGTAAATGTTCAGGTAGTGTGTGTTCTTTGGTAGAGATGATCCATCGCCACATATCTTCTTCTGTTGCCTTCAGCAGTCCTGCTGTATCTGTGTGTGTCCATGACAGAGTATGTGCTCTTTTTATCATGGGGCCGAGTCCTCTGGCCTCTTGTCCAAATCCAACCGCTAGGGTGACGTGTGGAGCAGATTCTTTGCTGAGACCATACCACTTGGTCTGATAATCATCCAATAGCACTGCTGCTGCCACGCCTTCTTTTCCACAATACACATCATGACATATTATTTGTGGAGTTAGGTGTGCCATATTGATGTCCCAATCTTCAGCATATGGGCAGTCCGGATCGTCCGTGACATTCATAGTGCAGTGCACATATGGTAGAGGAGTTTTATATGGATGCAGTCTTTGGATCTGTTCTCTGTGTATGTTGAACCAGAATTGAATTGTTGGTGTGCTTGGTCCTGTGGCTAGACATCTCAGCCAGTACACTTCTTCATCCAATGATTCCACATTAATGGACGTTTGTGGCATAGATAGTATTCGCACAGGCATTGATAGTGTGCTTGCAGGGGGAGGGTCCAGTGAGACCTGGACCCCTTCGTTGTTTAGCCATATTGTTAGACCGAATTTAGTCATCAGATCGCGGCCCAGTAGGTTTACTGGGCAGTTTGGCGCGGATAGGAAGCTGTGTGACCATTGTTGACTTCCAATTTGGACATTTAAAGGTTTAGTGCACCACTGGCGTTCTGGCGCGCCTGAGACCCCAACCACTGACACATATTTAGATGACAGGACCTGTGGAGACGTGAGGCTGGAATATGTTGCCCCTGTGTCCACCAAAAATGTGTGTGCCTGTCCGTTTATTGTGCAAGTGAGAGTTGGCTCACTTGCTAGTCCAAATTTCATGATGCCGGTGCCAGGTGGTTGTGGGGTGTCCTAGTAGGGATAATAGTTATTCGCCCACTGAGCTTGTAGTGCCTGGTTGACATTTTCTCCGGAGCTAGGATCATTTTGCGGCCATTGCTCAGTGCCTCCTAGTGGCGCCTGGTATGGCTGTCCAGCTTGATTCTGGTTTCGTGGATCCTGAAAGCCTCCTCTTCCTCTCTGATAATTTCCTCTTCCTCTGGGTCCTCTTCCTCTTCCACGTGTTGGGCCTTGTTGTTGCGGCTGACTACGTGAGCGGCAGTCACGTGAATAGTGACCAGGTTTTCCACAGTTGTAGCAGTAGAAAGTGCCTCCTTGATCACCCCCTTGGGCACCTCCTCTTTGTCCTCCTCCCTGGTTTTGTTGCCATGGTTGCTGCACCATTACAGGGACCACTTGTTCTGCTAGTGTTTCCAGTTGAGCCATCTGCTTCTTTTTGTCCTTAGCAATCTTTTGGGCCGAGTCCAGGTCAGACAGCTGTCTCTTCATCAGTGCCACTTGCAGTGCCTTGAGCTCCACATCTGATGCTTCTGCAGCTGTTCTGTGTTTATCATAGTGATGCAGTACATGTTCTCTCCATGACGATTGAGTGAAGGAGGCGATGGCCACAGTGTTTTCAATCGCCTCTCTTACCTTTGCAGGCAATCCTTTGGTCACCATGCTTCTCCAGAGTGCCATTGATGTCTGAGATGCATCTGGGGATTCTCTAAATGTTGTTCTCCATACTTGCTCAGCGCGAGCTAGGAGATCTGCAGCAGGCTCCCCAGGCTTGGCCATGAAGGTTGACATTTGGCTGTGGTCTGTTGGGGTGGGGTACTCTCTCCTTAAGGCCTGATGTAGTACCAGCCTGACACCGCCTATGGGCGTGGGGTCAGGCGCGTTTGTGGTTCCTGCTGCGGCTTCAAGCTTTTTCAGTGTGTGTGGGTCTGATGCTCTGGCCAGCAGGCCTCTGTAGTCACCAAGTGCCAGTTTGTGGGACTTTGTATATTTATCTAGCTCTTCTAGCCATGGCTCTGCTCCTGAAGACAGTGAAGGAAGTGCAGCCAGCAGTGTTGACATGTCCATGAAGGAGAAGGGAATAAATGCCATCTGGTGAGGGGCTGCAGCTGTTGGAGCTGGTCTGAGTGGCATCTGACATGAGTTAGGCCCATATTGTTGTCCACTGCGCGTTGTTGATGGGGCTGTGGCATATCCTGTGAAATTTCCATTTAGCGTTAGCCTCTGTACTTCATGTGTTTGTGGCCATTTGTGTTCGTTGGCTGGCTGTGCAGCTAGTTCGATCAGCTCCTTCTCTTCCTCTGTACCAGGAACCCACAGGTCCGCTTGTGGTATAGCATATCCACTAGCCTCCATGTAAGGCGTATAGCCTGTTGCTGCATGGGCTTTTTCCAGCTGTTCGAGCTCCTCCAGTTGTTGTTCCAGGATTTGAATATCCTCTTGTGTTTCGTCTTCTTGTCTGTGTTGGTAACGGTCTCTGATTGAGTTGCTCACTCTGTGCCGAGTTTCGAGTGGGGCAGTCGATTCGAAAGCATCGAAGCGTGGCTCATTGTGTGCGTCGACAATTAGTGTAGGTGTAGTTTCAGGTCCGGGTGTGTTTCGCAGCCCTAGGGCGCTCAGTTGAGTCATCAGGTATCCCACAGTCTTCTCAACTTGCTTCGCTCTTTTTCTTCTCTCTTTTTCCTCTACTGAGACAGGTATCTGCAGCTCTCCTTCATCTACTGCGAAGATGCCTTTCAGGAACCCCTTTGATACTGGTCTTACTGGAGCCTGAATGAAAGGGTTATTTGTGGGCATATAATCAGGAGGGGGAGGTGGGAGATCCGGGTGCAGTTGGCTTTGTTCATGTTCATGCATGTCTTTGTGTTGCGGTGGCAGGTCAGGATACAGGTTGCTTTGTGCATGCTTGGGCTTGTCATTGTCGATAGGGGTGAATGGGTTGTCGGCATATGAGGGAGGGGCAGTGGATGAGGGTGTTAGGGCCGGGAACATGCCTCCGCTGTGTTTGGCGGCCTCTAGTGGTGAACGTGCTGCTTCAGCATCCAGCTCCATTGCGTTCCATGGCTCTTTGCCAGCCCGCTCCATCCATCTCCTCTCGATTCCAGTGAGAATCAGCTTGCTGCCCATCCTGTTGTTATCAAAATCGAAGCATCTTTTAAGATAAGGCCAGACGCCTTTTTCTGCAGCTGCGTTGTTTCTTGCTGTTCTTTTTCCCATGTTTAGATATCTTGGATTTCTGTCCTGCCATTCGTTCTTCTTCTCTTCACAGTGTCTCATCACTTCCCTGTTCATCTGTTGTACCATTTCTTCTGAAGGGGAACAATTCAGCCGTTCTCCATCCCAAATGGCTTTATCTTTCCATCGTTTTATCAATCTTTTGTAGGCGAGCTGTTCCACTGGCCAAAGTTTGCTTCGTCCATTAATCCTGCTCTGTTCCTGGACTGCATTCTCCAAGATGCACAGATAAGAGGAATATTTCTCCGCCATGATGTGTGTTTCTGTAATATTCAATAAAAGGCTGACATCAGTATTCCCAAATGTCCACACGATGGAGCCAAAGCTCCTGTCAAATGTTCCTGTTGCAGTTCTTGAAAAGGCCACAGGAAAAGCCAACATGCATGAGAAATGTTATTATTATTTTTTTTTTTTTTTTATCATGAAGCACCAGCAGAGGGAGCCAGCGCTCCTCCCAAGTTTTCTGGTGTCTGATTGAACTCAGATCAATGTCATTCCCACTGCTGCATGTCTTAAAACCTGCTTTTCTCTGTGATATGTGTGTGTGTGAAATGATGGTCTATTTTAGTATTAACACTTTATGGTGAAGAGGACGAAAACAGTACAGTTATAGAGTTATTTCGAAGTCTCTGTGTGAATGGACACAAAAGCTCGTCCATTATACTAATGTGGCAATTTTCAGCCATAATCTTATGGTTTTAGCAAGCATTACCGTGCAGAGGTCACTGATCTTTATTCTGTTGTACGAGAGAATGACGGAGTGCTTCTCTCGGCGTTTTAAACCTTCATACAGTGACCTCACAACTCCGCATATAAGCATTACAAGTATTACGCATATTATTTAACAGTGTATGAATATATATTATTTACAAATCTGCCTATATACCCCTGCTAGGTGTGAAATGCTATGTTTTAATTACTCAAGCAATGGCTTGTAACTAAATATTTTATAAGGCAGAGAGAGAGTGTTAACCTTGCCCCCACCTTTTTAAATATCTTCCGCTAACTGTCTTTGTAACTGTCTTTGTCTTTGTAAGTAGACACAAATCAAGGCCGCGTCTGTATTTTTTATCAGGAGTAGTCAAATCCTCCCTAATATTCCCACCGCCAGTCTTGACTAAATGAATAGAAGATTTGTAGCAGCTGTTAACCTTGTATATTCATACTTTTAGCGACTGTCTGGCTGGAACAATAGAAGCTGTGTATTAGCTTTAAAACTTTTTTTTTTTTTTTTTTTCTTCCTGGTAGCATTCCTGGACTGCTGTGTTTCCGCATTACACTTTGCTAACGATCCCTAAGGAACACAATTTTCCAATAAATTTAACTATGCCAGTAAAACTGACACTTATATTAGCCCTCAGCTGTCTCTCAGCATATTCTAGTGATTTATGTGTGTGTGTGAATGTAACAGTCGTGTATAATGTGTGTTTTCCCTACTCTGGACACCAACCTTTGAAACAACACACCAACATTTTCAAACACCAAGCACGGCCTCAGCTGGCTGTCTCTAACGCACAAAGAAACTCAGAAACAGCATAAACTCTGAACCAGGTCTCAGCGCTTACATATATGCTCCTAATAATCGCACTCATTTAAACGAAAGCGAATCCATACACAGCCGTGGTTATGTACGCTTCAAACATGCACTTTCATTCAAACAAAATTGCAACACACTGCCTTTTTTTTTTTTAAATGCACAGAGATCACCTACACGGCAAAGGAATATCTTTAGTAATACAGACAAACAAATAAACAAAAGTTAAAACGTACAGCTCAGCAAATAGTCAACCGCATTCATACTAGATAATCACAACACATGCTGCCGTGTCTTTAAGCATAAATCAGTCACAAGCACGGAGTCAACCGCATTCATACTAGATAATCAAAACACACGCTGCCGTGTCTTTAAGCATAAATCAGTCACAAGCACGGAGTCACCCGCATTCCTACTAGATAATCAAAACACACGCTGCCGTCTCTTTAAGCATAA
This sequence comes from Melanostigma gelatinosum, assembly GCF_949748355.1. NCBI lineage: Eukaryota > Metazoa > Chordata > Actinopteri > Perciformes > Zoarcidae > Melanostigma > Melanostigma gelatinosum. Next base: position 8,123,471 of record NC_136654.1, on the reverse strand, counting down.
ATCAGTCACAAACACGGAGATGTACAGCTCTTTTTACACACTCATCACATTCCATCAGCAAGCTTCTTTTTCTCTCAACCTCATCAAACAGACTGGAGCGCTACTGATCGTTCGATCACAACGCAAATGACAAACAGCTTTTTAGCAACCAAAAAACAGTCAGATTATAAAGGATTCTTTCCCTATTCCTGGACAGCTAATCCACTTTATCAAACTAAACAAACAGACACCTCTTGGACGCCTGCGCAAATGACAACTGCTTCTCAGCAAACAAACACAGTCAACACCAATTAAACCAAATTTAAAATGCGCACAATTCACAAATACGGTCTAGCATGTAAGTAATACTTTTACAAATGCAGTGAAACAATGAACACACATTAGAACATACACGGCTGTCTCTTTAAATATAAATCAGTCAGAAGCACGGCCTGCGGATGAGCTGATTCTTTTTCCTTTTGGACACACTTTCATCAGCAATGCATTTTAACCGCAATTTGTCTTTTTCCTCAATCTCAGCAAACCGACTGTGTACCGCTGATCTCTCGACCACGATACAAATGAAAAACAAATGCTTTTTCAGCAAACAATCAGTCAAATTATAATCAATTCTGTCCCTATCGTACACATATCAAAGAAAACAGCGCTATTTTAATGCATCACAATATCTGCTTTGGCTGGGCCGTGATCACGGCCCTTCCGCGTGGAAGTCCGCGGTGCTACCAACCACACCACCAACGCAATACATCAAACAACACAATTTAAACACCTTAAGTAACATAGGACTCTGCGGGTCCTTTTCTCTTAGTTACTTTATTACACAACGTCCATTATTAACGACACATCAATTAACGTAGATTTTGTGCTCTCGCCCAGAAACTCCGTCGAGGATTCTCTAAGCAGAGATATCATGGTTTTCCACTAAACGCCGCACACAAATCTAGATCCGGAGATTTGATGATCTCAATAAGGTAATTTTCTCTTGGTCCGCTATCAATGATACATCGGCTAACTTAAAACTTGTGCTCCCATGCAGAAACTTTATAAGAGTTACTCTAAGCAGAGTAAACTTGGTTTTTACACCACACGTAACACACTCGATGACTTGATACGAATATTTCACGGTCAATTCTCTCAATACAATTTACAGTTTATCAATGACATCAATGACATATACATATATCCCCGTCATGTTATGCAATTTCTTCGTAGCCCAAAACATCCCATAAGTACGTTAGAAATCACGCCTTTTGCAACATGAATTTGAGTGTTCAGCGTGGAGCGCGTGTCTGCGAGCAAATGCGTTACACGGCTCACAGCACCTCACATCGACGCTATCACAAGTGCGTAATTTCTCGCCTTTATTTGACGTTTTCTGATGGGCCCATTCATACATATTCACAGAACCCCCCAAATGGCTGTATAACAACTCTGTTGCTGTGTGTTTAATCTTTACAATTACTCTATTTCTAAGCAAATACTTACAGTTCGGACAGTCTGAGCACATTTTAGAATATTTCTATGAATACAATGTTGCAGAATTCAGTTAAATAGGTCTCTGCATACCTTGAGATGTGCACCGGTGCGTCTCAGACCCCCCGACTGCAATTTCGCTCCGATGGCAATTATCGGGTTCCCAGCCTCGAAGGGAGTGATGCGCCGTTATCTGGAATCAAAAGGAGAGGCCTGTTAACATTCTAACCTGAAGCTCTGTATCGTATCAGATCACGTCGGGGTCACCACTTTGTTGTGAAAAAATGTGCTGTAGCTGTTTTTCACACTTAGAGCAGGTTTAAGAATGAAACAGAAGCTCTCAGAGGCGTATAGTTTAAATCAAAAGCAATAGGTTTATTTATCGAACAAAGTTATTCAGCCAACACAATTAAACATGCATGGGCTCTAATGATTTCCCTCTCAGAGGTCCACCATAAGACACGCTTAAACACATCAGCATCATCCTTAATATATGGGGTCCGCCCCTTGCTACACATTGGCCAAAGTCAAAGATGCAGGCGTGGCACGTTTGTACGTTATGACACCTGGGTGGAGGCCGTGAATGTCCATTCACCTTTGGCCCCTCCCAATAGGCGTTGGTTTCCGTCAGTGTGAGTGAGAGTTTGAGGCGAGAGGACCTGGGAAAGAGTGTGTGGAGAAAGCCGGGCTCAGCTGGGCGTTGGCCCTCGCTTGAATCTCACTGTCTATTGTGTCTTCCTTATCTTCTCTAAAGATGGCTGCCTGTTCTTTTGTGACGCAGTTAAATAAGTAACCTCTCACCTGCTTCTCTCTGGCCTTGCTGTGTTGTGAGCACTGTATAAGTGGTTAATAGTGCTGCATAAGATAATGGTTATTAAAACTACAAATATACTAGTGATTAATTAAACTGTATATATAAGCTAGTTGCTGATTAAGCTGTATATAAGCTAGCTGTTGATTAAACTGTATATAAGCTAGTTGCTACTTAAAGCTGCATATAAACTAGCTGCTGATTAAGCTGTATATGAGCTAATTGCTGATTAAAACTGTATGTATGCTAATTTTATCAACAGGCTGCAGTTGTTGTTGGGGCTGTAGTTGTTGTTGGGGCAGATGTTGTTGTTGGGGCTGCAGTTGTTGTTGGGGCTGTAGTTGTTGTTGGGGCTGCAGTTGTTGTTGGGGCAGCTGTTGTTGTTGGGGCTGCAGTTGTTGTTGGGGCTGCAGTTGTTGTTGGGGCAGCTGTTGTTGTTGGGGCAGCAGTTGTTGTTGGGGCTGCAGTTGTTGTTGGGGCTGCAGTTGTTGTTGGGGCAGCAGTTGTTGTTGGGGCTGCAGTTGTTGTTGGGGCAGCAGTTGTTGTTGGGGCTGCAGTTGTTGTTGGGGCAGCAGTTGTTGTTGGGGCTGTAGTTGTTGTTGGGGCAGATGTTGTTGTTGGGGCTGCAGTTGTTGTTGGGGCTGTAGTTGTTGTTGGGGCTGCAGTTGTTGTTGGGGCAGCTGTTGTTGTTGGGGCTGCAGTTGTTGTTGGGGCTGCAGTTGTTGTTGGGGCAGCTGTTGTTGTTGGGGCAGCAGTTGTTGTTGGGGCTGCAGTTGTTGTTGGGGCTGCAGTTGTTGGTGGGGCAGCAGTTGTTGTTGGGGCTGCAGTTGTTGTTGGGGCAGCAGTTGTTGTTGGGGCTGCAGTTGTTGTTGGGGCAGCAGTTGTTGTTGGGGCAGCAGTTGTTGTTGGGGCAGCAGTTGTTGTTGGGGCTGCAGTTGTTGTTGGGGCAGCAGTTGTTGTTGGGGCTGCAGTTGTTGTTGGGGCTGTAGTTGTTGTTGGGGCAGCAGTTGTTGTTGGGGCTGCTGTTGTTGTTGGGGAAGCAGTTGTTGTTGGGGCTGCAGTTGTTGTTGGGGCAGCAGTTGTTGTTGGGGCTGCAGTTGTTGTTGGGGCAGCTGTTGTTGTTGGGGCTGCAGTTGTTGTTGGGGCAGCAGTTGTTGTTGGGGCAGCAGTTGTTGTTGGGGCTGCAGTCGTTGTTGGGGCAGCAGTCGTTGTTGGGGCAGCTGTTGTTGTTGGGGCAGCAGTTGTTGTTGGGGCAGCTGTTGTTGTTGGGGCTGCAGTTGTTGTTGGGGCAGCAGTTGTTGTTGGGGTAGCTGTTGTTGTTGGGGCAGCAGTTGTTGTTGGGGCTGCAGTTGTTGTTGGGGCAGCAGTTGTTGTTGGAGCTGCAGTTGTTGTTGGGGCAGCAGTTGTTGTTGGGGCAGCTGTTGTTGTTGGGGCTGCAGTTGTTGTTGGGGCAGCTGTTGTTGTTGGGGCTGCAGTTGTTGTTGGGGCTACAGTTGTTGTTGGGGCAGCAGTTGTTGTTGGGACAGCAGTTGTTGTTGGGGCAGCAGTTGTTGTTGGGGCTGCAGTTGTTGTTGGGGCTGTAGTTGTTGTTGGGGCAGATGTTGTTGTTGGGGCTGCAGTTGTTGTTGGGGCTGTAGTTGTTGTTGGGGCTGCAGTTGTTGTTGGGGCAGCTGTTGTTGTTGGGGCTGCAGTTGTTGTTGGGGCTGCAGTTGTTGTTGGGGCAGCAGTTGTTGTTGGGGCAGCAGTTGTTGTTGGGGCAGCTGTTGTTGTTGGGGCTGCAGTTGTTGTTGGGGCAGCAGTTGTTGTTGGGGAAGCAGTTGTTGTTGGGACTGCAGTTGTTGTTGGGGCAGCAGTTGTTGTTGGGGAAGCAGTTGTTGTTGGGACTGCAGTTGTTGTTGGGACTGCAGTTGTTGTTGGGGCAGCAGTTGTTGTTGGGGCTACAGTTGTTGTTGGGGCAGCAGTTGTTGTTGGGGCAGCAGTTGTTGTTGGGGCAGCAGTTGTTGTTGGGGCTGCAGTTGTTGTTGGGGCAGCAGTTGTTGTTGGGGCAGCTGTTGTTGTTGGGGAAGCAGTTGTTGTTGGGACTGCAGTTGTTGTTGGGGCAGCAGTTGTTGTTGGGGCAGCTGTTGTTGTTGGGGCTGCAGTTGTTGTTGGGGCAGCAGTTGTTGTTGGGGCAGCTGTTGTTGTTGGGGCTGCAGTTGTTGTTGGGGCAGCAGTTGTTGTTGGGGAAGCAGTTGTTGTTGGGACTGCAGTTGTTGTTGGGGCAGCAGTTGTTGTTGGGGAAGCAGTTGTTGTTGGGACTGCAGTTGTTGTTGGGACTGCAGTTGTTGTTGGGGCAGCAGTTGTTGTTGGGGCTACAGTTGTTGTTGGGGCAGCAGTTGTTGTTGGGGCAGCAGTTGTTGTTGGGGCAGCAGTTGTTGTTGGGGCAGCAGTTGTTGTTGGGGCTGCAGTTGTTGTTGGGGCAGCAGTTGTTGTTGGGGCAGCAGTTGTTGTTGGGGCTGCAGTTGTTGTTGGGGCAGCAGTTGTTGTTGGGGCAGCTGTTGTTGTTGGGGAAGCAGTTGTTGTTGGGACTGCAGTTGTTGTTGGGGCAGCAGTTGTTGTTGGGGCAGCTGTTGTTGTTGGGGCTGCAGTTGTTGTTGGGGCAGCAGTTGTTGTTGGGGCAGCTGTTGTTGTTGGGCTGCAGTTGTTGTTGGGGCAGCAGTTGTTGTTGGGGCTGCAGTTGTTGTTGGGGCAGCAGTTGTTGTTGGGGCAGCAGTTGTTGTTGGGGCAGCTGTTGTTGTTGGGGCTGAAGTTGTTGTTGGGGCAGCTGTTGTTGTTGGGGCTGCAGTTGTTGTTGGGGCTACAGTTGTTGTTGGGGCAGCAGTTGTTGTTGCAGTTGTTGTTGGGGCTGCAGTTGCTGTTGGGGCAGCAGTTGTTGTTGGGGCTGCAGTTGTTGTTGGGGCAGCAGGTGTTGTTGGGGCTGCAGTTGTTGTTGGGGCAGCAGTTGTTGTTGGGGCAGCTGTTGTTGTTGGGGCTGCAGTTGTTGTTGGGGCAGCTGTTGTTGTTGGGGCTGCAGTTGTTGTTGGGGCAGCAGTTGTTGTTGGGGCAGCAGTTGTTGTTGGGGCAGCTGTTGTTGTTGGGGCTGCAGTTGTTGTTGGGGCAGCAGTTGTTGTTGGGGCAGCAGTTGTTGTTGGGGCAGCAGTTGTTGTTGGGGCTGCAGTTGTTGTTGGGGCAGCAGTTGTTGTTGGGGCAGCTGTTGTTGTTGGGGCTGCAGTTGTTGTTGGGGCAGCTGTTGTTGTTGGGGCAGCGGTTGTTGTTGGGGCAGCAGTTGTTGTTGGGGCTGCAGTCGTTGTTGGGGCAGCAGTCGTTGTTGGGGCAGCTGTTGTTGTTGGGGCAGCAGTTGTTGTTGGGGCTGCAGTTGTTGTTGGGGCAGCAGTTGTTGTTGGGGCAGCAGTTGTTGTTGGGGCAGCAGTTGTTGTTGGGGCAGCAGTTGTTGTTGGGGCAGCAGTTGTTGTTGGGGCAGCAGTTGTTGTTGGGGCAGCAGTTGTTGTTGGGGCTGCAGTCGTTGTTGGGGCAGCAGTCGTTGTTGGGGCAGCTGTTGTTGTTGGGGCAGCAGTTGTTGTTGGGGCTGTAGTTGTTGTTGGGGCTGCAATTGTTGTTGGGGCAGCAGTTGTTGTTGGGGCAGCAGTTGTTGTTGGGGCAGCTGTTGTTGTTGGGGCTGCAGTTGTTGTTGGGGCAGCTGTTGTTGTTGGGGCTGCAGTTGTTGTTGGGGCTGCAGTTGTTGTTGGGGCAGCAGTTGTTGTTGGGGCAGCAGTTGTTGTTGGGGCTGCAGTCGTTGTTGGGGCAGCAGTTATTGTTGCTGGGGCTGCAGTTGTTGTTGGGGCAGCCGTTGTTGTTGGGGCAGCTGTTGTTGTTGGGGCAGCTGTTGTTGTTGGGGCAGCAGTTGTTGTTGGGGCAGCAGTTGTTGTTGGGGCTGCAGTTGTTGTTGGGGCTGCAGTTGTTGTTGGGGCAGCAGTTGTTGTTGGGGCTGCAGTTGTTGTTGGGGCAGCAGTTGTTGTTGGGGCAGCTGTTGTTGTTGGGGCAGCAGTTGTTGTTGGGGCTGCAGTTGTTGTTGCTGCAGCTGTTGTTGTTGGGGCTGCAGTTGTTGTTGGGGCAGCTGTTGTTGTTGGGGCTGCAGTTGTTGTTGGGGCTGCAGTTGTTGTTGGGGCAGCAGTTGTTGTTGGGGCAGCAGTTGTTGTTGGGGCAGCAGTTGTTGTTGGGGCTGCAGTTGTTGTTGGGGCAGCAGTTGTTGTTGGGGCTGCAGTTGTTGTTGGGGCAGCAGTTGTTGTTGGGGCTGCAGTTGTTGTTGGGGCAGCAGTTGTTGTTGGGGCAGCTGTTGTTGTTGGGGCAGCAGTTGTTGTTGGGGCTGCAGTTGTTGTTGCTGCAGCTGTTGTTGTTGGGGCTGCAGTTGTTGTTGGGGCAGCTGTTGTTGTTGGGGTAGCAGTTGTTGTTGGGGCAGCTGTTGTTGTTGGGGCAGCAGTTGTTGTTGGGGCAGCAGTTGTTGTTGGGGCTGCAGTTGTTGTTGGGGCAGCAGTTGTTGTTGGGGCAGCTGTTGTTGTTGGGGCTGCAGTTGTTGTTGGGGCAGCAGTTGTTGTTGGGGCTGCAGTTGTTGTTGGGGCAGCAGTTGTTGTTGGGGCAGCTGTTGTTGTTGGGGCTGCAGTTGTTGTTGGGGCAGCTGTTGTTGTTGGGGCTGCAGTTGTTGTTGGGGCTACAGTTGTTGTTGGGGCTGTAGTTGTTGTTGGGGCAGATGTTGTTGTTGGGGCTGCAGTTGTTGTTGGGGCTGTAGTTGTTGTTGGGGCTGCAGTTGTTGTTGGGGCAGCTGTTGTTGTTGGGGCTGCAGATGTTGTTGGGGCTGCAGTTGTTGTTGGGGCAGCTGTTGTTGTTGGGGCAGCAGTTGTTGTTGGGGCTGCAGTTGTTGTTGGGGCTGCAGTTGTTGTTGGGGCAGCAGTTGTTGTTGGGGCTGCAGTTGTTGTTGGGGCAGCAGTTGTTGTTGGCGAAGCAGTTGTTGTTGGGGCTGCAGTTGTTGTTGGGGCAGCAGTTGTTGTTGGGGAAGCAGTTGTTGTTGGGGCTGCAGTTGTTGTTGGGGCAGCAGTTGTTGTTGGGGCTGCAGTTGTTGTTGGGGCTGCAGTCGTTGTTGGGGCAGCAGTTGTTGTTGGGGCAGCTGTTGTTGTTGGGGCAGCAGTTGTTGTTGGGGCTGTAGTTGTTGTTGGGGCTGCAGTTGTTGTTGGGGCAGCTGTTGTTGTTGGGGCTGCAGTTGTTGTTGGGGAAGATGTTGTTGTTGGGGCTGCAGTTGTTGTTGGGGCAGCAGTTGTTGTTGGGGCAGCTGTTGTTGTTGGGGCTGCAGTTGTTGTTGGGGCTACAGTTGTTGTTGGGGCAGCAGTTGTTGTTGGGGCAGCAGTTGTTGTTGGGGCAGCAGTTGTTGTTGGGGCAGCAGTTGTTGTTGGGGCTGCAGTTGTTGTTGGGGCAGCAGTTGTTGTTGGGGCAGCAGTTGTTGTTGGGGCTGCAGTTGTTGTTGGGGCAGCAGTTGTTGTTGGGGCAGCTGTTGTTGTTGGGGAAGCAGTTGTTGTTGGGACTGCAGTTGTTGTTGGGGCAGCAGTTGTTGTTGGGGCAGCTGTTGTTGTTGGGGCTGCAGTTGTTGTTGGGGCAGCAGTTGTTGTTGGGGCAGCTGTTGTTGTTGGGCTGCAGTTGTTGTTGGGGCAGCAGTTGTTGTTGGGGCTGCAGTTGTTGTTGGGGCAGCAGTTGTTGTTGGGGCAGCAGTTGTTGTTGGGGCAGCTGTTGTTGTTGGGGCTGAAGTTGTTGTTGGGGCAGCTGTTGTTGTTGGGGCTGCAGTTGTTGTTGGGGCTACAGTTGTTGTTGGGGCAGCAGTTGTTGTTGCAGTTGTTGTTGGGGCTGCAGTTGCTGTTGGGGCAGCAGTTGTTGTTGGGGCTGCAGTTGTTGTTGGGGCAGCAGGTGTTGTTGGGGCTGCAGTTGTTGTTGGGGCAGCAGTTGTTGTTGGGGCAGCTGTTGTTGTTGGGGCTGCAGTTGTTGTTGGGGCAGCTGTTGTTGTTGGGGCTGCAGTTGTTGTTGGGGCAGCAGTTGTTGTTGGGGCAGCAGTTGTTGTTGGGGCAGCTGTTGTTGTTGGGGCTGCAGTTGTTGTTGGGGCAGCAGTTGTTGTTGGGGCAGCAGTTGTTGTTGGGGCAGCAGTTGTTGTTGGGGCTGCAGTTGTTGTTGGGGCAGCAGTTGTTGTTGGGGCAGCTGTTGTTGTTGGGGCTGCAGTTGTTGTTGGGGCAGCTGTTGTTGTTGGGGCAGCGGTTGTTGTTGGGGCAGCAGTTGTTGTTGGGGCTGCAGTCGTTGTTGGGGCAGCAGTCGTTGTTGGGGCAGCTGTTGTTGTTGGGGCAGCAGTTGTTGTTGGGGCTGCAGTTGTTGTTGGGGCAGCAGTTGTTGTTGGGGCAGCAGTTGTTGTTGGGGCAGCAGTTGTTGTTGGGGCAGCAGTTGTTGTTGGGGCAGCAGTTGTTGTTGGGGCAGCAGTTGTTGTTGGGGCAGCAGTTGTTGTTGGGGCTGCAGTCGTTGTTGGGGCAGCAGTCGTTGTTGGGGCAGCTGTTGTTGTTGGGGCAGCAGTTGTTGTTGGGGCTGTAGTTGTTGTTGGGGCTGCAATTGTTGTTGGGGCAGCAGTTGTTGTTGGTGCTGCAGTCGTTGTTGGGGCAGCAGTTGTTGTTGCTGGGGCTGCAGTTGTTGTTGGGGCAGCCGTTGTTGTTGGGGCAGCTGTTGTTGTTGGGGCAGCTGTTGTTGTTGGGGCAGCAGTTGTTGTTGGGGCAGCAGTTGTTGTTGGGGCTGCAGTTGTTGTTGGGGCTGCAGTTGTTGTTGGGGCAGCAGTTGTTGTTGGGGCTGCAGTTGTTGTTGGGGCAGCAGTTGTTGTTGGGGCAGCTGTTGTTGTTGGGGCAGCAGTTGTTGTTGGGGATGCAGTTGTTGTTGCTGCAGCTGTTGTTGTTGGGGCTGCAGTTGTTGTTGGGGCAGCTGTTGTTGTTGGGGCTGCAGTTGTTGTTGGGGCTGCAGTTGTTGTTGGGGCAGCAGTTGTTGTTGGGGCAGCAGTTGTTGTTGGGGCAGCAGTTGTTGTTGGGGCTGCAGTTGTTGTTGGGGCAGCAGTTGTTGTTGGGGCTGCAGTTGTTGTTGGGGCAGCAGTTGTTGTTGGGGCTGCAGTTGTTGTTGGGGCAGCAGTTGTTGTTGGGGCAGCTGTTGTTGTTGGGGCAGCAGTTGTTGTTGGGGCTGCAGTTGTTGTTGCTGCAGCTGTTGTTGTTGGGGCTGCAGTTGTTGTTGGGGCAGCTGTTGTTGTTGGGGCAGCAGTTGTTGTTGGGGCAGCTGTTGTTGTTGGGGCAGCAGTTGTTGTTGGGGCAGCAGTTGTTGTTGGGGCTGCAGTTGTTGTTGGGGCTGCAGTTGTTGTTGGGGCAGCAGTTGTTGTTGGGGCAGCTGTTGTTGTTGGGGCTGCAGTTGTTGTTGGGGCAGCTGTTGTTGTTGGGGCTGCAGTTGTTGTTGGGGCTACAGTTGTTGTTGGGGCTGTAGTTGTTGTTGGGGCAGATGTTGTTGTTGGGGCTGCAGTTGTTGTTGGGGCTGTAGTTGTTGTTGGGGCTGCAGTTGTTGTTGGGGCTGCAGTTGTTGGGGCAGCAGTTGTTGTTGGGGCTGCAGTTGTTGTTGGGGCTGCAGTTGTTGTTGGGGCAGCAGTTGTTGTTGGGGCTGCAGTTGTTGTTGGGGCAGCAGTTGTTGTTGGGGCAGCAGTTGTTGTTGGGGCTGCAGTTGTTGTTGGGGCAGCTGTTGTTGTTGGGGCTGCAGTTGTTGTTGGGGCAGCTGTTGTTGTTGGGGCAGCAGTTGTTGTTGGGGCAGCAGTTGTTGCTGGTGCTGCAGTCGTTGTTGGGGCAGCAGTTGTTGTTGCTGGGGCTGCAGTTGTTGTTGGGGCAGCCGTTGTTGTTGGGGCAGCTGTTGTTGTTGGGGCAGCTGTTGTTGTTGGGGCAGCAGTTGTTGTTGGGGCTGCAGTTGTTGTTGGGGCTGCAGTTGTTGTTGGGGCAGCAGTTGTTGTTGGGGCTGCAGTTGTTGTTGGGGCAGCAGTTGTTGTTGGGGCAGCAGTTGTTGTTGGGGCTGCAGTTGTTGTTGGGGCAGCAGTTGTTGTTGGGGAAGCAGTTGTTGTTGGGGCTGCAGTTGTTGTTGGGGCAGCAGTTGTTGTTGGGGCTGCAGTCGTTGTTGGGGCAGCAGTTGTTGTTGGGGCAGCTGTTGTTGTTGGGGCAGCTGTTGTTGTTGGGGCAGCAGTTGTTGTTGGGGCTGCAGTTGTTGTTGGGGCAGCAGTTGTTGTTGGGGCAGCAGTTGTTGTTGGGGCTGCAGTTGTTGTTGGGGCAGCAGTTGTTGTTGGGGAAGCAGTTGTTGTTGGGGCTGCAGTTGTTGTTGGGGCTGCAGTTGTTGTTGGGGCTGCAGTCGTTGTTGGGGCAGCTGTTGTTGTTGGGGCTGCAGTTGTTGTTGGGGCAGCAGTTGTTGTTGGGGCTGCAGTTGTTGTTGGGGCAGCAGTTGTTGTTGGGGCTGCAGTTGTTGTTGGGGCAGCAGTTGTTGTTGGGGCAGCTGTTGTTGTTGGGGCAGCAGTTGTTGTTGGGGCTGCAGTTGTTGTTGCTGCAGCTGTTGTTGTTGGGGCAGCAGTTGTTGTTGGGGCAGCTGTTGTTGTTGGGGCAGCAGTTGTTGTTGGGGCTGCAGTTGTTGTTGGGGCAGCAGTTGTTGTTGGGGGAGCTGTTGTTGTTGGGGCTGCAGTTGTTGTTGGGGCTGCAGTTGTTGTTGGGTGAGCTGTTGTTGTTGGGGCTGCAGTTGTTGTTGGGGCTGCAGTTGTTGTTGGGGCAGCAGTTGTTGTTGGGGCAGCAGTTGTTGTTGGGGCAGCTGTTGTTGTTGGGGCTGCAGTTGTTGTTGGGGCAGCAGTTGTTGTTGGGGCTGCAGTTGTTGTTGGGGCAGCAGTTGTTGTTGGGGAAGCAGTTGTTGTTGGGGCTGCAGTTGTTGTTGGGGCTGCAGTTGTTGTTGGGGCTGCAGTCGTTGTTGGGGCAGCTGTTGTTGTTGGGGCTGCAGTTGTTGTTGGGGCAGCAGTTGTTGTTGGGGCTGCAGTTGTTGTTGGGGCAGCAGTTGTTGTTGGGGCTGCAGTTGTTGTTGGGGCAGCAGTTGTTGTTGGGGCAGCTGTTGTTGTTGGGGCAGCAGTTGTTGTTGGGGCTGCAGTTGTTGTTGGGGCAGCTGTTGTTGTTGGGGCAGCAGTTGTTGTTGGGGCTGCAGTTGTTGTTGGGGCTGTTGTTGTTGTTGGGGCTGCAGTTGTTGTTGGGGCAGCTGTTGTTGTTGGGGCTGCAGTTGTTGTTGGGGCTGCAGTTGTTGGGGCAGCTGTTGTTGTTGGGGCAGCAGTTGTTCTTGGAGCTGCAGTTGTTGTTGGGGCTGCAGTTGTTGTTGGGGCAGCAGTTGTTGGGGCTGCAGTTGTTGTTGGGGCAGCAGTTGTTGTTGGGGCAGCAGTTGTTGTTGGGGCTGCAGTTGTTGTTGGGGCTGCAGTTGTTGTTGGGGCAGCAGTTGTTGTTGGGGCAGCAGTTGTTGTTGGGGCAGCAGTTGTTGTTGGGGCTGCAGTCGTTGTTGGGGCAGCAGTTGTTGTTGGGGCAGCTGTTGTTGTTGGGGCAGCAGTTGTTGTTGGGGCAGCAGTTGTTGTTGGGGCAGCAGTTGTTGTTGGGGCTGCAGTTGTTGTTGGGGCAGCAGTTGTTGTTGGGGCAGCTGTTGTTGTTGGGGCAGCAGTTGTTGTTGGGGCTGCAGTTGTTGTTGCTGCAGCTGTTGTTGTTGGGGCTGCAGTTGTTGTTGGGGCAGCTGTTGTTGTTGGGGCAGCAGTTGTTGTTGGGGCAGCTGTTGTTGTTGGGGCAGCAGTTGTTGTTGGGGCAGCAGTTGTTGTTGGGGCTGCAGTTGTTGTTGGGGCTGCAGTTGTTGTTGGGGCAGCAGTTGTTGTTGGGGCAGCTGTTGTTGTTGGGGCTGCAGTTGTTGTTGGGGCAGCTGTTGTTGTTGGGGCTGCAGTTGTTGTTGGGGCTACAGTTGTTGTTGGGGCTGTAGTTGTTGTTGGGGCAGATGTTGTTGTTGGGGCTGCAGTTGTTGTTGGGGCTGTAGTTGTTGTTGGGGCTGCAGTTGTTGTTGGGGCTGCAGTTGTTGGGGCAGCAGTTGTTGTTGGGGCTGCAGTTGTTGTTGGGGCTGCAGTTGTTGTTGGGGCAGCAGTTGTTGTTGGGGCTGCAGTTGTTGTTGGGGCAGCAGTTGTTGTTGGGGCAGCAGTTGTTGTTGGGGCTGCAGTTGTTGTTGGGGCAGCTGTTGTTGTTGGGGCTGCAGTTGTTGTTGGGGCAACAGTTGTTGTTGGGGCAGCTGTTGTTGTTGGGGCAGCAGTTGTTGTTGGGGCAGCAGTTGTTGCTGGTGCTGCAGTCGTTGTTGGGGCAGCAGTTGTTGTTGCTGGGGCTGCAGTTGTTGTTGGGGCAGCCGTTGTTGTTGGGGCAGCTGTTGTTGTTGGGGCAGCTGTTGTTGTTGGGGCAGCAGTTGTTGTTGGGGCTGCAGTTGTTGTTGGGGCTGCAGTTGTTGTTGGGGCAGCAGTTGTTGTTGGGGCTGCAGTTGTTGTTGGGGCAGCAGTTGTTGTTGGGGCAGCAGTTGTTGTTGGGGCTGCAGTTGTTGTTGGGGCAGCAGTTGTTGTTGGGGAAGCAGTTGTTGTTGGGGCTGCAGTTGTTGTTGGGGCAGCAGTTGTTGTTGGGGCTGCAGTTGTTGTTGGGGCTGCAGTCGTTGTTGGGGCAGCAGTTGTTGTTGGGGCAGCTGTTGTTGTTGGGGCAGCTGTTGTTGTTGGGGCAGCAGTTGTTGTTGGGGCTGCAGTTGTTGTTGGGGCAGCAGTTGTTGTTGGGGCAGCAGTTGTTGTTGGGGCTGCAGTTGTTGTTGGGGCAGCAGTTGTTGTTGGGGAAGCAGTTGTTGTTGGGGCTGCAGTTGTTGTTGGGGCTGCAGTTGTTGTTGGGGCTGCAGTCGTTGTTGGGGCAGCTGTTGTTGTTGGGGCTGCAGTTGTTGTTGGGGCAGCAGTTGTTGTTGGGGCTGCAGTTGTTGTTGGGGCAGCAGTTGTTGTTGGGGCTGCAGTTGTTGTTGGGGCAGCAGTTGTTGTTGGGGCAGCTGTTGTTGTTGGGGCAGCAGTTGTTGTTGGGGCTGCAGTTGTTGTTGCTGCAGCTGTTGTTGTTGGGGCAGCAGTTGTTGTTGGGGCAGCTGTTGTTGTTGGGGCAGCAGTTGTTGTTGGGGCTGCAGTTGTTGTTGGGGCAGCAGTTGTTGTTGGGGGAGCTGTTGTTGTTGGGGCTGCAGTTGTTGTTGGGGCTGCAGTTGTTGTTGGGTGAGCTGTTGTTGTTGGGGCTGCAGTTGTTGTTGGGGCTGCAGTTGTTGTTGGGGCAGCAGTTGTTGTTGGGGCAGCAGTTGTTGTTGGGGCAGCTGTTGTTGTTGGGGCTGCAGTTGTTGTTGGGGCAGCAGTTGTTGTTGGGGCTGCAGTTGTTGTTGGGGCAGCAGTTGTTGTTGGGGCAGCAGTTGTTGTTGGGGCAGCAGTTGTTGTTGGGGCTGCAGTCGTTGTTGGGGCAGCAGTTGTTGTTGGGGCAGCTGTTGTTGTTGGGGCAGCAGTTGTTGTTGGGGCTGTAGTTGTTGTTGGGGCTGCAGTTGTTGTTGGGGCAGCTGTTGTTGTTGGGGCTGCAGTTGTTGTTGGGGCAGCTGTTGTTGTTGGGGCTGCAGTTGTTGTTGCTGCAGCTGTTGTTGTTGGGGCTGCTGTTGTTGTTGGGGCAGCAGTTGTTGTTGGGGCAGCAGTTGTTGTTGGGGCAGCAGTTGTTGTTGGGGCAGCTGTTGTTGTTGGGGCAGCAGTTGTTGTTGGGGATGCAGTTGTTGTTGGGGCTGTTGTTGTTGTTGGGGCTGCAGTTGTTGTTGGGGCAGCTGTTGTTGTTGGGGCTGCAGTTGTTGTTGGGGCTGCAGTTGTTGTTGGGGCTGTAGTTGTTGTTGGGGCTGCAGTTGTTGTTGGGGCAGCTGTTGTTGTTGGGGCAGCAGTTGTTGTTGGGGCTGCAGTTGTTGTTGGGGCAGCAGTTGTTGTTGGGGCTGCAGTTGTTGTTGGGGCAGCAGTTGTTGTTGGGGCAGCAGTTGTTGTTGGGGCTGCAGTTGTTGTTGGGGCAGCAGTTGTTGTTGGGGAAGCAGTTGTTGTTGGGGCTGCAGTTGTTGTTGGGGCTGCAGTTGTTGTTGGGGCTGCAGTCGTTGTTGGGGCAGCTGTTGTTGTTGGGGCTGCAGTTGTTGTTGGGGCAGCAGTTGTTGTTGGGGCTGCAGTTGTTGTTGGGGCAGCAGTTGTTGTTGGGGCTGCAGTTGTTGTTGGGGCAGCAGTTGTTGTTGGGGCAGCTGTTGTTGTTGGGGCAGCAGTTGTTGTTGGGGCTGCAGTTGTTGTTGGGGCAGCTGTTGTTGTTGGGGCAGCAGTTGTTGTTGGGGCTGCAGTTGTTGTTGGGGCTGTTGTTGTTGTTGGGGCTGCAGTTGTTGTTGGGGCAGCTGTTGTTGTTGGGGCTGCAGTTGTTGTTGGGGCTGCAGTTGTTGGGGCAGCTGTTGTTGTTGGGGCAGCAGTTGTTCTTGGAGCTGCAGTTGTTGTTGGGGCTGCAGTTGTTGTTGGGGCAGCAGTTGTTGTTGGGGCTGCAGTTGTTGTTGGGGCAGCAGTTGTTGTTGGGGCAGCAGTTGTTGTTGGGGCTGCAGTTGTTGTTGGGGCTGCAGTTGTTGTTGGGGCAGCAGTTGTTGTTGGGGCAGCAGTTGTTGTTGGGGCAGCAGTTGTTGTTGGGGCTGCAGTCGTTGTTGGGGCAGCAGTTGTTGTTGGGGCAGCTGTTGTTGTTGGGGCAGCAGTTGTTGTTGGGGCAGCAGTTGTTGTTGGGGCAGCAGTTGTTGTTGGGGCAGCAGTTGTTGTTGGGGCTGCAGTTGTTGTTGGGGCAGCAGTTGTTGTTGGGGCAGCTGTTGTTGTTGGGGCTGCAGTTGTTGTTGGGGCAGCTGTTGTTGTTGGGGCTGCAGTTGTTGTTGGGGCTACAGTTGTTGTTGGGGCTGTAGTTGTTGTTGGGGCAGATGTTGTTGTTGGGGCTGCAGTTGTTGTTGGGGCTGTAGTTGTTGTTGGGGCTGCAGTTGTTGTTGGGGCTGCAGTTGTTGGGGCAGCAGTTGTTGTTGGGGCTGCAGTTGTTGTTGGGGCTGCAGTTGTTGTTGGGGCAGCAGTTGTTGTTGGGGCTGCAGTTGTTGTTGGGGCAGCAGTTGTTGTTGGGGCAGCAGTTGTTGTTGGGGCTGCAGTTGTTGTTGGGGCAGCTGTTGTTGTTGGGGCTGCAGTTGTTGTTGGGGCAACAGTTGTTGTTGGGGCAGCTGTTGTTGTTGGGGCAGCAGTTGTTGTTGGGGCAGCAGTTGTTGCTGGTGCTGCAGTCGTTGTTGGGGCAGCAGTTGTTGTTGCTGGGGCTGCAGTTGTTGTTGGGGCAGCCGTTGTTGTTGGGGCAGCTGTTGTTGTTGGGGCAGCTGTTGTTGTTGGGGCAGCAGTTGTTGTTGGGGCTGCAGTTGTTGTTGGGGCTGCAGTTGTTGTTGGGGCAGCAGTTGTTGTTGGGGCTGCAGTTGTTGTTGGGGCAGCAGTTGTTGTTGGGGCAGCAGTTGTTGTTGGGGCTGCAGTTGTTGTTGGGGCAGCAGTTGTTGTTGGGGAAGCAGTTGTTGTTGGGGCTGCAGTTGTTGTTGGGGCAGCAGTTGTTGTTGGGGCTGCAGTTGTTGTTGGGGCTGCAGTCGTTGTTGGGGCAGCAGTTGTTGTTGGGGCAGCTGTTGTTGTTGGGGCAGCTGTTGTTGTTGGGGCAGCAGTTGTTGTTGGGGCTGCAGTTGTTGTTGGGGCAGCAGTTGTTGTTGGGGCAGCAGTTGTTGTTGGGGCTGCAGTTGTTGTTGGGGCAGCAGTTGTTGTTGGGGAAGCAGTTGTTGTTGGGGCTGCAGTTGTTGTTGGGGCTGCAGTTGTTGTTGGGGCTGCAGTCGTTGTTGGGGCAGCTGTTGTTGTTGGGGCTGCAGTTGTTGTTGGGGCAGCAGTTGTTGTTGGGGCTGCAGTTGTTGTTGGGGCAGCAGTTGTTGTTGGGGCTGCAGTTGTTGTTGGGGCAGCAGTTGTTGTTGGGGCAGCTGTTGTTGTTGGGGCAGCAGTTGTTGTTGGGGCTGCAGTTGTTGTTGCTGCAGCTGTTGTTGTTGGGGCAGCAGTTGTTGTTGGGGCAGCTGTTGTTGTTGGGGCAGCAGTTGTTGTTGGGGCTGCAGTTGTTGTTGGGGCAGCAGTTGTTGTTGGGGGAGCTGTTGTTGTTGGGGCTGCAGTTGTTGTTGGGGCTGCAGTTGTTGTTGGGTGAGCTGTTGTTGTTGGGGCTGCAGTTGTTGTTGGGGCTGCAGTTGTTGTTGGGGCAGCAGTTGTTGTTGGGGCAGCAGTTGTTGTTGGGGCAGCTGTTGTTGTTGGGGCTGCAGTTGTTGTTGGGGCAGCAGTTGTTGTTGGGGCTGCAGTTGTTGTTGGGGCAGCAGTTGTTGTTGGGGCAGCAGTTGTTGTTGGGGCAGCAGTTGTTGTTGGGGCTGCAGTCGTTGTTGGGGCAGCAGTTGTTGTTGGGGCAGCTGTTGTTGTTGGGGCAGCAGTTGTTGTTGGGGCTGTAGTTGTTGTTGGGGCTGCAGTTGTTGTTGGGGCAGCTGTTGTTGTTGGGGCTGCAGTTGTTGTTGGGGCAGCTGTTGTTGTTGGGGCTGCAGTTGTTGTTGCTGCAGCTGTTGTTGTTGGGGCTGCTGTTGTTGTTGGGGCAGCAGTTGTTGTTGGGGCAGCAGTTGTTGTTGGGGCAGCAGTTGTTGTTGGGGCAGCTGTTGTTGTTGGGGCAGCAGTTGTTGTTGGGGATGCAGTTGTTGTTGGGGCTGTTGTTGTTGTTGGGGCTGCAGTTGTTGTTGGGGCAGCTGTTGTTGTTGGGGCTGCAGTTGTTGTTGGGGCTGCAGTTGTTGTTGGGGCTGTAGTTGTTGTTGGGGCTGCAGTTGTTGTTGGGGCAGCTGTTGTTGTTGGGGCAGCAGTTGTTGTTGGGGCTGCAGTTGTTGTTGGGGCAGCAGTTGTTGTTGGGGCTGCAGTTGTTGTTGGGGCAGCAGTTGTTGTTGGGGCAGCAGTTGTTGTTGGGGCTGCAGTTGTTGTTGGGGCAGCAGTTGTTGTTGGGGAAGCAGTTGTTGTTGGGGCTGCAGTTGTTGTTGGGGCTGCAGTTGTTGTTGGGGCTGCAGTCGTTGTTGGGGCAGCTGTTGTTGTTGGGGCTGCAGTTGTTGTTGGGGCAGCAGTTGTTGTTGGGGCTGCAGTTGTTGTTGGGGCAGCAGTTGTTGTTGGGGCTGCAGTTGTTGTTGGGGCAGCAGTTGTTGTTGGGGCAGCTGTTGTTGTTGGGGCAGCAGTTGTTGTTGGGGCTGCAGTTGTTGTTGGGGCAGCTGTTGTTGTTGGGGCAGCAGTTGTTGTTGGGGCTGCAGTTGTTGTTGGGGCTGTTGTTGTTGTTGGGGCTGCAGTTGTTGTTGGGGCAGCTGTTGTTGTTGGGGCTGCAGTTGTTGTTGGGGCTGCAGTTGTTGGGGCAGCTGTTGTTGTTGGGGCAGCAGTTGTTCTTGGAGCTGCAGTTGTTGTTGGGGCTGCAGTTGTTGTTGGGGCAGCAGTTGTTGTTGGGGCTGCAGTTGTTGTTGGGGCAGCAGTTGTTGTTGGGGCAGCAGTTGTTGTTGGGGCTGCAGTTGTTGTTGGGGCTGCAGTTGTTGTTGGGGCAGCAGTTGTTGTTGGGGCAGCAGTTGTTGTTGGGGCAGCAGTTGTTGTTGGGGCTGCAGTCGTTGTTGGGGCAGCAGTTGTTGTTGGGGCAGCTGTTGTTGTTGGGGCAGCAGTTGTTGTTGGGGCAGCAGTTGTTGTTGGGGCAGCAGTTGTTGTTGGGGCTGCAGTTGTTGTTGGGGCAGCAGTTGTTGTTGGGGCTGCAGTTGTTGTTGGGGCAGCAGTTGTTGTTGGGGCTGCAGTTGTTGTTGGGGCAGCAGTTGTTGTTGGGGCAGCTGTTGTTGTTGGGGCAGCAGTTGTTGTTGGGGCTGCAGTTGTTGTTGCTGCAGCTGTTGTTGTTGGGGCTGCAGTTGTTGTTGGGGCAGCTGTTGTTGTTGGGGCAGCAGTTGTTGTTGGGGCAGCTGTTGTTGTTGGGGCAGCAGTTGTTGTTGGGGCAGCAGTTGTTGTTGGGGCTGCAGTTGTTGTTGGGGCTGCAGTTGTTGTTGGGGCAGCAGTTGTTGTTGGGGCAGCTGTTGTTGTTGGGGCTGCAGTTGTTGTTGGGGCAGCTGTTGTTGTTGGGGCTGCAGATGTTGTTGGGGCTGCAGTTGTTGTTGGGGCAGCTGTTGTTGTTGGGGCAGCAGTTGTTGTTGGGGCTGCAGTTGTTGTTGGGGCTGCAGTTGTTGTTGGGGCAGCAGTTGTTGTTGGGGCTGCAGTTGTTGTTGGGGCAGCAGTTGTTGTTGGCGAAGCAGTTGTTGTTGGGGCTGCAGTTGTTGTTGGGGCAGCAGTTGTTGTTGGGGAAGCAGTTGTTGTTGGGGCTGCAGTTGTTGTTGGGGCAGCAGTTGTTGTTGGGGCTGCAGTTGTTGTTGGGGCTGCAGTCGTTGTTGGGGCAGCAGTTGTTGTTGGGGCAGCTGTTGTTGTTGGGACAGCAGTTGTTGTTGGGGCTGTAGTTGTTGTTGGGGCTGCAGTTGTTGTTGGGGCAGCTGTTGTTGTTGGGGCTGCAGTTGTTGTTGGGGAAGATGTTGTTGTTGGGGCTGCAGTTGTTGTTGGGGCAGCAGTTGTTGTTGGGGCAGCTGTTGTTGTTGGGGCTGCAGTTGTTGTTGGGGCAGCAGTTGTTGTTGGGGCAGCAGTTGTTGTTGGGGCTGCAGTTGTTGTTGGGGCAGCAGTTGTTGTTGGGGCAGCAGTTGTTGTTGGGGCAGCAGTTGTTGTTGGGGCTGCAGTTGTTGTTGGGGCTACAGTTGTTGTTGGGGCTGTAGTTGTTGTTGGGGCAGCAGTTGTTGTTGGGGCTGCAGTTGTTGTTGGGGCAGCAGTTGTTGTTGGGGAAGCAGTTGTTGTTGGGGCTGCAGTTGTTGTTGGGGCAGCAGTTGTTGTTGGGGCTGCAGTTGTTGTTGGGGCAGCAGTTGTTGTTGGGGCAGCAGTTGTTGTTGGGGCTGCAGTTGTTGTTGGGGCAGCAGTTGTTGTTGGGGAAGCAGTTGTTGTTGGGGCTGCAGTTGTTGTTGGGGCAGCAGTTGTTGTTGGGGCTGCAGTTGTTGTTGGGGCTGCAGTCGTTGTTGGGGCTTCAGTTGTTGTTGGGGCAGCTGTTGTTGTTGGGGCTGCAGTTGTTGTTGGGGCAGCAGTTGTTGTTGGGGCAGCTGTTGTTGTTGGGGCAGCAGTTGTTGTTGGGGCAGCAGTTGTTGTTGGTGCTGCAGTCGTTGTTGGGGCAGCAGTTGTTGTTGCTGGGGCTGCAGTTGTTGTTGGGGCTACAGTTGTTGTTGGGGCTGTAGTTGTTGTTGGGGCAGATGTTGTTGTTGGGGCTGCAGTTGTTGTTGGGGCTGTAGTTGTTGTTGGGGCTGCAGTTGTTGTTGGGGCAGCTGTTGTTGTTGGGGCTGCAGATGTTGTTGGGGCTGCAGTTGTTGTTGGGGCAGCTGTTGTTGTTGGGGCAGCAGTTGTTGTTGGGGCTGCAGTTGTTGTTGGGGCTGCAGTTGTTGTTGGGGCAGCAGTTGTTGTTGGGGCAGCAGTTGTTGTTGGGGAAGCAGTTGTTGTTGGGGCAGCAGTTGTTGTTGGGGCAGCAGTTGTTGTTGGGGCTGCAGTTGTTGTTGGGGCTGCAGTTGTTGTTGGGGCAGCAGTTGTTGTTGGGGCAGCTGTTGTTGTTGGGGCTGCAGTTGTTGTTGGTGCTGCAGTCGTTGTTGGGGCAGCAGTTGTTGTTGCTGGGGCTGCAGTTGTTGTTGGGGCAGCCGTTGTTGTTGGGGCAGCTGTTGTTGTTGGGGCAGCTGTTGTTGTTGGGGCAGCAGTTGTTGTTGGGGCTGCAGTTGTTGTTGGGGCTGCAGTTGTTGTTGGGGCAGCTGTTGTTGTTGGGGCTGCAGTTGTTGTTGGGGCAGCAGTTGTTGTTGGGGCAGCAGTTGTTGTTGGGGCAGCAGTTGTTGTTGGGGCAGCAGTTGTTGTTGGGGCAGCTGTTGTTGTTGGGGCAGCAGTTGTTGTTGGGGCTGCAGTTGTTGTTGGGGCAGCAGTTGTTGTTGGGGAAGCAGTTGTTGTTGGGGCTGCAGTTGTTGTTGGGGCAGCAGTTGTTGTTGGGGCTGCAGTTGTTGTTGGGGCAGCAGTTGTTGTTGGGGCTGCAGTTGTTGTTGGGGCAGCAGTTGTTGTTGGGGCAGCAGTTGTTGTTGGGGCAGCAGTTGTTGTTGGGGCTGCAGTTGTTGTTGGGGCTGCAGTTGTTGTTGGGGGAGCTGTTGTTGTTGGGGCTGCAGTTGTTGTTGGGGCTGCAGTTGTTGTTGGGGCAGCAGTTGTTGTTGGGGCAGCTGTTGTTGTTGGGGCTGCAGTTGTTGTTGGGGCAGCAGTTGTTGTTGGGGCTGCAGTTGTTGTTGGGGCAGCAGTTGTTGTTGGGGCAGCAGTTGTTGTTGGGGCAGCAGTTGTTGTTGGGGCTGCAGTCGTTGTTGGGGCAGCAGTTGTTGTTGGGGCAGCTGTTGTTGTTGGGGCAGCAGTTGTTGTTGGGGCTGTAGTTGTTGTTGGGGCTGCAGTTGTTGTTGGGGCAGCTGTTGTTGTTGGGGCTGCAGTTGTTGTTGGGGCAGCTGTTGTTGTTGGGGCTGCAGTTGTTGTTGCTGCAGCTGTTGTTGTTGGGGCTGCTGTTGTTGTTGGGGCAGCAGTTGTTGTTGGGGCAGCAGTTGTTGTTGGGGCTGTAGTTGTTGTTGGGGCTTCAGTTGTTGTTGGGGCAGCTGTTGTTGTTGGGGCTGCAGTTGTTGTTGGGGAAGATGTTGTTGTTGGGGCTGCAGTTGTTGTTGGGGCTGTAGTTGTTGTTGGGGCTGCAGTTGTTGTTGGGGCAGCTGTTGTTGTTGGGGCTGCAGTTGTTGTTGGGGCTGCAGTTGTTGTTGGGGCAGCTGTTGTTGTTGGGGCAGCAGTTGTTGTTGAGGCTGCAGTTGTTGTTGGGGCTGCAGTTGTTGTTGGGGCAGCAGTTGTTGTTGGGGCTGCAGTTGTTGTTGGGGCAGCAGTTGTTGTTGGGGCAGCAGTTGTTGTTGGGGCTGCAGTTGTTGTTGGGGCAGCAGTTGTTGTTGGGGAAGCAGTTGTTGTTGGGGCTGCAGTTGTTGTTGGGGCTGCAGTTGTTGTTGGGGCTGCAGTCGTTGTTGGGGCAGCTGTTGTTGTTGGGGCTGCAGTTGTTGTTGGGGCAGCAGTTGTTGTTGGGGCTGCAGTTGTTGTTGGGGCAGCAGTTGTTGTTGGGGCTGCAGTTGTTGTTGGGGCAGCAGTTGTTGTTGGGGCAGCTGTTGTTGTTGGGGCAGCAGTTGTTGTTGGGGCTGCAGTTGTTGTTGCTGCAGCTGTTGTTGTTGGGGCAGCAGTTGTTGTTGGGGCAGCTGTTGTTGTTGGGGCAGCAGTTGTTGTTGGGGCTGCAGTTGTTGTTGGGGCAGCAGTTGTTGTTGGGGCTGCAGTTGTTGTTGGGGCAGCAGTTGTTGTTGGGGCTGCAGTTGTTGTTGGGGCAGCAGTTGTTGTTGGGGCAGCAGTTGTTGTTGGGGCTGCAGTTGTTGTTGGGGCTGCAGTTGTTGTTGGGGGAGCTGTTGTTGTTGGGGCTGCAGTTGTTGTTGGGGCTGCAGTTGTTGTTGGGGCAGCAGTTGTTGTTGGGGC
Organism: Melanostigma gelatinosum; assembly: GCF_949748355.1. Lineage (NCBI taxonomy): Eukaryota > Metazoa > Chordata > Actinopteri > Perciformes > Zoarcidae > Melanostigma > Melanostigma gelatinosum. The sequence goes on along the minus strand of NC_136654.1, from coordinate 8,101,353 downwards.
AGCTGTTGTTGTTGGGGCTGCAGTTGTTGTTGGGGCAGCAGTTGTTGTTGGGGCTGCAGTTGTTGTTGGGGCAGCAGTTGTTGTTGGGGCAGCAGTTGTTGTTGGGGCAGCAGTTGTTGTTGGGGCTGCAGTCGTTGTTGGGGCAGCAGTTGTTGTTGGGGCAGCTGTTGTTGTTGGGGCAGCAGTTGTTGTTGGGGCTGTAGTTGTTGTTGGGGCTGCAGTTGTTGTTGGGGCAGCTGTTGTTGTTGGGGCTGCAGTTGTTGTTGGGGCAGCTGTTGTTGTTGGGGCTGCAGTTGTTGTTGCTGCAGCTGTTGTTGTTGGGGCTGCTGTTGTTGTTGGGGCAGCAGTTGTTGTTGGGGCAGCAGTTGTTGTTGGGGCTGTAGTTGTTGTTGGGGCTTCAGTTGTTGTTGGGGCAGCTGTTGTTGTTGGGGCTGCAGTTGTTGTTGGGGCAACAGTTGTTGTTGGGGCAGCTGTTGTTGTTGGGGCAGCAGTTGTTGTTGGGGCAGCAGTTGTTGTTGGTGCTGCAGTCGTTGTTGGGGCAGCAGTTGTTGTTGCTGGGGCTGCAGTTGTTGTTGGGGCAGCCGTTGTTGTTGGGGCAGCTGTTGTTGTTGGGGCAGCTGTTGTTGTTGGGGCAGCAGTTGTTGTTGGGGCAGCAGTTGTTGTTGGGGCTGCAGTTGTTGTTGGGGCTGCAGTTGTTGTTGGGGCAGCAGTTGTTGTTGGGGCTGCAGTTGTTGTTGGGGCAGCAGTTGTTGTTGGGGCAGCTGTTGTTGTTGGGGCAGCAGTTGTTGTTGGGGCTGCAGTTGTTGTTGCTGCAGCTGTTGTTGTTGGGGCTGCAGTTGTTGTTGGGGCAGCAGTTGTTGTTGGGGCAGCAGTTGTTGTTGGGGCAGCTGTTGTTGTTGGGGCTGCAGTTGTTGTTGGGGCAGCAGTTGTTGTTGGGGCTGCAGTTGTTGTTGGGGCAGCAGTTGTTGTTGGGGCAGCAGTTGTTGTTGGGGCAGCAGTTGTTGTTGGGGCTGCAGTCGTTGTTGGGGCAGCAGTTGTTGTTGGGGCAGCTGTTGTTGTTGGGGCAGCAGTTGTTGTTGGGGCTGTAGTTGTTGTTGGGGCTGCAGTTGTTGTTGGGGCTGCAGTTGTTGTTGGGGCAGCAGTTGTTGTTGGGGCTGCAGTTGTTGTTGGGGCAGCAGTTGTTGTTGGGGCAGCTGTTGTTGTTGGGGCAGCAGTTGTTGTTGGGGCTGCAGTTGTTGTTGCTGCAGCTGTTGTTGTTGGGGCTGCAGTTGTTGTTGGGGCAGCTGTTGTTGTTGGGGCTGCAGTTGTTGTTGGGGCTGCAGTTGTTGTTGGGGCAGCAGTTGTTGTTGGGGCAGCAGTTGTTGTTGGGGCTGCAGTTGTTGTTGGGGCAGCAGTTGTTGTTGGGGCTGCAGTTGTTGTTGGGGCAGCAGTTGTTGTTGGGGCTGCAGTCGTTGTTGGGGCAGCAGTTGTTGTTGCTGGGGCTGCAGTTGTTGTTGGGGCAGCCGTTGTTGTTGGGGCAGCTGTTGTTGTTGGGGCAGCTGTTGTTGTTGGGGCAGCAGTTGTTGTTGGGGCTGCAGTTGTTGTTGGGGCTGCAGTTGTTGTTGGGGCAGCTGTTGTTGTTGGGGCTGCAGTTGTTGTTGGGGCAGCAGTTGTTGTTGGGGCAGCAGTTGTTGTTGGGGCAGCAGTTGTTGTTGGGGCAGCAGTTGTTGTTGGGGCAGCTGTTGTTGTTGGGGCAGCAGTTGTTGTTGGGGCTGCAGTTGTTGTTGGGGCAGCAGTTGTTGTTGGGGAAGCAGTTGTTGTTGGGGCTGCAGTTGTTGTTGGGGCAGCAGTTGTTGTTGGGGCTGCAGTTGTTGTTGGGGCAGCAGTTGTTGTTGGGGCTGCAGTTGTTGTTGGGGCAGCAGTTGTTGTTGGGGCAGCAGTTGTTGTTGGGGCAGCAGTTGTTGTTGGGGCTGCAGTTGTTGTTGGGGCTGCAGTTGTTGTTGGGGGAGCTGTTGTTGTTGGGGCTGCAGTTGTTGTTGGGGCTGCAGTTGTTGTTGGGGCAGCAGTTGTTGTTGGGGCAGCTGTTGTTGTTGGGGCTGCAGTTGTTGTTGGGGCAGCAGTTGTTGTTGGGGCTGCAGTTGTTGTTGGGGCAGCAGTTGTTGTTGGGGCAGCAGTTGTTGTTGGGGCAGCAGTTGTTGTTGGGGCTGCAGTCGTTGTTGGGGCAGCAGTTGTTGTTGGGGCAGCTGTTGTTGTTGGGGCAGCAGTTGTTGTTGGGGCTGTAGTTGTTGTTGGGGCTGCAGTTGTTGTTGGGGCAGCTGTTGTTGTTGGGGCTGCAGTTGTTGTTGGGGCAGCTGTTGTTGTTGGGGCTGCAGTTGTTGTTGCTGCAGCTGTTGTTGTTGGGGCTGCTGTTGTTGTTGGGGCAGCAGTTGTTGTTGGGGCAGCAGTTGTTGTTGGGGCTGTAGTTGTTGTTGGGGCTTCAGTTGTTGTTGGGGCAGCTGTTGTTGTTGGGGCTGCAGTTGTTGTTGGGGAAGATGTTGTTGTTGGGGCTGCAGTTGTTGTTGGGGCTGTAGTTGTTGTTGGGGCTGCAGTTGTTGTTGGGGCAGCTGTTGTTGTTGGGGCAGCAGTTGTTGTTGGGGCTGCAGTTGTTGTTGGGGAAGCAGTTGTTGGGGCTGCAGTTGTTGTTGGGGCAGCAGTTGTTGTTGGGGCTGCAGTTGTTGTTGGGGCAGCAGTTGTTGTTGGGGCTGCAGTTGTTGTTGGGGCAGCAGTTGTTGTTGGGGCTGCAGTTGTTGTTGGGGCAGCAGTTGTTGTTGGGGCAGCAGTTGTTGTTGGGGCTGCAGTTGTTGTTGGGGCTGCAGTTGTTGTTGGGGGAGCTGTTGTTGTTGGGGCTGCAGTTGTTGTTGGGGCTGCAGTTGTTGTTGGGGCAGCAGTTGTTGTTGGGGCAGCTGTTGTTGTTGGGGCTGCAGTTGTTGTTGGGGCAGCAGTTGTTGTTGGGGCTGCAGTTGTTGTTGGGGCAGCAGTTGTTGTTGGGGCAGCAGTTGTTGTTGGGGCAGCAGTTGTTGTTGGGGCTGCAGTCGTTGTTGGGGCAGCAGTTGTTGTTGGGGCAGCTGTTGTTGTTGGGGCAGCAGTTGTTGTTGGGGCTGTAGTTGTTGTTGGGGCTGCAGTTGTTGTTGGGGCAGCTGTTGTTGTTGGGGCTGCAGTTGTTGTTGGGGCAGCTGTTGTTGTTGGGGCTGCAGTTGTTGTTGCTGCAGCTGTTGTTGTTGGGGCTGCTGTTGTTGTTGGGGCAGCAGTTGTTGTTGGGGCAGCAGTTGTTGTTGGGGCTGTAGTTGTTGTTGGGGCTTCAGTTGTTGTTGGGGCAGCTGTTGTTGTTGGGGCTGCAGTTGTTGTTGGGGCAACAGTTGTTGTTGGGGCAGCTGTTGTTGTTGGGGCAGCAGTTGTTGTTGGGGCAGCAGTTGTTGTTGGTGCTGCAGTCGTTGTTGGGGCAGCAGTTGTTGTTGCTGGGGCTGCAGTTGTTGTTGGGGCAGCCGTTGTTGTTGGGGCAGCTGTTGTTGTTGGGGCAGCTGTTGTTGTTGGGGCAGCAGTTGTTGTTGGGGCAGCAGTTGTTGTTGGGGCTGCAGTTGTTGTTGGGGCTGCAGTTGTTGTTGGGGCAGCAGTTGTTGTTGGGGCTGCAGTTGTTGTTGGGGCAGCAGTTGTTGTTGGGGCAGCTGTTGTTGTTGGGGCAGCAGTTGTTGTTGGGGCTGCAGTTGTTGTTGCTGCAGCTGTTGTTGTTGGGGCTGCAGTTGTTGTTGGGGCAGCAGTTGTTGTTGGGGCAGCAGTTGTTGTTGGGGCAGCAGTTGTTGTTGGGGCTGCAGTTGTTGTTGGGGCAGCAGTTGTTGTTGGGGCTGCAGTTGTTGTTGGGGCTGCAGTTGTTGTTGGGGCAGCAGTTGTTGTTGGGGCAGCAGTTGTTGTTGGGGCTGCAGTTGTTGTTGGGGCAGCAGTTGTTGTTGGGGAAGCAGTTGTTGTTGGGGCTGCAGTTGTTGTTGGGGCTGCAGTTGTTGTTGGGGCTGCAGTCGTTGTTGGGGCAGCTGTTGTTGTTGGGGCTGCAGTTGTTGTTGGGGCAGCAGTTGTTGTTGGGGCTGCAGTTGTTGTTGGGGCAGCTGTTGTTGTTGGGGCAGCTGTTGTTGTTGGGGCAGCAGTTGTTGTTGGGGCTGTAGTTGTTGTTGGGGCTGCAGTTGTTGTTGGGACAGCTGTTGTTGTTGGGGCTGCAGTTGTTGTTGGGGCAGCAGTTGTTGTTGGGGCAGCTGTTGTTGTTGGGGCAGCAGTTGTTGTTGGGGCTGCAGTTGTTGTTGGGGCAGCTGTTGTTGTTGGGGCTGCAGTTGTTGTTGGGGCAGCAGTTGTTGTTGGGGCTGCAGTTGTTGTTGGGGCAGCTGTTGTTGTTGGGGCTGCAGTTGTTGTTGGGGCAGCAGTTGTTGTTGGGGCTGCAGTTGTTGTTGGGGCAGCAGTTGTTGTTGGGGCAGCAGTTGTTGTTGGGGCAGCAGTTGTTGTTGGGGCTGCAGTTGTTGTTGGGGCAGCAGTTGTTGTTGGGGCTGCAGTTGTTGTTGGGGCAGCAGTTGTTGTTGGGGCAGCAGTTGTTGTTGGGGCAGCTGTTGTTGTTGGGGCAGCAGTTGTTGTTGGGGCTGCAGTTGTTGTTGGGGCTGCAGTTGTTGTTGGGGCAGCAGTTGTTGTTGGGGCTGCAGTTGTTGTTGGGGCTGCAGTTGTTGTTGGGGCAGCAGTTGTTGTTGGGGCTGCAGTTGTTGTTGGGGCAGCAGTTGTTGTTGGGGCTGCAGTTGTTGTTGGGGCAGCAGTTGTTGTTGGGGCAGCTGTTGTTGTTGGGGCAGCAGTTGTTGTTGGGGCTGCAGTTGTTGTTGGGGCTGCAGTTGTTGTTGGGGCAGCAGTTGTTGTTGGGGCTGCAGTTGTTGTTGGGGCTGCAGTTGTTGTTGGGGCTGCAGTTGTTGTTGGGGCAGCTGTTGTTGTTGGGGCTGCAGTTGTTGTTGGGGCAGCAGTTGTTGTTGGGGCTGCAGTTGTTGTTGGGGCAGCAGTTGTTGTTGGGGCTGCAGTTGTTGTTGGGGCAGCAGTTGTTGTTGGGGCAGCAGTTGTTGTTGGGGCAGCTGTTGTTGTTGGGGCAGCAGTTGTTGTTGGGGCAGCTGTTGTTGTTGGGGCAGCAGTTGTTGTTGGGGCTGCAGTTGTTGTTGGGGCAGCAGTTGTTGTTGGGGCAGCTGTTGTTGTTGGGGCAGCAGTTGTTGTTGGGGCTGCAGTTGTTGTTGGGGCTGTAGTTGTTGGCGCTGCAGTTGTTGTTGGGGCAGCTGTTGTTGTTGGGGCAGCTGCTGTTGTTGGGGCAGCAGTTGTTGTTGGGGCTGCAGTTGTTGTTGGGGCAGCTGTTGTTGTTGGGGCTGCAGTTGTTGTTGGGGCAGCAGTTGTTGGGGCTGCAGTTGTTGTTGGGGCTGCAGTTGTTGTTGGGGCAGCTGTTGTTGTTGGGGCTGCAGTTGTTGTTGGGGCTGCAGTTGTTGTTGGGGCAGCTGTTGTTGTTGGGGCTGCAGTTGTTGTTGGGGCAGCTGTTGTTGTTGGGGCTGCAGTTGTTGTTGGGGCAGCAGTTGTTGTTGGGGCAGCAGTTGTTGTTGGGGAAGCAGTTGTTGTTGGGGCAGCAGTTGTTGTTGGGGCTGCAGTTGTTGTTGGGGCAGCTGTTGTTGTTGGGGCAGCTGTTGTTGTTGGGGCAGCAGTTGTTGTTGGGGCTGCAGTTGTTGGCAAATATTGCAAAGTGTTTTGTTGGACATTTCTAGATCACCACACCTAACCTATCATACCAATGTTTGATCCTAAATACAAAATATGCTTTTTGTGTTATTTGTGTTTTTGTGGACTCTCTTCATCAAATATTCTGACCAACCAAAATAAACCTTTTTCCCAGCATCCATTATGGCATGTTATAGCAGGAACAGCACAGATGTCACAAAAAACAGAAAAACATGTCACAGAAAACATTAGAAAAGACAGAATTCGCTCAAAGGCTCACTGGCTTTGCTTTATGGGACAGTCAAAATTACTTCTGTCAAAAAGTTCTAATTTAAAAAGCAATGTAACACCACCTGAAGATCTTGTTTTGTACACTATGAAATCACCGTTGGGCATAGTTGCAGGTGCAGCACAGTGATCTTTGTACCACATACCAAGTGCAACCAGAGGGTGGCGGTGAAACTCCACCTTTCAACCTTGTATTCATAACTTGTTAACTTGTAAATTAAGCAAAGCAAAGCAATGCCTTGGGTGTGGTACCTCTGCAACCTCCACACTGGCATAGGATGTAAATTGTGTATTTTGTATATATATATATATATATATATATATATATATATATATATATATATATATATATATATATATATATATATGTCCATATATATATATATATAACAGTCATGAACAGCAGTATTAGCTGCAATCCAGGGGAAATGGGTATAATCTTGAAGTAATAACGAGAGCAACTGTATGACTGACATGTTAATAGCATGAACAAATTACTAAGAGATTATCTAAACTCCAATTCACCGTACCTATAAAAACAAACACATGGATATAATTGGATACATATCAGTGTGCTCTGCTAACATCAAAAACAAAAGTAATTTAGTGAATTTACGTAAATACAACAAAAATAAAACTGTATTTAATTGATACATCAGCCTGGTATTTGTAACTTGTTAACTTGTAAGTTAAAGCAAAGCAAAGCAATGCCTTGGGCAGGGGCGGACTGGCCATCGGGGATACCGGGGGAATCCCCGGTAGGCCGACGGGGTTTGGGCCGGTCTCTGACATCGCCGGCCCCGACTATATTATATGCTTCACAGAACACGTTCAATTGACTCTAATACCGAAAGTCAATAATCAGTGAAAACTGCATCAACAGTATAGACTGACATTATACTACTCCTCGCGATCTGAGACGCCATAGCACGGCTGGACACTACGGTGCTTTTAAAAACTTTTCTCCATAACCGCGGTCTGCGCCGTGCGCTCGTGCCGGGCGACGGTCGGGGCGGGGCCAGCGCAGGTGCGAATGGCCGCTGTAGACCGGCGAAATACAGGGGCGGCTCTACTGTCACGGCGTCCATGAATCGAGGACTTCTTACTGGAACTGAAACGATGTACTGGGATTAAATTCTTTGTCAACAAAGAATTTGGTAAGTGACAAACTGCGTTTGTTTTTTTACATCTGCAGTAACGTTTTTATGAATAATATTTGATGGCTCGTGCTCTTGTGTGGTGGAATGCGTGGATCCGCTGCAGGTCTGCTGGATTGATGTGCTTTGTTGTCATATGAATATATGTGACTGGTTCTTATGACTTTGTGGCTGTCCTTGTGTTAATTACGTTGATTTGACCATGCGTTGTCAGTTATTGACGTAGCGTCCCGTCACGGATTCATGTATCTGCAGCTTGCGTCACTCGCTCGGAGACAAGCCGTTTTGAGTGCGAGCTAGCAGCATGGCACCGGTACCAAAACGTAAATCCTTTAAAGGTGGAGCTGAAAAGCTCAGGGAGAAAAAGAAGAGATATCTGGAGGAAGGTGCATCAAAATATTTAAAAATCTCTGACTTATTTGGGAAACCACCGACTGGTGACAGTGTTATGATGGTAAGTTGTGGCATTGACTTGGCCAATGTTAGCTTGCTTTTCACAGATGAGGTAGTGTTCGGCTACAAGCTAGCCTAGCTAACGTTAGCTAGATAAATGATAAATGTCCAAAATTGAGACCGTTATGATCTGGTCAAATAAGCAAGCTGTTCGCATCATCGAGATTATCTAATTTAACATGTTAGCCGTAGTTACTTGCTTACAATCGATGAGCAAGCTATCCATGGTGGTAGTTGTAAATAGGGCAATCTTATCATTTCTAATAATTTATGTCAAATAATGTTTAAGTTAACCAGCTCTCAACAGCACCTGGAGGCTTTTATGTTGATGGCTACTCAGACAGATGTTTTGCAGATGCTGGACAGTGAGACAATCATAGACGGTGTTGCAGAAAAGAGTGAGCTGCTGCAAAAACTACTCGTGTAGTGAGGTAATAATAACACATGAGTATACTGATATTGTTTTTTATTACTATGTGACTATAATGCACCTGGGCTGGCAGAGTTAGTTTAGGTTCTGTTACTTAACTTATTGTTTTGTTATGCACCTTCAACACCCCTACACACACACACACACACACACACACACAATCACACACCCAGCATGCAACACTACTGATACCACTGATGTTCACACCCCATCGTATGTTCTGTTCATTTCAATATAGTTCAAACTAATTCTACCCTCTGATTCCAGTTTCTTTATTGTGTGGTCTTTCTCTGCTGACATTCATTCCTTAAGGCTCTGTAGTTATATGTATAACCATCTGATACTAGCCCAAAGTTCAGCATATTCATCGAGCAAACTACTACCTTGGAGTATTATTTTATTCAATGTGTCCATCCAGGCAAATTGGTGGATCCAAATGTTATGAAAAAAAACATATATGATGTAATTTCTTTGTAATCATCGAAAATAATGTTAAGTGTATGGGTATTTTTCCAAGTAGGCCACTGACATCGATACGTGCGATGCATTGAGTGGGCCGGTCTGACAGTAAACTCCCGGGCCACTTTTTTCCCCCAGTCCGCCCCTGGCCTTGGGTGTGGTACCTCTGCAAACTCCACACTGGCAGAGGATGTAAATTGTGTATTTTGTATCTATGTATGTCTCTATATATTAGTGGTGTCAAGGATCAAGGATCGATCCGTGATCCGTTCGGATCAGCCCTCACGGTTCGGATCACTCGTGAACCGCGGATCAATCGAGTATTTTTATTCTTTTCTTTTTTACAGTGTAATCATCATAGTGTGTAATAAGGTTATACTGCTGCTGTTCCTTTTCAAGTAACAAGTCCCCGAATATCAATGCAGAGTGTCAGTGAACAGATATAAAGCAGTAGTGTGTTCACGTGAACGGAGCAGCTTAGAAGCATTTAATGGTGACGTCATGGCGAGCGGAGGAACGTCAGAAGCCGCGGCGTCATTTAAGTCGTAAGTTTGGGAACATTTTGTCCTCCCTGTATAATGACGGATGAGGGTGGTGGACAAAGCGTTACGGTATGTCGGCGTTATTTAAAGAGAAAGACACGCGACAACGGCAAAACATCGGCATGTCCACACATATGAAGAGACACCATCCCATCTGTCAGCGACGGGGACACTCCGTTGTAGAAAACAAAGGATTTCTAAATCTGGTTAAAATGCTTGAGCCACGCTACGAAGTCCACTCACGCACCCACTTCAGTGTGAAGCTGTTCCAGACCTCTATGAGAAGGAAAAGACTAGAGACCGCTTTCACCACGGCGGAGTGATTCTTAGTCCGGTTCTGTAGACACGCCCCCTCTGTGAGAGTCACACAGACACACACCTGGTTCAGGTGCTGACAGAAGTATCAGAGTGAAGCTAGAGAGGCCCAATAATATTCCAGTCTCCACAGAAAGGTCGACCCTCTCCCCAGACAATGGAGATATTCTCATCTTTTTGAAAATAATGTCACAGTAATGGTAAACATTATTGTGTATTTGAATGACCTGACAGGAAGTAAACACAGACCCAAGTTGTTGCTGAGCAGTTCAGTTCAGTGTAAACAGTGGAAGCTCACTGGCTGTTTCTTTCTTTCAACATTGATGAAAGGACGAGGATATCAACATACCTCATATTGCACTTAAACGTAACAGAATTCTTGAATGTATTATTTTTATTTATTTATTTCATTTTGTTTCAAATTGGACATCTTCAATATTTTTGTTTTCATGTAAGACTATAGCCCGAAGGTCTTCAATTAATACATTGAAAGCAAAGTTATATTTGTCTCCTCCCCTTTTCTTTGTTGATCCGAAAAATGATCCGAACCGTAACTCCTGAACCGTGATCCGAACAGAAACGTGAGGTTTGTGATCCGTTACACCCCTAATATATATATATATATATATATATATATATATATATATATATATATATATATACATATAACAATTACAAACAGCAGTATTAGCAGCAATCCAGGGGAAATGTGTATAATCTTGAAGTGATAACTAAACATGAATAAATTACTAAGAGATTATCTAAACTTCAATTCACCTGTTGTCTGAGGAGTCACCGTACCTATGAAAACAAACGCATGGATATAATTGGATAACAATCAGTCTGCTCTGCTAACATCAAGTCTGTTAGTGAATTTACTGAAATACAACAAAACTAAAAATGTATTTAATTGAAACGGACTGAATTTCATACTTACTTATCAATCCCAAAAGCAGCACAGGCAACATGATTAGATGTGCCATTCTCCAAAGCCACAAATATAAACCTGCCGACCAAATGTATTTAATTAAATTCCAAAAAAACCAACAACTAGAAAGCACTCAGAGACTGCATACCCAAACCAAGGATGCATAGGCATGGACCTTAAATGTGTTATATGGTTTCATAATCGCAAAAGATGTTTGGAGATTTAAATTCCTATTGATCAAGATATACATTAAAATGCCCATTCTACACAAAATTGTCATACATGTGCAACCTTTTTTTAAATATTAATTGACTGCAACTGCAAAAGTTTCTGAAAGTTTCTGAAAAAATGGCACAAAAGTTAAAAAAGACATATCTTACAAAGTTAAGAAATTCTGGAGTTTTAAATATATATATATATATATATATATATAAATATATATATATATATATATATATAAATATATATATATGTGTGTGTGTGTGTGTGTGTGTGTGTGTAAAATGCTAACAATATCAACCAGGCAGTTTAAACAGAATAACTTATTTTAAAATCAAATCAATGAATTACCTGTTCGCATGTGCTTCTTTGGCTCCTATGCGTCTCGTCTGTGAGGCTGCAGCACTGCAACAAGGCTTTGTACAGTAAAAGTTGGCACAGACCCATAAATGTTTTGTTTCAATGTTTGCATCAATCGAATGAAATTGCTTCGACATAACTAGTGAACCAAACCTCCCATTGTGCATTTATAATAACACAGATTATCAGAATTGGTTCAGCAAGGAAGTTGTTCGAAGTTATTTAGTGTCGATGTACTTGCTTCAAAGTACATTGAGTATTAATGAATGTTGTATCTCAAATGATATTGGTTACCCTCGTAAAAACAAATGCACGCAGACCTTTACTGGCTGGTGCATGATCATAGAAAATGAGGATGATTGATTTGTTCGAGGGGTCTGCAGTGAAGGTGTCATAGTAGCCTTCTTAATGGGTGAGAATAACAAATCTGCAATTATTTAAAGGATCTTCAATAAAAGACAATAAGCAAACAAACGTTCTATTATCTTTCGGTCACCATCCATTTAAGAGTATCAGTTCTTTTAAGTTCTTTTGAAAAAGAGTGTAATGATTGTGAAGATATTATAACTGATCAGTAGATTTATATATCTTCTATATGTTTAGTCCAGCATTCAGTTCCCTTTTTTGTTTATTTCTAGTTTAGTTAAAAGTAACCCTGTTTATTCATTAAAAAAGTAAAGGGTACCACCATCTAAATTAACTTAAGAATACCAATCTGTTATTTCCATGGTCTAGAGAAGTTCAATCATTTCAATCAGTCTTTATGAACATGACTCTCTCAAAGCCAGAAACCAGGGAAGTAAATCTCTAATCAGTATAAAGTCTGATGCTGCTCCATAGACAATGGATGGGAGGCTCAGGTCATAGGAATAACACGCAGGAATCTTTAAAATGTGTGGTTCCCCTTTTACAGTCACGCCATTAAGTACCTGCCAGTGAATCTGAATGGTTTAAGTAGGTGTGTAACTAACTGGAAAGTCAACTCATCAAAATAAACAATGTGTAATAGGTTGGGGTACTTAAAGGATTAAATTAAATTAAAAGGCACTTCAACAATGTGACGGTTTGAAATGTGCAAGATGGAGTGTTGGCATGCAGCATAAGAACACTCAACCACAGAGTTTCAAGACAATAAAGGCTATCATGGGTTAATCGAGTCGCATGATTTGTTCTTTATCTTACAGCTACTTACACATTTGAAAAACAATGAATAGCTTTTATTTCATCCATGTCGCATTCTTTTTTGCAAAATGTAATCTCAAGAATGACAATCGATCCAGAGGATGACATTAGTGGTAAAAGTTGATGCTTGAACGGATCGTTTGCCCGATTCTGCATCTGGACTTCCTGTCCCCTGATCAATAAGCTATCCTAACCGTAGTCATTCATCACTCAGGACCTTCCATTGTAGTGTTTACCGTAAACAATGTTACAGTAAATGATGAAATGACAGATGAGGAAGCAGTCAGGCTCCCCACGACCAGGCTCTGTGCGTGTCTTCTGCCAGCGTGAAGAGGACACTCTCCACTATCAACACCCGCAAGGCAACAGGTCCAGACAACATCCCTGGTCGCGTGTTGAAGGACTGCGCAGAGGAGCTTAAGGATGTCTTCACGGATGTCTTTAATACTTCTCTGAGACAAGCTGTTGTTCCATCATGCTTCAAGGCCACCATCATCATACCTGTGCCAAAGAAACCCACTCCGTCCTGCTATAATGACTACCGTCCGGTGGCACTGACCCCCATAATCATGAAGTGCTTTGAACGGCGAGTCATGTCACACATCAAAGGTGCGATCAAAGGTGAGGTAGTGGGGGTCACCAGAGGCAGAGCAGGTGCCATGAGGGTTGGGATGGCAGCCAAACTCACCCTCCACCACACGGCAGGACTCCTGGGGACCACAGGTGTTGGGGATACAGTGGACTGCCCCAGTAGTGCCATTACAGGAACACAAGCTCTGACATTCCTCACCATCCCAGAATCGCTCTCCTCCTCGCCGATAGCGTCCTTGGTGATGGCATCCGCAGGCTGTAGGTCGCACGCACTGGTTGCCATTAAGGATAAAACCATCATCACACTGGCACCCATCCTGACACACAGTGTCACAGACGAAAGGGAAAGAGGCTGGGGCAGGTGGAAGGACAAGAGCTTCCACAGACTTCATGATGGCTGTTTTGGGGGCAGGTTTGCTCTAGAGACGAAGACAAAATCAATTAATTTCGCAAAGTCATTTACATTATATCAAAACAACCTGCACCAAAAGGGGGCACAGTGCTTACCACAGTGAGTTGCATTCCTCCAGCGTCCAAGGGCAAAGCCCTGCTGTTGACACATCAGTGCATAATCTCGTAGGACCTCACATAGTGCTGATGCTGGATCTCTAGAGGCTCTAAGGATCCCCACACATGCATTCACATGCTGCTGGGAGTCCTCCATGGCCAAGCATTGGGCAAACGGCCCACGTGGTGAGCCAAGAATGCCACAGTACTCACGGGAATTGTTATGTGTTGTAGAGTCATGATTTACACTTTCCACACATTGTGCAGCGAGAGAGCCGTCCCGCCAACTGTCCCCAAAGTCCTGAGGGCTGGTGACCAGAATGCCGTTGGGTGTGCGGAAGTCGTCACGTGGCTGGCCATTGTAATTACCACAGAGTCCACCTAATGAACCGTTGTAGATACCAGGTGCAGTGACACGCACAAAGTGAGGCCAAACTGTCTGCACAGTTACACCAAAGGAAGTGCGAATGATGATACTGTGAATGCTGCTCTGGTAGATTTGGATTCGGTTGGATGCCGAGCTGAATGGTAGTCTTATCCGCTGACCGTCAACCTAAAGGGCCATTTGAACAGTAGATCAAATTACTTTGTAGTTCACAAGATTTAAACAAAGGTATGTGCTGTTAAATATTCAGAAGAAACGATTAAATCATTAAATAACCTAAAACAGTTGTAATAATATTCATATTACTGAACTTTCTCACGTCAGCAATCCTTTTGTCAAATTTGTCTTCATTATAGTTCAAATGCCTAACTTTTAAAATGTTGGATGTATCACATCGGAATCTGTCTTGTCAAAAAAGTTCCAATCACTTACCTCTACTCTGCTGCTCGCCATCTCAATAGACACGTGTGTTCCCTCTGCCTCAAACTTTAGCAACCTGGAAAAACCCTGCTGGCCTCTGGGCAGTTTTTCTGCTGTCACCACAAAATGTGGGAAACTAGACAATCCCATTACTTTGGCAAGGGTCAATCGACACGCCCCAGGATACAGGTATGTCAAACCATCAAACGTTTGATATGACACTGGGCCTTTTATCCAGCATGTCCCATAGCTGTTAGGTCTGCATCCTCTTTCTCCCTCCTCCACACGGCATGATTCAAGTGGACCACAACCATGGGAACGGCAAGTCATGGAGCCATAACTGCAGCTACAACGTCTCCCACAGTCGTTGTCTAGTATTACAGTTTCTCCAGAGCGGTAGTAGCGACCCTCAAAGCTGCAGCCACACTCAGCATGAGGGATGCAGACCCCACCACTAAGTATGTAGCCTGAATTGCAGATGCAGCTCTCCTGGACAGGAAGAGGGCAGTCGAAGGTAGAATTGGGGCTGACACAGGTAGCTGGACATGCTGTGCCTCGCGGCTCAAAGTGGCTGTTTGCTGGGCATTGGATTTCTAGACAAAAGAAAACAAGATGTATCTTGACATCATGACAGCCCAAGGATTATATGAAATAATGTTTTTGACTGACAGACATACCACAGAAGCCTTGCCTCCTCCAGCTTGGCAGCTGTACACCATTCTGTTGACACCGACTTGCATACACATTTAGGGCTTGGCACAGAATGGGTTGATATCCTTCTCCTACACACAGATCATACACACAGCTTTGCAAAAAGGTCTGTGGGGGAAGTTGTTGATGGCAAGCGGCAAAAGGTCCAGAAGTGCTCTGGAGGATACCACAATGAGCAGTATTGCTGTATAAAGCTGTCTGAGCCTCAGTACAGGCAGCACAGCTCAGACCTCCACACTGTGCCTCACAACCAGGCTCATTGTCTCCCAATGCTTGCCAGCTGTTGGCAAAATCCACATCAGAGCTGACAACTTGTCCTTGGCGGGTTTGAAAGTCATCCCTGTGATCATTGTTGAAGTTTCCACACAGGCCACATGTTGCATTCTGGTAAGTGTAGGGCACCCTGATCCGAACATAATGATTTGTGTCATAAGACACCTCCAAGCCAAAGTCAGTACTGACGATCACAGAAAAACCTGACTCGTAAACCTGGACCGTGCCATTGTTGAGAGAGAATGGAGTGTCTGCGAAGATGCCATTAACCTGTAAACACACCAACAAGCAAAGACATAGTTGTAAAAATATGAACAAAATTAATATATCACAGCAAGTGGAGACTTATTTCTTAATACCAACCTTAACTGCACCACGACGTCCCTTGACAAGCTCAATGGTTTCATTATAGACAAACACTTTGACCAGTCGTGTCCAGGAAACATGAGTGCTGCCCCGATGCTCGTTCTTGCCCTCTACTCTATAGTAGGGCAACCCACGACCACATTGCTCAGAGAGAACATAAGTGCAGGTGCCTTGGAAGTGAAACACTGTGTTATCGAAGGTATAGTAATGTGGATCACCACTGATGGTGCAGGTGCCTCTCCGCACCGTCTGGCAGGTGAACTGAAAGGCAGTAGGTTGGCAGATTTGGGAAAAGGAGCAGCGTTGGTTGTGACACTGCAGGCCTGCTGAGGTGCAGGTGCACTTCTGTGCACAGGTACTGTCACTCCAGAATGAGTCACCAAGCTGCACGGATTCATCTTCAGAAGAAAGAAAGGAAAAGTTCACTTCACGGAATAGACTGAAACGTGTCGACACTATTACTTTTAAAACATTCGACATTTGACTTTACGGTAATTTGTTGTGGACAATTTTGCCTTTGTTTTTACAATAAACAATAGAACGGTGACAAAAATTAGGGGATAAAGAAGAGGATGCCTTGCAAGAAAAGTCGTCAACTGCCTTACTTGAGACATTACATTGTCACCTTTTGAGAACTGCTTTGGTATGAAATGAAAAAACTTAACTTGCAATGCAATGTAATTCAATTGTATTGCATTGCAATTATATTGCATTGCAATATATATTCTAATGTAATAGCAGTATGTACATTATACTCAGCTGTCTGCAGCAAAATACACTGTTTATTTAGTTCAACAAACACTTAATACATATCTCCATGGAGTGGTGATCACATATCCACATTACTGTAAAGAACTATATGGTGACCACCCTCTGGTTCTGATCTTACCATTGTAAGGACAGCCTCCTGATGTTGGGGCAGCAGTTGTTGTTGGGGCAGCAGTTGTTGTTGGGGCTGCAGTTGTTGTTGGGGCTGCAGTTGTTGTTGGGGAAGCAGTTGTTGTTGGGGAAGCAGTTGTTGTTGGGGCAGCAGTTGTTGTTGGGGCAGCTGTTGTTGTTGGGGCTGTAGTTGTTGTTGGGGCCGCAGTTGTTGTTGGGGCAGCTGTTGTTGTTGGGGCTGCAGTTGTTGTTGGGGCTGCAGTTGTTGTTGGGGAAGCAGTTGTTGTTGGGGAAGCAGTTGTTGGGGCAGCAGTTGTTGTTGGAGCAGCAGTTGTTGTTGGGGCAGCAGTTGTTGTTGGGGCTGCAGTTGTTGTTGGGGTTGTAGTTGTTGGGGCTGCAGTTGTTGTTGGGGCAGCTGTTGTTGTTGGGGCAGCAGTTGTTGTTGGGGCTGCAGTTGTTGTTGGGGCTGCAGTTGTTGTTGGGACAGCAGTTGTTGTTGGGGCAGCAGTTGTTGGGGAAGCAGTTGTTGTTGGGGCAGCAGTTGTTGTTGGGGCTGCAGTTGTTGTTGGGGCAGGAGTTGTTGTTGGGGCTGCAGTTGTTGTTGGGGCGGCTGTTGTTGTTGGGGCTGCAGTTGTTGTTGGGGCTGCAGTTGTTGTTGGGGCAGCAGTTGTTGTTGGGGCAGCAGTTGTTGTTGGGGAAGCAGTTGTTGTTGGGGCAGCAGTTGTTGTTGGGGCTGCAGTTGTTGTTGGGGCAGCAGTTGTTGTTGGGGCAGCAGTTGTTGTTGGGGTTGTAGTTGTTGGGGCTGCAGTTGTTGTTGGGGCTGCAGTTGTTGTTGCTGCAGCTGTTGTTGTTGGGGCAGCAGTTGTTGTTGGGGCTGCAGTTGTTGTTGGGGCAGCAGTTGTTGTTGGGGAAGCAGTTGTTGTTGGGGCAGCAGTTGTTGTTGGGGCTGCAGTTGTTGTTGGGGCAGGAGTTGTTGTTGGGGAAGCAGTTGTTGTTGGGGCAGCAGTTGTTGTTGGGGCTGCAGTTGTTGTTGGGGCAGCAGTTGTTGTTGGGGCAGCAGTTGTTGTTGGGGCTGCAGTTGTTGTTGGGGCAGCAGTTGTTGTTGGGGAAGCAGTTGTTGTTGGGGCAGCAGTTGTTGTTGGGGCTGCAGTTGTTGTTGGGGCAGCAGTTGTTGTTGGGGCAGCAGTTGTTGTTGGGGTTGTAGTTGTTGGGGCTGCAGTTGTTGTTGCTGCAGCTGTTGTTGTTGGGGCAGCAGTTGTTGTTGGGGCTGCAGTTGTTGTTGGGGCAGCAGTTGTTGTTGGGGAAGCAGTTGTTGTTGGGGCAGCAGTTGTTGTTGGGGCTGCAGTTGTTGTTGGGGCAGGAGTTGTTGGGGAAGCAGTTGTTGTTGGGGCAGCAGTTGTTGTTGGGGCTGCAGTTGTTGTTGGGGCAGCAGTTGTTGTTGGGGCAGCAGTTGTTGTTGGGGCTGCAGTTGTTGTTGGGGCAGCAGTTGTTGTTGGGGAAGCAGTTGTTGTTGGGGCAGCAGTTGTTGTTGGGGCTGCAGTTGTTGTTGGGGCAGCAGTTGTTGTTGGGGCAGCAGTTGTTGTTGGGGTTGTAGTTGTTGGGGCTGCAGTTGTTGTTGTGGCAGCTGTTGTTGTTGGGGCTGCAGTTGTTGTTGGGGCAGCAGTTGTTGTTGGGGCTGCAGTTGTTGTTGCTGCAGCTGTTGTTGTTGGGGCTGCAGTTGTTGTTGGGGCAGCTGTTGTTGTTGGGGCTGCAGTTGTTGTTGGGGAAGCAGTTATTGTTGGGGCAGCAGTTGTTGTTGGGGCTGCAGTTGTTGTTGGGGAAGCAGTTGTTGTTGGGGCAGCAGTTGTTGTTGGGGCTGCAGTTGTTGTTGGGGCAGCAGTTGTTGTTGGGGAAGCAGTTGTTGTTGGGGCAGCAGTTGTTGTTGGGGCAGCAGTTGTTGTTGGGGCTGCAGTTGTTGTTGGGGTTGTAGTTGTTGGGGCTGCAGTTGTTGTTGGGGCAGCTGTTGTTGTTGGGGCTGCAGTTGTTGTTGGGGCAGCAGTTGTTGTTGGGGCTGCAGTTGTTGTTGCTGCAGCTGTTGTTGTTGGGGCTGCAGTTGTTGTTGGGGCAGCTGTTGTTGTTGGGGCTGCAGTTGTTGTTGGGGCAGCAGTTGTTGTTGGGGCAGCAGTTGTTGTTGGGACAGCAGTTGTTGTTGGGGAAGCAGTTGTTGTTGGGGCAGCAGTTGTTGTTGGGGCTGCAGTTGTTGTTGGGGAAGCAGTTGTTGTTGGGGCTGCAGTTGTTGTTGGGGCAGCAGTTGTTGTTGGGGCAGCAGTTGTTGTTGGGGCCGCTGTTGTTGTTGGGACTGTAGTTGTTGGGGCTGCAGTTGTTGTTGGGGCAGCTGTTGTTGTTGGGGCTGCAGTTGTTGTTGGGGCTGCAGTTGTTGTTGGGGAAGCAGTTGTTGTTGGGGCAGCAGTTGTTGTTGGGGCAGCAGTTGTTGTTGGGGCAGCAGTTGTTGTTGGGGCAGCAGTTGTTGTTGGGGCAGCAGTTGTTGTTGGGGAAGCAGTTGTTGTTGGGGCAGCAGTTGTTGTTGGGGCAGCAGTTGTTGTTGGGGCAGCAGTTGTTGTTGGGGCAGCAGTTGTTGTTTGGGCTGCAGTTGTTGTTGGGGCTGTAGTTGTTGTTGGGGCAGCAGTTGTTGTTGGGGCAGCAGTTGTTGTTGGGGCTGCAGTTGTTGTTGGGGCTGCAGTTGTTGTTGGGGCTGTAGTTGTTGTTGGGGCAGCAGTTGTTGTTTGGGCTGCAGTTGTTGTTGGGGCTGCAGTTGTTGTTGGGGCTGTAGTTGTTGTTGGGGCAGCTGTTGTTGTTGGGGCAGCAGTTGTTGTTGGGGCTGCAGTTGTTGTTGGGGAAGCAGTTGTTGTTGGGGCTGCAGTTGTTGTTGGGGCAGCAGTTGTTGTTGGGGCAGCAGTTGTTGTTGGGGCAGCAGTTGTTGTTGGGGCAGCAGTTGTTGTTGGGGCAGCAGTTGTTGTTGGGGCTGCAGTTGTTGTTGGGGCTGCAGTTGTTGTTGGGGCAGCAGTTGTTGTTGGGGCAGCAGTTGTTGTTGGGGCTGCAGTTGTTGTTGGTGCAGCTGTTGTTGTTGGGGCTGCAGTTGTTGTTGGGGAAGCAGTTGTTGTTGGGGCTGCAGTTGTTGTTGGGGCAGCAGTTGTTGTTGGGGCAGTAGTTGTTGTTGGGGCAGCAGTTGTTGTTGGGGCTGCAGTTGTTGTTGGGGCAGCAGTTGTTGTTGGGGAAGCAGTTGTTGTTGGGGCTGCAGTTGTTGTTGGGGCAGCTGTTGTTGTTGGGGCAGCAGTTGTTGTTGGGGCTGCAGTTGTTGTTGGGGAAGCAGTTGTTGTTGGGGCAGCAGTTGTTGTTGAGGCTGCAGTTGTTGTTGGGGAAGCAGTTGTTGGGGCTGCAGTTGTTGTTGGGGCTGTAGTTGTTGGGGCTGCAGTTGTTGTTGGGGCAGCTGTTGTTGTTGGGGCAGCAGTTGTTGTTGGGGCTGCAGTTGTTGTTGGGGCTGCAGTTGTTGTTGGGGCTGCAGTTGTTGTTGGGACAGCAGTTGTTGTTGGGGCAGCAGTTGTTGGGGAAGCAGTTGTTGTTGGGGCAGCAGTTGTTGTTGGGGCTGCAGTTGTTGTTGGGGCTGCAGTTGTTGTTGGGGCAGCAGTTGTTGTTGGGGAAGCAGTTGTTGTTGGGGCAGCTGTTGTTGTTGGGGAAGCAGTTGTTGTTGGGGCAGCTGTTGTTGGTGGGGCTGCAGTTGTTGTTGGGGCTGCAGTTGTTGTTGGGGCAGCTGTTGTTGTTGGGGCTGCAGTTGTTGTTGGGGCAGCTGTTGTTGTTGGGGCTGCAGTTGTTGGGGCAGCAGTTGTTGTTGGGGCAGCAGTTGTTGTTGGGGCTGCAGTTGTTGTTGGGGCAGCAGTTGTTGTTGGGGCAGCAGTTGTTGTTGGGGCAGCAGTTGTTGTTGGGGCAGCTGTTGTTGTTGGGGCTGCAGTTGTTGTTGGGGCAGCAGTTGTTGTTGGGGCTGCAGTTGTTGTTGGGGCTGTAGTTGTTGTTGGGGCTGCAGTTGTTGTTGGGGCAGCTGTTGTTGTTGGGGCTGCAGTTGTTGTTGGGGCTGCAGTTGTTGTTGGGGCTGTAGTTGTTGTTGGGGCTGCAGTTGTTGTTGGGGCAGCTGTTGTTGTTGGGGCTGCAGTTGTTGTTGGGGCAGCAGTTGTTGTTGAGGAAGCAGTTGTTGTTGGGGCAGCTGTTGTTGTTGGGGCAGCAGTTGTTGTTGGGGCAGCAGTTGTTGTTGGGGCAGCTGTTGTTGTTGGGGCAGCAGTTGTTGTTGGGGCAGCAGTTGTTGTTGGGGCAGCTGTTGTTGTTGGGGCTGCAGTTGTTGTTGGGGCTGTAGTTGTTGTTGGGGCTGCAGTTGTTGTTGGGGCTGCAGTTGTTGTTGGGGCAGCAGTTGTTGTTGGGGAAGCAGTTGTTGTTGGGGCTGCAGTTGTTGTTGGGGCAGCAGTTGTTGTTGGGGCTGCAGTTGTTGTTGGGGAAGCAGTTGTTGTTGGGGCAGCAGTTGTTGTTGGGGCTGCAGTTGTTGTTGGGGCAGCAGTTGTTGTTGGGGCTGCAGTTGTTGTTGGGGCAGCAGTTGTTGTTGGGGCAGCAGTTGTTGTTGGGGCTGCAGTTGTTGTTGGGGCTGTAGTTGTTGTTGGGGCTGCAGTTGTTGTTGGGGCAGCAGTTGTTGTTGGGGCTGCAGTTGTTGTTGGGGCTGTAGTTGTTGTTGGGGCTGCAGTTGTTGTTGGGGCAGCAGTTGTTGTTGGGGCTGCAGTTGTTGTTGGGGAAGCAGTTGTTGTTGTTGGGGCTGCAGTTGTTGTTGGGGCAGCAGTTGTTGTTGGGGCTGCAGTTGTTGTTGGGGAAGCAGTTGTTGTTGGGGCAGCAGTTGTTGTTGGGGCTGCAGTTGTTGTTGGGGCAGCTGTTGTTGTTGGGGCAGCTGTTGTTGTTGGGGCAGCAGTTGTTGTTGGGGCAGCTGTTGTTGGGGCTGCAGTTGTTGTTGGGGCAGCAGTTGTTGTTGGGGCTGCAGTTGTTGTTGGGGCTGCAGTTGTTGTTGGGGCTGCAGTTGTTGTTGGGGCAGAAGTTGTTGTTGGGGCAGCAGTTGTTGTTGGGGCTGCAGTTGTTGTTGGGGCAGCAGTTGTTGTTGGGGCTGCAGTTGTTGTTGGGGAAGCAGTTGTAGCAGTTGTTGTTGGGGCAGCTGTTGTTGTTGGGGCTGCAGTTGTTGTTGGGGAAGCAGTTGTAGCAGTTGTTGTTGGGGCAGCTGTTGTTGTTGGGGCAGCAGTTGTTGTTGGGGCTGCAGTTGTTGTTGGGGCTGTAGTTGTTGTTGGCGCTGCAGTTGTTGTTGGGGCAGCTGTTGTTGTTGGGGCAGCTGCTGTTGTTGGGGCTGCAGTTGTTGTTGGGGCAGCAGTTGTTGTTGGGGCTGCAGTTGTTGTTGGGGAAGCAGTTGTTGTTGGGGCTGCAGTTGTTGTTGGGGCAGCAGTTGTTGTTGGGGCTGCAGTTATTGTTGGGGCAGCTGTTGTTGTTGGGGCTGCAGTTGTTGTTGGGGCAGCAGTTGTTGTTGGGGCAGCAGTTGTTGTTGGGGCAGCAGTTGTTGTTGGGGCTGCAGTTGTTGTTGGGGCCGCAGTTGTTGTTGGGGAAGCTGTTGTTGTTGGGGCAGCAGATAAATAAAAATAAATGGGAAATAAACCTTTTTCCCAGCATCCATTATGGCATGTTATAGCAGGAACAGCACAGATGTCACAAAAAAAACAGAAAAACATGTCACAGAAAACATTAGAAAAGACATAATTCGCTCAAAGGCTCACTGGCTTTGCTTTCTGGGACAGTCAAAATTACTTCTGTCAAAAAGTTCTAATTTAAAAAGCAATGTAACACCACCTGAAGATCTTGTTTTGTACACTATGAAATCACCGTTGGGCATAGTTGCAGGTGCAGCACAGTGATCTTTGTACCACATACCAAGTGCAACCAGAGGGTGGCGGTGAAACTCCACCTTTCAACCTTGTATTCATAACTTGTTAACTTGTAAATTAAGCAAAGCAAAGCAATGCCTTGGGTGTGGTACCTCTGCAACCTCCACACTGGCATAGGATGTAAATTGTGTATTTTGTATATATATATATATATATATATATATATATATATATATATATGTCCATATATATATATAACAGTCATGAACAGCAGTATTAGCTGCAATCCAGGGGAAATGGGTATAATCTTGAAGTAATAACGAGAGCAACTGTATGACTGACATGTTAATAGCATGAACAAATTACTAAGAGATTATCTAAACTCCAATTCACCGTACCTATAAAAACAAACACATGGATATAATTGGATACATATCAGTGTGCTCTGCTAACATCAAAAACAAAAGTAATTTAGTGAATTTACGTAAATACAACAAAAATCAAACTGTATTTAATTGATACATCAGCCTGGTATTTGTAACTTGTTAACTTGTAAGTTAAAGCAAAGCAAAGCAATGCCTTGGGTGTGGTACCTCTGCAAACTCCACACTGGCAGAGGATGTAAATTGTGTATTTTGTATCTATGTATGTCTCTATATATTAGTGGTGTCAAGGATCAAGGATCGATCCGTGATCCGTTCGGATCAGCCCTCACGGTTCGGATCACTCGTGAACCGCGGATCAATCGAGTATTTTTATTCTTTTCTTTTTTACAGTGTAATCATCATAGTGTGTAATAAAGTTATACTGCTGCTGTTCCTTTTCAAGTAACAAGTCCCCGAATATCAATGCAGAGTGTCAGTGAACAGATATAAAGCAGTAGTGTGTTCACGTGAACGGAGCAGCTTAGAAGCATTTAATGGTGACGTCATGGCGAGCGGAGGAACGTCAGAAGCCGCGGCGTCATTTAAGTCGTAAGTTTGGGAACATTTTGTCTTCCCTGTATAATGACGGATGAGGGTGGTGGACAAAGCGTTACGGTATGTCGGCGTTATTTAAAGAGAAAGACACGCGACAACGGCAAAACATCGGCATGTCCACACATATGAAGAGACACCATCCCGTCTGTCAGCGACGGGGACACTCCGTTGTAGAAAACAAAGGATTTCTAAATCTGGTTAAAATGCTTGAGCCACGCTACGAAATCCACTCACGCACCCACTTCAGTGTGAAGCTGTTCCAGACCTCTATGAGAAGGAAAAGACTAGAGACCGCTTTCACCACGGCGGAGTGATTCTTAGTCCGGTTCTGTAGACACGCCCCCTCTGTGAGAGTCACACAGACACACACCTGGTTCAGGTGCTGACAGAAGTATCAGAGTGAAGCTAGAGAGGCCCAATAATATTCCAGTCTCCACAGAAAGGTCGACCCTCTCCCCAGACAATGGAGATATTCTCATCTTTTTGAAAATAATGTCACAGTAATGGTAAACATTATTGTGTATTTGAATGACCTGACAGGAAGTAAACACAGACCCAAGTTGTTGCTGAGCAGTTCAGTTCAGTGTAACAGTGGAAGCTCACTGGCTGTTTCTTTCTTTCAACATTGATGAAAGGACGAGGATATCAACATACCTCATGTTGCACTTAAACGTAACAGAATTCTTGAATGTATTATTTTTATTTATTTATTTAATTTTGTTTCAAATTGGACATCTTCAATATTTTTGTTTTCATGTAAGACTATAGCCCGAAGTTCTTCAATTAATACATTGAAAGCAAAGTTATATTTGTCTCCTCCCCTTTTCTTTGTTGATCCGAAAAATGATCCGAACCGTGACTCCTGAACCTTGATCCGAACAGAAACGTGAGGTTTGTGATCCGTTACACCCCTAATATATATATATACATATAACAATTACAAACAGCAGTATTAGCAGCAATCCAGGGGAAATGTGTATAATCTTGAAGTGATAACTAAAGCAACTGTATGACTGACATGTTAATAACATGAATAAATTACTAAGAGATTATCTAAACTTCAATTCACCTGTTGTCTGAGGAGTCACCGTACCTATGAAAACAAACACATAGATATAATTGGATAACAATCAGTCTGCTCTGCTAACATCAAGTCTGTTAGTGAATTTACTGAAATACAACAAAACTAAAAATGTATTTAATTGAAACGGACTGAATTTCATACTTACTTATCAATCCCAAAAGCAGCACAGGCAACATGATTAGATGTGCCATTCTCCAAAGCCCCAAATATAAACCTGCCGACCAAATGTATTTAATTAAATTCCAAAAAAACCAACAACTAGAAAGCACTCAGAGACTGCATATCCAACCAAGGATGCATAGGCATGGACCTTAAATGTGTTATATGGTTTCATAATCGCAAAAGATGTTTGGAGATTTAAATTCCTATTGATCAAGATATACATTAAAATGCCCATTCTACACAAAATTGTCATACATGTGCAACCTTTTTTTAAATATTAATTGACTGCAACTGCAAAAGTTTCTGAAGGTTTCTGAAAAAATGGCACAAAAGTTAAAAAAGACATATCTTACAAAGTTAAGAAATTCTGGAGTTTAAAAAAAAATATATATATATATAAATATATATATATATGTGTGTGTGTGTGTGTGTGTGTGTGTGTGTGTGTGTGTGTGTGTGTGTGTGTGTGTGTGTGTGTGTGTGTGTGTGTGTGTGTGTGTGTAAAATGCTAACAATATCAACCAGGCAGTTTAAAATGAATAACTTATTTTAAAATCAAATCAATGAATTACCTGTTCGCATGTGCTCCTTTGGCTCCTATGCGTCTCGGCTGTGAGGCTGCAGCACTGCAACAAGGCTTTGTACAGTAAAAGTTGGCACAGACCCATAAATGTGTTGTTTCAATGTTTGCATCAATCGAATGAAATTGCTTCGACATAACTAGTGAACCAAACCTCCCATTGTGCATTTATAATAACACAGATTATCAGAATTGGTTCAGCAAGGAAGTTGTTCGAAAGTTATTTTAGTGTCGATGTACTTGCTTCAAAGTACTTTGAGTATTAATGAATGTTGTATCTCAAATGATATTGGTTACCCTCGTAAAAACAAATGCACGCAGACCTTTACTGGCTGGTGCATGATCATAGAAAATGAGGATGATTGATTTGTTCGAGGGGTCTGCAGTGAAGGTGTCATAGTAGCCTCATTAAGAAGGCTACTATGACACCTTCACTGCAGACTGTGAGAATAACAATTCTGCAATTATTTAAAGGATCTTCAATAAAAGACAATAAGCAAACAAACATTATATTATATTTCGGTCACCATCCATTTAAGAGTATCAGTTCTTTTAAGTTATTTTGAAAAAGAGTGTAATGATTGTGAAGATATTATTATAACTTATCAGTAGATTTATATATCTTCTATATGTTTAGTCCAGCATTCAGTTCCCTTTTTTGTTTATTTCTAGTTCAGTTAAAAGTAACATAGTTTATTCATTAAAAAAGTAAAGGGTACCACCATCTAAATTAACTTAAGAATACCAATCTGTTATTTCCATGGTCTAGAGAAGTTCAATCATTTCAATCAGTCTTTATTAACATGACTCTCTCAAAGCCAGAAACCAGGGAAGTAAATCTCTAATCAGTATAAAGTCTGATGCTGCTCCATAGACAATGGATGGGAGGCTCAGGTCATAGGAATAACACGCAGGAATCTTTAAAATGTGTGTGGTTCCCCTTTTACAGTCACGCCATTAAGTACCTGCCAGTGAATCTGAATTGTTTAAGTAGGTGTGTAACTAACTGGAAAACCGACTCATAAAAAGAAACTATGTGAAAAATGTTGAGGGACTTCAGCAATGTGACAGTTTGAAATGTGCAAGATGAAGGAGTGTTGGCATGCAGCATAAAATCAACAAACACTCAACCACAGTGTTTCAAGACAATAAAGGCTATCATGGGTTAATCTACCGGAGTCGCACGATTTCTTCTTTATCTTCCAGCTACTTACACATTTGAAAAACAATGAATTGCTTTTATTTCATCCATGTCGCATTATTTTTTGCAAAATCTAATCAAGAATGACAATCGATACAGAGGATGACATTAGTGGTAAAATAACAGTTATTATAAGGAAGTAGAAGTTGATGCTTGAACGGATCGTTTGCCCGATTCTGCCTATGGACTTCATATCCTCTGATCAACAAGCTATCCTAACCGTAGTCCATTCATCACTCAGGACCTTCCATTGTAGTGTTTGCCGTAAACAATGTTACAGTAAATGATGAAATGACAGATAAGGAAGCAGTCAGAGGTTTCATATACTGGAAGCAACGCAGCTATGTCGTCCGCTGTTTTTGGAAAACACTGTCCTGCATATTATGTTATATATATATATATATATATATATATATATATATATATATATATATATATATATATATATATATATTCATATCATGTATTATGACAAATTCACGGTCTGAACAATTCTTAGGAAAGGCATTATGTGTCATTATATTATCAGTTACATTGCAACACCAATAATTCCAATAGTTGGAATTACAAATAATGCATTTGTAAAAATGCATGTTGTCACATATCTGCTCTAAAACTGTAACAAAGAGACACACGAGTATACTTAACAAATATAATGGTTTATTAACCTTGGAGTCATGTTCGACAGCAACCTCTCCTTTGAACACCACGTCAAACAAATCACCAGAACTGCCTTTTTCCACTTAAAAAACATAGCCCGTCTCCGCCCATCACGCTCCTCATCTGCTGCTGAAACTTAGTGCTGAAACTCCACTGGCTCCCCGTCCCACAACGGATCGAATACAAAATCCTTCTCCTCACTCACAAAGCCCTCCACAATCAGGCCCCCTCCTACCTCACCGACCTGCTTCACCACCACACTCCATCCCACCGGCTCCGCTCCTCTGATGCCAACCTCCTGTCCCTTCTTAATGGGTGAGAATAACAATTCTGCAATTATTTAAAGGATTTTCAATAAAAGACAATAAACAAACAAACGTTCTATTGTCTTTCGGTCACCATCCATTTGAGCGTATCAGTTCTTTTAAGTTCTTTTGAAAAAGCAGTGTAATGATTGTGAAGTTATTATTATAAATTATCAGTAGATTTATATATCTTCTATATGTTTAGTCCAGCATTCAGTTCCCTTTTTTGTTTATTTCTAGTTTAGTTAAAAGTAACCCAGTTCATTCATTAGAAAAGTAAAGGGTACCACCATCTAAATTAACTTAAGAATACCAATATGTTATTCCCATGGCCAAGAAAAGTTCAATCATTTCAATCATTATTTATGAACATGACTCTCTCAAAGCCAGAAACCAGGGAAGTAAATCTATAATTAGTATGAAGTCTGATGCTGCTCCATAGACAATGGATGGGAGGCTCAGGTCTTCGGAATAACAAACAGGAATCTTTAAAATGGGTGTAGTTCCCCTTTTACAGTCACGCCATTAACTACCTGCCAGTGAATCTGAATGGTTTAAGTAGGTGTGTAACTAACTGGAAAGTCAACTCATACAAAGAAACAATGTGTAATAGGTTGAGGTACTTATTAAAAGGCACTTCAACAATGCGACGGTTTGAAATGTGCAAGATGAAGGAGTGTTGGCATGCAGCATAAGAACACTCAACCACAGTGTTTCAAGACAATAAAGGCTATCATGGGTTAATCGAGTCGCATGATTTGTTCTTTATCTTACAGCTACTTACACATTTGAAAAACAATGAATAGCTTTTATTTCATCCATGTCGCATTCTTTTTTGCAAAATGTAATCTCAAGAATGACAATCGATACAGAGGATCGATACAGAGGATTATCTTGGATGAATTTGCCTCGTGAATCAAAATAAAATTCTCATTTTAAAAAGTGTCAATTTAATTATTTCATCACCCAAAACATAATGAAAGACATTTTTCAGTGACAAAGGGAGGACAGCAGGCAGGACATCAGGGTGATACTGTTAACACTGCATATCCTTAAATAAAAGGGTCTGTGTGGGTGAGAGAGAGAGAGAGAGAGAGAGAGTGTCACGGGAGTTCACAGGTAGGACCCAAACGCAAGACCACAGGAGACAGAAGTTAATATTAACAGGTTTTATTTTAGACTGTGTGTGCAGGTGTGGAGCCCGTGGTCTGACACCGGAGGACAGGTGGATTGCTGGTGTGAGTCCCGTGGCTCGACACCGGAGGGCTGGTAGGTTGACGGCGTGAAGTCCCGTGGCTCGATACCAGAGAGTAGACAGATCGACGGTGTGAGTCCCGTGGCTCGACACCGGAGGGCTGGCCACTTGACGGCGATTGTAGTCCCTTTAACACAAGGCGGGCAGAGCGGCAGAGTGTAATCCGTAGACCACAAGGAGGGCAGAGGATGCCACGGGGGTTCAGCGGGTGAAAGACGGTACGACCTGACAACCCCAGACTGCAGGACCAGAGTTTATATAGAGACAGGAGACTCATTAGTGGGCCCTGAGTCTGGTGTGTCAGGCTGCAGGAGGTGATCGGCTGGAGTATCTGAATCCCAAATCATTCTTATTCATTTATTTCCACTTCTAAATGTCTAAATCCATCCATCCACCCATTTTCCTCCGCTTATCCAGGGTCGGGTCGCAGTGGCAGCAGGCGTCCAGGAGGCATCCTAATTAGATGCCCGAACCACCTCAGCTGACTCCCTTCGACGCGAAGGAGTAGCGGCTCGACTCCAAGCTCCCTCCTGTTGACCGAGCTCCTTACCCTATCTCTAAGGCTGAGCCCGGCCACCCTCCGGAGGAAGCTCATTTCGGCCGCTTGTAGCCGCGACCTTGTCCTTTCGGTCACGACCCAGAGTTCGTGACCATAGGTGAGGGTAGGAATGTAGACCGAGTGGTAAAATGAGAGCTTTGTCTTCCGGCTCAGCTCCCCCCTCACCAAGACGGTCCGGTGCAGCGCCTGCTTTACTGCTGCAGCCGCACCGATCCGCCTGTCAATCTCCCGCTCCATCTTACCCTCACTCGTGAACAAAACCCCGAGATACTTGAACTCCTTCGCTTGAGGTAGGCACTCCGTCCCCAACTGGAGGGAGCAATCCACCGGTTTCCGGCAGAGCACCATGGCCTCAGATTTGGAGGAGCTAACTCTCATCCCCGCCGCTCCACACTCGGCTGCAAACCACCCCAGTGAATGCTGGAGGTCACGATCCGAGGAGGCTAACAGGACCAAATCATCTGCAAACAGCAGAGAAGCGATCCCGAGACCCCCGAACCTGACATTCTCCGCCCCCCGGCTGTGCCTAGATATCCTGTCCATGAAAGTCATGAACAGGACCGGTGACAAAGGGCAGCCCTGGCGGAGGCCAACACCCACCGGGAACGTGTCTGACGTATTGCCGAGAATGCGGACACAGCTCCTACTGCAGTCGTACAGAGACTGGATCGCCCATTGTGATGGGTCCGGTTTAGGAGTTCCTCAAAGTGCTCTTTCCACTCCCCGACGATGTCCCCCGTCCGGGTCAGCAGTTCCCCCCCCCTACTGAGAACAGGCTGGGGTAAGCCCTGCTTTCCCTTCCTGATGTTCTGTATTGTTGGTTCTTGGGCAACATCATGCCAACTTCACCATCACAAACACAAAAACACAAACGTACCTACATCCAAAACACACCGGCGTAACGCCAACGACCGTGATGCCACAATGCACCCCAAGCTCTGCCTCCAACCCACAAAGTTCCGGGATGACAGGTTGCAGCGCGTCACCCCTCATCCCCCTCCACTACCTCAGGCAAACTCAACTTTCCATACAAGATGCCGACTCTATCTTCCTCCCTTCAATTTCCACAGTATTCCATTCCACCTTCTCGCCGGATTCACCTGTCTGTCCCTTCGCTGTTCCCTTACACCACCCTTCTTCTGCCTATACCCAGGGTTGCCAGGTCTTCTTTTCTCTGTCCCCCTCTCTAAGCGGTCCCCCTCTCTAAGCACCAATGGAACGCACCAACGGAACGCAGCAACGCAACACAGCAATGCAACAACGAATCGCAGCAACGCAACAACTAATCGCAGCAACGGATCGCAGCAAGCAACAACGGAACGCAGCAGCAGCAACGCAGCAACGGATCGCAGCAAACGACAACGAATCGCAGCAACGGAACGCAACAACGCAGCCACGGAATGCAGCAACGGATTGCAGCAACGGATTGCAGCAAGCAACAACGAATCGCAGCAACAGATCACAGCAAGCAACAACGCATCGCAACAACGGCACGCAGCAACGGATCGCAGCAAGAAAACAACGAATCGCAGCAACAGATCAGTGCAATGCCAGTCCCCCCCGGACTGGCACCGGGATGCCATTGCCCCCGGCCGCCTACTTTCAGAAAACACAGCAAGTTGCCGTAACCGGGACACCTGGCACCGGGATGCCATTGCCCCCGGCCGCCTACTTTCAGAAAAAAACAGCAAGTTGCCATAACCGGGACACCTGGCACCGGGATGCCAGTGCCCACCGCCTCCTACTTCCAGCAACCACAGCAAGTCGCCGTAACCGGGACACCCGTCACCAGGTTGCCAGCGCCCTCCGCTGCCTCCCTCCAGCAAACACAGCAAGTCGCCTTAGCCAAGGCACCTGGCACCGAGATGCCAGTGCCCACCGCCTCCTACTTCCAGCAACCACAGCAAGTTGCCGTAACCAGGACACCTGGCACCGGGATGCCAGTGCCCCCACCCCGTCCACTTCCAGCAATGGACCCACACAATCGGTGAACACAACGATGCCGCTCCCCAACGATGCCGCTCCCTCTGCCGTCTTTGGGGGGTTTCCACGACAGACGACGTTTTGCCGTAGACAATCCTCGGACCTCACAAGCAAATGCCAAGTCGTTTCCCCTCATGCTACGAAATCTGACCAATAGTAGCCGCAGCCATTACGTGGGGCCATGGATGGCCCAGCAAGTCCATATCTTAAACTCCTGACAACCTAGTCGTTTACCCAATCATCAAATGACGCTGCGACACCCATCAGTCAAGGGCGCATTCTCGATGCAGCTCACGTCTGGGCCACCACAACACCATGGCTTTCTCGTTTCTCATTCCAGAAGTTCAGAAGATCCGCCCTCCTGCAAACGCCCCTCCAAAACATCGGTTCCGCCGTATCCAACGCCATCTTCAAACCCATAAATCCTTACTCAATCTTGCCGACCATCGATCAGCAGAACTCCACCGTCGATAACCTACCTTCCCACGCCTACCAACTACACTCGCCAGCTTCATCGACCCGCGCACGGGCAGGCAACCCTGCTTCCAGGAGGACTTATTTTGGGGATCTGCAAGGCCCAGGAGCTGCAGTGGATCCTCAACTAAGCCTCCCCCAAACCGCTACGGGCTAATCTCCACCAACCATTCCTCAACGCTCCAAATAATCGACGTAGGTTCACCCTCGGCTGAGGCGAGGTCCTAAGCTAGTGAATTGTAAATCAATTGATTAAGCTGAATTTCAGGAGCAGGACCACGCCTCAGCCACTCGCCCACTTCCGGCC
The DNA here is from genome assembly GCF_949748355.1 of Melanostigma gelatinosum. NCBI lineage: Eukaryota > Metazoa > Chordata > Actinopteri > Perciformes > Zoarcidae > Melanostigma > Melanostigma gelatinosum. The sequence goes on along the minus strand of NC_136654.1, from coordinate 8,069,684 downwards.
ACACTCCTACAAATACCTACCCACTCTAAGCCTCAGCTGGCTCGTGCTTTCCGCATCCCACCCTCCCGCCCTCTTGTTAAACCATTCCACCCAAGGTTATCTCCCCCCACAGTCATCATCCTCCTATACCACATGGGGATTTGCAAGGCCCGGGAGCCGCAGTGGATCCTCAACTAAACCTCCCCCAAACCGCTACGGGCTAATCTCCACTAACCATTCCGCAACGCTCCAAATAATCAACGTAGGTTCACCCTCGGCTGAGGCGGGGTCCTAAGCTAGTGAAGTGGGAATTCTGTAAAGCTCATTAATTGCAGCAGACAACAAACCAACATTCACCCCATCCTGGTCCATGTTAATCTGGTGTTATCTTGTCTGCTGCTTTGTGATGAACTATCCTCCCCTGCCCCTCCAAAACCAAGAGAATTGTTTTTAATGTGGTCGTAACAGTAGTAAATTATGGGAATTATGTGTTTTTTTACTGCAACACTCTTGCTTCATTCATACACTGATTTTTATTCTCGGAAGAAATTTCCTCCTAAATGTCAATGTGACACCACCTTGAGCTGCACAATAGAACAATTATTTTGTATATTTTTGTTGGAAAAAAATAATTACAGAGATAGGCCCTGTTCATATCAGATTTCTTTGTTTATGTATGTGATCATTTATTGACCTTCCTTGTGACATGACTTTCATGTGTTGCTGCACATCTCTGCTGGTTGTGTGTGAGAGTGAGCAGGACACGGTGCCTTCAATTTATTGTTAGATCCTGGCTCAATTTTCTTTCCCACTCCTTTGTTGTCTAAAGATTTTAGCTATATGTGGCAGTTAATTCAATTATATTTTGTCAATGAGGGAATGTTAAAAGAAGCATGCAAACCTCATGTTCAGATTAAAGACATCTTGCATTTCATTGAGTGTAAATCCTTTGTAAGTGCAAAATTCATTACACTGCAGTGGGTTGCAGGTATTAAGCCATAACCCGGTCATTGTTGATTCAATTATTAAGTGATGCTGGCAGCTTGCAGCAACCACACAACCTTCTTCTAAGGACAATAGAAAATGAGATCCATACTCCATGCATTGAGAAAATGTATTTATATTTTCAACCTTCATTATACATGGTTGGTTACTTCTTAAATGATAGAAATCTAATGATTAGAACCCCGACAAAGAAACTAAGGATACACTCGATAAACATCTTATATAGTGAAAACAACAAAAGGCAAGCGATTTCAGCTTCAGCATGCTGCACATTTATGGTTATAAAGCAGAATTACTTCAATTTTCAGCAAACCACAAAAACAGAACACAACACAAGGAAAAGGCCTCTCTAATAGAAACACAATCTAAAAGTAAATGTATGTTGAGAATATGTTGAGTATGATTTTAGAATATGGATCATCTTTCAACGCCCTACACCAGAGTTTTGACTGTCAGCAAACTGACTAGCAGGGTCACCAGTGAGGCCAACTGGCCTGAGGCACTGTTCGGATTCACCATTCTGGCTGTAAGAGAAGATTTAAAGTTTAGAGTACATAAAATGTATGCATCAAGATTAGTGTTATCAAAAGAGCAAAAGTCATGAGGAGGTAAGAGGGTTTTACCTTTCCGATTGAGCGGCATGGTAAGTGGTCCTATTGAGATGCCCGTCATGGCATGCTGGGATACGTCCCTTGCAACTCGGTTGTGGTGGCCTGGGTAGCATAGCTGCAGGAAAACAACATTGGAGGTTTCTGTTAATGCACCTTTTGATAATCTATCCAAACTCATTATGAACGCACACAAACACAGTAGCACTTACAGCAGTGCAGTTGTTGTGTCTCAGAAGACACAGGTGGACCTGGCAGTGCAGGTAGATGGATGAAAAGTTGTTAAAGGTGAACATCTCGAAGGAGAATCGGGCCACCGTGGAGATGCCGTTCGCAACCAGCTCTACTGTACCATCTGCTGGGTTAGGACACCTGGAGGGAGATAGAGGTTACAATGTTACCAGCTGGACTATAAAATAAACAGGGTTAAGTTGTGAAAGTGAGGAAGGGTGGAGCGAGTGAAGAGAGGCCCTTCAAGAGTAAATCATTTTCTGGGTAATCAAGAACCAGTGATCAGAATGCTAAACTACATGAAGTTGCAATAGCTTGTTTACTCTTCATGTATGAGATCCCAGCGGACAGGGTAGCTGGCGTCGTTGACTGGCGTGGCCCAGCAAGAGTCCATAATGGTGGAGATCTGCCTTGCATCGACTCCTTCTGTCCGAATCTCCACATATAGCCTCTGGTTAACTTCCATTTCTATGTTCCTGCCACTGGCCAGGGGATAGCGGAAGCCAGCGTCCTGGTAGGGGATCATTCTCGTAAGATACTGTCCATGGCCTGATGGAAGCTTCTTTCTCACAATGCTGCAAAAAAACAACAAAGAAGTTGATTGCACTTGAGAAGGACCAATTCACTGGCTTGTTCTTGGGAACAACGTCTTGTTGACAATCTTTGACACATTCACAATTACAGAACAGGGACAGTTTTTTTTCTTTTCTTTTAACTTTTCTTCGTATTGTTGGTTTAAATGGCAAGTTTATTGATTGCATTGGGTGCAGAATGTGGGTAGTGGATTTATGACAACAAAGGTTTAATTATAACTAACTATTTTCAGTCTTTGTCATCATCAAGCATCACTGTCGCAGAAGATAAGTACTTAAAAAAGGTTTGAGGTGCAGATGTAGCACTGTTAAATATGGTAGTTATTGAAAACATAAATATTGAAACATACGTCATGACGTATCACTATGGACATATGTTCACTATAAAAAGGATTGTGGAAATTGTATTTCGTCAGCATAAAACATGTAAAGTAGATGGTGTTGTTATTGTTACCTCTCTACAGGGTTGATGCCCACATCCATAGACAGGGCCTGGGTCAGATGGTATTCACAGAAGAAACGCAACTGAATGCTCCTCTGGCGGCTGATTAGCCATGCATGAGGGTCCACGTCACCCTGGATGGTGTTCTCATAGATAAAATGGGTTCCATTGCTCTTAAAATTCAAATGAAAAAATGGTAAACTTCAGTACGTTGCTTGTACTTGTAATATGTCTGATGGAGCACATCAATGTCTAAAATGGACTGTACCCTGAGAGCTGTCCCACACAGCTGGTCGTCATTGTTAAAGTGGAACACCAGTCGTCCGTCCTGGAGAGTCCCTTTGCAGGAGTCATCTCGCAGGTGGAGGGCGCTGGAGTGGAAGCCAGCTTCAAATAGCTGGCAGCGTGACAAAGATATGGTGCCTGAACTACTGGAACAACTGATGGACGAGTCTATGTATGAGAGAGAGAGAGAGAGATTTTAAAAACAATTCTGCAGTGTTTGTAGCTAACCTCATAGTTAAATCTGCACTCATCAATATTTTCCTGTATTAAATAACTACCGTATATGTAATTTGAAAGGTGTTGCTCATAGTGACAAACCCACAGAGTTGTGACTCACAGATATTGTAACAATCCTCATGGTTTATATTGACCATTTAAATAATTTTAACGCTGTTTCCATGAAATCATGTTTCGTCTCTCATTTTGGCATTGTGCACGGTTCACATTACTGCAGTACCCATGAGCCTTGGCTGAGATTTGTTCAGGGGTGCCATTCAGATTGGCTGAATTCATTTAAAATTGACGCAGAATTTAAAAGTGAATTGGTTTAAGTTGCAGGTTGCACTTTTTTTCAAGACCGTAATCTTTAGCTTCCACATGCCGTCAGTTGTGCACAAACAGAGTTCTAAGCTCTGGGATGGGATATTATGGCAAAAGAACGATGATAAACCGACACCTGAGTGGATATTATTGTTCCGTGGTCTTACGTTGGTGTATATTTCACAAACAATGCCGTTGTACTATGAAGCAATATCTACTACTAATCTTACAGTTGGCCTCACCGTATCTCTCATTGTTGGGCCGATGGTAGTCCTCATCACAGAAGCAGCCGTACACACCGTGCTTCTTACCACACCACTCATACTCTGTGCAGTTCAGCTGTTCACAGGGGTCTGACTCAGCTATGGAAATAGTGGGGAAAGGATGAGTGATGAAACAGAAAAAACAAGTAACAAAATACCTTTTTCCAGAAGTAGGACAAATGGTAAAGTTATGTTATCTCTCATTCATTATTTTGGCTGTCCATAAGACCAGTGCAAACTCACCACACAGCAAAGCAGAGCGCCACGTCATTTGGGTTTTATGTTATTCTGCATATATGAGACTGATTCTTGCGAGTTTGTTCTCGTCATTGTCTTAATTACATTGATTTTGACGATATGCATTGCCCATTAATGAAAGCATTCCGACACGCTGGCTAATAGTGAGGTTATTAGGAGGTTGTTCAACTGTAGTAGGACAGCACTGATGGCCCAAGTATAAAATACATGGCCCGCCACTGATATATATATATATATATAACAATCATAAACAGCGGTATTAGCTGCAATCCAGGGGAAATTGGTATAATCTTGAAGTAATAACTACAGCAACTGTATGACTGACATTTTAAGAACATGAACAAATTACGAAGAGATTATCGAAACTTCAATTCACCTGTCGTCTGAGGAGTCACCGTACCTATGAAAACAAACACATAGATATAATTGGATAACAATCAGTCTGCTCTGCTAACATCAAAAACAAAAGTCAGTTAGTGATTTACCCTCTTCAGTTGTTGTTGAGGCAACAATTGTTGATGTTGATATCGCAGTTGTTGTTGTTGGGGGAGCAGTTGTTGTTGGGGCTGCAGTTGTTGTTGGGGCTGTAGTTGTTGGGGCAGCAGTTGTTGTTGGGGCTGCAGTTGTTGATGTTAGAGCAGCAGTTGTTGTTTGGGAAGCTGTTGTTGGGGTAGCAGTTGTTGGGGCTGCAGTTGTTGTTGGGGCAGCTGTTGTTGTTGGGGCTGCAGTTGTTGTTGGGGCAGCTGTTGTTGTTGGGGCAGCAGTTGTTGTTGGGGCAGCAGTTGTTGTTGGGGCTGCAGTTGTTGTTGGGGCAGCAGTTGTTGTTGGGGCAGCAGTTGTTGTTGGGGCAGCAGTTGTTGTTGGGGCTGCAGTTGTTGTTGGGGCTGCAGTTGTTGTTGGGGCTGCAGTTGTTGTTGGGGAAGCTGTTGTTGTTGGGGAAGCAGTTGTTGTTGGGGCTGCAGTTGTTGTTGGGGCAGCAGTTGTTGTTGGGGCTGCAGTTGTTGTTGGGGCAGCTGTTGTTGTTGGGGCAGCAGTTGTTGTTGGGGCAGCAGTTGTTGTTGGGGCTGCAGTTGTTGTTGGGGCAGCAGTTGTTGTTGGGGCTGCAGTTGTTGTTGGGGCTGCAGTTGTTGTTGGGGCTGCAGTTGTTGTTGGGGCAGCAGTTGTTGTTGGGGCTGCAGTTGTTGTTGGGGCAGCAGTTGTTGTTGGGGCTGCAGTTGTTGTTGGGGCAGCAGTTGTTGTTGGGGCAGCTGTTGTTGTTGGGGCAGCAGTTGTTGTTGGGGCAGCTGTTGTTGTTGGGGCAGCAGTTGTTGTTGGGGCAGCAGTTGTTGTTGGGGCAGCAGTTGTTGTTGGGGCAGCTGTTGTTGTTGGGGCAGCAGTTGTTGTTGGGGCAGCAGTTGTTGTTGGGGCTGCAGTTGTTGTTGGGGCAGCAGTTGTTGTTGGGGCTGCAGTTGTTGTTGGGGCAGCAGTTGTTGTTGGGGCAGCAGTTGTTGTTGGGGCAGCAGTTGTTGTTGGGGCAGCAGTTGTTGTTGGGGCAGCAGTTGTTGTTGGGGCTGCAGTCGTTGTTGGGGCAGCAGTTGTTGTTGGGGCAGCTGTTGTTGTTGGGGCAGCAGTTGTTGTTGGGGCAGCAGTTGTTGTTGGGGCTGCAGTTGTTGTTGGGGCTGCAGTTGTTGTTGGGGCAGCAGTTGTTGTTGGGGCTGCAGTTGTTGTTGGGGCAGCTGTTGTTGTTGGGGCTGCAGTTGTTGTTGGGGCAGCAGTTGTTGTTGGGGCAGCTGTTGTTGGGGCTGCAGTTGTTGTTGGGGCAGCTGTTGTTGTTGGGGCTGCAGTTGTTGTTGGGGCAGCTGTTGTTGTTGGGGCTGCAGTTGTTGTTGGGGCAGCTGTTGTTGTTGGGGCTGCAGTTGTTGTTGGGGCTGCAGTTGTTGTTGGGGCAGCAGTTGTTGTTGGGGCAGCAGTTGTTGTTGGGGCAGCTGTTGTTGTTGGGGCTGCAGTTGTTGTTGGGGCTGCAGTTGTTGTTGGGGCAGCAGTTGTTGTTGGGGCAGCAGTTGTTGTTGGGGCTGCAGTTGTTGTTGGGGCTGCAGTTGTTGTTGGGGCAGCTGTTGTTGTTGGGGCTGCAGTTGTTGTTGGGGCAGCTGTTGTTGTTGGGGCTGCAGTTGTTGTTGGGGCTGCAGTTGTTGTTGGGGCAGCAGTTGTTGTTGGGGCAGCAGTTGTTGTTGGGGCAGCAGTTGTTGTTGGGGCAGCAGTTGTTGTTGGGGCTGCAGTTGTTGTTGGGGCAGCAGTTGTTGTTGGGGCTGCAGTTGTTGTTGGGGCAGCAGTTGTTGTTGGGGCTGCTGTTGTTGTTGGGGCAGCTGTTGTTGTTGGGGCTGCAGTTGTTGTTGGGGCAGCAGTTGTTGTTGGGGCTGCAGTTGTTGTTGGGGCAGCTGTTGTTGTTGGGGCTGCAGTTGTTGTTGGGGCAGCAGTTGTTGTTGGGGCAGCTGTTGTTGGGGCTGCAGTTGTTGTTGGGGCAGCAGTTGTTGTTGGGGCAGCAGTTGTTGTTGGGGCAGCAGTTGTTGTTGGGGCTGCAGTTGTTGTTGGGGCTGCAGTTGTTGTTGGGGCAGCTGTTGTTGTTGGGGCTGCAGTTGTTGTTGGGGCAGCTGTTGTTGTTGGGGCTGCAGTTGTTGTTGGGGCAGCAGTTGTTGTTGGGGCTGCAGTTGTTGTTGGGGCAGCAGTTGTTGTTGGGGCTGCTGTTGTTGTTGGGGCAGCTGTTGTTGTTGGGGCTGCAGTTGTTGTTGGGGCAGCAGTTGTTGTTGGGGCTGCAGTTGTTGTTGGGGCAGCTGTTGTTGTTGGGGCTGCAGTTGTTGTTGGGGCAGCAGTTGTTGTTGGGGCAGCTGTTGTTGGGGCTGCAGTTGTTGTTGGGGCAGCTGTTGTTGTTGGGGCAGCAGTTGTTGTTGGGGCAGCAGTTGTTGTTGGGGCAGCTGTTGTTGTTGGGGCTGCAGTTGTTGTTGGGGCTGCAGTTGTTGTTGGGGCAGCAGTTGTTGTTGGGGCAGCAGTTGTTGTTGGGGCTGCAGTTGTTGTTGGGGCAGCTGTTGTTGTTGGGGCAGCAGTTGTTGTTGGGGCTTCAGTTGTTGTTGGGTCAGCTGTTGTTGTTGGGGCAGCAGTTGTTGTTGGGGCAGCAGTTGTTGTTGGGGAAGCAGTTGTTGTTGGGGCAGCAGTTGTTGTTGGGGCAGCAGTTGTTGTTGGGGCAGCAGTTGTTGTTGGGGCTACAGTTGTTGTTGGGGCAGCAGTTGTTGTTGGGGAAGCAGTTGTTGTTGGGGCTGCAGTCGTTGTTGGGGCAGCATTTGTTGTTGGGGCAGCAGTTGTTGTTGGGGCTGCAGTTGTTGTTGGGGCAGCAGTTGTTGTTGGGGCAGCAGTTGTTGTTGGGGCTGCAGTTGTTGTTGGGGCTGCAGTTGTTGTTGGGGCAGCTGTTGTTGGGGCTGCAGTTGTTGTTGGGGCAGCAGTTGTTGTTGGGGCAGCAGTTGTTGTTGGGGCAGCAGTTGTTGTTGGGGCAGCAGTTGTTGTTGGGGCTGCAGTCGTTGTTGGGGCAGCAGTTGTTGTTGGGGCAGCTGTTGATGTTGGGGCAGCAGTTGTTGTTGGGGCAGCAGTTGTTGTTGGGGCTGTAGTTGTTGTTGGGGCTGCAGTTGTTGTTGGGGCAGCTGTTGTTGTTGGGGCTGCAGTTGTTGTTGGGGCAGCAGTTGTTGTTGGGGCTGCGGTTGTTGTTGGGGCAGCTGTTGTTGTTGGGGCTGCAGTTGTTGTTGGGGCAGCAGTTGTTGTTGGGGCTGCAGTTGTTGTTGGGGCAGCAGTTGTTGTTGGGGCAGCAGTTGTTGTTGGGGCTGCAGTTGTTGTTGGGGCAGCTGTTGTTGTTGGGGCAGCAGTTGTTGTTGGGGCTTCAGTTGTTGTTGGGGCTGCAGTTGTTGTTGGGGCTGCAGTTGTTGTTGGGGCAGCAGTTGTTGTTGGGGCTGCAGTCGTTGTTGGGGCAGCAGTTGTTGTTGGGGCAGCTGTTGTTGTTGGGGCAGCAGTTGTTGTTGGGGCAGCAGTTGTTGTTGGGGCTGCAGTTGTTGTTGGGGCAGCTGTTGTTGTTGGGGCTGCAGTTGTTGTTGGGGCAGCAGTTGTTGTTGGGGCAGCAGTTGTTGTTGGGGCAGCTGTTGTTGTTGGGGCTGCAGTTGTTGTTGGGGCAGCAGTTGTTGTTGGGGCAGCAGTTGTTGTTGGGGCTGCAGTTGTTGTTGGGGCAGCAGTTGTTGTTGGGGCAGCTGTTGTTGTTGGGGCTGCAGTTGTTGTTGGGGCAGCTGTTGTTGTTGGGGCTGCAGTTGTTGTTGGGGCTGCAGTTGTTGTTGGGGCAGCAGTTGTTGTTGGGGCAGCAGTTGTTGTTGGGGCAGCAGTTGTTGTTGGGGCTGCAGTTGTTGTTGGGGCAGCAGTTGTTGTTGGGGCTGCTGTTGTTGTTGGGGCAGCTGTTGTTGTTGGGGCTGCAGTTGTTGTTGGGGCAGCAGTTGTTGTTGGGGCTGCAGTTGTTGTTGGGGCTGCAGTCGTTGTTGGGGCAGCATTTGTTGTTGGGGCAGCAGTTGTTGTTGGGGCTGCAGTTGTTGTTGGGGCAGCAGTTGTTGTTGGGGCAGCAGTTGTTGTTGGGGCTGCAGTTGTTGTTGGGGCTGCAGTTGTTGTTGGGGCAGCTGTTGTTGTTGGGGCTGCAGTTGTTGTTGGGGCAGCTGTTGTTGTTGGGGCTGCAGTTGTTGTTGGGGCTGCAGTTGTTGTTGGGGCAGCAGTTGTTGTTGGGGCAGCAGTTGTTGTTGGGGCAGCAGTTGTTGTTGGGGCTGCAGTTGTTGTTGGGGCAGCAGTTGTTGTTGGGGCTGCTGTTGTTGTTGGGGCAGCTGTTGTTGTTGGGGCTGCAGTTGTTGTTGGGGCAGCAGTTGTTGTTGGGGCTGCAGTTGTTGTTGGGGCAGCTGTTGTTGTTGGGGCTGCAGTTGTTGTTGGGGCAGCAGTTGTTGTTGGGGCAGCTGTTGTTGGGGCTGCAGTTGTTGTTGGGGCAGCTGTTGTTGTTGGGGCAGCAGTTGTTGTTGGGGCAGCAGTTGTTGTTGGGGCAGCTGTTGTTGTTGGGGCTGCAGTTGTTGTTGGGGCTGCAGTTGTTGTTGGGGCAGCAGTTGTTGTTGGGGCTGCAGTTGTTGTTGGGGCAGCTGTTGTTGTTGGGGCTGCAGTTGTTGTTGGGGCAGCAGTTGTTGTTGGGGCTGCAGTTGTTGTTGGGGCAGCTGTTGTTGTTGGGGCAGCAGTTGTTGTTGGGGCAGCAGTTGTTGTTGGGGCTGCAGTTGTTGTTGGGGCAGCAGTTGTTGTTGGGGCAGCAGTTGTTGTTGGGGCTGCAGTTGTTGTTGGGGCTGCTGTTGTTGTTGGGGCAGCTGTTGTTGTTGGGGCTGCAGTTGTTGTTGGGGCAGCAGTTGTTGTTGGGGCTGCAGTTGTTGTTGGGGCAGCTGTTGTTGTTGGGGCTGCAGTTGTTGTTGGGGCAGCAGTTGTTGTTGGGGCAGCTGTTGTTGGGGCTGCAGTTGTTGTTGGGGCAGCAGTTGTTGTTGGGGCAGCAGTTGTTGTTGGGGCAGCAGTTGTTGTTGGGGCAGCAGTTGTTGTTGGGGCAGCTGTTGTTGTTGGGGCAGCAGTTGTTGTTGGGGCAGCAGTTGTTGTTGGGGCTGTAGTTGTTGTTGGGGCTGCAGTTGTTGTTGGGGCAGCTGTTGTTGTTGGGGCTGCAGTTGTTGTTGGGGCAGCTGTTGTTGTTGGGGCTGCGGTTGTTGTTGGGGCAGCTGTTGTTGTTGGGGCTGCAGTTGTTGTTGGGGCAGCAGTTGTTGTTGGGGAAGCTGTTGTTGGGGCTGCAGTTGTTGTTGGGGCAGCTGTTGTTGTTGGGGCTGCAGTTGTTGTTGGGGCAGCTGTTGTTGTTGGGGCTGCAGTTGTTGTTGGGGCTGCAGTTGTTGTTGGGGCTGCAGTTGTTGTTGGGGCAGCAGTTGTTGTTGGGGCTGCAGTTGTTGTTGGGGCAGCAGTTGTTGTTGGGGCAGCAGTTGTTGTTGGGGCAGCAGTTGTTGTTGGGGCAGCTGTTGTTGTTGGGGCTGCAGTTGTTGTTGGGGCAGCTGTTGTTGTTGGGGCAGCAGTTGTTGTTGGGGCAGCAGTTGTTGTTGGGGCTGCAGTTGTTGTTGGGGCTGCAGTTGTTGTTGGGGCAGCTGTTGTTGTTGGGGCTGCAGTTGTTGTTGGGGCAGCTGTTGTTGTTGGGGCTGCAGTTGTTGTTGGGGCTGCAGTTGTTGTTGGGGCTGCAGTTGTTGTTGGGGCAGCAGTTGTTGTTGGGGCTGCAGTTGTTGTTGGGGCAGCAGTTGTTGTTGGGGCAGCTGTTGTTGTTGGGGCTGCAGTTGTTGTTGGGGCAGCTGTTGTTGTTGGGGCTGCAGTTGTTGTTGGGGCTGCAGTTGTTGTTGGGGCAGCAGTTGTTGTTGGGGCAGCAGTTGTTGTTGGGGCAGCAGTTGTTGTTGGGGCTGCAGTTGTTGTTGGGGCTGCAGTTGTTGTTGGGGCAGCAGTTGTTGTTGGGGCAGCAGTTGTTGTTGGGGCTGCAGTTGTTGTTGGGGCAGCTGTTGTTGTTGGGGCTGCAGTCGTTGTTGGGGCAGCAGTTGTTGTTGGGGCAGCTGTTGTTGTTGGGGCAGCAGTTGTTGTTGGGGCAGCAGTTGTTGTTGGGGCTGTAGTTGTTGTTGGGGCTGCAGTTGTTGTTGGGGCAGCTGTTGTTGTTGGGGCTGCAGTTGTTGTTGGGGCTGCGGTTGTTGTTGGGGCAGCTGTTGTTGTTGGGGCAGCTGTTGTTGTTGGGGCTGCAGTTGTTGTTGGGGCAGCTGTTGTTGGGGCTGCAGTTGTTGTTGGGGCAGCTGTTGTTGTTGGGGCTGCAGTTGTTGTTGGGGCAGCTGTTGTTGTTGGGGCTGCAGTTGTTGTTGGGGCTGCAGTTGTTGTTGGGGCTGCAGTTGTTGTTGGGGCTGCAGTTGTTGTTGGGGCAGCAGTTGTTGTTGGGGCAGCAGTTGTTGTTGGGGCTGCAGTTGTTGTTGGGGCTGCAGTTGTTGTTGGGGCAGCAGTTGTTGTTGGGGCAGCTGTTGTTGGGGCTGCAGTTGTTGTTGGGGCTGCAGTTGTTGTTGTGGCAGCAGTTGTTGTTGGGGCAGCAGTTGTTGTTGGGGCAGCTGTTGTTGTTGGGGCTGCAGTTGTTGTTGGGGCAGCTGTTGTTGTTGGGGCTGCAGTTGTTGTTGGGGCTGCAGTTGTTGTTGGGGCAGCAGTTGTTGTTGGGGCAGCAGTTGTTGTTGGGGCAGCAGTTGTTGTTGGGGCTGCAGTTGTTGTTGGGGCAGCAGTTGTTGTTGGGGCAGCAGTTGTTGTTGGGGCTGCAGTTGTTGTTGGGGCTGCAGTTGTTGTTGGGGCAGCAGTTGTTGTTGGGGCTGCTGTTGTTGTTGGGGCAGCTGTTGTTGTTGGGGCTGCAGTTGTTGTTGGGGCAGCAGTTGTTGTTGGGGCTGCAGTTGTTGTTGGGGCAGCTGTTGTTGTTGGGGCTGCAGTTGTTGTTGGGGCAGCAGTTGTTGTTGGGGCAGCTGTTGTTGTTGGGGCAGCTGTTGTTGTTGGGGCTGCAGTTGTTGTTGGGGCAGCTGTTGTTGTTGGGGCAGCAGTTGTTGTTGGGGCAGCAGTTGTTGTTGGGGCTGCAGTTGTTGTTGGGGCTGCAGTTGTTGTTGGGGCAGCTGTTGTTGTTGGGGCTGCAGTTGTTGTTGGGGCAGCTGTTGTTGTTGGGGCTGCAGTTGTTGTTGGGGCTGCAGTTGTTGTTGGGGCAGCAGTTGTTGTTGGGGCAGCAGTTGTTGTTGGGGCAGCAGTTGTTGTTGGGGCAGCAGTTGTTGTTGGGGCTGCAGTTGTTGTTGGGGCAGCAGTTGTTGTTGGGGCTGCTGTTGTTGTTGGGGCAGCTGTTGTTGTTGGGGCAGCAGTTGTTGTTGGGGCAGCAGTTGTTGTTGGGGCAGCTGTTGTTGTTGGGGCTGCAGTTGTTGTTGGGGCTGCAGTTGTTGTTGGGGCTGCAGTTGTTGTTGGGGCAGCAGTTGTTGTTGGGGCTGCAGTTGTTGTTGGGGCAGCAGTTGTTGTTGGGGCAGCTGTTGTTGTTGGGGCTGCAGTTGTTGTTGGGGCAGCTGTTGTTGTTGGGGCTGCAGTTGTTGTTGGGGCTGCAGTTGTTGTTGGGGCAGCAGTTGTTGTTGGGGCAGCAGTTGTTGTTGGGGCAGCAGTTGTTGTTGGGGCTGCAGTTGTTGTTGGGGCTGCAGTTGTTGTTGGGGCAGCAGTTGTTCTTGGGGCAGCTGTTGTTGGGGCTGCAGTTGTTGTTGGGGCAGCTGTTGTTGTTGGGGCTGCAGTTGTTGTTGGGGCAGCTGTTGTTGTTGGGGCTGCAGTTGTTGTTGGGGCTGCAGTTGTTGTTGTGGCAGCAGTTGTTGTTGGGGCAGCAGTTGTTGTTGGGGCAGCTGTTGTTGTTGGGGCTGCAGTTGTTGTTGGGGCAGCTGTTGTTGTTGGGGCTGCAGTTGTTGTTGGGGCTGCAGTTGTTGTTGGGGCAGCAGTTGTTGTTGGGGCTGCAGTTGTTGTTGGGGCAGCAGTTGTTGTTGGGGCAGCAGTTGTTGTTGGGGCTGCAGTTGTTGTTGGGGCTGCAGTTGTTGTTGGGGCAGCAGTTGTTGTTGGGGCTGCTGTTGTTGTTGGGGCAGCAGTTGTTGTTGGGGCTGCAGTTGTTGTTGGGGCAGCAGTTGTTGTTGGGGCTGCAGTTGTTGTTGGGGCAGCTGTTGTTGTTGGGGCTGCAGTTGTTGTTGGGGCAGCAGTTGTTGTTGGGGCAGCTGTTGTTGTTGGGGCAGCAGTTGTTGTTGGGGCAGCAGTTGTTGTTGGGGCAGCAGTTGTTGTTGGGGCAGCAGTTGTTGTTGGGGCAGCAGTTGTTGTTGGGGCAGCAGTTGTTGTTGGGGCTGCAGTTGTTGTTGGGGCTGCAGTTGTTGTTGGGGCAGCAGTTGTTGTTGGGGCAGCAGTTGTTGTTGGGGCTGCAGTTGTTGTTGGGGCAGCTGTTGTTGTTGGGGCTGCAGTCGTTGTTGGGGCAGCAGTTGTTGTTGGGGCAGCTGTTGTTGTTGGGGCAGCAGTTGTTGTTGGGGCAGCAGTTGTTGTTGGGGCAGCAGTTGTTGTTGGGGCTGCAGTTGTTGTTGGGGCTGCAGTTGTTGTTGGGGCAGCAGTTGTTGTTGGGGCAGCAGTTGTTGTTGGGGCAGCAGTTGTTGTTGGGGCAGCAGTTGTTGTTGGGGCTGCAGTTGTTGTTGGGGCAGCTGTTGTTGTTGGGGCTGCAGTTGTTGTTGGGGCAGCTGTTGTTGTTGGGGCTGCAGTTGTTGTTGGGGCTGCAGTTGTTGTTGGGGCAGCAGTTGTTGTTGGGGCAGCAGTTGTTGTTGGGGCAGCAGTTGTTGTTGGGGCAGCAGTTGTTGTTGGGGCTGCAGTTGTTGTTGGGGCAGCAGTTGTTGTTGGGGCAGCTGTTGTTGTTGGGGCAGCAGTTGTTGTTGGGGCAGCAGTTGTTGTTGGGGCAGCAGTTGTTGTTGGGGCAGCAGTTGTTGTTGGGGCTGCAGTTGTTGTTGGGGCAGCAGTTGTTGTTGGGGCAGCAGTTGTTGTTGGGGCAGCAGTTGTTGTTGGGGCTGCAGTCGTTGTTGGGGCAGCAGTTGTTGTTGGGGCAGCTGTTGTTGTTGGGGCAGCAGTTGTTGTTGGGGCAGCAGTTGTTGTTGGGGCAGCAGTTTTTGTTGGGGCAGCAGTTGTTGTTGGGGCTGCAGTTGTTGTTGGGGCAGCAGTTGTTGTTGGGGCAGCAGTTGTTGTTGGGGCAGCAGTTGTTGTTGGGGCAGCAGTTGTTGTTGGGGCTGCAGTTGTTGTTGGGGCTGCAGTTGTTGTTGGGGCAGCTGTTGTTGTTGGGGCTGCAGTTGTTGTTGGGGCAGCTGTTGTTGTTGGGGCTGCAGTTGTTGTTGGGGCTGCAGTTGTTGTTGGGGCAGCAGTTGTTGTTGGGGCAGCAGTTGTTGTTGGGGCAGCAGTTGTTGTTGGGGCAGCAGTTGTTGTTGGGGCTGCAGTTGTTGTTGGGGCAGCAGTTGTTGTTGGGGCTGCTGTTGTTGTTGGGGCAGCTGTTGTTGTTGGGGCTGCAGTTGTTGTTGGGGCAGCAGTTGTTGTTGGGGCTGCAGTTGTTGTTGGGGCTGCAGTTGTTGTTGGGGCTGCAGTTGTTGTTGGGGCAGCAGTTGTTGTTGGGGCTGCAGTTGTTGTTGGGGCAGCAGTTGTTGTTGGGGCAGCTGTTGTTGTTGGGGCTGCAGTTGTTGTTGGGGCAGCTGTTGTTGTTGGGGCTGCAGTTGTTGTTGGGGCTGCAGTTGTTGTTGGGGCAGCAGTTGTTGTTGGGGCAGCAGTTGTTGTTGGGGCAGCAGTTGTTGTTGGGGCTGCAGTTGTTGTTGGGGCTGCAGTTGTTGTTGGGGCAGCAGTTGTTGTTGGGGCAGCTGTTGTTGGGGCTGCAGTTGTTGTTGGGGCAGCAGTTGTTGTTGGGGCAGCAGTTGTTGTTGGGGCAGCAGTTGTTGTTGGGGCTGCAGTCGTTGTTGGGGCAGCAGTTGTTGTTGGGGCAGCTGTTGTTGTTGGGGCAGCAGTTGTTGTTGGGGCAGCAGTTGTTGTTGGGGCTGTAGTTGTTGTTGGGGCTGCAGTTGTTGTTGGGGCAGCTGTTGTTGTTGGGGCTGCAGTTGTTGTTGGGGCTGCGGTTGTTGTTGGGGCAGCTGTTGTTGTTGTTGGGGCTGCAGTTGTTGTTGGGGCAGCAGTTGTTGTTGGGGCAGCTGTTGTTGGGGCTGCAGTTGTTGTTGGGGCAGCTGTTGTTGTTGGGGCTGCAGTTGTTGTTGGGGCAGCTGTTGTTGTTGGGGCTGCAGTTGTTGTTGGGGCTGCAGTTGTTGTTGGGGCAGCAGTTGTTGTTGGGGCAGCAGTTGTTGTTGGGGCAGCTGTTGTTGTTGGGGCTGCAGTTGTTGTTGGGGCAGCTGTTGTTGTTGGGGCTGCAGTTGTTGTTGGGGCTGCAGTTGTTGTTGGGGCAGCAGTTGTTGTTGGGGCAGCAGTTGTTGTTGGGGCTGCAGTTGTTGTTGGGGCAGCAGTTGTTGTTGGGGCAGCAGTTGTTGTTGGGGCTGCAGTTGTTGTTGGGGCTGCAGTTGTTGTTGGGGCTGCAGTTGTTGTTGGGGCAGCAGTTGTTGTTGGGGCAGCTGTTGTTGGGGCTGCAGTTGTTGTTGGGGCAGCTGTTGTTGTTGGGGCTGCAGTTGTTGTTGGGGCAGCTGTTGTTGTTGGGGCTGCAGTTGTTGTTGGGGCTGCAGTTGTTGTTGTGGCAGCAGTTGTTGTTGGGGCAGCACTTGTTGTTGGGGCAGCTGTTGTTGTTGGGGCATCAGTTGTTGTTGGGGCAGCAGTTGTTGTTGGGGCAGCTGTTGTTGTTGGGGCTGCAGTTGTTGTTGGGGCAGCAGTTGTTGTTGGGGCAGCTGTTGTTGTTGGGGCTGCAGTTGTTGTTGGGGCAGCTGTTGTTGTTGGGGCAGCAGTTGTTGTTGGGGCTGCAGTTGTTGTTGGGGCTGCAGTTGTTGTTGGGGCAGCTGTTGTTGTTGGGGCTGCAGTTGTTGTTGGGGCTGCAGTTGTTGTTGGGGCAGCAGTTGTTGTTGGGGCTGCAGTCGTTGTTGGGGCAGCAGTTGTTGTTGGGGCAGCTGTCGTTGTTGGGGCAGCAGTCGTTGTTGGGGCAGCAGTCGTTGTTGGGGCAGCTGTTGTTGTTGGGGCAGCTGTTGTTGTTGGGGCAGCAGTTGTTGTTGGGCCTGTAGTTGTTGTTTGGGCTGCAGTTGTTGTTCGGGCAGCAGTTGTTGTTGGGGCAGCTGTTGTTGTTGGGGCTGCAGTTGTTGTTGGGGCAGCTGTTGTTGTTGGGGCTGCAGTTGTTGTTCGGGCAGCTGTTGTTGTTGGGGCTGCAGTTGTTGGGGCTGCAGTTGTTGTTGGGGCATCAGTTGTTGTTGGGGCAGCTGTTGTTGTTGGGGCTACAGTTGTTGTTGGGGCAGCAGTTGTTGTTGGGGCAGCTGTTGTTGTTGGGGCATCAGTTGTTGTTGGGGCTGCAGTTGTTGTTGGGGCTGCAGTTGTTGTTGGGGCAGCTGTTGTTGTTGGGGCAGCAGTTGTTGTTGGGGCAGCTGTTGTTGTTGGGGCAGCAGTTGTTGTTGGGGCTGTAGTTGTTGTTGGGGCAGCAGTTGTTGTTGGGGCTGCAGTTGTTGTTGGGGCTGCAGTTGTTGTTGGGGCAGCTGTTGTTGTTGGGGCTGCAGTTGTTGTTGGGGCTGCAGTTGTTGTTGGGGCAGCAGTTGTTGTTGGGGCTGCAGTCGTTGTTGGGGCAGCAGTTGTTGTTGGAGCAGCTGTCGTTGTTGGGGCAGCAGTCGTTGTTGGGGCAGCAGTCGTTGTTGGGGCAGCTGTTGTTGTTGGGGCAGCTGTTGTTGTTGGGGCAGCAGTTGTTGTTGGGGCTGCAGTTGTTGTTGGGGCAGCTGTTGTTGTTGGGGCTGCAGTTGTTGTTGGGGCAGCAGTTGTTGTTGGGGCAGCAGTTGTTGTTGGGGCAGCTGTTGTTGTTGGGGCTGCAGTTGTTGTTGGGGCAGCAGTTGTTGTTGGGGCTGCAGTTGTTGTTGGGGCAGCTGTTGTTGGGGCTGCAGTTGTTGTTGGGGCAGCAGTTGTTGTTGGGGCAGCAGTTGTTGTTGGGGCTGCAGTTGTTGTTGGGGCAGCAGTTGTTGTTGGGGCAGCTGTTGTTGTTGGGGAAGCAGTTGTTGTTGGGGCTGCAGTTGTTGTTGGGGCAGCAGTTGTTGTTGGGGCAGCTGTTGTTGGGGCTGCAGTTGTTGTTGGGGCAGCAGTTGTTGTTGGGGCTGCAGTTGTTGTTGGGGCAGCTGTTGTTGTTGGGGCTGCAGTTGTTGTTGGGGCAGCTGTTGTTGTTGGGGCTGCAGTTGTTGTTGGGGCTGCAGTTGTTGTTGGGGCAGCAGTTGTTGTTGGGGCAGCAGTTGTTGTTGGGGCTGCAGTTGTTGTTGGGGCAGCTGTTGTTGTTGGGGCTGCAGTTGTTGTTGGGGCAGCTGTTGTTGTTGGGGCTGCAGTTGTTGTTGGGGCTGCAGTTGTTGTTGGGGCAGCAGTTGTTGTTGGGGCAGCAGTTGTTGTTGGGGCAGCAGTTGTTGTTGGGGCAGCAGTTGTTGTTGGGGCTGCAGTTGTTGTTGGGGCAGCAGTTGTTGTTGGGGCTGCTGTTGTTGTTGGGGCAGCTGTTGTTGTTGGGGCAGCTGTTGTTGTTGGGGCTGCAGTTGTTGTTGGGGCTGCAGTTGTTGTTGGGGCAGCAGTTGTTGTTGGGGCTGCAGTTGTTGTTGGGGCAGCAGTTGTTGTTGGGGCAGCAGTTGTTGTTGGGGCAGCAGTTGTTGTTGGGGCTGCAGTTGTTGTTGGGGCAGCAGTTGTTGTTGGGGCTGCAGTTGTTGTTGGGGCAGCTGTTGTTGTTGGGGCTGCAGTTGTTGTTGGGGCAGCAGTTGTTGTTGGGGCAGCTGTTGTTGTTGGGGCAGCAGTTGTTGTTGGGGCAGCAGTTGTTGTTGGGGCAGCAGTTGTTGTTGGGGCAGCAGTTGTTGTTGGGGCAGCAGTTGTTGTTGGGGCAGCAGTTGTTGTTCGGGCTGCAGTTGTTGTTGGGGCTGCAGTTGTTGTTGGGGCAGCAGTTGTTGTTGGGGCAGCAGTTGTTGTTGGGGCTGCAGTTGTTGTTGGGGCAGCTGTTGTTGTTGGGGCTGCAGTCGTTGTTGGGGCAGCAGTTGTTGTTGGGGCAGCTGTTGTTGTTGGGGCAGCAGTTGTTGTTGGGGCAGCAGTTGTTGTTGGGGCAGCAGTTGTTGTTGGGGCTGCAGTTGTTGTTGGGGCTGCAGTTGTTGTTGGGGCAGCAGTTGTTGTTGGGGCAGCAGTTGTTGTTGGGGCAGCAGTTGTTGTTGGGGCAGCAGTTGTTGTTGGGGCTGCAGTTGTTGTTGGGGCAGCTGTTGTTGTTGGGGCTGCAGTTGTTGTTGGGGCAGCTGTTGTTGTTGGGGCTGCAGTTGTTGTTGGGGCTGCAGTTGTTGTTGGGGCAGCAGTTGTTGTTGGGGCAGCAGTTGTTGTTGGGGCAGCAGTTGTTGTTGGGGCAGCAGTTGTTGTTGGGGCTGCAGTTGTTGTTGGGGCAGCAGTTGTTGTTGGGGCAGCTGTTGTTGTTGGGGCAGCAGTTGTTGTTGGGGCAGCAGTTGTTGTTGGGGCAGCAGTTGTTGTTGGGGCAGCAGTTGTTGTTGGGGCTGCAGTTGTTGTTGGGGCAGCAGTTGTTGTTGGGGCAGCAGTTGTTGTTGGGGCAGCAGTTGTTGTTGGGGCTGCAGTCGTTGTTGGGGCAGCAGTTGTTGTTGGGGCAGCTGTTGTTGTTGGGGCAGCAGTTGTTGTTGGGGCAGCAGTTGTTGTTGGGGCAGCAGTTTTTGTTGGGGCAGCAGTTGTTGTTGGGGCTGCAGTTGTTGTTGGGGCAGCAGTTGTTGTTGGGGCAGCAGTTGTTGTTGGGGCAGCAGTTGTTGTTGGGGCAGCAGTTGTTGTTGGGGCTGCAGTTGTTGTTGGGGCTGCAGTTGTTGTTGGGGCAGCTGTTGTTGTTGGGGCTGCAGTTGTTGTTGGGGCAGCTGTTGTTGTTGGGGCTGCAGTTGTTGTTGGGGCTGCAGTTGTTGTTGGGGCAGCAGTTGTTGTTGGGGCAGCAGTTGTTGTTGGGGCAGCAGTTGTTGTTGGGGCAGCAGTTGTTGTTGGGGCTGCAGTTGTTGTTGGGGCAGCAGTTGTTGTTGGGGCTGCTGTTGTTGTTGGGGCAGCTGTTGTTGTTGGGGCTGCAGTTGTTGTTGGGGCAGCAGTTGTTGTTGGGGCTGCAGTTGTTGTTGGGGCTGCAGTTGTTGTTGGGGCTGCAGTTGTTGTTGGGGCAGCAGTTGTTGTTGGGGCTGCAGTTGTTGTTGGGGCAGCAGTTGTTGTTGGGGCAGCTGTTGTTGTTGGGGCTGCAGTTGTTGTTGGGGCAGCTGTTGTTGTTGGGGCTGCAGTTGTTGTTGGGGCTGCAGTTGTTGTTGGGGCAGCAGTTGTTGTTGGGGCAGCAGTTGTTGTTGGGGCAGCAGTTGTTGTTGGGGCTGCAGTTGTTGTTGGGGCTGCAGTTGTTGTTGGGGCAGCAGTTGTTGTTGGGGCAGCTGTTGTTGGGGCTGCAGTTGTTGTTGGGGCAGCAGTTGTTGTTGGGGCAGCAGTTGTTGTTGGGGCAGCAGTTGTTGTTGGGGCTGCAGTCGTTGTTGGGGCAGCAGTTGTTGTTGGGGCAGCTGTTGTTGTTGGGGCAGCAGTTGTTGTTGGGGCAGCAGTTGTTGTTGGGGCTGTAGTTGTTGTTGGGGCTGCAGTTGTTGTTGGGGCAGCTGTTGTTGTTGGGGCTGCAGTTGTTGTTGGGGCTGCGGTTGTTGTTGGGGCAGCTGTTGTTGTTGTTGGGGCTGCAGTTGTTGTTGGGGCAGCAGTTGTTGTTGGGGCAGCTGTTGTTGGGGCTGCAGTTGTTGTTGGGGCAGCTGTTGTTGTTGGGGCTGCAGTTGTTGTTGGGGCAGCTGTTGTTGTTGGGGCTGCAGTTGTTGTTGGGGCTGCAGTTGTTGTTGGGGCAGCAGTTGTTGTTGGGGCAGCAGTTGTTGTTGGGGCAGCTGTTGTTGTTGGGGCTGCAGTTGTTGTTGGGGCAGCTGTTGTTGTTGGGGCTGCAGTTGTTGTTGGGGCTGCAGTTGTTGTTGGGGCAGCAGTTGTTGTTGGGGCAGCAGTTGTTGTTGGGGCTGCAGTTGTTGTTGGGGCAGCAGTTGTTGTTGGGGCAGCAGTTGTTGTTGGGGCTGCAGTTGTTGTTGGGGCTGCAGTTGTTGTTGGGGCTGCAGTTGTTGTTGGGGCAGCAGTTGTTGTTGGGGCAGCTGTTGTTGGGGCTGCAGTTGTTGTTGGGGCAGCTGTTGTTGTTGGGGCTGCAGTTGTTGTTGGGGCAGCTGTTGTTGTTGGGGCTGCAGTTGTTGTTGGGGCTGCAGTTGTTGTTGTGGCAGCAGTTGTTGTTGGGGCAGCACTTGTTGTTGGGGCAGCTGTTGTTGTTGGGGCATCAGTTGTTGTTGGGGCAGCAGTTGTTGTTGGGGCAGCTGTTGTTGTTGGGGCTGCAGTTGTTGTTGGGGCAGCAGTTGTTGTTGGGGCAGCTGTTGTTGTTGGGGCTGCAGTTGTTGTTGGGGCAGCTGTTGTTGTTGGGGCAGCAGTTGTTGTTGGGGCTGCAGTTGTTGTTGGGGCTGCAGTTGTTGTTGGGGCAGCTGTTGTTGTTGGGGCTGCAGTTGTTGTTGGGGCTGCAGTTGTTGTTGGGGCAGCAGTTGTTGTTGGGGCTGCAGTCGTTGTTGGGGCAGCAGTTGTTGTTGGGGCAGCTGTCGTTGTTGGGGCAGCAGTCGTTGTTGGGGCAGCAGTCGTTGTTGGGGCAGCTGTTGTTGTTGGGGCAGCTGTTGTTGTTGGGGCAGCAGTTGTTGTTGGGCCTGTAGTTGTTGTTTGGGCTGCAGTTGTTGTTCGGGCAGCAGTTGTTGTTGGGGCAGCTGTTGTTGTTGGGGCTGCAGTTGTTGTTGGGGCAGCTGTTGTTGTTGGGGCTGCAGTTGTTGTTCGGGCAGCTGTTGTTGTTGGGGCTGCAGTTGTTGGGGCTGCAGTTGTTGTTGGGGCATCAGTTGTTGTTGGGGCAGCTGTTGTTGTTGGGGCTACAGTTGTTGTTGGGGCAGCAGTTGTTGTTGGGGCAGCTGTTGTTGTTGGGGCATCAGTTGTTGTTGGGGCTGCAGTTGTTGTTGGGGCTGCAGTTGTTGTTGGGGCAGCTGTTGTTGTTGGGGCAGCAGTTGTTGTTGGGGCAGCTGTTGTTGTTGGGGCAGCAGTTGTTGTTGGGGCTGTAGTTGTTGTTGGGGCAGCAGTTGTTGTTGGGGCTGCAGTTGTTGTTGGGGCTGCAGTTGTTGTTGGGGCAGCTGTTGTTGTTGGGGCTGCAGTTGTTGTTGGGGCTGCAGTTGTTGTTGGGGCAGCAGTTGTTGTTGGGGCTGCAGTCGTTGTTGGGGCAGCAGTTGTTGTTGGAGCAGCTGTCGTTGTTGGGGCAGCAGTCGTTGTTGGGGCAGCAGTCGTTGTTGGGGCAGCTGTTGTTGTTGGGGCAGCTGTTGTTGTTGGGGCAGCAGTTGTTGTTGGGGCTGCAGTTGTTGTTGGGGCAGCTGTTGTTGTTGGGGCTGCAGTTGTTGTTGGGGCAGCAGTTGTTGTTGGGGCAGCAGTTGTTGTTGGGGCAGCTGTTGTTGTTGGGGCTGCAGTTGTTGTTGGGGCAGCAGTTGTTGTTGGGGCTGCAGTTGTTGTTGGGGCAGCTGTTGTTGGGGCTGCAGTTGTTGTTGGGGCAGCAGTTGTTGTTGGGGCAGCAGTTGTTGTTGGGGCTGCAGTTGTTGTTGGGGCAGCAGTTGTTGTTGGGGCAGCTGTTGTTGTTGGGGAAGCAGTTGTTGTTGGGGCTGCAGTTGTTGTTGGGGCAGCAGTTGTTGTTGGGGCAGCTGTTGTTGGGGCTGCAGTTGTTGTTGGGGCAGCAGTTGTTGTTGGGGCTGCAGTTGTTGTTGGGGCAGCTGTTGTTGTTGGGGCTGCAGTTGTTGTTGGGGCAGCAGTTGTTGTTGGGGCAGCTGTTGTTGTTGGGGCTGCAGTTGTTGTTGGGGCAGCTGTTGTTGTTGGGGCTGCAGTTGTTGTTGGGGCAGCAGTTGTTGTTGGGGCAGCTGTTGTTGTTGGGGCAGCAGTTGTTGTTGGGGCAGCTGTTGTTGTTGGGGCAGCAGTTGTTGTTGGGGCAGCAGTTGTTGTTGGGGCAGCTGTTGTTGTTGTTGGGGCTGCAGTTGTTGTTGGGGCAGCAGTTGTTGTTGGGGCTGCAGTTGTTGTTGGGGCAGCAGTTGTTGTTGGGGCAGCAGTTGTTGTTGGGGCAGCAGTCGTTGTTGGGGCAGCTGTTGTTGTTGGGGCAGCAGTTGTTGTTGGGGCTGCAGTTGTTGTTGGGGCAGCAGTTGTTGTTGGGGCAGCTGTTGTTGTTGGGGCAGCAGTTGTTGTTGGGGCTGCAGTTGTTGTTGGGGCAGCTGTTGTTGTTGGGGCTGCAGTTGTTGTTGGGGCAGCAGTTGTTGTTGGGGCTGCAGTTGTTGTTGGGGCAGCAGTTGTTGTTGGGGCTGCAGTTGTTGTTGGGGCAGCTGTTGTTGTTGGGGCTGCAGTTGTTGTTGGGGCAGCAGTTGTTGTTGGGGCTGCAGTTGTTGTTGGGGCAGCAGTTGTTGTTGGGGCTGCAGTTGTTGTTGGGGCAGCAGTTGTTGTTGGGGCTGCAGTTGTTGTTGGGGCAGCTGTTGTTGTTGGGGCTGCAGTTGTTGTTGGGGCAGCAGTTGTTGTTGGGGCTGCAGTTGTTGTTGGAGCAGCAGTCGTTGTTGGGGCAGCTGTTGTTGTTGGGGCAGCAGTTGTTGTTGGGGCTGCAGTTGTTGTTGGGGCAGCAGTTGTTGTTGGGGCAGCTGTTGTTGTTGGGGCAGCAGTTGTTGTTGGGGCTGCAGTTGTTGTTGGGGCAGCTGTTGTTGTTGGGGCTGCAGTTGTTGTTGGGGCAGCAGTTGTTGTTGGGGCTGCAGTTGTTGTTGGGGCAGCAGTTGTTGTTGGGGCTGCAGTTGTTGTTGGGGCAGCTGTTGTTGTTGGGGCTGCAGTTGTTGTTGGGGCAGCAGTTGTTGTTGGGGCAGCTGTTGTTGTTGGGGCTGCAGTTGTTGTTGGGGCAGCTGTTGTTGTTGGGGCTGCAGTTGTTGTTGGGGCAGCAGTTGTTGTTGGGGCAGCTGTTGTTGTTGGGGCAGCAGTTGTTGTTGGGGCAGCTGTTGTTGTTGGGGCAGCAGTTGTTGTTGGGGCAGCAGTTGTTGTTGGGGCAGCTGTTGTTGTTGGGGCTGCAGTTGTTGTTGGGGCAGTAGTTGTTGTTGGGGCAGCTGTTGTTGTTGGGGCAGCAGTTGTTGTTGGGGCTGCAGTTGTTGTTGGGGCAGCAGTTGTTGTTGGGGCAGCTGTTGTTGTTGTTGGGGCAGCAGTTGTTGTTGGGGCTGCAGTTGTTGTTGGGGCAGCAGTTGTTGTTGGGGCTGCAGTCGTTGTTGGGGCTGCTGTTGTTGTTGGGGCAGCAGTTGTTGTTGGGGCAGCTGTTGTTGTTGGGGCATCAGTTGTTGTTGGGGCTGCAGTTGTTGTTGGGGCAGCAGTTGTTGTTGGGGCAGCAGTTGTTGTTGGGGCTGCAGTTGTTGTTGGGGCAGCTGTTGTTGTTGGGGCAGCAGTTGTTGTTGGGGCAGCAGTTGTTGTTGGGGCAGCTGTTGTTGTTGGGGCTGCAGTTGTTGTTGGGGCAGCTGTTGTTGTTGGGGCTGCAGTTGTTGTTGGGGCAGCAGTTGTTGTTGGGGCAGCTGTTGTTGTTGGGGCAGCAGTTGTTGTTGGGGCAGCTGTTGTTGTTGGGGCAGCAGTTGTTGTTGGGGCAGCAGTTGTTGTTGGGGCAGCTGTTGTTGTTGGGGCTGCAGTTGTTGTTGGGGCAGCAGTTGTTGTTGGGGCTGCAGTTGTTGTTGGGGCAGCAGTTGTTGTTGGGGCAGCAGTTGTTGTTGGGGCAGCAGTCGTTGTTGGGGCAGCTGTTGTTGTTGGGGCATCAGTTGTTGTTGGGGCTGCAGTTGTTGTTGGGGCAGCAGTTGTTGTTGGGGCTGCAGTTGTTGTTGGGGCAGCAGTTGTTGTTGGGGCAGCAGTTGTTGTTGGGGCTGTAGTTGTTGTTTGGGCTGCAGTTGTTGTTGGGGCAGCAGTTGTTGTTGGGGCAGCTGTTGTTGTTGGGGCTGCAGTTGTTGTTGGGGCAGCTGTTGTTGTTGGGGCTGCAGTTGTTGTTGGGGCAGCTGTTGTTGTTGGGGCTGCAGTTGTTGGGGCTGCAGTTGTTGTTGGGGCAGCAGTTGTTGTTGGGGCAGCTGTTGTTGTTGGGGCAGCAGTTGTTGTTGGGGCAGCAGTTGTTGTTGGGGCTGCAGTTGTTGTTGGGGCAGCTGTTGTTGTTGGGGCAGCAGTCGTTGTTGGGGCAGCTGTTGTTGTTGGGGCATCAGTTGTTGTTGGGGCTGCAGTTGTTGTTGGGGCAGCAGTTGTTGTTGGGGCTGCAGTTGTTGTTGGGGCAGCAGTTGTTGTTGGGGCAGCAGTTGTTGTTGGGGCTGTAGTTGTTGTTTGGGCTGCAGTTGTTGTTGGGGCAGCAGTTGTTGTTGGGGCAGCAGTTGTTGTTGGGGCAGCAGTTGTTGTTGGGGCAGCTGTTGTTGTTGGGGCTGCAGTTGTTGTTGGGGCAGCTGTTGTTGTTGGGGCTGCAGTTGTTGGGGCTGCAGTTGTTGTTGGGGCAGCAGTTGTTGTTGGGGCAGCTGTTGTTGTTGGGGCAGCAGTTGTTGTTGGGGCTGCAGTTGTTGTTGGGGCAGCAGTTGTTGTTGGGGCAGCTGTTGTTGTTGTTGGGGCAGCAGTTGTTGTTGGGGCTGCAGTTGTTGTTGGGGCAGCAGTTGTTGTTGGGGCTGCAGTCGTTGTTGGGGCTGCTGTTGTTGTTGGGGCAGCTGTTGTTGTTGGGGCTGCAGTTGTTGTTGGGGCAGCTGTTGTTGTTGGGGCATCAGTTGTTGTTGGGGCAGCAGTTGTTGTTGGGGCAGCTGTTGTTGTTGGGGCTGCAGTTGTTGTTGGGGCAGCAGTTGTTGTTGGGGCAGCTGTTGTTGTTGGGGCTGCAGTTGTTGTTGGGGCAGCTGTTGTTGTTGGGGCAGCAGTTGTTGTTGGGGCTGCAGTTGTTGTTGGGGCTGCAGTTGTTGTTGGGGCAGCTGTTGTTGTTGGGGCTGCAGTTGTTGTTGGGGCTGCAGTTGTTGTTGGGGCAGCAGTTGTTGTTGGGGCTGCAGTCGTTGTTGGGGCAGCAGTTGTTGTTGGGGCAGCTGTCGTTGTTGGGGCAGCAGTCGTTGTTGGGGCAGCAGTCGTTGTTGGGGCAGCTGTTGTTGTTGGGGCAGCTGTTGTTGTTGGGGCAGCTGTTGTTGTTGGGGCTGTAGTTGTTGTTTGGGCTGCAGTTGTTGTTGGGGCAGCAGTAGTTGTTGGGGCAGCTGTTGTTGTTGGGGCTGCAGTTGTTGTTGGGGCAGCTGTTGTTGTTGGGGCTGCAGTTGTTGTTCGGGCAGCTGTTGTTGTTGGGGCTGCAGTTGTTGGGGCTGCAGTTGTTGTTGGGGCATCAGTTGTTGTTGGGGCAGCTGTTGTTGTTGGGGCTACAGTTGTTGTTGGGGCAGCAGTTGTTGTTGGGGCAGCTGTTGTTGTTGGGGCATCAGTTGTTGTTGGGGCTGCAGTTGTTGTTGGGGCTGCAGTTGTTGTTGGGGCAGCTGTTGTTGTTGGGGCTGCAGTTGTTGTTGGGGCAGCAGTTGTTGTTGGGGCTGCAGTTGTTGTTGGGGCAGTTGTTGTTGGGGCATCAGTTGTTGTTGGGGCAGCTGTTGTTGTTGGGGCTACAGTTGTTGTTGGGGCAGCAGTTGTTGTTGGGGCAGCTGTTGTTGTTGGGGCATCAGTTGTTGTTGGGGCTGCAGTTGTTGTTGGGGCTGCAGTTGTTGTTGGGGCAGCTGTTGTTGTTGGGGCTGCAGTTGTTGTTGGGGCAGCAGTTGTTGTTGGGGCTGCAGTTGTTGTTGGGGCAGCTGTTGTTGTTGGGGCAGCAGTTGTTGTTGGGGCAGCAGTTGTTGTTGGGGCTGCAGTTGTTGTTGGGGCAGCTGTTGTTGTTGGGGCAGCTGTTGTTGTTGGGGCAGCAGTTGTTGTTGGGGCAGCTGTTGTTGTTGGGGCAGTAGTTGTTGTTGGGGCAGCTGTTGTTGTTGGGGCAGCAGTTGTTGTTGGGGCTGCAGTTGTTGTTGGGGCAGCAGTTGTTGTTGGGGCAGCTGTTGTTGTTGTTGGGGCAGCAGTTGTTGTTGGGGCTGCAGTTGTTGTTGGGGCAGCAGTTGTTGTTGGGGCTGCAGTCGTTGTTGGGGCTGCTGTTGTTGTTGGGGCAGCAGTTGTTGTTGGGGCTGCAGTTGTTGTTGGGGCAGCAGTTGTTGTTGGGGCAGCTGTTGTTGTTGGGGCAGCAGTTGTTGTTGGGGCTGCAGTTGTTGTTGGGGCAGCTGTTGTTGTTGGGGCTGCAGTTGTTGTTGGGGCAGCAGTTGTTGTTGGGGCTGCAGTTGTTGTTGGGGCAGCAGTTGTTGTTGGGGCTGCAGTTGTTGTTGGGGCAGCTGTTGTTGTTGGGGCTGCAGTTGTTGTTGGGGCAGCAGTTGTTGTTGGGGCAGCTGTTGTTGTTGGGGCTGCAGTTGTTGTTGGGGCAGCTGTTGTTGTTGGGGCAGCAGTTGTTGTTGGGGCAGCAGTTGTTGTTGGGGCAGCTGTTGTTGTTGGGGCAGCAGTTGTTGTTGGGGCAGCTGTTGTTGTTGGGGCAGCAGTTGTTGTTGGGGCAGCAGTTGTTGTTGGGGCAGCTGTTGTTGTTGGGGCTGCAGTTGTTGTTGGGGCAGCAGTTGTTGTTGGGGCTGCAGTTGTTGTTGGGGCAGCAGTTGTTGTTGGGGCAGCAGTTGTTGTTGGGGCAGCAGTCGTTGTTGGGGCAGCTGTTGTTGTTGGGGCATCAGTTGTTGTTGGGGCTGCAGTTGTTGTTGGGGCAGCAGTTGTTGTTGGGGCTGCAGTTGTTGTTGGGGCAGCAGTTGTTGTTGGGGCAGCAGTTGTTGTTGGGGCTGTAGTTGTTGTTTGGGCTGCAGTTGTTGTTGGGGCAGCAGTTGTTGTTGGGGCAGCAGTTGTTGTTGGGGCAGCAGTTGTTGTTGGGGCAGCTGTTGTTGTTGGGGCTGCAGTTGTTGTTGGGGCAGCTGTTGTTGTTGGGGCTGCAGTTGTTGGGGCTGCAGTTGTTGTTGGGGCAGCAGTTGTTGTTGGGGCAGCTGTTGTTGTTGGGGCAGCAGTTGTTGTTGGGGCTGCAGTTGTTGTTGGGGCAGCAGTTGTTGTTGGGGCAGCTGTTGTTGTTGTTGGGGCAGCAGTTGTTGTTGGGGCTGCAGTTGTTGTTGGGGCAGCAGTTGTTGTTGGGGCTGCAGTCGTTGTTGGGGCTGCTGTTGTTGTTGGGGCAGCTGTTGTTGTTGGGGCTGCAGTTGTTGTTGGGGCAGCTGTTGTTGTTGGGGCATCAGTTGTTGTTGGGGCAGCAGTTGTTGTTGGGGCAGCTGTTGTTGTTGGGGCTGCAGTTGTTGTTGGGGCAGCAGTTGTTGTTGGGGCAGCTGTTGTTGTTGGGGCTGCAGTTGTTGTTGGGGCAGCTGTTGTTGTTGGGGCAGCAGTTGTTGTTGGGGCTGCAGTTGTTGTTGGGGCTGCAGTTGTTGTTGGGGCAGCTGTTGTTGTTGGGGCTGCAGTTGTTGTTGGGGCTGCAGTTGTTGTTGGGGCAGCAGTTGTTGTTGGGGCTGCAGTCGTTGTTGGGGCAGCAGTTGTTGTTGGGGCAGCTGTCGTTGTTGGGGCAGCAGTCGTTGTTGGGGCAGCAGTCGTTGTTGGGGCAGCTGTTGTTGTTGGGGCAGCTGTTGTTGTTGGGGCAGCTGTTGTTGTTGGGGCTGTAGTTGTTGTTTGGGCTGCAGTTGTTGTTGGGGCAGCAGTAGTTGTTGGGGCAGCTGTTGTTGTTGGGGCTGCAGTTGTTGTTGGGGCAGCTGTTGTTGTTGGGGCTGCAGTTGTTGTTCGGGCAGCTGTTGTTGTTGGGGCTGCAGTTGTTGGGGCTGCAGTTGTTGTTGGGGCATCAGTTGTTGTTGGGGCAGCTGTTGTTGTTGGGGCTACAGTTGTTGTTGGGGCAGCAGTTGTTGTTGGGGCAGCTGTTGTTGTTGGGGCATCAGTTGTTGTTGGGGCTGCAGTTGTTGTTGGGGCTGCAGTTGTTGTTGGGGCAGCTGTTGTTGTTGGGGCTGCAGTTGTTGTTGGGGCAGCAGTTGTTGTTGGGGCTGCAGTTGTTGTTGGGGCAGCTGTTGTTGGGGCTGCAGTTGTTGTTGGGGCAGCAGTTGTTGTTGGGGCAGCTGTTGTTGTTGGGGCTGCAGTTGTTGTTGGGGCAGCAGTTGTTGTTGGGGCAGCTGTTGTTGTTGGGGAAGCAGTTGTTGTTGGGGCTGCAGTTGTTGTTGGGGCAGCAGTTGTTGTTGGGGCAGCTGTTGTTGGGGCTGCAGTTGTTGTTGGGGCAGCAGTTGTTGTTGGGGCTGCAGTTGTTGTTGGGGCAGCAGTTGTTGTTGGGGCTACAGTTGTTGTTGGGGCAGCAGTTGTTGTTGGGGCTGCAGTTGTTGTTGGAGCAGCAGTCGTTGTTGGGGCAGCTGTTGTTGTTGGGGCAGCAGTTGTTGATGGGGCTGCAGTTGTTGTTGGGGCAGCAGTTGTTGTTGGGGCAGCTGTTGTTGTTGGGGCAGCAGTTGTTGTTGGGGCTGCAGTTGTTGTTGGGGCAGCTGTTGTTGTTGGGGCTGCAGTTGTTGTTGGGGCAGCAGTTGTTGTTGGGGCTGCAGTTGTTGTTGGGGCAGCAGTTGTTGTTGGGGCTGCAGTTGTTGTTGGGGCAGCAGTTGTTGTTGGGGCTGCAGTTGTTGTTGGGGCAGCTGTTGTTGTTGGGGCTGCAGTTGTTGTTGGGGCAGCAGTTGTTGTTGGGGCTGCAGTTGTTGTTGGAGCAGCAGTCGTTGTTGGGGCAGCTGTTGTTGTTGGGGCAGCAGTTGTTGTTGGGGCAGCTGTTGTTGTTGGGGCAGCAGTTGTTGTTGGGGCAGCTGTTGTTGTTGGGGCAGCTGTTGTTGTTGGGGCTGCAGTTGTTGTTGGGGCAGCTGTTGTTGTTGGGGCTGCAGTTGTTGTTGGGGCAGCAGTTGTTGTTGGGGCAGCTGTTGTTGTTGGGGCAGCAGTTGTTGTTGGGGCAGCTGTTGTTGTTGGGGCAGCAGTTGTTGTTGGGGCAGCAGTTGTTGTTGGGGCAGCTGTTGTTGTTGGGGCTGCAGTTGTTGTTGGGGCAGCAGTTGTTGTTGGGGCTGCAGTTGTTGTTGGGGCAGCAGTTGTTGTTGGGGCAGCAGTTGTTGTTGGGGCAGCAGTCGTTGTTGGGGCAGCTGTTGTTGTTGGGGCATCAGTTGTTGTTGGGGCTGCAGTTGTTGTTGGGGCAGCAGTTGTTGTTGGGGCTGCAGTTGTTGTTGGGGCAGCAGTTGTTGTTGGGGCAGCAGTTGTTGTTGGGGCTGTAGTTGTTGTTTGGGCTGCAGTTGTTGTTGGGGCAGCAGTTGTTGTTGGGGCAGCTGTTGTTGTTGGGGCTGCAGTTGTTGTTGGGGCAGCTGTTGTTGTTGGGGCTGCAGTTGTTGTTGGGGCAGCTGTTGTTGTTGGGGCTGCAGTTGTTGGGGCTGCAGTTGTTGTTGGGGCAGCAGTTGTTGTTGGGGCAGCTGTTGTTGTTGGGGCAGCAGTTGTTGTTGGGGCAGCAGTTGTTGTTGGGGCTGCAGTTGTTGTTGGGGCAGCTGTTGTTGTTGGGGCAGCAGTTGTTGTTGGGGCAGCAGTTGTTGTTGGGGCTGCAGTTGTTGTTGGGGCAGCTGTTGTTGTTGGGGCAGCTGTTGTTGTTGGGGCAGCAGTTGTTGTTGGGGCAGCTGTTGTTGTTGGGGCAGTAGTTGTTGTTGGGGCAGCTGTTGTTGTTGGGGCAGCAGTTGTTGTTGGGGCTGCAGTTGTTGTTGGGGCAGCAGTTGTTGTTGGGGCAGCTGTTGTTGTTGTTGGGGCAGCAGTTGTTGTTGGGGCTGCAGTTGTTGTTGGGGCAGCAGTTGTTGTTGGGGCTGCAGTCGTTGTTGGGGCTGCTGTTGTTGTTGGGGCAGCAGTTGTTGTTGGGGCTGCAGTTGTTGTTGGGGCAGCAGTTGTTGTTGGGGCAGTAGTTGTTGTTGGGGCAGCTGTTGTTGTTGGGGCAGCAGTTGTTGTTGGGGCTGCAGTTGTTGTTGGGGCAGCAGTTGTTGTTGGGGCAGCTGTTGTTGTTGTTGGGGCAGCAGTTGTTGTTGGGGCTGCAGTTGTTGTTGGGGCAGCAGTTGTTGTTGGGGCTGCAGTCGTTGTTGGGGCTGCTGTTGTTGTTGGGGCAGCTGTTGTTGTTGGGGCTGCAGTTGTTGTTGGGGCAGCTGTTGTTGTTGGGGCTGCAGTTGTTGTTGGGGCTGCAGTTGTTGTTGGGGCAGCAGTTGTTGTTGGGGCAGCAGTTGTTGTTGGGGCAGCAGTTGTTGTTGGGGCAGCAGTTGTTGTTGGGGCAGCAGTTGTTGTTGGGGCAGCAGTTGTTGTTGGGGCTGCAGTTGTTGTTGGGGCTGCAGTTGTTGTTGGGGCAGCAGTTGTTGTTGGGGCAGCAGTTGTTGTTGGGGCAGCAGTTGTTGTTGGGACAGCTGTTGTTGTTGGGGCAGCAGTTGTTGTTGGGGCAGCAGTTGTTGTTGGGGCTGTAGTTGTTGTTGGGGCTGCAGTTGTTGTTGGGGCAGCTGTTGTTGTTGGGGCTGCAGTTGTTGTTGGGGCTGCGGTTGTTGTTGGGGCAGCTGTTGTTGTTGGGGCAGCAGTCGTTGTTGGGGCAGCAGTTGTTGTTGGGGCAGCTGTTGTTGTTGGGGCAGCAGTTGTTGTTGGGGCAGCAGTTGTTGTTGGGGCTGTAGTTGTTGTTGGGGCTGCAGTTGTTGTTGGGGCAGCTGTTGTTGTTGGGGCTGCAGTTGTTGTTGGGGCTGTAGTTGTTGTTGGGGCTGCAGTTGTTGTTGGGGCAGCTGTTGTTGTTGGGGCTGCAGTTGTTGTTGGGGCAGCTGTTGTTGGGGCTGCAGTTGTTGTTGGGGCTGCAGTTGTTGTTGGGGCTGCAGTTGTTGTTGGGGCAGCAGTTGTTGTTGGGGCAGCAGTTGTTGTTGGGGCAGCAGTTGTTGTTGGGGCAGCAGTTGTTGTTGGGGCAGCAGTTGTTGTTGGGGCAGCAGTTGTTGTTGGGGCTGCAGTTGTTGTTGGGGCTGCAGTTGTTGTTGGGGCAGCAGTTGTTGTTGGGGCAGCAGTTGTTGTTGGGGCAGCAGTTGTTGTTGGGGCTGCAGTCGTTGTTGGGGCAGCAGTTGTTGTTGGGGCAGCTGTTGTTGTTGGGGCAGCAGTTGTTGTTGGGGCAGCAGTTGTTGTTGGGGCTGTAGTTGTTGTTGGGGCTGCAGTTGTTGTTGGGGCAGCTGTTGTTGTTGGGGCTGCAGTTGTTGTTGGGGCTGCGGTTGTTGTTGGGGCAGCTGTTGTTGTTGGGGCTGCAGTTGTTGTTGGGGCAGCAGTTGTTGTTGGGGCAGCTGTTGTTGGGGCTGCAGTTGTTGTTGGGGCAGCTGTTGTTGTTGGGGCTGCAGTTGTTGTTGGGGCAGCTGTTGTTGTTGGGGCTGCAGTTGTTGTTGGGGCAGCTGTTGTTGTTGGGGCTGCAGTTGTTGTTGGGGCAGCTGTTGTTGTTGGGGCAGCTGTTGTTGTTGGGGCTGCAGTTGTTGTTGGGGCAGCAGTTGTTGTTGGGG
This sequence comes from Melanostigma gelatinosum, assembly GCF_949748355.1. Taxonomy (NCBI): domain Eukaryota; kingdom Metazoa; phylum Chordata; class Actinopteri; order Perciformes; family Zoarcidae; genus Melanostigma; species Melanostigma gelatinosum. The sequence continues at coordinate 8,038,064 of NC_136654.1, read as the reverse complement.
CAGCAGTTGTTGTTGGGGCAGCAGTTGTTGTTGGGGCAGCAGTTGTTGTTGGGGCTGCAGTTGTTGTTGGGGCAGCAGTTGTTGTTGGGGCTGCTGTTGTTGTTGGGGCAGCTGTTGTTGTTGGGGCTGCAGTTGTTGTTGGGGCAGCAGTTGTTGTTGGGGCAGCAGTTGTTGTTGGGGCAGCAGTTGTTGTTGGGGCAGCTGTTGTTGTTGTTGGGGCAGCAGTTGTTGTTGGGGCTGCAGTTGTTGTTGGGGCAGCAGTTGTTGTTGGGGCTGCAGTCGTTGTTGGGGCTGCTGTTGTTGTTGGGGCAGCTGTTGTTGTTGGGGCTGCAGTTGTTGTTGGGGCAGCTGTTGTTGTTGGGGCTGCAGTTGTTGTTGGGGCTGCAGTTGTTGTTGGGGCAGCAGTTGTTGTTGGGGCAGCAGTTGTTGTTGGGGCTGCAGTTGTTGTTGGGGCAGCTGTTGTTGTTGGGGCTGCAGTTGTTGTTGGGGCTGCGGTTGTTGTTGGGGCAGCTGTTGTTGTTGGGGCTGCAGTTGTTGTTGGGGCAGCAGTTGTTGTTGGGGCAGCTGTTGTTGGGGCTGCAGTTGTTGTTGGGGCAGCTGTTGTTGTTGGGGCTGCAGTTGTTGTTGGGGCAGCTGTTGTTGTTGGGGCTGCAGTTGTTGTTGGGGCAGCTGTTGTTGTTGGGGCTGCAGTTGTTGTTGGGGCAGCTGTTGTTGTTGGGGCAGCTGTTGTTGTTGGGGCTGCAGTTGTTGTTGGGGCAGCAGTTGTTGTTGGGGCAGCAGTTGTTGTTGGGGCAGCAGTTGTTGTTGGGGCAGCAGTTGTTGTTGGGGCTGCAGTTGTTGTTGGGGCAGCAGTTGTTGTTGGGGCTGCTGTTGTTGTTGGGGCAGCTGTTGTTGTTGGGGCTGCAGTTGTTGTTGGGGCAGCAGTTGTTGTTGGGGCAGCAGTTGTTGTTGGGGCAGCAGTTGTTGTTGGGGCAGCTGTTGTTGTTGTTGGGGCAGCAGTTGTTGTTGGGGCTGCAGTTGTTGTTGGGGCTGCTGTTGTTGTTGGGGCTGCAGTCGTTGTTGGGGCTGCTGTTGTTGTTGGGGCAGCTGTTGTTGTTGGGGCTGCAGTTGTTGTTGGGGCAGCTGTTGTTGTTGGGGCTGCAGTTGTTGTTGGGGCTGCAGTTGTTGTTGGGGCAGCAGTTGTTGTTGGGGCAGCAGTTGTTGTTGGGGCAGCAGTTGTTGTTGGGGCAGCAGTTGTTGTTGGGGCAGCAGTTGTTGTTGGGGCAGCAGTTGTTGTTGGGGCTGCAGTTGTTGTTGGGGCTGCAGTTGTTGTTGGGGCAGCAGTTGTTGTTGGGGCAGCAGTTGTTGTTGGGGCAGCAGTTGTTGTTGGGACAGCTGTTGTTGTTGGGGCAGCAGTTGTTGTTGGGGCAGCAGTTGTTGTTGGGGCTGTAGTTGTTGTTGGGGCTGCAGTTGTTGTTGGGGCAGCTGTTGTTGTTGGGGCTGCAGTTGTTGTTGGGGCTGCGGTTGTTGTTGGGGCAGCTGTTGTTGTTGGGGCAGCAGTCGTTGTTGGGGCAGCAGTTGTTGTTGGGGCAGCTGTTGTTGTTGGGGCAGCAGTTGTTGTTGGGGCAGCAGTTGTTGTTGGGGCTGTAGTTGTTGTTGGGGCTGCAGTTGTTGTTGGGGCAGCTGTTGTTGTTGGGGCTGCAGTTGTTGTTGGGGCTGTAGTTGTTGTTGGGGCTGCAGTTGTTGTTGGGGCTGCAGTTGTTGTTGGGGCAGCTGTTGTTGGGGCTGCAGTTGTTGTTGGGGCTGCAGTTGTTGTTGGGGCTGCAGTTGTTGTTGGGGCAGCAGTTGTTGTTGGGGCAGCAGTTGTTGTTGGGGCAGCAGTTGTTGTTGGGGCAGCAGTTGTTGTTGGGGCAGCAGTTGTTGTTGGGGCAGCAGTTGTTGTTGGGGCTGCAGTTGTTGTTGGGGCTGCAGTTGTTGTTGGGGCAGCAGTTGTTGTTGGGGCAGCAGTTGTTGTTGGGGCAGCAGTTGTTGTTGGGGCTGCAGTCGTTGTTGGGGCAGCAGTTGTTGTTGGGGCAGCTGTTGTTGTTGGGGCAGCAGTTGTTGTTGGGGCAGCAGTTGTTGTTGGGGCTGTAGTTGTTGTTGGGGCTGCAGTTGTTGTTGGGGCAGCTGTTGTTGTTGGGGCTGCAGTTGTTGTTGGGGCTGCGGTTGTTGTTGGGGCAGCTGTTGTTGTTGGGGCTGCAGTTGTTGTTGGGGCAGCAGTTGTTGTTGGGGCAGCTGTTGTTGGGGCTGCAGTTGTTGTTGGGGCAGCTGTTGTTGTTGGGGCTGCAGTTGTTGTTGGGGCAGCTGTTGTTGTTGGGGCTGCAGTTGTTGTTGGGGCAGCTGTTGTTGTTGGGGCTGCAGTTGTTGTTGGGGCAGCTGTTGTTGTTGGGGCAGCTGTTGTTGTTGGGGCTGCAGTTGTTGTTGGGGCAGCAGTTGTTGTTGGGGCAGCAGTTGTTGTTGGGGCAGCAGTTGTTGTTGGGGCAGCAGTTGTTGTTGGGGCTGCAGTTGTTGTTGGGGCAGCAGTTGTTGTTGGGGCTGCTGTTGTTGTTGGGGCAGCTGTTGTTGTTGGGGCTGCAGTTGTTGTTGGGGCAGCAGTTGTTGTTGGGGCAGCTGTTGTTGTTGGGGCAGCAGTTGTTGTTGGGGATGCAGTTGTTGTTGGGGCAGCAGTTGTTGTTGGGGCTGCTGTTGTTGTTGGGGCAGCTGTTGTTGTTGGGGCTGCAGTTGTTGTTGGGGCAGCAGTTGTTGTTGGGGCAGCTGTTGTTGTTGGGGCTGCAGTTGTTGTTGGGGCTGCAGTTGTTGTTGGGGCAGCAGTTGTTGTTGGGGCTGCAGTCGTTGTTGGGGCAGCAGTTGTTGTTGGGGCAGCTGTCGTTGTTGGGGCAGCAGTCGTTGTTGGGGCAGCAGTCGTTGTTGGGGCAGCTGTTGTTGTTGGGGCAGCAGTTGTTGTTGGGGCAGCAGTTGTTGTTGGGGCTGCAGTTGTTGTTGGGGCAGCAGTTGTTGTTGGGGCTGCTGTTGTTGTTGGGGCAGCTGTTGTTGTTGGGGCTGCAGTTGTTGTTGGGGCAGCAGTTGTTGTTGGGGCAGCAGTTGTTGTTGGGGCAGCAGTTGTTGTTGGGGCAGCTGTTGTTGTTGTTGGGGCAGCAGTTGTTGTTGGGGCTGCAGTTGTTGTTGGGGCTGCTGTTGTTGTTGGGGCTGCAGTCGTTGTTGGGGCTGCTGTTGTTGTTGGGGCAGCTGTTGTTGTTGGGGCTGCAGTTGTTGTTGGGGCAGCTGTTGTTGTTGGGGCTGCAGTTGTTGTTGGGGCTGCAGTTGTTGTTGGGGCAGCAGTTGTTGTTGGGGCAGCAGTTGTTGTTGGGGCAGCAGTTGTTGTTGGGGCAGCAGTTGTTGTTGGGGCAGCAGTTGTTGTTGGGGCAGCAGTCGTTGTTGGGGCAGCAGTCGTTGTTGGGGCAGCTGTTGTTGTTGGGGCAGCTGTTGTTGTTGGGGCAGCAGTTGTTGTTGGGGCTGTAGTTGTTGTTTGGGCTGCAGTTGTTGTTGGGGCAGCAGTTGTTGTTGGGGCAGCTGTTGTTGTTGGGGCAGCTGTTGTTGTTGGGGCTGCAGTTGTTGTTCGGGCAGCTGTTGTTGTTGGGGCTGCAGTTGTTGGGGCTGCAGTTGTTGTTGGGGCATCAGTTGTTGTTGGGGCAGCTGTTGTTGTTGGGGCTACAGTTGTTGTTGGGGCAGCAGTTGTTGTTGGGGCAGCTGTTGTTGTTGGGGCATCAGTTGTTGTTGGGGCTGCAGTTGTTGTTGGGGCTGCAGTTGTTGTTGGGGCAGCTGTTGTTGTTGGGGCAGCAGTTGTTGTTGGGGCAGCTGTTGTTGTTGGGGCAGCAGTTGTTGTTGGGGCTGCAGTTGTTGTTGGGGCAGCTGTTGTTGTTGGGGCTGCAGTTGTTGTTGGGGCTGCAGTTGTTGTTGGGGCTGCAGTTGTTGTTGGGGCAGCTGTTGTTGTTGGGGCTGCAGTTGTTGGGGCTGCAGTTGTTGTTGGGGCATCAGTTGTTGTTGGGGCAGCTGTTGTTGTTGGGGCTACAGTTGTTGTTGGGGCAGCAGTTGTTGTTGGGGCAGCTGTTGTTGTTGGGGCTGCAGTTGTTGTTGGGGCAGCTGTTGTTGTTGGGGCTGCAGTTGTTGTTGGGGCTGCAGTTGTTGTTGGGGCAGCAGTTGTTGTTGGGGCAGCAGTTGTTGTTGGGGCAGCAGTTGTTGTTGGGGCTGCAGTTGTTGTTGGGGCTGCTGTTGTTGTTGGGGCAGCTGTTGTTGTTGGGGCTGCAGTTGTTGTTGGGGCAGCAGTTGTTGTTGGGGCTGTAGTTGTTGTTGGGGCTGCAGTTGTTGTTGGGGCAGCTGTTGTTGTTGGGGCTGCAGTTGTTGTTGGGGCAGCAGTTGTTGTTGGGGCATCTGTTGTTGTTGGGGCTGCAGTTGTTGTTGGGGCAGCAGTTGTTGTTGGGGCAGCAGTTGTTGTTGGGGCTGCAGTTGTTGTTGGGGCAGCAGTTGTTGTTGGGGCTGCAGTTGTTGTTGGGGCAGCAGTTGTTGTTGGGGCTGCAGTTGTTGTTGGGGCAGCAGTTGTTGTTGGGGCAGCTGTTGTTGTTGGGGCAGCAGTTGTTGTTGGGGCAGCTGTTGTTGTTGGGGCTGCAGTTGTTGTTGGGGCAGCAGTTGTTGTTGGGGCAGCAGTTGTTGTTGGGGCAGCAGTTGTTGTTGGGGCAGCAGTTGTTGTTGGGGCTGCTGTTGTTGTTGGGGCAGCTGTTGTTGTTGGGGCTGCAGTTGTTGTTGGGGCAGCAGTTGTTGTTGGGGCTGCAGTTGTTGTTGGGGCAGCTGTTGTTGTTGGGGCAGCAGTTGTTGTTGGGGCAGCAGTTGTTGTTGGGGCAGCTGTTGTTGTTGGGGCTGCAGTTGTTGTTGGGGCAGCTGTTGTTGTTGGGGCTGCAGTTGTTGTTGGGGCAGCAGTTGTTGTTGGGGCAGCTGTTGTTGTTGGGGCAGCAGTTGTTGTTGGGGCAGCTGTTGTTGTTGGGGCAGCAGTTGTTGTTGGGGCAGCAGTTGTTGTTGGGGCAGCTGTTGTTGTTGGGGCTGCAGTTGTTGTTGGGGCAGCAGTTGTTGTTGGGGCTGCAGTTGTTGTTGGGGCAGCAGTTGTTGTTGGGGCAGCAGTTGTTGTTGGGGCAGCAGTCGTTGTTGGGGCAGCTGTTGTTGTTGGGGCATCAGTTGTTGTTGGGGCTGCAGTTGTTGTTGGGGCAGCAGTTGTTGTTGGGGCTGCAGTTGTTGTTGGGGCTGTAGTTGTTGTTTGGGCTGCAGTTGTTGTTGGGGCAGCTGTTGTTGTTGGGGCTGCAGTTGTTGTTGGGGCAGCAGTTGTTGTTGGGGCAGCTGTTGTTGTTGGGGCTGCAGTTGTTGTTGGGGCAGCTGTTGTTGTTGGGGCAGCAGTTGTTGTTGGGGCTGCAGTTGTTGTTGGGGCTGCAGTTGTTGTTGGGGCAGCTGTTGTTGTTGGGGCTGCAGTTGTTGTTGGGGCTGCAGTTGTTGTTGGGGCAGCAGTTGTTGTTGGGGCTGCAGTCGTTGTTGGGGCAGCAGTTGTTGTTGGGGCAGCTGTCGTTGTTGGGGCAGCAGTCGTTGTTGGGGCAGCAGTCGTTGTTGGGGCAGCTGTCGTTGTTGGGGCAGCTGTTGTTGTTGGGGCTGCAGTTGTTGGGGCTGCAGTTGTTGTTGGGGCATCAGTTGTTGTTGGGGCAGCTGTTGTTGTTGGGGCTACAGTTGTTGTTGGGGCAGCAGTTGTTGTTGGGGCAGCTGTTGTTGTTGGGGCATCAGTTGTTGTTGGGGCTGCAGTTGTTGTTGGGGCTGCAGTTGTTGTTGGGGCAGCTGTTGTTGTTGGGGCAGCAGTTGTTGTTGGGGCAGCTGTTGTTGTTGGGGCAGCAGTTGTTGTTGGGGCTGTAGTTGTTGTTGGGGCAGCAGTTGTTGTTGGGGCTGCAGTTGTTGTTGGGGCTGCAGTTGTTGTTGGGGCAGCTGTTGTTGTTGGGGCTGCAGTTGTTGTTGGGGCTGCAGTTGTTGTTGGGGCAGCAGTTGTTGTTGGGGCTGCAGTCGTTGTTGGGGCAGCAGTTGTTGTTGGGGCAGCTGTCGTTGTTGGGGCAGCAGTCGTTGTTGGGGCAGCAGTCGTTGTTGGGGCAGCTGTTGTTGTTGGGGCAGCTGTTGTTGTTGGGGCAGCAGTTGTTGTTGGGGCTGCAGTTGTTGTTGGGGCAGCTGTTGTTGTTGGGGCTGCAGTTGTTGTTGGGGCAGCAGTTGTTGTTGGGGCAGCTGTTGTTGTTGGGGCTGCAGTTGTTGTTGGGGCTGCAGTTGTTGGGGCTGCAGTTGTTGTTGGGGCATCAGTTGTTGTTGGGGCAGCTGTTGTTGTTGGGGCTACAGTTGTTGTTGGGGCAGCAGTTGTTGTTGGGGCAGCTGTTGTTGTTGGGGCAGCAGTTGTTGTTGGGGCTGCAGTTGTTGTTGGGGCTGCAGTTGTTGTTGGGGCAGCTGTTGTTGTTGGGGCAGCAGTTGTTGTTGGGGCAGCAGTTGTTGTTGGGGCAGCTGTTGTTGTTGGGGCTGCAGTTGTTGTTGGGGCAGCAGTTGTTGTTGGGGCTGCAGTTGTTGTTGGGGCAGCAGTTGTTGTTGGGGCAGCAGTTGTTGTTGGGGCAGCAGTCGTTGTTGGGGCAGCTGTTGTTGTTGGGGCATCAGTTGTTGTTGGGGCTGCAGTTGTTGTTGGGGCATCAGTTGTTGTTGGGGCTGCAGTTGTTGTTGGGGCTGCAGTTGTTGTTGGGGCAGCTGTTGTTGTTGGGGCAGCAGTTGTTGTTGGGGCAGCTGTTGTTGTTGGGGCAGCAGTTGTTGTTGGGGCTGTAGTTGTTGTTGGGGCAGCAGTTGTTGTTGGGGCTGCAGTTGTTGTTGGGGCTGCAGTTGTTGTTGGGGCAGCTGTTGTTGTTGGGGCTGCAGTTGTTGTTGGGGCTGCAGTTGTTGTTGGGGCAGCAGTTGTTGTTGGGGCTGCAGTCGTTGTTGGGGCAGCAGTTGTTGTTGGGGCAGCTGTCGTTGTTGGGGCAGCAGTCGTTGTTGGGGCAGCAGTCGTTGTTGGGGCAGCTGTTGTTGTTGGGGCAGCTGTTGTTGTTGGGGCAGCAGTTGTTGTTGGGGCTGCAGTTGTTGTTGGGGCAGCTGTTGTTGTTGGGGCTGCAGTTGTTGTTGGGGCAGCAGTTGTTGTTGGGGCAGCATTTGTTGTTGGGGCTGCAGTTGTTGTTGGGGCAGCTGTTGTTGTTGGGGCAGCTGTTGTTGTTGGGGCAGCAGTTGTTGTTGGGGCAGCTGTTGTTGTTGGGGCAGTAGTTGTTGTTGGGGCAGCTGTTGTTGTTGGGGCAGCAGTTGTTGTTGGGGCTGCAGTTGTTGTTGGGGCAGCAGTTGTTGTTGGGGCAGCTGTTGTTGTTGTTGGGGCAGCAGTTGTTGTTGGGGCTGCAGTTGTTGTTGGGGCAGCAGTTGTTGTTGGGGCTGCAGTCGTTGTTGGGGCTGCTGTTGTTGTTGGGGCAGCTGTTGTTGTTGGGGCTGCAGTTGTTGTTGGGGCAGCTGTTGTTGTTGGGGCATCAGTTGTTGTTGGGGCAGCAGTTGTTGTTGGGGCAGCTGTTGTTGTTGGGGCTGCAGTTGTTGTTGGGGCAGCAGTTGTTGTTGGGGCAGCTGTTGTTGTTGGGGCTGCAGTTGTTGTTGGGGCAGCTGTTGTTGTTGGGGCAGCAGTTGTTGTTGGGGCTGCAGTTGTTGTTGGGGCTGCAGTTGTTGTTGGGGCAGCTGTTGTTGTTGGGGCTGCAGTTGTTGTTGGGGCTGCAGTTGTTGTTGGGGCAGCAGTTGTTGTTGGGGCTGCAGTCGTTGTTGGGGCAGCAGTTGTTGTTGGGGCAGCTGTTGTTGTTGGGGAAGCAGTTGTTGTTGGGGCTGCAGTTGTTGTTGGGGCAGCAGTTGTTGTTGGGGCAGCTGTTGTTGGGGCTGCAGTTGTTGTTGGGGCAGCAGTTGTTGTTGGGGCTGCAGTTGTTGTTGGGGCAGCTGTTGTTGTTGGGGCTGCAGTTGTTGTTGGGGCAGCAGTTGTTGTTGGGGCAGCTGTTGTTGTTGGGGATGCAGTTGTTGTTGGGGCAGCTGTTGTTGTTGGGGCTGCAGTTGTTGTTGGGGCAGCAGTTGTTGTTGGGGCAGCTGTTGTTGTTGGGGCAGCAGTTGTTGTTGGGGCAGCTGTTGTTGTTGGGGCAGCAGTTGTTGTTGGGGCAGCAGTTGTTGTTGGGGCAGCTGTTGTTGTTGTTGGGGCTGCAGTTGTTGTTGGGGCAGCAGTTGTTGTTGGGGCTGCAGTTGTTGTTGGGGCAGCAGTTGTTGTTGGGGCAGCAGTTGTTGTTGGGGCAGCAGTCGTTGTTGGGGCAGCTGTTGTTGTTGGGGCAGCAGTTGTTGTTGGGGCTGCAGTTGTTGTTGGGGCAGCAGTTGTTGTTGGGGCAGCTGTTGTTGTTGGGGCAGCAGTTGTTGTTGGGGCTGCAGTTGTTGTTGGGGCAGCTGTTGTTGTTGGGGCTGCAGTTGTTGTTGGGGCAGCAGTTGTTGTTGGGGCTGCAGTTGTTGTTGGGGCAGCAGTTGTTGTTGGGGCTGCAGTTGTTGTTGGGGCAGCTGTTGTTGTTGGGGCTGCAGTTGTTGTTGGGGCAGCAGTTGTTGTTGGGGCTGCAGTTGTTGTTGGGGCAGCAGTTGTTGTTGGGGCTGCAGTTGTTGTTGGGGCAGCAGTTGTTGTTGGGGCTGCAGTTGTTGTTGGGGCAGCTGTTGTTGTTGGGGCTGCAGTTGTTGTTGGGGCAGCAGTTGTTGTTGGGGCTGCAGTTGTTGTTGGAGCAGCAGTCGTTGTTGGGGCAGCTGTTGTTGTTGGGGCAGCAGTTGTTGTTGGGGCTGCAGTTGTTGTTGGGGCAGCAGTTGTTGTTGGGGCAGCTGTTGTTGTTGGGGCAGCAGTTGTTGTTGGGGCTGCAGTTGTTGTTGGGGCAGCTGTTGTTGTTGGGGCTGCAGTTGTTGTTGGGGCAGCAGTTGTTGTTGGGGCAGCTGTCGTTGTTGGGGCAGCAGTCGTTGTTGGGGCAGCAGTCGTTGTTGGGGCAGCTGTTGTTGTTGGGGCAGCTGTTGTTGTTGGGGCAGCAGTTGTTGTTGGGGCTGCAGTTGTTGTTGGGGCAGCTGTTGTTGTTGGGGCTGCAGTTGTTGTTGGGGCAGCAGTTGTTGTTGGGGCAGCATTTGTTGTTGGGGCTGCAGTTGTTGTTGGGGCAGCTGTTGTTGTTGGGGCAGCTGTTGTTGTTGGGGCAGCAGTTGTTGTTGGGGCAGCTGTTGTTGTTGGGGCAGTAGTTGTTGTTGGGGCAGCTGTTGTTGTTGGGGCAGCAGTTGTTGTTGGGGCAGCAGTTGTTGTTGGGGCAGCTGTTGTTGTTGTTGGGGCTGCAGTTGTTGTTGGGGCAGCAGTTGTTGTTGGGGCTGCAGTTGTTGTTGGGGCAGCAGTTGTTGTTGGGGCAGCAGTTGTTGTTGGGGCAGCAGTCGTTGTTGGGGCAGCTGTTGTTGTTGGGGCAGCAGTTGTTGTTGGGGCTGCAGTTGTTGTTGGGGCAGCAGTTGTTGTTGGGGCAGCTGTTGTTGTTGGGGCAGCAGTTGTTGTTGGGGCTGCAGTTGTTGTTGGGGCAGCTGTTGTTGTTGGGGCTGCAGTTGTTGTTGGGGCAGCAGTTGTTGTTGGGGCTGCAGTTGTTGTTGGGGCAGCAGTTGTTGTTGGGGCTGCAGTTGTTGTTGGGGCAGCAGTTGTTGTTGGGGCAGCAGTTGTTGTTGGGGCAGCAGTCGTTGTTGGGGCAGCTGTTGTTGTTGGGGCAGCAGTTGTTGTTGGGGCTGCAGTTGTTGTTGGGGCAGCAGTTGTTGTTGGGGCAGCTGTTGTTGTTGGGGCAGCAGTTGTTGTTGGGGCTGCAGTTGTTGTTGGGGCAGCTGTTGTTGTTGGGGCTGCAGTTGTTGTTGGGGCAGCAGTTGTTGTTGGGGCTGCAGTTGTTGTTGGGGCAGCAGTTGTTGTTGGGGCTGCAGTTGTTGTTGGGGCAGCAGTTGTTGTTGGGGCTGCAGTTGTTGTTGGGGCAGCTGTTGTTGTTGGGGCTGCAGTTGTTGTTGGGGCAGCAGTTGTTGTTGGGGCTGCAGTTGTTGTTGGAGCAGCAGTCGTTGTTGGGGCAGCTGTTGTTGTTGGGGCAGCAGTTGTTGTTGGGGCTGCAGTTGTTGTTGGGGCAGCAGTTGTTGTTGGGGCAGCTGTTGTTGTTGGGGCAGCAGTTGTTGTTGGGGCTGCAGTTGTTGTTGGGGCAGCTGTTGTTGTTGGGGCTGCAGTTGTTGTTGGGGCAGCAGTTGTTGTTGGGGCTGCAGTTGTTGTTGGGGCAGCTGTTGTTGTTGGGGCATCAGTTGTTGTTGGGGCTGCAGTTGTTGTTGGGGCTGCAGTTGTTGTTGGGGCAGCTGTTGTTGTTGGGGCAGCAGTTGTTGTTGGGGCAGCTGTTGTTGTTGGGGCAGCAGTTGTTGTTGGGGCAGCAGTTGTTGTTGGGGCTGCAGTTGTTGTTGGGGCTGCAGTTGTTGTTGGGGCAGCTGTTGTTGTTGGGGCTGCAGTTGTTGTTGGGGCAGCAGTTGTTGTTGGGGCAGCTGTTGTTGTTGGGGAAGCAGTTGTTGTTGGGGCTGCAGTTGTTGTTGGGGCAGCAGTTGTTGTTGGGGCAGCTGTTGTTGGGGCTGCAGTTGTTGTTGGGGCAGCAGTTGTTGTTGGGGCTGCAGTTGTTGTTGGGGCAGCAGTTGTTGTTGGGGCTGCAGTTGTTGTTGGGGCAGCAGTTGTTGTTGGGGCAGCTGTTGTTGTTGGGGCTGCAGTTGTTGTTGGGGCAGCTGTTGTTGTTGGGGCTGCAGTTGTTGTTGGGGCAGCTGTTGTTGTTGGGGCTGCAGTTGTTGGGGCTGCAGTTGTTGTTGGGGCAGCAGTTGTTGTTGGGGCAGCTGTTGTTGTTGGGGCAGCAGTTGTTGTTGGGGCAGCTGTTGTTGTTGGGGCAGCTGTTGTTGTTGGGGCAGCAGTTGTTGTTGGGGCTGTAGTTGTTGTTTGGGCTGCAGTTGTTGTTGGGGCAGCAGTTGTTGTTGGGGCAGCTGTTGTTGTTGGGGATGCAGTTGTTGTTGGGGCAGCTGTTGTTGTTGGGGCTGCAGTTGTTGTTCGGGCAGCTGTTGTTGTTGGGGCTGCAGTTGTTGGGGCTGCAGTTGTTGTTGGGGCATCAGTTGTTGTTGGGGCAGCTGTTGTTGTTGGGGCTACAGTTGTTGTTGGGGCAGCAGTTGTTGTTGGGGCAGCTGTTGTTGTTGGGGCATCAGTTGTTGTTGGGGCTGCAGTTGTTGTTGGGGCTGCAGTTGTTGTTGGGGCAGCTGTTGTTGTTGGGGCAGCAGTTGTTGTTGGGGCAGCTGTTGTTGTTGGGGCAGCAGTTGTTGTTGGGGCAGCAGTTGTTGTTGGGGCTGCAGTTGTTGTTGGGGCTGCAGTTGTTGTTGGAGCAGCAGTCGTTGTTGGGGCAGCTGTTGTTGTTGGGGCAGCAGTTGTTGTTGGGGCTGCAGTTGTTGTTGGGGCAGCAGTTGTTGTTGGGGCAGCTGTTGTTGTTGGGGCAGCAGTTGTTGTTGGGGCTGCAGTTGTTGTTGGGGCAGCTGTTGTTGTTGGGGCTGCAGTTGTTGTTGGGGCAGCAGTTGTTGTTGGGGCTGCAGTTGTTGTTGGGGCAGCAGTTGTTGTTGGGGCTGCAGTTGTTGTTGGGGCAGCTGTTGTTGTTGGGGCTGCAGTTGTTGTTGGGGCAGCAGTTGTTGTTGGGGCAGCTGTTGTTGTTGGGGCTGCAGTTGTTGTTGGGGCAGCTGTTGTTGTTGGGGCTGCAGTTGTTGTTGGGGCAGCAGTTGTTGTTGGGGCAGCTGTTGTTGTTGGGGCAGCAGTTGTTGTTGGGGCAGCTGTTGTTGTTGGGGCAGCAGTTGTTGTTGGGGCAGCAGTTGTTGTTGGGGCAGCTGTTGTTGTTGGGGCTGCAGTTGTTGTTGGGGCAGCAGTTGTTGTTGGGGCTGCAGTTGTTGTTGGGGCAGCAGTTGTTGTTGGGGCAGCAGTTGTTGTTGGGGCAGCAGTCGTTGTTGGGGCAGCTGTTGTTGTTGGGGCATCAGTTGTTGTTGGGGCTGCAGTTGTTGTTGGGGCAGCAGTTGTTGTTGGGGCAGCAGTTGTTGTTGGGGCTGCAGTTGTTGTTGGGGCAGCTGTTGTTGTTGGGGCAGCAGTTGTTGTTGGGGCAGCAGTTGTTGTTGGGGCAGCTGTTGTTGTTGGGGCTGCAGTTGTTGTTGGGGCAGCTGTTGTTGTTGGGGCTGCAGTTGTTGTTGGGGCAGCAGTTGTTGTTGGGGCAGCTGTTGTTGTTGGGGCAGCAGTTGTTGTTGGGGCAGCTGTTGTTGTTGGGGCAGCAGTTGTTGTTGGGGCAGCAGTTGTTGTTGGGGCAGCTGTTGTTGTTGGGGCTGCAGTTGTTGTTGGGGCAGCAGTTGTTGTTGGGGCTGCAGTTGTTGTTGGGGCAGCAGTTGTTGTTGGGGCAGCAGTTGTTGTTGGGGCAGCAGTCGTTGTTGGGGCAGCTGTTGTTGTTGGGGCATCAGTTGTTGTTGGGGCTGCAGTTGTTGTTGGGGCAGCAGTTGTTGTTGGGGCTGCAGTTGTTGTTGGGGCAGCAGTTGTTGTTGGGGCAGCAGTTGTTGTTGGGGCTGTAGTTGTTGTTTGGGCTGCAGTTGTTGTTGGGGCAGCAGTTGTTGTTGGGGCAGCTGTTGTTGTTGGGGCTGCAGTTGTTGTTGGGGCAGCTGTTGTTGTTGGGGCTGCAGTTGTTGTTGGGGCAGCTGTTGTTGTTGGGGCTGCAGTTGTTGGGGCTGCAGTTGTTGTTGGGGCAGCTGTTGTTGTTGGGGCTGCAGTTGTTGTTGGGGCAGCAGTTGTTGTTGGGGCAGCTGTTGTTGTTGGGGCAGCAGTTGTTGTTGGGGCAGCAGTTGTTGTTGGGGCTGCAGTTGTTGTTGGGGCAGCTGTTGTTGTTGGGGCAGCAGTTGTTGTTGGGGCAGCAGTTGTTGTTGGGGCTGCAGTTGTTGTTGGGGCAGCTGTTGTTGTTGGGGCAGCTGTTGTTGTTGGGGCAGCTGTTGTTGTTGGGGCAGCAGTTGTTGTTGGGGCAGCTGTTGTTGTTGGGGCAGTAGTTGTTGTTGGGGCAGCTGTTGTTGTTGGGGCTGCAGTTGTTGTTGGGGCAGCAGTTGTTGTTGGGGCTGCAGTTGTTGTTGGGGCAGCAGTTGTTGTTGGGGCAGCAGTTGTTGTTGGGGCAGCTGTTGTTGTTGGGGCTGCAGTTGTTGTTGGGGCAGCTGTTGTTGTTGGGGCAGCAGTTGTTGTTTGGGCTGCAGTTGTTGTTGGGGCAGCTGTTGTTGTTGGGGCTGCAGTTGTTGTTGGGGCAGCAGTTGTTGTTGGGGCAGCTGTTGTTGTTGGGGCTGCAGTTGTTGTTGGGGCAGCTGTTGTTGTTGGGGCAGCAGTTGTTGTTGGGGCTGCAGTTGTTGTTGGGGCTGCAGTTGTTGTTGGGGCAGCTGTTGTTGTTGGGGCTGCAGTTGTTGTTGGGGCTGCAGTTGTTGTTGGGGCAGCAGTTGTTGTTGGGGCTGCAGTCGTTGTTGGGGCAGCAGTTGTTGTTGGGGCAGCTGTCGTTGTTGGGGCAGCAGTCGTTGTTGGGGCAGCAGTCGTTGTTGGGGCAGCTGTCGTTGTTGGGGCAGCTGTTGTTGTTGGGGCAGCAGTTGTTGTTGGGGCTGTAGTTGTTGTTTGGGCTGCAGTTGTTGTTGGGGCAGCAGTTGTTGTTGGGGCAGCTGTTGTTGTTGGGGCTGCAGTTGTTGTTGGGGCAGCTGTTGTTGTTGGGGCTGCAGTTGTTGTTCGGGCAGCTGTTGTTGTTGGGGCTGCAGTTGTTGGGGCTGCAGTTGTTGTTGGGGCATCAGTTGTTGTTGGGGCAGCTGTTGTTGTTGGGGCTACAGTTGTTGTTGGGGCAGCAGTTGTTGTTGGGGCAGCTGTTGTTGTTGGGGCATCAGTTGTTGTTGGGGCTGCAGTTGTTGTTGGGGCTGCAGTTGTTGTTGGGGCAGCTGTTGTTGTTGGGGCAGCAGTTGTTGTTGGGGCAGCTGTTGTTGTTGGGGCAGCAGTTGTTGTTGGGGCTGTAGTTGTTGTTGGGGCAGCAGTTGTTGTTGGGGCTGCAGTTGTTGTTGGGGCTGCAGTTGTTGTTGGGGCAGCTGTTGTTGTTGGGGCTGCAGTTGTTGTTGGGGCAGCTGTTGTTGTTGGGGAAGCAGTTGTTGTTGGGGCTGCAGTTGTTGTTGGGGCAGCAGGTGTTGTTGGGGCAGCTGTTGTTGGGGCTGCAGTTGTTGTTGGGGCAGCAGTTGTTGTTGGGGCTGCAGTTGTTGTTGGGGCAGCAGTTGTTGTTGGGGCTACAGTTGTTGTTGGGGCAGCAGTTGTTGTTGGGGCTGCAGTTGTTGTTGGGGCAGCAGTTGTTGTTGGGGAAGCAGTTGTTGTTGGGGCTGCAGTTGTTGTTGGGGCAGCAGTTGTTGTTGGGGCAGCTGTTGTTGTTGGGGCTGCAGTTGTTGTTGGGGCTGCAGTTGTTGTTGGGGCTGCAGTTGTTGTTGGGGCAGCAGTTGTTGTTGGGGCTGCAGTTGTTGTTGGGGCTACAGTTGTTGTTGGGGCAGCAGTTGTTGTTGGGGCAGCAGTTGTTGTTGGGGCAGCTGTTGTTGTTGGGGCTGCAGTTGTTGTTGGGGCAGCTGTTGTTGTTGGGGCTGCAGTTGTTGTTGGGGCTGCAGTTGTTGTTGGGGCAGCAGTTGTTGTTGGGGCAGCAGTTGTTGTTGGGGCAGCAGTTGTTGTTGGGGCTGCAGTTGTTGTTGGGGCTGCAGTTGTTGTTGGGGCTGCAGTTGTTGTTGGGGCAGCAGTTGTTGTTGGGGCAGCAGTTGTTGTTGGGGCAGCTGTTGTTGTTGGGGCAGCAGTTGTTGTTGGGGCAGCTGTTGTTGTTGGGGCAGCAGTTGTTGTTGGGGCAGCAGTTGTTGTTGGGGCTGCAGTTGTTGTTGTGGCAGCAGTTGTTGTTGGGGCTGCAGTTGTTGTTGGGGCAGCAGTTGTTGTTGGGGCAGCAGTTGTTGTTGGGGCAGCAGTTGTTGTTGGGGCAGCAGTTGTTGTTGGGGCAGCTGTTGTTGGGGCTGCAGTTGTTGTTGGGGCAGCAGTTGTTGTTGGGGCAGCTGTTGTTGTTGGGGCTGCAGTTGTTGTTGGGGCAGCTGTTGTTGTTGGGGCTGCAGTTGTTGTTGGGGCAGCTGTTGTTGTTGTTGGGGCAGCTGTTGTTGTTGGGGCAGCAGTTGTTGTTGGGGCAGCAGTTGTTGTTGGGGCAGCTGTTGTTGTTGGGGCTGCAGTTGTTGTTGGGGCTGCAGTTGTTGTTGGGGCAGCAGTTGTTGTTGGGGCAGCAGTTGTTGTTGGGGCAGCTGTTGTTGTTGGGGCAGCAGTTGTTGTTGGGGCTGCAGTTGTTGTTGGGGCAGCAGTTGTTGTTGGGGCAGCAGTTGTTGTTGGGGCAGCTGTTGTTGTTGGGGCAGCAGTTGTTGTTGGGGCAGCTGTTGTTGTTGGGGCAGCAGTTGTTGTTGGGGCTGCAGTTGTTGTTGGGGCTGCAGTTGTTGTTGGGGCAGCTGTTGTTGTTGGGGCTGCAGTTGTTGTTGGGGCAGCTGTTGTTGTTGGGGCTGCAGTTGTTGTTGGGGCTGCAGTTGTTGTTGGGGCTGCAGTTGTTGTTGGGGCAGCTGTTGTTGTTGGGGCTGCAGTTGTTGTTGGGGCTGCAGTTGTTGTTGGGGCAGCTGTTGTTGTTGGGGCTGCAGTTGTTGTTGGGGCAGCTGTTGTTGTTGGGGCTGCAGTTGTTGTTGGGGCTGCAGTTGTTGTTGGGGCAGCTGTTGTTGTTGGGGCTGCAGTTGTTGTTGGGGCTGCAGTTGTTGTTGGGGCTGCAGTTGTTGTTGGGGCAGCAGTTGTTGTTGGGGCTGCAGTTGTTGTTGGGGCTACAGTTGTTGTTGGGGCAGCAGTTGTTGTTGGGGCAGCAGTTGTTGTTGGGGCAGCTGTTGTTGTTGGGGCTGCAGTTGTTGTTGGGGCAGCTGTTGTTGTTGGGGCTGCAGTTGTTGTTGGGGCAGCAGTTGTTGTTGGGGCAGCTGTTGTTGTTGGGGCTGCAGTTGTTGTTGGGGCTGCAGTTGTTGTTGGGGCAGCAGTTGTTGTTGGGGCAGCAGTTGTTGTTGGGGCAGCTGTTGTTGTTGGGGCAGCAGTTGTTGTTGGGGCAGCTGTTGTTGTTGGGGCAGCAGTTGTTGTTGGGGCTGCAGTTGTTGTTGGGGCTGCAGTTGTTGTTGGGGCAGCTGTTGTTCTTGGGGCTGCAGTTGTTGTTGGGGCAGCTGTTGTTGTTGGGGCTGCAGTTGTTGTTGGGGCTGCAGTTGTTGTTGGGGCTGCAGTTGTTGTTGGGGCAGCTGTTGTTGTTGGGGCTGCAGTTGTTGTTGGGGCTGCAGTTGTTGTTGGGGCAGCTGTTGTTGTTGGGGCTGCAGTTGTTGTTGGGGCAGCTGTTGTTGTTGGGGCTGCAGTTGTTGTTGGGGCTGCAGTTGTTGTTGGGGCAGCTGTTGTTGTTGGGGCTGCAGTTGTTGTTGGGGCTGCAGTTGTTGTTGGGGCTGCAGTTGTTGTTGGGGCAGCAGTTGTTGTTGGGGCTGCAGTTGTTGTTGGGGCTACAGTTGTTGTTGGGGCAGCAGTTGTTGTTGGGGCAGCAGTTGTTGTTGGGGCAGCTGTTGTTGTTGGGGCTGCAGTTGTTGTTGGGGCAGCTGTTGTTGTTGGGGCTGCAGTTGTTGTTGGGGCTGCAGTTGTTGTTGGGGCAGCAGTTGTTGTTGGGGCAGCAGTTGTTGTTGGGGCAGCTGTTGTTGTTGGGGCAGCAGTTGTTGTTGGGGCAGTAGTTGTTGTTGGGGCAGCTGTTGTTGTTGGGGCATCAGTTGTTGTTGTTGGGGCTGCAGTTGTTGTTGGAGCAGCAGTCGTTGTTGGGGCAGCTGTTGTTGTTGGGGCAGCAGTTGTTGTTGGGGCTGCAGTTGTTGTTGGGGCAGCAGTTGTTGTTGGGGCAGCTGTTGTTGTTGGGGCAGCAGTTGTTGTTGGGGCTGCAGTTGTTGTTGGGGCAGCAGTTGTTGTTGGGGCTGCAGTTGTTGTTGGGGCAGCAGTTGTTGTTGGGGCAGCTGTTGTTGTTGGGGAAGCAGTTGTTGTTGGGGCTGCAGTTGTTGTTGGGGCAGCAGTTGTTGTTGGGGCAGCTGTTGTTGGGGCAGCAGTTGTTGTTGGGGCAGCTGTTGTTGTTGGGGAAGCAGTTGTTGTTGGGGCTGCAGTTGTTGTTGGGGCAGCAGTTGTTGTTGGGGCAGCTGTTGTTGGGGCTGCAGTTGTTGTTGGGGCAGCAGTTGTTGTTGGGGCTGCAGTTGTTGTTGGGGCAGCAGTTGTTGTTGGGGCAGCTGTTGTTGTTGGGGCTGCAGTTGTTGTTGGGGCAGCAGTTGTTGTTGGGGCAGCAGTTGTTGTTGGGGCTGCAGTTGTTGTTGGGGCTACAGTTGTTGTTGGGGCAGCAGTTGTTGTTGGGGCAGCAGTTGTTGTTGGGGCAGCTGTTGTTGTTGGGGCTGCAGTTGTTGTTGGGGCAGCTGTTGTTGTTGGGGCTGCAGTTGTTGTTGGGGCTGCAGTTGTTGTTGGGGCAGCAGTTGTTGTTGGGGCAGCTGTTGTTGTTGTTGGGGCAGCAGTTGTTGTTGGGGCTGCAGTTGTTGTTGGGGCTGCAGTTGTTGTTGGGGCAGCAGTTGTTGTTGGGGCAGCTGTTGTTGTTGTTGGGGCAGCAGTTGTTGTTGGGGCTGCAGTTGTTGTTGGGGCAGCAGTTGTTGTTGGGGCTGCAGTTGTTGTTGGGGCAGCAGTTGTTGTTGGGGCAGCAGTTGTTGTTGGGGCAGCTGTTGTTGTTGGGGCAGCAGTTGTTGTTGGGGCAGCTGTTGTTGTTGGGGCAGCAGTTGTTGTTGGGGCAGCAGTTGTTGTTGGGGCTGCAGTTGTTGTTGGGGCAGCAGTTGTTGTTGGGGCTGCAGTTGTTGTTGGGGCAGCAGTTGTTGTTGGGGCAGCAGTTGTTGTTGGGGCAGCAGTTGTTGTTGGGGCAGCAGTTGTTGTTGGGGCTGCAGTCGATGTTGGGGCAGCAGTTGTTGTTGGGGCAGCAGTTGTTGTTGGGGCAGCAGTTGTTGTTGGGGCAGCAGTTGTTGTTGGGGCAGCAGTTGTTGTTGGGGCTGCAGTTGTTGTTGGGGCAGCATTTGTTGTTGGGGCAGCTGTTGTTGTTGGGGCAGCAGTTGTTGTTGGGGCAGCAGTTGTTGTTGGGGCTGTAGTTGTTGTTGGGGCTGCAGTTGTTGTTGGGGCAGCTGTTGTTGTTGGGGCTGCAGTTGTTGTTGGGGCAGCAGTTGTTGTTGGGGCAGCTGTTGTTGTTGGGGCTGCAGTTGTTGTTGGGGCAGCAGTTGTTGTTGGGGCAGCTGTTGTTGTTGGGGCTGCAGTTGTTGTTGGGGCAGCTGTTGTTGTTGGGGCTGCAGTTGTTGTTGGGGCAGCTGTTGTTGTTGGGGCTGCAGTTGTTGTTGGGGCAGATGTTGTTGTTGGGGCTGCAGTTGTTGTTGGGGCAGCAGTTGTTGTTGGGGCAGCTGTTGTTGTTGGGGCTGCAGTTGTTGTTGGGGCAGCTGTTGTTGTTGTTGGGGCTGCAGTTGTTGTTGGGGCAGCTGTTGTTGTTGGGGCAGCTGTTGTTGTTGGGGCAGCAGTTGTTGTTGGGACAGCTGGTGTTGTTGGGGCAGCAGTTGTTGTTGGGGCAGCAGTTGTTGTTGGGGCTGTAGTTGTTGTTGGGGCTGCAGTTGTTGTTGGGGCAGCTGTTGTTGTTGGGGCAGCAGTTGTTGTTGGGGCAGCAGTTGTTGTTGGGGCAGCAGTTGTTGTTGGGGCAGCTGTTGTTGTTGGGGCTACAGTTGTTGTTGGGGCAGCAGTTGTTGTTGGGGCAGCAGTTGTTGTTGGGGCAGCTGTTGTTGTTGGGGCAGCAGTTGTTGTTGGGGCTGCAGTTGTTGTTGGGGCAGCAGTTGTTGTTGGGGCTGCAGTCGTTGTTGGGGCTGCAGTTGTTGTTGGGGCAGCTGTTGTTGTTGGGGCAGCAGTTGTTGTTGGGGCAGCAGTTGTTGTTGGGTCAGCAGTTGTTGTTGGGGCTGCAGTTGTTGTTGGGGCTGCAGTTGTTGTTGGGGCAGCAGTTGTTGTTGGGGCAGCAGTTGTTGTTGGGGCAGCAGTTGTTGTTGGGGCTGCAGTCGTTGTTGGGGCAGCAGTTGTTGTTGGGGCAGCTGTTGTTGTTGGGGCAGCAGTTGTTGTTGGGGCTGCAGTTGTTGTTGGGGCAGCAGTTGTTGTTGGGGCAGCAGTTGTTGTTGGGGCAGCAGTTGTTGTTGGGGCAGCAGTTGTTGTTGGGGCAGCAGTTGTTGTTGGGGCAGCAGTTGTTGTTGGGGCTGCAGTTGTTGTTGGGGCAGCTGTTGTTGTTGGGGCTACAGTTGTTGTTGGGGCAGCAGTTGTTGTTGGGGCAGCAGTTGTTGTTGGGGCAGCTGTTGTTGTTGGGGCTACAGTTGTTGTTGGGGCAGCAGTTGTTGTTGGGGCAGCAGTTGTTGTTGGGGCAGCTGTTGTTGTTGGGGCAGCAGTTGTTGTTGGGGCTGCAGTTGTTGTTGGGGCAGCAGTTGTTGTTGGGGCTGCAGTCGTTGTTGGGGCTGCAGTCGTTGTTGGGGCAGCTGTTGTTGTTGGGGCAGCAGTTGTTGTTGGGGCAGCAGTTGTTGTTGGGTCAGCAGTTGTTGTTGGGGCTGCAGTTGTTGTTGGGGCTGCAGTTGTTGTTGGGGCAGCAGTTGTTGTTGGGGCAGCAGTTGTTGTTGGGGCAGCAGTTGTTGTTGGGGCTGCAGTCGTTGTTGGGGCAGCAGTTGTTGTTGGGGCAGCTGTTGTTGTTGGGGCAGCAGTTGTTGTTGGGGCAGCAGTTGTTGTTGGGGCAGCAGTTGTTGTTGGGGCAGCAGTTGTTGTTGGGGCAGCAGTTGTTGTTGGGGCTGCAGTTGTTGTTGGGGCAGCAGTTGTTGTTGGGGCAACAGTTGTTGTTGGGGCAGCAGTTGTTGTTGGGGCAGCAGTTGTTGTTGGGGCTGCAGTCGTTGTTGGGGCAGCTGTCGTTGTTGGGGCAGCAGTTGTTGTTGGGGC
This sequence comes from Melanostigma gelatinosum, assembly GCF_949748355.1. Taxonomy (NCBI): domain Eukaryota; kingdom Metazoa; phylum Chordata; class Actinopteri; order Perciformes; family Zoarcidae; genus Melanostigma; species Melanostigma gelatinosum. The sequence goes on along the minus strand of NC_136654.1, from coordinate 8,017,849 downwards.
AGCAGTTGTTGTTGGGGCTGCAGTTGTTGTTGGGGCAGCAGTTGTTGTTGGGGCAGCAGTTGTTGTTGGGGCAGCAGTTGTTGTTGGGGCAGCAGTTGTTGTTGGGGCAGCTGTTGTTGTTGGGGCAGCATTTGTTGTTGGGGCTGCAGTTGTTGTTGGGGCAGCAGTTGTTGTTGGGGCAGCAGTTGTTGTTGGGGCAGCTGTTGTTGTTGGGGCTGCAGTTGTTGTTGGGGCAGCTGTTGTTGTTGGGGCTGCAGTTGTTGTTGGGGCAGCAGTTGTTGTTGGGGCTGCAGTTGTTGTTGGGGCAGCTGTTGTTGTTGGGGCAGCAGTTGTTGTTGGGGCAGCAGTTGTTGTTGGGGCAGCTGTTGTTGTTGGGGCTGCAGTTGTTGTTGGGGCTGCAGTTGTTGTTGGGGCAGCAGTTGTTGTTGGGGCAGCAGTTGTTGTTGGGGCAGCTGTTGTTGTTGGGGCAGCAGTTGTTGTTGGGGCAGCTGTTGTTGTTGGGGCAGCAGTTGTTGTTGGGGCTGCAGTTGTTGTTGGGGCTGCAGTTGTTGTTGGGGCAGCTGTTGTTGTTGGGGCTGCAGTTGTTGTTGGGGCAGCTGTTGTTGTTGGGGCTGCAGTTGTTGTTGGGGCTGCAGTTGTTGTTGGGGCTGCAGTTGTTGTTGGGGCAGCTGTTGTTGTTGGGGCTGCAGTTGTTGTTGGGGCTGCAGTTGTTGTTGGGGCAGCTGTTGTTGTTGGGGCTGCAGTTGTTGTTGGGGCAGCTGTTGTTGTTGGGGCTGCAGTTGTTGTTGGGGCTGCAGTTGTTGTTGGGGCAGCTGTTGTTGTTGGGGCTGCAGTTGTTGTTGGGGCTGCAGTTGTTGTTGGGGCTGCAGTTGTTGTTGGGGCAGCAGTTGTTGTTGGGGCTGCAGTTGTTGTTGGGGCTACAGTTGTTGTTGGGGCAGCAGTTGTTGTTGGGGCAGCAGTTGTTGTTGGGGCAGCTGTTGTTGTTGGGGCTGCAGTTGTTGTTGGGGCAGCTGTTGTTGTTGGGGCTGCAGTTGTTGTTGGGGCAGCAGTTGTTGTTGGGGCAGCTGTTGTTGTTGGGGCTGCAGTTGTTGTTGGGGCTGCAGTTGTTGTTGGGGCAGCAGTTGTTGTTGGGGCAGCAGTTGTTGTTGGGGCAGCTGTTGTTGTTGGGGCAGCAGTTGTTGTTGGGGCAGCTGTTGTTGTTGGGGCAGCAGTTGTTGTTGGGGCTGCAGTTGTTGTTGGGGCTGCAGTTGTTGTTGGGGCAGCTGTTGTTCTTGGGGCTGCAGTTGTTGTTGGGGCAGCTGTTGTTGTTGGGGCTGCAGTTGTTGTTGGGGCTGCAGTTGTTGTTGGGGCTGCAGTTGTTGTTGGGGCAGCTGTTGTTGTTGGGGCTGCAGTTGTTGTTGGGGCTGCAGTTGTTGTTGGGGCAGCTGTTGTTGTTGGGGCTGCAGTTGTTGTTGGGGCAGCTGTTGTTGTTGGGGCTGCAGTTGTTGTTGGGGCTGCAGTTGTTGTTGGGGCAGCTGTTGTTGTTGGGGCTGCAGTTGTTGTTGGGGCTGCAGTTGTTGTTGGGGCTGCAGTTGTTGTTGGGGCAGCAGTTGTTGTTGGGGCTGCAGTTGTTGTTGGGGCTACAGTTGTTGTTGGGGCAGCAGTTGTTGTTGGGGCAGCAGTTGTTGTTGGGGCAGCTGTTGTTGTTGGGGCTGCAGTTGTTGTTGGGGCAGCTGTTGTTGTTGGGGCTGCAGTTGTTGTTGGGGCTGCAGTTGTTGTTGGGGCAGCAGTTGTTGTTGGGGCAGCAGTTGTTGTTGGGGCAGCTGTTGTTGTTGGGGCAGCAGTTGTTGTTGGGGCAGTAGTTGTTGTTGGGGCAGCTGTTGTTGTTGGGGCATCAGTTGTTGTTGTTGGGGCTGCAGTTGTTGTTGGAGCAGCAGTCGTTGTTGGGGCAGCTGTTGTTGTTGGGGCAGCAGTTGTTGTTGGGGCTGCAGTTGTTGTTGGGGCAGCAGTTGTTGTTGGGGCAGCTGTTGTTGTTGGGGCAGCAGTTGTTGTTGGGGCTGCAGTTGTTGTTGGGGCAGCAGTTGTTGTTGGGGCTGCAGTTGTTGTTGGGGCAGCAGTTGTTGTTGGGGCAGCTGTTGTTGTTGGGGAAGCAGTTGTTGTTGGGGCTGCAGTTGTTGTTGGGGCAGCAGTTGTTGTTGGGGCAGCTGTTGTTGGGGCAGCAGTTGTTGTTGGGGCAGCTGTTGTTGTTGGGGAAGCAGTTGTTGTTGGGGCTGCAGTTGTTGTTGGGGCAGCAGTTGTTGTTGGGGCAGCTGTTGTTGGGGCTGCAGTTGTTGTTGGGGCAGCAGTTGTTGTTGGGGCTGCAGTTGTTGTTGGGGCAGCAGTTGTTGTTGGGGCAGCTGTTGTTGTTGGGGCTGCAGTTGTTGTTGGGGCAGCAGTTGTTGTTGGGGCTGCAGTTGTTGTTGGGGCAGCAGTTGTTGTTGGGGCTGCAGTTGTTGTTGGGGCTACAGTTGTTGTTGGGGCAGCAGTTGTTGTTGGGGCAGCAGTTGTTGTTGGGGCAGCTGTTGTTGTTGGGGCTGCAGTTGTTGTTGGGGCAGCTGTTGTTGTTGGGGCTGCAGTTGTTGTTGGGGCAGCAGTTGTTGTTGGGGCAGCTGTTGTTGTTGGGGCTGCAGTTGTTGTTGGGGCTGCAGTTGTTGTTGGGGCAGCAGTTGTTGTTGGGGCAGCAGTTGTTGTTGGGGCAGCTGTTGTTGTTGGGCCAGCAGTTGTTGTTGGGGCAGCTGTTGTTGTTGGGGCAGCAGTTGTTGTTGGGGCTGCAGTTGTTGTTGGGGCTGCAGTTGTTGTTGGGGCAGCTGTTGTTGTTGGGGCTGCAGTTGTTGTTGGGGCAGCTGTTGTTGTTGGGGCTGCAGTTGTTGTTGGGGCTGCAGTTGTTGTTGGGGCTGCAGTTGTTGTTGGGGCAGCTGTTGTTGTTGGGGCTGCAGTTGTTGTTGGGGCTGCAGTTGTTGTTGGGGCAGCTGTTGTTGTTGGGGCTGCAGTTGTTGTTGGGGCAGCAGTTGTTGTTGGGGCAGCAGTTGTTGTTGGGGCTGCAGTTGTTGTTGGGGCTGCAGTTGTTGTTGGGGCTGCAGTTGTTGTTGTGGCAGCAGTTGTTGTTGGGGCAGCAGTTGTTGTTGGGGCAGCAGTTGTTGTTGGGGCAGCAGTTGTTGTTGGGGCTGCAGTTGTTGTTGGGGCAGCTGTTGTTGTTGGGGCTGCAGTTGTTGTTGGGGCTGCAGTTGTTGTTGGGGCAGCAGTTGTTGTTGGGGCAGCTGTTGTTGTTGGGGCTGCAGTTGTTGTTGGGGCAGCAGTTGTTGTTGGGGCTACAGTTGTTGTTGGGGCAGCAGTTGTTGTTGGGGCTGCAGTTGTTGTTGGGGCAGCAGTTGTTGTTGGGGAAGCAGTTGTTGTTGGGGCTGCAGTTGTTGTTGGGGCAGCAGTTGTTGTTGGGGCAGCTGTTGTTGTTGGGGCAGCAGTTGTTGTTGGGGCAGCAGTTGTTGTTGGGGCTGTAGTTGTTGTTGGGGCTGCAGTTGTTGTTGGGGCAGCTGTTGTTGTTGGGGCTGCAGTTGTTGTTGGGGCAGCAGTTGTTGTTGGGGCAGCTGTTGTTGTTGGGGCTGCAGTTGTTGTTGGGGCAGCAGTTGTTGTTGGGGCAGCTGTTGTTGTTGGGGCTGCAGTTGTTGTTGGGGCAGCTGTTGTTGTTGGGGCTGCAGTTGTTGTTGGGGCAGCTGTTGTTGTTGGGGCTGCAGTTGTTGTTGGGGCAGCAGTTGTTGTTGGGGCTGCAGTTGTTGTTGGCGCTGCAGTTGTTGTTGGGGCAGCTGTTGTTGTTGGGGCAGCTGCTGTTGTTGGGGCAGCAGTTGTTGTTGGGGCTGCAGTTGTTGTTGGGGCAGCTGTTGTTGTTGGGGCTGCAGTTGTTGTTGGGGCAGCAGTTGTTGGGGCTGCAGTTGTTGTTGGGGCTGCAGTTGTTGTTGGGGCAGCTGTTGTTGTTGGGGCTGCAGTTGTTGTTGGGGCAGCAGTTGTTGTTGGGGCTGCAGTTGTTGTTGGGGCAGCTGTTGTTGTTGGGGCTGCAGTTGTTGTTGGGGCAACTGTTGTTGTTGGGGCTGCAGTTGTTGTTGGGGCTGCAGTTGTTGTTGGGGCTGCAGTTGTTGTTGGCGCTGCAGTTGTTGTTGGGGCAGCTGTTGTTGTTGGGGCAGCTGCTGTTGTTGGGGCAGCAGTTGTTGTTGGGGCTGCAGTTGTTGTTGGGGCAGCTGTTGTTGTTGGGGCAGCTGCTGTTGTTGGGGCAGCAGTTGTTGTTGGGGCTGCAGTTGTTGGGGCAGCTGTTGTTGTTGGGGCTGCAGTTGTTGTTGGGGCAGCAGTTGTTGGGGCTGCAGTTGTTGTTGGGGCTGCAGTTGTTGTTGGGGCAGCTATTGTTGTTGGGGCTGCAGTTGTTGTTGGGGCAGCAGTTGTTGTTGGGGCTGCAGTTGTTGTTGGGGCAGCTGTTGTTGTTGGGGCTGCAGTTGTTGTTGGGGCAACTGTTGTTGTTGGGGCTGCAGTTGTTGTTGGGGCAGCAGTTGTTGTTGGGGCAGCAGTTGTTGTTGGGGAAGCAGTTGTTGTTGGGGCAGCAGTTGTTGTTGGGGCTGCAGTTGTTGTTGGGGCAGCTGTTGTTGTTGGGGCAGCTGTTGTTGTTGGGGCAGCTGTTGTTGTTGGGGCTGCAGTTGTTGTTGGGGCAGCAGTTGTTGTTGGGGCAGCAGTTGTTGTTGGGGAAGCAGTTGTTGTTGGGGCAGCAGTTGTTGTTGGGGAAGCAGTTGTTGTTGGGGCTACAGTGGTTGTTGGGGCAGCAGTTGTTGTTGGGGCTGCAGTTGTTGTTGGGGCAGCTGTTGTTGTTGGGGCTGCAGTTGTTGTTGGGGCAGCAGTTGTTGTTGGGGCAGCAGTTGTTGTTGGGGCAGCAGTTGTTGTTGGGGCAGCAGTTGTTGTTGGGGCTGCAGTTGTTGTTGGGGCAGCTGTTGTTGTTGGGGCAGCTGTTGTTGTTGGGGCAGCTGTTGTTGTTGGGGCTGCAGTTGTTGTTGGGGCTGTAGTTGTTGTTGGGGCTGCAGTTGTTGTTGGGGCAGCTATTGTTGTTCCATAGCTGTTAGGTCTGCATCCTCTTTCTCCCTCCTCCACACTGCATGATTCAAGTGGACCACAACCATGGGAACGGCAAGTCATGGAGCCATCACTGCAGCTACATCGTCTCCCACAGTCGTTGTCTAGTATTACAGTTTCTCCAGAGCGGTAGTAGCAACCCTCAAAGCTGCAGCCACACTCAGCATGAGGGATGCAGACCCCACCACTAAGTATGTAGCCTGAATTGCAGATGCAGCTCTCCTGGACAGGAAGAGGGCAGTCGACGGTAGAATTGGGGCTGACACAGGTAGCTGGACATGATGTGCCTCGCTGCTCAAAGTGGCTGTTTGCTGGGCATTGGATTTCTAGACAAAAGAAAACAAGATGTATCTTGACATCATGACAGCCCAAGGATTATATGAAATAATGTTTTTGACTGACAGACATACCACAGAAGCCTTGCCTCCTCCAGCTTGGCAGCTGTACACCATTCTGTTGACACTGACTTGCATACACATATAGGGCTTGGCACAGAATGGTTTGATTTCCTTCTCCTACACACATATCATACACACAGCTTTGCAAAAAGGTCTGTGGGGGAAGTTGTTGATGACAAGCGGCAAAAGGTCCAGAAGTGCTCTGGAGGATACCACAATGAGCAGTATTGCTGTATAAAGCTGCCTGAGCCTTCGTACAGGCAGCACAGCTCAGACCTCCACACTGTGCATCACAACCAGGCTCATTGTCTCCCAATGCTTTCCAGCTGTTGGCAAAATCCACATCAGAGCTGACAACTTTTCCTTGGCGGGTTTGAAAGTCATCCGTGAGGTCATTGTTGAAGTTTCCACACAGGCCACATGTTGCATTCTGGTAAGTGTAGGGCACCCTGATCCGAACATAATGATTTGTGTCATAAGACACCTCCAAACCAAAGTCAGTACTGACGATCACAGAAAAACCTGACTCGTAAACCTGGACCGTGCCATTGTTGAGAGAGCATGGAGTGTGTGCGAAGATGCCATTAACCTGTAAACACACCAACAAGCAAAGACATAGTTGTAAAAATATGAACAAAACTAAAATATCACAGCAAGTGGAGACTTATTTCTTAATACCAACCTTAATTGCACCACGACGTCCCTTGACAAGCTCAATGGTTTCATTATAGACAAACACTTTGACCAGTCGTGTCCAGGAAACACGAGTGTTGCCCAGATGCTCGTTCTTGCCCTCTACTCTATAGTAGGGCAACCCACGACCACATTGTTCAGAGAGAACATAAGTGCAGGTGCCTTGGAAATGAAACACTTTGTTATCGAAGGTATAGTAATGTGGATCACCACTGATGGTGCAGGTGCCTCTCCGCACCGTCTGGCAGCTGAACTGAAAGGCAGTAGGTTGGCAGATTTGGGAAAAGGAGCAGCGTTGGTTGTGACACTGCAGGCCTGCTGAGGTGCAGGTGCACTTCTGTGCACAGGTACTGTCACTCCAGAATGTGTCACCAAGCTGCACGGATTCACCTTCAGAAGAAAGAAAGGAAAAGTTCACTTCACGGAATAGAGTGAAACGAGTCGACACTATTACTTTTACATTATCAGACATTTGACTTTAATTCTTTGTGGACAATGTTGCCTTTGTTTTCATAATAAACAGTAGAACGGTGACAAAAATTAGGGGATAAAGAAGAGGATGCCTTGCAAGAAAAGTCGCCAGCCGCCTTCAACTTGAGACATTACATTGTCGTGGTCAGCGCTTGCCTTTTGAGAACTACTTTGGCATGAAATGAAAAAACTTAACTTGCAATTCAATTATATGTCACCATATTGTAATGTAATAGCAGTATGTACATTATACTCAGCTGTCTGCAGCAAAATATACATTGTTTATTTCGTTCAACAAACACTTAATACATATCTCCGTGGAGTGGTGAACACATATCCACATTACTGTAAAGAACTATATGGTGACCACCCTCTGGTTCTGATCTTACCATTGTAAGTACAGCCTTCTGATCCATGGTCTGTCCGGAAAGCCCAGCGACCGGGCACATTGACATTGCTGCTCAGGCGGAAATTTGAGTTACTGCCTGATGCATTGTTAGAGAATGATCCAGGGATGGTGAAATGGTGAGTGGAGCTCACTGTGTCATATCCAGCCTGGAAATACATGTCGCATCAATACAAGTAGTTTTATTTTTTGTTTTTGCACATCTGCATTCAGGTTTAAGTAAGTCATGGCCACTTTTACATTGTAAGTCACATATCATTGGAATGCCTCTAACCTGTATATTTAGGTTTGTTGACGCTATTTTCCCATAATTCATCAGCACAAATGAGTACTGGCCACCAGAGATCAAGACTGCTTGAACTGTTGTTTGCTGGAAAAAAAATGACTTGTGGTTGTTATAGTAAATATATGTTGTAATATGTCAAATACACGTCATGTGTTTCCTCATTTAGAACAAGATAACTTACTGTTCCAGTGTCGGGATAGTAGGCCACCTCATACCATGTTGCAACAAAGACCCAGTTGGCATTGAAACTCAATCCTGGGAAGTAGCGATTAATGTCTTGCGTAGCTTGGTGGAGGATGCTGCCACTGGTGTATTGGTTGTAGTAGACCTGACCATTCGCTCTGTTGTCTAAATCTGTCCAGAGTGGAGCAATGACGTCCCTGGATCCATGCAGTGGAAACCTTTGAGGGGTGTAACTTCCCCAAGGTGAGTTAAAGGTCAGATGTCCATTGTGGTTCACCTGGAAACAAGTTAACCAGTTCTTACTAACGAAGAATTAGTAACATTTACTCCACCCACCAACATATGTATTGCTCGTACTTCATAACCTTATTATAACAATATATTGACAACAACCTAACTGCAGTACTTCTTTAATACCTGTTTCAGTTGAAGTCAAATATAAAGTTGCATTAGTTTAATAACATAGTGCATTTTTTTTCACTTCACCAATTTATAAATTAACTTCATTCATTTATTTGTTGCACATTTACAACACAGTTCAGTGTTGGAAGTGATTTGCTAACCAGTGAATGAAAAGTGGATTCCTCCACAAAACATAAAATATATGGATTTTGTATTTGCTAATATTATATTTACATACATAAATCTGATTATGCGACCGTCCGAAATACAGAAATCGTCGTTGCAGGGGAATGTTAGGAGAACTTCCATCATCTCCGGCAGTGCTTCTTGTTCCGGTAATTGGGTAGAGGGGTCCTAGAAAGAACAAAATGGATGGAATGTCCATCCATCGTGGTGTTATTGCCAAATATTGCAAAGTGTTTTTTTGGACATTTCTAGATCACCACACCTAACCTATCATACCAATGTTTGATCCTAAATACAAAATATGCTTTTGTGTTATTTGTGTTTTTGTGGACTCTCTTCATCAAATATTCTGACCAACCAAAATAAACCTTTTTCCCAGCATCCATTATGGCATGTTATAGCAGGAACAGCACAGATGTCACAAAAAACAGAAAAACATGTCACCGAAAACATTAGAAAAGACAGAATTCGCTCAAAGGCTCACTGGCTTTGCTTTCTGGGACAGTCAAAATGACTTCTGTCAAAAAGTTCTAATTTAAAAAGCAATGTAACACCACCTGAAGATCTTGTTTTGTACACTATGAAATCACCGTTGGGCATAGTTGCAGGTGCAGCACAGTGATCTTTGTACCACATACCAAGTGCAACCAGAGGGTGGCGGTGAAACTCCACCTTTCAACCTTGTATTCATAACTTGTTAACTTGTAAATTAAGCAAAGCAAAGCAATGCCTTGGGTGTGGTACCTCTGCAACCTCCACACTGGCATAGGATGTAAATTGTGTAAGTATGTCTATATAACAATCATAACCAGCAGTATTAGCTGCAATCCAGGGGAAATGGGTATAATCTTGAAGTAATAACGAGAGCAACTGTATGACTGACATGTTAATAGCATGAACAAATTACTAAGAGATTATCTAAACTCCAATTCACCGTACCTATAAAAACAAACACATGGATATAATTGGATACATATCAGTGTGCTCTGCTAACATCAAAAACAAAAGTAATTTAGTGAATTTACGTAAATACAACAAAAATCAAACTGTATTTAATTGATACATCAGCCTGGTATTTGTAACTTGTTAACTTGTAAGTTAAAGCAAAGCAAAGCAATGCCTTGGGTGTGGTACCTCTGCAAACTCCACACTGGCAGAGGATGTAAATTGTGTATTTTGTATCTATGTATGTCTCTATATATTAGTGGTGTCAAGGATCACTGATCGATCCGTGATCCGTTCGGATCAGCCCTCACGGTTCGGATCACTCGTGAACCGCGGATCAATCGAGTATTTTTATTCTTTTCTTTTTTACAGTGTAATCATCATAGTGTGTAATAAAGTTATACTGCTGCTGTTCCTTTTCAAGTAACAAGTCCCCGAATATCAATGCAGAGTGTCAGTGAACAGATATAAAGCAGTAGTGTGTTCACGTGAACGGAGCAGCTTAGAAGCATTTAATGGTGACGTCATGGCGAGCGGAGGAACGTCAGAAGCCGCGGCGTCATTTAAGTCGTAAGTTTGGGAACATTTTGTCCTCCCTGTATAATGACGGATGAGGGTGGTGGACAAAGCGTTACGGTATGTCGGCGTTATTTAAAGAGAAAGACACGCGACAACGGCAAAACATCGGCATGTCCACACATATGAAGAGACACCATCCCGTCTGTCAGCGACGGGGACACTCCGGTGTAGAAAACAAAGGATTTCTAAATCTGGTTAAAATGCTTGAGCCACGCTACGAAATCCACTCACGCACCCACTTCAGTGTGAAGCTGTTCCAGACCTCTATGAGAAGGAAAAGACTAGAGACCGCTTTCACCATGGCGGAGTGATTCATAGTCCGGTTCTGTAGACACGCCCCCTATGTGAGAGTCACACAGACACACACCTGGTTCAGGTGCTGACAGAAGTATCAGAGTGAAGCTAGAGAGGCCCAATAATATTCCAGTCTCCACAGAAAGGTCGACCCTCTCCCCAGACAATGGAGATATTCTCATCTTTTTGAAAATAATGTCACAGTAATGGTAAACATTATTGTGTATTTGAATGACCTGACAGGAAGTAAACACAGACCCAAGTTGTTGCTGAGCAGTTCAGTTCAGTGTAAACAGTGGAAGCTCACTGGCTGTTTCTTTCTTTCAACATTGATGAAAGGACGAGGATATCAACATACCTCATGTTGCACTTAAACGTAACAGAATTCTTGAATGTATTATTTTTATTTATTTATTTCATTTTGTTTCAAATTGGACATCTTCAATATTTTTGTTTTCATGTAAGACTATAGCCCGAAGGTCTTCAATTAATACATTGAAAGCAAAGTTATATTTGTCTCCTCCCCTTTTCTTTGTTGATCCGAAAAATGATCCGAACCGTGACTCCTGAACCGTGATCCGAACAGAAACGTGAGGTTTGTGATCCGTTACACCCCTAATATATATATATATATATATATATATATACATATAACAATTACAAACAGCAGTATTAGCAGCAATCCAGGGGAAATGTGTATAATCTTGAAGTGATAACTAAAGCAACTGTATGACTGACGTGTTAATAACATGAATAAATTACTAAGAGATTATCTTCAATTCACCTGTTGTCTGAGGAGTCACCGTACCTATGAAAACAAACACATAGATATAATTGGATAACAATCAGTCTGCTCTGCTAACATCAAGTCTGTTAGTGAATTTACTGAAATACAACAAAACTAAAAATGTATTTAATTGAAACGGACTGAATTTCATACTTACTTATCAATCCCAAAAGCAGCACAGGCAACATGATTAGATGTGCCATTCTCCAAAGCCCCAAATATAAACCTGCCGACCAAATGTATTTAATTCAATTCCAAAAAAACCAACAACTAGAAAGCACTCAGAGACTGCATATCCAACCAAGGATGCATAGGCATGGACCTTAAATGTGTTATATGGTTTCATAATCGCAAAAGATGTTTGGAGATTTAAATTCCTATTGATCAAGATATACATTAAAATGCCCATTCTACACAAAATTGTCATACATGTGCAACCTTTTTTTAAATATTAATTGACTGCAACTGCAAAAGTTTCTGAAGGTTTCTGAAAAAATGGCACAAAAGTTAAAAAAGACATATCTTACAAAGTTAAGAAATTCTGGAGTTTTAAATAAATATATATATATATATATATATAAATATATATATATATAAATATATATATATGTGTGTGTGTGTGTGTGTGTGTGTGTGTGTGTGTGTGTGTGTGTGTGTGTGTGTGTGTGTGTGTGTGTGTGTGTGTGTGTGTGTGTGTGTGTAAAATGCTAACAATATCAACCAGGCAGTTTAAAATGAATAACTTATTTTAAAATCAAATCAATGAATTACCTGTTCGCATGTGCTCCTTTGGCTCCTATGCGTCTCGGCTGTGAGGCTGCAGCACTGCAACAAGGCTTTGTACAGTAAAAGTTGGCACAGACCCATAAATGTGTTGTTTCAATGTTTGTATCAATCGAATGAAATTGCTTCGACATAACTAGTGAACCAAACCTCCCATTGTGCATTTATAATGACACAGATTATCAGAATTGGTTCTGCAAGGAAGTTGTTCGAAAGTTATTTTAGTGTCGATGTACTTGCTTCAAAGTACATTGAGTATTAATGAATGTTGTATCTCAAATGATATTGGTTACCCTTGTAAAAACAAATGCACGCAGACCTTTACTGGCTGGTGCATGATCATAGAAAATGAGGATGATTGATTTGTTCGAGGGGTCTGCAGTGAAGGTGTCATAGTAGCCTTCTTAATGGGTGAGAATAACAATTCTGCAATTATTTAAAGGATCTTCAATAAAAGACAATAAGCAAACAAACATTCTATTATCTTTCGGTCACCATCCATTTAAGAGTATCAGTTCTTTTAAGTTCTTTTGAAAAAGAGTGTAATGATTGTGAAGATATTATTATAACTTATCAGTAGATTTATATATCTTCTATATGTTTAGTCCAGCATTCAGTTCCCTTTTTTGTTTATTTCTAGTTCAGTTAAAAGTAACATAGTTTATTCATTAAAAAAGTAAAGGGTACCACCATCTAAATTAACTTAAGAATACCAATATGTTATTTCCATGGTCTAGAGAAGTTCAATCATTTCAATCAGTCTTTATGAACATGACTCTCTCAAAGCCAGAAACCAGGGAAGTAAATCTCTAATCAGTATAAAGTCTGATGCTGCTCCATAGACAATGGATGGGAGGCTCAGGTCATAGGAATAACACGCAGGAATCTTTAAAATGTGTGGTTCCCCTTTTACAGTCACGCCATTAAGTACCTGCCAGTGAATCTGAATGGTTTAAGTAGGTGTGTAACTAACTGGAAAACCGACTCATAAAAAGAAACCATGTGTAATAGGTTGGGGTACTTAAAGGATTAAATTAAATTAAAAGGCACTTCAACAATGTGCAAGATGAAGGAGTGTTGGCATGCAGCATAAGAACACTCAACCACAGAGTTTCAAGACAATAAAGGCTATCATGGGTTAATCGAGTCGCATGATTTGTTCTTTATCTTACAGCTACTTACACATTTGAAAAACAATGAATAGCTTTTATTTCATCCATGTCGCATTCTTTTTTTGCAAAATGTAATCTCAAGAATGACAATCGATCCAGAGGATGACATTAGTGGTAAAAGTTGATGCTTGAACGGATCGTTTGCCCGATTCTGCATCTGGACTTCCTGTCCCCTGATCAATAAGCTATCCTAACCGTAGTCATTCATCACTCAGGACCTTCCATTGTAGTGTTTACCGTAAACAATGTTACAGTAAATGATGAAATGACAGATAAGGAAGCAGTCAGAGTTTTCATTAATTGTTTTACTGAATCATGTATGTGGGCTGTGTTCCAAGATTCAAAGCAGGGTGGTCATCATTTTTTCACAAACCAAAAACTAAGTATCAAGTTTTCATGACACACTTACTGTGACGACCCTCCTCCTATCATACACGAGGTGCCGGGGTTGTGTCTAATCTGTTACAGGTGCTGAGTGGAGGACCGTCAGCAGGATGAGTCTCACCTGTGCTGGGGTGGCTCATCCTTAAATACCCTTTCCAGTTGGCAGGCGAGGGCGGGAAGGAAGACCTTTGTTGATGGGCTCACCGCAGTTGTTACTGTTATTTGTGAAAATGCTGTGAACATTGTGTTTGTGGCGAGACAAATAAACCCCTACTTTTGGCCGCCAGCTCTTTGTCTCCCTATTTTGTTCCAGTCTCTGAGCCGGGCTGTGACATATGGGGGCTCGTCCACTTCTGATTGACCTGGTGTCTGCTGTAATTCAGATTAGTAGCATTGTAGGCTGTGTGCCATGTGTTGAGCGGTTGCGCAATCTGCTTGTTGTGAGACATTTGAGTTGTTTTGTGTGAGTGTCGCCGACCTGTTATGCTGATGATTTTGTGTCAGAGTCTGGATGGTCCTTTTTACACGCTGAGTTAATTGCTGTTGTTCTGTCCCTGTTAGGCTGAAGAGCGGACTCCCTTTGGAGGTCGTTGGGGGGGTTTCTGTAGTGTGGTGTGAAAGTGGTTAGAGCAGTTGTCTCGGGGGCACGTCCGAGGCTGCAGGTGCGTGGCCAGTTCACGGGTGGCCAGTTCACGGTTGCTTTGCCGAGCCTCCGTTTTTTAGTGCGTAAGTACCCACCATAAGTAGCACCTGAAGACTAGGGGGAGTTTAGTTCGTTCTGGTTAGGCAGTTAGAGGGATGAGATTACGGTAATGTTTGGCTGTGTATGGGCCGTTTGTTTTCGGGCTGCGGTGTAGTTTAAAGGTTTTCCTGTTGCACTTTTCATTTTGTGATTCGGGCAGAGAGGGGAAAAAAGAAACCGCTATGGCTTCTGTGGAGGATTTTTTGAGCGCTCCATCAGAGGAGTTATTGGACCAGTGTTCACGAGAGCAATTGGTGAAGATTGCTGAGCATTTTAGGATGGATGTGGGGGATAAATGGTTGAAGGAGAACATTTTAAAGGAAAATCTGTTCGACGTGGGTGTTCTCCAGTCCAAGCTACACGCTGGGGGGGCAGTGGCGGACACGTTTGGTGCATCCATTTCTGGTGAACCTCGGGTGAGTAACGTCGCAGAGTTAACTTTTGCGCAGCGCAAAGAGTTACTCTTGTTGCAAGTCGAAATTAAGAGACTTGAACTGGAAGAGCGCCGGTTGAGTTTGACTGATGTTGGTGGCGTGAGGCAGGTTGCTGCTGGTTCTGCTGGGCCATCACGTGCTTTTGATGTTATCGTGAATTTGAGGTTTGTTCTTCCTTTTTGTGAAGAAGACCCGGATCCATTTTTCTCGCTTTTTGAGCGTGTAGCTGAGAGCAGAGATTGGTCGGATATTGACCGCACACTACTTTTACAATGCGTTCTCACCGGTACGGCGCAGCAAGCGTATTCTGCGCTCAGTGTGGCTGAAAGTAAGATCTATGTGTCTGTCAAGGCTGCTGTCCTAAGAGCCTATGAGTTGGTGCGCATGCTAGGCCTGTTGCATGCTAGGCCTGTTGCACTGGCTGCTCCTGTCTGACATGTCAGTCGTGTTACTTCTCTCTGTGTAATTCCTTCATGTGAGCAGGTGGTACCTGGAGTCGATTGTGGCCTGGAACAGTCAGCTTTCGCAGGTTTTGTGTCTACTGGACATGTCTCATTGCCGGGGAGTGATGTGAAGGTACCGGTAAAGATACTGAGGGATACGGGGGCTTTTAATTCCTTCATTGTGAGTTCAGTGCTGCCTTTTTTTCAGGGTACTAACACTGGGGAGTACATCCTAATGCGGGGACTGGCTTTGAATATACTGCCTGTGCCATTGCATAGGTTGGAGATCGACTGTGGTTTGGTTCAGGGCGAGGTAGCCATGGGTGTACGTCCTGCATTGCCAATCAGAGGGGTGGATATCATCCTGGGAAACGACCTGGCTGGTAACCGTGTGTGGGCTGACGGTCTGCCACCTCCTGTAGTAACATCTTTTCCCTCTGTTACGAAAATACCTGATGAGGGTGCACAGTGTTTCCCTGATGTTTTTACAGCTTGCACAGTTACACAGGCTCTGTGCCGTGGGGAGGCAGCATCTGAAGTTGAGCAGACTATCACAGACGACAGTGGGGCCTTCTCTGTGGATACACCAGACTCTCTTTTGTCGGATTCCCGCAGCGACTTGGTGGCAGAGCAACGGGCTGATCCTGCGCTTAGTGAGTTGTTCGACCACGTGATCTAGAGTGTTGATGGGAAGAGTGCTGCGAAAGGTTATCTGAGGTTAGATGGGTTGTTTGTGAGGAAATGGGTGCCAAATGGAGAGTACTTTCTGGGTAATCCTGTTTTTCAGGTTGTGGTCTCATCCAAATTCCGGGAAGAAGTGCTGAGGACGTCGCACGATCAATCGGGGCATTTGGGAGTTCGAAAGACATATGACTACGTTCTGAGGTATTTTTTTTTTGGCCTCGTGTGAAGAGGGATGTGTCCCGATGTATAAAAACATGTCATACATGCCAAATGACAGGTAAACCAAACCAGACCATCAAGCCGGCTCCTCTGGCTCCAATTCCAATCATCACTCAACCATTTGAGCAGCTTATTGTTGGAATGCTGTTAAGCATTCCAACAATTCTAGGTAGGGCCAACAGTTCTAGGTAGGGCCATCCTATCAATTTCAGCAAACATCCCAGTATGATTTAATGCAAGGGTTAGGGTTGTAAATGTAAGTATCAAACACTCATTAGTACATGGCAGTTAAATATTTAACATGTATTCCAACACGAAAACAATCAGTAAATAACACTTATATCTCTCTCGCGCTCGCTCGCTCGCTCTCTCTCTCTCTCTCTCGCTCTCTCGCTCTCTAGATAGAGCTCTCTCTAGATAGAGCTCTCTCTAGATAGAGCTCTCTCTCGATAGAGCTCTCTCTAGATAGAGCTCTCTCTCGATAGAGATCTCTCGCTCTCTCTCTCTCTATATATATAGATCTCGCTCTCGCTCTCGCTCTAGATAGATAGATAGATAGATACATACACTCCTCCTATCATACACGAGGTGCCCCTAATTTTGGCCGCCAGCTCTTTGTCTCCCGATTTTGTTCCAGTCTCTGAGCCGGGCTGTGACACTTACAATGACTGAAAAACTCCATATATCCATCTCAATAACATCCCAAAATCCAAATGTTTGTCTATAACATAAAGCTGTTAGTGACATAATGAAAACACCATTACAATTTCGAAGAGATGAGATCTGAAGTAGTCGTACACAAACGCACACAAAATAGTCTTCTTGTGTTCAAATTTAAAAGAGGAACAATTCGTTCAGCAAGGAAGTTGTTCGAAAGTTATTTAGTGTCGATGTACTTGCTTCAAAGTACATTGAGTATTAATGAATGTTGTATCTCAAATGATATTGGTTACCCTCGTAAAAACAAATGCACGCAGACCTTTACTGGCTGGTGCATGATCATAGAAAATGAGGATGATTGATTTGTTCGAGGGGTCTGCAGTGAAGGTGTCATAGTAGCCTTCTTAATGGGTGAGAATAACAATTCTGCAATTATTTAAAGGATCTTCAATAAAAGACAATAAGCAAACAAACATATTATCTTTCGGTCACCATCCATTTAAGAGTATCAGTTCTTTTAAGTTCTTTTGAAAAAGAGTGTAATGATTGTGAAGATATTATTATAACTTATCAGTAGCTTTATATATCTTCTATATGTTTAGTCCAGCATTCAGTTCCCTTTTTTGTTTATTTCTAGTTCAGTTAAAAGTAACATAGTTTATTCATTAAAAAAGTAAAGGGTACCACCATCTAAATTAACTTAAGAATACCAATCTGTTATTTCCATGGTCTAGAGAAGTTCAATCATTTCAATCAGTCTTTATGAACATGACTCTCTCAAAGCCAGAAACCAGGGAAGTAAATCTCTAATCAGTATAAAGTCTGATGCTGCTCCATAGACAATGGATGGGAGGCTCAGGTCATAGGAATAACACGCAGGAATCTTTAAAATGTGTGTGGTTCCCCTTTTACAGTCACGCCATTAAGTACCTGCCAGTGAATCTGAATGGTTTAAGTAGGTGTGTAACTAACTGGAAAGTCAACTCATCAAAATAAACAATGTGTAATAGGTTGGGGTACTTAAAGGATTAAATTAAATTGAAAGGCACTTCAACAATGTGACGGTTTGAAATGTGCAAGATGAAGGAGTGTTGGCATGCAGCATAAGAACACTCAACCACAGAGTTTCAAGACAATAAAGGCTATCATGGGTTAATCGAGTCGCATGATTTGTTCTTTATCTTACAGCTACTTACACATTTGAAAAAGAATGAATAGCTTTTATTTCATCCATGTCGCATTCTTTTTTGCAAAATGTAATCTCAAGAATGACAATCGATCCAGAGGATGACATTAGTGGTAAAAGTTGATGCTTGAACGGATCGTTTGCCCGATTCTGCATCTGGACTTCCTGTCCCCTGATCAATAAGCTATCCTAACCGTAGTCATTCATCACTCAGGACCTTCCATTGTAGTGTTTACCGTAAACAATGTTACAGTAAATGATGAAATGACAGATAAGGAAGCAGTCAGAGTTTTCATTAATTGTTTTACTGAATCATGTATGTGGGCTGTGTTCCAAGATTCAAAGCAGGGTGTTCTTAATTTTTTCACAAACCAAAAACTAAGTATCAAGTTTTCATGACACACTTACTGTGACGACCCTCCTCCTATCATACACGAGGTGCCCCTAATTTTGGCCGCCAGCTCTTTGTCTCCCGATCTTGTTCCAGACTCTGAGCCGGGCTGTGACACTTACAATGACTGAAAAACTCCATATATCCATCTCAATAACATCCCAAAATCCAAATGTTTCTCTATAACATAAAGCTGTTAGTGACATAATGAAAACACCATTACAATTTCGAAGAGATGAGATCTGAAGTAGTCGTACACAAACGCACACAAAATAGTCTTCTTGTGTTCAAATTTAAAAGAGGAACTATTCGTTCAGCAAGGAAGTTGTTCGAAAGTTATTTAGTGTCGATGTACTTGCTTCAAAGTACATTGAGTATTAATGAATGTTGTATCTCAAATGATATTGGTTACCCTCGTAAAAACAAATGCACGCAGACCTTTACTGGCTGGTGCATGATCATAGAAAATGAGGATGATTGATTTGTTCGAGGGGTCTGCAGTGAAGGTGTCATAGTAGCCTTCTTAATGGGTGAGAATAACAATTCTGCAATTATTTAAAGGATCTTCAATAAAAGGCAATAAGCAAACAAACATTATATTATCTTTCGGTCACCATCCATTTAAGAGTATCAGTTCTTTTAAGTTCTTTTGAAAAAGAGTGTAATGATTGTGAAGATATTATTATAACTTATCAGTAGATTTATATGTCTTCTATATGTTTAGTCCAGCATTCAGTTCCCTTTTTTGTTTATTTCTAGTTTAGTTAAAAGTAACATAGTTTATTCATTAAAAAAGTAAAGGGTACCACCATCTAAATTAACTTAAGAATACCAATATGTTATTTCCATGGTCTAGAGAAGTTCAATCATTTCAATCAGTCTTTATGAACATGACTCTCTCAAAGCCAGAAACCACGGAAGTAAATCTCTAATCAGTATAAAGTCTGATGCTGCTCCATAGACAATGGATGGGAGGCTCAGGTCATAGGAATAACACGCAGGAATCTTTAAAATGTGTGGTTCCCCTTTTACAGTCACGCCATTAAGTACCTGCCAGTGAATCTGAATGGTTTAAGTAGGTGTGTAACTAACTTGAAAACCGACTCATGAAAAGAAACCATGTGTAATTGGTTGGGGTACTTAAAGGATTAAATTAAATTAAAAGGCACTTCAACAATGTGCAAGATGAAGGAGTGTTGGCATGCAGCATAAGAACACTCAACCACAGAGTTTCAAGACAATAAAGGCTATCATGGGTTAATCGAGTCGCATGATTTGTTCTTTATCTTACAGCTACTTACACATTTGAAAAAGAAGTGCTTATATATTATATAAGTGCTTAGAAGTGCTGAGGACGTCGCACGATCAATCGGGGCATTTGGGAGTTCGAAAGACATATGATCAAACACTCATTATTACTTGGCAGTTAAATATTTAACATGTATTCCAACACGAAAACAATCAGTAAATAACACTTATATCTCTCTCTCTCGATGGATAGATAGATAGATAGATAGATAGATAGAGATCGATATTCTCTCTCTCGCTCTCTCTCGATAGATAGAGATCGATATTCTCTCTCTCTCTCTCTCGATAGATAGATAGATAGATAGATAGATAGATAGAGATATATATATATATATCTATATATATATATATAGATATAGCCTCAGTGTTCTTTTTCCAGTTTAATTAACTGTCCAATTACACAATAATGTCCTGCATGGGTGTGGTACTGTAACAACAAAGGAATAGAAAATTCTAAGTTACAACAAAGGTCTGTGATGAGAGGAGATCTGCCCACAAATGACTGGCGCTGCTCCAGCTTTAATGGAATGGGCACACCACGCCTAGATGTGTCTAATGCCACTGATTACGCTCCAATTAATTAAAGTACCTGGTGATGCTGACCTTTTCATTCATCCATTTGTGACGGCACTGCTAGAACGATGTGTTATACAGTGTTAGCTCTTACTTCCTCCTCAACACTAACCATGCCACACTGTCTATTCAAAACAATGAAGATTATCAAATTGTGCTCAGGACAAAATACTGAAATAAGTTTCCAGACACTTGTTCCAAAAGGCAATTTATCAACATATTTTTATACCAATATTGTGATTAAGCCACAAACTAACATCTGTTGTCAAAGCAATGGCCTGATTTCCTTTGGTGTGAGCTGTCCAATGATTTCCTGTTCGCTCTCAGGACTAGAACCTGCAGAACAGGGAACCCTTGTTGAATGTGGCGGACAATGTTTCAAACTTTACATTCACCTTTTCTCTGTTGAAGTATTGCATTATCTGTTTTGTAATTGCTGCATGCTAAATTAGGAGTATATGCTTTACAGATTAACAGATAAACAGAATCTCTAAATACACTAGAGCAGTGGAGGGTATTGTTTTGGTGACCTCATGATTTCATTTCTCCTTTTCACTATGTTTTGTCGCTCATTGTGACCGCTAGTGCACAGCGGGGACTAAAGTGTCTGTATTTGCTGATGTTTGTTTTTCAGAGACTTTATTGTTATTTAGTGGCAAATCAGATACTGATACAAAAACACAGCTCCCAAAAAATGACTCACAGACTATATATAAAATGTCATAGTATAGTATGTCATAACGCGGTTTTGCCAAGTTTTCAGGGGATTTATTCATGATGTCATGTGATCTAATTTGGCTCCTCTAGTTCAGCTCAGACTGCAGTTTGCTATCTGACCATGGGGTGGCAGTATCACATTATCTTGGATGAATTTGCCTCGTGAATCAAAATAAAATTCTCATTTAAAAAAGTGTCAATTGAATTATTTCATCACCCAAAACATAATGCAAGACATTTTTCAGTGACAAAGGGAGGACAACAGGCAGGACATCAGGGTGATACTAGAGAGAGAGAGCGAGAGAGAGAGAGAGAGAGAGAGAGAGAGACCATTCATAGCAAAACTGAGTGTTAAACACCTCAAGTTCTGACCAAGCCTCCTAGAGTGTGTGCTGCGAGTGGACCGTGCAGCTCTCAGAAGGTTTACTTTGTCTCTGTCAGCTGTTCCACATGGAATTTCAAAACTTAACTCGGCCTGAATAAAGTTCAGGTGAAAGTGGATGGATCTTAAGACAGGAATTTCTGCACTATGGAGATGTTTGCCAGGCACTGCTTTGTTTGGATACTTCTGGAAGGAGCCTTTTGTTTGGTAAGTAAAAGAACTAGACTGGAGAAAAATTGAGCAAGACGGTGGAAAGTACTCCAGAAGTGTAGTTGTGAGCCATTGACACTTTACTTAAGTCTATGCATTTAAAGTCTTTTTTTTTATTTTTCTGCTACAGTTTACATATAAATAATTATTTTAATGCCGCCATATATTTCTGTAAAGTGGGTATTTTGCAGTTTACATGCCAACATACCCAATAAGCTGTTTAAATATGATGCATTTTCATCTAAATTTGTTTAGTTCGATCATCAACCAGATTAAAAATGTAACATTGAACAGATATTCTTAGAGAATTAGAGTGAGTATCTGAATCCCAAATCATTCTTATTCATTTATTTTCACTTCTAAATGTCTCTCGTGTTCTGTATAGTTGGTTCTTGGGCAACATCATGCCAACTTCACCATCAGCAAGAGGGCATCAATTGAACTCAACAGAGACCAAGACTCTTCTTCACAGAAAGACTGGACGCGTCAAACTAGAAGTTTGATTCAGAGCACCAAGCTACCCATCAGTCCTCTAATTCCTCTTTCAAAGCAGGGACTTCTGGAAATACTTGGAGGAAAGTCCCAGTCACACACCAACCCGTCCTCAAAGATAAAGCTTCGTCCCATCATGAAAGTCCAAGCAACGTCTAAATTCTCCAGAACGTTCAGCTGGGGGGACTTTTACTCAAACATCAAAACCGTCAAACTGAATTTGCTGATAATGGCCAAGATTGTGGATCACGGAAACGGCTCTCTTGGAGTCTACTTCCGCCACAACTCCACAGGTGTGGGCAACGTGTCCGTGAGCCTCGTCCCACCGATGAAAGAGGTGGAGTTTGATCTGGAGCGTCAAAGCGTGGTCAACCCCAAAGACTCGAAGACGTTCAACTGCAGGGTGGACTTTGAGAAGACAGAACGCAGCAAAAAGGTGATGCTGTGTAACTATGACCCATCCAAGACATGTGCTCAGGAGCAGACCCAGAGCCACGTCACCTGGATGTGCTCCAAACCATTCCAAGTCATCTGCATCTACGTGTCTTTCTACAGCACTGACTACAGACTGGTACAAAAAGTGTGTCCAGACTACAGCTACCAGAACCCAGCATCCTATCTGCCAACAGGCTAACCAGACGTCAGGGACACTAGTGGAGGCCAATGTTTCATTAAATCCACAAAGAATAAATCCAGCGTGAGCAGCTAATAACTGGTCTGACGGACGTAGGTTTTTGAAAGGAAGTTCAGCTTTACTCTAGAGAATATGTTTTTCTTATTGACCAAATACTTTAAAGTAGCCTGTATGTTTTTGGAGCAATATCTTACCTGTTGTAGACTACAAGAGTTGTATCAGACTGGTTTTGTGAAATGCATATAATCAGGGCTGCAACTAACGATTGTGTTCATTATCGATCGAAGTGACAATTATCGTTTCGTCTTTTGGTTTTATGAAATGACAAAGTTTAGAAAAATGCTCATCACGACCTTTACTATCACATAAGACAAGGCTGGAGCTTGGTAATGTTTAGCATTTTATTACATCTATTAAAGACGTGAACGACCAATCAATCAAGTAATCCGTTTTGTTCTACACATACTTCATCCAATAACACTTTGTGTGAACTAGATAATAGCACGTGTTTCTGTTTGTCAGGGCTAATATATCATCACTCTTTATGGCCTTTATTTGTAACACTAAAGATATCAGACTATAGATATATCAGGATGCAATGCTTTTACAACACTTATGTTGCATTTACCTTGTACACTTTAGTCATATGTGATCCTTTCTATCTTGTGTATTTCATAACACTCTTTACTGTGTGTTGCCCAAATAAAAACACGGGCTGGTCACCTTTTTCACCCCTCATGAGTTTGCAGGTCTGTGACTATCTTTGTTTTAAAACCACCTCCATCATAGCAGGGATAAAGCATCCTGACAGCTGAGGTTACTGCCAGATATTTTATTATAGTTATATAATTGTAGTTATAAAAATGTAATTTATGGTGCTATTAGATTTCTGCACCACCTCATTAGTACAAGGGTGTTTATTTTAATCCAATCTGATGTTCTACACTGAAATGAAAGCACTGTCCGAAGAAACGGAGCATTGTATTTCTATATGAATTAACAAACTGATAAGTTAAAATGGATTAAAGAAAACCTTTTCAATCGATGTGTATAATGCAAAATAGCACCACTTGTGTCGTGCTTGCTACCATTGGGGATGACAATGACTGTGATAAGACCAACGACTAACTAGCAGTGGTGATTTGTCTAACAATTCTGGTGGGGCCACAAATACACATACATTCACACAAGAACATTCTATGATGAAATCCAAACATAGCATTGGACCACCACAGGACAATGTTAAGGATCTCTAAATCTCATGACCGACTGTTGAGCAACCTCGTCCTTTTAAACATTGTACATGAAATTCAAAAGTTTATTTTGAATTATGGCTGAAGTGCCCTTACAATAGGGTTGTGCATCATATTGTTCAATGTTTGCTCAATGAGAGGCCAAGATCGTTGTTCCCAGTCAGCTTGACTTGATGGCAACTCTCGTGTTTTACCAGCCTTTCTGAAAGATGTTTCAAGTCTTTAAATCAACTTGCTGTCCAGTTTCCCAGCAATATAACATGGAAAGCAGAACAGTGCTTTTTTTGATACGCTAGCAGTAGTTTTCCCTTTGAACCTCTCATGGTTGAATGATCTTTTTCTATCCTTTCCTTCAGTCGTTTGGCCCAGAGCTACAAGTGCAGTAGGGTCAGTTCTGCCGTGCCCCACCAAGCAGAAACGAGATTTCATTCAGAATATGATGAAAAATAGCAAAACTTTTATGATGTGTAGACTAAGTTGAATTTGCCATTATTGTGCCTGAAATAGAGGAAAGCCCATAACGTCTACTGCACAACAGCGCCCTCTGGTGGGGCCGTGCCCGTCGTGCCCCTAACGCAAAAACACAGATGCCAATAAGTTAGAAAACGTTGGCTGTAGCTAACATCAGGAGTTAGGAAAATGTAACGTTCAGCTGTGCTAAAAAAGTTATTAAATAGTGTGGGACACAAGTCTGCTTCATAATAAGCTTTATGACACTGAAATTACTTAGTTTGAGTCATTACACTAAATATCATAAAAACACTGCTCGTTCTCCCTGAAATGTCCTCAATTTAGGTGCGACTGGTTTCTGTGAAGTCCCAAAATGAAACGTCTTGTTTTATGGGACAGCTGAAAATAAAAAATAAAAACATATGAGTCATACAAAAATAACAGACAAAGTTTGCATTGCATTCAATACAAAATAGTTGTGGTTTAATCTTTTAGGAACAAAAAAATGGCAACAACTAAGTGTCACTTCTCATAACTGGCAATATCTACAGGAAAGAAACAGCGGTTCCTTCTATCAAATACCATTTTACACCAGGCTAAAATGATAACTTCAAATGTATTTCATGTGGTTTGCCTTGGTGTGCATTTTGTTCACATTCGGTCGATTCTGAACATTAAAACGTGTTCATTTCAATTTAATTCCCCGTCAGTCTTCATGCCTGCAAAGAAAACATCTCTCCCAATTTAACGGTTGAAAATGCTTTTTGTTTCCACAGCTTCAAAAACGCTTGTGTCTGTACAAATTCCTATGAAAAAAATAGAAATGACAGTTCTGAGGAGAAAAAACAAATAAGAAATCAGTCATAAAACAACATTTACATGCCTGACTGATTCCTAATGTTATTTTTAAACCATTTCTTGACATGATTTTCCCTCCATTTGTCGTCTCCTAGATGGTTTCTCTAATGACACCTCGGATTGTATTTTCTCTCAAGGGCTACGAAGACAGATCCACACACAAAATACAATTTTTCCCAGGAAGGACATCCAGCTGTGCGTTTCTGTATCCTCTGTGCTGATTCCCCCCCCCCCCCCCGACTATTTAAAAAAAGAAACGGATGCAGTTGAAGCAGAGTTCTATATGGGAGTACAGCTGATAAATCTTCTTAAAGGGTACTTTGTTCTTGGTGGTCCAGCTGGGTCTGTAGTCCATGAAGCTTGCTTCAATGTGTGCTTGCCCACAGTATTTCTACTTTACTGCTGGTAAGAGTTGAGGAAGGGTGACCTGTGACTTTAGTGCAATGTTTTCCCAACTTTCTTTGGGAGGATTAATGATGAGTTTGCCCCATATCTGCTTTTTTTGACGAGCCCTTGGTTGTCTTTCTCGAGGGGGGGGGGGGCTTCTAGTTTGACTAACAGGCCCACTTCTTCTTTCGTCCCTCGCATGTGTCCATTAGATTGGGGACGTGTTCTACTGCTCTACTCCAAGCACTAAGAACAGAGCAAAAAGAAGCCTTTTGATGAAATAGACAGTTAAAGACTTAATTTATCTGCACTTTGTCCTTCAAACCTCCAGATTTCCAGACAGTTGGCTCTTTCTGGATTGCTGGTTCCAGTCTGCCCCCCCCGAATGGATTCCAAATTAGGAACTAACAGGATGTCGAGGGATTTAGCCTTCACACACGGAAAAGAGCACAATGTCAGGCGTCTCACTAAGCCAGCGCCGAAGAGTAAGGGGGGGGGGATGGGTGTTATTTTAGTAAACAACAAACATCCACTTCACAAGCCCACCTGCCCCTCTCTTCCACCGCCTCTTCCGCTTTCTTCTTCCCTCCATCTTTAGAAGAGACTAAATACAGCAGGTTTGTACGGGGCAGAAGGGGGCGATTCGGGGGAGGCTGTCGGTATCGTAGTAGGTAACAGCAAGGGGAAAGGTTGCCCCTGTGTGAGGGGAGGGATCTGTGTGTCTTTCTATGTATATGCATGTGTGTATATGTATCGGTGTGGACGTCTTGCTGTTAGGATTGTTTGAGGCGCTTGCGTGGGGGTCCCAGGAAAGGGCACTGGGCTGAAGCCAGGGAGCGGTAAGCTTCGGCCACCAGGTGTGGATGAGACGCCACCATGGACTTCCAACCTGCTGTCTCCATCACCTCTGCAGCATGACTGGAGGGTGGAAACAAAAAACATTAGTTTAGGGAAAAACAATTGGCATGAATAATATATCAGTTAATAGATTCTTTTCTTGATTACAGTATTGGCCGATCTTTTTAGGGATCTTCTTAAATTCGAGGACAAAACAATTACATTTTAGTTACAATTAGTTTTGAATGGAGAGAGTATCGGGGTACCGCTTGCCCCTACGGAGAGTGTTGCATTGTGGGTTGTTTGTAGCTTTAATACTGCTGGGGTAGCAAATGTCTTGAAGTTTGTCGATAGTGTGTTAAGAGTTAGTAAGCCCTGAGAGTATTACATTCGCCCAGTTCAACCTGCAGGAGCGTCTGAAGGCTTGTAATCAGGGCTGTCCTATATTTGGGCCAATACAGTCATAGCAGAGAGTTGCAGATCAAACTTCTTTATAACTTATCCCATTAAGCATCTCATGGACCCATCCGATTTATCATGGGACACATTGGAGAGGACTCGAGCCTCAGGTTGGGCACCACAAACGTAAGACAAAGAAAAGCAGCAAATCCTCACAACTGCAAAACAATTAATCCGTTATCATATCAGCTCATCGATTAAATCGACTAATTAGTTAGGCTCTCTAAATGTAGATGAAATGAAAGTGTGTACAGGGAGGGAAATAATCTGAAGGAATATGCGCAAGCTCAACATCAGTACAGACACATGTTCGGAGTTAATATCACACTTTCATCCGACTCAACAGATACGGTGACAGCACACCGAGTGAGCAGTCAGGTTGTCCTGATCCCCCGGAAAGCCTCGACAGTGTTTAATAATAATAATCAGCCAGACCACTCCATGAGGGGACATGTGAAATTAAATCATTAACTGTGACGACAAGGGATGAGGCGAGAGTCCTGGTCCCCCCCAGTAACGAATCCAAGATAAAGAAGAGATGCAACAGACGGACACAACAACAGAGACAAAATGTTCAGTGGACTGCGAGTCTGCTGGAGACTTGATTACAAGTGATGACGTGCAAACTCACTAGTTGATGAAGTCGACGGCCTGTGTTTTGAGCTGATCGGCGCTGTGCAGGTCAGCCAGGATGAGGATCTCTGCAGCATTTTCCACGGACAGACTTGTACACAACGCGTCCTCACACATAACCTTCAGTCTCTCCAGAGCATACTGAAAGAGAAGTCACTAGATCAGTACATACTGAAGGAGAGAGGACACTAGATCAGTACATACTAAAGGAGAGGACACTAGATCAGTACATACTGAAGGAGAGGACACTAGATCAGTACATACTGAAGGAGAGAGGACACTAGATCAGTACATACTGAAGGAGAGGACACTAGATCGGTACATACTGAAGGAGAGGACACTAGATCAGTACATACTGAAGGAGAGGACACTAGATCAGTACATACTGAAGGAGAGAGGAGACTAGATCAGTACATACTGAAGGAGAGAGGACACTAGATCAGTACATACTGAAGGAGAGAGGACACTAGATCAGTACATACTGAAAGAGCGAGGACACTAGATCAGTACATACTGAAGGAGTCTCAATACGTCTCAATATAGCGATGCAGTAGCTGTATTGTTGTATTACTTTATCAGCTGCTGCCAGCAGGTCGTCGGCCATCTTGTCCAGGTTGGGAGCCTTGTCTGTGTAAATGAAGCACATCATCTCTTTGAAGACCTCCGGCTCCACGTCGTTGATCTCCACTCGGTTCTGACGGAACGAGACGGTGAGTAAGGAAGTTAGATTCGAGCGTTGCACCGTGACATGAGCTTCAACTACCTGCCCTTTATCTCATTAGGTGCATTTCGTCATAAAAACAACAGTTATTGTAATGCTGATGTTCACAAACTGTATACTCTGCAGTATTATATTGGGTGAATTAAGAAAGAGCATGTCATTATCTATGGGGCTGTAAATCTCAACACAGTTGTTGAAGTCAATTCATGGTGTTTATTTGAATATCACAATATGTGATTATAACAGGACTACTTTAAGGACTGTAAATTAAATACTCAACACAACATTTAAAACACACAAAGTTAAACTACTTCATTGATGTATCCGGTTCAAAACTATAAGTCAAAACATACGTATTAATTGTGGTCACAAATCAGTTGGTCAAGTATTGTGCACTTAAAGAAACCTTGAAGCAAATGAAGAAATCATTGTTTTTTAAGTTCTTAATTAAGATTTTGAAAAAACAGGATTCCTTGTGACTCTGAATCATGTTTGCTGGAGTTTAACACATTAAGAGGTTATGTGTTACATGGAATTTGAACAAATGATGAATTGATTAAAAGCACTTATCTTTAAAACAGAATTTAAAAAATATTTCCTCTCCCAGCATTCCATTTGTTGCCTTTCAGATCAAATCCATTCATATATTATTGAGAGAAACATTTTCATCTTTCAAAAAGCTGCAACATCAAATCTAAAATAGCCTTGGGTTAAAAAAAACACCTGGACAGCTTCTCCTGCAATTTCATTTCTTACAGTTACATGTGCTACGATGAAAAAAAAAAAAAGCAATCCTCTGCTTCTGCAGCTTTGTCAGTGAAGGATGAATCCTGACCCCCAAGTACGGCAGGACAATTTCATTTCAGGTGCACTATCATTCAGTTTCACCAAACAGCTCTGCGCTGCAGCCGTTTGACAGCACACCATCCTTCACTCACTTTCACCCCTCGACACAGCAGGCAACGTGTCAGCAGTGGAGCCGCTGGAGGAACAAAAGTAATTTATTTCTAGGAATTAAAAAAAAAAAGCAAAAAAAGCTGCGGGACCATGCGCTCACCTTTTTACTCTCCTCCATCTCGTGCTCAAACATGGCGCTGAATACAGGGGAACGTGCTGAAAGTAGGAATATGGAGAGAAAAAATGTGAACGTGGGAGTAACAATGTTGATAAGTTCACACACAGTCAAGCTTTCTTTCACCGGATAAACAAATAAACTGTAAACAGGGTGTGTCGGACTCCTGTCTGTACCTGCCAGGATGGCTTTGTGGGCCTGAAACTCCTGTCCCGCCACACACAGGGAGCAGTCAGTGAAGCGGGAGTTCTCCCACAGGCCCCCCAGCTCATCTGCAAGCCGGCAGTCAGGTACCTTCACCATGTTCATGGTGTTCTGCCCAGATATGTTGACCGAGTCCTGCACCACACTCACCTGAGGGAGAGGAATGAAATGACATGTAAAAATGTAACTGTAAATGAGCGAGAGTATAAACTAAGAAGAGTTTAACTCAAGGCAGTGTACCTCGCAGAAGAGCGTGAGCTTGTCGTCGGGTAGAAGACCGTTGGCCTCATCTAGGAGGAAGTCTCTCCGGATGAACTTCTTGAAGCCCCAGTCCTTCCCTTGGACAAAGCGATATGCTCTCTGGCTTTCTGCACACAGCCGGGACGCACAGAGGTAACAAAAAGGTAAGTCCACGTAAAAGCTCCACAGAGGGACGTTACATCTAGACTATGATGGCCTCTGTTTCAGTTACAGGTCTGTGCTACCCAGTCGACTCACCCATGGCTTTGGTCTCCTCTCCCTTGGCGTTGAGGATGGAGAATTTGAACTTGGCGCGCACCTCTGCCTTCGGACAGCTGACCAGCAGCAGGTAGAGAGACAGGTAGTCTTTGCTCTCCTCATCCAGGCCCTTAGGATTCACTCGCAAACACCTGATGGTGGTTGAGGATGGAACAGTTAAGATCTCTAGTAAAAGGGATGGAAGTAATAATGTATTAACTAGGGGTGTAACAATACGTGTATTGGTATTGAACCGTTCGGTAAAGGACATTGGGTTTGGTCATCCTTTCGGTATGTCCTGTTTTCGTCTACTCCTCTCACACACAAAGAACAAAAATTCTGGAGTGTGAGTTTTACCTTTGTCATTTTCCCTAGTCTGCCGAAAACTAACCGAACCGTGACCCCAAAAACCGAGGAACGTACCGAACCATGAATTTGTGTGTACCGTTACACCCCTTCTACGAACATTAACGGTGTAATTTGCAACAGCAATCAGACGGGGAGGGATTCTCTAGATGTTTCTCAGACGTC
Source organism: Melanostigma gelatinosum (assembly GCF_949748355.1). Taxonomy (NCBI): domain Eukaryota; kingdom Metazoa; phylum Chordata; class Actinopteri; order Perciformes; family Zoarcidae; genus Melanostigma; species Melanostigma gelatinosum. The sequence continues at coordinate 7,987,784 of NC_136654.1, read as the reverse complement.
CACTTCCTGTGCGACGATGAAAACTGGACATTAGAATACGATCAAACAGAGCGGCTCTCTTGCCCACCCACCATTTCAGCTTGTCATTGGCCCCCGAAGAGAAGGTGGAGCTCTTGATGACCTCGCCCATCTCCTCACGACAGAAGCTGAAGTTGTTGATGGTCCACATGTAAGAGAACTTCACCACCTTGATCTGGCAGAGGGAAAGGTATTCAGTGGAGCTCAGGACCGTTGATTTGTTTGAGATGAAAGACGTGATGATCATTTTACCTGTGTGTAACACCAGCTCTCGGCCACGGGCCCGCTGGACATTTCCGCAGGGGGAGGGGGACTCGGGACTCTTGACATTGCCAGCGTGACAGAAGGTGTCGGGGGCAAGAGGGTGAGGAGAAGGATTCCGTCACTTCCACTGGTTAATGTTCAGTCCTGACGTCCATCTGCAGCACTACACGCCAGATGGAAGCAGTTTGCCCCCTAGAAACAGACCACGAGTGTGATTAGTTGATCAGAGCTTAAATCCCATCTCCTTGAAAATCCTGTTCAGCCTGAAACGCATTTTTCTAACGAAGAGGCAATCACAGAAAACCGTTTTGCAAAAAGCTCATTGAGATGCAACACACGGGCACCGTATCTTTCATGAATCCAGTTACGATTCAATATCATTATATTCATGCAGCCACGCTGCCTGCTATGGAGGCTTGTGTGGTTGTGGCGAGATGAATTGTCCCTGACCCATTGGGGGGGGGGGGGGGGGGGGGGGGACGACAGCAGGAGATCGATGGCCCACACCTGTTCTAAGATCAATAGCCGCTGCAATTGCAATTAAGTCGCAAAAATGAACTGTAAATAAACAAGCTGCCTCCCAGGACTGTGGTGGAGGTTAGAGCTACTGGCCAAACTACCTTCAAGTCACACGGCCACAGGAAGGTTGTGTAGACTTGTAACGCACACTTCTCTCCTCTAAATAACACACTTCCACAGCATGTGTGTGTACTGTATGCTGGATCTTCAGGCCTGATAACCTCTGTGACCATTTAATGCCATGAAATATTCCATGTCCTCTAGAAAATTCTGACTTTTGTATCCTTCTCGTAGGTACAGAGCTCCTTTGAATACAAATTATAGGAGGTGCCATGACCTTTAAAACCTTATAAGTGGCAAAAGCAAAGCATCCTAACAGACATATAAATCTACTGGCAGTTAGAAATGTGGATCTACACATTAAACAAAAAAGGATAAGACTTGTGATATATTATGAATATATCTATATTTCTGCTATTGTCACCAAAAGACCAAAACAGTGCTGACTGATTTAACTGATAAGGGGGAGTCATTCCCACAAACACCGTCCCGCTGGCGTAAATATTGAGTTGAGTATCATAGTGTACTAATCCACCACTGAAAATAGTCCCCATTAAATGCACCATTTATCCTGTTTGAGTGTTTTTTTCTCAACAGCTGTTTTAGTGATTTATTTAGCTTTTCAGTAGGAACCAATGCACCTGTGCCAAAAAGTAGTTAAAAAGTAATTTGTAAAGTATTGAGATTAATTAAAGTGTAGGTTGTGGTCTTTTCATGGGATTTTGGATTACATTTATATATTTTTCAGGATTACAGAAGAAGCATACATTATTCTTTAATCATTGAGATTAAAACATCTTTTGTGTGCTGAGATGGGCTCGAGCCGACCATGCCCATAAACAGAATAAGACATTTAGGGAAAGTAAGGGAGGAAGTTCAAATGACTGCGCTTGAGAAATCAAGACGAGCCGACAGGGTTTCAGACTGCTGGATCGCCTCAGACTAGAAGACAAAAGTCAGCATCAATATTTAATTATATGTGACGGTATAGGTACTGTGTTTAGGGTTGGGTACCGAAACTCGGTGCCAATATGGAACCGGTTCCTATACGTCCGGTATCTACCGGACTGAAACGTAACGCAGATTTCGGTGCCGCCTTTCGGTGCTTGAGCCGATTGAAATACTTTTTTTACACTACTCTGATGACTCCGTCCTGGCAGCAGGACTCGGTCCTCCGCTCCTCACTCATAGTATTATTACAACGGGGTACTTCGCGCTGTCGCTCATAATCACAACACAGGCACGCAAGCTTCTTCTTCTCCTCCTTTGAGGTGTAGTGGCGGTTGGCAAACGAAGAATTGGCGCATTACCGCCACCAACTGGTAAAATAAAATAAGTCATGAAACGTGTCGTATTTTGCCAGAGAAGGAAAATATGCTCATATTTCTGAATATTTATATTTATTTAAGTATACTGTAAACTGTTAACAGTTAATATATTGTTCATAGTTAAAACGTTTGAAGCTGTAGTTTGAAGCCAAGTGTTTTGTATTTATTTATATTTATAGTATACTTTAAACAGTTAATATGTTGTTCAATTTGAAGAAAAAAGTATCGGTTCAGGCACCGGTATCGTTCTAAAAGTATCGTTTTAGCACCGGTATCGGAAAAAACCCAAACGATACCCAACCCTAACTGTGTTGCCCTCTTTTCTACCCCTTTATCGGGGGATAAGGACACAACACCTCGCACTGGACATCATGTTGACAGACAGATTCATAAGCCTTTTTCATCTTGCTGTCAGTTTCTTTCTAGGCCCTCATACTGTTAATCTGGGACCAATTCTTCTCACTGTTCAATATCTTTATTTCTATTCGACCATTTTTGTCGAACCCATCATCCGTCTCTACCATCCTGTCACACCAGGAGCCTTTAATGTCTTCAACCATAAATTCAAGTTGGGTTCAAATGCAGCGTAACAACAAGTGTCGGCTGGGAGCTGAGCTTTTTGCTCCTCGTGATCGCACTGAATAAAGGAGACATGTTGACCGTGAAGCTCCTTAGAGGCGGTGTGAATGGTAACATCTGAACGTATGACGCACTTAACAGACTAATGTCAGTGGCGTAATGATGGGAAGTTATTCGTTTAATACTACCACAATACTCCACAAATCCTTTAAAATCATATTTTATATGATTATCAGAATTCTCGGTGGGAAATGTATGCGCATATATATATATATATATATATATATATATATATATATATATATATATATATACACACATTTCCCCACTGAGAATTCAAAAACATAAATATATATATATATATATATATATATATATATATATATATATGTGTGTGTGTGGAAAGAAAAGACATGGCATGTACGTTACTTCTGCTAACAATCCCACAATGCAATGGGTAAAAATGAACCGTTATGATGTTGTACAAAATGACGATGATTCATAAAGTGTCTTTAATCTCAATTTACTGTTGACGGTAAAGTCAACTACTGCATGTATAATAAACATGCATCATACGTATTCAGGTCTCGCCACACTCTCGTCTATAGTACATGCTGTGCAATGTTGGTACCATGATCTCCTACACAGTAACAGTGTAGTACAAATGCCTGCACAGCCAGATCTCTAACCAATAGAAGGTTTTTTTAGGATGGGACAGGATGAACACTCTGCTGGAACTAAGCAATTACTGCTGAGTCACAGTCAAAGCCTGCTCTCCAGGCAAAAAGGAAATAAAAGCTGTGTAACTCATGAGGTACATCATAACATTACCACTTTGAGTGAAGACATCTTGATTTAAGTGCAGATATTTGGTCTAATGTGGACTAAATGAATCACTGTGTCTAATCAACACAAAGTTCCTGTTAAAGATCCGATGAATGGAGAAACAGCCAATCTTCTTGATTCTTGAACAGCAGCAACGAGTGAGATGGACCGAGACAAAGGAAGGGGGGGGGAATGAAAAGTAAAGTGATAGAGAAGCCGAATGGAAAAACTGGTGGCAAATGAAAGATGGGCCACCGTCTGTGGGACCATTCAAAAAAGATAAATTGCCACAAAAAGTAGTTGATGGAGATGTAGTAGATGGAGACAAAAGAAAATCACAGAGAAATCAAATACAGACTTGTGGACCGGTGGACTCTGATGAAGACGCACGGTGCATTGAAACCGTCCCAACACACAGTTTCATCCTCAACGACCCACTGACTGAGACGTGAACTATAACCCTGCAGGACTAACATCTGCAATAGCCATTCAAAGTATTTACATTCAGCAATTATCACTCTATATTGTAGTCGTTATTGTTAGAGCCAGAGTCTGCCATTCCCTTGCTGTCTTCAGATTGCCTAACAAAGCATGACAGATTCAACAATGCTAATAAGTGGGCAAGGGGCTGAAAGATTAAACCACAGCCATTTCTGTTCAAAGAAAAATGACAAAAACAAAATACACAAATCTCTAGAACAGATGCAGCCGACAGGCAGCCGAGCCGCAGCCGACCTGTGATGATCACACACGCTCTAACCTGTTAACATGTTCCCCAGCACAAACACGCTGGTCAAGCAGGCAGCCCAGATAGGAGAGAACAGGCTTGTGCTGGACTGTGATTGAAATGAAACAGGAAAAAATGGCCGACAATGTGGGGAGAGGTGAGGGGGGGGGGGTCTGATTAGAAGGCGCTAACGTTCTTTATTTCATGACGTAGATTTGGCCCAAATGGTCAACTCCATCTCCATTTTTTTTGGTAAGAAATGTCGATATTTAACACCAGCATTGATGTGTTTTATCAAAGTACAGTCATATAACTTGGATTCAAGCTTAAGAAACATATTTAAGTGTGCAGCTACTCTTCAACATTTGCAGCAGTGATGGAACAAGAAGAAATCTTGAATGAAATCGTAAAAATAACAACTTCAACTTCTTCCCTCTACGTTCACATGACGGTAAAAACCTACAGCAACCAAACTCAGAAGATCGATCAAAGTCACCTCGGTTTCCAAAACTACCACCAGAAGATCAAACGGCACAAGGATCAGGTCTTAAGGTTGTCTGCTAAACTTTCACCATAATATCTATACACATATCACCAATATATGTTGATTATCTAACAATTTTTTTTCAAAGATGTAGGAGATGGAGAGGCAACAATCTGTGAAGTGTTTGATCATCGCAGTCTTAGTGAGAAGTTATGCTCATTGAATTCAAATGCAGATATATAATACGTGAGGTGGCAGTTATGACCACAGTGGTTATTTTCGTGACATTTCACTCACCAAACAAGGGGGAAAAAAAAGAGAGAAATCAATCTCTGCTCTAAATTAAAGACTCGAGGTATGGCGGCACTTCACGCGGCAATTTCCAAAGGGGGATGAAAAAATTGCAACCGTTGTCGAAGTGTCAGTGAACACAACGTGTATTTCCAAAGCTTTGGTCTACGAGGACTGCAGAAAGCCACAGACAAACCTAAAAAAAACTATAATTGGTACAGGGGCTGGAGATCGATTGCACGGTGCGTGTTGGGCCTCTGCGGGAGTGATTTCATATTCTGTCCTTGGCGCTCCTCCTTTCCTAAAAACTCAATCTCAGAGAGGTATGAACTATTGATTTCGCTCCAGCGATCAGCTTGCCTCGCTCTTATCCCTGACTTTGTGCAGACCCACAATTACATTGAAGGGGATTTGAGTGGGTAAAAAAAAAAAAAAAAAAAGCATTAGCACCCCAGGCTCCCCCCTCCTCCTGGTACTTCCTCACGAAAACCCTCCTCACTTCACCACGCGAGGAAGGTTAAAGGGAGGCGGGACCTCAATGCATATCTAATGTCTAAAGTCACCTGGTTCACAGCAGCACAACAGTTACACTCAACGTGTTGACCTCGAAGGGCAGACACTCCCGAAGGCTGCAAAACACTGCCAGTAGTCCGGTCATTGTGGCTGTAAAAAGCAGCTTTCAGGGACATCTTTTATTATTTTTCAATTTGGTTTATTTGAGCTTCATCGTGAATCTGTGGTTTGCTTTTTTTTGGTAGTTCGAAAAGACAACTGCAATTTAGGATTAATAAACTCTTAACTTATTGTGATTTCCTTTGATTTATGTTTGCTACAAAGTAACCTGGTTTGCATGTATTGTAAGGTAAATAGCCAGCCGTTTGAAAAGGCCCCAAACAATTTAACGGAGAAGCTCGCTACAGACGAGGTTTGTATGATGTTTCAAATCAAATTAATCTTCATAAATTGTGACAGACGATGTTGTTGTGTGGGACATTGTGATGGGAGAGAGTATTTGCTTCTGGCCAGAGCAACTGGATCGCATCAATGTCCATATCACAAAAACCTGGATCACATTCATCATCATCAGTTAGGCTGATTTTGTGTTTTTATTATATTAAATGTCTTCCACCTCGCATTGGTTGCTTATGCTATATAGATGAGGCCACAACAATTTTTGGCAATGGATTGCCTTACTGTTTTTAGTGTTATGACGATTGGAAAACATGGACTAAGCATTTCATTTCTGTTTTTAAGTTATCTACTTGGGGCAGAGAAATCTGACTTCAGATTCCAGTAAGAGAACATTATAAAATACTTTAAGAATAAAGTAACTCACTTTCATGATCCAAAAAAAACTATCACATACATTGCAAAAGTTGTTAAAAACTGATTTGAAGGCACAAACGCAGTGGATTTTACTCTGGGTCGCCACACTGAAGGGGAGTTATGTATTACTCAGTATATCTGCAGGGCCAAGAGGTAGACTCAGGACTTTTTTTTATTGAGGGCCATTTTAAATCTGCTGCATGGCAGCACTTTGACTTCAACATTAGGCAATAATGAAGCAAAAAGACAAGTATTGATTGTACGACAAGAAAGCCAAGCCTCCCCAGTTAGATTTGTTTTAAAAAGCATCCCAAATCATTAGAATACAACGTTATCACTCTGCAAGTTATGGCCAAAACATTATGTATTAAGTTGAATCAACCCTTTTCACAAAGTCTTGATTAAAAATCATCACGGTCTAAAAGACATAAAGATACCAATGTTCATGTTACAGTGTTCACCACCAGCATGAGAGATAAACAATTAAACCTTCTTTATACATGATATCCCTGCTGTGGAGTTTGCGCTGTTTCCAGGGAACCTGTACAGATGAGCCAATATTACACTTGTCTTCTCACTCTCTATTCAAACAATTATAAATGAGAGCTATTAAACTCACCAGTTTTTGTGCCGCTTGAGAAAACAGACCATAACACCACGAGAAGCGTTACTTGTAGGGCTAAAACATACATAAATCCTGACATCTATCTATTAACCACAAATACATTATAGTCATCTATTAATAATAGTGATCCATTATGATTACGTTTAATTCAATTTAAACTTTTAGCCATATTACATTTCTTTCTATTAAGTAAACTTACTAATCATTTAATTGTTTAATAATTGATATTGGGAAGTGAGCCTCACACCTTCTAGTTACTGTAGTCGATGACAGTAGCAGGTAGTTAACGTTAACTTGCTAACAATACAGACAGTCGACAATGGTGTCTTACTTTGAATTGGTTCTTTTATAAAACTACATATAAACACCAGGGTGCTCATATAGAAAAATAAATCCCATACATTGATGACAAGTTGTGATACTTAAAACAAATGACTGCAAATAACCCAATCTGACGATAGCACGCCAGTTAGCTGATTGAGCTAGCTAGCTAGCAGCTAATATAAGCCAAACAAAAAGGTCGGAGGAATCGCCGCAAACATTGCGATTATAAAATACGGAACAACCGCCTGCTTTGTGTGGGTTTAAGTCTTAAGTCCCTATATGACTGCTTTATGATTTAATTGTCGACAGACTTACCTTTGTGTTTGGTTAAATTGTGACGCTAGCTGTCCGTGATCTTGTGTTGTTGTGATTGCTAACAGGCTAACTGTCTATAGCACGAGCAGACATGAGTCTCGCGAGGAGCGCCACTGCTGTCTCGGAGTCATTTTACGGCCCATTAATACAATGACAAAAACTGTACATACACTAAATAAGTTTTATTTTAATAATAGCTCCGTTATGCTTATAGTTTCATGTGGGCTGGGGCCAGTATTTTACTTTACCATCATTGAAAACTAATGAATATTGATTTAATCAGCAGACTGGATGAGCTACAGCAGTGTTCCTCATTAACAGAGCAAACAGATTAACAGGCCTCTACCGTTAAAGATTTACTTTAATTAAGACGCAGATATAATTAATCTCTGGATACATAGGCTCACCCTGAAGGCATCTTTAATACATTTAAACCTAAATATTTCTGCATTTATTTATTCATTTCTGTATTTATACATTTATTAATGCATTTATTTATTTATACTTAAGACATTTTTGGTCCTCCATAAAAATGTGTCAATTTATCAATAAAATAGGAAACAGAACTTTATTTCAACATCTTTTATTCTTTTAAGCCTGCACACAAAAGGATAAATGAGTCAATTACATACTCGTGTTTTTGGTCAACAAATATTTACACATTTACAGAAACCTTTATGTTCTGATTAACAACATAAAACAGAGACATCACATGTCCAAATCAAATGCAGTGTAAGTAAAATATGTAGCAGTCAAGAGATGACGCCACAAAAAAAACAAAAAAAAAAACATGCTGAATATAACAAATTCATCTCCGCTTTTTAGGGATAACAACATTTCCACTGGTTGCGATGGGGATCAGGAGCTTCCTCTGGTCCATACGGAGATATTTTTCAATGAGCACTTCCACTGGCACCTTGTCATTCACATAACCCTGCCTGCAGAGTGCAAACACACACCAGTCAGGTTAAACGTAAAGAAACGAATGTAGTGTCAGACATATTTGAGAATTAGCGTCATTTATGCTTACTGCTCAGGTCACACAGTCACCAGTCCTTTATTTCAGACTAAACAGCGAGCTCAAGCTTGCCATCTGGAGGTCAGTATAATCCTAGTTTGGCAGTGATTGCTTTAACCTGTTCTGCTATATTTATATCTTTATATGTCTGACAGTATTACCTTTCTATAATTTTTTCTTTTCTTTAATGTGAATTGATGTGTTAGATGTCTTAAGTCTGTGATTAATTTAACAAGCACCATATGCGATTGCTGCATTTGTGGTTTTAAAGGTTTTGACCAGGCTTTTTATGTTGTTTTTGTTAAAGGTGATTATATGTCAATGTTGTCTTTATGGCTTCTTAAACTAATTAATTAAATGACAGACAGGAACTGAATGTCCAGTATGATGAAAACTTAAAGTATAAGTGTTTTACACTGAAACATAATAGTGTACAAGGGCCATTGTAGGTAAAAAAAATAAAATAATAAATCACGGAGCCTGAGGAGTAGCTTCTGCGTTATGTTATGAACATAATGCCGACATTGATACGCATTATACTTTATCCTCATGTTAGGCCTTTAATACGTTCTATTTTGCCAATAGGTTATCAGATAAATCCTAAAGATTGCTCTTTCCAATGTCCTCTCTAACGAAAGGCCTCTGAGCGAGGCAAAGTTACGATTTTGTTCTCGCAAATTTATGCCTTTAATCTCAGAGAATATCCAAATTTCTTAGATTATGAGTCGTTTCTCAGGATATTATCTACCTTCACTGCCTCCGTGATTATTATTTCTTTACCTGCAATGGCCCTAATCAGCTGTCGTAGAAATAGCTATGTTGACGTGACATATTATTAAAGTGTTGCATGCCGAACTCATACAGTTAACTAGTATTCATGTTATTTCAATGATCCAAGACATGGCAAACTATTCCCGTTTTTTGAATGTAAAACAAATTTGTCGGTCTTTATTTTCATCTTTTAGTTTTAGCTCACTAAATGGTCATTAATACCGTCCTAAAACCGTATGCACACTCACTTGAGCACAGAACACACCTACCTTTTCAACAGAAGTTCAGCATCTTCAAACTCGATGGTTTTTCTCTTTGCATGACCAGCATACGTCTCCAAGTCCTCTGCCAGCCGCTCAAAGTATTTATCCATTCTGTTGAAGACAGTGAATTATAATGACGCGAGAAGATATCCCAACAGTCTATAAACTCAAAACCTCAAGTCATAGTTACTTACATTTCTTTTAGGACAGGGTAAACATCTGCAGAGACATTTGTTTTGGCGAAGTGCTTGAACACGCCCATCAGGTAGCTTTTAGGAAGGTCTGTTTCCCTTTTAGCCGGCCCTTTCCTCCTCTTTCTCACCTGCTTCTGTTTAGCTGAAGGACCTTCATCTGTGCTACTGCTGGTATAACAAAAGATGATTATAAAATCATATGTCAATAATCTTAATCTATTGACTTTACTATTGCCTTCCAGGGAGACATTTTTTCTACTTTCTAAACTATACGTCGGACATTCCAGTTGGACAATGTTATATGAGCTTTGGGTACATTTTAATATGTATTGCGAATGTTTCAGTGAATCATAAAGTGCAACTTACCTGGCTTGAATATTCTTAAAAACAGAAGGTGAGGACAGAGCATTGCGTTGAAAAAAGTGTATTTTCTGTTTGACAAATGCAGGGGTCTTGCTGGGGATGTCTGAAGATTTTAGAAAACAAAACATGATTTACTCTCATTTTTATGAATAGAAAAAAAATATACACAAAACAAAGAGACCGACCATCACTGTCTTCATCATCCTCTTCTTCATCCTCTTCCTCATCTTCATCCTCTTCCTCCTCCACCTGCTCAGCTGGGTCCTGCGCAGCAGCTTCTTCAGGTGAATCGACACTCGGGTGTCCACCATCTTCAATATCATGCGTCACCTCCGGAAGATTGAAGGAGTTCTCTTTATCAGCATCAACCTCAGTGTAAGTAGCATTTGTCCGTCGTTGGGTTGAGGACTCGGCCAAGTCAGTGATCCCAATATGAAGCTGACCGCTCTCATGGCTTCCCATGTCCAGGCTGCTGTGGGCTTTGGACTTGCCATCAGACCAGCCTACATGAAAACAACAATACTTAATAAATGTTAAACAACTTTAAACGCCTTGACATGCCTTTCTGAGCTGGGAATTAAAGCGGCATATTAATATGCAACTATCATTCAGTCCAACATAACAACCAGGCATAATATTCCAAACCGCCACGATAGCTTCATATATAGCAATAAAGAAAGAACGGCATCTAGATGTTATTTATATATTAATAATTAATTGTGTTGTTAGTTAGAGCCCTTAAATACAGAGAGATTATATTATACATTCTGACATCCTTACCTGCCTCTGTGTCTCCCCCTGCTACTATGACAGGCATTGTGAGTCCACCCTCAGAGAGATGAGCCCTCCGACTGATGTGTCCCAAGTCAGGTTCCAGCTGCTCTGATGCCTCATCTTCCTCCGCCGGCCTCCCAGCATGCTCGTCTTCAGGTAGAGAATTGGCAGCAGGATCCTCTTGATTACTTTGATATTCTACAACATACTCCACGGACTGCAGCTCAACAGCACCGTCTTCTTCGATTTGGGAGTCAACTGCATCTTCTTCTTCCTTTTGAGAGTCTGGTGCAAAATCCTCTTCCTCCGACTGAGACCTGGCTTCAACATCCTCTTCATGCTGGGAATCAACTCCACCTTGTTCATCTTCGGTTTGAGAGTCAACTGCAACTTCTTCTTCTGTTTGAGAGTCTGCTGCAGCCTCCTCTTCCTCCGACTGAGACCTGGCTTCAACATCCTCTTCATGCTGGGAATCAACTCCACCTTGTTCATCTTCGGTTTGAGAGTCAACTGCAACTTCTTCTTCTGTTTGAGAGTCTGCTGCAGCCTCCTCTTCCTCCGACTGAGACCTGGCTTCAACATCCTCTTCATGCTGGGAATCAACTCCACCTTGTTCATCTTCGGTTTGAGAGTCAACTGCAACTTCTTCTTCTGTTTGAGAGTATGCTGCAGCCTCCTCTTCCTCCGACTGAGACCTGGCTTCAACATCCTCTTCATGCTGGGAATCAACTCCACCTTGTTCATCTTCGGTTTGAGAATCAACTGCAACTTCTTCTTCAGTTTGAGAGTCTGCTGCAGCCTCCTCTTCCTCCGACTGAGACCTGGTAGCAACATCCTCTTCAGTGTGAGAATCCACGGCACCTTGTTCTTCTTCAGTTTGAGAGTCACCTGCACCTTCTTCTTCCATTTCAGATTCACCTGCACCCTCGTCTTCAGTTTGAAATACAACTTCTTCTTCAGTTTGAGAGTCTGCTGCAGCCTCCTCTTCCTCAGATTGAGACTGGGTAGCAATATCCTCCTTAGTGTGAGAATCCGCTGCACCTTGTTCATCGGTTTGATAGTCATCTCCACCCGTTTCAGCTTCCACTCTGTTCTCCTCTTCCTCAGACTCGGCTGTATCATCCTTTACACTACTCTGGGGGGACTCAAGCTCATTCTGAGGTTGAGCCCCCTCTTCAGTTGGGAATGCATATATTGATTTCTCTTTCCCCAGGTTGCTGTGCTCCACCTCCATCAGCTCCTCCTGCTCCATCTGTCTCTGAAGCTGAGACGCCATCGGTTTGTCCTGAGTTGCAATGATGGAAAAGCTGGAGGTCATGGCATCCGGCTGGGCGTAGAGAGCCGTGTTACAGTGGAGGATATCAGTCGTGATATCAGGTTCACCGAGTTTGCTTAAGCCCAAAGTGAAGCCCTCAGAGTCGGCGGTCTCACTGAGACCTCGCTCCTCCTGCACAAAGCTGCTCACTCCTGGGTGACAAGATAAGTGGGGGGAGAACAAAAGGATTATTAGCAATTATTTTCATACATATTATACCATTTGGTCCGAAGCTATATCTGCTTCCTTCCACCAGCTTGCTCGTGTAGCTGGGCAGGAATTTAGAAAGTAAATTTAAAGATATCAGGACTTTAGGTGTGTCATTCTTTTTGACACAGTTTAAACGGTTAATAAAGATTTAACTAATAAAAATGAATCAATAATCGGGGCTCTTATTGACTTGTTGTACATATGATCACACATGGAACAAAAAGGACAAAGAGTATCATAAATCATTGTAATCACCTCCCATCTGCCTTTTGTTTACAGCAGCCCCAAATTCTTCCACTGTGGTTTTTCGACGTTTAGAAATTCTTCTCAGCAGGACCTTTTTCTCGGTCCGAACATCCACAAATGGTGTTTTTAGACTCAGAGAAGTGGAACTGCAGAAGAAAATTAGACAGAGCACATAGTTATCTATTCACTCATTAACATTGTAAAGAGAAATCTAACTTTTTTTACATGTATACAACATAGTTTTGTTTTTACCTTGACGAAGAAAGTGATGAATGATCGCCTAGTGACTCTTCACTTTCCTCCTCAACATCTGTAAGCAGAAGCATCCATCAGATAGTCAATAAAACCATTCCCACCACCCCAAGTGTATCAATTCACAATAATAAAGGTGTTTACAGAATCCTACTGAAGCCCATCAGTGGCTTTAATCGTACCTTCTCCATCTTGAAGACGCTTTTCAAAAGCGGTTACATTCAGACTCCGACGTGGTCTCTTTCTGCTCAGTCCCTTTGCGGTACTCTCTGCGTAGCCAATAGTTATATCAGGCAGATCCAACCCTGACAGCTCAATACTGAAAGTAAAGCAAATATTAAACCTCTTATACATGCACACAACATCATTTAGCCAGTTGTATACAGTCAATATTACTGAAGGGGCTGCAAGTCAGCGTGGATGTTGTTGTGGCCCAGCAATGATATTAAAAGTTGATTCCTCACAACTAATATCAGAGCAATTATTCAAAATACTGTTAAATGTGACGATACAACATGGGATTTCTGTTACACACACACACCTCGGACGCTTCCTAGTAATGCTGGAGTCTGCTGAAGATGGTTGTGGCTCTTCTGACGCACCTTTCTCGTGAACCACAGGAGACTTCACAGGCTCTGAATCACATTACAAAGGATATATGACTAAAAAAAGACAACAGACAGCTGCGACATTATGTGGGAATAAAGATATGCACATACCTGTTTGCAGGATGTTCATGAGCATGTGCCTCGGTGTTTCGCCATCATCAAACAGCAGTGAAGTTGGGGCTGATGTGTTCATCTTTCTGAGCCCGACAGAGGCGGCCCTCTTACTACTAGAGCGCAGGGATTGCCTGGTTATGCTCTGGGGAGACGGTCGATATGTCAACTTCAATAGAATCAACAGCATGTCCATCAGTATTACCTCGGCGCTACTTTCTCACCTCGCGAAATTTATGTTTCAGGTTTCGTCTGAGGATGTCCTGTGGGGTTTGGGGACCAGCATCTTTCTTGCTCTGTCTGTTGCTGGTCCTGTTGGTAGTCCGTGCTTTGGAGGAACTTCAGACAAGACAGCAGTATTAGTTCAAGACTGGATATAAAGTCATTGGGCTCCTTTCTTTTATGTTCACAATCAAGAATGTATTCGTTAAATTACTCCACCTCCTCTGTCAGCTTTGTTGTGTCAAATCCGACTTTTTATTGCGGTTTTCTTCATGTTAATGAACTATGTTTAATTGAAACTTAGCCGTTATACATTTAGCACAAGCAACCAACTTCAAGTTCACGTTAAGACAGATTTAGGATCAATTACATTAGTTAGCATTAACGTTACCGTAGCTAACGTTAGCATATTTAACGCTTGAAACACCAGTAATTGGACTTAGTCTGTTCTTTCCCAGTAAGACTGGTTAAGATGGTACCTGCGGGTGACGGGAGTCCTGGGCGTCTCGGTGCTGAGGATGTGTTTCAGCAGGACCCGAGCAGACAAATCCTCCGTAGGATCCATTTAGAAACCGAGCTAGGACAGTCAGCTGGTTAGCTGGTGGTAGCTAACAAACGTTTGCCAACGGGTAACGCTTACCGTGTTAAACTGCGTTTTTATATATCAGGAAAGTATCAAAACCGGCGCCAAGCTGAGGACAGCGTCATTTAGTACAAGTTGTATCTATTTAAACATGTGTTATCCTCCTCAACGGATTTATTCCTCACACTGTCCCGCGTTATTTTCAAGTGAAATCTCGCGAGGAGACGATTTTCTTCTTCTACTTTAGCTGAATTGCCACCAACCTGGGTGTTACCGCCACCTGTTGAGGACTCTAGGGATAACATGGAGTTCAGGGTTTTATATAAACATGAAAATATATTTGATCTCACCACAATATGTTTCCACCTGTTACTGTATCTGTACACTTTCAAAAACATTACTGGGAGATGGTCTGTTCTCCTGGCAAACCAGGCAGGTGGATGAAATAAAGCCCAAACTGCCAAGCAGTACGACACATACTGTGTTCTTATGAGCTAAAATATGCTTAATTTTTTTATCTGGGTTGTCGAAACATAAAATGTAAATTGTTCCCATTAATAACAACTTAGATCCTTGTCAGTATGTCGAAAATTATAGTTACAATTTGAAAAACTAAATTATTTGAATGTCATAGTAGAAAAGATGAAACATAAATCTGACAAGTAGTTAATGAGAGATAAAAAATCTCATGAAATCAAATCAGATTCAGTTTTCAGGCACCACTGTCCACCGTGGATGTATGTCATCAAAGCTATTGTGTACTTAAACTGTGCAAAATGAATAATAATACACACACATGTGAGATTGCAATAGTTTTAATTGTTAACACAAAGTCAAAAATAAATGATTCAATTAGTAAAAACAGGTGGCTGCCTGTTTTATTCATACAGTCACTGATAAGTGAATGATCCCTTTCCCCTTTCACACTGGAAATGAACTGACTGAATGAGTGCAGCACGCAGTGCAACTCAACCCTTCATTCAATGTCATAAGTTTGTTTTCTATTTGGCAAAAAGTGCAAAGGCTCCCCACACTGACGACAATGTCAGAGACGGAGGTGTGAAGTCACGGGGACTTAGAAATCGGGCCCTTCCTTCTTCAGCTTGGAGTAGTCCGTGTTGACGGCGTAGAACTGCAAGTACATCAGTAGATCAGTATGAGGGAGGCAATATGGACTTTGAGGCAAGATAACAGCAACTATATGACGTGTGGTTTAAATCTAACCAAGCAGCCATTTAAAGAAATGTATTCAAATGGCATAGATATAGCACTGTTTTATAACGATGGAGCAACGTGTATCAAAAGTGAAGAAGTCATTAATGCAAAATAAAGGCTCATACTTTGTACTGATAATCGGGCTGCATGGTGTTCCAGGGCTCGGGGTTGTTCTTGCGATCCCAACTGAGGACAAAAAAATATGAAAACTCATTCTGTGAGGTTGTCAGAATTCTTCTCACAACTTTTATTAAACACATACACTGAGGTTTCCTACAAAGCTAACCGAGGGCTGAGGAACGCACCGTCTGTATTTTTTAACAGCAGATACATGTGTCCAAGACAAATTTCCTTCTATCTTATCTTAAATCTTATCTTTATACTTTCTCAGATGTACTAGACTTACCAGACTGCTGGGTTTTTCAGAGCCAGCCGAGCCAAGTACATCATGCTCATGGCTGTCCCGCCACCAATGAAGATGAAGAGGGGGATGAGCTAGTGAGTGAAGAACAAGATAAATTAATTACAGTGCAGGTGTCATAACAATTACAACGTAATCTGTGAAACTACAAGACAACCAACAACAGAGAATTATTGTTCTTTATTCTAGGTTTTTTTTAGACTTCCTCTGGTTTATTTGAATACGTCTAGAGTTAAAAATGATCCGGTTATTAGAGGGAAGTTGAAAAGAGGTTAAGAATTATTTACTGTATTATATTTCTATCCTGTTAATCTCTTGACCCCTCAGATTTGTCTGTGGATCACTTGTTGTGGTCCCAAACACTGTTTTATTCCATTCCAGCAGCAAAATGACAGATGCGGGGTGCCGGTGTAGTTTATGAGTTTAGGCTAATTGTTTGAATCGAATGTGTAATAAGTTAGCCTGCATACAGTTTCACCTTTGATCAGTGGTGCAATGCAAGTACATTTACTCAAGTAGTACTACAGTGCAATTTTGAGGTGCTTGTACTTCACTTGAGTATTTCCATTTTATTTATACTTCAGAAAATGAAGCATGTCTTGTCGTGGTATTTCTACACTGTGTTATTACTATTGTAAAATATCTGAGTACTTCTTCCACCACTGTTTTCATATATCATATACGAACTGGAAAGCGTACACTGTTTAGGGGACAGTGACATGTGTATCGTCCTACACAGTGGTCTATAAATATGGACGCTGCCGTAAAGCAAAGTGTTTCACCCCGCCCTTGGACAATCAGACTCTTTACATGCACTGCTCTGGCCTCGAGTCTCGCCGGTATGGAGCCCATACAGTACAGGACGTGCTGCAGCGACCTACAAACATGGCTGTATGACGGCATGAATACCTCTTAAAGGGAAACGAGATTGCGCACTTTAAACAAGGAAATGTATTGCTTCTGTATTAATGTCTCATCGGAGCAAGTGGCTTCATTTTTCTAGAATAATAATGATGAAGCTCAGAGGGTGGCAGAGCACAATATTAGCCTCAACAGAAGGAAGGATAATAAGAGGAATATGGCGATGAGGAGAGAAGATAAATGTAGATTGCAATGTAGATTTGTTTCAGTGTTGAATTGGCTTTAACGATCATTTCAACCTGAAATCTGGTGCCAAGGAATTCGACATTTCTGCAGACGTAGACATAATGAATCTGTCGCATATGACTGGAAATTAAAAATACCTAACGCGTTTCATTAATTGAGGAAAGCTGCATAAGAGCTGACTAAATAATGGGAGAACACACATCAGACAATTAGAGTGAGATTTTGGGAAACTGGCGCGCGCATAACCACACCATCGCGTCCTCACCAGCGCCTTCAATGTCACCGGGTTGTTGACATGTTGTAAAAGATATGCAATGTTTAGCACTCACAGCTGGATGGCTCTTGAGCTGTTTGGCGACCTGGCCAAACATGTCGGACAATCCGCTGACAGACTCCGGTAAAGCGAATACCTGCCGGTAAAAATGCGCGCTGCTGCGGAGGAGCTCGTGCGTC
Organism: Melanostigma gelatinosum; assembly: GCF_949748355.1. Lineage (NCBI taxonomy): Eukaryota > Metazoa > Chordata > Actinopteri > Perciformes > Zoarcidae > Melanostigma > Melanostigma gelatinosum. The sequence continues at coordinate 7,969,973 of NC_136654.1, read as the reverse complement.
TTCCTACGGGTCTGAATGCTCTCCACAGTGAACCGCACAACACCCCCCCCCTACTGTCGGCCAATCCCACAATGCAACGGAAACAGCTGTATGCCCGACAGCAAGTGCAGATATTTTTTATTTTTTTTAAAAAGAGCAAAAAAATAAACCTGAAATCTCATCTGCTATATTTTCTACGTAAGGGACCATTTAGTTCATTTAAATCCACAATAAATAAAAGCATTAACTCACGTGCAGTTTTAAGGGGAAAAAAACTCGTGCCACTTTCCCCACAACAGCTGTTCTGGAGCTTTAATAAGCAGCTGTTTGCCCAGTTGTCGCAGAATTGTCGGTCTTAAAATGTCCTTTTTTTCTGAGCACTTGGTGGATTTATTTTTGTCCATATGGACTTAAACGAGTCTTACGATAACGAGGAAGATCATGTTAGATTGAAAGCTCCAGAACAGCCTCAACTTTCGTTTAGATCTTGTAGAACCTGACTTCAATCTAATCTATGAGGTATCATAAAGATGAGTGATGAGCCACATACATACTTTCAGACGTTCCCCGTTTAAACAGTGTCACCATGGAAGTTTATATTTTGTAAACAGTGAACATCTGGATCATCTGACAGCAATGTGCATCTGGCAGAATAGGGACTGAATATAAAATGAGTGTTAACAGAGCTTGTCCTAAGATCACGGGACTACAGGTGCTACACCTCTCTGCAGACATTGGACATTCAGACGACTGCAATTAGGACTTCAGACTAGTTTAATAAATCACCATGACAACACATTATCAATCATATATTTATGTGGACAGAACACAGAACCTGAGATAACAGCACATCCCCCAGCATCCACACAGATTCATAAAACATTGAAATTGAGGCTTATTTGGAAAAAAAGACAATGTTTCAATCAATCAGTATTTTACCAGGACACTAAAACTATAAGTCAAACAATCATACTATAGTTAACTTTCCATCCACATGCACACACGCAAACAAAAAACTCATGTCAGAGACAATAAACCCAAGACGAAGGAAGAAACATCTCCACATTAAAACCCTCTCCTGGAAGTGCATAAAAATCCACCCGATACAGTATAACACAGGCCTCAACTATACTGACGAAACTAAAAGGAACAAGTTTGTTTTTTTTTAGCTTATGTTGCAGGTAGTTGAAAAAAAGATGTAGAAAATACACATTACTACTCTTAAAAGTACAAAAGTGAATATAAAAAAATAAGAATTGCTACTCGAAAGCAGCAGTTCAATTTGTGCAAACATGTCTACGAGAAATAAAACTATTTGAACATCAACTTGTCAGCTTGGCAGAAGAACACGAACATCTTCAGAGAAACATTGAGGACAAATCTACACCACTACTGGTTAGGTAGTCAACTAGGCTGTGAAACCTCCAAACGATAAACACACCATCAAGCAGACATCTACAACATCAAGGATTAACAGAACTCTTTTTTTTTTTTTTTTTATCCATTAACACATGAAAAAGTTACTTATTTTTCCCCAGTAAACAAGATGACAACAAAAATAACAGTACAACTTTCAAAGCAGGAATGAATGAGCTGAAGCATTTAGATGGTGACGCTACCCAAGTCCAACAACTGGACAATTCCCTTCAGTCTACAATATCAAAATGTGATTTCATTGGATCTTTTTATTTTTTTTTTATTTTTTTTTTAAATCAGGTAAATAAAAAATACCCAACTGATTTGTCGTGCTTTGTACACCTGCAACAGGTGCAAGGTCAAGTTAGGTAAAAAGAGTTGCAGATAAATATCTTTGAATACTTAAAAACAAGCAAATTTATCTGGGAAGGGTTTTTCTTACTTGACCCAGACTGCAAACATTTTGGACAGAGTTGACGCACAGCAGTCAAGAGTTTAAAAACCGGTAAAATATAAGTGTGTGTCGTGGCTTCTTTGGGGAAACAGAAATATGTGAAGCATGTGAGGGGGTCGGTCATCCAACAAAACACATTTCAGAGTCAAGAGTGGAATAAGACAGCCCTGTATCTCACACTTGTGTTTGGCGAAAAAACGTAAATCTTTGGATTATGAAATGACAGCTGAATTTAGAAATATCAAAAAATGCCCGGACACCCAAAACAAGTAGCTCAAAGCACATCCATTGGATTGCGTACGAGTAAGATATTAATTATTTTTTTCCCCAATATTATTTTTCAACATAAGATTATTTTAAACCTGTATAGAAAAGGGATGGTCCTCTCCCAAAATAAAGCAACAAATCTGTCCCAGACGACAGAAATATTTGCATTGTGCCTCGGCAGCTGTAATCAGAACGCGAGGCCCTCCCCGGAGCTTTCTCCCATAACAGAGGAGGTGGAGGGAGCATCTGGAGGAGCTGCCCGGTTGCCAGACGACGTTGCCTGGCAGGAGCTCGATTCCTGGCCCGAGCAACCGTCTGCTGGAGAGATGGCAAGGCTGCGGAACAACCGGTCCATGGAGGGGAGCAGGGGCCTGAGGAGGCTTACGGGGCAGAAGGCTGAGCCCCCATGGGGGGTGAAGTTTACCTTGTTGGGGTCTGGACAGGAGGAGAAGAGGGCTGGCTTATGTTGGCGTGGAGTGCTATAGGATGAGAGGAGAGGGACGATAAGAAACTAACTCTGAGTTGAAGATAAATGAGGTTTGTCCAAATACACATCTTCAGCACGGCTGGCATTGTTTTTGTGACTGTCCAGGTCACGATAAGTATACTTGTCCCTGACAAATAACCTAAAAAGTATCCACACCTCATGACTAGAACCCACAAGTCTCTAGTGGGCCAGGCTGTATTCTACAGGAACATCATGACAACAGCAGGTTTTGGATTGAAACTGTAGCAAGAAGTATTGCGCCTTAATTTCAGATAATATACAGTAAAAGCAGGCAGCACTCATGGTCCAGTGCTGTAGTAACAACAAGCGCGGTGGCTGCACCCTACTGCTTTGAACATTTAAGAAAAGAGGATGTGTTAAATGCCTAGCTTTGATCAAATTGGCTGTAGCGCACTGATTAAATGGCTGGTCGTGTCTGGTTGTTGTGTAAATGAAGGGCAAATGGATTGCACCAGGATCACCAGCAGAGGGCGGCCACACTCCTCGTTTGACAAACATTTGGAATGGAGCGAGTGAGTCACGTTGATGCACAAACAGCCCTTTGTTACTACATGTTTTTTTTTTTTTTTTTAGAGGAGAGGTATGAAAAACATTTAAAATAATAATGTACTAGGTAACTGGTCACGTTTAGAGGGACCCCACCCATGCGACACATCAGAGTGTGTTCACAGGCCGCGGGGAGTGCTCCTTCAAGCTGGTGACGACTACAGGCATGGTTCAGAGGAACCACGAGCGTGAAGTCTGTCAGTTCGTACCTGGTTTCCTCCCAGACTCGGATCTTTTCGCAGCCCTCTGGTGGCTCTCTCTGGAAGCAGCAACTCTTGTTGGGCCCGGGGGACGAGGACATCAGCAGAGGCAGGGAGACGTCGGCCTCGTTCTGGGAGAACGGAGACAGGAGGCACATCCCCGCACCGTCTGATGAACACCAGGGGGGAAAGAACGTCAATATAATCAAAGGTTCTGAAGGTAAAACCTCCGAGGACAACAAGATTTAACAAATATGTGCACATTACTGACAGTTAGTTTTACTTCATTGTTCTCAATACATTCAATAAATTCGCTCAACTCCTGCAGAAACTAAATACATTTTAGTATTACTGTAGTTTCTGAGCCGTAAATGAATGAATGTCAACAGTAAGTTTTGTTCAAATAGTGGCCACAGGTTGAAGATCGTTTCGAATATAAAAGATAAATCAATGACTCAATCAATTTAGAAGTAAAAAAGACAAAATGGCAATATAAATGTGTGATACAATAGTGTCAACAATCAGTATGCACATGTACAGTACTTAAGCAACCAAAGAGCTCCTCTTGCTTGGTAAGAAAGTGTGACTGCAGTCGGCGCATCACAAGATAATTCCATCAACATGAACTTAAGAAAACAAAGTAATGTTATGTACAGATTTTGTTACCAACATAATGGAGGATCCTTGGAGTTTGTTTTGGGATTGGTGGTGCGTTGATTGGGGGAGGGCCGGGTTTCTTTTCTTTTATGAATTTATAATAGATATCGGAGAAAAAAAACTCAACAATCCCCATTTATGAGTTAATCAAACCACCATGAAACCTGCAGCCAGCGAACTGACACATTACACCTATACTTAGCTAACCTTGGTGCAGATCAAGTGGTGCATCTTGGAGGTGGGGTAGGGAGGTGGAGATGTTTGTTGGAGAGGAGCTGGGTGAGGACGAGGAGGAGGAGGAAGATGAGGACAAAGGTGTGGTGGCCATGTCACTCTGAGATCCACTGCTGCAGCTCTGCGGAGGCACCGGAGCCCGGTGACCGTCTGGCACCTCAAGGAGCTGACAAGACGGAAACAACACATAAACCCTTCAGCCTTTCCTTTAAAAGCAGAACAACTCCTGAATCTTTTCACGAGTGTATGATGTGTGGAGGAGACAGTTACCCGGTGCTGAGGATGGAGAGGCTGGCAGATGAACATGCCTTCCAGCTCCTGGTTGAGGCCCTCCACACTGCAGCGCAGTCGGGGGACCAGTGTCGACAGGGGAGGGAGAGGGATGGAAATCGGCTGAGTCTGAGGACACAAAAACAAGTTCAATGGAATCTAAACCGCTGAACAGACCAGACGCTCGCGTCGTCTCGTCGGTTTTTCGTGTTTGCTCTTATTGTGAGGATCTTTGAGCTGCCTTCCTTGTATGACGAGTGCTGTGTTAATAAACTTTATCACTGAAAACACATTCTGAAGCAATCTGATGCAGCTCCCAAAGCTTACGAAACCCCCGCCCCCCCCACAAATAAAAAGGTACAAATCAGGTTTGTGACCTTCCTCTTTGGTTTGTCATGTCACCACGCTTTGGTCTGAAAGCGCCTCAGCCCAGCGGAGTGTGGCACCACGCAAGAAGACAAGTGCAGACCAGCTGTGCTGAAAAGCAGAACTACGCATTTCGTTCTGAAAAGCAGAAACGACGTGATATAGTCGCCTTCCTGTTGCTGCTGTGTTTTATTGAATTCACTTCCTGCGATGCGCCGCACCGTCTAGTGCACACTCATATAGGCAATCAGTGATACTCGTCTGAAGACAGACGAGTATCACTGATGAAGACACATCTTCGTCAACTTTGTCTGCAGAACGTGTGAGCACACATGCACGTATGGAGCGAGTAGTGCAGCGTGTTTGTGTGTGGGGATGATGCTAAGGTACCTGATTAGTTCCTAGGCTACAGCTCCCCTGAGGATAGCCACACTGGCGGTCTTTGTCATGCCCCCCTGAGACTGCAGGTTTGCTGCGCTGCTGCTGCAGCTGTTGTTTTAGTTGAGCGATCTGCAATGAACAGAGGTTATTGTCAGTCAATCAGCTTGCACACGCAACACACACGCAGGGGAAGTCTTTAAAACGGTGCAAATGTCACACAAGGGGTCTCGTCTCAAGCACGCTCGCTCTGTAGTAGTGATAATCTGTAGTTAAAAAAAAGACTACGTTTAAGAATGAGGCTCGTGAAAGCTTGTCGAAAAAGAGAAGTTTTGTTGTAGATGAGATCATTTGGTCTCCTGTTGCCCAACGCATCAAAGTAATTGAGTCAGGCCTTTTTCTAGAGCTTGCTCTCTCTTGGCCTGTATTACTCAATGCGTGTTTGAAACAACCATGTGTGTGTGTGTGTGTTGGCTAAACTGGATGTTGGAGAAACTGGATGTTGGAGACTCACCTCTCGCAGATGCTCTGCGCTGCCCCATGATGCCGAGCGTTTGTGGCTGCCGCTACCTCTCTGGCTCTGGGATTTCTCGGACCACGAGTCTGGGGTCTGGGGAGGAAGAAAGCGACCATAAGAACTTACACTTCTCAAATAAGTTCCCACGTGAAGAGTAAATAAATATATATATACACATATTAAGATGATGTAGCCTTAAGCTGCCTAGTAATAATATCAAAATCAAATGAAAGCCTGGAAACTGTTACATTTCAGTCACACAACACATCAGGATTTCACACCCTCTTTCACCAAAGTTGCACACTTGGCAAAGCGTTTCATGCTCAACAACACTCACAGACTCGTTTCACACCATCCACACCCACAGACTCTCTCTTTGCACATGTCGACGAGCGATAGAGTAAGAGAAACTGAAAAACAAGGGGGGGGGGGGGGAGGAGGATGTGGGCAACCGAAGAGCAGTGGCGAGTGCCTGCACGCAGAGCAGAGAGGATGGGTGCAGCCAAAACGGCCTCATTAGCCGACTTCAGGGCCTGTTCTCATGGCTGTGGTTCTCACTCTGCAATAGCTATGCAAGCACCGGACACTCCCTCCATCTCCCAGCAACTTCCTTCTCATCTAAAACTAAACACTATTCTTTTGACATGACCCGACCCTCATCGACGACTTAAAACTCAGAACTCTAAATATGGAAACATGTGTGGTGAAATCATGCACTCCATTCATTTCAGCATTATTACGATCACATATTCTGCATCTGGAGCCGACCTGGGTAGATTTGTCCTTGCGGGACAGGCTGCTGCTGCTGCTCTGGCCCTCTGGTTCTTTGGGCCAGTGTCCCTGCAGGTACGGCCCGATGATGGCATCGAGAGACAATGTCCGCCTCATGCCAGAGCTCAGCTGTTGCGGTTTGGGCTTTCCAGCTGTCAGAAGGAGTCACCTTTTTTTATTCAACATGCACCAACAGATTAACTTATCCTGTTATGTCTTAAGCTTGCAAGTAAGTATGTTGTAGCTTTAAGCTCCAATGTTGGACTTAATAAATCATGATTATTGCGCCGACATACCAGAAACAACTAATTATTTCACTTTGAAACAAACTTTCAGCCTCACAAATATTACATTTCCTGTTTTATTTGTCTAACATGATTGTTGAAAATATATTCATCAACAAGGTATTTCCCTGATTAATCAACAATAAGAATGAATGGCAGCTATAATCATATCTATATGGTAACAATCATCAGTATTACTATATAATCGTGTTATACTTCTTATATAAAGTGTATTTTACATACAGATACACTCACATGTCATGTTACAGACAGAGAGGCTGCAGTGACTTCCTTGTTGACATTACAGATTGTTTTATGGATGCTGTCCAGCTACATTTGTTTCCCAATCACTGGGGTTTTGTTTGGTCATACAGCTCAAGCTTGAAACCAGTTATCGGTGGTATAGCTGCTGTGAAATCACACATTAAGTAGGCCACATCTGCATTCCCCCCCCCATCATCATGCCATCATATTTTATTCTACACACACATTCATCCACTATGTGATCCATACAGTGTGACAGGTGTTGAGCTCGTACCTGACTTGCCATCTCTCCGGTTTGGTCGAGACTTGCTGGTCAGCTGATAGGGAATAGTCGCCTTTAAGGGTTGTGGACCTAAAGTAGCTCCCCGGATCTGTCCGACTCCGTTTCGGCCAGACATTTTAGCAGAATCCGGGACTACTTAGCTCCGAACTAACTGTAAGATAAAAAGGTGGATGTGCAGCCTGGTGGAGACCTGGTGGTGGTGGCTAAACTACCAGCTGCAACCCTTCCTCCACTGGTGATGATGACTACTAAAAACCGTTACAAAAGTCAGTCTTCAGTAATAAAGACACCATTTCAGAGTAAATACAACCGCCGGTAACGCTTAGCTCGACAGACGACACGTTACAGACAGCGTGTGTCTTCGGCGGTGATCATACTTCTTCTTCTTTTTTTAATCTCTGGCTTGTGTGCGAGTTAGCAGCCTAGCAAGCAAAGTTTCTTTGTGAGGATGTTGAGATATTTCACCCCGTTGTCGAACGAGGAAGCAGCTCCAGTTTCAAAAAAAGTCACTTTCACGTCAACTCCTACGTCTTCTGAGAGAGCCCGGACTTCATTCTAGTTCTTTCGTGCTGGAGAGTATTTTTAATGGCCCAGAAAGTCCACACTTGTATTTCCCCACTACGCGTTCTTGATCTAACTCCAAACACCTCCACCACCACGCTGGAGTGGATTTAATTATATGGAGGGCGGGGTCCGACTTGGCGTCTCACTTTTGATTGGTTGATGGAGCCCCCGACTTCAATCCTATTGGATAGTTTCCCATCAATCCGTCAATCTTTCAGATAATGTGGTTGCTGTCACCGCCCCCAAAACATATCCATATTAACTGATTTTCATGGTAAAACTTGTTTGAAGTCTGTAAATGGACAGTTACAACTGTTAATTGTGACACGGAAATTGCATGGATTACTTTTTAAAACTTAATTGAGGGTTGAAGTTGGTCCATGTATTTAAATAGTTTTTTGTTTGTTTTTTAACGACAAAATCATGAAGCCTTTATATTTTTCTGTCTATATTCAAATACATGCTATACAATTTGAGATTTTGTGTTTGATGTGTTTTTCCTACCTTGGTGTACATTCATTTTACAGCATGAAAACAACTGTACTCGTGAAACTTAGTTTCAGTGGTGGAATACTTCAGTATTACTTCAGTACAATTTTAAGGTACTTTTAATTTACTAGTATATCCATTTTACACTACGTAACACTTATACTACACTACATTTTGGAAGCCAATAATGTACTTTTTACTCCACTATCTTTATTTGACATTTGTTGTTGAAGTTAATTTGCAGATTATTGGTACAAAATACAAATGATTAAACCACCCGGAAGTATTTCAATTTTTTTTTAATTAGCTCCACCTTTACTAGCTGCAACATTAGTAATACTTATAGTAATGTAATATTAATGCATTTTTCTAAAGTTGGTAATTCTGAATAATGAGTACTTTTACTTTTGGTACTTATTTTGGTGTTACATGTAGCAGAGTATTTTTTCACTATGGTATTGCAACCTTGAATTAAGTAAACTAACTAAAGTAACTATTTTCACCGCTGTTATTTCCAGAGAGCATCGAGCCCACATCCATTTTTAATATCGTGTCACACTGTCGTTGTATGGTGATGTAATATACAAGCTTGATTTGAAGAGTCTGCACTGAATTACCTCATACCAATAATGTGATTGGACAAAAATTAATGCAGACTTATAAGTATAATGTATTTCACAACTAAAGCAAATTGTAGGGGTTCGCTAAATAATAGATTTTTGATTTTACAAAATATAATTCTATAAATGTATGGAGACCATTGGATAGGTAAGGAAATATGATCAATAGTCTAACAAATAAAATTGTATCTATATAAAGTACATTTGATCTGTAGTGAATTGGCTATAATATATATATTTTTAAAAACTGGTATGCTTTCATCATCACCTTCATTCTCTAATTATTTCATCATACTATCCTGAGGCCTATTAAATCATCTCAGATGGGTGTGTGCGCACCATCTGGGTGGACTGTGAAGTGGTTTTTGGGTGGTGGGTGTGCATGGGTCTGCGTGTTTGGAGATAAATGTCCAGACACTTTGTAAAAGGGAGTGCCTATGGTCGGACAAGAGAAGGGTGTAGAGATAACAAGGCATGAACTTTTAGGGACACATCCTAGACCAGTGCTAATGCTCCCATTGTCCCCAAATTTGCTTCATCACAGAGGGGTGAAGTGCTGAACCATGTGTCTAGCAGCCTGCTCATCTATCTAGTGCAAGATGAGCAGCTGCACCCAACAATTGATGTCACTTTCACAAAACAGCCAAAGACAAAGCCAGATAACTAAAACCAACTTTCCCCCACCCTCCGGTATCCATTTATTTTACAGCCAGGCAGTTAATTGCACAGTGTGTCGATCAGGAATGTATCTCCTATAATGCATTTCCAGCGTTTACCAAAGGACCTTCAGCTGCTGTTTGTTTAGCTCCGTGTATTTGTTTGTGTTAATGAATGAATGATCCTAACCTATGACCCCGCATTAGATATTTCGGACCCATTTGAGGAGAGACAATGTCCGGCTTCACAAAGTTAAGCTAAAGGGGGGGCGGGGGCATGAAAACAAAAAGTGACCTCTGCACAGGGGGAGAGAGCGTGTGTCCGGTTTCTTGGACATACAGTAAGTTAAATTGTTGTGATGTCAACCATTCATTTAGAGCCAATTCTATTTTGCTTCACATTGTTTTTTTGTGTCCGATCAGGTTAGTAATGAATTAACACTGCAGTTTCTGAGCGGCAAAATGTCAAGACTTGCAAGAAAATTATGCTGTTGACTGTAAATGTGGAGGCAATTCATGAACGAACAAGACTAAGAGTCTACAGCTCCATGTGTTACATGCTAACCTCATCGTGCTAACATGCTCACAACGACAATGCTAATGTAGATTGAGATGTTTCGTTGGTTTAAGTGAAAACTTTGACCTGCTTGCGGTGGAAAAGTCAGGGAATCACGAAAGCCATTAGGATTCATCCTCTGGGGACCATGGATGTCATTAGTTTCACAAGTATTTGGACACAGGGTTCAATGAAAGCACAAATTGACCGTCAACAGCGCTATTGGAAAAGTTAATAGAATACATTTTGTGAGGAACATGAATGACTGTAAAATTTCATGGCAACACACCCAATAGTTGTTGAGAAGTTCTGGACCAAAGTGGTGGACCGACCGGCTGACATTACCATCGCTACAGCCAAAGCCCCCGAACGTGCACATCCATTGCATTTACCAACATTTTAATGTTTCAAAAAAAGGCAGTTTTATTGCAGTTTTTAAATGAGACAATATATCCCAACTTTCAACAGCAATTCATAAGATTGCAATTTACATGACGGTAAATGATACAAGCAAGTATGTCATGAAATTAATTAAAATACAAAAAGGAACAGAGGAAGAAAAAAGAGCCAAAAATTAAAAACGACAAATGTTCACACGTCGCACATTCACTATTTCTCTCCTGCTAAAACTACTCTATCAAGCCAGGTTTGTAGAAAAAGACAATGAAGACACTCATTCTGCATAGTCATAATGCACTTTTGCATTTGTATGCAATAGATATTAAGTCTGCTTTTAATGTTCACATTGTAATGGCTCTGCAAACCTTTGTAGCCTGACAGGTCTTTAGTGTCACATCCTAAAATCGGTGGCATTTATCCAAATATCACAAAGCTTCTTCTGTTAATTCCAAATAATCTTCATCATAAATCCCTCTGGGCCACTTCAACTCAGCACAGTACAAGCCTCTCTTTTTTTTTATCTCTCTCATAATAGTGTCATATAAAATGGCAAACCATTGTTTCTGTTCCCTAAAAGATTATAACAGCTCATCCACCCTGCGTTGCCAGTATTATGCAAGAGGCATAATAAGATACACGAACAGACTGATAAGACACAGACCAAAGGACACGTACATACAGGACAACCAGTGAGTATGAATGTGACCAGTACAGATGTGACTGTAATTGCACAAAATCAAGCTTCGTGACGGAAGAGAGGTCGAGCTTGAACCGGTTGTTTGCATTCCAGGAGACTTAGTCATGTCAAGACAATTAGAGACAGTGAAACTGCAGGAGGCCGTCGGGCAGTAAAGCAGCTCTTCCTGCATCTTTGTTGGACAGTCCCAGACAGGGAAGCTACTCTTTCTTAACAAATGCTTAAATGTTGTAAGTTAAGACAGCGCCAGGCTCAGAGCGGAAAGGTAAAGGGACTCACACAAGGGCCACATAAGAGAGCATTTGTCCACCTCCCAAAAGCAGTCTTTTTGTATTCACGTTGAATTGTCTCAGTGTCAGTTAAGATGTTGGCAGTGTGTCTTTGGCGCCCCCTAGCTGGGAGAGAGGGCAGGACTGGTCTCTGTGCTGATGTTGACCAGGCACTCGCTGGACTTGAGGCTAGCCAGAGACTTGCAGCTCCGGAGGGAGGCCAAGGACCCACAGAGGCCCATCATGGAGGGAGTGTAGTCCTTTTCTGAAGGGGTGGGACAGTCACACAAAAAGTGGGTCAAATCAAGTGTGTGTGTGTGTGTGTGTGTGTGTGCGTGTGTATGTGTGTGTGTTTACTCACTTATTATTTTATGAGAACCTATTGTGCAAAATGTCACCTGTGCTCCAGGCTCCTCCATTCTGTCTCCCCTCAGTCCTCTGACAGTCTGAATCCAGGCTGAGTTCTACTGACAGCAGCTCTGTGCTGGGGAAACTCCTCCTAAAGATCAACAGAAGGACACACTAAGGAGGTAACAAGACAGCATGAGAGCAGCCATGACAATTGTGTGTGTGTGTGTGTGTGTGTGTGTGTGTGTGTGTGTGTGTGTGTGTGTGTGTGTGTGTGTGTGTGTGTGTGTGTGTGTGTGTGTGTGTGTGAGGGGGATTGTGGTACATATTGGCATGTATTATGTTTCCAGAGTTGATTGTTAAATTAAAAGTGTGCAAATTTACAGTATATTTCTGTTGTGTATTGTGTGTGTGCTGTTATGGACCCTGGTGAATGTCACTGGAAAGATTATAGACATTCGATTTTGATTGTCATTTTTCGAGCAAAAATGGCAAACATTTGTTGGTTCCAGCTTCCCAAATGTAAGGATGTAATGTTTATCTTGTAAACATTACATCCTAAGAAATAGTTTTTCATATATATAAATACATACGATCCATACAGAAGCAGGAAATAGCCGTATTGCTCGTCATCCTTGTCAATATAACTAAATATTATCTTCATTCAAAAACGCTTGTTGACGATATAACGCAGAGTGTGGTGTGCACGTCAGTTCTGTTACACGAACCTGCGGAACAGCTTGACGTCGTCTTGGCTGTTGTATGGCTGCAGCGCCGGCCACTGGTTGACCAAAGGGATTGAAAGGTTTTTGGCCAGGTGTTTGGAGTCACAGGGAATCAAGCTTGTCCTGACAAACACGAGGATACAATATATTACAAAGAAGCAATCGAATCCTGGCCTGTACAGACACGTCAAAACCTTCAACTAAACCAATGAAAACGCGTTATTATCTTCAGTGGTTTTCAGCGTGGCACACCACCCTCTGTCTACACATCACTCACTGCTGCTCCTGAAGCTCCAGGACTATGGCCTCCAGTTCCTTCTTCTCCTGTGTGCTGTGGCTCTGGAGCTCCTCCAGTCGGGCCTTTAGCTTCTTGTTCTCTGTTTCTGTGTTCTTCAGCTGGGACTCACGCAGGCGCACAAGCTCCTCCAGGTAACCCTGACAACGCACATCCACACTGAGTGAAAGGAAATATCCACCCCTCGGACACTCATATTAGACATTGTCCATCTGAGATGATCAGTGTATTATAGAAATTATTTTGTGATGTCGTAGTTTGGGGTGTGCCCACTTTTCCTCAAACCCTCTGCAGTAAACACAAAAAACACTGAAAGTTGACATGCCATATAACATATAACACTGACTAACACCTTTTTAACACAGTTTCTTCAAGCAATACAATCCTGTGTATTTTAAAACACATATGGCTGCACACCTTTTGAGCATTGACAATCTTGAACCTCTGCTCCATCTTGCGGCACTTTGTGCTCCAGCTCTCCTCGTCTGTGACCAGGGGGATGTAGGGGTGTTCGGGGACGCTGTCGTCGCTTGTGCTGCTTTCAACACTCTGCTGATCGTCATCATCACTCAGGTAATCATAGCTACAACAGGCGCAGTCAAATTATTTATTTTCAAGCCCTCGGCATCAAAGTGTATTGTGTTTCCAAGTATTTAAGGTAGGAGGAGAATAAATCTCGTGTGATGAAGCTTTTTCTTCGCAGTGTCGTTGAACATACCTTTGCGTGAATTTCAAGTACGGTGTGTAGTCAATCACTGCAGAACATTTCCCATCCAAGGCCTCCCCTTTCAGACAGAAACTATGGAGGTGAAACCACACAGACATAAGTCCAAAAACATGCATACTGTCTAAAACAATCAGTGTGATGCATAAGATGCCCTAGAATACAGGTCAAGTCCCCTCACCTGAAGTCGATGGCTCCGAGACCGATGAGCATCCCTGTTAGGACAGTGGCTTCTTCTCTTAACACGATGGCTCCCTCTGCATAGAACCTCCTAAAGCACAGAGACAAGTACAAGCAGGTGAGAACATGGTTCTAGTCGGGATGGGGTATAGTTAGTGTGTGGCCTCCAACCTGGTCGTTCTGCTGTCCCTCAGAGCAGTAGCGACGTATTCAGACAGCCTCTTCTCCATCAGGGCGACTCTTATCCAGGCTCGCCCCTGAAGGAGTCGCAACAGGTGTTAGGAAATTAACACACACCCATTTTGACCATTTTATATACATATAACACTATAACACAGAAAGTGACTGAATACGCTCAATGACTAAAATAGGTGTATCCTCTCAGTTTTCTATGACCATTATTACTGTGTGTGTTTATACAACTTGCCTTGGCGCGTGAGGTGCTGATGTTCTCCATGTTCTCAATGCTGCTGATGCAGCTGTTGGGGACTTTAGCGCAGGACAGACGGACGTAGTCCCAGTAACTCCTCTGACCATCAAACCAGCTGCCGGAGCCTAAAAGACAGTGAACACATGAACGTTGTTATATTATGTTGTATTGATATGTTGAAATTCGCTGTCGACATATGTAACGTGTATTTCTTTCAGATGGCAGAGGGTGGAGTCTTGGGCAGCTACAGTATGAGAGGAAGCCCACAGTGTTTGATCAAAACAACCTTGTTGCCATTTTAAAAAAGATTATTTGTTTTATGCACTTTTTTTTAAAGGCGAAGAGAAAATATTGATGTAGAGAGAGATAATTAAATGTATTCTACTTAATGTTACATGACAAATCACTTCTTCATTTCCTTTTTTGAATTTTTTATATTGACAAAGTTAGTATGGATACTTTGTCTTCTAAAAATCCATCATCTATAACAGCATTTGAGTATGTTTTTTTGAGTTTCTTTAACATGCAGTCAATCCCAGACAAATTCCCTGCCGGCTCATTACCTTTGAAACGGTGGCTGAGGATGTGTTCAAGGATGGCTGCGAAATTGATGAACTCCTCAGAGGAATCATCTATTGGCTCGACTGTGTATTTCTCTAACAGCGTCTTTACCGAAAACCTGGAGAAAGACAAAGAGTTTGGTTGCCGGTAATAAAGTCATCATGGGTCAGTGAACAGATTATTGGATTGCTGCTTTCTTTGTTTGATGAAACAAATCAAACTATAATTTTACTTTTTGGAATCGCTACCGGCTAAAAATAAATCACACAAGTCCATGTAAGGAACAATGAATACAGTGAAACAAGGTGAAATAACATCAAAAGCATCTAAATCAGAACCTACGTTAAATACACACGATGTGTTTATCCCATATATTTTCTTGTCGATATTGATTTCTGCCCACAGTCACACTCTATTATCCATATCCGGCTGACTCACCCATTTACTGCAAGGAAGCCGTTCATGAAAAGCTTTCAGGAAGAACCAACAACTCAGTTTACTTGTAACTGGAGAGCTTGAACTTACGGCTCTAGTCTGATGTAATACCTTCAAAGTTATAAAGATGCCAGCTCTTATGATGCACTTCGCTGTATATGGTTTACACTTTGAGCATATTAATAATTTGGGGAAACAAATTCAGCCAAATATCCCAGGACAAACAGTTTGAAGCACAACAACTGTCAAAAGAATTTGGTCACAAACAGAAATTTTGGGTGATTTTGGTGATCCACAGCTGTTGAAATATTTCATTCTGGACCAAAGTGGTGGACCGAGTGACCAACATTGCCATTCATAGATGGCTAGCACAAATCTCAAGTCTTTGCACTCAAGTCCGAAGTCAAGTCCCGAGTCAAATTCCAAGTGTTATTTTTTAAACAACATACTTTTTCATCTTTAGGCTTTGGGGACGGTATCAAGTATTTTTAAGTCAAAAGGCTCAAGGCCAAGTGAAGTCAGCAGTCATTGGTGTTAAAGTCCAAATTGAGTTGCAAGTCTTTTTTGATTTTGTCAAGTCGAGTACAGCGCACTTGAGTTCAAGTCATGTGACTTGAGTCCGCACCCCTGCAGTGGGGTGACAGGGGCAATATGGACCACAGCCCTGGTCGACATGGCCTCTGGAGAGACACTACTTCTGATATAGATAGTGCTCATGTTTGGCTGACTTCTTAGCAAAACGCATTTTACGGTACACACACACTGTCAGTTTGCTTGTTTTTGCTTGTGTGTCCGTAAGACAATGGAAACAGGCCATCGAGCCAAGTGATTTCACCCCCTATTGTTCCAGAGGCAACAATGTCTCATTCAGCTGCTCTGACTGTGGCCAGATATTGGACAATAATTGGTCCCCCGTGTTTTCACCGTATTACAGACAACAGGGAGGTGACTTGACCCAGATAAGATGGCCAGTGGCTCAGCGGAGGTGCAGTCTTGTTCACCTGCACCAGGTATGTGAATATGTGTGCTTTGACACAAGAACATAATGTATGACTGGACATGTGACCGGAGTCCACATGTCCAGTCCGTGGACTGAAGTCACATGACTTGGGCTTAAAATAGACCCATGAAACCGAAATGAGTTATTTGACTTTGACTTTGACGTGAACATCAATGACTTGGATCTTGGAAGAACAAGCAGCATATTTAGAGACAGAGCATGAACCTTAAGCCAGGGTTTAGTCATTAACTGCGATTTTACAATTAATTAATGACGATATCATGATAGCAACATTTCTTCAAGGTGTCTAACATTGATTATCTTTGTATCAAAAGAGGTTATTTCATCTGAATTAGATCCTGCTTGTATTGTCTTTTTATTTTACTGCCAAGCTCAGTGGCACCTTGGTTTTGAAAAAAGCCTGAATCTAATTGAATCTATCACAGTGCAGGATTAGGAGGAGGATTAGTAAGGAGCCATTTTAGAGCCATTTATCTGAAACCAGCGGCCTGCACCTATATGACACTATGAGTCACGACTGTGAGAGTGAACCAAAACATTCTCAAGTTGAGGGCCAGTAAATCAAAGCAACGAGCTGAAACTGCAAAGTCTCCGTGGGTTCATCACTACAAGTGACCCCCTTCACATGTGGCATCATTTGATCCATTGTGATTATAAAAACATGAATTAAAGCAGCTTTAAATGTGACTTTAACTGTGGCTGTTCACATTTTAAATAAGACTCAACTACAGACAGCATCTCTGGATCTGACAGAAGTTTTATTTTCCTCAAAGTCTCCTCAGTAAGTTGGAGAGTAAGTGAATGTAAACACAGTATAGTTTGTGTATTTGCATACACTGTATGGTATATATAGCATGAATGTAGTATGTTAATGTCTCTTTGGGTTCAAGCTTTGTCAAAGCTAGGGCAATATTAGTTCAAACCCTCATTCAAAAACCCCACAACGTCCAATCAGGACTTGGTGTACAGCCCCCTGTCTCCCCGCCCTGCCTCCCTTGGGTGCCAGCTAGTCCCTGCCCCAGTCGTCATAGCATCCACGCCATCAGCGCGGGGGGGGGGGGGGGGGGGGGGGGGGGGGACAGGGGTTGGGGGTAAGCCAGATGACACTGCTAAACTCACACAGAGAGCCCAGTCTGTGGATTGTCTGATTGTGTATATTAAAAAATAAATAAAAAATGTTTGTATGGAAAGGTCGTGAATGCACGTACAGGCTTCGTGTCCAGGCCCACTGTCGGTACAGAGTTCATTAAAATGACTTATTATGAGTGTGACGTAAGCGTGCATGTCAAAAATATGTCTTATGTGCGTTTATTATCTATAGTAAGAATAAAAACACCACCAAAGCCAAAGACAACATATAACACATGCCCACTTGCTACAGATAATAAATACTATTAACCTATTAAATCCTCCACTCATATCAGAGCACATGCACTTAAACCATAAAAAGAAACCGACCTGCAGACGGTGATGAGGTTTTTTCGCTCCACCGCCACGTTCCGAACCGACGCTTTTTTCGAGACATCTCCCATGGCCATCGCTGCCTGCACACAGCCGGGCTCCATCCAGGAGGAGGAGGCAGCCCTGAAATTCAAAGGACCGCTCCCTGTCGGCCACCGGCCCTCCTCATTCACTCCCGGACGCCAGAGAGGATGCTGCCGGGCCGCAGCAGAGCCGCTGACAGCCGGCGCTGGTACTTTATCTTACGGAGGAGGATACAGAGCTTCGGACATCAGATACATTATTATTATCACTCTCATACACAGAGGACCGAATTACATCTCTCTCTCTCTCTCTCTCTCTCTCTCTCTCTCTCTCTCTCCCTCTCTCTCCCCGCCTACTTTTTGACTTCATCATGACGTCACTGGGTCAGCTCTCATCATGACTGAACATGACGAATCACCTCAGTGTTTTGAGTGACACGTCCACATTTTTAGGGTATACTATAGTTTCCTGCTTTAAAACACAGCGTTGACATTTTTATTCTGCATGTAGGACTTCTCAATATTATGCAAATATATATTTGAAATACATTGACCTGGCCGATATTTAGTTTAATATCCAAGTGCCATATTTACATTTTTTGTTCAACAACATAGTCTGTAAATGGTTTTACAGTGTGATGCCAGTGATATGTTAATTACGTTGATTTGACTGTGCATTGCCCGTTAATGACCGTGTACGTTTTAGTCATTGTATCTGGAGCCAACTGAACTGATTCAAGTGGCATCAAATGGTGACTATTTGGTCCCCAACCTCTCCTCTCGAATGAACTGACAGCTGGTTGCCACCACACGTTGCTGGGTGGGGGTTGGGCATTTTGTCCTGCGGTGCAGGAGCAATCACTCATGCATATCTGTGTTTGAATGCTTCATATTGTGTTTTGACACCAGAGCTGTGACATGTTCAACTGTAATCTGTAATCTAAAATGAGATTTAGGAGTAAAGAGATGTAATATGCAGAGACAACGGTATTTTGGTTTGGTTTCCCTGAGCAGATTTAAAATGTGATAACGGTTTTATTGCTCAATATATAATGATGTATGGGTTCAAGCTTTTGATGATATCATTTCTGATGAGTTTTTTCTGGTTGGGTGAATATTAAAAAGGCACCTGATTTTTGGCAGGTTTTATTTTCCAAGCTTTGGACTGAAGACAAAGTTGTTTGTTCGCAACTGTTATATAAAGGAAGTTCTGTTCTTGTCGGACAGTGACACCCCTGCAACGATCGGTGTCTTATAAGTCCATGCAATGGAGTATAATGTTCATGATAACAAACTAGCAAACTAATGTCATCCCCTTCAGTGTCACAATAATTCACTTTATGTACTTCAAATGTCCTGAAAAACAATGATAAACAAGTCAAACTCAATACAAATATTGATGTTGTGTTTTCCAGTGCTAACATGCATTAGATATACGCAGTCATTTTCATCTGCTGACCTCACGTCATTCTAAGCTCATGTATCAGGACAGCGACGAGAAAGAAAGCCCTCGTGTCTTCTGCTCCAGCCACTCATAGAGATAGTCTGGCAAAGGGAAATTAAATTGATAAATCTGATATCTGTGTCAAGAGACCATTGTTAACTCTATGATGAATGACTCCATTCTTAATTTAGCCTTATTATATTATCATCACTGCTGGTATTTTTGTTGCTGTAATATAAAAGTATTTGATAACCACTTAAAAGGTGAGTGAAATTGTGTGTTGAAGTAGTTTTCATCACACACAAATACACTTTTTGTGTGCCCTGAAAATACACACTTTTCTGACACAGAGCTAAGAAGTAGTAAATCAACTCCATTCCGTTTAGTTCAGTTTAATTGAATTCACTTTATTAAAACTCTCAAGGCCTACTCCCAAAACATTTACACATTTTTATTTCACTGCACATGTCTCTCTATTTCCAGACACCCAAACAGCCCTGAAATATTTACACGGCCTGTTTACTTTGTGAATACTGGTGGCTTGTGCTGCAGGTTTTGTCGCTCATGCTCGAGGTCTACAAACGGCTCAGGTGCCTCCTGCTCCGAGTCGAGGCCTGCAGGGGAGAGTGTGAAATTCTGGACGGTGTTGTGAAGCGTTCGGGGCAGCGGGGTTACACGGAGGAAAAGGGTTAGTGTTTGGCCCACGAGGTGCAAAAAGGCTGATGCATCAGCCTCCAGGGTCCTGTCAGACAACATGGACAACAATAAAGGTGCGGAAAGACCGTACCTGTCTAGACACGCTGTCTGGACACGAATGACTGTTACAAAGGATCACATTTGGCCAGTTAGCTCGCTAAAGTAACCGCTAACGCCTGCTTACTCTATCATAAATGTGTGGCTGATTTACATGGAGGTCAAAATTGGTACAGCAGATTCAGCGGCCATTCACACACCCACACACACACACACACACACACACACACACAAGTGCAGTTTGAACTGGGGTCAGCCAGTCTGGCCTTGAAAAGTACAACACAGGAAAGATGTGTCGATAGATCCACGCCACAAACAAGCCTCCCTGTTTAAACAGGTCTGTCCTTTGACTGTTCTGAATTCTCTGCAGCATCACATCATCACAGATTGTCTCCAGTCTGTCTGTTCACAAGACGTACACATTAATTGACAGCATATAAATATTTATGTTCATATGATGTACACTGACATCAATTAAATAGATACACAAGAAATTCATCAGTTAAGACTGAAAGTTCTTTCTTGACCTCAAAAGAAGTTGACAAAACAATCTCAACACAAGTAACTTGAAATGTCTTGTTTAGCAGTTCCTCAGTCTTGTAGATGAAGCTCAGCTTAAGTTCAGTCAGGAAGACTAACTTTATGCATCATTCATTCACTTCCTCCACCCCATTCGCCTCAATCATATTCACTGGCCAGGTTTAGCACAACAGAAGTGGAACCGTTACGATGGGGTCTAATCTCTAAACACGATTCACAGTTCTCCTCCGGTTGTGCACATGAAGTCTCTCCTGACTGAAATCAAAATAGAGGCTTGTAAAGATGACCACTCTCAGGTGAAGTCAGAACAATTCATCCCTTTCATCATCTTCCTTGAGTCCAGTGCCTCATTTATGCTCATCTGTCTATATTTATCAAAACAATCACAAGACGGTCTCCACCTCTTTCGGAGATAAGCAGCCGTCTCCATCTTCTGCTCCAGTGGTTTGGGCCGGAGACGCTCCATGACTTTCGGTGTCACGATTTCCCTTGCTTGCTCTGGCATGCCTGGCAAAAACTCCAGACTCTGTCATCCCTGGTTTCCTCACACCCAGCTCCTCCTGTGTGGGGCCGGAGGTCTCAGTATCAGCGGGCGCGTATCCAGGCAGGCTGAATTGCGGGTGGAAAGAGCCGTGACGTGCCGGCCTGACCCCTGACCCTCCAACGGCAGCGCCACCACCAGAGCCCACGGCGGCTCCGGTGAAGGAAAGAGCTCTGGGATTGGCAGCAGACAAGCTGACGCTGTGGGTAGTGGTGTGTGACATCATGCCGCCGTAGTAACAGCTGCCTCCGCTGCTGGTCATCCTGGTTTTCTGTTTGATGTCCAACGCGATGCTGCGTCTTAGCCACGCCTTCTTTACCTCTGCCTGCACCTGAGAACAAGAAGAGGGAGACAAACAGAATGTATGTTTGTCTTTTTGTTTTAGTTTTGAGTTCACACTTTAATTAAACTAAGTGATGGCTTCATTACCTCTCCGTTGCAGAAACAGTAGATGAAGGCCACAAAAAAGCCCTGGAAAAATAAAATTGAGACTTTGTTCAAAATGAGTTCACCAAAATGTTGCATTTAGACACTGAAAAACTACTTGGACTTCTTTTTTTTTTTGCCACAATATGCTTATTTGCTTTCTTGCCGAGATTTTGATGAGAAGATCCACTTTACTCTTATGTCCACTAAATATGAAGCTACAGCCAGCAGACAGTTAGCTGAGCTTAGCATCGCCTGGCTCTCGACTGAAAAGTGAATGAAAAACTCTAAACCCTTTGTTCATTTTGTTGTTTAACAACATGGAAATGAGAGTTATATCAATCTTCTCAAGAAAGCGAATAAGCGTATTTCCCGAAATGTTGAACCATTGCTTTAAGTGTGTAAAAGATTATGATTCCACATATTTGTTGAAATATGTTATGATCAATTCTGGGAATTTAGCTCAAAGAGAAAACCCATTCAAATTTTGCAATTTTGCACTTTTTTTCTCTATTACTTTTATCATAAAAGTTAGTAATGCCAGTTTAAGTTAACCCTTGCGTCACATTATTGCTTGCAGAGTTTATAAATGTGTTTTCTGACCTGGGATGAATTGAAGAACATCTCATAATGCATTTGAACCTGCCACAGCAGCCCGGTGACCTCAGTGTAGGGAAGAGCCATGAACACCATGTAGTGAACTCCAAACAAGGGCATGAGGACTAATGTGGACTTCAGCAGCTTCCTGCAGATTAAGGGCGTAAACATCCACGTAAGACTGTCTTGTCGAAAGGCGGTAGCATCATTTGAAAGATTGTCAAGGAAAATGAATATTACCGATATTGCTTCCGAGGGTCCAATTTACCAGTGTTTGTTTCCCACAGTTTAGAGGCCAGTACACGTATTATGTTGACGAAGAGGAGGAAATTCACCTGCAGGGGCAGAGGTGTAAAGTAAGACCGTGGTTATATTCAACCCAAGTGTCGAATATCCTTTCATAGTATGAACATGTAACATTGTTTACTTACAACAATGGCAGCCAGAATGGGAACTTGATAGATCCACTTTAGGTTTCCTGCACTGATGTCCCAACATCTGAAAGAGGAGACAGAAGAGTCAAAGTGAGCATTTGTGATACCCGTGTCATGTTGATACTCGACAAATAAATGCGTCACATGACTCACTGTGTGTCTGCCAGCGATGCTCGAGCACTGACCCAAACAGACACAAACACAGAGGGAGCACCTGAGATGAGTGGAGAGAATTTTTTTTTTTTGAATTCACTGTTAGCTCTATATGCGATAACAGCGTATCTGGCCCAATACAGCTTACCCCAACCGATGATGGTGAGGGCCCAGAGGTAGTTCTTGTCGGAAAGGAAGGCCATGAAGATGAGGCTATGTAGGTACAACCCCTCCACCAGGATCCAGTAATGATTGGTTGCCAGGAAATAAAGGAAGAGCGTAACAGCAACTTTACAGCCAGCCTGAGGACAGAAAGCAGCACATAAAGGAAACATTCAAACAGGCCATGAACTGCTGAAAAGAGTACGAGCTCATGTTTTATTTCTTATGGGACTTGTCAGACATTTAGCTTTTGCTTTCTTGCCAAGAGTAAGATGAGAAAGAAGATGACGATGTCAATATGAAGCCTCAGCCAGCAGCACGTTAGATTAGCTTAGCATAAAGACTGGAAACAGGGGGAAACGGCTAGCCTGGCTCTAGCAGCACTGCTAAAGATCAACATGTTAAATTGTAAAAGTGACAATGTGCAGTTGCCTGGCAGATAGAGCAATTGAGCATATTTCCAAAAATATCAAACTATTTCTTTCAAACACATACAGTGCATCATCTCTAGATCTTATTTGACACCAAATGTAATTTCACGTTCAAAAACATGAGCTGGTATTGCACCCTAATGTGGACCACCATTACTGTGCTAACAACATACAGTTTTGATGTTAAAAGTTTATGAAAACAATTAAATTAAAACCTAGTGTACATGATTGCGAAAATAGAAGCACAATGTTTACCATCGGGGACTTCTGTGTCGTGAACTCAGGCTCATCCTCTCTGTCTTCAGATATGGAGTGGAGCACAACATCCTTCACAAAAATGCTGACTGCTCGACATATGAAGGAGGTGAAGAGGTGAATGTGGATGTAATTACGTGTGCAGTGGAGACGCCTGAAAGATTATGGACAAATTCTTTCAGTCACATATCACTGGAGGCGGAGACAACTGAAAATGCATGCCAATGCCTTTGAGGTGGAGTTATGGTTCGTATCATTTTAGTTTCTTACTTGAAATAGCAGAGGATGGCGACTGCCACCAAAAGCGATGCCAGAGAAATGGAGTAGCCAACAGTGTACATGAGGTGGAGTCTCTCAAACACCTTCTGGGGCAAAACAAAAACATACTTAGAGTGTGCAGATGCACCAGACTTTGGTTGCCAGAAACACAGCAGGTCAGCATGGTGAAACAGAACACAGAGGCTAAACAGCATTACTCTGCAAACATCAGGAACCGAACACATCTGTGTGTATATTCGCATCAAGACAAACGCAGGTGTGCGTACCTCCTCTTGGCTCCTGTGGTTGGAGGTCAAGTATGTGGTGCACTCAGTGTAGTTAGCCCAAGTGCGGTTGATGCTGGTCACCTGCTCCCAGCTCCCTGACGCGTCACACTGGCGGTAGGCTCGCCCTTAGTGCAGGACACGTGCACAACATTAGCACAACGGTCTGTGATACAATTTGTGCAATTTCAAATTCACGCACAGTGTCTTTTGAGCCCTCCCACCTCTGTGATTGAAGTCGTAGATGTACTGTGGGCACAGCACTGACACCAGCTGGCCCGCTCTGCTCCGTGGCCAGCAGATGATCCCGTCCCACTCGGGGATGCATTCACCTTCTTCACACATAATGGGAAACAGCTGTTAGCTGTAGTTTGAGCTTTCTTACAGACTTATGTGCCCTATGTAGGCATGGCACAGGCCCAGTTGTTGGATTAGAAAATATAATCTGCATCACAGTATTTTGTGTGATATCTGTGGACATTTGTGGATCTGCATTTCACTGAGCCTCTCTTATACCTCACCAGTCTTCAGACTGAGGCTCCATCTTATATAATTCCTCCTCCAGATAGATCAGTGAAGCAATTTATCATCAGCTTCTACGTCATCGTGTGAATGAAAAATGCCCCGCTATTGTCTGCACCTCAATTCAACTCTGTAATCGCAGAGATGCTGCTCAGCAGGATATTGGATGGGTGTTATATCTGATCCTGGAAAAAAATAATTGATGTCATCAATACGGTTTCTGATTATGTATTTGGACATGCACTCCCTGACCTCGTGTTTTTTTTTAATACTAACAGTGGATGTGCTCACAAAAGGACCGTACTCCCATAATAGGGGGAGATTTTGAAAGGGGGAAAACAACTCGTTTACCCAGGTGGCAAAATCAAGATATTCCCAATGCTGACTTTTTACCTGAAGTGAAGGTTTAAATGTGATTTTATAGACAAAAATACATTTGTACATATGTATAAAAATGTGACTAAAACACGCTGACACAATGGAACCAAGTCAGTGCTAGACATTTTACAAATATCAATTTTATATACAGTTTATTGTACAGTTTTAGGAGTTAGCTAACATTTCCCTTGAAGAGACAATTATTTAAAACATGATCAGGACACAGAGCTGTCGACTTCCACACGCTGTGACCTTTTGACGACGGGACAACGAAGCAAAACGGAGCACTGTCCCGTCCCGTCCATTTAATGAATAACATGATCAAGAGCTGCACACAGACCTTTAACCAGGGACATGTGTGCCTGGATGCTCCGCTCACACTTGGCGTGAGCACCAATCAGAACGTAGATCTGCTCATCTCGTGTGATGACATCATCAGAGTCTATCTGTAGAGGGCGGATAAGAGAGAGATGACAAATTGTTAAGACAAGAATGTGAGACATGCAGTATAGTGTTGTGTGTGGGATACCAGCAACATCTCGTAGTTGCATATGGCTTGAAATACACAGTTCATTTACAAAACTGCTACTTGAAATAAATCTAAAATGCCTGGGACGAATGTAAAAGTATCCATGCTTTGATTGGGTTGATCAGTATTTGTCTAAAGTGCAACATAAGCTCATCTGAGCAGCTACACCGTTTATTTATCTATTAATGTACCAAAAGACATATTTTAAAAGTCTCTCTGAAGTCTCTTTCTAGCTTGGGTGATCTGTCAACAACAAACCCTCCCAAGGATCTGATGCGCTAACTCCAGGTGTGATGAAATATTTGTGTGAGGGTGCGGTATGTCATGGTCCCTCGCCAACCCTCTGTTCTGTCTTTTCCCAGCGGCGGGGCTGCCGCTGGCCACATGGGGGCTTTGTCCTCAGCACGCCATGCTGGTGAGAGCTGGTCTACACAGGCAGCTGGTCTACACAGGCAGAATGCTGAGCAGTCATCATTCCCTACCGTGATTTGTATTTGGAGGGAAAGCCAAAGTCAATACAGACATATTGAGCCGCTCAAACCACTTGTTGTTGTATAATGGACTGTGGAAACACTCTGGCTGTGTTGGCAATCACACTTTAAACACACGCCGATTATTCATGACCACAATTAGCCGTTCAAGTTTTACGTCAAACAAAGCCTCTGCCTCAACAAAACATCCTCATAATTCAACAAATGCAAGTCAATACGGAGAAGGCGTTGACGTTTCTTTGCACAGGAGGCTTCTCTGCTGACGGACAGGGAGTGTTAAACAATCAGACATCTCCTCGCCTTTGTGTCATCATTGAATTTGCTCTCTCAGTCCTTTGCTTCATGTAAAGAGATTTTCGGGATGACTGAGCAGGAGGTTGTATGGTCTGCCTGAGGTCGACACTCAGGATCGACCCGAGGAAGACAAAGAGATCGGAGCTCAGAAGCGACGGTGGTCAGTGTGAGCTGCTTAAAGGGGTCAGAGCTGATGGTGGTTTGTGAGGTAAAAGAAAGCAGATCACATGGGATTTGTGATGGTGGAGATTGAAGGCTCCTTTATATATATGTGTGTGTGTGTGTGTGTGTGTGTGTGTGTGTGTGTGTGTGTGTGTGTGTGTGTGTGTGTGTGTGTGTGTGTGTGTGTTTAACCATTGCAATCCCCTACTTTTTTTCAAAGTAATTTTCCTATTTGGACATGAGATTTTGGAGGCAAATTTGCAAAATATCCTATCAGCTGTTATGTTAATAATTAGTCGTTGCTGTTCTTTTAAAGAAGGGTTTGTGCTGAAAATAACACATTCTAAGTTATTTCACATCACCTTATTTGTTAAAAATAAAGAACCACTCGTCTATTTATGGTCAATGGCTGGCACATTTCCCCAAAGCACAAGATTAATCTATGTCCAAACGTCAAACAATCAAAGAAAGTCACAGATACATGACATTTTTCTACATTTGGGACTCAAAGTGCAGCCGTATGGGAGCGTTATTTCTGACTCAGTGTCATATCATAGTGTAAGATATGATGCTACTGTGTGAAAAGTTTAAATTTAGAACATAAAAACCATCCCTTCAGAAGTTTACGCTGGACTATGAGACTGAGAAATGACTTACTGCTGTGTTCATATTGTTTTAAGCTGGTGATTTTCCCATGATTATAAGAAGATTCATTTTTCTATCATCATTCCAATCAAGTAAGATCCACGAGAACATGTTTGCACAAATTACAAACCGTAAAAAAAAGAAGAATTGTTGCACATATTCATGTTTGGCTTGAGAAACTAAAACTATAAAGCGAAGTGGAAGAAAACTTGTTTGCCTTTAGAGCTTGTAGACAATATATGATGAATTTAATCAAAGAAGTAATCAGTAACTCAATCACCCAAACACAGGATAAAGACAGTACACTTACCAGTGCAGTCACCAGTATGACACTGTGGAATAGAGCCAATGCACCGGTTCCCCGTGCAGACAACATCTCGTCTTTATAACTGTCGACTCAAACAGGACGTTTAATCACCATCAGATCATCGTATCCTCCTCGGGTTGAATCGCAGGAACTCGTATCCCAAAGTTAAGGGCAGGTGTGTACCTGCAGATTGTAGTTATTTGTGGTTCATCTGTCCATTTTAGGATCTTCTTGAGTTTTGGGGTCTTTTGACA
The DNA here is from genome assembly GCF_949748355.1 of Melanostigma gelatinosum. NCBI lineage: Eukaryota > Metazoa > Chordata > Actinopteri > Perciformes > Zoarcidae > Melanostigma > Melanostigma gelatinosum. The sequence continues at coordinate 7,942,266 of NC_136654.1, read as the reverse complement.
TCCAGAAATGATGTTTTAAAAAGGTCTCCTCTCTCCAGTGGACATCACTAATCAGGTTTGAGACAGACCATAGAAGTCAGTCTGTATTGTGAGAAGGGAGGAGGGAGCACTGTGGATGAAATCTCCTCCTTTCACAGTTTTTTGGACTGCCTATCAGAGACTGATGTGGCAGTGGCTTCATCTCACTGAACTCTTTGTGCTCCTCTGCTGCGGCCAGCCGTCTGTGTATCTGTTCGTCCTGTCTGTTGATGTCTTTTCGCTCTCATCTCCTTCCAGACAGAGGAGTCTTAGCTTTTACCATCCAGTAACCATGCAATGGTCACACATATTCTTCAGAAATGCAGCGCAAACAGTATGTTCCTGTTTTTTGAATCCTGGACAAGAGGCTGGATCATAGGACTATTATTATTATGTTCCATCATTATAAATAGATGTGGTGTGATTTAATGAACTTTGTTCCCATGGCAAGAGACCAACATTTCTTCTCCCGTTCCCACGCTGGGACATGTTAGAAGACACTGGGAAAGACCAGATTCACACTGCCTGCTTTTTGGGCCAATTAGATGCAACCTATAATCTGTAGTGCTGACCTCCCTGACACTAGAAGATATAATGAATATACATCGTAAGGGAAAGATTAATAATGTTTTTAATGAGATGTTTAATGTTTAATGAGATTTCCGATTCAGGATATATTCCACATTTTCCTCATTCAGTCCAATTTACAAACTATGGGGAATCTTATATGACTGTATGAGAATAAATGGTTATAAACAGAAAACCTACATGGGATAAAACATGTATTAGATTAAGAGCTAGTTTGTGTATATTTGACTTGGAATGATTGTTACCCGTGACTAACAATATCTGTAAACCTAATGCTTTAATCAACCAATTTTTTTAATTAACATTTTAAAACTAACACAATATTTTTTTTTAAATATTAAGATTTAGATATCCTTTAGTATTTGCAGCAGATACTAAGATAGTACTATATTACTATGGAGACACAGTCGATAAGATATATATATATATATATATATATATATATATATATATATATATATATATATATATATATATATATATATATATATATATATATATATAAGATTACAAAGACAAGACAAACACCAGCAAAATACTATAATAGTATATAATTAATTAATATTAACATGTATTGATATCGGATATTTTAAAATAAAAAATGATAATATATTAGTAATAATAGCAAAAATAATATTTCTCTTGTCATTATAATAATAAACGTTTTTTAAGATGTATTGGTTTGCACAGGTTAAATAAATACGACAGTAAAGATTCTGTTCTATTACGTTTTCAGCGTGTTGCTTTATATGACTTTTACTTTGAAGGGCCCATATCTGACGTTGCAACCAGGAAGTACCGGTTTCACAACAAGGACAGCAGCAGCTGCGCGTTCTCCTGACTTGTTAAAACTGTACGTTTGAGAACGTCTGACTGTTTAATCTCTTTATCGATATGAAAATGACTGGTCGCTAAAGTTAAAGGCCTCAACTGCAGACGGAAGCTCACAGTTTAAAATAGTCTTTGCGCCACATGTACGGCAGGTTACCGTAACATTGGGTTGGTTGACACTGGTTGTGTGTGTGTGAAGGACATGGCGGGTGCGGCGGTGCTGAGGGCTCTCCGGACCCTGCGCCCCCGGACACCAGTCGGGATCCTAGGCAGGTTTCCGTACCCGGTGGAGTGCGTCCTAACGCCGGCCTCACGCGTGTTGTACCCGCCGTGGAGGACCTCCACTGTCAGGACGCTGCAGCTGTGCTCCGCCTTATGTGCCGGACACAACAAGTGGTCAAAGGTGAAACACATTAAGGGACCTAAAGATGACGCGAGGGGCCGGATGTTCATGAAGTTTGGTATGATGATAAAGATAGCGGTCAAAGGTGAGAGTAAACATTCAAAACCATTTCACTAACAGCTGGAGTGTTTTCTTGTCAACTGAAGCTGATTTCAATGTTTGTTTCTTCTGCAGAAGGGGGCTCCAATCCAGACATGAATGTAAACTTAGCCCACATAATGGAGCAGTGCAGAAGCAAGAACATGCCCAAAGTAGCCGTAGAGGCTGCAATCAAGAGTGCGGTAGGTTGACAACACACTGACACAATACAAATGGGTGAGAAATGAATGAATAAACAACATATCAACAGAAGACAGAGTGAGGTCAAGACATCTGAGAAGCTTAAATGCTCCTTGGCGTAGATTCTCCAAGTCTGCTGGTATAACACACCACATTCATGTATTTTCTCTTGGCTCTACAGGAAAAAGCTAAACCAGCGTCCCAGCATATGTTTGAAGCTCGGGGGCCCGGTGGCTGTCTGCTGCTCATCGAGGTCCTGACTGACAACAACTCGCGTACCCACCACGAAATCAAATGCCTGCTTAACAAGAACAGGTCAGGATTGGCTTTCCGTGATCTCACTCTGCTGTGACTCTAAAGCTGAAACACCCAAACGCACTCTCACCACACCGCTGATGGTTAATCTGCAGTGTTAACCTGATCTGCTGGACATTGAAGATCAACAGGCCAAGACACAGATCAGCTATATAGGACAATACAGGGGGAAGAATGCAGTAATAACACCCAATGCATGGTAATCATGGTGCAATGATAATGGAGGCTGAGTGTGCTATTGGCACTGGCCACTAGATGTCGCTGTACAGACATATTTGTCTTGGCTAAGAAGCTGGTGGCACAGATGCAAACAATTTATGAAAATCAGCAGAAAGGTAAAATACAGCACACATTTAAAAACAACAACAAAGAAAGCTCACACGAATCAAATCCTGTATTTGGTTTAGAAATGATCACATGATATAGTTTTTAAAGTACAATTCTGTTGTCTCACACTACTCACCCACAGAGGGATGCTGTCAGACGGAGTGCGCCACAACTTCAACAGGAGGGGGGTGGTGTTGGTGCCAGGCCAGAACGTCTCGACAGAGAGAGCTCTGGAGCTGGCCATCGAGGCGGAAGCCGAAGATGTCCAAGAGACCGAGGATGAGGAGGAGCAGCCCCTCCTGCAGGTCAGACATTAAGAGACATGAGGAGAGCAGTACAAACCTATGAGGGAATGTGTATTGTATACCAATATATATTAATTCATATATATTAATGAACAACTGCTTTAAAGAGAATGAAAATAATGAGATGCAGCCATACCACTGTTTAATAGTGTGCTCTGTTCCTCTCTCTCTCCTCAGTTTATTTGTAACATGGCGGAGGTGAGGAAGGTGCGGGCCTCGCTGGAAGAGCTGGGAATGCAGATTACGTCTGCCGGGTTGGAGTTTGTTCCCCGCGCCTTCTCGTCTCTGGACCGGGACCAGCTGGATGCTGCTTCAACGCTAATAGAAGCACTCAATAACTGTCCAGACGTGGTTCGAGTCTGGGACAACATCCAGGCGGACAGCTGAGCACGGACACTTGGTGGACACTGAATAGCTCACGTGATGTCGCAGAGTAATGATACATGAACTACTTGTCAACACCTCATACTGCTTTTCATTATCAGTAAATACGAGTGTATTGGTCATTTCAATGCTTTCTTTGTGGGACTTGGAAGTGAAATGTAATTGTGGTCCTTGTTCAAATCTAAAGTGATATTTCTTGAACATTTTCTCTCATCAGCGTGTACTTAAAGAAGTTCATCAACAGCAGGACTCGAGCAAACAGAAGTGAAATAACGTCCACATTTGCATCTCTTCTTTTTCGTAGATGCTGTAAAAACAGTTTGCCAAGCACGTCTTAAAAAATGGTTAGCTAGTCGTTTGTCGGATCCTAGAGAAATTAAAATGTATTATCAAAGTGTAATTTCACTTTTATTATTTGAGGAAGGAAGCAATATTTATGTATTAACAAGGATCAATTAAAAAAAACACTTGTTTAAAGATCCTCTCTCAACATAAAAAACCCTGAATAATAATTTGTTCAATTACCTCTTTAAAAAAATCTACTCCTTCTCTGTCACAATCCAGATCAGATCAGATCTGATCATTCATTTTATTATTATTATATAACTAATGAAGGTTTACTGAAAAGTCCATTCTCATGTTATCACATCACACGTCACACATCACATGGACCGTATTCCCACAAATAGCCAAGAGAAGTAACACAAACATTTAAAAGCTATATTTTTTTTATATATATATATATATATATATATATATATATATAAAAACATACAGATGACTTAAGGACATTTGAGCCAATGTCATCTCAGGTCAGTACCCGCCCCGCCTCTCACATCACTGTAGTGTCAACAACATTGCAGTCAATAAGCTCCCACATTAACAGTTTGCACACAACATATAGAGCGGGCACTATAACTTCAGCCAGCCGGGTTTGTCACAGCCTGAGCTGTGTGTTAGACCACCAAACTGAACTATCCACCGTCGAGGTTCTGAGCCCATTTGCTCTGTCTATCAATACTCGGCATAGATTTTCCTGCCAGTTCCGCTCAGCTATAGCATGCCATTGATTGGTTTCCTGCGTTGGCAAATGTTGCGTGGCAACATGCGAGCTGCAGGTCCAGTCCTCCGCCCTGTGCCTCAGTGGAGGGTTCAACATCGAAGTCTGAATGAATGAAGTACATTTGTTCTGCCTAAATATGAACCATGAAAAGAGAAGAGTAGCTTTTTGAAAACACTTGTCCAAAAAGTGTCTTTGAGGATGGACATTTGAGTCATGGCCGTCTAGTGGTCAAAGCAAGAAGGATCTGACATTCTGGTTTCAAATCAGGTAGGTCGTGTTTATTTACTTTCAAAGAAACTTCATTTGACCAACTAGTGAGAGCGGAGAGGTTTTTCTACAACGTAACTGCTAACTTCCCCTTGAGCAGTTTGACGAGCGTGGGGTTTGGTAACGTCTCTCCGAACACCAACTCAGAGAAGATCTTCTCCATCTGCGTCATGGTCATTGGCTGTGAGTTGAATAACGCTGAGAGTGCCTCCCCTTAAGCAAAGACACCAAACAAACTCTTCCCCCTTTTATGACCCTCCCTCACTAATGTTTGTGCAGTCCCTTATTATACAGAAACTATTTCTACAACCCCTTTTTAGCATTTGGCCCTCTGTGTCCTCATTGCTTCTTCTTTCTCAGCTCTCATGTATGCCAGCATATTTGGGAATGTGTCCGCCATCATCCAGCGGCTGTACTCCGGTACAACCCGCTACCACACCCAGATGCTGCGAGTGAAAGAGTTCATCCGATTCCACCAAATCCCCGGTTGCCTTCGCCAAAGGCTGGAGGAGTATTTCCAGCATGCCTGGTCCTACACCAATGGCATTGACATGAATGCTGTAAGTAAAAAGTGACAGGACTGAGTGAGTCCCACTTTATCCTTTAACTGCTGTGAAAGTTGTTCAGTGTCCCCGTTTTGCATCTAATCGCTGATATGTTGATGATCTTATTCAGGTGTTGAAGGGATTTCCAGAGTCTTTCCAGGGAGACATCTGTTTGCACTTGAACAGAACTCTGATGGATAACTTTAAGGCTTTCCAGGGAGGCAGTCAAGCCTGTCTGCGAGCTTTGGGTATGAGGTTCAAGACAGTCCACGCTCCTCCAGGAGATACTCTGATCCACTACGGAGACATGCTGGACTCTCTCTTCTTCATCTCACGTGGTTCCATCCAGGTCATCAGGGATGATGTGGTGGTCGCCACATTAGGTATCTAACCATAGACGATTTGACCTCGGTGTCTCAAAAATGCTCCAAAAACCTCATCCACTCGTACTAATATTGTTAATAATATTTATGCTTTGGCAGAAAAGAATGACATCTTTGGAGAGCCGATCCACCTGTACGACGAGCAGGGGAAGTCCAATTCAGATGTGTACACCATCACCTACTGCGACCTGCACCGCGTCCAGAGGGACGACCTGCTGGAGGTCCTTGATATCTACCCCGACTTCGCGGACTGATTCTGGAGGAACCTGGAGATAACCTTTGACCTGAGAGATGTATGTTGGTAGTCGATTGAGATGGGTTTTTTTCTCATGACACACAAAATATTTGACCATTTCTCTTTAGCATTCGTATTTCCCCCCCAGAAAACAGATAGTTGGACTACTTCTCTGCTAGTTGCATTTTGATTGCTTTTGAAGCCTGTAAAGCCAAACTGTATACCGTTTTACTTATGTGTTCTTCAGGCTGATCAAGTACCACCAATAATAACAACTGATGACTCTGGTGACGACTGTGGGTATCGCCACAAGCCAAGACACAAATGCCACTCCTTGGACTGCCGAATCAGGCCAGGTAAGATTTGTTACAGGGCTCTGGTTGGTGATCAGTGTGATAGGCTTCTAAAATCATCAGACTCCCTGTCTAACCTAACAAAATCATTTTTAAATGTATAGGTATTGATTTGATTGGTTAACCCAAACTGGACTAATGTGGTAGTATTGCAAAAGGTATAAAAGAGTAATTGAATGCTTTGATGTGAACAGATGGAATCGATCATGAAGACTCTTACCCTCTTCGTCATCGTCACTCACCTCCTCAGACCCAGTGGGACGACCGCTTTAGCTGTGGATCCCCGTGCTCCCAGTCCAGTGAAGACCTGGCTAAACCTCTTGACCACAGTCCCAAAGAGGAGCTTTACCCGCCAGAAGATCCCAGACAGGACAATTCCCCCTCTGTAGTGCAGCTGCTCCCTCAAAGTGGCACCTCAGTAGGGAGGGAAGCCGTGTTGGACCAAGGTAGATGGATGTTAATTGAAGTCTGTCCTGGACAATACATAAAGAATGTTTGTTGAAGTTTTAAACATGCTATACAGCTGTTGATGGTGCATAATATAAAATGTGGACATCACACTAAAAACATATTTTTTTCCTCCTGAGCTTCATCTGTGAATGTGCCCGGGAGTGTATCGATACTGGCCTGAACGTCAGCGGTTTTCCACTCGAGCCTGGCGATCTTCATCCGTCCGCAACTCATACCACCCACCACCGTTCACAGAAGAACGGCCGAGTGAGCTCGAGTCTCGACTTGAGGTTCTACATTCACAGCTCAACAGGTGAAGTCAATGATGCTGTCAGTATTCCGACAAGAGGCAGTGTGCGGTATAATGAGAAATTAGAGTCACTGGTATAAAAAAAAAAAAAGAAGTTTAAATACCAAGGCAAATGCTTAGAAATCCCATGTCTCTCATTTACTTAATGTTTCCATTCCATTGGCTGGAAAGAAGATTCTTGGATATTGTTACTTCACTTAATAGCCGTTCTCATTGTCTCTTAATTGCCCAGACTGGAGACCCGGATGACAGCCGACGTCAACGTTATTCTGCAGCTTCTTCAGAGGCAGATCGTACCTCCTGCTTACAGCATTGTATTGTCTCGTACCCTCCCAACTGACTCCCCTGGTCCGTATGGGACTGGGACACCAGTGCTGCACAGCATGTACCCCATTACCCCCATACAGATGGACACCCGGGTACCCACACAGGTAGAGAATAATACTACTGCTCAGAGACTTGTTTCTAGAATTTTGCTTAAGACATCAAAATAAAAACCGTGGTTTCTTCACTCTAGAGCTCTGCTCAGACTGATGGTTTTCCTAAGCACTTCATGTCATAAACTCTCCTCTCTGGTGCATATACTATATAGAGTGGCGACCCTTTCTCGAAATCACCGCACACCTTTCAGGCATTTCTTTACTGCGCTTTCTATTTAATTATTGGCCGACATTGAGGCTTCATTGGACCCGATTTGGGAAAATGAATCATGAACAAGTGGTTTTCTGACTTTATGTTTAGCAAATAATCACACATCATGACCCCGTACTGAAACACCTACAGCAAGTAAGAAATAACTCCTGTTCACCCCCACGGCTACTCATCCCAATATCACAACAGAACTTTATATCACAACAGGACTCACAGCATTCATTAAACAATGACAGTTTGAAAATAATAAGTATGTTTCTCTATATTGTAGGATTGTGTATGATGTACGTCAGGCAGTGTTCTCTCAGTATTAAACAGTAAATGGAATAAAACACTTATTCAACCTATCCTTTCTAACTGAAAATTTGTACTATAGATTCTTAGCAATTTGTTGATGAGTCACCTCACTGTAAATGAATTGTCTGAATATAAAACTGTAGAATGGTTTAAACTGTGAGGGACTATTTATGTACAAAAATAAATGGTGATATGAATAAAATAATTGGTGCGGAAATTACAAACAGAAATCTATATTCTGGTCAATGGTTAAAAGGTGGGGTTGGTAATCTTTTCAAAAACATTTGAGATTGTTGAAATCTTCATTAAATACTGAAAACAATCAATGAACCAAATGCTCTGATCATTTCTTAATAATATTCAATCGGCCCCGATGTAATGGTTGGACGAATCTTCCATAAACTGCTAGCTTGACAGCTGAGAGTTACTAACAATAGCCATGTTCGTTGTTTACATTCATTACATGTTTACATACATAATGAACATTTTGGGGGAGTGGCTACGGCTGTCAGTGTTGCTGACTTTCCTGCTAGATTTGGCAATTTTTGGATGTTTGGATGATTGTAATCTAGAATAATCCTGCTCGTTTCTCAAGATTACCAACCCTCGCTTTAATACCTGTTAATTGTTGCACATAGAATGAATGTATCACAACAGATCACAAAGGATATTCAGTTGAATAGAACACATATATTTAGATTAAAAAACAATTGAATATATGAACATTTAAAACCACATTAAATCCACTCTTAAATGTGGCTAAACTACATTTTTGCTGCATCATAAAAATGAATGGTTGAGGATGTGGTAATGGGTAAACCTACACATACAATGCGCCACAATAGCGTATAAAAACATGAAACTGACTGGACTTTTTGTCCGTGAGACAACAAACTGAAAGCTTGAAGGCGATTGAACCTTGGTTCATGTCTGTACATTACAGTTTCTTGAGACTCGGTTACCATTTTTGTTTTGGCGCTCCTTTGAGTTTTCTGACACAGGACGTCTTGGTTTTGCATCACAAAGTCAAGCGCTGATGCACTCTCGTTCTCACTCAGTTGAAAAAAAGCTTTACACACATAACCTGTATCAACATGAACCCATACGAGCATGAACTGAATATCGCTCCGTCCTTAAACAGCTTGTTGATTTAACCGACAATGTTTTTGAGTTGCCTCATTTCTTCATGACTGAAGCTCAGACTCTGAGGATTTCCAGGCAGTTGTTGTAGCAGATAGCGATCCAGTCGGGCTGGGTGGTGGCCCACTGGACATTATTGATCTCTCCCTCAGCTGTGTAGGCCAGTATAGGGTCCTCAATGGCCCGCGGCATCTGCTGGATGTCCCAGATTAGAGCCTGGTGGTCCTCCGCTACAAAGACAGGAGGGGAGGAGGTTCGATTTCAATTGATTCAATTGAACAGGAAGAAAATTATGTTACTAAACACGACGTCACCGGCCTGATTCTGGTCAACAGTTTTTATCCCCACCAAGAGATCCTGTATTCAGTTGCAATTGTGAGTTTGTGCACACACATCTCTGTCTGTCTGTCTGTCCACCGTTAATCTCAGATACTACCAGACCCTTTTTGTGAACGTATTTTATGAACACCTTCTATTTCTATTGACTAGAAACTTGACTTTAGAAGGTGTTCGGTTGTAGTTTTTTTGTCAATAAGAAGAATAGGTGTAAGAATATTTCCTTGTCAGAGAGGAGCACACTCTTTCAAAATATTAAAAATTTGAACATAGAATATATATATTCAAGATTTTAACCAACTGAATACCCCTCTGCTCACCACTCACAGACTGCAGTAATGTCAGACGCAGAAGGTGAAACTTGTGTATTTATTGAAACAGAGCTTTGTTGACCTCTCTTGTGGAGCGTAAGACCGGCTCCCTCTTGTGCGCTTTGTCAGTTATTGCAATGATGTTGCACACGTTGCTCTCCTCTCATGTTGCTACTGTGTGAATATAGAATCAGCATACCTGCTGTACAGATGTGACAGGAGGAGTGCGGTGCCCAGGCGATTCCATTGACACAGGCCCTGTGGTTGTTGAGTCTGGCCACCGGAGTACAGGGCACACGCACATCTAAGATCACCACCTGAGGATAAGAAAAGATATAAACAGACATAAACAGGCAGCAAATAATATTGGACAAAGAGAGGCTTCATATATCTTTATGCCCAGTTTCAAAACACTCACACAAGTCAAGCCTTAAAAGAAGTCTCTCAAAAATAAGTATGTTTCTCATGACTAAAAATCACCTAATTTGTTTCCACAAAGGGAGCAGCACTAACCTCCATGCTGTCCATGGCCATGGTGACCAGGTAGTTGGGGTCCTGCTTGTTCCAGCAGAGCCGGAGCAGTGGGTGGTGCTGGGGGTCTTCGTAGATGATGGTGCTGTGTTCAAGGTGACGGAGGTCGAACATGCGAACCGAGCCGTCTGCTCCCACTGATGCAAACATATCCCGGCCACCACCCGCCCGGCTGAAAGAGATGTCGTACACCTGCAACACAACCAGACAGTGAGTACTGATCAGATGGAAGATGGGAAAGTTACTCCAGGATTATGTTTAACACAATAACTTGAGGGTTTGCGCCATCATATCATAACATTCACCTCTTTGTCATGGGCAATGAGCTGTGTCTTCACGTGACCCGACACTAAGTTGACCCTGCCCAGCACCTGTCCAGTCTCCAACCCCCAGATGGTACAGGTGGTGTCGATACTGGAAGTACCTGCGTAGAAAACACAGACACACAAACACAATGTCATCCCCCCTTTCAAATAATGACTTCATATTCGTGAAGATCGTATTGATAATGTTACCCAGAGGGAACCCTGCACTGAGTTTGTACCTAACAGGTTTGGGTCCACCTCGTTCCAGTCAAAGGAGGTGAGTGGTGCGCAAAAGTCAGAGTTCTTGTTATTGTTGAGCAGGCACTCCAGTCGGGTCTCTGTTTCACCGACCTGTCAGGAGAAACGCATTTTATTCTGAATAGTTGGCCACTTCAGTGAGTTCAAACACAACACGTTTTTTTTTTACATATTCCAAAACCACTTTGCATTTTCAATTGTAAAGAAATGGGACAAAGCAATAATAAAAAAAGAGAAGCATGGCAGCAAAACTATTGGTTTGCATGCTTATTATTGTGGGCTTCACTATAGTCTTCATAAGCGGTCATATTGTCGTAGTTATTGTCGTTTCAGACAGTATTCCCGAAAAAATAATAATGATAATAATAATAACCAGTGTAATAACATAGCGTATCAATGTATCCCAGAATGGTTGTCTGTAAAATTCAAGGAGCTGTTTTGGTTTCATGCTGTGGCGTTTGAGAGCTGTAGTTAGAAGCTGGACGCCTGCACCACATGGTTCATCCTGAACATGGAGTGTGGATAAACAGTGCAGTATATCATGCCTAGTGGTGATTATCTCATGAGGTCTCTGACTACAGGGGGCCATAGGTTCAGGTCAGACTGGTCCTCTTACCCTCCAGATTCTCAGGTAGTCCCCGCTGGTGGCCAGCAGGTCCGGGTACACCCCTTTGCTGTCTGGGATCCACATCACCTTGGTGGTGGGGTAGGGGTGGTCGAAAGTGTTTCGACACACAAACTCAGAGTTCTCCTCCTCCAGACCAACTATCTGGACCTGTAAACAAACAACAACTCACCTTGAGTGAGTCAGTAGCGTTACTGAGACTGAGTACAGTCAGTCAGGGGTGTGACGGTTCCAGGGATCCTCAAATGGGATAATCCAGTTAGAGAGAAACATTATACCCCCCCCCCCCCCCCACCTTATATTCAACCTGAACATTGGCAGTATCGTGTCATATTTTCCAATCCTTTGTAATACCACCATGTGTCCCATTTCCGCCTGTGCTGATGGCAACTTATTCAATTAATAAATGTAGTATGTATTCACAGCTATGCTAATCACCGTTCTGTCAACAGAAAATTGTCATAACTAATTGACAGTTAAATAATCTGCAAAAAGCCAGAAGTTAGTAATCAAACATACATTAAGACATCATCTTGGTAATGGTTGGGAATTTGTCAGCACTGCTTAATTATTCCGGGTCCTGATTTACATTAGTTCTTTACACACAATCTAAAATCATAACCTTTCACAATAAAACAATTAACACCAATTCTAGTAATACAAGACACAATTATATAAAAGAGCAAATTCAGATAATAAGACATTTCAAGTGAAAAAAAAACCTCAAGTCAATATTTATGTATATAATTAATTGAGAACACCACTAACCTGTTTTCACATGTCTGCGACTCACTTCCCTCATTGCATTGCAAAGTAACATGTCTTTAGATTCATGCAAACTGCTCCCTTTAATCATCACAAATTACATTATAAAGACAGTTTGATATTACTGTCATACATTCGAGTTGAATGGTCCCTTTTATGCAGAATCATATCAGGAATAGTTTTCATAACATCATAATATATATACATGTAATTCCCAATTAAATCTAACACTAACGTTGGTCAACATACTGCAAACCGTTACTTTCAGTTGACAGGGGGCCTGGAGCGAGGGGGTTGCATTTGTACTGCAAATAAATACACTTTTTAATTCCTAAATCTCCTTCGATCAGTACTATTTAAGGTGCAAGTACAAGAGTGTCGCCATCACTGGTCTGCAGCATGGAACAAGATGAGTTTACCTTGTTATTGTACTCCTCCACAAAGCTACCGAGCGCTAGGCGGAACCGTTTGTCCGGTCGGACACTCCAGTTCATAGCGTACACTGTCCATGGCGCTTCGTATTTGTAGATTTCTTTACGTTTACCGTGTAGCGACATCTTCAATGCGTCTAGAAATAACCTGTGTTGGAGAAATTACCAGCAGGAAACCAAGACCCTGAGAGCGTCGCTACGACCACCTATGCTAGCTTATTTTGCAAATGGACGTCAGCTAGTCAGCTAACTTATTGTCTCTGCTGACTGTGATTTCTACCGTAGTAAGGTCGTTAATGGTTGAGTCCGTGTAATCCGGATGCTTTCCCAGTGGTTAAAGCTTCACGGTAAAAAAACAAAAGATATTTTAAATGTATCAAATTCACCGCACACAGCTGCTCAAAGATGATCGTAGCATGGCGGCGACAGGAGGACAAAAATAATGCGCCGTTGAGCGTCATCGAGGATGCTGGTGCTGCCTTTAAGAGCCGGTACGAATATTGTACATCAGATTAGAGCACAGGCGGCCCACGAAGTAGTTATTGGGAAAAATAAGAGTTTGATACTCGACTTTGTGAGAGGTGTAAGTGACACTCAGTAGATAAGTAATATGGTGTTGTGTTTGTGATTTTTCTGCTTGAATGTCAACCAGTCCTAGATTTACATGCAAGCTCACAGACCGAGAGTTTACGATAAGCACATGAATGCAGCATTTCAGTGGCTGACAGGCTGTTTAGAAGCTGTCTGACAATTTCAACAAAGACTAATCTTTCCTTTTGCATACAGAAGTGTTGAGGCATGTTGTCGCATGTATTTTTCCAATTGGGAAATATATCTATTTTGAATTTAAAAAAGAGAGTAATTTGTTGACATTTCTCCCGTTCTCCCCTGGCCTCCATCTAGTGGGACCCTCCTCACATGCCAGAAGAAGCCATGAGGGAACCACTTGTTCCTCTCACCTGCTTCTTGGCCTTGGATCTTTTCAAACCTTCACTTTTGGCTGTGATAGATCATTTAATCCAGTGTCCTCAGATTAACCTCCGCAATATTTGCAGCACGATTCGTCAGCAATGACAGCACGTTTGTATTAACAAAACTCAGCTCTGACACCTTATTTGCCTGTAATGTACATGATGTTTAGTTTGCCACACACTTTGGTTCTTTCCACCTGCTAATAGCTAAAACAACAAAGGTTTTATAAATGAGTTCCCACAACACATTGCTTGCAAATTCTGATGATATTTGCATCACTCTTGGTTATTAGAGGTTGAAGGATATTTTAGGTCATATATTCTTCAACACCTTCACTTCAACATTACAATATTTACTCATCTCAAGGTTAATGTATGGTGGACCTAAATGGAAATGTTTGCTCCCTGGTGGCACCTATTCTAGTCCATGGTCTATGATTATCATATGACCTAAACTCTTAGGTCGTTTTTCTGCCCTTTTTAGCCATACAATTGGAATCAAATTCAATCTGCTGTGCTCTGTGGGTCTGCTATTTTCCATAAATATATGATTTGCAAAACTGCCACTGACGTCAGCTCTTAAATTTGATTCAAGTCTACACACAATCAGCTCCAACAGATGTCTGACATCAAGGCAACACGACACAGCAGCACGTCAGTAAAATCTTTTCTACAAAACTTCATAAAAAGGTACAGCATGTGTATGCAAGGTTCTACCTTGCAACATTTCATGCATGTTTGTAAATGTATTTTGCATGCTAATGTACTATATCTGTGTCTCTTAGATCTTTACCACTCTGCTCAATAATGTTGCCTGGGATGCATCTTCGTTCCATGCATCTGTCCAACAACTCCAACAACAACAATGATTTATCTTTTGAGTGTGAAGGCCTTGAAGAGGGCAGATATGTTTGGCTATTTTTTACAACGCTGTGCTTTGCTATTGGTTTTCCTGCATCAATTGCCATCCTCTGGGAGATGTTGAAGGCATACAGGAGAGGAAGTCACTTCACACCAAATGATTTTTTCGTACTGAACCTCTCCGCCATGGATGCTGTCTTCTTGGTCTTCACCCCACCCGGATTATTAAATCTTTTAATCTGGAATAATTTGTCTTTTAAAGCGAGTTGGAACGGTGTTTATGCCTTGAGCACATGTGGGAGACCCCTCCTGATGGCTTGTGTCTGTCTGGACTGTTACCTGGCTGTAGTTCATCCAATCACCTACTACAAGAGGAAAAGTCTGACTCCCAGGGTTGTGATGGCGGGCATCGTTTGGATTTTGACAGTTGCCTCTGGGATTGTATACATTTTTTTTTCCGAGTCATATTACACCATGTCTTCCACTGTGCCATTTATAGTAGCTATGGTAATAATTGTGATCTGCGATTCTCTCATCATCCATTCACTAATTAAGTCTGACCCTGGTAGAAAAAACATCCACCCACAGAAGCAAAGAGCCATTCAGACCGTCATCAACAGCCTGGTGATGACAGTCTTGTGTTACCTTCCTCCAGTGCTTCTCTTTGCAATTGGGAGATCCCTGATCAGCAATCTAACTGTCTTCATATGTACTGTTTATTTTCCCATTTCCATATCTTCCAGTTTGGGATCTACTGTCATGCCTATACTCCACCTTAAAAATCATGGAAAATTGGATCGTTTCAGGCTTGGATGCTGCGGGAAGACTTAATTCATGGCTCCTCTGATCATGTCTGTTTCTCCCTCTTACATAATCAGGTGTTGTAGAAGCTAAAAAAACATTTTAACTTTCAGAAGTCGAGTTTCAGTCAGTCATTACTCATATCCCTGACTAAACCATGTTAACATTTGCATATTCAAATCAAGACATCCACATGTTTCTTTAATGTGATTCTTTCCTTGATTCAATTTATTTGATGTTTTATTGTTCCTGTATGTTGTTGTTCATTATCACCTGTGTTACATGTTTGCACAAATCATTTTTGTTCCTATATCAGAAAATAAATAAGTCTCTTACATAGCAAAATCTGTATTCTTACCTGTATATTCAAATTAATGTTGATATTGTGATTAGAAATCAATCGTTACAAAGTGAAACAGACAATAAAGCCATTGAACTCAGTTTGTTTTGTTGTTTATTGAATGTAATGGAAATCAATTTATTGTCAGACAAGTTCACAGCACAGCACACGGTGAAGTTTAGTCTACTTTTAACTCGGCTAACTCACTAATATAGGAGCAGTGGGCAGGGTCGATACAGTGTAGGTATAAGGGTCCACTGCCTTGCTCAACTAGCTCTTCTCCAGTTAACAGCCAACCATAAACCACAGTTCCTCCATAGTCGAGAACAGACGGACACTGAGGACCCAGCTGAGGTGGTACTGGACCTGAGAGATGGGATGACTGGTGTAATCTTCTAAAGGTAAACTATATCTAGGCTGCTTTAGAGTTACCGATGGAGTGTTTGTCTGGATAGAAAGAAACCTAAAACATTTCAGAATTAACAGTACTCGTACTAAGTCATGAATAATAACAAATTAAATGAGTAAAAAATACAATTCTATTGTTTTTTAAATACACATCAGAACAAAACTATTAAAACTATTCGCGTTGTCATCGAGAAAGACTCTGTACTGGGTGTATAATTCCCGATCATTTCCAATACCTTCGACTGAGACATTAATCTTACAAAAGTGATGAAAAGCCCATAAACGTGAGGAAAAAATCCTCCTGCTGTTCAAAAGCACATCAAAGTCAAAGACCTATTTTCGCACGATAGATTTACATTTGGTCCCTGGTGCATGATGATCATATTACAAATGTAAATGACGATGGCGGGCAGGTTCATCTTTCGTGACACTACTCATACAGGTGCGCAGGCATGAACAAAAAACATTTACATACTGTTCTGAAGATGTATGCTACGAGTGATTTTTAAATAGTATTTAACAAAAATAGATTTAGCTCTATCAAGGCACCTGATAGAGACTTTTGTTTTTTTCTCCTTTAATGACAGAATTTTGCCTCATTGTTTTAATATTTTAATCTCACCTGAAAAAATTAATTCAATTTGTTGGTGCCACAGGAGGAAGTTACACAGCCCGAACGGGACAAAAAGCAAGAAGACCAAGTCCATGATGGTGAGGTTGAGCATGAAGACGTCGTTGGGGGAGACGGGAGTTCCTGCTTTGTGCCTTCGGTAGAGTTCCCAGAGAACAGCGACACACGCAGGACATCCCACCAGAGAGGAGAGAGCGCTGAGGGAAGCCCAGGCCATAATGCCTGCCATCATGTCTCCACAGTGTCCCAACATTTCCCCCGAAGGCTCGCTGAAGTTGAAGGTTAGATTCTGAGAGCGAGGATGCACATGGAGAAACATTTATTTTACCGGCAGTGAAACCTTGATCAGTGATTGCCTTTACCTGAAATAAAACAGGAACACATGACACTCCTGAGGCAAATAAAAATCCTAACTAATTTCCAGTTTTTTCCCAATCTGTTTATTTGCCCTTCTACTTTGAGGATCTGAACTTATTTGTGGACAAGACTTTGTAATGAAGCAGTCAATTTGTATATCATATGTAAATTGTGTTTTGAATATGCAAGCGACATTGAGGATCATTTTTCAATAATGGTCAGTGCTGATGTTTTCATGAACAAAAAAACAAAGCTGACTCCAGGTTTTTGCAGATTCTATCAGTTAATGTGCTTTTTGAAGTACATGGTTAATGAGTTATTGTGATGTGATCTGCTAAAATTCAGTTTTCTCTGCCTCATGGTACAGTTAGAGGTTAAAGGTCAAACGTCTCTTAAACCGCCAGAACACCACATCAAAAAATGCTCAATATTATTAAAAAACACAAGACAGCAAGTATATTTGATTAAATGGTGCTGCCATTGAACGGTTTTAGGTTTGAAGATTTGTGTAAACATCATGCAGCTTTAATGAAGAGCTTGAAGAAGCTGATCGTACTGTCAGTGAGAAAATCATCGATACAACTTTAAAGCTACGCAAAGGAGAAATTAAAGGGAAAGACCGGAGGTTTGAGTTGTTACAAATAAAGATTGCGCAACTCTAGTTGCCAAGTAGGCTTACTCTGTATTCTTAAAGATTATATTTTATATTAAAGAATACTGAGTACCAATAAATACAGTGTTTGTACTGAATCAGTTGAAAGCAAAAGTAAGAGGTGGCTAAATATGTTCCTTTATGAGGGTTAAAAAAACAGCAAAAACCAAGTGATCTGGTAAACATGAGTGAAAGTATTCAAACTAATACAATTGGCTCTCTCGTCCTCTTTCTTCTTTACATAAAAGCTGTTATAGTAGTTCCAGTTACCGTCACTGGGTGGCAGTAACCTGCAGTGCATTATGTCTGACATCTCCTTATGTGTGGAACACTAAGACAAACAAAACGTAATTTATTAAATCAGTATCCGTCTGTGCAGGTAAAAACAGGGTTATTGACACTTAACGACAATCAAACCGGAGAGGATTATTTTTGTCAAGGAATCGTCACGATATAATGGGCCGATTTCCCATCAGTGCCGAGGTCAGGATGTAATCCAGTTCACACTGTTAGAAAATGAGAGGAAAGAAAACCAAATACAGAAACATCGAAGATAAAGATTTTGACAACATTGAGAGTTTTAAGTGTTTTATATGCTTTTAATGACACACACAACATATGCAAACAATACCATATAAAATTACCATTTCTTCATAAAATATTTTCTTTTGGATTTACTCCCACCTCCCAGAAGAGCAACTTGTGAAAATGTGTTCAATCAAACTAGCTACCATAGTGATTGTTTTTATTTATATATACTACACATTTACATTGTGGGACTTACTGAACAAATAAGAAAAAATGCATAAAAAAACCAACTCCCAATAACATGGTTATTATTATTCATGTCCCGTCACAATCACACAAACTGTGAAAGGTAAACAAATATTCACATGAAAAGTAAAAAAAAAAGATACATTTTCTTCCAAACGTAAATTACAGATGCTTAATTTTATAAAACCTTCAGCACACTCTGGTTAGTTACACCGGGCTTATTCCTGGAGGAACACACGCAGAGTTTCTCGCTTCGGTCTCATTTGAGACTTTATTTAAAACACACCTTTTGTTCAGTTTACGCTTCTGCTCAATCTCATAATTTAAATAGGGACAAACAACAATTTATTCGACCAACATTTAGTTGATTTTAAATCAGAAAGCTGATCCCGCGTCATTATTTTGACAAGAACACTTCAACAGGGAGAATGGCAGGAAGATTTCAGGTGTTACTGTAAACCAACAACCAGAGCCAATCCTCAGGCTCTGTGCAGCTTTAATACACAATCATTTTATAAACTCGAGAAAGGACACACATGGCTTTTAAGGAGGCCAGCAGGCAGAACAGCCCCTCATCCGTGAGAGTCCCGGGTCATGCGTCGCACACATGCAACATCGAAAATGAACAATTTATACAAAACAACACTACAGTGTAAACACCAGCACATTATTTGTGATTGTATAGAAGGTTTCATAACATACAGGAAATATCACATTCTTAAGGAGGCGGGAACAGCTGTGAGCTGTGCTTTAACATCGTTACGATCCTGTAATAACCTGCATCTCCAGTAGCGGTGATGAGTGGAGGTACCGTACTCAATGTTTTGTTTTAGAGTAGCACACGAATCCCCAAATGACTCAAAAACCCTGCGGTTGATGTTCTTAAAACGTAACTCCTAAAAGTGAAACTTCAATTTAAGAGTTACAAGCCTCTGTGTCTTGAGAAAACAGAACTAATGCAAAATACATTTGAGTTTTATTCATCTTTTCTTACAGTATGTGGAGATATGAGGCGTTCACCTGACAGCAACAGCACATGTGAAGGCTTTCATTCCAAAAAACTACGCTGTATATTCATTATATATGGGAAAAAAACAACAGTTATGTGAATCTTATCACTCGATAATAATTCCATTCTAAACAATGTCAGTTTATGATAGTTGAGGGTGTTGAAATAAGAACAGATAATGATTTCATAACATGTTATTTTCATGTACCGGTAATTGTTACATAAAATCAGGTTGAATTTTTAGAGATCCTTTTTCTGGAACAAAACTCTTCAAAACCCGTATGAGAACATCAAGATAAAAGACTGAGTAAAACTGGTGTGTTGATGGAGAGTCGTTTCAGGATTTCGAGCTCCAAACACTGAACCACGTTCTCCAAAACTGTAGTTCTCCCTTTTCAAAAGCTGAGACAACATCAAGTCGTTGGGACGCCAGTTGGGCGAGAGCCGTCTTTCCTACGTGGACATGAGGGTCGGACAATGGCTCCATTGACTTAGTTCTGACCTCCCCCAACACCAGTTAACATGAAGAGAAAGAAATGCCGTTGATTATTAACTGGGATGCCAGTGTTTCTCGCGGAGTGGAATTTGAGCCATGCATTGATTATCCAAACCGATGTCCTTCGCCTCCTCGGTTTCACATTCGGCTCCGGATCGGCGAGTGTGTTGCTCACGAACAGCAGAACTGCCGTTTGTTCGATAAAAAGGGAGGCGAACACATGTACAAATACATGCAAATTCTTCACTTCTTCTGGAATATACTCACAGATAGCTTGTAATGCTTTCTTGCACAGTGAAAGGCCAACAAAATCAAAAAGCTCATTGTGACGACACAAGCCTGGGGGACATATGCAGTGTGTACTATGGAGTGCATTGTGCGTAGCTCCAAATGCACACGATCTTTAAATCCCTCAACAGTTGGCTCCAACGTAGCGACACATACGCTTTGTCATTAAAACAAAACAATATACATTTTGGGGATTTTTGCAGCTTAGATGCTTAGTCTGCAAGCAGCTCTTATCTCATCCGTTGTACCACATAGTAGCTGCAGCCAAGACACCAACCAGCACATGCATCAGTGTGGCACAATGCCTCTGTCTTCTCCATACAGGACGCCTTTCTCCCAGGGTGCATGTTTACTGGCCAGATGGGCTGCGGGCCCTTCTCTGGCCAAAACAAAATGGCTTTGAGTGTGTTGAAGACCCCCATCAGGTCAGAGACAAAGTGACCAGAATACTAAACACCACCTTCAATACATATCACGGCTCACTTTGTCAAAGCGCTCTCTGCGTTTTCTGCTCCGTTTAGCTGGGCTGAGTAGCATACGGAACAACATATAGCACGAGGGAACCGAAGGACGTACGAAAATGCTTCATGTGTGGTACAAACAACCGCTAAACAAGTTAAATCGACATTAAAATACAATTTAAAATCTGCATTCATTAATCCAGTCAGCGGTTTGATTCTGTGATAATCAGACCCTTCTCGTACCTCGTTGGTTTGGACTAGTGTGAACTCCTTTGCTCATCCAGTACTGAGCGATATACACAGAGGCTGAGTGAACTTCTTTTTTTGGCACTTAATAGTCACACTGAGAGCAAAGATTGCTGAGAGAAAGACAGGAATACAAACGATGCCACAGACACCAGATTAAAGCTACTCGGTGTCATGGAGTGTCACAACCTCTACCGGTGTGGATTCGAGTGTACTATTCCCAATATCAATCTTCCCGTTCTCTCACGCGTCGTTTCCCTCAGTAGAACACCAGCTGTGACTCCTCTTGAGTTCATCACTTCACTCCCAGTCCCTCTCCTCAAGTATGTCCGCTCCAGGTGTCCGCTAGTCCCAGATACTCTGGATTCTCTGCCGTGGGGGTCACAAACCCGTTCATGTGCCTGGGCACTCGTCCGTCTCTCTGCAGTGCCTCGGGCCCGTCCGCCGCCGCCCCGGCTACAGCGTTGGCTTTGGCCCCGAGGTCCATGTAGTACTGGTTGTCGAAGGCTGGAGAGGTGGGGGCCCCGGCACTCGCAGGGACCAAGTACCTCGCGTTTTCCACGCTGTGACCGGAGCACAGGCCGTTAGGGAGGCGTCGGTCTGCTTTGGAGACTTTACGGGGCAGCGTGCTGGGCCGCTCGGGAATCCCCCGCCGGAGATCCTGAACCTCCTGGTTGACGTACTCTAAACAGACGGAGGGAGAAAGAAAAGTCAGAACAAAACAAGCCACCATTGAATTATCAAACGCTTCATTTTTCTCTTGGCTCACCTGGCAAGGCATGAATATGATTCCGTCTGGGCAACGAGTGATGAAGGTGATGAGGAGGATGAAAGCCAGTCGGCCCGTCTGTCTCCAGGTCACCCTGGCTCCCGTTGGAGTAGGTGGGGTCTTTGCAGTAGCGTCCGGGGCTGGCCGGGGGCAGCGAGGGGTCGTCTGGAGGCCCGTCCAGGAAGACCGAGTCGGATTGGCCCCCGGCCGACGGGCTGCGAGCCACAGTTGGGTACTGAGGAATCCATATGCCGTTGGCGGTGCTGGCCCCTAAGGGTAAGGTAGGGTACTGGCTGCGGCCAATGGTGCTCAGGGAGGAGTACATGCTCCGAGGGCCGCCGCTGACAGAGGGCTCAACGTCTAAACCCTGATCTCTGCTCTGCTGGACAGACGGGAGAAATGAATGAGAAATAGACAAGAAGGTGAATTCAGCCACTCAAAGGCTCCCAGGTGGCTCTATGAAGGAAGAGGAAGGTGAGGGTTGAATACTGGACACTGACCCTGTATGACTGGTGTCTGGACGGCCCGTTGGCTTGAACCCCGTCTACCTGGGTCCTGGAGAAGTGGTTTGGCTGAGGCACCAGATACTCCTCGGCATCCAGCAGTTCACTCATGTTGTTCCCTTCCTCCTCCAGAAGCATCCGGAAAAACTGGCTGTCCACTGGGATGGACATGCTCATCTGCTCGT
Organism: Melanostigma gelatinosum; assembly: GCF_949748355.1. NCBI lineage: Eukaryota > Metazoa > Chordata > Actinopteri > Perciformes > Zoarcidae > Melanostigma > Melanostigma gelatinosum. Next base: position 7,919,808 of record NC_136654.1, on the reverse strand, counting down.
CGTTCTGCGAGAGAAAGAACAACACGGATGGAAAACACGTTTTATTCATCCCCATGGACATAGAACATCTTTCACCGTCGCAAACATATACGCTTCAGACAACTAACATGCTACCAAATGACATGACCATTACGTGACCATGCACAGTCACAAAAAGTAAAACATCTGCAACATGAAACACACGTTTACATACCTGAATGACTACATAGCGAGGGGGATCTTTGGCCATATCACTAAATTCGCTCACAAGATCTTTGAACCGCGGTCTGCTGTCCGGGTCGATCATCCAACCTGCCGTCCAAACATAGAAATCAGATGTCAACCAATCATCTTAACATATCAACTCTGTTAGGGACATGTCATCATGACAACTAATCATGTACAGTTCCCCTATGAATCATACTGTTGATTTACTGAATAAGATTAAACCTCGAGACAAAACAAACCACGAACATTTGACCATGATCATGTAGACGTCGATGGTGCAGATGAGGGGCTGGGGGAGCCGTTCCCCTCCCTCTAAGACCTCTGGGATTTCTCTCGCTGGGATCATGTCGTAGGGTTTAGCCCCAAATGTCATCAGCTCCCAGACCGTCACGCCTGGGAAGGAAATGTCCAATCACATTAAATAAAATATCTAGCCAAATGACAATTGAAAATGGAATCACTTATTATGAGCACATGGAAAGTTGTCTGGCATGAGACTAAGCTATGTTTAAAATCTGTGTGTCATAAATTAAAGCTAAACACCAATTTAAGCAAACATTGATCATGATTTAACACTTTCCTAAAACCTTACTTGTATCCCCATTACGCCTGTAATGCAATGAGCTGAGTGATACTGACCGTAGCTCCAGACGTCACTCTGATGAGTGAACCTCCTGTGCAGAATAGACTCCAGAGCCATCCATTTGATCGGAACCTTGAAACAGAGAGCAGCAGTTCAAATCTGTAAACCACTGTGAACGTCCCCAGTGCAGCCGCTCCTACAGCCACAGACATCTTACCTTCCCTCCATCAGCGTGATACTCAGTCTCGTCGATATCGAGCAGACGGGCCAGACCGAAGTCGGTGATCTTTACGTGGTTTGGGTTCTTGACCAGAACATTGCGGGCGGCTAAATCCCTGTGGACCAGCCGGACATCCTCCAGATAACTCATCCCCTACAAACCCACACACACACACACACACAGAGATCCATCACCCACAAGCCCATGTGTCCACAAATACACAAGCTGATACCACATCAAAGTTGAAAGGAAACATAAGACGAGATATCAACAGCGACACTCAGAATAAAGACGTTTACTTCTACTACGAAGTATGTGCACCTAAATCAGAGCACAAAGACGATGACTCGTTTAAATACCTTGGCGATCTGGACACACCAGTTGAGGAGGAACCGGGAGCCGATGCGGTCCTTGTTCTCCCTGACGTAGTCGAGGAGGCAGCCGTACGGCATCAGCTGAGTGACCAGCTGCACCGTGGAGGTCAGACAAATCCCCAGCAGACGGCACACATAGGGGCTGGCCACTCCCGCCATCACATAGGCCTCCTGTGGGAAGACAGAGGAAAGATGCCAACGGGGTTGAGAACTGTATTCACGTAACTGTGTCTAATTGGCTTTCACTCACATCGAGGATCTCTTTATTGGCCTTTGGCGAGGTGTTCTCTCGTAACACCTTGATGGCCACTGGTATTTTCACATTTTCCCCATCAGGAGCCCACACTCCCTGAAACAAAACAATGGAAAACACTCAAAAACTCACCAAAAGATGGAGAGCTAAATATAAAAGGTACTTTTAAAGAACTGGACCACATACCTTGTAAACAGTACCGAAGGCCCCCGCACCCAGAACCCTGAGTTTTTTCAACTCAGTCTCCTTCAGGATGCGCATCTGTGCCTGATTGGGTGACGCACCGCTGGGTGTTAGAGGCTCCACAAGCTGTAAGCATGGAGGAAGCAGATGGCAGATTCCTTCATTACAAACCACAACACCCAAGGGGAACCTAAGGACTACACGTTGCCCGACACACAACGGACGTCTCTGTTTACAACTTATGCGATGGTGCTCGGTGCCCACCTCATGTTCTTGCAGGATCCTCCTCATCGTCTCCTTCCTCCTGAGCTTCTTCTGTCTCCTCAGGTAGAAGACCAGCAGAGCGAGCAGGATGAAGAAGAGCACCACTCCACCCACTGCAGCCGCGATGGTTGTACCCGGTCTAAACGGAGAAAAACAGTTCAACTAATCCTCAAAAGAAGCCCTGAGAAAATCCACCGCCACCACCACCATCATCATTCAAGTATCTGAAACAGTTGAGGCCGCTCACCCTGTCCTGGTGTCAACGGGGCAGCCTCTGTCATCCATCACAGTGCAGCTGAAACACACAAGCGCCGGGTGTGAAATCATTCTCACTGTGTGAGCAGTCCGTGCTTGTGTTTGTGATGCGTGTCCACTTACGACAGCGTGCAGTTGGTGTTGCAGGACAGACAGTGTCCTGTGGCGTTGCTGTACTTCCACACGGTTTGCTGATCCTCCTTCACACCGCTGGGACAATGATCCACACAAAACTCACCGTCCTGGAATTTACGACACTCTGAACAATGCTCTGCACGCTGAAGACACACAGAGAGAAGTATTTAAGTGCATTTATAAGCAGCACACTTACACACAGGTATAATGGAATATTGGTTATTTTCAACTGTCTTTTTTTTCTTCTTCTTCTGGCAATGATTGAACACATTTGGCCGCGTGAGCATCTTACCGGGCCATGACAGGAAGCAGAGCCATTGAGAGGTCGACACTCTGCGTGACAGGCAACACACACAGATCCGTCTGTGTATTCACGGATAGACCTGCAACACAAGCACAGCGGGGATTCAACACAACGTCCCACAACACAGTCTGGCATTTGTTGGATGCTTCTATCTCAAGCGCCATAAGGACAAACATTTTTAGAAAGGGGGCCCCCGCTGCAAATAACAGCGTTAGCCTCACCAGATGACCCGCTGCTTAGGGTAACTTGTTCTCACAAAGGGCTGGACAACAATGTTTATTATTGTTTAACAACTATGATTGATCGCATTATGACCATATTAAGATATTCTTATGTCAAACTAATCTTTTGACAGTTTGGAAAATACTCTTATTTGCTCTCTCGTTGAGTTAGATGAAATATCGATACCAGTCTCATCAGTGCAGTACATATGAAGCTACAGCGAGCATTAGCTTAGAAATAGTCAGGCAGAGCCCTCCGATAGAACCCAAAGTCATTTTTAAACTTTGTGTTTTATACGTATTAAACAAACGTGTCAGTTGGTGAGATTTAGAGGTGCTGGTAGCAGGATTTTGTTACCTTTGGACAGTCAAGCTAGCTGTTTCCAGTCTTTATGCTAAGCTATGCTAACTGGCTGCTAGTTATAGCTTTAACACACAGGCATGAGAGTGGTGTTAATCTTCTCATCTTACTATCAGCAAGAAAGTGAAAAAACATATTTTAGTATTTCAACATTCGCCGATCCGATCTGAACCGCGAGTTTGATGATCTGTTGCACCTCTATTAGTTACTCTTCAAAGAAAGTTATCGCATGCATTAACTTTGTCATTGACCTAGAGTTGCTTAAGGGCGCAAGTTAAGTTAAAAGCTTTCCGATTGATTTATTGTGACTACTTTGACATTTGTGACATCCAATTAACCCCTAAATACACCTGTTCACATTTTTACTTTAGGCCAATACAGGATTAGTTTGGGGATTATGATACACAGTGTACTGTATTATATGGAACATTATCACTTGGCTTTGCTGTTGATTTAGTGCAGCCACACCCACAGAAACGTTCATACCCCTGATTGATGTCACACTGCTCCACGCACTCAGTGCCGCGTTTGAAATCCTTGCAGGACGCACACTGGCTGGGCCCCGGCCCCCAGCAGCCCCCCTTGCACAGCAGGTGACAAACACGCTCCTCTTCCTCTGAAAACAGATGCGGAGAAAACAGATGCACACTGTACTTTCGCTGGACTCTCCTCCTCACTATCACTGCAAAGGTTCAATGAGGAAAATCACAGAGAAACCCTCAAGGAGTACTCTGCAGACAAGTGCCAACGCTTTCATCAATTGCAAATGTACCAAGCAACAACATCCATGCATGTTGGTTTAAATGCAATTCAGAAAAATGTATTTTCTGCAGTTGGATTTCTGTGAGTCAATAAATGGAATTGACACTAGTATTAGGCAGAGATATGTAACTTGGATAAAGTCACAAGTGGCTGATCAAAGTGTAACCCACGGTGTCTTTAATGGACCCTGGCATCGCAGTAGTGCTTTTACCCACCACAGAGCTGGGTGTCCTGGTTCTGGCTGACGATGCGTTGAGGTCCCTGGCTGGGGTGGAGCAGACTGTCCCAGGGCAGTGAATTGGTGTAGCACAGCTGGGAATTGTTGTGCAGCAGGACCAAACCTCCGCTGACGCTGCGTAGTGAACGCAACCCAAGAGACCGGATGTGGAGATTCTGGATGGCCATCGAAAACACACCCCTGACCAGAAAGAGAGGTTGTGAGTGACCCGAAATAAACGGCAGGGGTCAATTTTCTAAAGTCTGTCCATAAATAATGATATCTTTTTTTAAATAAAATACACTCACTAACAATGCTGTATCCCAATATTATTTGATACATTTTAATACTGTGAAGAGATCAAACCAAACATCACTTGAAACCAGCCTCGACAGATCTAAGAATGTTTATCTTTTGTTTTCAAATTTGGTTAAAAATGGTGGTGGAATCCCAAGACATGCGTACAAGATCCTACTCTGTATCATGGAGAGGTTTAACAACAAGTAGTACAACTGTAATCTATACCATATCGATTCGCCAGCAAGTGTGAAAATAGGTTTTAAAGTGTAATCTCAGCTGAGGAACTACGAAAGAAAAACAGCGACACTATAATTACGACAAAGAAACAAGACTGTTCTTTTAATTAAAATGAATAACGGCCCATCATGTCAAATCTTGTTGTCAAACATTGTCAGACAAGCAGATCTCACATTTGTCACTTTGACCAAGCTTGAGCGTGCTACACTAGATAGTCTGCCATAGCCTGTGATCCTGGTTGGAGTATGCTGCAAGTTGGAGCAGCTGTGCTGGCTAATAATTAGCCTTTATAACCCTGAAAGTGAACAAACTGCCTCAACTGAACCGAAAACACAAACGTGAAAAAGAGAAACACAAACAAAGCACAAAGAACGACCCTTTGTGGGTGGACGGACATCAGGAAAGCGGCATGTGGTGTGACGCACCACACAGACAGAAACAGATGCTCTACATTGATTTGCATGAATATCTTAGTTTTATTATTATAATTCTTTGCATTTTTTCCTCAGTGGGAAAGTTTTCCAAGGTGTGAACCACATCATATTATATATGAGAAAATAAATATGAATAATGGGTCCACTATTTGTTTCCAGGTTGTTTTGGGGTTTTTTGATAATATAATCCATAAAAATTACCTTTTATTAAAAAAAGAACAATAAGAAAGACATCGATATCATACTTACGCAAATTAAAAAAATCACATGGGGGAAAACATACATTGGTGTGAGGGAGTGTTGATTTTAGGACAGTATGATTAACATGCAGAGAAAAGAAAGAGACGTGTCAGTCAGACAGTTTAGAAGTCTTACTTGTAGAGCATCCTGCCTCTGATCACCTTCAGGTTCTCAAACACACTCAGGTTTGTCCAATTCTGTGGCCAGGCATCAATGTACAAATAACCTGCAAAATAGAGGAGACATGGCATGCTCTGTATAGCTTCTACACCGTTTTATATGGAAAACCTGAATACATATATGTGATTATGATTAGCTTTGTAAAAGATATGGATATCAATTCTATCTTTTTTAGGTGAGATGTTTTAGATAAGCCCGTAGTGGGAGTCTACCTCACTTGCACATGTATTTTATTTGTATTTACATTTTCTCTGTCTAACTTAACTATAAATAAAATACAATTTAAAACAGAATAATCACCCAATTTCATTTTCTTGGTAAAAGCTTAAAAAAAGGCTTGAACAAACACTTCCTTCCTGTTGTCCTCAGTGTTCAGTACCTGTAATCTCCTCCAGGTTCTTGAAGCTGCTCAGCTGCTCGACGGTCAGACCTGATGTGTCGCTCACAGGGTCCCTGGACAATGACAGCGTTACGTTTAAGTGACAACTTTCACACAGCAAGAGGCAATATACAATTTGATTGTTGCACTTTGTAAAATCTCTGCTCACTGATACAATATCCAGCGGTGCAGGTTAGCTCCATTTGTTTACATTGAACACTGAGGAGAAAACCCACAAAAGCAGTTATTTTGCTCTTTGTAAACAAGAAAAAATGTACGTCTAGGTTTGAAGAACATTTGAGAAACAGAATCTAACATCTTTGGCTTTGGTGGAGAATTTCTCCTCGACTTTGACAAAGAAACTTCACAAATGTTGCTGTAAACTCAAATATTTGAAAGGCTGGACTCGAGGGATGTGGCTCTGCGGCAGTATGAAGTCTTGGGCATAAAGCTGCTATTTGTGGTGACTAAAGTGCACGTATGATTGTACGGTTTAAATTGAGTTTGTGACTTTATTTTGTAATTTCTAAAAAAAAAACCTTTGTGAGGTAAAACTGTATTTATGTCTACATGTGTGTGTCTCTTACCATGCAAAGCTCTGCGGGAGGAAGGCCAGACTACCAAAGAGCTTCTTACACTTGTTGAACCGCTCCACGTTAGTAGATGTTACCATGGTGACGCCATGGTTGTCCATGACGCCCAGGTTGTCCCTACCCAGACCATAACACACTGCAATACAAACCATGACAACGGATTATAACCAATTCATCTTAAATCCAGAAATTTAGCCGGATGTCCAACTTGAGAGGAAAATAATGATGAACAAATCTCCATATAAACCATGATATCGTCGGCATAGAATGAAATATCGTATGAAGTATATAATATGTAGTATATAGTACATGTGCATCACATTCAACAACAAGGATGTAAGGTGATTGGCAAATTGTTTGACAGCCCTTCCTGGTGCCTCTAGCAATGTTGACGAATGGAGGGTATGTCTTGTAAAAACAGTTGCACTTATGAAGTGTGTAATTGAAAATGCTGTCGAATATCAACATTTGTCAAGGTATTGTATCAAAGTCAGTAATTCCAGCATCGTCACACTAATACTAACTGAGCTTTCCTTCATCAGCCTTGTCTGGTCTTAGTGTATAAACGTATGCATGCTTTACATGGTTGAAAAATTTGAGTTGAGTGATTGAATGAATTTTTTTAAACGTCTGCATTTAACATGTTTATTAGCAACAGAGGTCCCAACTAAGGCCAGAAATTAAATTAAATTTATGCAACACAAATTGAGATTATGCGATAGCTGGGCTCGGTCTCAGGAGGATTATCGCGTAATCCAGTCAACTCCGCTCAGTAAAAAGAAATGATCCACATGTTACCAACTTATGTAAATGTCCCGATTCACGAGACAAACCCCAGGTGACGAAAACAACAAGGTACTGCAGAAACAGGTTGGTTGACATTGCACCGTAGTCAGCATGTGATGAAACAGAACATCAGTGCGTGCAGCACAAATCATTATCAGTTGTACCGAAGCGCCATGTCACACACGAAGGCAATAAATCATTTAAATTACGTCACAACATTACGCATGAACATTATGCAACACTTGAGCCACATAGTATGAAATTGTTTTTCCCCCGTTTACACTCATTAGCCACTTAATTACGTAAAACCTCTAGAACACCAGGTACGAGCCCTCTCTGCTCTGCATTCTTCCTGGCATTGACTCGACTAGGTGCAGAGAGCATTCCTTTCAGATTCTGCTCCATGTTGACTTGGTCGCATTACACAGTTGCTGCACATTTGGCGGCTTCACATTCATGCTGCCAATCTCCTGTTCCACCACTTTCAAAAGATGCTCTTGTTGTATTTGTGGAACCAGTTTGAGATGACCAGTCTTTGTCAAATGGCAAGTTATAGGTGTTCTGGGGAACATAATAAAGTGGCCATTGAGCGTATGTAAACAATGTATTGTGTCTTAATGCGGATGTATCCACAAACACACAATGACTCCTACCTTTGGGACAGTCTCCTTCACACTTTTCACATTTCTGCATCTCGTTTCCATCAGGGCGGGCGATGACAACTTCCTGGTTGGCTATTGGACAATTCAAAGTACAAGCCACTTCCATAGCCAGATAGTTATCTGCAGACAGGGGGACAAAGTGTTCAAAGGGCGTCTTTGCAGCAAAAAGAAAATGAATTAGTTATGATGAAATGGGAAGCTGGTAGCCTAAAGCGTTCAAGTAGCAATCAATTTATCCTCCCTCTCCATTCAGCATCTGCTGTCGTCATTGCGCCCTACAGCGAGACGCTTAATCGGCAGTTTGCACCGGTGGAGCTGCATAGTGGCCACCAGCTGAGCGCTGTGTTGTATCGCTTTCATGAATAAACAAGGTTTGTTCAAAATAAGTTCTCACAAGGACACGTCTTGACGCAGGTGGCTCCAAAGTTGAACTTCTTGTTCGGGTTGGGTTTGGTCTGAAAGGTGACCGGGTCGTAGATATTGGGGGCAGGACAGTTTTCCTTACACACGCCGCTGTCGTTGAAGTGGCGGCAAGCCTGGAGAGAAGAGGAGTAAGAAAACACGTTACTGCAGAAATGACAACGGGCATAATGAGATTACAGTGAACACAACAAGTATGTGTTGAATGCGTGCGGGAGTTTGTATTTTACCAGACAGTCTGAGTCTTTGGGTCCTGTGCATCCAGCAGCACACTGCATGTGACAGCAGTCGTGAGACAGGGTACCTTTACACCGCTGACAGCCAAGCGCACAATCAATATGAGTCACTGTGAACAAAGATGGAAAAAGTGAACGTTTTCAGCTGTACTTTCACCTGCTCTGGACGTTTTCCACTGAAAACCAAATAGTGTCAATGTCATACTCTGCGTATGACGTTAACTCACAGGTCTGGCAGTCTTGTGCAGTTTCTCCCCAGCAGCTTTTCTCACAAACAGAGGAACAACTTGGACCTGTGCAGGAGGAGATTGGCCGATATCACACCCGTGTTTGATTGATAAGCTGTATGCTCAACTTGTGGAAAAGACTGGGATCATTATTTTATGATTATCAGGCTCTCCTAACTTTGTAAAACAAAATGTAACAAATAAATACATAGATTTAAATTGACTGAATTGTTTGTCATTAAAATAATAAATCGTCCATCAGAAACTTGTTGAAAGAAATCTTCAAAATGACCAGAAATTGCAGCAACAAATTTGTCAAGCCTGAACTACAATTCAAACACCAGTATATAATGTATATAATGTATACAAACACAGATTTGAATTGAATATATCGGCCCCATTGTCACCGATACCCGATCCAGCTGTTTGAGTCAGTATTGGACATTAGAGGAGTCATGAAAGTGTGTCCATGGAGTCTAGGGCCACAGCGTTAGTGCTGTTTAAGACATGCATTAACATCCTGTGCTGTCCCGTCTGCTGTTTTATATTTACTGTGGCACACGAGGAACAAGTTCAACATTTTAAAACGCATCCATCAGCTGCTCACATTCAGTGGCCCGAGGCTGCAGTCGGTGCTGAACTCCGCCAGGCTGCAGTTGGTGCACCCTGGCGGAGTTCTGCTTGTCCAAAATGTCCCTCCAAAGAATGTTCTGGGGGTCTGGGAAGCACAGCTGGGGGTTCCCCCAAATATACACCGCACCCAACAGGATCTCTGCAGGGGGAGACGATACATAAGAGGAGGTTATCGAGTCATTGATACAGAAAGGAGGGGACTAAACACCTTTCAGATAATAATAAAATGTCAAAACAAAATCAATCATTCCGTCCCTGGGTTTGGGCATCAACTGTTAGCTCCACTATGCTATCATCCTACCTGTGAGGCTACGGAGCCGGAGCGTCCTGAGCCCCTGTCCGCCCAGAGTGTTGTCCAGCACAGCCAGCGCGTAGCTGGAGTTGTACCGCTGGCTGCCTCTTATGATCCGAAGGTTGTCTAAAGGCAACAGACTCACGGACACATGAGCTACGAGTACATAGCCCTGAACCTCCACGATGCCCTGAAGAAGAGGTGAGGAGAAAACCAAAGGATGAGTCTGTTGTGGCAATAAAAACAAGTGGGCCGCTAATAAAAAATGAAGCAACTGGATCCTTGTTTTTGTCTTTATTTAATTCCATCTTATACAAACACATATATATACCTGTAGGAAGGAGAGGTCAGGGTTTCCATTCAGGTGTGTGATCTCCAGGTTCCCGTGGACCACCTTACAGCCGGTGTAGAGCAGCTTCAGGGTCTCGTAGTGATTGTCCAGGCTGGAGGGCAAGGTCAGCTTCATGTCTGTACCCAGGCACACTGCGACACAGATATACATTATTATACATATATAAATATACATATACTGTATACACACATATCAAAGGATCCCAACTTCATCCTCCATGTAAAACTCATTGCTCAACATTCATGATGCTTTATAGCGAATGATGTTTTACAGTCATTCTAAATCATTTGGGAAAAAAAGCATTCTATTAAAAATATAGAATATAACAAATAGTTGTTGCTTTAATTTCTGTAGTACAACAAAATGTGATTTAGGTTCATTGCAGCACTCACTTATTCTGTGATAAATAAATGATAAACACAGAGCAGACCCTGTTGATTAAATATCGTCAGTGTAGCCTTTTTCCTTTGTAAATGCTTTCAAACGTCCATCCGTCAGACCTTCGAAGGCGTGCTGCACATTTATAGTTACAGACTTTGTGTTAGCCTACATGTTACATGTACATATCTCGACTGTGTAACCGTTTACGAGTGGCCTTCAACGGTTCCTCTGAAAGACAAACCACATGCGCTGCCGCAGTCTTGTCTCTTAGTGTACATGATACAGTTTCCACTGGCAGCAGATTCCCCAGTGGGTCACACACGCGTTACATTCAGGGTCACACAATTCACGGGGGCTCACACACACACACACACACACCTCTGCTGAAGTTATAAATGACTTCCTCTGGCCCGCTTCCAAAAGCCCTTCAACAGTCAACCCCTTTCTCCTGATTGTAGCCCCGCCTCCTCCTCCTCTCCATGCTATCTCCGTCCCTCCTTTGGACGGACATATATAATCAGAGGAACAGGAAGCACTGGCAGGCTGCAGGAGGCTGATTCCCATGATACACCGGGGTCCAACAAAGTTCAGAAGGTGTCTGCTCAAGACGTGCTCTTATCGCGTACGTGCGTCTGACGTGTGTAAAGTCTCCCGGTGACAGCTGACACTCGCAACTTGATCCATATTACAGCCCCTGCGGAAAAAAGTAGCGGCAAATAAATAAGTTCCACGTTCGAATCTGACAGCTACTGCAGCCAATGGCTCTACGGTTAATAGAGTGACAGCCAAAAATACACACCCAGTCGTTGTGTCAGATATCAAATCAAAATACCAAATGACTAATCACTGCCTCCCTCAGCGAGGTCATCATGGAAAATAGTTATAGGGCCAAGATAGGGAGTCATGCTTTTATTCTCCCGCATTTAAATCATTTTTTAACTGGACAGGATATCTAAACAGAAACAAAATCTGACTCCCTGAAACTCTGCGATTGGCACAAACTAACACACGCAAACAAACAACACGGACGGCTCCGGCGGTTCAGTAAATGTGCCGTCACAGGGAGCACAACGGAGCACATTTTCCATTTCTAGAAAGTGTGTGTTAAGCCAGTTCTCAGCTTCCTCTCCTTTTATTCCCTCATTGTTTGCTCTCCAAAAGTCTCTCAGCAACGGCTGCGTGTGTGCATGCGTGGCCTTTGTGAGGAGCTGCCCCCCCGCCTCCTCCTCCATCCCTGTAGCCCAAAATACTCTTTTATCACTTACTTTGCTCTATCTGCCCACTGTCACTGTCACCGCCTTCCTCTTTCAAATTCAATCACTACATCTTCTTTATTAGTTGCTTTGAGAGTCACGTTATTTTAAAATTTCCCCTCTTTCCCGCCCCCCATTCATTCCCTCCTGTCAGGTTAGTGCATGAGTCGTTGCACAACTCTCTTTGGACTCTGGAAAGTGTCATTTCACAGGAATGTGTCTTTGCATATCCAGAGGATGACACACCAGTGAGTTGGGGGGCCGGGGGATAAAAAAAAAAAAAAAACAGGTTGTAGTTCAGTGATAATTCAAAAAGCCCCCAGAACACAAGACCATCTCTGTGTCCAGAAGGTTGTCCACACAACTAATGACACAGACATCCAAGCACACACACACACACACACACACACACACACACACACACACACACACACACACACACACACACACACACACACACACACACACACACACACACACACACACACACACACACACACACACACACACACACTTAAAGGCCTTAGTGCTTCTGCACAGCATATCGTAGCAACTTTGCTCTGGAAACTTCCACTGGTCAAGTATTCGTACTCCATGTCGTCCGGCCTCGTCGGGAGGCCAAAACACTTGTTTTCCGAACAACCGCGCTCGAAGGCGGGATGAAAAGCTCGCCGTCATAAAGAGGGGGGGGGGGGACACTATGACTGTTTAAATATGGGGGTTACAACGCAACGTTTCAGGCGGTCTCTTCTGGAAGACACAAAAAAAAGGTAGTTGCGTACAGAATGAAAACAACTAAACGGAGAAGAATCCTGAAGTCTGGAAGGTGTGCATGTGGCAATATATTTATTTCACTATTTCTGACATTTTTTGGTGCAAACAACAGAGTGGAACACTGTCGATTTACTATTTACAGGCTGTTCAGTGTTTTATGTCACAATTTGAAAGAGGCTATTTTGTGTCACATCAGAGTGTCGTGTAAGAATTGACAGACTTGATCAATAACTTGATCTTAATCTGGCTTCCTGTAAGAGAAGAAGTGGTGAGTGTCTTGCACCAGTATGCTTCTTAGGACTTTCTGCAAAACTGAAAGCCAGCTTGAAGCCACACCTGTGTGTGGCAGCGTGCCAGTTAGCACAGGGAGTGTGTGTTTACCAGTGTGTGTGTGTGTGTGTACAGCAAGTGGCAGAAACACTGTGGCAGCGAGGCTACTGCGGGAGTTAGACCGAACCACGGTGGAAGAGCCTGCAGCCTCTCCTCTGGATCAGATCCCTGCAAAGCTCAACACAACGAGCTGATCCAACAGGTCTTCAGTTCACATCCCTCAGATTGAACGCGTCAGTCCTGATTCTAACACAATGCTAATCCTCGCGTGTCCTGCGTGAATGTCACATTTCTTCCAAACCTCCCTGAAAACATTCTTTCTTCCTCTTCGCTCTGCGGACGAGGAGGGAAAACAAACGGGTGTTGCTCAACAGACGAGCAGAACAGGATCCTGTACCGCACACAGCAGCTCCTCACTCACTCACCGTGTGATGCACAATCGATCACAAACACAGAATATCTCCTGTATACGTTTTACACATTTAGTGACTTCAGTTTTAAAAAGCATTTAAATGTACTTGCAATCCAAAGTATATTGGGGTAAATCTGATTTCTGTACGATTTCTTTGTTTATTCAGAGAACCAGATTGTGTGTCACGATTAAAGTTACATCATACATAACCGGAAACTCTAATCAATAGATTCAGATTATAATCTACAACATCAATCAATGTTTTATGATTGCATCGATTTATATGAACGACAAATCAACCAAAGCTGCACAACCACAATATTCAATACACACAACTCTATTATCCAAGTATTAATATACTGCATTGCAATATATATGTTATTGCAATGAACTCTACGGGGATGCTAGGTGCAAAATAATACTCCACAGACTTTGGTATAATAATCAGGCACAATCTATAATGAGTTTGTCACAAAAGACCAATTACCTTCTGGGGAGAAAGTGCTGCAAACTATATAAAAAAAATGATACAGAGCTTTCTGTATCATATCATTTTTATCAAGATTTAATTCTACTTAAAGTATCGATGATAATACTGAGCTGAAATGATCATTACTTGCTAAAAGTCAGATCCCTTACTGGCTGAGACTGGGGAGTCACGGCCGGCTGAGCCAACCTGCCACTGATCCAGGAGGACTCCACTCAATAGGTGCAGTAGAGTGTGACGAGGACATGAACTCCGTGGACACCGAGGCCACCGAACACACAATATGTTCTCACACAGGAGCGGGCTGTTGAAATAATTCGATCACAACACGGAAGGAAAAACACGAAAACGCAACCGCTGACCTTTGGAATCACGTCTCGGCCACAGGCTGTGTGTGTGCGTGTGTGTGACATAAAACAAATAAAACAATACTTTGTCAATGAAAGTCGGACTTGTGCATGATGCATTGCTGCAAACAGCTGCTACAGACCAATAACAGCACTCACGCTGAACCTTCAGAGATCAACACTGTGGAGTAAAGTGCACCGACCTGTTCCCACCAACAATGCAGTTGTGTTTGGAAATCACTTCACCTGTGACTATTGGCTTTGTGTGCGTGTGTGTGTGTGTGTGTGTGTGTGTGTGTGTGTGTGTGTGTGTGTGTGTGTGTGTGTGTGTGCACGTAGCAGTGCTGGGGGTAGCAGCTACTAAAAGACACAGAAGCTTCACTACAATATCTTTCACTCATATTCATCTTTTTTAGAGGTAAAGATGATGTCATCCCAAACTCAGACGTGGCGATATTTCATGTTGTCATGCACTGGCCTATGTCGATAAACGCTGTCAGGTACGTGTCAATAAAGCACATGTTGGAAGGTTATTGATGTCAATATGTTTGCCATTAGCTTATTAAATGCTTTTAAAAGCATGTGACGCAGCTTATTGATATCTGACTCCACTTAAAAACACATCTCTATCAATATGGAGGCTTACGTAAGCACGACTGCAAACGACAGCTGCAAATAACCATTATTGAGATGAACTGTTTGGCCTATAAAGCGTCAATAAATGAGAAATATAAATATATCATGGAGCCCAAAGTAACTTGTTCAAATTGTTTTCTTCTCTTTTGAGTCCTGAATGTTTTTCTTCAGTATTACAGAACCATGAGATGTTTGGCCTTTTCGCATAGTTCTACTTTTATGTGATTCAAATTAAAATATAGGACTTTCTTGCAAATATGCAACTTGTTTGCACTCTCGGTTAGCTCTTGTTTTACTGGCATGCACTCAAGGTCCAAGTGTGACAAGTGGCCCTCTATCAGACAATGTCCTCTTTAGAGCCAGAAGTGAATAATTGACATCGTCGTGATCCTTGGCACACAATGCCCGGTCTGTCGTTGGTTTGTTTTTGTTTACGCGTAAAAGCAAAACCAGCCGAACGTCCTCTCCTGCACGCGCCGCCGTCTCGCAGTGTCCCCGAGCTGCAAAGCAGGTTCTCAAATGTCTCACCTGTTTCACCACTACTACTACGACTACTACTATGTTTTAGAAGTGTTTATTTGTGCAACAAAATGACGTGAGAGAGTTTTAGTCAAAACAGTAAATGTGGGTTCCGGCTACTTTGTGACAGGTGTGATACCCCCCCTCATGAATCCCACGAGCCTCAGCGGAGAGAGAGGGGACGGGGAGCTCGCGGAGGAATGTGGTCGTAGCTAGAAATATCACTCTCTTAGGGCCGAGCTGAAGCTTCACACATCTACTCACACACAACCCGCGTGGTCTCCTCGTCTATGCCATGTAGACGGAGGGTCTGTATTCGCAAACAGGGGGAGGCATTAAAAGGCGAGACGAGCCGTGAAAGTTACCCACCTTCTCTGCCCAGCGCGCCCGCCGTCACCCCGAGCAGCACGGCCCCGACAAACACCAAACTTCTCGCCGCCTCCATCTGCTGCGACCCGGCGCCTCTAGTCCATGTTCCAAAGTTTCTACTGTTCCCAATGAGGACTTCACGGAGTCGGAACGTGTCCTCGCCTCCGGGTTTTTTGTTTCCTGGCACCTTTTTGGAGTTGTTGTTCGTTTCTCAATCTCAGTGACTTCCTCCCTGGAATTTTCGTGCCTGTTGGTAGTAAAGCGTGACAGCGCGCAGGAACGGATGCGCGCGCTCCCGTGAAGGCCTGAGCGGGGAGTGGCAGGTTGACTCAGCCCGCCCTCACTTCACACTGTTATCTGCAGTGCTGCTCTAACTTTACTTTACCATCTAACGAGTACATTGCATCCTAGTTTGCAATTTGTAAAGCGCCAATTCGCTCAACAATGTGTTTTGCTTTTTGTTGCTTCACTTGGATGTTTGAGCTTCGCTGTGCAGATTGATGTGACACCAGAAAGGTGTTTTCAACATTCATCTGCTGAAGAGGAAAAGTTCCTCTGTACTCAGCGGATGATGTAGTGACATCATAACTAGTTTTTGGGGCCAATCATGGTTCAATTTACGAAACAATGTGAAACTTGAAGCCACGAGTGGACATTCATTCAGAATGTACGTCTAAAGTCGGAGACATTTTGTGTCCAGAAGTTATTGGACTTTTGAAATGAATGATATTTATATGTTTGTTGATTCTGGATGAATATTATATAATGCGGCTGTCGTGCAATATGTTGCTTGTGCTTATCTGTTTGCGTAGGATGTAGTTGTAATGTGCTTTAGGAGACGTTGCCTTGTGTGTCTGTTTATTTTCTACTATAGAGGCAGATATGATACGACAATATGTGATGTGTCTTTTCATGTGTGCAGCAATTGAGTCCAAGACAAATATATCATATCATTAACATTTCTTCACCAGGAAATTTGACTTACAACTAAAAAAAATGCCATTCAACGCAGATTAAGTTTTTATGTCTCAAAACAAACATGTCTGCTCTGCACCCTCAAAACTATCATCACCAGTGAAGTGATCAAGTTATGAGATATGACGACCCAAACACCCGAAGCTGAAGAAGTACTCCGCTCCTTTTACTTTATGTATAAAAGTTGGGGGTGAAAAAAGATTGTTTCAGAGCATGAAGGCCAAACAGTTTTTACAATAATCCATTAAATACTCATTCACACACTTCATCTGGGCTCCCTCAATCCCCCCTCACATATGAGGCCTCCTATCTGTTTATTTAATGTCATGCTGTTTATGTTTTCCAATTCAATCGTGTGTGTGTGTGTGTGTGTGTGTGTGTGTGTGTGTGTGTGTGTGTGTGTGTGTGTGTGTGTGTGTGTGTGTGTGTGTGTGTGTGTCGTTGACATTATTAAAAGGGAAATGATTTGCGTTTCACCGGCTTGGAGCATCTTCATATTTCTCATGCCCTTCGCTTCACGGTCACAAATCAGGAGTTGAAGGAGGAAGAATAAAGTCTATTCATCCACATCTATCCGCTCTCCCCACCCACAGCAGCAAGGGTCAGAGTCCGAGCTACTGCAGCTATCAGGAACCAACGAAAAGCTCTCTGAGCCATTCACAACGCAAGTCCCAGACTTGCGTTGTGAATGGCTCAGTGCGCTGTGAACTTCAGTGAAGTAAATAAACCGAGTTTTATGAGGAGTTCACAAGTCTCCATTGAGAAGTCTCGGATAAAGTTGTCGTATGAGCTATTCTTTTTTTGGTAATTGAAACATAAAATAAATGCTCAATCTGTGGTTCATCCCGCCCCTCCTCCACTGCAGGATGAAGGCCGTGCTGACCTTGTGCCATGTGTGCCATGTATCATATGCACAGATTCTTTCTAAGTCATTGCGTCTCTAATATCACCGCGGCGGATTCCTCCAGGCATGTGCATGTTATATGCCCGTTGATCTAAGTAAGCAAGTAAAACTGTCATGTAGTCATTGTCCAAAACAAACCCTGAGTTTCACGTCCAACAAATGAAAGGGAGCAGAAGTTTTTTCTTTTCTTCTTACCTCTATGCTGGGAACCATTGGACTAAACCGGAGCCAGTGATTGTTGAAAGGTGGTTAACTGAACTAATATATACCAAAAAAAAAGCGAAGAGGTTCTTAAAAGTGTCTTTGGTATGTACAGATCTTTTTCCCGCTCGTCTACCAACATTTATCATTGCTGGAGAAGCAGTAAAACAAGATAATTGAAGAGGAGAATCACATTCACAGGTTAAAATAAACACACTTAATTCCTTATCAACAAAGAACACTTTTATTTGTTCCATTTCTTTCAGTTGTTTTTGGGTCAAATAGTAGATGTGAGGTGGAGGAAAGTGCACTCAGTAGGAGAGGTGATGGTTCACAGGGCAGCAGGCAGGGGGCAGCAGATGAGTGCGGGAAGAGGAGGCGTGGTTATCGGTGAGGAAGATGGAAATAAACAATGATTTACAGAGCAAAACCCAGGAAACCTTTAACTTATTACAACAGAAACCAATGACATGAGTTAGCAAGTTTCTTACCAGCAGTCAGATCACTTTCAGCTTTGAATAGACTTGAGATTTAGGAATTCATTTAAATTAGATTTTGTTGTTCTTGCTTTTTAAGAGGGCCACAGACGGCATTCAATAAAGGTCAGTGGTTAATAAACATCACTGCATCTGAGAATATGAACAGTTCGGGCAAATAATAATTAGAATATGCACTATATAAGGCCCCCCCCCCCCCCATCACAGGCTGTCAGCAAAGCTAAATGTATCCATCGTCTCACACACATTCCCACAGCAAACCTCTAACATGGTATATATATAAATACACACACACACATCAGTAGTTTTACAAATGGATCCAGAACAATCTCGCTCTCTCTCTCTCACACACACACACACACACACACACACATACAGTGATTCGGTTTACGATGGCAAAAACAACACAATGTGGAGTCAAGGCAACGTGTACACAACAAACTGTACTGGTCATTGTTCTCTCACAGAAATACAAAAGCATGGGCAGAATTTCAAAAAAACAAAAATGCACGTGCATGTACACACACGTGTAAAGTGCACATATGGAAGAGAACCTGTGAGGGATGAAGACATACATGGTATGAATTCAAGAGGCTTTTTTTTTGGTGCCAACTCTGAGAGGAAAATAAAGATTTGATAAAGACAGAAGAGATATATGCTCACTGACGAGCAGGTTTGATACGATATGTAAGGCAGACATGGAGTGATGGGGAGTGTTTTTACATGATGGGACAGTTATCTGAACAGCAGCTGGTTGTGTGTGTCATTGTGAGGATCATTACAGCAAGAAATGCAATCAAATCCAAATAGGCGTCAAACCAACACCTAAACACACACACACACACACACACACACACACACACACACACACACACACACACACACACACACACACACACACACACACACACACACACACACACACACACACACACACACACACACACACACACACACACACACACACACACACACACACACCACCTAACCCCAGAATTTATTAGAAACTCTTGATGGAAAAAAAAAAAGCCCCCAGCTTCCTGTTGCAGCTTATTTCTCCTACCTCAGTCATGTTCTCCCTCTCCTCACAGTCAAAGGCAATCCAGGTGAATGAAAACAATATTTTCATTTTATGATCATCCGCCATATCCCACCCCAAAAAAAAAAAAAAAAAGAATCAAGTCATCAAAGAATCAACAGAATAAAACACACAAATTGGTCAAGGAATTAAAACAACGAAGGCAGCTGATAAAAATTAAAATAGAAATTATACAAAAGAGTATAAGAGACAAAAGCAGCAGTGGAAACAATGCAGGCACAAAAATACATGTGTGATGGTGAGAAAAAAACCCCAGTCAGCTAGAATGGCCTCCAAACACAACCCCCCCGCTCTCTCTCTAGAACAATCCACTGGCAGCCCACCTCACAAGGGGGAACTCTCTGTGTCCGCCAGTCCACTTTTAGCACAGCTGTACCCTGATTCATGCCGTACCGAGCGCAGTACGTTATGATGGCCTGGCAAGGGATTTGGTGCCATCTATTGTCAGCCACAGCAAACTGCCACTAAGCATCCAAGACACCCAAGAGAGTAAAATCATCGGTTCAGGGGATCAATTTCAGAAGCACACAAGGTTCGAAGGAAACAGGATATGAAACCCAATCATCACAGTTTTCTGTGCTAGAACACGAAACCTTTCCCTTCATCCTGTTTTGCTGATAAACGGCAAAAGAATGGTAGAGCAGAGCACAAGGCAAAGTTAAGTAGAGAACGTAACCCCCCCCCCCCCAAATAAATACTAAAAATGATAAAAACAAGAGACTTGTAAACATATTCTACTTTGATGGAAGTCAATGTGGTGTCATGCCTGTCATCTGGGAGGCTGGGGCTACTTCCGTGTTCGGGTGTCCGGCTGCCCTGATTGGAGACGTGCGAAGGTGAAGGCGTGGTGAAGAGGTGATGAGCTCCTCCTACTCGACTTTGACGCCCATCTTCTCTGTGTTTAGTAGGTAGAGGCTGTCGTCTATCAGGAAACTGGAGGCAGAATGAAGTAAGGATCATTTATCTCCATTAATAACCCTTTTAAGTCTCTCCTTTCATACACACCTAAAATAAACAATTTCTTTCTTTATTTCAAGGCAAGAACATAAATCTTCTTTTCTTTTCCAGATACTGCCTGAAACACACAAGTCAAGCACTCGAGGGGACGAACCTGTAGAAAAGGAAGTGCACTGGTATTGTGCTGAGGTGCCACACAGCGTGAGCATCTAGGACCCAGAGCATTGGGGGGAAGTCCAGCAGCTCCAGCAGGGCCAGACCATGAAGCAGCAGCACCACCAGGCCGCACTTCCACCAGTACGGCAGGGTCCGCCGGTTCTGCCAGCACCAACACAGCCACCACAGGAGGTTCACCATGCCTTTAAAGACGAAAAACAGGCAACAATGACGTTAGATGAACGCAACTATCAAATGAAGTTAAAATGAAGTTATTACAAGCAGCCAGATATGAAGTTTAATATGACTCTGGAGCAGCTGCCGTACCGATGGCGACGTTAGCAGCCATGTTGTAGCCGTAGTCGAAACTGACAAAGGTCAAGAAGGACACATGCGAAGTGAAGGCCAGGATGAGCAGGACTCCCACCATGCTGGACACCACAGGTCGCCTCAGACCCAACGTTCTGACAAAGACAGTGTGAACAATGGATTAACAGACAGTATTACATTTTACATTAACCATAACATAAGAGTCCCAGAAGATGGTTTTGTCTTCCACTTCAGGGACAGAAGCTGCGACCATGTTTGAACTTCTATGACGGTACAAATGAGAATATTTGTAGGAATACCTGTTTTAAAGCTTACCTGACACAGCATAGGTAGATGGAGTAAAGAATGACCGCTGTCGCACAGAAATAGTCCATTTTCTAAAAGAGAATATCACAGAGACAAAAAACATAATCAAAAAAAGACTTATATGTTCTTGAAAACAAACGGCATCAGTAGCGGCATAAGGCGGTTACTGATTAGCTAAGCAATAAAACACAACATCAGCCTGTGGTCTGTCAGATCAAAGGATATTTCTGCAGCTTGCCCCTCTGTTTATGATAAAGCTATCTAGGCAATCAACAAGCATTACCTCTGTGAGATAGGTGTCCCGAGTGTGAAAAACTGTGGACCAGAACCAGGCGTTAAGAGAAACCTAAAGAACAACACAGGCACTTGTTAAATACGCACGGTACATTTTGCCATGAGTGTAAAGACACAGTAGTGTGTGTGTGTGTGTGTGTGTGTGTGTGTATGTATCTGTGCCAAGTGCTCTCCATCTCACCAGAGAGAAGGCGTTGATGGTGTGGTACATGGGGCTCTGGCGTGGCACCGTGCTCCGATAGCGCAGCAGCATGAGGAGGCAAGCCAAACCATTGAGCAGGGAGGCCAGGGCAGAAGCTGGCTCCTCAAAACACAGGAAGCGCACAAATGGCCACTATGAGAAATAAAATGTATTTCACATTTGACTCATATCGGTTAAAACCAACAACACTGGAGCACTTGTTCTACTCTGGCCTTATTCTGATAGAATCTACTGATGCACACACGGGCCTCTGTAAGAAGCACCAACCTTGCCGTGGAACTGTGGGATCGTGTACCCCTCGGCCTGGTAAAGGCCCACGGTGGTCCACATGCACTGATAGCGGCAATCGTCGCGGCATGCCCAACCTGCAACACCGGAGGGAGGAGCACAGGTCATATCCATCCAAGTTCAATTCAATGGGTACAAATATTCTACTACTTCTGGATTTCAATTTTCTGGTTGGATTACACGGTATCAACTGCTTCTTCTTTTCTAAATGTTGTGTTTTCTCACACTGACTCACTGTACATATGCTAATGATGGACTGAGGGTGGAGTACAGACAACACAACATACAATAGGCCTTCTGGGACACCTTGTTCAGGCAGAAAAACTGGCTTTAAACTCTCACGCAGTGTCACACATGAAACGTCAAAGATGAGACAATATACTGCGTTAAAAATCAGATTGCAGCCATGACATACGAAGCTAGATGGATGAGTAAACGCATGCATGTTAACTGTTAGCAAAGACAGTCAATGGGTGAGTATAGCAGGGTGTTATCGCCAAGTATATTGGGTAACGTTACTCTGTTTAGAAATATGCAGACTGCTAGCAAGCTAAATTAGCTTAATTTAGCTACCAACAACAACTCACCTGTGAGCGCCATATACTGCGGCTGTGCAGACTGAAAGCCCCGTAGCTGAGCTCCGGTGCAGTTAGTCCGGACACATTGCTTCACACAGTCTCGATACACCGGCTCCTTGTCGCCTTGAGAAGACTGTACGGTGTGCACCGACATCAGCAGCAGGACGACAGTGGCCGCCACAGCGGGAAGTCTGACAGATGTGCAGCGGGGCAGCGCTGAGGCCATGGTGGTGGCGGTGGGTCTCGGCCCGTGAGGACTCACAAAGGCACGGCGGGACGACAGCGGCATCGATGGCTTCCACAGCCGACGGTCCACATTACCAGAGAGCCATTCCTAGTTAGTGGTGACAAACCGGGCCTGAACTATGTTACAGTTACAGTACGTCCACTGTGTTCCCCTGTTCTCCTACCAAGGGGTCAAGTTTCACACTCACACATCGTTTCCGGCCGCCATTTTCCAAAATAATACATTCACTGGTGGACGTTTGTGGTCGCTTTTATTTTGAGCAACAAAACATCAAGTTACAGCTATAGTGTCAGTAATGTTCGGTCTAATATTTCCAATTAGCTTTAAGAAATAGCTCTTGTTTTGCGAGTACACCTATTTGCCAAATTCAGTACCGGTATTTGAAATTTACATATTTCAATTTTTTATTTTGAAGGCAGAACGTTTTGTTTATTATTTCTACATCCTGTTCTGCTTTCAGCGTCACCATGTCACGTGATTCATTGATCTATTGATTTTGTGAATGCGTATAAATATATTAAATGGTTGTGCGATATAATATTTTTTTTTGTTTATTACAGTATAGGATTTTGATACACAAATAGTCAAAATAATAACAAAAACAATAATAACTGGTGATAATAGTAAAAATAACAATAACAACAACAATAATGATAATGACAATGATAATATGCAAAGTACAGGTAGAAAAAAAATTTGTATGGTATGTAATTGGTATGTAATTTATGATGTAATATCGTTGACAAGCAAAGGGAACTGTTTTTAAATGCCAGGGAGCCACTGGTCCAAGACCAGTGTAACATTAACAGGTGTCTTCCCTGCTGTAGAAAAGTATTGTCTCACTGTGTTTACACACTCATTCATCACCAGTCACTTTCCACTGCCTGTCAACATCAGTGTTTTGCAAATGGTAAATAAACACGCCTTTCATGTAAATCAAGTGGTTCAAAGCAGAACTATCAGTCACTCCTTTTTGTTTGAACCCGTGAAAACATATTTCTCATCTGTTTGTGAAACTCAGATATAAAACAGTTTGTCAATCACTGTGACTCTAGATGGATATATTGTATGCAGCTACTATAAACATGGTGACATATAAAGTATTACATTGTCACACTGTATGCTCTGAAAACTGAGGTTGTATAATGTTCATTTGTGCTTCCACCTTTTTAGCCAGTCCAGTTTTCCCAGATTGATCAAATGCAGGATGAGTGAAGTTGTGTTCCCTGTGAAAGTGATGCCCATCACTGGAACCATCAGAAGACAAAACATGCTTTCATCAAAGCCCAGACAATTGCCCACCATCAGAGTAATTATTGGAGGAAAATAGGAAGTCATTGTCATAAAAATGTTGTTGATGATGATCTTCACAGCCTTCTTCTTCTGGGGGTGGATGTCTTTTCCTCCAAGTTTAGATCTCTTCAGGGTCCAGAGGATGGAGAAGTCACAAAATCCAACAACAGGGAGAATCAATGCAAAAAACAAGATTGGGAGGGGGTCATTGAAACCCAGATTAGGTCGGACAACAAAATATATTCCAGCAGCAACCGTCACAATCCAAACACCAACGGCCATCAGAACCCTGGGAGTCAAACTATTTCTCACCCGATAAGTAACAGGATGAACCACAGCCACGTAACAGTCCAGACAGATACATGATATGAAGAGAGGCCTCCCACAGAAATTGAATGTAAATAAGAAATAAATAATTTTGTCATACGTGCTGTTCGACTGTTGCAGGAGAGACACGCTTGGTAGAAGAAGGATCAAAAAAAGCCCATCCAAGACAGTGAGATTTGACACAAAGACATCATTGGGGGTTAATGAGGTTCCTTTTCTTAATTTCTGAAATATATCCAAAAGTATGACAACAGCTCCAGGAAATCCAAAAGCAAAGGAAACTACAGTGATAAATGACCAGAAGATGGAAACCCCCAGGCTTTCTTCACAGACAGCAGCTGTTGCATTAGTGATGTTCGGTAACCAAGACATCTGGATTTGTAGTATTGGTAACAAAAAAGCAGCGTAGACCTTTGTTTCACTCTCTTATTAATCAATTGTAAAGCACCTGCACCTACAGCAACTGAACACTTTAAGCCGACCTCTCGCTGTAAGTAAAATGACAATATGACAGCTGTGTTTGAGCGAGTTCTCTTGATTTGAATAGTGTATGTGCAGCAGTGAATGTCAAAGCCGCCAAGGCACACCACCATCTGTCAAATCTGTCTCCCAGACACACATTTTCCATACAGATTTGAATTTGTTTTGCTGTAAAATCAGGATGGGAAAATTATTACATCATGACATATTGTACCTCTGTTGAACAAGCGAATGAAATAGAACCTGCGCTGTCTTATATGTTTCCAGCCACAACTGCGGAATAAAAGCAGAAAGTCCACATTGACTTTAGAAAACATGACAATAACAGAAACACATCTGCAGCCAAGTTATATTAAATTGAATGTTGAATGCCAGCATTTCCGTTCCATTTATTTCATCATCAGTTTTCTGTATTGATGGTGATCAGGAGTGAGGGAGGTAGTGATAAGTGACAACAAGCTGTCATTAACACAGACATTATAAAAAAAATAAAAGGCTAAAAGTGCCTTGCTCAAGTTCACATGAGTTGTGTGCAGAATTTACAATGTACAGGCCGTCTCTGGAAAAACCACAGCTTTCTCCTTACCAGGTTATTCTTGTGGTGTCAGGTGTTTCCATTTTTGTGTCCCTCTGTCTTGCACATTTAGAGTAGTGAGTTGATACTGAATGGAGAAATGACACATTTGGTATATTTTTTACTTGGGGATTTAGATCACTTATCTACATTTTTTTTAGTCAACCTTTTAAAAGCAGGCTAATCAATCCGAACCTTGATAACGCTTCACCGTGTGCATATTACAGTCAGTGCTCCACAAGTCCAGGGTCAACCAGCAGTGGTACAGTGTCATCCACGCTCCCACTTAAACCAACAGACACAGTGTAATACGAAAGATGGTGGTTTTTTATTTGTACTTCTTTATTCGTTACAGACAAACACAGTCACAACAGGAGGAAACAGCAGTGAGCGGGAGGAGGAAGAGTCATGAACAAAGACGTTTTACTTTTGTTACTTTCCTTCCTGCTGCCCACTCACCATCTTTCACCATCTCTTTCCCTATTTACAAGATTTTGAAGGGAAAAAACCCCACGTTTTCCTATTTTTCACTGCAACTTTTCCCTTTCATCCTGTGTTTGAGAGAAGGAGTGACGGATTGAAGAGCGGGGCAGGCAAACTATTATAGTTCAGTACTCGCGCTCTTTTACTGTGCACTCCTCTCTATTGTCAAACAAAGGGACAAATCCAAGAAACACTCTATGTCAGGTTGAGACGAACAGACCACTTGGGTCAGGCTGCTTTACTTGTTTCAAGCAAGTGACTGTGCATGCACCACAGCACCCAAGCGGCACTTCTGACTGACCGCTGTATACACCGGACTGCATTATGAATGCACGCTGCATGTACTGTAGGTGTGATGCACGCACTGCTGGCCTCAACACAGAAGGACAGAATGCATGATGGGGGAAAAGATGAGAGACAACAGGCCGGGACAGAGATAGAGAGAGTGTTTCGGTGCCACAAGATTATTTTGTATTGGAAAATAATCCCGTGTCCCCCTGTTGGTGCTCACACACAAACAACCCACACGGCCTTCAGTCCTCTCACTGAGTATCTCAATAAATGAAAAGTCTTTTTGTAGTGAGCTGGCAAGCGGAAAGAGCGGACCGAGAGCGTGGAAGTGTGCAAGGAAGCCGCGTGGTCGGAGAAGAGGGAAGTGAGTAGATGGAGGGTCGAGTGCGGGGTTTTAACGGTGGTAGAGATCTTGAGAGAGGTGGATTTTACTCCTCCTTCTCCTCTCCGTGTGTGATGACGTAGCAGATGTTCTTGTAGTCCACATTTCCGGCCACATCAGGGGGGAAAGCAGCCCACAGGTTGGTCATCTGCATTGGGAGAGGTTAAAGACATGGCTTACAACCCTGAGCAACTGAAGGCAGAATGGAAATATGGGCGAGACAAAGACGGTTTAGCTCACCTCCTCAGCGGTGAACCTGTCGCACTGGGTGGTCAGGAGCTCCTGAAGTCTGGCGAGAGAAAACAGAGAAAAATACATCAGATTGTCTATCTTGATTCAAGATCACCACAAAGAGCAAAGGCTGTTGTGATAGACGGTAAGTCAAAAGTAAAGCCCTTACACTTCCTGCTTGATAGAGCCAGTGGCCTCGGGGTCCAGGACCTTGAAAGCGGTCACAATAACGTCCTCGGGGTCAGCACCTAAAAGTAAAAGCATGCCAATTAAATGAAATGAGACAAAAAGTGACAAAAGCACAGCTGCGTGAGTGTCATGTGTCAACACACCCTTCAGCTTCTCGCCGAACATGGTCAGGAAGACGGTGAAGTTGATGGGGCCGCTGGCCTCCTTGATCATGGCCTCCAGCTCCTCATTCTTCACATTCAGTTGGCCCATGGTGGCCAGCACGTCCCTGAGATCGTCCTTGCTGATGATGCCATCTCTGTTCTGGTCGATGATTGTGAAAGCCTGCCGGGGGACAGTGAGGTAAGACGAGAGAGCTTAGTCAGTAAATACAAATGTATTTGATTAGTTGGGGGC
Organism: Melanostigma gelatinosum; assembly: GCF_949748355.1. Classification (NCBI taxonomy): domain Eukaryota; kingdom Metazoa; phylum Chordata; class Actinopteri; order Perciformes; family Zoarcidae; genus Melanostigma; species Melanostigma gelatinosum. The sequence goes on along the minus strand of NC_136654.1, from coordinate 7,892,310 downwards.
TGCACCGCCCAACTCCTCAGGTGACCTTAAGAAGCCATCAAAGTCCTGGTCATAAGACTTGCTCATGATGATTGTATGCGTGGGCCAGCCTGCCAACATGGTGGAGGCGTTCTCCACCTCGCGTCCCACATAGCTGGGCGTAGCACCCAGTGAAACCAAAGATGGCACTGCAAACCTTTTGGGACTTGGCAGCTGCTCCACCACTTGTCTTTCTAAGGTGTTAAAATGGTCTCGGAATGTGTGACAAGCCCATTGCGACATTTAAGGAGAAGGTATTGATTACAGCTGTCAAACCCCCCCCCCCCCCTTTCTTTTTTTGCCTTGTGGATGAATCTGATGACCCTGTCCCCAATGTTATTCCAGCTCCTGTCGCCATTGTATTCTCTTTTCTTTATACCTGTATACTAAGGGAAAGCCCCAGAGAGACCCCTTGTCATCTAATAACAGCAGCAATGTTCAAGTTCAGGAAGGTACTAAATTCTTTCATGTTAAGAAAAACATTCCTGAGGTACCAACAAAACATTTGTTTTCCTATTTCTCTTCCCCAAACACAGACTAAACTTTAGGATCTCAAATGTTTTCTTGTTCTTTCTACTTTGAGCCTCCCTTTCCTGCTTTGGCTAGTATTACTGTCCACCAGCTGTTGGGCGGCATTCCAGTGGGGTCACAGAGCAAGTGTTTCGAGATCAGAGGAGGATTACTGAGCTACTGTCATCGGAAAAACTCTGATTTAAAGTCCTGTCATGCTGACGGCGACATTCATGCTGTGATGCTGCCACCTGATGAGGTCTATAGCTGCAGAGGTCAAATGATACATGCAGCAGTCATGGCAGTGGACAATATGTCCCTTTTCTCACATGGCACAGAAAGACCTCAATTTGTAGTGGTGGAAAACTTTATCTTTGAAGTACGTGAGATGTGATGAAGAAAATGTTACCTCCTTGTACTCCTGGATCTGGCTCTGCTCAAACATGGAGAACACGTTGGAGGATCCACCCTCTCCCTGCTGCTGCCTCTTCTTGGCCTTCTTGGGTGCCTGGGAAATGAAAGGTAAAATACACTTTAAAACATACAGAACATCAATCAAACAGACTTCACTGTAAGTTGCAGTGATCCTGGCAAACTCGAAGCGAAAGAAAAACAAATAGGACGGCTGTCAGGCATGAGAGGTCAAAAACAAAAGGACGCAAAGGAGTCCTAAATTGCTTGTTTCAGTAACTTCTCCATCCGTATTGTGGGTAAGATCAATGAAAGGATGCTCAAAAAGTCTAATTAAATCACTGTCTGGCAGCATTTGCCAAACTGCCAAACTACCAAACAAATCACCTATTTTCATCCCAATCGTTGTTTTTTTTAACCCAATTTAGAGTCAAGTGCAATGTAATGGTTTTGGTAACGACTATAATAAGCCAGTGATCCCCCAAATTGTTTTTTTAGTAATTCATCACGGTTCAGGTTTGAGATGTTTAGCTCAAACCAGCAGATAAAGTTAAGACTGGGTCCAAATCCACAGTTTGGGAGAGACTGTTTCGTGGTCTGTTGGTAATCCAGATAGCAAATGTATCAGTGATGCTTTCATCTCATCAAAGATCCTACAGACAACATGGCCACACTCACCATCTCTCAAGTTTTTTTGGGGTTGTTGGTGGTCAAGAAGAGAAGCCTACGCCAAGCCGATGGGACTGACATGTAAGCACTGTCTCCGAGGGGCCTTATATACTAGCCCACGGGGGGCTAACTTTAGCCACACCATCAGGTTTGGCAGGAAAACAGAGCTGATGGAAAGTAAGAGAAAAGGGGAGGAGTGAAGAGGTGGCGGGACGGATCGGCTGACCGATGCTCCAAAATAGGCCCCAGGAGTCTTGGAATGAGGTGAATTCAATGCCAACACGCAGTCCCGACTTTGGTGTCATCTGTGGACTAATATGGCCAAACTGATAGGACATGCTGAGGGACAACTGATCTGCCTCTGAACCCCTCTTCTTCTTCTTCTTCTTCTTCTTCCTCATGACACACAGAGAGTCTTTGTTGTGGCTATTTTTGTTTCTTTTATATCCACCGTGAGAGAACAAAACCCAGCGTATGATGACAAGCTGCTGCTGCTCTACTTCCTTGATACACACACTCACACACACACACACTCACACACACGTATCGGATTAACAGCAATTAACAGACTCAAGCTGCTCAAGGTGCCAACATGTGTTTGCAGTTGACATATCCTGAAGTAATCATCTGACTACATGATAGCTTTGGTCTGAGGTTGGTGGCCGCTACCAGATCAGTAGTGGCCAGCCGGGTTTATAAACAGCGACGAAACCTGAAAGCAGTTGGCTGATGGATATTGGTCTTGCTCCAGCAATGACACGCGACTACTAGGCCTTACTACTTCTACTTCTGTTTGCTTTAAACAAAAGCTAGAGACAGCCTGCTGGTTTATTTTTCATGTTGTTTTGCGTCTGGTCGAGGTGAACAATGCCAGACACCTTTAGAAAATAAAGAAAAAGTTCAGAACAAGAATTGTTTCACAGCACATGCATGAGCACTAATTTGGGGTGTTCCTGGAGGTTCCCAGTATAGTTGCTTTCGAACAGGAGGACAGTAGCCCACCCACTTAACTCCATATATGAGCTCCATAGGCTGCCATCAATCACACGTATGTATTGAGATCCAGCACAAGTGTGAACTGATACTTTGGGACCAGTTTGCCAGGTTTTTTTTTGTATTCTGGGTGTTGATTTAATCTGATCCTAGGTCCTGCCACTGATTATTAAAAATCCGAGATCGTTATTTGCAGAGAAGGAAGCAAAAGTTAAATCCTAAATGAAGGTCGCGGGCAGCACAGCAGACACTTCAAGTATGGGCTTGAAGGTGACCGAGGGAGAAAGAGACCAAGCTCTGTCAAAGACCATACAACAAGACAGCTGTAGAGACTGAAATAGCGCTGCCTCCCCCCCACCATTCTCTTTCTCAGCCATTTTGAGTCTCGACTAAAATTCAAAAGACTTCACACCTCTTGGCCAGCTTTGCCGCCATACAAGTGCTCGTCCTTTTTTTACCCACACAGAGCTTTAATTCACTGGCTTACAGACACACTGGGTAGTTAAGTGATCAATAACACTTTACTGATTAACAGGGCTCGGTATCAAACCTCACTTTGGTATGAAAAATAAGCAATCAACAAAGCTGGCATCAAACATCTTGTTATCCTGTTTATTTATCATTTGATCAGTTCGGCGCTGAAATTGGAAAATCTCTGACCATTTTATTTTGGTTTCTTGTACAGCTGTTTGTGTTTGTGACAACATTGAACATTTGCTAAACGAAAACAAGGCTTTTGTAGAGAGGCAAGGCTATATGTCTTAACGGTTTCAGAAAAAGTATCATTAAGGTATCCGTACAGAAACTCAAGTCAAATGTAAGGAAATTTATTAAACTGTTTAATTTGATGTAACTGTTTTCTTTTTCTTTATTTCTGCAATCATGGAACAAAAAACGTGTCGGGTAAAGATCAATAGAGCAGTAAAAAATAAGCAAGAAATAAACAGTATGCTCTCGAACAAATATACCGGTACACAAATAAATCTCAACAATAACTGTTGTAGTTCTACTTCCTATATACATAATACTGTAGCTTAACAAGGCAACCACAGGTATTGGATTTAAGGTTTAGATAACGTTTAATTTGACACTTATCCAAAATCGATTAGGTTTTCATCCTGAACAACGACATTGCCTTGTCCCCTCTTCGACCAATCAGCAATCAGTCCCTTCACCTCTTTTCCAAAATCTTCATGCAACTTGGTAAAGTCCTCCTTGGTGCCTAAACAGACTCCTGACCAGTCCGTCAAAGGCAGAGCAGGAGTGTTAACAGGCACAACATTGGCGCTCCTCTTGGGCCAGAGTTTGGGCGATCTCTTACAGGCTGACTTGGACGAAATGGTCGTAGGTTGAAGCATCTGATTGGAGCTCAGGCTGGGTCCTGCCCCCACACCTGCTGCTAGATACGAAGGTAGCGTCGCAGGCAGTGAGCGCTGATGGGCTGCAGGGTATCCCGCTTCTGCTGTGCTGACATTTGGCACGATGAACGGGTTGGATGGTTCACTGGAGAACTCCACTAATGCATCTGAGGAAAAGAGCGAATGAGACAAGCAGAGAAATGCATAAATAACAGCTGACGTTACATAAACAGAGAGGCTAAAGCTTTTGTTTTCTTGTATTTTAGAGTAACCACTTCATTTAGCAAGGCTGCAAAATCAGAGGGTAGGAAGTGGAAGTCACACTTTAACTATGACCAGCATCACTCTTGGCACACTTGGCACCAAAATGTCTCTTTCTAAACCTAAACGTAAGGTTGAGCCGGAGCCGAAGACGGTTTCAAGAACGGCGGAACACTGATCATTCTTCCGTGGCCTTTAATGAGACTGTGACTTACCATCAGAGTTCATTTTTACAATTACAATCAAATACAACAAAACAACAAACGAAAGTTACGGACGTAACTACGGTTCTATGAATCCTGGATGACCGCCAGAGGCAGTGCTTAACACTGGATGTATCCCGTCTCGCGCATGCGCAGGTCGAATATTTATATCAACAAAGTCACGTGTGACCTCGGATGACCACCGTCATCTATAAGTTCCGGTGTCATCCTGAGCTCAGTCCTATGGAATCTTCTCGCGAGTTCACGGGATTCCGAGTGACCAAGAACTCTGGCGGTCATCCAGGATTCATAGAACCGTAGTTACGTCCGTAACTTTCGTTCTATTTCATCCTTACTGACCGCCAGAGGCAGTGCTTAACACTGGATGACTTATACCAAAAGAGTCACGAGGAAGCACAGTAACTACCCCTTATAGCTCCGGCAGAGAAAATTGGCCAAGAACCCTCCCCAGTGGGTGAGGGCCGGCAACGTTAACTCTGTAGTGTTTGGTGAATGTGCTCGGCGATGCCCATGAGGCCGCCGCACATGTATCCCCCACAGGCACACCACTCAGGCTTGCCCTCGGTGTGGAGACACTCTTGGTAGTGACCCTTCACCCCGGATGGCCGAGCGCAGCCGCTCGCCTTGTATGTATCGGCAATGGCCTCCACTATCCAGTGGGACAGGTGCCGTTTTTCCTTTTTCCCTTAAAAAGGAGCACAGCCCTTCTTAGGCTCACCATAACTGACTATGCAGGCGGTGGCTGCCATATAAGCTCTGAGGGCCCACACTGGGCACAGCAGCCTTGACCTCTCCTCTCCCGATGGGGGAGGGGGGGGGGGTCAACTTTGCCAGCTGGATAGGCCGGTTTATATGTGAACGTATCCACCCCCTTGGGAGAAACACTGCCTTAGGCCAGAAAGTGACACCCAAGCCATCTGAGTTCCACCTCAGACATGATTCTTCCACTGATAGGGCATGCAGCTCGCCCCCACATTGAGCTGAATTGACAGCAAGGAGAAAACCGTCTTGCTGATAGCCATCTAGGCTCCGCCTGTGCCAGGGGTTCAAAAGGACAAGCATAAGCTGTCCTTTTGTACCAAGGGTAGGTCCCATGCAGGGGAGACCGGCCCTTATCCAGGAGAGACTGTAGAAACTCAGTACAGCAGGCACGGGGCGCTGTACTGGGACCTTGTTCTGAGCCGCACACTAGTCGGAGAACAGCTTCCACCTGTTTATTGTACTGCAGGCAGGTAGACCGCGCACTGGCATTCAGAATAGTCCGTCAGACTGGTTCTATGCAGCCACTCAGCATCCGGTCGGGCCCTCCCGTGACCCCTAATTGAAGGCGGCAGGGATTGGAATGCCAAATCCGACCCTCTAGTTGCGACAGGAGATCCCTCCTGTCGGGGAAGAACTCTGACAAGCTTACAGCAAAAGCAGAGGGAATGGTGGAAAGGCATAAAGAAGATCCTCTGGCCACGTGTGAGCCAGGGCATCTTGACCCAGAGGGCTGGTCCTCCGTCAGGGAGACCCAGTGGGGGCAGTGGGTCGACACGTCTGGCTGCAGCCGCCACTCTCCCGGTGGAGGCTTGTAACGGAACAGGAAAACCACAACCTTGTTCCATTCTCCTGGTGGGTACATTGCCCACAGGCTGGTCAGGCGAGGGGCCTCCCAAGTCAGAAGGCCACGGTGATCCCCGTAGCAACTTCTGCAGATCTGGTGCCCCATCGATAGTTCATGGGAAATCACAGCAGAGGTGCTGTCCACCGGACAAGCACATGCTTTCCCTTCAACATGGAAGGAAGTGCTCGAGCGCTAGCTCTAGAACCTGGACCTGCGGTCTTTCAGCAGACAACTGCCCCCAGGCTGTCCCGTTCTGTCACCCTGCACCCGCCTTGAGAGGCAGGTAACTGTTGTGACAATCTCCTGGTGGAATGGAACCGAGCCCCTGGGGCTCGGTTCCTGGGACACTGTTCGCCAGATATGCACTCCCTCCATGGGGATAGTGAATAGATGAATAGACACTGTTTCGATAATATTATTGCCCTGTATCTGTGCCACTTGGCATCCAAGTGAAGGCTGTTCAGCCATCCGCACTGGGGCGACAGACAGGCCCTCATAGGGCCACCCTAATGAAGGTTATGCTCTGAGAAGGGCTCAGGTAGCTCCTCTCCATGTTCACCTTGAGGCCTACCGGGCCACGTGAGAGAAGGCGAGCAGTGTCCTGTGGCGCCTGAAGCCGGGACGGCGCCTAGGTCAGCCAGTTGTCTAAGTACGGCAGTATGTTCACGCCCTGCGATTGCAGGGGGAAAGGACAGCAGTAACACACTGTGGACACCCCTGGGGAGATGGGAGAGTCCGAATGGAAGCACCCAGGACTGAAAGTTGTGGTGACGCACCATGGGAACAGGCGTCGATAGACGTGCACCACTCTCCCTTGGAAATCCGCTGATGGGAGAAAGAACCCTGACAGCCGGCCTGGAGACATCTCCTGGCACCCCTGCCGGGGGGGACGGGGACGTAAGTAGGGTTGTATAGGTAGCGGTCCGGCCTCTCAGCAGGACGCCGAGGCCTGTTGCGCTACTAGGGTAAGCTGGAGGCTGAGAAACGGCCTTGTGGGCCAAAAATGGGACCCCTAGGTCTGGGGGTGCAGGCATGTCCCTGCAAAGACCAGAGAACTGCTGCCAGGTCTGGCTAGCTCTAACAGTCCGCTGAAGCGCCTGTACAGCAGCTGACTCGAACAGCTCACCAGGCTCCACTGGGACAGTATGGAGGGTCCTCCTACATGTCTCAGATAGGGGTGACTGCGCCAGCCAAACCTGGCGGCGAGTCTGAACCAGGGTGGACATCATCCATCCACGTTCCCTCGATATGAGCGCAAACGCCTGCAATGAAGCATCACTGAGCAGAAGCGTCGAAGTAGCCCGCTGCAGAGAATCTGCGAGGGAAAGCATGAGGTGGGAGAGGGAGTTGTCGATACGGTGCACAGCGCTGCTGTGTCCTAAGCCCTGGATAGCAGGTCATCTTTGACCCGACATTGGGTCGAGGGCACCTGGCATCGGGCCTCAGAGTCTCCTCAGGGGAAACTGATGGACGCCATAGTCGTCGAACTGGCTGGCATACGTGCAAGGCCAGATTTGCCACCTCCTGCATGGTCTGATGTAAGGCGGGAGAGAGCCCTGGTGTCTCCACCATGCACGCAACTCCCTCAGATATTCCTCGGAGGGAGGAACAGAAAAGGTGGTGAGGGCGGGAAGGTGCCTGAAGAAGGCACTCACAGGTGGATGCTCCAGCTGCTGTGTATGCCCGGCGTGCAAGCGCCATACCAATGACCAGGGTAGGTTGGTCTGGATTCAGCTGCCCTGACAGGGGGAGGTAGACCTCCCGCATCAGGTGTTCCACTTCGGCCAGCCTAGCAGACCTTACTGCTCAAGGCGTGATGCCGCAGGTCCTGCCTGGGTTCTCCCTGCTAGGGCAAGAGGTCAGGGCCGTCCTCCGGCTGAAGAGGAGCTATACAGGTCCTACAGCCGGGAGAGTTGAACATGGCCGCGATTCTGGTGGAACCCTTGTCCCACTAGTTTATGCGGAATTCCCAATCAGTCCGAGCGAGAGCGCTCTGCTGAAGGTTGAGAGAACAGGCAGGGGGCAGTCAGTGGCGAGTGATCCTTCGGACACTCTTCCCTTAGCCAGCCGCTGCGGATATTGGTGACCCACCAGTTAGCCTGAGCGAGAGCACTCTGCAACTGCGGAAACAGGTCAGGCAAAGTCCTTATAGTGAGAGGGGCGAGGACACTCTCTAAGCCCACTCTCTTCACTAAGATAGTTGCTGCAGATATTAGTGTCCCCCCAGTTAGCTTGAGCGAGAGCACTCTGTTACCGTAAAAACGGACAAAACAGACCACAGTCCGTACAGTGAGAGGGGAGCGAGGACACTCTTCACTAAGATAGTTGCTGCCGATATTGGTGTCCCACCAGTTAGCTTGAGCGAGAGCACTCTGCCACTGTGGAAACAGGTCAGGCAAAGTCCTTATAGTGAGAGGGGCGAGGACACTCTTCACTAAACTAGTTGCTGCCGATATTGGTGTCCCACCAGTTAGCTTGAGCGAGAGCACTCTGCTACTGTGAAAAACGGACAAAAAGAACACAGTCCTTACAGTGAGAGGGGAGCGAGGACACTCTTCACTAAGACAGCTGCTGCAGATATTGGTGTCCCACCAGTTAGCTTGAGCGAGAGCACTCTGCTACTGTGAAAACGGACAAAAAAACCCACAGTCCTTACAGTGCGAGGACACTCTCCACTTGGACAGGCGCTGTAACTCTTGGTGTGCTACCAGTTAGCCTGAGCGAGGGCACTCTGCTAACTGATATCCGCTACCGATATGTCCATAATGTTTACAACAATCAATGGACACACCGAGTATTAGCTTCTAGTTAGCCGGAGCGAACTCGACAGCCGTAATGCGTCAAAACCATCCATGGGCACAACCTCAATGCTGATTTAGTACAACTAGCATTCACCGAGTTAGCCTGAGCGAGCACATTCCGCTAACTGTGATCGTTGTAATGCTACAAAGTTGATGGCCACAGCCCCAGTACCAGCTTTGTTTATCTAGTTTCCCACTGAGTTAACCTGAGCGAGGACGCTCTGTTAACTGTGACAGCCGTAAGGATACAAAGTTGCTGGACGCAGTCCCAGTCTCAGCTTTTGTTTAGCTAGTTTCCCACTGAGTTAACCTGAGCGAGGACGCTCTGTTAACTGTGACAGCTGTAAGGATACAAAGTTGATGGCTACAGCCCCAGTATCAGCTTTGTTTAGCTAGTTTTCCACTGAGTTAACCTGAGCGAGGACGCTCTGTTAACTGTGACAGCCGTAAGGATACAAAGTTGATGGACGCAGTCCCAGTATCAGCCCTGTTTAGCTAGTTTCCCACTGAGTTAACCTGAGCGAGGACGCTCTGTTAACTGTGACAGCTCTGTTAACTGTGACAGCCGTAAGGATACAAAGTTGATGGACGCAGTCCCAGTATCAGCTTTTGTTTTAGCTAGTTTCCCACTGAGTTAACCTGAGCGAGGACGCTCTGTTAACTGTGACAGCTGTAAGGATACAAAGTTGATGGCTACAGCCCCAGTATCAGCTTTGTTTAGCTAGCCAGCTAGCATCCAAGTTAGCCTGAGTGAAGACACTGCTAACTGCGAATTACGTCAGATGTAAAGATTAAATCTCCATGTACACAACGCCAATGCGGACTAGTGTCTCACAAAGTTTGCCTGAGCAGGAACACTCTGCTAACTGTGATAGCCGTAACACTGTGAAGGGCGGGCCGACAGCGTAATTCTACGCTCTCGTTAGCGCGCCACTCGATTACTAGAGCGGAAGCGCTCTGCCAACCGTGGAACAAACAACTGTTATAGAAAACAATGTTAATCGATCTTACCGATTGCTGTCATCACGACTTAGCTGACCCTGATCAGACTGGTGACGACCGATGATAGGGGCGGCCACCAGTCCGGGGCTCGATGTCCGAACGGCGAACACACCGTTCCCTCCGAAGAGGGACAGCTCGTCGCAGCCTTTGGAGGGCGAGAGAACCGCAACTCCGACCGGTAGTCACAAGGCTACAGCGACGAGCTCTAATATGTCTTGATCGTAGACACATCCTTGTTTAAGCTACCATGGTAGCTAACCTGCGACGCGAGAAGAAAAAAAGGACTGAGCTCAGGATGACACCGGAACTTATAGATGACGGTGGTCATCCGAGGTCACACGTGACTTTGTTGATATAAATATTCGACCTGCGCATGCGCGAGACGGGATACATCCAGTGTTAAGCACTGCCTCTGGCGGTCAGTAAGGATGAAATAGAACTGCACCCTCAAAACTATGACAGAGTTGAAATAACCCCTTTTTAATAAAGTTTTAAAAAACGTAGATTGCGCCAACCTTGACTCAATGTGTTCACAATGTCTGCGACAGACTGACGTTACGAGATTATGATGTCTGCCTACTATGTGCCATGATGTGCATGCCGTGTGATGTGGAGGCTGTAAACAACGAGGCCTCACACAGCTGCTCTCTGGAACAAAGGCAGCTTTCTCTCTTCCCCCCCCCCCCACAGACAGGAGGAGACACTCCAGCCTGTCTGTGTCTCACCTTTGTACTTCTTCTCCAGGTCCATCACCAGCAGGGCCAGGTAGCTGTGGTTGGCCGACAGCAGGGCTTTGATCCAGCTCTCCTGACTGGCCTGGTCCTCGGCAGAAAACTTGTACGTCCGCAGTCCCGGCTCGCTCCACACCAGCGAGAAGGCAAACTGCTCCTCGGACTCACACAGCTGGATGGTGCAGCCCTCCAGAACAATCACTCCTGTCACGTCCCGGTCAGCCGGCCGGTCCTTGTAGAAGAGGAGGTTCCCCTTCAGCACGCACCAGCGCTTCTGATAGGAAGTCTTTCTCTCGCCCTGTGTGACAATTGTGCCAACTGTGGTTTACTCACCCATGTACAAATTACTAATTTACTCAACTTCTTACATAACAGTTGGTGGTGAAATAAGTTTTATGAAATACACCAAAAAGGGGAAGTGACATTTTTGTTGTTTTTGAATATTACCGGCAGTCATTATTTTGACATTGACAGCCTTCCATTCAAGGTATCTCTGTTCAATTTCATGTACTTTTATGTGCCTGATAATGATTAATTATAGCGTTGTAATACTTGAATCCAAATGATTTCGTGCAAAGCACTTTGCAACTTTGCTTTGAAGGCTGCCTGTCAATAAAGTTATAAAGATGGTGTTTCAAATATTACAGGCAACGTTGTTATTGTTGGGTGAGTAAAACCTCAACTCCATTTAGTTAGTTATTGAAAAGGCAAAAAATAAAAACATGTGGGCTGCTTCCTCTTCCATTTGGATATTAGTATTATTATTTTGTTATTGTATTTCCCTACCTTCTTGGAGAGGTACCCTTCTTTGTCCACCTGTGAGGTGCAAGATTCAAAATAGGTGACAATTTTTTCATGAATCTTCATTTCTACATCACAGGCTGCTTTCACCTGAACCTGCAACATAGACGAAACAACAACACTTTATCCTGGGCTACTTACCCATTTATTACTCATGTCTGTTCATGGAGAACTAATAACGAGTTTAATAATTCACAGTTAAGCTCGTGTCTGTGGGGAAAATACGTTTCCAGTGTTGCAATAAGGAAATGCTGCACATCCACCGATGTAATACTTATAAACACTAAACAAGGCGACACCGGTTATTATCGGTAATAGATGGAAACACGCCGAACGGACCGCCATTAATATCTCGCCCACTGTTTTTAATGCGGTGACGTCTTTTACCGTCCGTGTTACCGTCTGTTACCCGTTAATACGTGACTCGTGAATTTCGGTTTCCGTTTGTAAAATGTTTAACTTTAACTTGAGAGAAAGAGAGTATTTCTCTCCCCCACATGGTTCTTTATTGCTCACCTTTCAGAAGTGTGCAACGTTGTTGCAGGTTCCCCCTCTGGGTGTGTGTCAATCACTTCCTGGTGGACAAGGTGAGGGCAGCTCCACGTCAGCTGTGGGCTAAGTCAACCATAGAGGAACTTACTTTAGCCTAAAGACAACTGTTTTATGATGAAAAGCATTCAAAAATAATATAGCCTATGTTAACACTGTCTTTACACCAATAACTGTATCCATAAATGTCCTTTCCAAAGGGATTTGCATTAGAAAAATAGCTTAAATTAACAAGTACAAGTATCTGCTAAAGCAGTCTGGCATGGTGGCCCCAGACTTCCATGGGCCCCATTAGTGCCTGTCAGTGTCTGTATCAATTGGTTCAGTAGATTTGATTTATTAAGTAGTTGGATCATTTGAACCAGGCGACAACTAAAACAGGTTCTGCATCATCAGGTCGTTGTGTGGCTAGTAATGGGGCGAAATAACGTGTAACGTGTTTTTTTTATTGTATTTATTTTCTATTATTTGTTGTAGGAGCCGTGACCAATATAAAGTATAAATGAGTACATTTGATGTACTGTACTTGAGTTAGCGTAAAGCTAATTTTCATAGTAGGTCATATAATGAAGCTGCCATGTCTGTTGTGTGTGACACACTGCATGGATAATTGATAATGGATAATTAATCATGCTATCCAGATTTGAAAAAGTTTCAATAATTGTCTTTGCAGATGTGTTACACTATATAGCACACTGTCACCTTACAATGTTTCACTATAATTGAAGTCACCTGTATGAATGCATCACGGCTGTGGAGGACCTTTAAATGTATTTCTTTAACATTTCTATGAGGTGAAATTCCACAGTTGACCAAATCATGTCAGCTGACAATATTAGAGAGATATACATTTATGTACCGAAAGCATCAGTGCATCTCTCGCTGTAAAGCTTCAGCCTCTTTGGTTAAATGATTACACTTTACCGCCTTGTTTCATCACAATCAGGAGGGACAAAAAGACGAGCGTAACAAGGACACAACTGGCTACACACAAGAACAGCAAGAAAGTCATTGTAACACACTACAGTTCCAAAAGAGTTTCAAGAGACTAGCATTTCAAAATGTTCTGTACCTTATAATTGCAACTATTTCTTAAATTAAGGTCAAAGTCCAAAAAAGATCCTTCACAGATTCTGAACAAAGTGTGCTGATTCAGCTGATTTGCAGTCAGTCTAGCATAACAGTCATTGCTGTTGCTCCCTCCACACTTCCTGCAACTGTAAAATCTCTCCAACGTGGATCTTCTTATGTCTTTTCAGGTTCTCCCCCCGACTGAAGCTCTTTCCACACTGGCTGCAGTAGTACGGTTTCTCCCCTGTGTGGACCCTCTTGTGTTTTTTCAGGTCTCCCGCCTGAGTGAAGCGTCTCCCACACTGTACGCAGCCGTACGGCTTCTCTCCTGTATGACAGCGTTGGTGGATCCTCAAGTTCCCGAGCCGGCTGAACGTCTTCCCACACACGACACACAAGTGTGAGTCATCTCCCCTGAAGTGCTCCATCCGGAATTTTCTCCCATCAAACGCAGCCCTGTGGGTTTTTGCAAAGCCATGCCGCCTAGATAGGGCATGTTTTGAGTGGACAAAGACTCGCTCGCAAGGCTCGCCACCAACTTGTGACCCGGGCGTCTCAGCAGAGTTCTGACGAGAAGAGTTGCAGCTTAAATCTACGCATCGACCATATTGTTGTTGAAGAGACGGCGGTTCTGACGCTGTGCAGTCTGTCAGTTCGAACTCTCTTTTGATAATCGCCAGGTTCACTCCGAGTGAGGCGCTCGAGTGAGAGGCGCACGCGTCATTGGGTGAGACGGCACTGATCTCTGTGTCTGCACTGTGTGCTGTGTGGACCGTCATTGCATCCTCGATAACGTGTGTCGCCACCTCTGGTTGTGCTGTGCAATGTTCTGTTGTTTGTGCGGAGTTGCACTCGGCTTGTGGTTCCGTGTTATTGTAGCAAACCTGTGGTTTCAACTCCTGCTTCACGTCATGGTCCGGGTTGTGGCTGCTTATCTGGTTTTGCTCGGCGAGAGGGAGGTCCAGGTCCTGCGTCAAAGCGAGCATCCAATCCTGCTCTTGGCTCTGCGTGTCTTCTTTTTCATCAGGTAATGGACTACTTGTAGGTAGAACAGCTGTGAAATCAAGACCGCAAGAAGAAATTGTTGTATTTGAATAAGGAACTCATTAATAACACAACCGCGAACCGATCCCGGATAAGCGGAAGACAATGGATGGATGAATAACACACTTTAACCAGTATAGGACAGGAGCATTATCTGTGATTCAAGGGAATTGCACTTGTTACCCACCTATGCTCGATCTTGTTATCTTGTCCTGAAGCTCCTGCAGCCTTCTCTTGAGACTCTCGTTCTCTCTCTGTGTTCTGACAGTTTTCTCCTGGTACTCAGACACCGTCTCCTTCACCACCCCCAGCACCTCATGCACCGCCTCAGTCAGGAGCTTGGTCACTCGCGCATTCAGGCGTTCAAGTTTAGACATCCTGAAATAAAACGACACTTATGGTTAAGAAATGACTGTAGACTGCTTGTGCAAGATCCTCTGCAAATGGAGACATACGTATACAACCCTTATTGCATAATCCTGTGACAGCACTACTTCCTATTCACAAACTGATCACAACCTGCACTGCTGTGTTTAACAGGGGAAATGCATTAATAATGTAATATAAACAAAACTACTTGTCTAGGCAAAGAGAGTTACATGTGTGTTTAAATATACATCCAAATCCTAAATCTAGAGTATTAGCATGATGCCAATGGTGTTTCCAGCATTTCCATGTTACTCTTGACATTAAACGTTTTACATTGATAATCTGATATTCTGGTAGTCATTTCAACACACCAGGGTAGTCCTGTGTGGTACTGGCCGCAGTCATTCTGCCTGTTTTAAGTTAATGGCAATGGGGCTGTACATGAATCAAGTAACTTGTTTGCTAAGTATCACACTCTGATCGGCATGTTATGTTCAAGCTAAGCGGTTTATATGTCACTAACATCAGAGCAAACGTATAACAAACACGTGTTGAATGACCGCTACTGTCAGTTCGCTAGCTAACGTTAAGCATGTTCAGAGCCGCTGTACCTGCAAACTAGCTTAACTTAGTCGTGAAGTCAGCAGTTACACTGTAACGTGGGTAGCTAACGTTAGCTACATTAGCTAGCTAACTCGGTGCGTTATCCCCTTTAACACTTTAAACAAACGCGTCATGTGGTTACTGTGTTAGCAAGACTTTTCAGTAAGTTTCAGGTAAGACAGTTAAAGAAAAATCTGGAAACGATAAAGCAAAACACAAATCGGAACGCAACATAACAACTCGTGACCCCCGGAAGAAGAACCCCAATTACATCTGCGCTGTGAATCGGGTGGTTTTCAAAATAAAAGAGTGTGATACATTTGTGAGTTTGGATATCTATGTAAATATTATATCTTTATTCACTTATCTGATCTCGAGCAGTTATCTTTGCCTCCAACTGAAGTATTCTGTTATTTTGTTGATAAAACGAGAAACGTTGTCCTGTTATTTTATACAGCCAACAATTTAGTAACTAAAATGGCCAACCTCCATGCTTAGACGTATCAACACAGTATGGATATAACATATTGTTGTTGTTTTGTACCCATCGTTAAAATAAATAAATATACAAGTGCTACAGTAAAAAATAAGAAAAAATATTTTATGTAACAGTGTGTCAGTTACATATCTAGTTGGATACTTCTGTTGCCTCCTAAAATGCATACATGATAGCACATCCACAAGCACATAAAGCTGCACAGACATATATAGAAATACACTGAAATAATTTACTTAACCGCATCAAAATATAATATTTATATGCAAACTTAACTTACACAGGGTTTCTTGGTGGTGGCTGAATGACTGAGAAAGGCATGCACAGCCTCATCAAACACCTCATCCAGTACATACTGGTTGATTGAAGCACACACAAGATATTTCACAGCTTAAAGGTGCTTTGCCATCTTTGTTCCCTGCTGCTTGGTGACAGTGGTCTGATTCTGCTCTCCCAGTTTCTCCTCATCAACATATAGGTCACATTAGGGCAATGGTGTTTAACCTCTGGATGCCGTTTGCGCTTGACATTCTCATAAGATGTTCGTGTCATAGAAACCTGGTCTGTACTCCTCAGGAAAGATCTTTTTGATGTAGGTGAAGAGTAAGTCGGTCTTTCCTACTCCACTGTCTCCAACAACCACGCACTTGACACTTTGCATCATGACAACTTCGCCTCCAGAAATTCTGGAACAGAAAACTTGATTCAGCATACCACAGAGGTTTCAAATTAAATTGATTTGTATTTCAATTTTCCACTTCAACATCTGCCCACATTCAACAGACTGTGAAAAAAAACTTCTATTATTGCAGTGTCTGATCAAGATAATGGTGAACTGGGTTTGATCTGTGTTTTTCAGGCTCAAACTGAAATACAAACTGAATCAAAAAGCAACAGCCACAGGATAATATGTAATAATAACACGTTTATTTTATTGTTTATTTGTGACCAATAATAGAAACAGAACCAATATCAAACAGAATAAACGCAAAGCTCAATCTTACTTGTCAAACATGTTGTGTCACAGTCTTCTGGCAGTGTGTTTTGCAGCTTGTCTATGAAAAAGTGTAAATAATCTGCGTAGGAGGAAGTGACATGTCTGGTTAAGTAGGCCATCTTTTGAACCCAGCATCAAGTTCAGACAAGATACGCCTTTGTTGTGACGGAAAGAGAAGTAGTTCAGAAATGTTGGGATTGGGCAACACCGACAACGTTTTGGCAAAGATGTTTCATCATCCCCTTTTAAAAAGTGATGCCATGAGGTGCTGCGATGTTGTTCACTTTACCTGACAGGGCTAGGCGTGAAGATAACTGTTCAACTATGCTGCAACTCAATCTCAAAAAGTTAAAGATGATGAATAAATCATGCAAGACCGAACACAGTTAACAGAACATTTCTGTGATGTAAAGCAATTCAGTAGCCAATGTTGGTCTACAACAGACAGGGCTGATACATAGACAGACACAATAGATTAAAAAAACAAAACACTCTTACGCGCCCCAATAAAATGATAAGAATACACAACTTTGACTTCACCTCTGCTGGAAGCCTCAAAGGCCAGTCTAGTTTTGGTAGTTGATGCGTCCACTTTGCCCACGATGGACCTGTATATTTTGTTGGGGGATGTATGTTTTTCATATATGCCCAGCCTTGTTTAACAGACCAGAGATCAATAACTCATGATTCATACAGTTTCCATGCTGATATGGATTCTCTAAAGGCAGGATTTACTATTGAATTACACAACTGCGTGACATCACTCTCGATACTGTAATTCATTTCACTACTGACAACTAATCAGTCCTGAGGAAGATCAACTTTAAACTTGAAGTTCAATGTTTTTCAACGCACTGACTCACGCGGTGAGGTTTTACCCAGCAGGCTGCAATTTGCTCACCGGTCTGCTGCTTTAAAGTTTTCAAGTTGACACACAATGTACGACTTTTTTGGGGTGGACTGTGTCGGATCACATTACCATAAAGAAGTACCAAATAGGTTTATTTGATTTGGAAATCATTGAATGTTAAGAATACAGCACCTCACAAACAGGCAGCCCTTTCACTGTCCAGCAATAACATCATACGAATAGAGAGTCTGGACACAGCAGCCTCACAGATGAGTTTGCTGGTGTTTCTTCATGTTGCTCGAGTGACTAAAACTTTTCCCACAATGAGTGCAGCCAAACGGCTTCTCCCCGGTGTGGTAGCGCAGGTGCACCGTCAGGTAGCCCGACTGACTGAAGCGCTTCCCGCACACCGAGCAGCAGTACGGCTTCTCCCCCGTGTGCACCCGGTTGTGTTTCTTGTAGTCGCCTGCGTGTCGGAAGGTGCGACCGCAGAGCGAGCAGCAGTAGTGCTTCCTGACGTTTCTCGGGAACGCTCTCGAGCCCGAAGCGCCTGCTTTGGTGTTTGCTTGAGCGGTGTGTGGTTTCTCTGCTCCGACACAGCTCGTGTCGTTGCGTCTTTGGGACAGTGGCTCCTCGGCCAGCCTGAGGACGACCCCCGACTCGTTGTGGAGTCCAGAATGAGCTCGAAGAGGTTCGGGGTTTGGTCTGTGTGAGGGTGTGGCGCTCGTACCATCATAAAAATAATTTGTGGTGTGCATGGCTCCTTCGTCCAACACAGGCTCTACTTTCATTTTGTGACCGTGTTCAGACATTGTGACCGCAGTGATGGAGCCCACATGGTTGGAAATTGACAGTCCCCTCTCAGTCTCTGTCTTAAGAGCCGTTGGATTGTTCAAGTCATCCCCACCTAGATGCGGTCCTGTCGTAGGGGAGAGACAGGAAGTGGCTAATGATGTGATGGATGCTTCATAGTCGAGGTGTTTGAATGAATACAAGGGACAGATCACTGCAATGTCCTTATCAGAGTGGATGAGTTCAATGTCCTCTTCTTTCTGTTTCTGCTCCATCAGACGCAGCTCTGCCTCATCCTGCTGGGCTGCACGGGAAGTTTGTGCCACAACTCCTGCGTGACAACAAAGATGGCAAAGCACAAAAGAGAGGAATTGAAAGACTTTAAAAAAACAAATTCTATATCAATATTTCCGGACACAAGTCTGTCTTACCATTGCTTTCCAGTTGCAACTTGTCCTGCAGCTCCTGCAGCCTCCTCCTCAGAGTCTGGTTCTCTCTCTGCGTCCTCGTGGTTTTCTCCTGGTACTCTGACACCGTTTCTTTCACCACCTCCAGAACCTCCTGCACAGCCTTACACAGCAGCTTTTCCACTCGGGCATTCAGACGTTCAATTTTGGACATCTTTATTTAGCTGATAGTCAGAACAAAAAAAGAATACGAGTCGATCAGAGTTTGTATTTCATAGATATTTTGCAGAAGCTTTCTATCAATATTACAGATGTATACCAACTATCAAATGCTCCTTTATTAAAATACCATAGACGACAGCTATAACTGCAGCGATACAGATGAATCAGCATTAGCGCAAAACCATATAAAAAACAAAACATCTCATTATGTAATGGGCTGAAACAATAGTACCGTGCCTTAACTAAATAAAAAGCAGCATACCTTGAACCCACTGCAATTCCGTTAAATAACGTCGCAGTCGTTGATGAATCCCAGATTATCGAATGGTGATCCAGATGAAAACGCTCATTGTTTACGACATTCCCACTCGCGCAGATATTCGCAATTCGGTTGCAGAATCCTATCTCAGGACGCGGCGGAGCGGGAGTCCGTTTGGCATACAGCCGTTCAAGGAGATAAACGCAGTTGGATTATAAAATGGTTTGGCGTATAAATATCCCTAAACATTCGGGTATCCTGTGCACCAAACAATACCAAACATCATCTCCTTCCTGGTTTTAAGGCGACTGGCATCTGACGTGAATTGCGTTGCTGCCAGCTAGTGGTGAGCGCGCGAACACATCCTGAATAGATCGACAGTCATTCATGCACGGATGGTGTTATAATATGGATTTCTGATTTATATCCCTTAAACTCTGACTCAGTGAAAATCAATCCTGTCATTGATGGGGCAAATGGATCTCACACACACACACACACACACACAAACACACTTTTAAAGTTCCTTCTACCTAAAACATATTGCACAAATTTAGATTGTCTCCCTCATTGTTTTATTTTCTTCTGCACCTCATGAGGTTAATGACTCAGAGTACACATAGCTAATGAGAACTTATTACACAATGACTTGTCATTTCAGCAACAGATTGCATTTACATAAACTTAAAAAGTGCTTTAAAGGTCTGATTACATGTTCATCCCTTTTCCCTAAATATATAATTTTCAAATACGCATAAAAAGAAGCTGTTGTAAGACTGTTACAATATGGCAAAAAAACAGTTCATACAAACTAGGTACATTCAAACAGGGGGTTCCTCTTCATTAGACATTTCAAAGTGAAAGCACATTTCCCCGAAATGTAAACAGGCTGGTACTCATGGCTGTCCCTCCAGAGTTGTATCCTCAAACAGACTGAGCAAGTTCTTTGGTTCAAAGTTGGGTCGGGGTAAGGCCTCCTCGGTTCGGACCCAGTTGCGACCACCTCGCTGCGAGGACTTGGTGGATGGTGAATGGCGGCTCTGCGTGGAGTTTTCGTTCATGCGATCTGCATAAAGCTCTGCATGTACGGGGCTTGCACTGGGTGTCAGTGTGTGGCAGGAACCATTTGAGCGGATGCTGGAAGGGGTTTGCGCTAAGTTACAGGAGGACCAATCACCCAGATTTGAGTGAGCAGGTGTGCGGGCAGGACTTCGCTGAGTGTGTCTCTGGGACCCGGGGAGAGGAGTGGATGTGCTTTCCACAGACAGTCTAGACTTAACCCTGTGGAATGGAGGAAATGTAAAAAAAAATAAGCAGGGAATTTGACAGAAATAACACATTTAGCTCAAAGCAGTGTTCAAATAATTCTCTATATTTCGCTGTTGTAATACAACGCTCTACCTGTGTGAGAAGGTGGGGGAAAGCTCTGGGTCTGTAGGGTCCAACAGAAACACAGCGTCATCCTCTGGGCTCCCTGAGTCAGCATGCATGGCACTGAGGGGCAGGGTTAGATCCTCGTCCCAGCTGCCCTGAGGAGGAGTGCAGGGCAGTGGCTTGGTCCAGTGAGGCAGAAAGGACAAGTGAAGGGACGACAGGAGTCTACGCCCAAAGCACACTACCAACTATGGGGAAAAAGAGCAGAAAAATACAAAAATGAAACATTCAGGGTTGATTTAGAAAGTACACTTTTATGTTTCAGGTTTACATTACATGTAGCGTCCAACAGACACGTACCTGACAGAGGGAGACCAGTGTCAGCGTGGTCTCTGCGACCAAAAGATAGAGGCGCCTCTTCCACCTGTGCTTCCGAACAGAGGGGAGAGCAAGAAGCTCCGAGACCGTCGGCCTCTCAGACGGTTCTGGGGCCAGCATCATCCGCAGTACTGTCTGAAGCTCAGTCGAAAGGCCTGCAAACGCAGACGGAAATAGTAGAAACATGAGTCGTATCAAAAGGTAGATCGAAAACAATGGAACAATTTACGAGGACTAAAAAGGAAGTGGATCGTACCACTGGTCAACTCGGAGGGGAGGCAGCCTTGTCTGAGCTGCTGCCAGCCCTCGCCACCGTTCGGAACCTCCATGTTACAGGCAAGCTCCAGAATAGAAACACCCAAACTAAATGAAAAAAAGGATGTTTGGGCGCTAATTTAAAACCGATCAACCGGGTTACATGTTTCACGATATGATTTAACTTTCTTATTTATGTTAGTTGTACCTGAAAACATCTGCAGCAGGTCCATACTTCCCACGGAGCAGCTCAGGGGCCATGTATCTGGGATCTCCCTCCTGGACGTCGTCTTTTACTTTCCCCTCGACGGACTCTGTGCTCTTCTCTTTGAGCTCAAACAGCAGCCCGAAGTCCCCCAGCTTAAGACGGCCAGAGTCAGTAATAAGAACGTTGGCGGGCTTAAGGTCCAGATGCACAAAGCCGCGAGAGTGCAAGTGTTGCAATGCTGAGAGGAGGTCGCACAGGTAGGCCCAGGCTGCAGGCTCATCTGGAAACGAAAAGCCAAGTCAGTACGTCTGGAGCAAGAACATCATGCATTATATGTAGCAAAATATGGACACACCTGGGCCAGGAGGCTGGTTCTCAGCATGGAGCAGCAAGCTGGTGCTACACAGCTCTGTCTGGATGTACAGTCGGCCACACTCCTCCCAGGCTGCCACAAAATTCAAGATGTGAGGGTGAGGACAGAGGCGCTCGTGGTTCCTGGCTTCCCTCACGCTCCGGTTCCTGTCACTGTTGCCCCTGAAGCGGTGGGCAGAGCGCTTGACTGCATACTGACGGCCATCCTTGTTGCTTTCCACCTAGAAAAATGAAGAAAATGCTGAGGTCTCGTCTTCTTCTCAGGGATCTCTAGCAACATATAATTCAATATATGTAATTACATCACTTTCATTAACATATATAGACACATTTTGCTCACCTTGTAGACCTCTCCGAAGGATCCTCTTCCCAGCAGGCCCAAATTAGTGTAGCACTGACTGAAATAGGACTGCTGTTTGCTGGGATCATATACCGAATTCGGAGGGGGAGACTTACTGAGGGAACAGGACAGGGGTGTCCAGGGGGTTGGGTGCTGGGGAAACATCCGGCTCAGAGAGGGGCATCCCTTGGATGGCGGCAGTGGGGGCAGAGAATGCGAGAGCCGGGCAGGGGAACAGTAGGGTGAGTTGGAGAAAGAAGACGAGGAAAAAGGGAGACGGCGCTTTTTAAGGGAGAAGGACTGCTCCGCGTGGGAGAAGTGGGTCGGAAGAGGGAGAGGCACTCTGGACGCTGGAGTTTCCACCGCCACGGACATTGTGTCAGCACTTTTTCAGCTCCTTTCTTCAAAGATGGAGAGCTGAAACATTCAAGAGAAAAAAATTAAGCACAAGCAATGTTGATCGATGAATGTACTGACAATGTGCCATTTTGCACCGCTCATGCAACCTACTTTTTTCTACAGATGCACAGATGCTCATCTAAAATTATGAAGTAATCTGTCACACTCAATTGCCAAAGAACCAAAGCAAATAATATTTAACTGTCTCCCTAAAACTGACCAAATTGGATCTGCCAATCTGTTCAGGCACCAAACATACCTGTGTTTAAGTACCAGGAATTAGTGGAGGCTGTAGTCAGTCCAGCTATATACTATCATTCTCGCCTGAAGCTTCTGAACATCCTGCTTGACTTGTTGTCTGATATAAGTATCGATACACTTGATCTATTGGTGGTCAGCTCGTTTGTAGAGCAGGTCTAGCCAGTAGAAAGCTATCGGGGTCAACAGGTAGAACCTGCACGTAACGTAACTAGGTCAACCTAAGGAACACCCTACTCAACCTAACGTTAGTCAACAACATAATGACCTAACGTCGCTAGCTAGCTAACCTACAGTTAAACAACGTACTGACAGTTCATCCTTACGTAGAGTAGAGTGAAGTAACTTCGTTACATAGACCATAATACAGTGTTAACGGCGGGCCGTCTTCAAAAAACAGTGGGGTTCAGCTCGTCAGTGTCCAAATCAAACTGCGGCGTACTCTCCTCGAGCATGTCAACAACGTTACCTCGCGCCAAATTCTGAAAATTACACGTAGCGCTGCGTACTTTTCTTCCGTGAATACGGAACGCTTATCTGACTTGCGCAATTTCCGCAAGCGTTGCAGTCTGGGGTTGTGCTGCACGAACACAGGGCTGGCGCAACTAGCTAGCTAGCTGAGCACTTGAAATGGTAACTTTATTATTATTATCGGCCGTTTTTTTTTGATTGATGTCCAGATAAAAACACTGAATACACGTTCAGTGCTTTGTTTAAAAGTATTAGCGCGTATAGTAACAAACGATACCGACGGTAATGGTCATGTTTATTTCCGTTTGTGTTTGCTAGCAAGCTAACAATGCTAGGCTTGCTACGTTAGCTTCGCCTTCTCATCTACCGCTAGCGATGGCTATAACGAGAGTTGTATCTAGTTCGCGATGTAACTTATCTTAGCTTGGCTAACCTTGGAAGTAATGTTAGCCAGCGAACCCAGTCAGGCCGGTCTAAACAGCCGAGCGTTTACTGTCATTGTCAGACTTACAGTACAGTGTCTAGTCATTTAACTGTCATTTAACTGTTTCACTCTCAAACATCTCGAGGCTAATGTTGCGTTAGCTCGGAGCTAAATGCACTGTTCGCTGATTGTTGGTAACGTTAGCTCATGAATCAACGAATTGTCAGCAGTGTTACAACCTCTGTATCCGAAAAATAACCTGCCTGACACATTAGCATATCAACCAAGACTTGAATTTCCTTTAAAGGGTTCTAACGTTACATACAGTTCAGTAGTGTTTAATAAACATGTGCCATGTGGACACTTATCACGACTTACATTGCCTCCTGAGAAGTTTTATTGAATAAAAAGGAGTTTGAGGACCCACAGATTCCTCTAAAGGCCTACTTTTTGGTGCCATTCTAAACATTTTTAGCACCAATTTCAAACCCTCATCTTCAAAATGCCTTTAGCACAGTTTTTAAATCATATATTTCTATCCCCAACTTTCCCTTCAGGACGTGTTCTTAATGATCCGGCGTCACAAGACCACAATCTTCACAGATGCCAAGGAGTCTACCACTGTGTATGAGCTGAAGCGTATTGTTGAAGGTATTCTGAAGAGACCACCTGAAGACCAGAGGCTGTACAAGGTGAGTTTAGGGACAAGTATGCCAGTGATGCCTAATTAAGTCCAGCCACATATCTGACGGCATCACAGTTCTGTCTGGGTGATGGTAGTGGCATGTAACTTAACTTTCCAAAGGGTGACTTAAACATTCATTGGAATATCCCACACTCAATGTATACATTTTAACTTTTGTCCCACAGGATGACCAGTCGCTAGAGGACAGCAAAACTCTTGGAGACTGTGGATTCACCAACCAGACTGCCAGACCTCAAGCTCCAGCTACAGTTGGTCTGGCCTTCCGTGTAAATGGTAAGTTATATTTATCTGCTTCTAAGAATTGGGGATGGTTATTATTTTTTCATGCCTCAGTTTCGGGGACAGCCGTGGCCGGAGGCAATATGTTTTCGGGTTGTCCGTCTAGCGGTCTAATATCTCAGGAACACCTAGAAGGAAATAGTTTAAGTTTGGCACAAACGTCCACCTTCACCAATTGATGGACTGATTAGATTTAGAAATATGCTGCCAGGCAGTAATTCTAGTTCCTCATATTTGGGTGATTTCCTGTCTTTCTGCTTCTTCTCAACGGAACTCAGCTTTCCATGGTGGGAAATTAATCTAGAAGTCTTGTCTCACTTGTTCAGTTTAATGTCAGTAATACATTTGCGTGATAATTTGCACTTTGTGCAAGTTAATCTGCATCAATCTCATTTAGACTCCCAAGGTCTGTAATTGGGTGCTGCACAGGATGTATGTCAGTAGAATACTGTGATTATCAACTACTGTAACTCATTCATGCTCTTGCACTGAGAGAGCACGCTTAGGATTATGCAGCTGTGTTCAAAAGTCCTACAGGGACAAATCCAATGCAGACAAGACAGTGATGTTAATATCGCTAGTTTTTATATATTTTCAGTAAAATGCACAACGTAGGGCCACCGACACCGTAGCTCACGTTGTAGAGCCAGCGTCCCCTGTACCACGGCTGAGTCCTTCCCACAACGGCCTGTGTTCAAATCTGATCCTGGGCCCATGTCGTCCCCTCTCTATCCCCCTCTCCAGTCTATCTATTGAATAAAGGTTAAAAAAAAAAGAATGTAAATTGTGTATAATAATTTAAAAGCTAACTGTGATGGTGTCTTTTATATCACTAAGCCATGGCTATTTTGGTTTTACGGTAATTCTTCATCACAATGTACATTAAATATTTGATTTGAGCCTGAGAAGTGTCTCTATTAGTTTTTAATTGAACTAAAAACTGTCTATGAATGCAGTCTGAATATGATTCACAAGAATTGTATCCCATGTGGATTTTATAAAATCAATCCGATTCTATTGTGGCTATACCAAAACTCAGAAGTGATTCTCACTAGTTCCAGAGAGGAGATGCACTAGTTTGCATGTGACCAAACACATTGAATAAAAAACATTAACCACAGTAGTTCTTGCTTTCCAGTTTAAGAATATCCATCTAGAAAGACATGCCACAGCCAATGTTCACTACATCGTATTTGTAACTTGACTGATACAGCCACATGCAACTCTTGAGGGAGCTGATGTTTCCTTGTGTCCTCTGCCCTTTCAGATGAGATGTTCGAACAGCTCCACGTCGAGGCCTTCTCCAGCCCCCCAGAACTCCCGGATGTGATGAAGCCTCAGGACTCCGGTAGCACTGCCAATGAACAGGCTGTGCAGTGATAACAGGGAGAGGAAACGAGCAATGGATGGAAGTGGGTGTGTGTGGATTAACTGCAGTGGAGAAGTAGCAGGGTGGAGGATAATGTAATATAATTTCAGTTGACGGATGGGGGACATTCTAGGTAACCAAGCCTATCCATGTTACCTTCATGCTATCATCCCAGCATCTCCCCCAATTTGCTTCACAAATCATTTTTCTTTTTTTTAAACTCTTTATAGTTTCCACATCACATGCGGTTCTGCTCCTTGACTTTGCTCTTAAGCACCAACTGGCTAAAACTTCTTGAGTGACTATGTTGGTTTGGAAAGTATGATAGTGCGTGTGCTTGTGTGTGAGTTATTATAATTATTGTCATTAATATTTTGGAAAAGGTGAAAGCGTAGTTGTGTGTCACAGTGCTCTAGAAGTAACATGGAGTCGGACGTCTGAATCGGCAAACTGCATGAAGAAAATTCAAAACAAAGGCTTTAAAGATAAACCGTGAACTGATACTGTTTCCTTGGTGTGATTCTCCCAGTTTTGTTGTACGTTTCTGATTTGATTTCATACCAGGAGAGAAAGTCTTTATAATAATTCTGTGTAGTTTTGTGTCATCATTTTTGTTTTTTTAAGTATGTTCTACTTGTCCATTCTTTGTTGTATGTTTCATGCACTGAGACCAAAGGCCTCTTGGACAACAGAGGGATTTATTTTTTTTTGGTCAAAGGATATTCTGTCTGTGGCACACGGTATACACAGGAGGAGGGTTTACTGGCGTTAAAACTTAATCACCACATGTCCCCAACTTCAATGTGGCACCTTCCCCCTAAATCACACAAACATTGCCTGTAACTGTGAGCTTGCATAATTAAAAGTTTTTCCTGTTTTGTTTTTTACACTGCTGGCTGATTTTTTTTTTTTATTTTAAATGCAAGCTTACGTCAACATTTAAAGAAGATGACGGAATGTAAGCGGTCTGTTGAAGGGCTGTAGCTACCGTAGGCCTTAATCACAGCAGACATTCGCAGCAGGGACATCTTAGGAGACACACGGGTGTAGTTAATAACTAACAATGGCTCTGTTCTATTTAAGTGTCCAAATAAGGGGCAACAGTGAGTCAGCATGCACAGCACCAGGACCCTGAAACTGAAGCTGCTCAGTGAAATTCAGCCGTTGTGGATTTCATTATTTACACCTGTGCTTTTGTGTGACGTGAAAAATGTAACTCGTAGTTTTTGCTACTAGTTTTTATTTTATAATTACAAGTTTTACACACTGGGTTTTTACAAAGGCATTTTTTTTTTCTGCCATGTTCCCCAAGTCACGGAGTTTATCAATGAATATAGACAAACACATGACCCAAAAGTCTCAGGTCCACTGCTTTTTGGTATTCACATTACTTGCAAATGTGCGTGGGACTTTGCACCGCCACCATGTTGTGTATTCAAATGTAGGCAGTATGTCAGAATGTCGTTCTAACATATTTATTACCTTATATTGTCCTCACTCACATGGTGCATTTTCCTAAATTAAGTTTCAACAAATGACAAACTAACATGGCATACAGCAAACCTGGGGAGGAATCCATTATCAGAGGTTTCCCTCGTGTGTGTCATGTGTAAAAAGGCACAATCTTAACCTCTTTTTTTTTTTAATTACAGATTTACTTTTCTCTTCTTCTAAATGGTCTGATTTCTTAGATGTAGACTACTATTTATTTAGATCCTCTCTACGGTGCCGGTATAAAATACGATATTTAAAAGACAAAGTAGAAAAGATAAAGCCTACATGAGCATTTCCAAATACAAGCATTTACAAGCTCCTTCTTGAAGAAGAGGGGGCACCGCCCATTAAGTGTTTATCCTGCTGTGAAGGACAGTAAGTGCATCGTCCAATACTTTCTTATGTAGCAGTTTACATCGTCGCAGCGGGGCTTCGAGCCGCAGTTTGTGCAGCTCGCGTCGCCACTAAATCCTTAATTTTCTCTCCCAAATATGGACTAGGAATGTCCAGGATGACGTCGCGTGTCCGGGGAATGCGGGGTTTGTAAACCACATTTATTTAACTACGCCTTCTTCCAGTCTCAGGTCCTGGTAGGCATTAAACAGGAAGAGAGTCGTGTAGGAAAAAAAAGAAACGGGACGCCCTCCTCATTCGCCTCCTCCTCCTCCTCCTCCTCCTCCTCCTCTCTTGGCGGATAACGGTGTCCAAGAAGTTATTCAGGACCGACGCACAGACAATAGCGCCGAGACTAGTCTCTGTTGCGGGCTTTGATACGCTTCCATCACTACTTATTAATGCTGTCCGCGTCCGTATTGTGTCACACGAAGAGGAAAACACTCGGCTGAAATCACACCATGGACGATTTGGGTAAGTATCGGTGCTGTTCTTCTGCTACATGTTGAGATATCTTCAGGGGATCTCTGGGAAGGGGTGGTGTGCCCAGACCTCACAGTCTCTGGCCCAAACAGAGGAAATAAGGTCTGTTCATTCTGGCAGTCTCAGTGGAGTAGAATTTCCTTTTCTGTCCACAAGGACTGTAATGAAAAAGGGGGATTTTATTGGCTCCCATAATATCTTAAGGTAGAGAAAAGCTATACATCCTGAAATATAAATATACAACTTCTATGTCAAAACATTGTTCCTCCTTATCTCATGATATTGTCCTGTTCACAGTAATTATCTCTACAGTGTGCTCCCGTCCTCTTGAGATTTAAAAAGTATTTTTTTGTTGTTGCAGAATTTACCTTTTCAAGCAAACAGGCCACACATGCACACATACTCCCACAGGTACCACAAGAACTGGTACTGCATTACTCCTTCTGCCCGACACTGAGTGCTTTGTGCATGCCCTGCAAATTCAATAAATTCTTTGTAAATTAGATTAAAAGGGATCCACAGCGGGCTTTCCCATCCATTCATATCAACAGGTCAGGGATGGAGAGAAGCCTCATAATGCTCAACAGAGTATTCCATTTTGAAAACATCAAAGAGGGTTGTGGCCAGCGTCTGGGAGCGTGACTGCTTCTGTCTTTTTCTATTGATGAACATGTCAGAAGAAGATTCCTTTTCTTTTTCTCAAAACAACATTATGAGAAGCTCGACTCTTTGTGTGTCGGAAAGGCCCCGAAATAGCCCAGGGCCACGCTGCTCTTTAAAGAAAAAAACTAAAAAATGCCACAGAGTTCAATGACAAAAGAAAGGCCCTTTCGGCCTCAGCTGCCCATTTGCTTTCTCGGGAACTTTCGTCCACTTCAGAATTAGGGGATTTATGCTTTACAAGCAATTCTGGAAGGAATGGCCAAGATGTAACCAAGCACATCTGGGCACATCTGGATCCGATTGCACGCGAGAGAGAGACCCAGAGTGACTGGGTGAGCGTTAGTCAGGCGGTAGCCATGTTCGGGACACTCTGTTTATGCTGTTGTCTAATAATGTTGCACATTTTTAGGCTTTGGATCTGGCGAGGCTTTACTGTGAAAGAGACCGTTGGCCAAGACAAACAAGTCGACAGGCCGCTCTAAATATGGTCACGATTCCCATTGAGAGAAGTTCAGCTCCTTATATGAGCAGACTGTGAAAGTGTGTGTGTGTGTGTGTGTGTGTGAGAGAGAGACACACACACAGCAGCGAGGAGGGCCAGTAGTACATGCGCAAGCTTCTCACCATTGGTCGTACCAGAAGTGTGAATCATCTGTGGCAGAAGTGACCTCAGGGATGAACTAATGCGGGTTAAGTTGGTTCTGTCCATCGTGTCACGTGACTGATCACCAAAGACATTTAATAATTGGTTGACCTGCCGTTACCAAAACAAACCAAAGCAAAGTTAACGGGTGTATATGGAGTGATGAGGTCTTCAGCACAGGGTTATAATTAAAGCTTTTTAACAAGGGACAGCACCTGAAAGCTCGAACTACAACCACGTGCGTCTGCTCGGGTAGTTGGTTTTATGCCTGATTCTTTTCTTAAAAGTGTCGACCAGTAGATCAGTGATTCCCAGCCAGAGGGTCCTTCTGCATTTGCTAAGCTGTATATTTATTGTATGTTAATAACCGATAAAATGCCAGCTATGATAATTCAATGACACAACCTGAGTCAGTGTTAACACTACAGCATGCAGTTGGGAGTTTATAAGCAAGCAGAGAGGGTCAAAATCGATTTAGAAACGTGACGGATTAAATGGTTGAAGCATTTATTTGACTCCAACTGGTAGTGGTGTGCAAAGCTACTAACTAATGAGACCAAAACTAAACATCAACAATTCAAAGTTTTGTATTGAAAACGTATGCAAACAGCATCCGCTGTTGCGTTTTTTTAAAGGGGGCACACCACCATAAAGATCATGTTTTACTTATTTTCAAAATGCCATTATTTTCTTGCATTCCCAAATGCAATACAGGGTCCTCTTCCATTTATTCCACTTATTAAAATATATGCGCATGAGCCAATTATATTGCATCACTTTAGCCGTGTATTGAAAGATAATTTCTGTCCCGAATCATGTTGGATTGCCCCTTTTAATAATGTTAAATAATACCCTGTTACTCTATTTAAAATAGAAATAAACACATTTTAACATGAAGGGTGCTGATTGAGGGGTGCTTCAGCTCATCTGGCAGGGCTGTGGGGGTGTATCATGCTAAAAAGTGTTTCCCCTCTTACCTGTAATGCTATTTATCAAACTAGATTGTTTTGGTTCGAGTTGCCGAGTGCTGGAGATATTGGCCGTAGAGATGTCTGCCTTCTCTCCAATATAATGGGATTGTATGGCACTTCGCTTGTGGTGCTCAAAGCGCCCCAAAAAAGAAAATGCATTCGAAAAACTCAACGTCAATGTCTTATTCCAGAAATCATGACTCAAGATAATCCACAGACCTTGTTCTGAGCAGTTTCATGTCGGAACTATGGTTCCTGTTCTTGTTTATGCTTTTTGGTCCGTAGAATCAATCTAGATTGATAAATAGCTCAACAGGTAAAGGGAAAAAGTTGTGTTTTTGATTTTGGGGTGAACTGTCCCTTTAAGTCTGTGTGAACCCGGTAAAAACAGTGAAATTTAAATCGAGTCAAAACAGCAGCCTCTCGTCTACATCTCAGAGTTTGTAATTACTCATGTTCAACACACTTTTTTTTTACAAACTTTGGCCTGAAGTCGCTGGTACATGAACTTGTCAGCACGAACTGCAGCGGCTAACCCTTGAGCAAGTTTCTGGACAGCTTCCACTTGCAGCGAGTGAGATGCGGTGGAGTGTATTTAGATATCAGTTGCTAAACACTCTTCCTCCTCTGCTTCCTTTCAATGCTGGCATGTCTTGGGTAAGTTTGCGTGCGCTCTAATAACTCCACTGTGTCGATGGATTGTCTCTGGGTTGTGCAAGCGTCTTGACTGTCTGGTCCTCGGCCGGATTGGATTCCTGAGGACGCTCGTTGTCCTCCGTGTCGTGTCTGACACGTGGGCTGATATGCTGCTGCTGTATTATTGGTCACACAGGCTGTCTGTCTCTCCTTAGGGGTGCCTGAGCCACCTAACTACCCTCTCAGTCCGCGTATTGTTGTGTTTGGTACGTAACTGCCTGTGCATGTGTTTGCATGTTTCATTGTGTCTGCCAGTTACATGACTTCATATGATCTGTCTAACATCCAGTGTGTGTTTTCGTCTCCACCTGTACTGCATGCTTTTTAAAAAATCCATTTCTTCATTCATATCTCTTTTTATTTCCCTTTCATGGTGTATAAACAAACTGATAACACTATCATGGACATTCATAAAGATAAAAAAGATACGTCATGGGGTCGTTAAGTGTCTTTCATTTTCATCACCAACCAATCTGAAGCTAAATTGAATTGTAAATCGAACCGGAATTTCATCGCATTCGTGCTGTTGGTTCAGTTTCTGTTCCTTAAACCTCCCTTGCAGACGCCCTCCTTGCTGATCTGGAGAACACCGGCTCTCCTCTGGCTCGGTGTCCCGTCCTGCTCACCTCTGACCCTCCACAAAATGCTGACCCTGATCCCAAAGAGTCCACCCAAACCCGGCCGCCGCCGCCCGCCTACACCCCACAGCAGGTAGACCACTAGCTGCCAGGGAGGGATTCGTTTCATATCCTTTACTGCAGATTCTGTTTCCACTCTGATTTTTCACTTCTGGTTTGTCTCTCAGACGGTTTCTGCTGCAATGAAATCTTCGCAAAACTCCAACCCAGACAAATTATACAGGTAACGCCCTCTGTTTGACGCGGTGTAATCAAGAATATACCATTTAAAAAAGTGTCCATACACTGCAGATTTCTGTGAAGATAAGTTCTTCGGATCTTACATCAGAGAGGAAGTGACGACATCAAAAAAAAAAAAATGTTGATTTCAAATTCTACATTTTCGGTAATGAGTGAGTATATACATGAGTCATTTCCGAATGGACAAAGTTCAAGAGTCACCTATGAGTCATGACAAGTGACCATGAAGAAGCCAACCACATGAGTGACGGGAGGTTTGAGGATCTGTGTTGATTTGGGACACCGCCCGTTTTTGCCTCTCTTACAGCACAGTGTGTAAACCGCGCTCTCCACGCACAACAGATCCTCCGCCGGCCTTCTCCTCCTCCTCGCTGCTGGGAGGAGGTCTGAGTGAACTGGACCATCTGTTACAGGAGCTGAATGCCACCCAGTTTAACATCACAGGTTAGTGTGTGTGTGTACGTGTTTTATGTCCCCGTGCTGAACTCTGAGGTGAATCTTTTCTAATGTATGACCTCGTTTTTGTCATCAGATGAGATCCTGGCCCAGTTCCCTTCTTCTAAGAAAGATGAGAGGGACAAGATCAAGGATAAGGTCACCAGCTCCTCCCCCAGGTACCAAAACTATTCAATTCAGTCAAATCCAAAGAATCGCCAGAGTTCACTGCAATCCCAGTGAATGCAAAGAGTTTCTT
Organism: Melanostigma gelatinosum; assembly: GCF_949748355.1. Lineage (NCBI taxonomy): Eukaryota > Metazoa > Chordata > Actinopteri > Perciformes > Zoarcidae > Melanostigma > Melanostigma gelatinosum. The sequence continues at coordinate 7,859,518 of NC_136654.1, read as the reverse complement.
GTTGAAATAGTTGCGCATTAACAGCCATCAACATTTCGTCAGCAATGTTCACAAAGTCACACTCTGATAAATTGTGGGCAGTGTACAAGTCGAATCTGATGAAATTGTGTCAATGGAGGGTTCATTGAAACAATTGTCTTTTTTGTTCTAGCTCTGCGAAGCCTTCAGCAACATCAGCCACACTGGAATTGGACAAACTGATGGCTTCTCTGTCCGACTTCAGAGTCCAGAGCACAGTAACAGTCCACACTACACCACAAAAATCACCAAAATCTATTTTCTTCGAAATGTGACCGCAAGAGCATGCTGGTTTTTTTTCTTTCTTCCATCATTCCCAGCTGTTCCAGGCTTTAACACAGCTCACGCTGATTCATGGTGCGTTCATGAAGAAGTTCACTTGACTTCATGATGACTTCACTGTTACTGTGCGGCCTGGCCGCAGCACATGCCTCACCAGATAGAGCCCGAGGATAGAAATTAGTCTCGGTGGAGGTATTTTCCAGCCTCAGAAATATCTTCAGATAGTTGGAAGTCAGAGTTCTACATTTGGTATGGTACATACTCCCGTCATTCTCCTTCTTCAGTGTGTCTGTGTGCTGGCATGTGAGCAAACGTTTGTTTGGTTCCAGTGTGCAGTCCAGCTGTGAGTTTAATTGTATACTTTTGTTCTTGACCACCAGCAGCAAAAAACAATGACATTTCTCTCATGAATGTGTGTATATGACCAGGGCCATTTCTCTCCCAAAATGCAACCTGTAATGGGGTTGAAATACATTCCCATCAGTTGAGGCGATATTTCTGCTACTTCTACAATGTTTTTCTGTGCCTCAGACAGCCTCATATCTGGATGTTTAGACGCCTTACAGTCAGTCTCTTATGGCAATTCATTTCAATTTCAATTTTCAATTTTCTTTCTCGTCTCCCAGCCAGCGGTGCCTGTCAGTCCAGTGGTAACAGCACCACAGCAGCCCACCCCCCCACCACAGGCCTCCTCCGGCGGCTCATTGGACAACATGCTGGGGCTGCTTCAGTCGGACCTGACCCGACAAGGAGTTCAAACATCCTCCAAAGGAAACTGTTCGGCTTGTCAAAAGCCAGTGGTAGGACAGGTGAGTTATCAGAATGAGCTTTTAGCACAAGGTTTGGCAGGACTTTGTGTCCTGCTCCCGTCACTGTAATCATCAAAGGATGGCGTTCATTCATCATGTTTTGACTGCGTCCTCTTGCAGGTGGTAACGGCTCTTGGGAAGGTTTGGCACCCGGAGCACTTTGTGTGCACTGAGTGCGAGGCAGAGTTAGGCAGTCGCAACTTCTTCGAGAAGGACGGGCGGCCGTACTGCGAGTCGGACTACTTCACCCTCTTCTCCCCTCACTGTGCGCAATGCAACAAGCCCATTCTGAATGTGAGGGACTCTGTTGTGTGCAAGCTTACCCGAAATTGATCCCCCGACCCACCTGATGCCATTTAACTTTTCACTCCTCTTGTCATTCAGAAAATGGTCACCGCTCTGGATAAGAACTGGCACCCAGAGTGTTTCTGCTGCGTCAAGTGCAGCCGGGCGTTTGGAGAGGAAGGTAATGGGCGTCACACACTGCATCCTGTCTGGGTTCAACACACAACTATTAACAATGAACTCCAGCAGGGTTGCACTTACAAACAACCCTAAAAGCACCTGCATGACCTTCTGTTTAAGGTTGTAATCTGTCCCAGAGTTTGTAATCGCTACAAATCTGTTTGCAGTGGCTGCGTTGCATTGCTTCAAACTGCTAACTCCCTTAAACAACATTTAATTTGTCTGGTTTTCAAGGGAGAATTAATGTTCTGTTGTAAAGGCATCTTTACCCTGCCAAGGATTCAGGGGAAATACTAAATCTTTGGCATGAAAATGGCCAAATTAAATGCAGAACAAGCTTTGAGACGACAACAAAAAATTTGGTGAGCCTTTAAAAACTCACATCAGTAAAACCTTAAACCATTACAAACGGATGAATGTCCCACAGACCAGAGTCACGTTTCACGCAGTGTTTTCTTTCCGAGCATCATCCAGTTCATCAAACGTTGATCAAAGAGACGTCTTGAACTGAGTAAAACTGTCTCTTCTGCAGGTTTCCATGACCGTGAGGGGCAGCAGTACTGCCAGCAGTGCTTCTTGACTCTGTTTGCTTCCCGCTGTCAAGGCTGCAGCCAGCCCATCCTGGAAAACTACATCTCAGCGCTCAGCTCTCTCTGGCACCCGCAGTGCTTCGTTTGTAGGGTGAGTGCTTCTCTGTGGGGTTCCAACGCCGGGTCAGTGAGGAAAGTTATGTTTACATTCAATCTGTACCCTTCGAGTTTTACAAATGTGTTGAGTGTATTTACTTCCTCATTAAACAAAGCTGATTTTTTTTTTCAGCATTTTGAAACTAGTGTTGTTTACATCCATGCTTACTTGATAGAGGTCTTCTTCACTGCTATTGTTGGCACATTGCTGGCGTTCTTGGAGTGTGTTCCCACCACCTTTTGGTCAGTGGTCCTCATGCATTATGCATGAGACAAACAAAACGGGGACCCAATCATAAAAAAATGCCTCATAGTGCTACTAGAGGTAAAAAAAAACACACAGGGTAGCTTTACATCTATCCTGAGGTAATGACCAATGCAGACTATTGAGGATAATTAGGTCGTCTTCTGTAATATTTATTGGAATTTGACTGGTTTATAATGATATAAAGAGGAGTTTACACGCTATGACTACACACATATTGCATTATGTTGAGGTTATTTAAGGCTGATTTGATTTTTGGACTCATTTTGATTTTTTTTTAGGGGGAAAAAATACATTTATGGAATCAGAAATATAATTAAAGGAATCTTGTCAATTGCTGTTGAATAATCACATAGCTGGGCACTGGACCTTAATGGGGCGGCTGTGGCTCAGGAGCTGGAGCGGGTCGTTCACATATGAGAAGATTGGTGGTTCAATCCCCGACTCCTTCAGTCACAATGTTGAACTGTCCTCCAAGATATCCAACCCCAAAGTCCTCCAGAAGACTGTGTGTGTTTATAAATGCCATTTACCAATGTAGGGAAATTAAGTTCACGAAGATGTTTGAACAGTTGTGTAAATGAAGAAATACAATGTGAAAAATGTCCGTCTTTCTAAAGAATTTTGGGACAAAATGGGACATTTCTTGATCAAGGCACTGAACTGACAGCTGCTATGGGGAAGCTGCTCAGTGACCAACAGATCAGACTGTGGTTGTGATGATATGATGTGTGTAGTGTGAGCAGGGTGTTTGAAAAACTAAAAATAAGTTTGGATGATGTCATGAGAAAGTTGTAATTTCACGAGGCAACTGTCTAATTACAGTGTCATGAGTCAGGTCTCTCTGCTGTGCCTGAATCTCTCTGCGTCTCGTTCCCTCTCTCTCTTCTTCAGGAGTGTTACAGCCCCTTCGTCAACGGCAGCTTCTTCGAACACGAGGGTCAGCCGCTGTGTGAGGCCCACTACCACCAGTCGCGTGGCAGCATGTGCCAGGCCTGCCAGCAGCCGATCTTGGGCCGCTGCGTCACCGCCATGGGGGCCAAATTCCACCCCCACCACCTCGTGTGTCACTTCTGCCTGAAGCCCCTGAGCAAAGGCTGCTTCAAGGAGCAGGAGAACAAGCCCTACTGCCACCCCTGCTTCATCAAACTCTTTGGTTGAGGACACAACAGGACTTTGCCTCCCCCTCCTCCTCTGGGTCGCCAAGTGAAGAAGCTGTATGACTCTGAGTTCTCAATTCGTTTGTTTTTTATTGTGGGAATGAGGGTGGAGCTGGTCTCTTTCTTGGTTTTAAGAATATTAGAGTTGAGAGGGAGAGTGGAATAAAAAGAGAATCATCCAACCCAATTAGTTTCAGTTTATTTCACATAAAAGTGGAATGCATTTTGACTTGCAGTGTAAAATACAACTCTAGCATTGGTTAGACGAATACAAAATGATGCCAAATGATTTTGTCATGTATGCATACTGTATTGATTCAAATTGAATATTGAAAATTGAATTATTTTGCCAAAGGTAGAAAAGAAACAGTATATTAAGAGCAAATGTATTGTTTCAGTGAAGGACTTGTGCAAAAAAATCCCCTTTAATATATTTGCTTTACATTGCAAAAAGTATAAGTGCCACTGCAATTGCATTTCTACATTGTATGCTGACTGCTATGTGCTGTATGTTTTGTGTAAGCTCTCATATGTTTAATGGCAGATATTTTGCATTGTACTTTCACTATTGCTCTATGCAAATTTGCCAAAAACAGTTCCAAAGAATGAAATAAAGGAGAACACAATTGTTGTGCTGTTTCATGTTTGAGTGAATCAAAGGATCAATTGTGAAATGTGAGAAAATGAAACCAAGCAACTTTTCAAATCTACACATCCTTTATGTGGGAAGTAAATATCATAAACATCTAAATAATGTCTGTCAAGAGTCAGCAGACATATAACAAGTGAAGTGAAGAAAGAAAAAGAAAAGTACACGTTTTATGTTTTCGCCATTTGCCATTCCTGATGATTGATACTGGGTACATTATAGTAGTATCCATCCATTAAACAGACCAGAAACCCTTCTTCGTCCACTTATGCATATGCAAGAATATATCTACGACAGGATTTTATTGTACATGTGTCGTGTAGAGATTAATATGGAGCCTAGAAATTTTGACGCTGCAGAAAATAAATATATCAAGTTTGACCACTAGATGGCAATGTTCGCCCACTGTTTTGAGCTCGAGCATAACTATTTTAAAATCAATGGCAGCATCCTGGAGGTGTCCAAGTTTTTGAAAAGGAAAGGAAAAGTTGACCTGGTATAAACTCTTAAAACAAATAAAAAATAAAAATATTCATATTATCAGTAGAGTCGAGCTGATAGCTACGTGCAGCGTGTTGACGTGCGCACGTCGCCTCCGCAGCGCACAGGTGAGTTCATTTAAAAGTTGATGAGAATCCCTTTGCTGTCTGACAAGAGAGAGCAGGTAGCCTGGTAGGAGAACGAAAGTCTCCGTGAGTGACCCGGCGGCGTCAAGTGAAAGAAAGAAACAATCCAGAATACACAATGAGTGACACGGAACAGCACAAAGTAAGTTGGTGTTATTTCGCTGCTTATTAATGTGTGAATATTGTTGTATTGCGCGAGCTGCAGGTCTCAAATGTGGCCGTGACGTTACACAGCGTGCTAACAAGCTAATCGGGTGTTTATTGCATGCTAAATATGTCGAGTGATATTACAACAGTGGCTGAAAACCTTGTATTTGTATAGTGGGATACAGTGATTTAGAAGAAAAAAAAAGTCCTGTCTTGTTTTGGAAGGTTTCTGCTCAGAGTCTCGCTGCCTTCTTTATAGTCGTGCTATATTTCGACCTCACAGGAGGCCGAAAACGTGTCCCAGCCTCAGTGGCCTGAGAATGGAGAGGAGTGGAGTGATGGAGAGGATGCCACGAATATGGACTGTGGGCTTCTGCAGGCCATGGCTGACGATGATGAGGAGATAAACGTCTACAACGAGGAGACGTTTGGAATGGGTGTGTATGGATGTGCTGCTCCTCAGACCTTTTCCGTCCTTTCCCAGCTGGGTCTCTCAAGTACAATATAATCATTTTTGTCGTCGGATGGTGCAACAGGTGTACTGATGACAAACCGTTTCTACACTGTACCAAAAAAAGGTTGAGTGAGTTCTAAAGGGTCGACGTTTTGGAAAATACTTATTTACTTTCTTGCAGCGATTCATGAGCGATGGATACCACTCATGGTCTGTATGATAAACTGAGCCAGTAGCTGTAGCTCAGCACAAATACTGGATAAAGGGGGAAACTGCCTTCCTGGCTCTGCCCACATATAAGGAGTCTGGAAATTCGTATTCCAGAACTTCAAAATAAAAGAAATCGATCAAACTTTCACTTTGTAAAGGATCACAGATGAAGACTGTAATTTATCAGGATTACCTCATTTTTGTTGGAGCAATTGAGATTAGCGGGTTTGTTGCCACAACTAAAATGTTTACAGTCTGCTATGCGATGCCTGCTCTGTAAATCACATGTCGTACAGTATTTCTACATGTGTCTGTGTCGTAGATCTCGATGCACAAGGGCCCGCAGAGGACCCCGGCAGCGGTCTCCTTCAGTTTGGAGGAGAGCTGCCTCCACTACCAACACCTCCACCAGACACCAAACCACCCAAATCACCCCACCACAGCCCTCGCTCCCCTCCCAGACAGAGTCCACAGTATCTGCCCCGGGCTCCCCCGGGGCAGCGTGGCAGAGTAAGGGGGCAGAGAGGAGGGCTGGGAAGGGGCCAGATGTTTGAAGACCCAGCTGTGATGAGGATGGTAGAGGGGCGACCAAGCCTCAAGGTGATGCGGAGTAACCAAGAGAACAATAATATCCATATCATAGGGAAATATTACATTTCAATATCACTTTTCTATTTTAGTTTCTATTATTAAGGGCTGGTGTTAGTATTACTACTTATACACTTAATACCTATTACTCTTTTGTTCATATAAGGTAATATATTTACTCTTTTGTTTTTTCATATCGTATATGTTGTAATCTTGCTGGCACAATAATTTCCTTTGGGATTAACAGAGATCGATTTAATCTAACTTCATTGTCTGAAATGTGGGATTTGAAAGCTCTCCTCATAGCAGCTTGTCTTCGTTTTTAAAGACTCTTGACAGTGCCATAGTGGACCTTGGGAATGCCATGTACCAGAAGACCTTAGAGGATGATGTAAGCGACAACTTTCTTTTTTTGTTTTTTGTATTTTTTGGTCACACTTTGCTCATACTGCTAATGTTTCCTTACGTTGTTTGATGTCTTTTTTCCCTTCAGTACCCGTTGCCCTCGTTCAGAAAGACTAGAAGAATCTCAGGATCAATACTTCAGGTTAAGATCCCTAACAACACGTGTTATAATCTGTGTGACAGTGAGTTACTTTAACATCCAGTTGTGCTATTTGATTCTGTTTTGTAGGACAGTGCTGTAGTGTGTGTGATTGATGGTCACAGAGGTGGCGGTCAACACCTGCCCTCCAGCTTCCTGGATTTGCCATATCCTGTCTCTTCCTTCAGGGGCAGAAGAGGGGAACCCGGAGGATCCTACATCAGGCGACAGTTTGGCCAAAGAGACCCCCCTCAGGTGGATTCATTTGAAAGGATAATCGTTTCTTTAAAGGAGTAGTACGAGGGTTTTTTTTTAGTTTTCTTGCTGGGTGTTGGATGACAACATCAATACCAGTCATGTCTGTGTGAATTGATATGACGCACTTAAGTCCCATCCATGTTGTAGTGGATTTTGTTACTTGTGGACAGAGCCAGGCTAGCAGTTTCCCCTGGTTCCAGTCTTGATGCTAAGCTAATCGGCTGTAGCTCCATCTACAAATTAACTCAACAGAAATGAAAGTCGTATCAATCACCTCCTCTGAATATCTGCACGAAAGTAAATGCATTTCCTAAAATGTTAAACTCTTCCTTTAACCAAACCTTGTCGGGCGTTCCCTCACTGAATCGTGCCTTTTTCTTGCAGATTCATGCGTCCATGGCACCAGGTTCACCCATCTTCTCACGTCAACCGTTAACCCCGCGGCAACATTACGATCAGGTTCAAACCATAACTAAAGCTACTCTGGTGCATTAAAGCCAACAGTAAATGTATTCACAAAGAGTTGAGTAGCTCTACTTGTGTACGACTCGTGACATTATTTTGTGCTCAGACAGGGGGCTTCCTGTTTCCTACAAACCGGCCTTGCCCCTCCACTCCTCAGTCTCTGACTCCTAAGATGATACAACTTCGCTTTGGTGCCAACTCACCGAGGCCATCCCCCTTTTACAGCCCCTCGTCTAATCCGCCGCAGCATTTCAGGTGTGTGTATCGTGTTTTGTGGCATGAAATATTTAGGAGTATCCAAGTATATTTATGACTTTGCAGTCTTGTTCATCCCTCATGAGTATATACAACTCTCTTCATTGACCTGACATTCATAGATTTTATTCAATCCCTGACATGTGTATTTACGAGGTGAAGTTAGAGGAATGGATAGCTGTGCCTTCTGGCGATAAAAGATGCAGCCGTACATTTAAACATAGCAACTCTTGGCTGGTTTCAACACCCAGCTTTCTTGATTTTAACATCCTGTGAGAGAAAACATGTTATAATGCATCGTCCTTGTTTTGCATGCATTGAGATAAACCGTTCATTACTCTCTAATATGTACGTTGTCTGACCCACAGATACCCCGGTCCTGTCACCCAGCTCCACCCCCAACACAAACGACTTCTTAGTCAAAAACAACGCATATTCCAAAGGTTGGTGCTACATCTCTTAAAGGAGCTATATTTAACATGTTGTCTCTAAGGATATAGAGGAGTAATATCTACCTGAACAGAGAGGGAAATCGCTCTTCCCGTATGTGTTGTAAGCTGAGCTTGCTTTGTTGACAAAGCCGGGCAGGCCGTGTGATCATGTGAGTGCATGTCGTTAGCTCACCACTGCTGCTCTGCTCTCAATCAAAATGCTCCCGATCTCAGATCTTGACCTTTTTATAAAGATTCTGAACTTTTCTTTTTTTTTTTGAATCTGTCAGTATGTTATGAAATAGAAAAAGGCTAATTATTTATAGAACAACACGACCTGTTTGTAGGAAACCCGAGGACTGGGATCCTTACTGTAACCTCATGACGGACAAAGAGAAGGAGTGGATCACCAGGCTGCAGATGATTCAGCTGCAAAGTGAGAATCCATACCACGAGGACTACTATTACCAGGTAAAAGCTTTTAAGCCAAATAACCAACCTCTGCAACATGACAAAGACGGAGCTTTTCACGGCTAGCGTATTTAAACTTCGTCACAGGAGTACTATCGGCGAATAGAAGCGAAGATGGCAGAGGAAGAGCTGGGCATCAGGAGCAAGAGGGAGCCACCCAAGCTTACCACGCCTTACATCACAAAAACCGACGTCTACGCACCAGGTTGACTCGTCATATTGTCACGCTATTAGAACACATTGTTTGGTATTTGATTCGCCTAGACTGGTTCCGGCCTGGCTGTAGTTTCCACTGAGGACATGCGTCTCCTCACTTTTATTGTTTCTCTGTCTCTCTGAGCACATTTCTCCAACTGTCCTGCCACCACTGTCCAGATGAGAAGATCAGAGTTTATAAAATGTCAATCGTCTCAACTTAGTCACCTTCAGTTATTTGTTGTTGGGAGCTGTAAACAGCACGAAAGGTTTACCTGCAAACACTATTCACGGCTGAAAAAGGTGCCTCCAACTTTGTTTTTAAAAATCCTTTAATCTATATTTTCATGCAGTTAATATTCTCCTAAAAATACGCCTTCATTTTCTTTACTTCACTATGTTCCTCTGGAACAAACCACTGGCACCTTTGTGTAAAAGAGTAATGCATGTGCTTTTGCTCTTCCAGTGGTGCACATTGAAGGCTCCCTGGGTCAAGTTGCTGTGTCCACGTGTTACTCTCCTCGCCGGGCCATCAGTGCAGTTCATGCAGTCCAACCTCAGGGTCCACTTGAGGTAATTGTGTTCTTCAGACAATCTTCGTCATCTTGGAGGTGTTTTAAACTGGCTTCCCTGATACTGAGACTTTTTCCACGTTACAGGAACAACAAGACATCAGACAACAGCGGTTAGAGATCTTCAGCAAAATAGAAAAGGTACCTGCCGACTACGTGATTAGATGCATTTTGTTTACCCTCACGAACACTCGGTCACACCTGTTCGGCCCTGCAGCTGTTCGGGGTTCTGTTGGAGGTCGAGGAGGCGGACAGGATGAAAAGTACCGTTTTGTCTGAAGCGGAAGAAACCAGATTGATTGCAAAATCCCAGCAGAAAGTGGAGCACATCTACTCTCAACTGCAACATCACAATCCCGTGTAAGTTCTGCACACCCACCACTATCAACAAGTCATGCATGCTGTTAAAATATTGCTTGTTGAAAAGTGACCTTTAAATTTGTTGTGTCTAGCTTTCATAATGAAGCTGTACTATCATAAGTAACATTTTTATGGATGTTGGCTTTGAGCGAAGAATTTCCCCAAATGTTTTGACGTAGCGATTCAGGCGTGGAGTTCCTTCCGTTCCTGCTGGTCTCAAAAGGCAAAAAGCTCCTCGCCCGTCTGCTCCCGTTTCTGAAACACGACACTGCACTGAAACTCTTGAGCATTGTGACCTCTAACCTTCCTACGCTGATGAGCAGAGATCCAGAAGAGGTAGGGGAGTGTGCTCGGCTGAGCAAAGACTGAGACGTGGTTGAATGTGCCTTTCAACTTGTTGCTACACGCAGCATTCAAAAGGTTAATTAAAAATATACTGCCTCCCCCAGTTTTTGCATGTTTTGGGTAATGCAAGATTTTTCTTCTTTAGGCCCTGCCAGTGCTCTACCCGCCCCTTCGGAATGTGATTGGAGGCCTGGCGTTCAGTCAGCTGATTGTTGTCCTCAAAAATCTGACTTCATCTGAGACTCAAACGGCATACGAGTCGCTCACTCTGGCATGTCAGAACAAGGTCTGTGCTTCGGTGCCCGTTGGCTTCTATTTATGCCTTTTGCATGAAACTTTTGTGACGTTTCCGCATTCGTCTCTCCTCTCAGTTTGGACTGTCCCTGCTGTATGCGCTCCTGTCCCAAGGAGAGAAGCTGCTGTCCTCAGGTGTCCCCTTAGAGCCCAGCATCGGCGACTTTGAGAGCTGGTGGGGATTTTAAGGCTAATATTGCATGATGATGATGATGATGATGATGGGGGGGGGGGGGGGATTACTATATCCTTGTAAGATCTTGACTGGTTTTCCTGTTGTCTTTTAGGACAGACACAATATTCCAGGTGGCGGGACAGCTGTCCCAGTGTTCACTGGTGGAGCCGCTCCTCCTGCCCTCAAACCTGCTCACGCTCTTCTGCCGCTACCTGGACAAGCGCACTGTGCATCAGCTGAAAAGCAACATGGAGTAAGTACTTCTTACCTGTTTGGATGCTGGAAGATATTTTTACACTGTTAAAAATAGTAATTATATACGTATCTCCAAATATCTTTATTTAGGTCTGCAACCGGATTCGTGGCTCTTCCATCTTGAGGCGGACGTAAGCCAATGAGACGTTCAACTAATGACCCGGTTATGATGAACACTAGTTAAAGGAGCAGAGGCCCAGCCCTGACACAAACTACTCGGTGTTCATTAATAACAGAAGAATGTAATTTAGAAATGCTGTCATTATTTTTTTTTTTTTCCCCTCCTTCCCTCACATTTTTGCACACCAAACTGTTTCCCTTCGTTTCCTTTATCTGATCTTTTTATGTTCCTCCCTTTGGTCTCCAGAAGGTTACGTCAGTGCAAGTTATTCGGAAATCACAAACCTGATGTTTTTTTGTTGTCGTCCTTTTAACCTTCCAAAACAAGAGTTGCCATCATTTCATGAGATTGCCGTATACTGAGTTTGTAACGTTTCATCGACTAGTAGATGGAGCTGATTTACTTCCCGTACTGTGTCTTCTGTCTAACCCCAGTTACATTCAGGACAAAACCACATGAGTTATCACTGAGATAAATGTGTTGGATCAGATATTATTGACCAGGTTGAAGATTGTATAGTAATTTATGATTGTACAGCTGAACCTATGTTTATTATAATAATATGACCATTAGGAAAGTCTGCATGGTCAATCAACAAAAGCCATGCAATTATTATTTTTGTAACAAGGCATGCATTGTGTAGCAATACTAAATATGATGTAATTTTTTATTTAGTATGTTCATTTGGAAACTGTAATTTATATTGCACCCTTGTAGAGCACTTGCAACACAAATAAAAAGAATCTTTAAATTGCTCAACAGTTTGATCAAGTCTGCCGACAATGCATTTTGGCACTTAGCCGTGGAGGACATGATGTGCTCTTTGTCTTTTGCTCAGTCAAAAGTGATGACTCAGCGGGTTTCAAAAACAGTTTTATTTGCCTTCATTTCTTAATGACTCCCTGATTTTGAGAGTTTCATATTAAAAATAAATTTGAAATGATTATTCAGAAACCGTAAGTGGCACACACTAGGCTTTAATAAGGTCGAAAGAAAATACAATAAATTGGTTATTTTTACTCGTACCGCAATGGTGTCTGGTACCACAAATATTTAAGTAAATGTGAACGGAACATAAGAATGAATACAAAGCTACATTGGCAGCATCCATGTAGGCTGTGGCTGAGCCATTGTCCTGTGAATTGACTCTGGCACATTAAAACCAAATCTCAGAAAAGAATCTGCTCTAGATTTCATGTTTTGTTTGCTGAAGGGAGTTGAGTTGCAACTAAACCAATAAGCCTACAAGTTCTGTGCTGAAACACCAGTGTGACATTCCTAAAGGGAGACACTGGCAGCGGAACATGTGACTAAGAAATGTCCTAAACGGATATTTCTATACAAAGCAGAACTCAAATGAGTGTCACTGAGGGAAGGGACTCGCAAATACACAAGGACAGTTTTGCCAATACTAGTAAAGTAAATCATTAGACAAGGAGGTGACTGAAGAGAAAATATATAGTAAAAGTTGTAGGCAGGAGCCAAAAACTGCCTAATTGATCAAATATTTACTCGTTTGAATGTGACATCCGATATATCTGTGCATGCTTTAGTGCTCTGTCAGCATCAATGCATATGAGGCTCCACTGGGATGTCTTTCTCCCTTTATGTGTTTTGGTCTGTCAGTGACAGACTATATATAAAGTCTTGGTGTAAAGTAGATCAAACCTCAACATGATCAGTAATACAGTATATTATAAAGATATTTAAAAGAACAATAGATATTAAATATAAAGGAAAATATTCATATGGTGTATGAGATCTTTAAATTATAGCCATTAACCATTAAATGATGGAAGTGTTTTTAATCGCTCTTCAGACCCCGCTGTGGTCACAGCTGTCATTCTGGGTTTGTTTGCAGCAGCTTTAAAGCGACGTTGTCGAGTGAAGTTGTATTTACAATGCCAGCATTCAACACTCAACAGTTGGCCGAGTCCACCAAATACTGAGTCAGAGCCTTGCTGGCCAGCCTGCCTCTAACAGCTGCATACATCTGGGCAGGGATACACATTGCAGACATGGCTGTGTGGAGTCAGAGAAGCCTTGTCGAACAGTGGTGCCACTGTGGTCTCGAGGCCGCAGGTTTGTTCTCTTTCTCCGGTACACTGAGCGACGCACTAACATCCTGACCACCACCTCAAACCAAACCCCACTGTAGCAGCAGATGGAAGCCAGCTTCAGCATGAGCTTCTTCTAACACGAACTGATACAACTTGGCGATGTGTCACAAATTTCATAGTCGTCATCCAATAGTTATTGAGACGTTTCACGCAAAACTACAAACGTGGCGTGAGAGGAAGCCGGATTCATCCTCTCGGGTCAGGAGCAGCAGTGTAAAAATGAATTGTCTGATGCGCTTTGTGTACGCTGTGATTATTCCACTCTGAATGTCGTTATTTCTACATGCATGTCAAATCAAACTCCTGCAATTATTACACCAACTATTATTTGACTTATCCGCCACTTAACTCGCTGTAAGAGACAATCTGCATGACGTCTTATTCATCCACGGAGGCTGGGGGAGTAAAAGCATGATAACTTACGCATTTCCAGAGGAGATGAGGAGCTTAAGGATCAGAGGAGTGGAAGGACACATTTGTTACCAGGTTCGACAGATGGTTCGTCAGTGGCGGCGGAGATGGTGAATGACTTTGTTGAGAAGCCAAGTATGTGAGAGGTCTGGGTGGGCTGGGAGGTGAGACCTTCACCTCTCCTTGATCCCATAAGAAGAGGATTTGGACTTTAAGTGAGGAATCTATGTGAAAGGTGAGATATCTTTCTCTTTTTACTGGCTTTTCTTTAAATATGCAAGGGTCTCTTACCAACTGTGTGTGACCGTGGAGACGTTGTGGACTGAAAGAGGCGTGGGTGCAAGTAGAAGCTCCCTCAGTCTCCATCTTTAAACTGTCTGCATCTTGAAGTGATGTCATTTCTGTCATGAAGTCCATTCACAAATGAACTAATGTTGAGCCTTCTGCACAGTAGTTTTTATTTTTTTTAAATAAAGTTCACGGAATCATTTGATTAAAATGTAGAAGTGCCTGCAAAAACATTTAAAAACCAAACACTGCTGCCTGTTCAGATGTTTGCATGTACAAGTTTAACTTTGTTGGGCTCGGTCACTGTAGTACGGTTGAGAATGATTTATGTCTGAAAGTGTTGAACTCAGCATGTCTGCAGTATGTTTCATCATCTGTACAATCATGATTTTATGCATTATGTGTTTGTTTATACACATAATATATATGTTTATACACACATATGTGAGAGAGACTTTGGCATGCTCTACATGCTATATTTGACTTGACTACAGATCTTTTAAATATTTTAAAGCACACTGTTTACAGGAGAACATATTTGTTTTGTAGCATTGCATGACATGAGAAAATGTTGGCCAACCCTCTGATTCAAAAACACACAACGGATTAATTTGTATAATCGTATCAAACTATGAGAATGAATCCATCCTATGTGATACACAGTCCAGAGTTAATCAGTCAATGTCCGATGAGCTCCCTCTCTCTGCATCTCTGTCTCCCTTAAGTGTGAATTTATTTCAGTGCCCAATTATTTAGTTGATGTGGACACAACGAGTGTCTCTCCCAACAAGTAGAGGGGGTTCTGGAGAACAGGAGCATGTGTACGCAGGAGGAGGGGGCACCTCAGACCAGAGTGTATATCAGACCCTCGCTATCCGGGTACGTTGCCCACTCCAGATCATCGGCTCTGCGCTCCTCATTCTCCTGCTGGGTCCAAGACATTTCGGGCTATTTTTCCCCCCCTCTCCAGGTCCACTATGCTGGGACTACTACTACGTCAGAGCACAGTGATCCTTTGGCTGGTGCAGGCAGCACACACGGGGGGTGAGTGAAGAGATGTGATAACCACCATCTCATCTTGATGTTTGACATTAGATTTACCTGCATTTGTGCGGGATGCCTTTATGACAAAGGCCATGAATCCGTACCATCAACACAAGACAGGCACCGTCAACCTTGTGTCAAGGTGTTTTGTTTGTAAGAATTAAAGCAAGAAATTAGGAGAGTTGGTATGTTTGTTGGATGATGAAATAATATTTCAACCCCCCCGGTTACTGTTACTGGAATACTTCTAGGAGAAATACGGCTGAATAGTTTATTTCGGCGAAGAAATCCAAGTCCCGTATGTTAGAGTCACTCTACAGTAGAGAGAAGGTGGAACACTTGCACACACTGAATTAAAAATAGAGAAGAAAAGGCAAAAAGAAGAGACGGGGTGAAGAAAAAAACATCAGTTTGTGTTTGTATGCAACTCAGGCGAGATTTACATGAATTATTTCTGTTCATACATTAACGCACATACATACACATGTTCCCTCAGTTGCATGCTTACGTTTCCATTGATATTTGAGTTGTGGCATCAGCTCACCAGCAGCAGGGTAGATGGGAGAATTGTTGAATATAAATATCATTTATTCAACAACTGTTCAAGTTGGGTCTTTTTGTTTTGTTTTGCAGAGCTGATTGTTGATCCATGTGTCGTGTCGTGTTTGGGAGATTCAACCTTTGTGAGATGTGGATTTTCTCCCCTGCGTTTCCTGTTTAGTAGTCTTGCTTATTATAAATCTATTTGAACAAAAAGCAACTCAATATTCTTTTCTCTTCACCAGCGCTCTCTGTTTGTGAAGTCAAAGGCAGCTTGGCTTCAGTGGCAGCAGCAGTCTAAATGTAACGTCCCTCTGTGAGGAGGGAAAGAATGGTTTTTACTGCTTGTACACAGTCACTCCATTGACTTCTGTAGAGGCTAGCTACTTTCCAAAAAATGTTCATCAGACTTGCCACTGAAGCCAAAAAAAAAGAAGATATATCTATATTTATGACAGTAATTTAACATTCAGTGTGCTGTGTTCAAGGTTATGGTCCTGCATCTGGAGTATCCAATGGACAGTGGCCACAACCTAATGGTAAACCATCAGACTCTGTACACTTTCTGTCCCTATTAAACATGAAAATGATTACATTTGTGGGATTTCCACAGAAGCTGAAGCTTTTGTTCACAGCTGTCATGTCATGATCTTTCTAGGAAATAAACCTCAGAATGGTGGAGGTGTAGCACGAATGCTGATGTCATCAAAAGGTAAATTTAAAGCAAATTTCTCCAGCCATGAAGTTCTGTTTCTGAGAACATTTTTCATGAACTGTTTTTCTAAGGTGTGGGTCAGGCAATGGGTGCACAAAATGGACACGGCAGATACCCCACAAAAGGCCAAGGTTAGTGATTACCAAATGTTAGCATTATATAAATCTGCATGACGGATTGATTTGATTCGAAAGACAGTTTCCCAACACTCAGTTGATATTGTAAGTGCAAATAGAGCTTACTAATAAATGCAAGTAGCTTATTCTACCTTTCCCTCCCCACATTTGTAATCTATTCAAGGCTATGGAGCAGCTGCTGGTGGGACCAATGGAGGAGGGATGAAAGGTAAAGTTCAGCCATGTACCTGTGTTCACTCTGTTGAAGTGAATCACTCTGTAGAAACTTTAAGGTGGAGGATCTGTAGGTTACGTTTATCCATCTTGTTTTTAAGGCTATGGAGCAGCAGCTGGTGTACCCAATGGACACGGTGGAAACCCACAGGGTTCGTAATCCAACGTGGACCTCAGCATTCACAAACATGCAAGATCTGACAGCGAATGCAAGATATTCAGTTTCTGATACATCACTAAACCTGAGCTCAACACAGACATGGTGTTAAAAGTTGTTGTTTTTCTGATGATATTACTGCATCATATTTGTTACATGAATCTCTCCACCAGTTTGCATCTAGTTTAGAAATAATTCTTATTTAACTTTGTGAATATTTGCTGTCAATGTGATGGTTTTTGCAGGATATGGAGTTCAGGCCGGCCCAACCAATGGACAACAGATGAAAGGCAACGGTATGAAACGCACACACACGCACGCACGCACACACACACACACACACACACACACACACACACACACACACACACACACACACACACACACACACACACACACACACACACACACACACACACACACACACACACACACACACACACACGTCATGCCAGAAATCCTGTTTGACATGACGACGACGATGATGCTGATGCTGATGAGAGAACTTTTTTTGTGTTGTATCTATTTGTAGGTTACGGCGCTGCAGCTGCTGCACATAATGCACATGGAATAAAAGGCAACGGTACGGTAGCTCTTACAGCATTGTTACAAAATGTCTCAGTGTATTGATTGGATGTTTTAATGAAACAATCTGGTTGTGTATGGTGAAAGCATGCGCCCAAAAATACACTTACAGTACAAACATTAAGTGTGATGTGGGTGTTGGAAAAGAAAGCGTTGAGTTACGTCAGTGTCAGAAATCAACTTAGTGTTGGTGCAAAGGCGGTGATGTGCTTGTGGCACTGGATTCAAATTAGACACTGGATAGTATCCAAAGCAACACTGAAAGGATTTGAGTTTAAAAGGTTCTACGCATTCCCGCGAACGACATCATGAGTTGCTTTAAAAAGCCCGTTCGTACGTCATACACAATTTTAATACCTAATTGAAATGTTTGTTGGTTAGTCTTGCACTGTAGTGTCAGCGACATGTTGCAGTGAGTTCTTCTTCACCTGCGGTGCTGTATGTAGATTCATTAAATGTCCCTCTGTACCAGGCTATGGTGCTGTAGCTGGTGTACCTAATGGAAATGGGGCTAAAACTAATGGTAATGTCTGCAAAAACTTCAAATAAAATACTAAATTTACAGTGTGTGTATACGATATCACAGAATACAATAACCCTTCTTTAGGTCAAGGAGCCACAGCTGACCCATACAACGGCAATGGAGCGAGACCAAATGGTAAGACTGGTCACGTTCAAATGGTCAGCATGATACTCTTTGAGTTTTTGCAACAAAAAACATGTTCATCTTTTTGTTTAGATAACTTAAGCATCTCTCTGTATTCAACAGGACAGGGGGCAGCTGGAAGTAAACCTATGAAAGGATATGGACGACCACATTATGGCGCCGGTAACTCACCTTCTGCCGCCTTGTTTTCGGGTTAATCATAACATTCACTTTGATACACGTGTACTTCTGTGATTTAAGGTCCAGGTGTGGGGATGGGAGCCTCCAGAGGTATGGGAGTACCTCAGCTTGCCAGGAACCAAGGTGAGTGAATGCCACCTCTCAGTTCTGAGATCACCACCGGATACACCTGTAACATTGTGTTTTTGTGTTCTTCTAGCATATGGCGGTAATGGTTATGGAGCTCAACCCATGGGAGGTTAGTCATACACAAGTCAGTCCTTTTTGACATGACTTACGGGACAATGAATAAAACATAAATACTATTTGTTAATATTTACAGGCTACAATGGCGGTTATGGCAGCGCCGGTTTGGGTCTGGGAGCTCGGCATGGGAATGGAGGCATGAAGGGACCGAAGCCTGGTAGAAATACTCCGACTGTCAAGAGAAAATAATATCTCTGAATTGTTGGATAACATGTTCCTCCTCTGAACTCTTTTGACAATTGTTGAAATTTCAGGCTACGGTGCTGCAGCTGGTTTGCCCAATGGACAAGGTGCAACACCCAACGGTAAAACTATGAATAATATCCATTACAGCATATAACTTATCCTAATGGTGTGTTTTTAATTTCACATGTATATTATTTTGGGATCAAAGTGCAATATTACCTTTCCAGCGCTATGACCACTTTTTGTTTTTTTTAATAATTCTTTTTTAACAATATTTAAACCGTTGTCTCTTGCACCAAAAATGATTTTAGAATAAATCAATAACTTAACATCAAATGAGAGAATCTGTGGATCTCTCTGTGAAGCACAGACAAAGCTAAGTTATGGCAATATTCCAAATGGGTTTGGCACCAGACCCAACGGTAAGACCGGCACTTGTTTTTCAAATGTGTTTTTGATTCAAAACACTGTTGTATTTTGATGGCATCTCAAGCGGAATATGAAGTGATTTGCTTGAATGAATGTGTTACAGGATATGGAGCCGCCAGAGGAGGTGCTATGAAACCCCAACCAGGTAACGCTGGTATTCTAAATGTCTCACAAAACAAGGACACGGATATTATGATGAGGATGTTGTGTTATGAGAATGTTTTGTAAGGATTTGTTTAACGATAGGTTTTGGAAATGGAGCGGTTCCCAATGGATATAGAGCAAGACCCCATGGTAAGTGATTTATTGTTATAAATGGTCTTCTGTTTCAGTGGGATGGTATTTTATGTAACATTATGTTTGACTCAAGGTTATGGAGCTGCAGCCGGAGCTGGCGTAACCAAAGGCTATGCAGCCAAACCCAATGGTGACCACCTGTTAAAATATACAGTGATGTGTGGGTTACTATTATTACATACGGAAGACTTCAAATGCCGACATTACAAGTCAAACAAAGAAGTAAAGTGAAATGCCACACTGTACTGTATTTCCTTTTTACATATGCATTGCCTTTGTCACAATTAAGAGCGTATATATTTAAAAGCGTATGTTTAAAGGATAGTTATTTCGCTTTTCACGTCTTCATGGAAACATTTAGTAATGGCAGGTCTGTGCCGCTCTCTGCTGGACAGCAGTGAAACATAATACACCAAAGGCCAAATAATTGTTCTTTTAATCAGTTTTTCATTTAATTGACACAGCAAATGAATACATAAAAAGGAAATGCTTGCAAGGACATGTATTGTATTTCACCTCTTTGTTTTGATTAAGGCATTTAAGATCTTCCATTACTACCAGCCTTGCTTACGTCTTGTTTGTATTGTTTTTTAAGGTCATGGAGTTAGAAATGGTGCTGCACTCGGTGGATATGGAAGTAAGTTCCAGCTATCCAATGTCAAATGAATTAGATTCATTAATAAGCTCTGAATACAATATGTCACAGTTAATCTCGAGAGATGTCTGTGAAGGCAAATGTATCTCTGCCTTGAAACGGTCACACAATGTGACATATTAATTATGCAAACACACAAACCATTGTTTGCATTATACGGACGCTCAAAACTACAAACTAGCAAAGGAGTTGGAGCAGTGCCGCCCAGTGAAGGTGCTCGGGAATTTGTTTATAAAAACGATTTCTTTTACAGGATATGGTGGTCCAGCTGGTGTACCGAACGGACAGTTGGCTAAAGCAGCTAATACTGGTAAATGATCCTGTGCATGCATGTGTTTTGTCAGCTTTATCTCTCTTTTGTTGTATAACTTACCGAATGTTTTAAGCTTTACTCTTTTTCATTCAAATGTATTTATTTGTTGGTTCTCAGGCTACGACATGATGCCAAATAGTAAGGGCATAAAGAGTGCAGGTGCGTACAATGAAAAGGGCCTAAAAGGTGGAGTTCTCTCTCCTGAGCAGCTGAGTGCAACTCCACAAGCAATAACTGAAGGCGCAGCACCAGTTTCCCCCGAGCCGACGCGTGGTATCCGTGTTATGGTGACACAAGATCAATATCAAAAGCTGCCTTCACCTGTGCCACAAGGAAAAAGCTACAAACAGACGCCACTAGTCCTTCAGGCTACACCAGAACCAGCACCAGCGATTCCTCAAGGCAAAGGCCCAAAGCCTGCACCTGAACCCAGGCCTGAACCAGGACCCATGGGCCCACAGCGCAAGGCTCCGAAGACAAACCCAGCACCACTACCTCAAGGCAAGTACCCTACACCTGAATCTGTGCAAAACGTCTGTGGCAGGAAAGAATAGAATTACTGGAAGTATTTAAAAAAAAAATAGCAAATCATTTAAAAAACGTTTGGCTTCGCATCACTAAAGATGATTATCACAGTAATATGATCTTCTCTGTCAGATAGAGCCACGTACTGTATTTATTTTATATGAAACAAAGAATATTCATGAGTTCATACTAATTATAATTATATTTAAATTAAGTTGCAGAATGTCACTCTACTATTGCATTACAATTACAATGAATTGTGTACTGTACATTTGAAAACATTGCTTGACTGGTTGTTTACAGCAATGTGGCCTCATTATACTGTGTGAAATGATGTTTTATAATATGTTGCTTTTTAATTTGTGGGGACATTATCAGTAATGACTTCCAAACATTTCGTAAGTTTGATGATGAAACGTGTGACCTCTAGGTTATGTGACTGGAAGTGCTCTGCCTCAGCAAAAAGGTGCAGAGGCAGATGCTCTTTCTGAAGACGGCCCCAGCGACGGGGATGCTGCCCCTGAAAGCACCAAACACCTGAAAACCAAAGCTGTTCCTGAAACAGTGGCAGCTAAAAACACAGGGCGCATCATCCCTGAGGAAGCACTGGCTGTCGGTGTGCCTGAGTTCGCACCAGAAGAAGCAAAGATCAAAAGTCACCCTGGGGCAGGATCGGTCAAAGGTCTCACTGCAGGAGAAACTGGGGCAACTGGTAAACTAAATCTTGATTTGGGTGTGTTCACTCGCTGTGCATGTGCCGACTGAACTGCATGTGCCGACTGAATTTGTCTTAACTTCGTCCTGAATCTGTTGCAGAATTGTGGACATTATAAACCCGCAAGATTTGTGGTGTTTTAATGGCTCGGATTCAGTCTAACTTGTAGTACTTTGGCAATAAAGATGACATTCTCTCTATCAATATATATTGCACACCATTGTATGCCCATTAAGGTAATTTTTCTTTAAAGTTACCTTGGGGTTGAATCTTAGTTTTTTGTGTAATTAATATTGTATCTATTATCTTGACTTAATACAAAGACTGGAAACAGTAAGCCTGCTTTTAAAACCACTATTTGGTCTTTTTACACTTAAAGAGCTGGTAAAGATTAATCCTCTAACACTCCCCAACAAAGCGAATGAGCGTGTTTCCCAAAATTTCAAGCTATTGCTTTGACATGTGAAGTTTAATTTGATGCATTCGTGGTGCATGAGGCGGCTTAAGTTTAACCCACTCATTCATTTTTTCAATGATGTTGCAAGTGCAACATTATTTAAAGAAATTGTACTTGGATTACTTCCAACGAAATCCTGATCTGACAGTTTGTCACTCCTTTTTTTTTCAGAGCACGGAGGAGGAGCTTCCATCTCCAAGGGACAGGGAGCTAAACCAACAAAACCTGGTAAACATTACTCTCTTTTCTTTGAACAACACCTAATCTGAGTCCTGCCCCGCAGACATCCATGGCCTCCTTAAGAGGAAGTGTAACAACTTTGGTTTCCCCACAATTTTAAATGATCCAATACGTCTTACTTTTAGTGCCAGCTAGCAACGTGAGCAAACATTATACCTGAACAAGCATATGCAAAATAATGTTGGAAGAATATGGTTTGAATGACTCAAAATGTGTTGTGTAATATTAATTTCAGGCGATAAAATATTGATGAATGCCTTATTTGTGCGTAAGTAGTTCATGCGCATGGTTTTTGCACAGATTTGTGCATGCGCATGGTTTTTGCACAGATTTGTGCAGACGCAGTTTGTAAATAAGGCCCATTAACATTTCAACTGAGATTATTTTATCAGCATTTGGGGTTTTGATGATGTGTTAAAGTGACTAATGGGAGCTGCTGTTCACTAAATCGGAGGTAATTCGTGTCGGGCCAGTCTTCGAAAGGTAAAAAGGTCAAAAGAGTCCAAATAAATGAATAACGTAGTGCAGCTATGCTAAATTACAGTAACATCACAATCATACAAAGTCTGCTTATTTGGAGGTTGACTGCTTGGTTGTAGGAACAAATATTAGTTTGCTTTTAAATCTTGAACAGTGCTGGTAATTCATGTTTTTGCTGGTGTTCCAGACTGTGGACCGTCAGGAGTACCAAATGGACAATGGATGAAAATACCACGATCTGGTAAACTAATAGCCAAATAGCATGAGCATGCTAAAAAAAAAGTGCATTTTTACTTTTACTACATGTACAATGTGGAAGTGGGATGCTTTTTAAGTGGTTCAGTGAAATATTGAAGGGAGGTTGGATTTTACATAAATCCACCGATTGCAGCACTTATTTATGACCCTACGTGAGCTCGGTCACTACCGGGACTTGAATATTAAACACAGAGACGAGTCAGATGATTAAAACTAACTGTACACATTGTTTTTGTCATGTCAAGGTTATAATGCAGGTGCTGGAGCATCCGCTGGCACAAACACAAAAGGTACAGAAGTGTTTGTTGCATGAATAGAATAACACTCATTGTTTATATCGTGAATTATTCATGATTCTTTCATTCCTTTTTTTTAGGTTATGGAGCAGGAGCTGGTGTTCCGAACAGATATGGTGCTAAACCCAACAGTAAATCCACTTTATTCTTCATCGTCAAAATTCATGTGTGTGAAATGTTCACAATGGAGCATTTTGCAGATGCTCATTGAAATTGCGTGATATTGTCCGATTGTTTAGGACATGCTGCCAGGACAGGGGGGTATTCTAATGGAGGTGGAGCAAACAAACCAGGTAACGAGCCTGCTAATAAAAAGGCTATTAGGGCAACACCTAAGGTTTTAAATCCACAAAGTAAGATATATCATACTTAATCTATCAACATATATATCACCGTACTTGTTTTCTCTTCCGTGGTATGAAGGTGAAGGTAAAGACCTTATATTTCTCATCGAAGTTTTGTTCATCCAAAGGTTATGGAGTTGGAGGCGACGCTGACCCTGGACGCAGCAATGGATATGGTAACATTTAGTGTCAATATAAACACGCAGTGAATCTTGATATTTTCCTGGTTTCCTCTTTCACTTCCATGGAAGTTCAGATGTGTTTTTCAAAGTACCTTTGCATTCATGTGTGCAGCAGACCTTGGATATCCCAATGCTGGGCAACCTAAGCAACCTAGTGAGTGTTTTTTGTTTTTTTTAAAGCAATTAGACCTCATTCATAGGACATATGAATCATTATAATTTGAGGTGTGGAATGTGTTTTGATGATTGTTCTGTATGCTCTCAGGTTACGGACAAGGGGCGTACCTCGGAGCTGGATATGGAAATACATATGGAGGTACAAATTGAAAGGATAAGCTTGAATAGTTGTCTTTTAATTCAACTTGTAAGCTGATGAGTGTGGCCTACATAGCTTTATGAACTAAGGCTGAATTTGGACGCCCAAAAACCAGTCTTTGAATTGTTCTCGTATCAAATCTGCCGAGTTTTACTTAAATTCTTAAATTCCTCTCGGGTAATGCAGGTCTGGGTGAAGCAGTTCAGTCCGGATCAGCTAGAATTTGAGGTTTACTCTAACTCTGTTAGAGCACTGAATACATGAACGGATATTAAACACTGTGACTTGGTAGACGATGTATTCCGGTAGTTGCTGCTGTGATATTTTGCACCATTTTGCTCAGCATTCTAGTCTTGAATTCAGAGCACTAAGGGAGTTTATGATGTCTTTTTTTGCAGGGAATGGAAATGGAAATGGCTACAGTGCTGGTGTACAACCTGACTACGCAAGCAAGTGCCATTATATGAAAATTAATTCATTCAATTTTGTGGGAATTACAGTAAAAGTAAGCATTTCTCTGTTTTCCAGGTCTTAGCCAAGGTGCTAATGGAAAATCAGGTATGATATGTGTGGATGCAGTTAAAGATAAATATAATATAAAGGTGAAGTAAATTAGATTAACAAGGCATGGATAGTGAAACAGTAAAAATAATCCATTATTGTCCAATTTGCTGATTCTTCAGGTGCCAAACAAATGCCTTACCATGGAGCTCCAATGGTTCCTGCTGGACTAAATGGTAAAATATGCCATCATATAAAAATATGATTCAGCAGTGAGCAGAATAATCAACAGTGTAATCCACAATGAAAACTGATTGTGACACAAAACAGCCAAAAAACAAGAGAGGCAAAATATTTTTTTCCACTCTTTGCAATTGAGGCGCTTTCTACCTCGTTCAGTTTGTTGTCAAACCATCTCAGTGTCTCAGGTCCAGTTTGTAGATCTATCCGTGTGTTGGCATGCACTTCTGTAATCTGATCATTGATTTCAGGAACTTGGTCTGATTACTATGTAAACGTTGGCAGCACGTTCATCTCCAGGTGTAAAAGTAAATCGATTCGATACGCAAACATTTCCTGTGTACTCGTTCAGGAATGAGCCAGTTTGAGCCTCAGTCCGCTGGCCTTGGTCCAAATGGAAAATTGGGCAGCATGTATGGTGGCATGTATGGTGGTATGTATGATGTTATTTCTTTCAAATCTTTATTAACGCAAGAAAACTCAGTGGGAGAAAGCACACCCCCGTACGGCTTAACATTAACATGTCGGAACCAAAACCTTCTCCAATGGGACAGGAATGGGCGGCTGGCCTTTTGGCGGTCAGAACCTGGGAATGGCTGCGGAGAAATCAAACGCCAAATACGGTGAGTGTTGTTGGTCCTATCCTGTGACTACTCTATAACGTAGCCTGGATAGGGAGTCTTACTTACGGCTTCATGAGTTTGTGGCACCTTGATGTTCAGAACTGATGAACTGTCTTCTCATTGAACTTCTTTTCATTCATTTGCCATACAACATTATTCTCTGCCCGCTCACTGCTCACTTTGATTTAGGCATTGGTGGGTTGCAATTTGGTGGACAACCCCTCCGTACAGAGACTAATGGAGCAGGGAAGTATGGTATGTCTGTGATATGTTATAATTACATGCTTTCTTTTCAGTCTGTTGCACGTCGGCCTTGATGGAAACTGCTAATTCATTTCTTAGTGATCTGTGTGTGTTTTATACACCAAAGTCCCTATAGCCCATTAAGAATCAATACAAGCATGAATGGTGAGTCTGAGTCCCAACTGTCTCAATTCTATCCAGGTTATGGTGGGAGCCCCTATGGGCCTGCTGGTGATGGCAAATCATCTACAAAATATGGTGAGTCATATGTCAAGCAGTATGTTGTATTTCAAAACAATGTGTTTGTCTCAAAGTGGGAGGCAAACCAGTTAATCCTGGCATGTTGAGGCCCTTTTCACCGAGCTGCAAAGGCCTTATGTCTAGCTTGAGATATTCTATGAATTCAAAATACTTTGCAGGTGGTCTTGGTGCCGGCATGGGAGGGGATCCTGCACCCGCACAATATGGTCAGTGTGATGGGACAAAATGGTTGTTTTTTTTTGCTTTGGCTAGTAGTTTTATCTTCATTGCAGTAGCCATTCCAGAAACGCACACACTGGAGAAATCAAATCTACACTTGACTGTGAAACGGCTTCTCTTGAGGGCCCATTTTGAGAAGTCATGTCATCGTTTTGTACTGTTTTCCCTTCATCTGTGATCAGGATATGGTGGGTTCCCCAACGGTGGGCAGCTTCTTGGTCTCGGCAGTAATGGAAATACAGCTGGCAAATATGGTGAACACTTAACTTTGATGTCTCTTGTTGTTGCTTTGCTTGCTACACACACCTCACCCCTTAACCTTTTAGTCTTCCTCTTCTTTATTATTTCTCCATCTTGTCTACAGGTTATGGAAGAATGGCTTTTGAAGCTCAACCAGCTGGACTAAGCCCTGCAGCCATATCTACTGGAGAATATGGTAAAGACTTGTTGACATGCGGGGGGAATACTCTCATTAGCTTATTTGTATGGTAAATTGCCTTGCAACCAACAAGCAAATACTTTTACAGCCCTCAACCAAGAAATAGTTTTGCACATAACCTCTTGTAACAGCAGCTCGCCGTGTTTCCAGTCTGTATGCTAAGCTAAGTTCGCTGACTGCTGGCAGTAGTTTCCTATTTAGCGAACAGGTATGAGAGTATCAATCCTCTCATTTTATTCTGGCCAAGAAAGCAAATCAGTGCATTTCCCAAAATGTGTTTCTTTCAATGATTAGTCCATTCAAATGTGAATTATGAGAAAATAGAAATGCAGTCAGAGTCATGAAACCATAGGTTGTCTAGATTTTCAGACAGACATTCTTAAGCTGTTGTTGTTGTTTAATTTATTTGATAATGTGTTTTCTTCCAGGTCTGCCTGGGTCACCATATCAACCTGAACCACTTGGACGATATCAGCCTGAACCGCTTGGACTTGGACAGCACAGAAAATTAACAGGCAAATACGGTGAGATTGAGCAAACATGACAGCTACCTTCTAATTGTCCCTTGTTTGTTTCTTTATTTGGTTTAACTTGACATCTCTATGTGGTTGGCAACTGCTAAGGAGGTGGTGAAGTTCCCTATGCACCACACACTCTTGGTTTTAGAAGTGAAGCAAAACCTTTTGGGAAATATGGTACAGTACATCCATTTATTAGCCCTTTTCATGCCAATAATTTATAACATTTCACGAAATAATGATTTCATATCAATCTCTCAACAGATAACCAGGGACCGTACCAGTCGCAGCCTCTTGAATCTGGTGGACAATATGGTATTTTGTCGTTATTGCCACTAATTTCCCACCAGTTGGATTAGAAATACAGTAACCATATATCGTTTCCCCTTAAACAAATGCAGCTGGTTTACCTTATGATCCCCTGACACTTGAGGCAGATTCAGCTGGGAAATCTTATGGTGCGTCAGGAAAAGCGTTTTCTTTTTATGAGATTATCGGCACAAATATGCTTCAGAGCCCAGTCTCTTGTCTTATGATTCTTTACTCCTGACCTCTTAGTGAACGAAGATGTACAGACGCCAGCATTTGCAGCTGAAGGCGATGGGATGTCCATTGATAGATACGGTAAGTACACAGTGTGTATTTCTGGTGGTCTCTTGTGGCTCAACTGCACACAGGTAATGTTCAACCGTTTGTCACGTTCCATAAATGTGGGCTATATAAATGGACAAGGGCAGCCAGAAGGTAAAACAAAAAAGGAAATGTATTGAAGGAGCAGTGTGTCGGATTTAGTGGCATCTAGTTCTCACTTTCCAAGCATGTGGGTGAACTAAGATAGATGACGTAAAAACATGAAAGACTCTCTAGTCTAGAGCCATCGCTTGGTTTGTCCGTTGTGGGCTACAGTAGAAACATGGTGGTGCAACATGGTGGAGTCTGTGGAAGAGGACCTGCTCCTTATGTATGAACGGCTCATTCTAAGCTAACAAAAATACAACAAATCTTAGTTTCAGGTGATTACATACGAATGAAAACAGTTATCAATATTATATTCCAATTCTGCAAATGGGTCCCCATAAATCCGACACACTATTGATTCAATTGCATACATGGTGCGTAGACAACAAAGACAAAATTGAAATCGTAGTTTATAATTCTTCTATTTTTTCTCGATTGTGTCTCTGCCGCCATAGATGTCGCATTTCCTGCAGCTCCCAGCCCCACCCTGGTTTACCCCTCTGACCCATCCTATCTGCCGGTGGAGTCCTTCGCGCCTGATGTGGTGCCTGGAGCAGGTGTGGAGGACCTGCGTGAACCCATGGGCACTGCCGGCCTCGCTCGTGGCTCTGCAGAAACGCAGGGCGTGGCTCAGGTGCCTGAGCAGCCCGATGACCTGCTCCATCAACAGCAGCTGCCACGTCAGATACACATTCAGCAGCATCTCAAACTGCATTTTCACCCACAAGGCAAGTCCTTGAGAGGTCAAAACACTGTACCATAAACTACAGTACTTGCCAAGTTGTGGTTTTATACACCAGACAAGCTGTTTTCCCGTTTCCAGTCTTCATGCTCTTTAAGCTTCATAATTAATGGACGGATATGAAAGTGGTATCAATCTTCTCATTCAACTCTCAGCAAGAATGTGAATAAGTGTATTTCCCAAAATGTCTAAGTCTTCCTTTAAGTGCCAAACATTAAAATCTGGGCAGAGTCTTTGAAGTGAAACTTTATATGTAATATTCCAAGATAAAGAAGTATTTTGAAAACTTTCACATGTTGAAATGTTTATTTTCTTTGCCCACAGAAGAGAAGAGCGGCAAATATGACTTGAATGGCTTCTTTGGCAATAGTGGCTATCAAGGTAAGAGCAGAGTCAAACTAAAAGATGATCATATTCAGTTTGCAGACTGCTGTGCAACCATCTCTACATTTTCTTTCTCCATACAGGTTAAACCTGCAGACAACGACAAGCATAATATTTGTCTGCCGTTGTATATTATCTTTGAATGTTTTCCTATCTGTATATTATTATTTTATTCTGTCTGTCAAATAATTCTGGTATTTTTGCGTTTGTTTGTTAGAGATAAAAGCACATTTAAACATTTTGAGTTGTTGGGTTTTCTGATATTATTATGCACCCCTGCATTACCTTTTTGTCCTGCACTTCCTGCACACTGTACATGAGTTTGGTTGGTGGAGACATGGAGTTTGCATATTGTCAGTGTTTTTGATTGAATCAGTCAGTTTTGCCTGATTAAAAATGAATACTGTAAAACATAATTCAGTTTAATTTATTTTTGCATGGGAGAGGTGTTTTTTTTTTACACTTGTGGCAAACATCTGTTTATTATTGTACAGAATTTGATTGAATAAAACCATCAGTGAATACCCACAGTGGAAAATCCCTCGTTTGTATGGAATCATCTGTGCCAGTGAGTGAATTAAGAAAACAATCACCTCTTCAAGTGTTGGAATCCCCAGATCATCCTGAATGCAACACAGTTGCAAATGTGCATGGCGAATAGGAACCTGTGTGCAGTCTATAATAAGGGAAATACAGAATATAACTGTGTTGAAGTTGAGATGTTAGTCAGTTATGAGCCATGACAAGTAGCAGCTGCGGTATAGTGCACATGGCTTTTTGTGAGGATTACCCCAGCTTAGGGATAAGAGCCCTTTGCCGATTGGCCCTCCTGAAAGCATGCCACTTGGCCAGCTCAACAGGTCGCTTGCTTGGAATTACACCTGTCCATTGATGGATTTCAAGGAGCAGAATTTCCGGCCTACCTGTGGACATGACCGTGCCAGAGCCAGAGTCCTGAGTGTGGACTCGTTTAGGATGTAAATGGTGAGGGACCTGCACTGTCAACTAAATGTGAGGGCATCAGCTGCAGGAAGTTGTGATGGCGCTTTACAAAAGGCCGCGGCTGTTGGATTTTACAAAAACCCCTCAGTACCTTCAGTTCAACAAATATGTCCTGACGGGGTACCGGCCCGTGTCCACGGCTCCAGGATGCCTCGGGAGCCTCTTCTACATGCACAATGAGCTGGGCAACATTTACACCCATGGTAAGACCAGAACATAACTGTGCATGCCTTTGCTTTGTGTCAATCTGGACTAAATCTAAAAATGTAAATTATTGTTTTTTATCTACATCTGAATTATTGAATTGAAATATATCTTTACGGTAAAATAGCGAATGTTTCTAATGATTTAACTCGTGCGGGTGATGCACAAGCTGAACGGGTGACAGATGTCCACTACTCTCACTTATGACCAGTTACAAGCATACTTGACCAGGGTGTGTAATGAGGATATGGGGCATTAGCTGTAATCTGCCCTGGGAATCCTTGTGCCTGGAAATATCAAACTGTTAACAAGGTCTTTAGCTGCGTGTTTGGTTGACACATTTCAACTGTAAATACACACATGTATCACAACGGGCAAAGCATCCT
This sequence comes from Melanostigma gelatinosum, assembly GCF_949748355.1. Classification (NCBI taxonomy): domain Eukaryota; kingdom Metazoa; phylum Chordata; class Actinopteri; order Perciformes; family Zoarcidae; genus Melanostigma; species Melanostigma gelatinosum. Next base: position 7,828,922 of record NC_136654.1, on the reverse strand, counting down.
GGAGATGCATACGTTTGCTTAAATTGCAAGTTACAAAATTAGAGTGTCAACATATCTTGAAATGTGTGCTGTTGATGTAAGACTTCAAAGACAAATTAAAACCTGGCTAAAACTGTGCAAAGACGTGTACAAATTTAAAAAATGAACTGTCCTTGAACTTCTGAATGCATCTTCCTCACGCTCCATTTTCTCCTTGGCTATCCCATAAGTTCGTTAAGACGAACACTCTTACGAGGGGGAAGTGAAGGGTTTAGAGTCTTGCTCATGTTTACTTCTGCGTGTTGCCAACAGCCATATCTTTCACATTCCTGGTGAAGAATAAAACAGAGGAACCTCTCACACTATTGAATTCCTCATATTGCTCTGCATGATGTGATATTCAACATCTGCTCAATATAAAAACAGATGCCAATATAACTGAAGAAATAACTCACATCTGTGTATGTTTCCAACGCTTTTCATTTTATCTTTATCTCACTTCATTTTCTTTCTTTCTGCTTTTATCTCCTGATCTTCTGGTCACCTCAGGAGTCCCTTTTTTCCTTTTCTTGGTGCTGCTACCTTTTAGTATCCCCTGGATGGAGGTGGACAGCGTCTGGATCGGTGTGGTCCACTACCTGGCCTGCCTCTGCCCCACTGTGGGCTCGGTTGTCTACCATGTGTTCATGAACCATGTGGGAGGAGAACATGTGTACGACACCCTGCTCTCCCTGGACATGTTTGGGGTCTGCCTAGTTAACACCCTGGGTAGGTCCTTGATGCTGGTTGGCTCTACTGTCTTCGATGTGATTTTTTCATCCAATCATCCAATCAAAGCTATTGTAAAGTCGGACAAATGACATCTGACAGCCTTCATTTGTGTATCAGTTGTTTGATAAAGAATATGAGAGGCACTTGAAAAGAAAAAAAGAGGATAAGTGGACCTTGGATTAAGATTTAGTCAGAATACAGTTTCCAAGGTAAAGAACGTTCACAACCGTGTCAAATCAAGTCTCATGTCTTCATAAGCAAATTGCAAATCTTGATAGTCTCTCAAATGCTGAGTTAGATGAGAAAATCAATATGGAGCTAGAGCCATGAGATGATTAGCTTAGCTTAGCATAAAGACTGGAAATGGAAGGAAACAGCTAACCTGACTCTGTCCAAAGGTAGCAAAATCCACCTTCAAGCACCTAGAAAGCTCTCTAATCAACACTTTATATCTAGTTTGTTTAACCAGTGCAAAAAGTAATCTGTTAATCACAATGTCACATGGAGTTATGTGATGAATTGGCTGCGAGCAGTGACTTCCTGAAGTCTTGTCGCCACCGTTGGCAAGCATCCAGCAGAGACTCTAACATAACATCTGACTCTTGTTTCTTTTATTGCAGTTTATTCACTTGTATATCTTCCCTCTTGTCACCAGGTGCACTTCCCATCATCCACATCACTCTTCTTTGCTACCCAACCATACGACAGACTGCCTTGTTGGCCTACATCCTCCTGTCAGCCTACAGCATCTACTGTGCCACCACGGCACATACCAACATCCGGCGCTTGCAAGCTTTCCTCTGGCAGGCCGTGTTCCGCTTCAGCCTCTTCCTGTTCCGGGTGTTCGGCAGTGGGGCGGGCAGCCCAGACTCCCTGCGTCTCTTTGTCATCATGGACTCTCTGGCTGTAATGGGTGGGCTGGTCAACATCATCCAGATCCCTGAGCGCTTCATCCCTGGCCTGTTTGACAACTGGGGCAACAGCCACCAGATAATGCATATCTTGGTTATTTGCTCAATTATCTACCTGCATTGGGGCACACTGGAGGATTTAGCCTGGATTAAGACGTACCAGTGTCCTACTGAGTGAGGCAAAGTGTATTAAGTACACATATACACTCACGGCTACGCTGATAGAAACGAGATTTAGGATTCGATGGGGCAGGAGGCGTAAAATACAAAGAGAGGCAAGTTGATTCGAAAAGCACTTTAGTCTTAGCTGCTGAAATTCTTCACATGGGATATTAGCAATTTGACATTTTGCCACAGCAGAGTAAGAGGAACTTACAGTGTTGTAACTGTGGAACTCAAAGAACAATATACCAAATTAAAAATCCTGCGCTTACTTGATTTTTAGTTTGTTGAAATGCAGTAGTTTTGGGTTGTATAACCCATAACCAAAACAGTTTTTTAATTGAAAATGACAAGTGTATTTAATAAATTATATTTTTACATCTTGCTCCAACATGTCTTTCATTTATGAATGGTGAGAATAGTTCATGTGAAAAAGTACAATAACACACGTGGATGAATGATTCTGTCGTTTAATTGCAAGAGGGATATATTTTATATACAGGTGGAAAGAAAAATCATATTTTTGTTCTATTGCTAACTGCTTTCATTTGGACTTGGCAACAAATGTTCAATCCTTTTCATTGGCATTCCCTTCTGCTTTCAAACACACTGTCACCTTCAAACCAAAAGCACTAAAAATGGCATTCAATTATTTTAAATTACGGCCTCTTTAAGAAAACAGGAGGTGTGTAGATTAGACGTGAGCGAGGTGTGAATGTCTCAGTGGTGGCAAACACAGAGTATACCACACGAGTGTTATTGTTTTACAACACTCTGAGTCAATGCATTCTTGTGTTATCTGCAACACTCGACGATCTCCCGTTTCTGTGGATCATTCTTCGTCTGAGCTGCTGTCGTCCTCGGTCTCCGATAGGTCGGCGATGGGAAACCGCAAGATGGCAGCCACCCCACTCAGCTGAGTCAGCTCTGAGGAGACAGTCAAGGACAAATCAAAAAGAGGCCGGCACACAGCCAGGACTTGAGGCACATTTCATTTTTAAGAACAAAAGCGCAACTGGAGGTCATCAACAAAGAGATGTTGGATGAGGAACAGAATACATTCAACACGTTTGTTAGGCGTCAAAGATACCCTCACTAAAGGAACACGAAATGTAAACATGAATTAATACAATGTTCAAATGAATACTTCAGATATGTTTATTAAAAGAACTTCCATGTCTTCTAATGTAGGATAAATAAAATCTGTGTTTTTATAACTTACGTTCACCAGACACGTGAAGGCTGGAGAATATTCTGCATGAAAAAGAGAGAAAGTTCATCAGCTGGATGCTTGACAAAGTATATTCTGCCACTTGTGCGTGAGCGTTAACGTCGTCGGTCTTTTTAAGGAGGATTTGTACCGGACATTGCCGCCATTGTCTCTCACGCTGTCCACCAACCGAACGTAGCGACTCCTCGTGGGGACATCCTGATGTCTGGACGGACGGAGACACAGAACATGCATCGTTACACAGATCAGATCAGATTTGATTGTTCCCGACTGTGTTGACATCACTGATACATTTAAAGATAACCTAAAGAATGTCTCAGCCTGTACCTGAACAGGTTATCGCTTATCAACAAGGTGTCAATGGCGAGGGCATCAGCAGCTTTCTCCACATGAGCGATTCTGTGAGGATGCAAAGACACACAGGTTGTGGATCATCAGTGTGAATGTGGAGGACTCCATGGGTCACTTCCTGTTGACCGTTCTAGTCCATCATCACTCACCCATAGAAGGCTCGGTCCGGCTCGTGCTGGAGCATCTTGTAAAAATCGTCCAGGGCTTTCACCTCTCCTGCTGCCTGAAAGGTAAACAGAAATACCAGTGAGTCACTTCTGTCGACTTGCGGGGATTTGGTTACGAGACGGTTAAACGAGCAGAGTCACCTTGGTATCAGAAAGCCTACTTGTCACAGTGGGGTCAGTCAGGATTTCTGCAAAAACAACAAGCTTTTCACTAAGTTTCCACTTTGTGATAACATTTGACTGTTTCAGTCTATTGTATTACCCGCCAACTCATACCTTTGAGTGAGTACTTGTGACCCGATGACGAGTGGACCAGCATGAATTTGGGTCGATTCTCCAGCAGGATTTTGTTGTCCTGACGCACCGCCTCTTTATAAAGGTAGGTGATGAACTGGTCCTTCACAAACCCTGGACTGGCGACCAGGATGCACTTTACAACTAGTAGAAGGCAAGGAAGAGAAATCAAAAGGAGAAGTGTGTTACACAGAACAGGAACATACTGTATATGTATGCATGTGTAAGTGTGTATACGTCAGGGGTCTACACAGCAGCACTACCATCGAAATTGATGTGGCGAAGAATTGCCTGCATCACAGCCTCATAGAACCTCTCCAGCGCCTGCAAACAGAGAGACAAACCTCAGCCCACATGACTAATACACCAGGTCCCAGTACTGAGGAACTGTGTTTTAAACCTGGGTTCATCTTACCCACATGATAACTAAACAAAAACGTTATTATGCATCCAACACACTATCTCTCTCCCTGACTCTTGCCGTAAAGGGAAAATGCACCACTTATGTGGATGCAGTTTTTGATATTTAATTGAAGCAATAAATTCCTCAGCGCGTGCCACACTGAAATACTAAGCGGAGTTCTCCTGCTGTACCAGGATGTGTTGAGCTTTTAACGCCAGGAGGGTCCGCTCCGCCCACAGCTAGAGAACCGAGGAATTTCTATTTTTGAGCGGTTTCTCGAGCACGTCCCCCCGGCTACCCAGAGGCAGACACCAGCAGTCCAGGCTCTATTTGCCTGCAGTTCTTCCTTGCATTCAACGTCATCACTGTCATGTCAAATGACGCCACTGGAGGCAGGAAGCACAACATACTTGGCAGCTGCGAACTCAGCTTTCTGGGTCAATATCGACTACATTTACGTTTTTTGATGTACCCTATTTTACTTACTGTAAATTCTATATTTATATGTCAAAAACAACTTCCTTTGCCTGAGCTCCTTGCGGCTGCAGAAAGCTGACCTACCTTCTCGTGCTGAGTGCAGCTTCCCCGTCTCTTGCGAGGAATGGTGACCTCCACCTTTGCACGGAGCAGAGTCATGGCGGGGGTCACGAGCACCAGGTTGGCCAGACCCTCCTGCATTACCACAGCCGCCACATCTGCCTTCTGGGTTGCATCACATGCCTGCTCTGAAGGGTAGACAAGGCAACCATCAATGTGAGCTTGTGGGTACTTTGTGACATAATCAAGGAATGTTTTAAATGTGTAATTGTAGTTGATATATTACCAAGAATAAAAAAGAGCAAGTCATAGTATCATTGTAAGACATTAGCAAGACATTCAAGCAAAGAGATATACATAACTAGCCAACAGGCAAAAATGTAACATGCAGTTTAATGTGTATTTGGAACGGATGCTGAGATTCTAACAGCTGAGTGTGCAGTTGCTAAAGACCATGAAATTCAGTCTGGTAAACAAGACAGTTGTGAGTCCATGTGATTGTTGTTTACAAGTCCTGGTTGACGTGGGAGGTTTGGGATTAAATGAACCAAACACAAGAATGAAAGGGATATATTTCTGCTGTGGTTAATCTGACCGAAAAAAACGAATTAGAATCTCAGTGGCACCTGCTCACCGATTCTATCCAGCACAACGCTGTCCCAGCTCTTTTTAGCCAGAGTGAACTTCCTGTTGAGCTCGAGCTCGATAGTGTGGTAAGCCCCCATCTGATGCATGAAGAAGAGAACACAATCACTACAACTGCTTATATCAAACAGGAGTTAACAATAACACAAATGGCAAGTAGTACGGCTGAGCAATGACCGAAAACCTGCAGAATTTCAATCCTTGCCTCCCTAATTTCATTACTCTAGTCCACCTGCCATACTTTAAAACATTCCGTACTTTCCGGACTATAGGGCGCACCGGTATATAGGCCGCACCAGCTGATTTTTAAAAGAAAAAAGAATGTGCACATAGAGAAGCCGCACTGGTCTATAAGCCGCAGGTGTCCCCGTTGAACAGCAAGATGCTTTCAACAGTACTAAAGTTGTCTTCTATGAACATCATAACATGTCGCTACCTTCTAAGGTAATTTTAACATTACGGCCAATGGGGAAATGCTAACCGCGATTAGCATTAACGAATATATAAGATATCTTTTTACATCTTTTCATGCAGACATACTTGCATTACAGACTCAGGTCTCTCAAGGCTACCAAACGAAAAACAATGAGGCAATAACTGTTGTTGCTAATAGCTCTGAATAGCAGCAACTGGCCAAGCCAGTTAGCCGTAAATGCTATTCAGAACTATGAGCAGAGAAGATCAGCTTTTTCTGAAAAGCTACAGAAAAATCCATATATAAAGCGCACCGGACTATATGCCGACGCCTCAAAGCGTGGGGTAAAAAGTAGAGGCTTATAGTCCGAAAAGTACGGTACATGTGACATGACAACAGCTGCCAGGTTGCTTAAAAATCTCAGACCTTGACATACTGGTTCTCCTCTAGGTTAGTGCCCTTTACTCTCAACTGGCAGGCCTGAGAGTCAAAGTCGATAGTCTCCACACTTAAGGTCAGAGTAGTGCGAACTCTGGAGCTGCCCACACTTCCAGTAGGTGACTCTGTCTGCACCTTCCTGTGGGAACAGGGGAAAAGTGACCTTAGTCCTGTGTGTGTGTGTTTCCGACCAAAACAATGAGCGATACACAGACAGAGTGAGAGAGAAATTGGAAAGCTGATAAACAAGCACAATCATTTGCAAACACGATTGTGATTCCTATCATGATCAACATATGTTTCTGAAGCAGACTTGCAGTATTTATATTGCTGAGAAGGTACAATACAGAGCTGGAATTCTTGCAAAAGCAGAAGTCATGTGTAAATTAAGCTTTTTGTTGCTGCCCTCCATTTCAGATCTGTCAAGTTACTACAAAGTCCACCTGCGTGGCCGGCTGCATTGCTTGTTTTGGGTGATCAAATCTCATCAGTGGCCATATTTAAGGTGGACGGGAGCTAAACCTTGAGTAGCTTTGACACTATATAAATGTATACAGTAACTTATAGGATAATCTTTATCCATATCAGCCAATGGACTAATAAAACAAAAAGATGTTGCATTGCCAATTCTGCAGTGCTACAAGATAGGAAAGCAAACATCCTTCTCCGTGAGACTGGAAAACTGTGAGATATGCGTGTGTGCATTGCACTACAGGGCTTCAGCCTTCACTTTATGCCACAGACGTTAGTGGTTACCTGATGGTGGAGGCTCTCAGGCTGTCCCCCACCTGCAGCAGGTTGTAGGTGTGCCACATATCCTCTGCCTCCTCTGGCATCAGAGTCACCTGGCTGAAGAAGCACATGCAGTCAATAAGCCAGGTTCTGAGTTGGTGTTATGTCACGTGGGTTTTGAGTATCACATCATTAAACTGTGGATATGCTCCTACTTAAAGATGTCTAGTTATTAGTGAGGGCAATTACACAGATGGTGCAGTTATGCGTCCATTCTGCTTCAGCAATTATGGAGTGTAAATCAATTATAACTATATAGGGTTAGATTTGTTTACTTACTTTGTTTTGTATATGCTCTGTCGTCGATATAGTCTTTGTCATACAATCTATGCTGATATGATATGGTTATCTTTCGTGTCGTGTGTGTGTGTGTGTGCGTGTGATTACATAATAACTATTTTGAACCAACTAGCCCAAAACTCTCAACGTCTCCACACACTGGTACAGGGGAAGGTAAATCACATATTAAAACTTGATTAAGTTGACACATGTAACGTTACAATCAGCGGCAAAATACCATGCAGGTTAGCTTGCTAACATTAGCCAGTCACTCACCCGGCATTATCTTTTTCAATGTCTTTGTGGAGCAACTTCATGGTCGGATGGTTGTATGGTGTACAAAAGAGTACTGTTATCGCGAATTAGATAGTTTGACGTGTATCCGAGTTAGAGTCATGTTTATCTTAACAGTCGATTGTAAAGCTAGGTAACGCTAAGCAATCTCTCAACTTCGGAATGAATCATTCTGAGAGTTGCCAGGCGCTAGGACATTGCGTCATGGCAAAATACGTGGTCAGTTGCTCCCATCTTGGTCACTTCCGTGGGTGTCGCTTTACTGCGCAACGAATACAGAACGATTCAAACGCCAATAATTGAGTAAATGTGGTCAAACGCGGTTCATCTTACATTGTTGACAACACTATTCCAATTACGGCCAACAAAAAGGCGACATATACCCGGGAACGATTGTTATTTTCACATTGTGGTTTGAGATAAGCAAATGCTGACCGACGTTGAGAACAGCCAATCAGGGAGAGTAATGGCCCCCTAAACACCGCCTATTGGCCAAACCAACCAATGGGAACACGGGAACGATCAGAGCTTTTTTTTCCGTTCAACCTCGCTCTGAGCTAGCGCTCATCGAGCCTTTTTTTGTTGATGGCATGGTGCTAGTAGCTACGGCAAAAATATAGTTGTCACGAGAAATTACGAATACTGACCATTAATTCGGACATCTGATGGAAAATAGTTGACTAAGGCGGATTTCTGAAGTACATGACAGCCATCACGTCATTAACAATTCAGCACCAAGCCTCACATTTTGAGGTTGCCAATTCTGCCCCAAGGTTAGCTAGCTAGCGGGCTAACGGTAGCCGATTAACGCTAAACTAGTCGAGCTAACGGTAGCTCGGGTAGCCATTGAACACTTAAGTCTTGTATTCGTCGGAGTGATTCAAAACCAACCAGAATAGCATGGCCGAAGCCGATAAGCTGAACATCGACTCCATTATACAACGTCTGCTGGAAGGTAAGACTGTTCCGCTCGATATTTATTCTCCGAGGTAGCCATTTTAGCCAACAGGCTAGACAACGATAGCCACCTATGCTACGTTATAGCAGAGTTCATCGCTTTCTTTTAACGAAACACAGACTATTCACCGCCACTTATAGTCAGCAGCATCCTTCCTGCAGAAAATTAACCTCACCAGCATTTAATAACGTCAACATTATGATCACACGACACAGTATAATGGTCGGTGTCGTTGAATTGGAATTAACGTTTTCACTTAAAATGATGTATTTAGAGCAATAAAGCGTCTTGCTAATTTTGTCGTCCACGTCCTTCCCGTGTCTAACGAATCTTTGGACGAAATTTACTTTTCTTTATAGCCAAATGCATTTGAGCAGAACGGTCAAGATATAAGCTGAGGAACAGATTATAAATGTCTCTCTGTATATCATCAGGTGAGCTAGTAGTTAAAGTAATTTATCTTTAGTAAAGGTCATTAGGTACCCTTTAAGAGTATTGAGACCCGAATTAGTAGGAATCTCCATATTCATGTACTAGCACTTTTTGTGGAATCAGAAAATCATGAGTTCACTATGTATGGGTCATCTCCAGGAAGTGTCTCTTAAAGCTGCTACTTGGCTGAATTCAAGGGTAAAGTAGAATATTAATACACGTTTACTGCCTAAAAACTGAGCTTCAGCAGATAAGTACTCTGCATTCAAGTTTAAAAACATTCAATCCATCATAATTGTCTTCCACACATCAATCACACATATTTTATTTTAGAGTGATTGCTTGTATAATGGAGGAAAGAGTCCATAATTGAATATTAATGAGCGCATACACACACACACACACACACACACACACACACACACACAATAACAGTGCTCACACCTTTTAGTAATGCATGAGTATGAATACTAAACTCCACTGTGTTTATGGCCTTTTGTTTCTCACTCTTGTTGGCGTTTCTCTTCGCAGTGAAAGGCTCCAGACCTGGCAAAAATGTTCAGCTGACAGAAAATGAAATTCGTGGTCTCTGCCTCAAATCCCGGGAGATCTTCCTCAGCCAGCCAATTCTGCTCGAACTTGAGGCGCCCCTCAAGATCTGTGGTGAGGCTTAGTTGTGTTCTTTAGAGTTTGGGGGAAATTCACAAGTGTGGTCAAAAAGCATTTACAAACACTCTTAGACTGTCGCTTATAGTGCTGGACTGTTATGAGAAAGCCTGCTCTCACATTATATAGTTCATGGCTGTGACCGTGCCACATGATTACAGAACTATAGGGATGAGCTGGTAAAACTGGCTTTCCAGTGCAGGGCTGTTTTGCCCCTCAAGTCTCCCTGGATTTGCCCTCCCGTGTCACACTGCTGATGCCACTTAATGAAGAATGTTAGTTTAAAGAAACAGTCTACACATTTCAGGAACTGGCCAATTGTGCAGTGTTGTGAGAATCACCAGCATCCTCGCACGCCTGCACATTCAGTTAGTTGTCTTTTAATTTGCAGGGTGCCGAGTGTTTTTGTACCTCTATCCAAGTCCCTCACCTTTTTGTTGTGCACATATACACACGCAGCATGATGATTACACCTTTGACCAACCATTGCTGTTTCCATTCTAATGCTGCTTCTCTCACCAGGTGATGTTCATGGGCAGTACTACGACCTGCTGAGGCTGTTTGAATATGGGGGCTTTCCACCAGAGAGCAACTATCTCTTTCTGGGGGATTATGTCGACAGAGGCAAGCAGTCCCTCGAGACCATCTGCCTGTTGTTGGCATACAAGATCAAATACCCCGAAAACTTCTTCCTGCTGAGAGGAAACCATGAGTGCGCCTCCATTAACAGAATATATGGCTTCTACGATGAGTGTAAGTTTGAGATGCATACATACATTAATGTTACCACTTCTATTCAGCAGTTTGCAAAATATGTAAGTCCGAGCCTGAAGGCTTTTGTATAGTCATGGTAATGCAGTCATTGGTGTACATTAAGATGTTTTAAATGTTAAAAACCTGGGAATAAATAAAGAGTATCGTTAAGAGTTGACAAAAACAGTGAAACTGACTTATTTGTCGAAACTAAAGCCAGAACGCAGATAACGTCACGGTATGAAAGGGCAGTATGAGCCGTGAATAATCACGCGCTGTTCTCTGCTTTTTTTAGAGTTGTGTTAAAGTATTGTTTCTACAGTGATGCAATAGGTTCTCTTCATTTTATTGGTTGCGAGATTAGATTGCGGTTCATGTGATTTTTGGCTTCCCCCCACAGGTAAGAGGCGATACAACATAAAGCTGTGGAAGACCTTCACTGACTGCTTCAACTGTTTGCCTGTAGCAGCCATTGTTGATGAGAAGATTTTCTGTTGCCATGGAGGTATCCTCTTCAAACACTTCATTTGGCTTCGATCCAGAGCGAGCACACACAAACTCGCCTCTGCACTGTGGTTACTGTCAACACAACAGTCAAAGGCCTGCAAGACTGTGTGGGATCTTAATATGTTGTTTGGGTTTATTTATGTAGCCTTGTCCCGTTCAGTGGTCATGGCTGTAGAGCATTTATTTTATTCTTATTTCTAATCACACTTGCGGTGCTTCTAACAAGTAGGAAATAACGTGACACCAACAGCCAGTCACGGCTATCTCGTATTTGTGAGACCCACAGAAGTGTTCATACACAACTCAAAGTTTGAGCATTTAAAAAAATGTCTACAAGATCATACTTAATAGGGAAGCGGTAAATAGGTAATGTTTGCAGTTGTTGCTTAAAAGTTCCTCAAACGATTAAGTGGATGCCAATGAATTCTGTTGATCAACTAATCGGCTCTAAAAAGTTAATGTAAGGGCCTGATTTACGTCTGTGTTTACGACCATTGACAAAGTGAACAAACACCACAGTAAACGTAAATAATGTAGTTCCTGTAATTCAGGTTGATTGCAGGTCTTATTTCAGAAAATGTATTTTATGTGATTTTACAGTTGCCTTGTTTTAGTTGGGATATTGACATCAAGATATTTTCTTTCTGTTGAATTTTTTTTTTACCTTTTTTAAAATGGGCAGTAAAACCAAACCTCGACTTCAGAACACCAAGAAACATACTGTATGTTTTTCTTCTGCTTTCTAACATTTCATTGTCCTACATCGAACGTCTCTAGGTCTGTCCCCAGACCTCCAGTCTATGGAGCAGGTGCGACGGGTCATGCGCCCCACTGACGTGCCTGACCAGGGCCTCCTCTGCGATCTGCTGTGGGCCGACCCGGATAAGGACGTGCTCGGCTGGGGCGAGAACGACCGCGGCGTCTCCTTCACCTTTGGCGCCGACGTGGTCACAAAATTCCTCCACAAACACGACATGGACCTCATTTGTCGGGCCCATCAGGTCAGTGCACCTTCATCCCACGGTTAAGATATAGGAATGAACGCCTAGAATTTTGACATAAACTCCTTTTCGTAGTTAACGCAAGGCTAGCACATTTATCAAACAAGCGTGTCCAGTTGTTTGTGAATATTTGAAGTAAAGTCAGGTGGAACTGCTAAGTACTTGGATCACCCCATGGCCATTTCAGCACAGTTGGATTTCAGCCCAGTTTTACTGATAACCAGGGCGGCCATTTAAGTGATAGCAATGTATTTATGATGTATAAGCCCTTTTGTTAACATTCTGTAAATGAATTACAGTGTGGTTCTGTTTCTGTGGCTGATTTGATGTTCACAGGTGAGAAGCAAATGTTTGAAATTAGTCTCCTTAAAAGAACAGCTTGTTAAGATGTGGTGAATGTGCTTTCAGGTGGTCGAGGACGGATATGAGTTCTTTGCAAAGAGGCAGCTGGTGACGCTGTTCTCAGCCCCAAACTACTGCGGGGAGTTTGACAACGCCGGAGCCATGATGAGCGTAGATGAGACCCTCATGTGCTCATTCCAGGTAAGGCAGAGAGAGATGAACACACACGTCCTACATATTCAAATTTCAGCATTTTTGATGCTCATTTTTGCTGATTTTTATCATCTTTGCCTATTTACAGATTCTCAAACCTGCAGACAAGAAGCTGTTCTACGGTGGCGGAGGGGGAATGGGCTCTGGCCGCCCAGTCACCCCCCCAAGGAAAGCTAAGAAATGACACCAGTAGTCTGCCCTCGACCTCCGACCCACCCCTCCTGCCCTCTCTACCTCTCTTCTCCTTTCTTTCACCAAACAGCCAGAAATGAAACCTATACCCAGGGCTTTTTTCCTTTTTTATCTGTACTTCTTAAAACATTTAATGTTACGAATTGTCTGAGTGAGTGAGTGCGTGCGCAGATGACCGATGTTTCTCGTCTGCCGGTGAGCATTAAAATCATGTGTGCACGTGTACAATTGGTGTGAGAGTATTAGAGATTTATACTTTCCCCTCTCTCTTGCCACTCCTCCCGTGGAAAGGTTAAAACCACAGTGTCTGTCTGTACAGTAATTTTGACTTGAGAACGCAGGGTCTGGGAGATTGCTGATGTGATGAATTTAGCAGCGAACCCCTGCCAGCAGGTGGCGTGTGTGTACTCGTGGCGGGGGGAAGTATTTTGTTTTCCCTGTCCTCTGTACTGTAAAATCTCCATCACAGGTGTGTGTGCATGTGTGTCTGTGTGTGTGCGTGCATCGGAGCGTTGCGTCTCGGTATCCTTGAACAGGAACGAGTATGTCACCTTGTCTCAGAAGAGCAAGGACATGCTTACCCACATACACACACACACGCATATGACTCTTCAGATTCATATGAGCCAGAGCTGTAAAAAACCCATACAGTTTAGGTTTGTACAGATTTGATTACTTGAAAGAAATTTTTTGTGAATTCGTTTTGTAGTCTTTCATCAAGTTGACCAATAAAGCGAGAATCTGAGCTACAACGTCTATGAGTCATTTTTAATGCAATGCTGTATCTGCTCCGTGACAATAGCGTGGCTCCCGGTGTTGCTGGTGTAGGTGGGTGGGGCAATTTTCAGCCAGCTCTCAATCATTTCCTCTAGCTCAGTTGTTTTCAGGAGGCAGTGCTAATACCTGCAACATTAGAATGGTGTCCTAATGACCCTTCATTTATATAGTCTTTGCTTGTCCCCTGTAAGTGCTGCTTGTTGACTTCAGGGAGGTCAGTTGTAATGTTGGTGGTCTGTCCATCATCCAGCAGCAGACATGCTCAACAACCTGCAGATCTGAAGCCCCGCCCCCGCTGCTGCCTTTATGCTTTATAGTTGAATCATTTGCAAATACTTGTTTGAATATCTCGATACAAGTCCTCACAGTACTAGGAGTTGCCTGAGTTTTTAACAAGTCAATAAACTCTTATTAAATTTGTGTTCACCCAGTGTCTTTTTTTTACAATGACAATTCATTGAGGGGCGCAGTAAACTGTCATTGTTTAATTAAAGAAGCGCTTTATAATATTTAAGTGGGTTTTGAAAACTCATCAGATTATTTCCATTATTTAATGTGTCCATTATTTTCTTGATTAATACTTTCGTCTGTAACATGTCAGAAAGTAGTGAAAAATGCCCGTCACGGTCTTCTAAAGACCACGGTGATAGTATAGAATTACTTGTTTTCGCCATCAAATTGACCAAAATCGAATATAATTTAGTTCAGTTAACAATCGCTTAACACAAGGAAAAGGAAAGCAAATCCTCACTTTTGAGAAGCTGAAACCAGCAGATGTGTTCGGCATCTTTAACAATTACACCATCGTCAGAATAGTTTGTTTCTCAGTTAATTGATGAATACACAGATCAGCTCATATCATGGTTACATTGAATATTTATATTTATTGATATTATTACTTCATATTTATTTGATATTGAATAATTTGGTTCTCCGTGTAATATGTCAACTTGCCACAACTGAAAATCTTTTTTTAGAATCTTGTAACCGATTTTAATATACCATTTACCAGACTAAGATTTTATTCAAATAGTAATTTAGGTGACATTAGCGGTTAACAGTTCACTCCCCCATAAAAGACCTTTAAAAGCAACAAACTGAGACTCAAACGAGTCCCCACAGGGTGGCGCTGTTGAGCTAACTATGAGACAAAAACACAAAACAACTATGGCCGCTGTGGTAGTTGCAACACTGTACAGAATCATACCTCCAATAATTAGTTTGTATCAATACTGTTAACCTTTTTAGAGGAGTAATATTCCCTTTCTGTCACAGTAGCTGTGTAGAAAAGTCTGTACCTCTCTTTTACGGTCCTCATTCTATATTTATCAAAAAAGGATCCCATTTCTTTCTTAGGTATTTCTCTGGCTCTTTTTGCATACATTCGTCTTCCTGTCATCAGCACCCTTCTTCAAAAGGATCTGTCTGTCATTTTGCCTTCCTTTTACAGGACCAATGAGGAGAGGTGAAGGGTACAGCTGAAGGGGGCGGGATATAAAAGAGCGGAAACCTTTTTTTTAAATGGAAATAGTTTTTCTCTAAATCCCTGTCCTCTACTTTGATATCAACAATTGTTTCAAAATCCAAAGAAATATCCAGTTAAGTGAAACTTCCAGAAAAACGAAAAATGAAGAACCCATTTCCCATTATTTGATAACTGGTTGCAGTAACAATTGTGACCTTTTCCAAACTTCTGTGAGCAAAATAAGATCAAATAAAAGATGTCTGTGAGCTGTTACTGAACTTCTAGAAATGACATTCTTACCAGAAATCTGTTGACCCTCGGGTGCCTTTCTCATTCTCCCTCAGGAGTACAATCCTCAGTCACAGTGGGACGTTAAACTTAAAGACTTCAGTCACCCTTGGTCGTTACAGTTTGTCAGTTTGTTTCCAAAAATGTTGGTCAGTCACTGTTGAGGACGCAAATGTGTCCTTGTGTCTGCTGTGTGTAGGTTCACTGTATTCCATGGTGTTAGAAAAGGGGTGAAAATCAACTTTGGGTCATACATTATTGGGTGCAATCCATTTTTCTGCGGCTGCAGCGTGCTGAACAGTCACAGCGACCAGCCTCTAAATAGTGTCTCGGTTAGGTAGGAGTCCTCTAAATAGACAAGACATTGAAGATGTAGTATGTTTTAAAGAGTTCATCTTTCAGATGATAACAGATACTGTACATACTCGTCCATACACTCAAAAAAACGATTCAAGCCCTTCTTAAAGGTGACACATTTAAATCGTGTTTGATTAATTTAAATATATCAAGTTAAAAAATGAACACATTTATATTTAATGGGTCTAACATAAAATGCATGAATACTTTCATTTATTAGATTTATTTAGGTTGGATGGTGTGTATCAACTCAAAATAAATGTGTTTAGTTGGGGGACTACCCCTTGCGCCTGTACCAGATCACGTGCTCTCAGTGTCTTTCCCCCCTTTCCGACTGCAGCAAGATTCAAACCGACCGTCCATTCTTTGGTAAGTAACTTTATATATTTTGTTGTAGTAGTTTAGACTGTACCTCGCTGTCAATGAAGGCTTCCATTCTGTAATAATGACCACAATGTGTGGAACAGACGTGATAACTTAGCCACACGACTGTTCCGTTTTTAATAAGATCGAAGGCAACACAGGCTAGCTAGCAAGCTAGGTAGCCAACGTGGTTTGCATTATAGAGCAGACCAGAGATCAGGGTACTGTCATTAATACGGCTTGGACGCAGCGCCGAAGGCTTCCTTATGAACTGTGTGCACTAAAAAACAGTAGGAGAGCAGTTAAACGAGCAGACTACGGTCTCCCCCTCTCCAGCGCCATAATGTCGGCAGGCAGAGCAGGCCGCAGAAGGCCACTCTCTCTAGTAGTGGGCGTTCAGTTGTAGTGGGTTTAGCCACGTTTTCGTCACTGAAAAATGTTTAATATGAATAAATCATGAGCTCATAAAACCGCTGAATTCCTCTCACTCGCGCGGGCACCTGATGCATGAACACACGGAAGTCAGCGGCGTTTTAGCGCAGCAGCCATAGAAATAGAACGAGCGTAGAACGGACATTCCCATTCAAACCGATGTAACTGGATCAGAGCAGCGGCAGTTTGTACGTGTACCGTCGTCATTGTGAAGAACTGATCGATGTAGCGGGCTAACGTTTCTGTTATACTACGGTCAATGCGCAGTGTTGAGCACTATTTTCTTTTGAACGAGTAAAACAACCAAGACAAACATCGATGTCCGTTCTACTCATTGTATTTCTATGACCTTACACTGTGTGAACGCAGGCAGGAGTGCGAATGAGTTTTCAAGGCAAACAGTTTGATATTTTATTAAAATGACTGTCTTAATCTTATTTAACACGCTTGCATGATTTGATTGCTGTTGTATGTAGCTTTAGTGTTGCTGTAAAAGGTGAATTGCTAGTCTATTCTAAATGGTAACATTATATATGTGAGTGCTCTAAAGCACTTTTGACTTGACTTTGTTTTATGTGAACTTTGGATTATTCCAGCCTTTCCCTCCACTAATATATTTATCTCATCTTTTGCAGTTTGATCAGCATTACCAAGCTTCTTGAGGCAACCTCCTAATGATAGCACGTAATAGGTTATATGCTCGATGCAAGCTGATCTCTCATTGTTATTTGTTCAGTTTGATATGTACTAATTATCTTTATTCTCTTTAGGACTCTGCATGTGGCAGTGTAAAGAATGCAGTTTGGAACTAGCTAGCAGGTATTTCTTGTTGCATGGGCATTGTAGGGGCAGTTATCGCTATACATGTCCATACATTGCCCATGTACATTTAATACATGGAGTAAGCTTCTAAATCACACATGCTGAACTGCACATTCAACCAGAGATTGTGGAGCAGAGGCCCCTTCCCTGTTCCAGCAAAGTTAAGTAAGTAAATGTGTGTTTCTATGTGTTTACCATTTTGATGATTAATGGCTTCACAATCGCAATTTGAATCTAATAATCCCACATAATGTGATAGTAATTATAATAAACAAGTAACAAACAGCTGTATTTTGTTTGTTATTCAGGTCAATGCAGAGTTCCTGCTGATCACCACCAAACAATTTCAATCAAAGTTCATGTCACAGCTGGACCTCTTCTCAGACTCCCTGATACAGGGCTGAAAGAGCAAAGGAGGTGTGAAGGACAAAAGGTCAAGGATGTCCTGACCATCAATGATTTGGTTAGTACATATGTATACAATATTAGTTTCACTGTATTGGGGTGGTTATTGTAATATTTTCTTGTCCATATCTGCTTTTTTAAAAACATTTGATGAATAGTAAATGGCCTGCTTTTATTCTGCTTTTATCCAGAACCTTCAGTGTGATGACATCAACACCAAAAGGGAAGGGCATCTGAGAAGCCTGTCATCTACCTCAATGAAGATCCAGACTCTTTATCAATCTGGTAAGTTTATCGCAATATGTTTCCCATGTAGCGTCAAAGTGTTACCCACATATATATATATATATATATATATATATATATATATATATATATATATATATATATATATATATATACACACATGTTTGTGGATTAATCACAAGTTTAAACACAAGTTTTCTGTGTTTGTGTTGTTGTCAGGCTTCCGCCGCTGAGGATGCAGTGAGGGACATCGCATTCACTGTCATAAGGATTTACATGATCCAAAGAGATTGGGAGCCAGAGGACGTGGGACTTGATCAACTGCATTAAAGTCCTGAACAACGTAGACAGTGTCATCATGGCGTTCATCATGATTTGGGCTAATTTGTGCCCTTAATCTAAGCTTTCCAGACAACTTCAAGTACATCTTTGAGCTTCTCCAGAAGGTCATAATGAATTTGGATGGGCACAAGCTGAATTCTAAGATACAGGAGCTGAAAATCAAGATGTTTGCACAAGAGGTGAACACCAAGTGACAAAGCCAAAGAACCTTGTCAGATCTTTTGGATGTTTTCTACTTTCATCTTCCGCCCAGTCAACGACAATCCATGACCTCATGGATGTTTTCCTGGTTCTGACATTTTGAAAAAATTGACTAAGCTGCACAGAGGCAAGCCAGAGACTGTAAATTACGGAACTTTTACATGTCACTGCAAGCTTGGTTAAGTGTTTACCCGCAGAAAGTTTTGCCCAATTCACCTCCACATCCCAACTCGAGTGTGATTACGCTTGAACGTCAACTTGCACGTCCATTTTCCTCGTTGTCTGATTGAATGACTCTCTACTCGAGTTGAAATGGACCCTAACACAGTTCAATACGCTGTAACTTCCATTGACTATGAGTATCCTTGTTATTTATAATCTATAAGTTTTAGTTTGTGGATGTTTTGTGATTTTACTGTTGTAGCCCAAAAGTGGTCCAAGTTGCCTGTTTCTGCACATGATAACACATCATCGGCTATTCTTCAGTGTAAAGGAGTCCTTTTGTACTACCATCTGTACTGGTAGGAAAGAAAACAGCTGTATTGCTCTTGACAAACCAAAGTAGTGGGAATTTAGCACTTGCAATAGTGGTTGTACATATCGATTGCAGGAAGTTTTGTGCTTTTTGGAAATGATAGTTTATGGTGAGTGACTACACTGCAGTGCAATGATATTCCCTGTTTGGAGAGCAGTGCATAGCCTCCACCCTCATGGCGTCTTTGTTTGTGGTGCCAAGGGATTTGGGATAGCTTGGTATTTATTTGTCACCAGTTGTGGAGCTGTTACAAGACTACTGTTTTAATATTTAAAAACGATGAAAGATGCACTGTATAGATCCTTTTGGAATTTTTTTGCTATCCTTTTCTGATCAGTGTTTTTGTAAAAAAAACAAATTATATTTAAAAAATGAAATGCAGGCTCTAGAATCATGGATGGTCAGATTTGTACCATATTTAATGTATTTAAGCATTTTCAATAAAAAACACTTGAACTAGGTTTTGTCTCGTGTCTTAATTGGGGGTCAAATAAAAAAAAGTTTTTTACCTGATTAATTCATTTCCAATGAATTGTACTATATTGAGTTGGACTAACACAAATCAATTTCATTTCATGAATGGTATTTTTTTATTTAGGTTGTATTTGATAAAATTGAGTCGGACTAACTCAATTTAATTATATTGCATGGATGTTTTTAGTTTAAGGTAGGTTTAACTATATTTCCTCGGTGGAAAACCTGCCCACAATTTAATTGAGTTCATCCAATGAATTATTTTTTTGAGTGTACAGCTATGCTGGCCTGGCATACTAAATTGTTTAATTTATGACTGCTATGATGAAACTCCAGAAGGATTTTGTTCATCTGCAGACGGCCTGTGCAGCCTGCTGTTTGGGGAACATAGTTGTTGTTAACATGAAAATAAGTATTGTTATGAACTTATGGAACAGAATCCCCTTCATAGATGGGGCTGTGCCAGTAAACGTATTGTACGGCTGACAGTGTGGTCTAAAGCGCAATGTGAGTTAAAGGCTTGATGATTTCATCTGAGGTGAAGAAAGAGCACTCAAATAAAAATATCTTACATTCTGAAAACAAGCACTCGAGTATAGAAGCAAAAGTAATCCAAATAGTTGAGTGAGAATACTAAAGCATGGACAAAAAAAAGAGAAAGAATTTCATAAACGCTTGTGTCTGTGGTCAATTTGTGATGAAATTTCACATTAAAATCTCTGAATTAGTAAGTGTAAGCCATGATAAAATTCCCATGGCTACATCAACATATTAAAAAATCGAGACAGCTGTACGTCAAATCTGAAGCTAACAGGAGGCTGTGCTTGATTCTGCAGATCTTGAGTTCTCCCAATAAAATGTCTGCGCCAGTACTATCGCATCGTTCTAAACAGGCAGAGCCATCAGACCCATCCGACGTATGAAAATCCACTTTTGATCAACGGGCTCACCTTCCTATCGGCTCCCCCAAGGCTGATATAGTCCAGCCCTAAGTGTGTGGAATGGTGCGAACAACCGGGAACTCCTCGTCCCAGCGCACCACGTGGATACTGATGACACTGTGGCGCCCAATAGTTTAAAGTTGGACTCACGAGCCTGGGCTAAGCGTCCAGCATTCTGCAATAAAAACAAATCTGCAAAGCTGTCGCGGTGCCATGCCCAGCAGCACAGTGTCACCTGCTCTATTTATATCCCGTGAGGAATTTTGGATTCAGAGACTCAGCTGCCACTTCTATTATTACTATTAGCTAATGCTGTAACAAGTACCGACAGTGTAGCTCTGTCCATTGCCTTTTTGCCCAGTACTAATTATTTCCTCACTGTCAATACCACACATGTCATCTGATTTTATGTCTTTGGCCAGTGAACCGTTCGGTACCCTAATTTATTTTGAATGTGCATAAAAGCTAAAGTTTGTAACAAAGCTGCATTTGACTGGACGCTCGACTAAGTGCAGATGCTGCAGTATTACCGTATTAACTCCATTGCTTGGAGCCTGTTGAGTAGGAGAGTGTTATTTAAATCAATATGTTACTTGAGAAATTAAAAGAAAATGAACAATTACACTTCCTGGCTGGCTGACAAATTAGTTCAGGTTGTTTTTCATAAAACTAAAGGAATGAAATGTGTTTGAAACTATCAGCTATTGTATTTGAGGAGTATATCAGTTGGACAGCGTAACATGTTCAGAATGTGCTGTTGAACACAATAACCTTATTAAGGAAACATGTCTTTCCAGGCCCCACGTCTTGAAGTGACAAATGTCCCTCTCACTTTGCTTGTGCCGTGCGAGTCAGCATGAGACGGACTTAGTTGCATAAGGTAGCGGCGCGTATCGCTGCACCTCCACAGAACTGGGAACATGTATAGAGTTGACATGTGGAGGAGGGAGGGCTCGAGGGCTTAAGGTGGCACATGGTGATCCCTCAGCTTGGCACGAGGGCGTGGCATGTTCGGTGGGAGTTGGAAGTGACGGGTATCCCAACTTGCAACGGGTTGACGCTGTAGTAGCACCCACGGCCTACTGACACTTCAGCAATAGGCCGAGGCGGGAGATGGAGGGGACGGAGGGAGAAACCTTATCCTTCTGGGATATTGAGTTAAATGTCACTGCTCTGCCCTGAGGGAGACACTGACAGGCTGACCCTTATCGCAGGCCCCAAATCTCAGAGGTCAGAACGGCTGTACAACAGCTGAGGCCTGGAGAGCGGCCGGGTGAACCAGAGAAGGGAACACTGGCAGAATAGAATGACGATGAAATGTTTGAGCAGCATGTCTGGAAACACAACATCAAGCTAATGCCAAATTAAGATTCACCAGTTGAAGTTGAATGCACTTTCAGTTCAGCTTACTGCTTATTTGTCTAACTATCGTGTCGCTGTAGGTTTACATGAGTTTGCACACATATCGTCATCACACTAAGTCGTTTTCAATTTCCGTGAAATCAAAGGAAATTATGATGTGCACTGATAATTTCCAATGACTTGAATCACAATGAAAATCTAAACGTATTAGCATGCATACAGCTTTGTGCGCAGCTTTTCAAAAGAGATGGGAAGTTTATTGCGTCACTGGGTATAATTCTGCCGTCACTTGTGCAAATATGCATTAAAGTCAATCGCTTTCTGCTCCTCTACATCATGGATCCATTCCTGTATATTTTGGGGAAGGAATTGCCCCTCGTCAGCAGCCCAGCGGGTCAGGTCAGCTGGTAAACAAGAGCTGATTGGAAACGTGAAAGCTGCCACAAAAACAACTTCCTATTTTAGAAATTCCTGGTGGAGGAGCAGCAGAAGCTCATGATTGTGTTACCAATAGGCTGATAATGTGAAATGTTTATGTCCTCATGGTGATGTAGTATATCAGCAATACGTTACTCTAAAAGTATTTCAACTGTCTGAGGATTAGATCCATGAAATGTGTAAACCAATTTACCATATGTACAAATGAATAACTGTACTGTATATACATTGATATGTTTCTCAGCGTTTCATGTTTTTTCCTGATTCCCACACAAGTTATTGGCAGACTCACCCACAGTCCACGGTTCCCGAGGGTCATTAGAGAGGCCGCCCGTCAACCTGATTAAAATCCTCCATTACTGGAAACATCTGGCCTGCTGGAGTGTCCTTGAGCAAGTCAGTGAGTCTGTTTCAGACCTGCCAATGTCTATTTGTCATCTTTTATTCTAATTTTCCCCTTACTACAAATCACTAACCATACATACATTCACATTGTATTAAACACATCAGTAAAACATGTACAAAGATGTTTTCCATGTAGGCATGTTGGAAAAACCCTTTAAATTGTTGCATAATTCGAGGGACAATACACTTTTCATTCTTCAGCAGCTGTGTTGGCTCGTGAGGAGTCTTAAAACTCACACTATGGTCGTTCACACCAGGATGTGAGTCGTTGAGAAAACCATCGCCTGAACTAAGGTGTAAGTTGTTGTGAATTAAAAATAAATAATTAAATAAATACAAAGAAGGATCACAGAAGAGTGAAATTGGGAACATTTGTCAACTATAGAAGAATGTCGACGTCTGGTGGTGAACTCTGCTGTGATATAAATGATTGTGATACACATTTCCTTTTAATTATGAGCAAAGACAATGACATCATTCACCAACAACTCTTCACCAACATGTTTTATTGTTATTTGTCATTACATGCTGTTCTGTGTATTACCCTTCTATAGACCAGGACACTATAGTACACATAAACATAATCCGAAAAACAAAAAAACAATTTATCATATCAAGTAACATGTCATTTTCTCTGTTCAATCATGAGTGTTGTTATTGGCCGACAACACATTCAGTGCTGTGAATCCACCACGAGAGGCCAATGTGCCTCACTGAATTGTCATTTGGTGCCAGATGGTGGGTCGTGCATCTATCTAAGCCGCTCTATATCTCCCCGCGGCCTTCCTTTCCTCATAAAGAAAGAGGAATAAAACTTGATCCTCCTGTATCTGCAGCCAGGGCTTTACCTCTGCAGAGCACCAGTGGGACACGCTGGCTGTCCTCTTTGCATTCCTGTCCCCGCAGAGATCGTTCCTCCACTACACACTCACTTGTCCTTTATCATTCCCACGTCTGACTCAACTAGGTGCACTATCAGATCTGTAGTCTCTGTTATTGTGAGTGGCTCCGCACAACTTGAGCTAAACCTACGGTGTTGATGACATAATGGGTTGCAGTTTGAGCTTTGACCTAATGTGGCGACATGTAAAAATGCCTGCTAATTCTTGTGCTAGATTATTCGTCTACCACCCCACTCCTTCAGTCTCTCACTAGTTCACTCCTCTCTCACCCTCTGGCTCAGCCACCTTCCTCAGCAGAAACCAGTTGAGCCATCACTCAATATGCCCCCCCCCCCTCCCCCTCCCTCCCTCCACTCTGGATGAGCTCCTGTCTCACTCTCTCACCTTCTCTCTTCATCTTATTCCACTGACCATGCATGTTCCAAAAACAGATATCATTTTCATCCACGGTGTGACGCCCCCCTTCCCCCTCCACCGCCACTCTCCTGCATTGCCTCCTTTCCCAATCGAAGCCTTGTTCCTGTCCAAGTCCACCATCTCACCGCCCTATTGCTCCACCTCGAGCCCCACCCGCACCCCAACCCTCACATGCTGGAATTTGGGGGCGTGTGCAGGCGGGGTGTCCACCAATCGTGAGCCATTTGGTGGTATAAAACCCTGAACATGTATGCAGTAATTCGCTCTTTCTGTCAGTCCAGTACTCCTGAATTGGAGGGTGCCATACTTCTAGGTGAGGGTGGTGGATCAAGGGAAAAATCTGCAGAGATTAACTAAGAAGTAAAAGAGCGGCACGGTCTATCCAGAAAGGATGGAGAACTCACACGCGAAGGGCGTGGCTGAGTGCCTGGCTTACTTCGGGGTGAATGAGGTCACCGGTCTCACTCCCGACCACTTCAAGAAGAACCTGGAAAAGTATGGCCACAATGGTGAGAGTTCGGGCGTCAGGGATGGGGTCACAAAGTCACTGTTTGGCAACTAGGCCACATAGAGAAACTTCTCACTTCAAAGTGAAAGTATCTGAGTGTTTGCATTGGAAATATTCCACACAGTACATCTGCTGGGATGGTTTGTCGAGGTGCTTTCCTGAGAGTGGAGTTAGGAGATTTGAGTCGGGCTGGGTTGGGATTCTGCATGTGATACTTTTCTAGAGGGGAGTTGCAACAGCTGGTAGAAATGCAGAGACATTGAGAAGGAGAGACTTTGAGGGCTTTGAAGAGCTATTTAAAGATAAAAGAAGATGGCTGGAGAGCGAGAGAGACAGGTGATGGCTCAAGAAGCTTCCTAAGTGATATATGGGGCGTCCGTTAACAGGAGGGATGGATAATTTTAGGCGGGGAGGTCCTTAGATGGCTTATGTCTAAAATGATCTGTAATATGATTGCTACTCAATAACCAGTGTATTGGCAAATTAGACAGCAAAGACGAGTATTGTATTCAAAATCATTCTTGTTTTCACTGTGATGTTTCCGCTGCCTTGTAACATTTTACTGAGCTGTCATTAAACGTAATGTTTGATTTTGTTTACAAATTAAGGGATTTATGAAGTGAACAGAATTACAACCCGATATCAATATCAACATCAAATACAGTATATAAAAGCTTTTAAATGTCAGCTTGAAGACATTAAGTGTAAAGCACGCAGGGATTTTTGAAAAGGTGGAAGTTGGAATTTGAGAAGCCAAAGATCTTGAGGTAATGTTTATCATCTTGTACCAATAAGTCTAACTTTTCTCCCAAAGTTTTGTTGAAAATGTTCCTTGATGAACGCCATGTTTCTTTTCTGAACATGAATCATTTTAACAAACCATCCTTTTTCTTGTCTTTCTGTCTCCACAACCGTCCTCCTCCTTGATCTTTGTGTCCAACTCCAGAGCTGCCCGCTGAGGAGGGTAAGTGTTTATCCAGCCCACATTGATGAAATATCTAAATCTGAACAAGAACTTCCAGACACCTGATTCGACCCAGATGGGGAGACCATCATGAATACTCTCAAAAGGGTTGTAATAACAATACATGCCAGAAGCAGTCTGATTATGCGATGCCCCATTGTACTCAATGTAAAAATCATTTTAATCAGTCTTTGGCAACAACATTTTGAAAACTGAATTTCCCCTAAGAGGGATTGATAAAGTGTACCTTCTAAATCCATCCTTTATATACTGTAAACACTTCCCTTTGCACTGAAATACACTTTGCATATTTAAGTAAATAATAATACATTCAAATGATGTGATAATTACCCATTGATTTATATTCTTTTTTTTTTCTTTGTCTCATCCAGGCAAGAGCATCTGGGAGCTGATCTCTGAGCAGTTCGAGGACTTGCTCGTCAGGATCCTGTTGCTGGCTGCCTGTATCTCTTTTGTAAGTAAACAAGTGTTGTTCTTTTTTTTAAACCAGCCAGCAATGCTAAACTCCAGTTCATTTTAAACTCAAGGAACAGCAGATTGGTAGTAGATATAGTAGCAACCAACTCCACAAGACACTGACACCACATGGGATCAGATGCTTCACTTCAGAATCAGAATCAGAATCAGAATCAGCTTTATTGGCCATGTGTGCTCACGCATACATGGAATTTGTCTCCGGTTTCCACTCCGTTCACTTGACTTTTATCTACAAAAGAACATTTAAAAAGAAATAGTCTCTTGGCCCTCTTACATTCTTGACAGCCATCAAGAACCCACAACACAAACTCTTTCAGAAAACAAGCATGCTGCAGTTGATCACTCCTGTCTGGGCACTTTGTCCACATAACTTCTTATCCCCCTCCGCCCCTCCATGTATTTTTGAGGATGACAACTTGAGAGGAGGGAGACAGATTGCAAGGGCTTGCAGGAGGTGTATTAATCTCTATACCCAGCTTTCACCCCTTCGGGCAGCTGTCATGATCGCCTTAGAAGGCGAATATTGAGAAGCCAGTGAGAGATGGGGGTCAGAAAAGTATAGGGGGGCTGAGGGGTATGGGTTTATTTTAAGAAAGCCCCGAGCTGAGGAGAGAAACTGAATCCTTCGGGAAAGGTCAGGCCTGAAGGAAGGAACGAAGGGCCACCGCAGAGAGAGGGTTGAAGTCAGAAGGAGCAAGGAGTTATGGGACACCGAGATCAAATTAAAAACGTCATATTACGACATGCGAATATATCATCAAAATAACAGCGGTTAACACCAGGAAAGAAAGGAACTGATTGAAATGTGTCAAAGTAAATGAAGACAAGGTCTTAAAAATGTCCTGGACAATTAGGCTCACATTCGTATGATTTCTTTCACATCGTTGCATGCTCAATGCAAAGAAAACTAGAAATGCTCGTGGAAAGTCTCCGCAATCCCTGAATATGTATCCTGTTATTATTCCGACTTTAAGCATTACATACAAGGTTATAAAGCTGTGAGGAATATTTTCACTTAGGCACAATGCCAATGCTTCAACAATGTTAATTGTCCATTCAAGGTACATGAAAGACAGAGGTGCGGACTTATTTGCATGTTGTTTCTCGAGAGCAGTATGTTCCGCTGTCATTGATGTCTCCACTGCTGTGCGCACACTAACGCTGCTTTTCTCTTTCCCACTCTAACCTCAGGTGCTGGCCTGGTTTGAGGAAGGTGAAGAGACAGTCACTGCCTTTGTGGAGCCCTTCGTCATCCTTCTTATCCTCATTGCTAACGCCATTGTTGGAGTTTGGCAGGTCAGTGACGAGGCCCAGCGTGTCGAGCAACAAGATGTATCCGTTTGGCAATTATGACAGAAAGACCACGGGCTCCAATTACGGCCATGTCTTCTAACCAGACGTGGTTGCTCAACTGGAATAGTTGGTGTGTTCTCCAAAGTAGCTCTTACAACATAGAGCAAACCTCAGATATAGAATATTATTCATTTTGAATAGAGAAGATTAATATGATATGATCACCAGATAGGTAATGGATGACTCACATTGTGCAAGTCATGCTCTTCTACAAGCCATCAGCATCAGTGGCGACGCGAACATTGTTGTGAACACATCCCCGCCAAGTGTCAAAATCATCTGATTCGTTCCCGTTTTTCTGTTAAACCAGAACTGACTTTGGTAACCTGCTATTAGGAGATTCTATCTCTGACGCTAGCGTGTGCTTTCTTGTTGCAGACTCCCTCAGCTATATAATGTATGTAAGCATAGATCCATGCACCACCGGAGAAGAAAAAGACAAGAATACCTATGATGCATGGCAACTTAAAAAGGAATGGCAAACATCAGATCATAGATTTGACCTACTCGTGTGTCATCAGTAGGTTGTGTATCGGTGTTAGTTGCTGTGTGTAAAACACGCTCCAGGACATTGAGGACTCGTGCCAACATGAGTATGGATTACATTCAAGGATAAACAGGCATGCTGACATCAGTTTATTGATAGTTGTTAAAGCGTGGCTCAAAATGTCTAAATGTGTATGTATTTCAGTTTTTATTTTAGTTGACGACCCCCCCCCCCCGGACTTTTTAATGACTGTTTGTGTGTTTTTGTCTGTGTGTGCCACAGGAGCGTAACGCTGAAGATGCCATCGAGGCTCTCAAGGAATACGAGCCTGAGATGGGCAAGGTTTACCGTTCTGACAGAAAGAGTGTGCAGATCATCAAGGCCAGGGAAATTGTCCCCGGAGACATTGTGGAGGTGTCTGGTAAGATATGTCTGGATTGTTCACCATTTTTATAGGCGGAACCCAATTTGCTAGCCTGATCTAGGGGTAAAATCGGGGTAATAGGAGCCTGTTAGTCATCGCCTGTTATGTTCAACAGTCTTCACTGTCTAAATACAATGTAGCTGTGAAAAGAAACAACAAAGATCCAGTGAGCTGCATACATTTCTCGAAAGGGAAAGGAAGACAGAAAGACATATATGTGTCTGGAAAAGCCTTGTGTCTTTTTAAGGCAATGTGAGTAGCACTGCTGTGAAAACATGCTGACTGAAGGAAAGCAAAATCATGAGTATAAATACTCACGAGCACCTGCCGCGCGTCTTCTCCCCTCACTGCCGTTGCCCATGTGCGCTCATTTGTCAGTGTACACCTGTTGCCCCTCTAGCTGGCTGTCCCCACCCCCTCACCATGTGTGGTTCATTCTCATTGTGCCAAGCATATGTCAGTTTAGATACTGCCTCATTATGCAACCCATGGATTACGTATAGAAAGTTACTCCTAGCATTTGTCTCTAATTTTAGAATAACTTCTACCACAATGTTGCATAATTGTTGAAATATTTTTCAGTCAAGGATTAGGGTTGGGCGATCGTTTCTATTTTCATATTGCCTACTCGAGGTTACTCGAGATCGCTGATAGTGGATCCAAATGCCAGATAGGAGTTACATAACAGCACTGCAGTCTGACAGAGCTTTGAAATAATCAAACCGTTGAGCTTGTGCAAGAAAAACAGTTAAAGTTACACGAATAAACATTTATAAAAGAGTGTGAACATTTTATTTATAAAATATAAACATATTTGATAGTTTATTTGACAGCAATGTGTCCTCTATTCATACAACGGCTCCCTTTTAAAAGTTCAAATATAATATAGAAATTCACCACAGCTACATTTATTTTATGTTTAATGTAAGTAACACAAATACGAACGCATTCTATCAAAATTTAGTAGAATTAACAAGAATTCGTTTTAATGATGACTTCTCTGTGATTCCCAACAGTTGGTGACAAAGTCCCCGCTGACATCAGGCTTGTTTGCATCAAGTCCACAACGCTGCGTGTTGACCAGTCCATCCTTACTGGTAAGTTTTCAAGAAACCTGAAATCTGCCACGACATGTTTTCCTGCCCTTACTACATTGGCAGTTTTGAACAAATGTTCCGTTTTCTCTCTTAGGTGAGTCTATCAGTGTGATCAAGCACACCGACGCTGTTCCCGACATGAGAGCTGTCAACCAGGACAAGAAGAACATGCTTTTCTCTGTAAGGGCCTTTACCAACATCAATATTTCATCTTCCCTGTGTTTCAAGTCTGTCCTTGTTACCCCTTTGTTCCATTCAACTAGCATTACCTGTTTGTTTTGTGTGTCTCCTCTGTAGGGCACTAACATCGCTGCCGGCAAGGCCATCGGTGTTGCTGTGTGCACCGGAGTCTCCACTGAGATTGGTAAGATCCGTGACCAGATGGCTGCCACCGAGCAGGAGAAGACGCCTCTGCAGGCCAAGATGGACGAGTTCGGCGAGCAGCTGTCCAAGGTTATCTCCCTGATCTGTGTTGCTGTCTGGGCCATCAACATTGGCCACTTCAATGACCCCGTCCACGGAGGCTCGTGGATCCGCGGCGCTGTCTACTACTTCAAGATTGCTGTCGCTCTGGCTGTGGCTGCCATCCCTGAGGGTGAGGGAAGCGCGGCATTGTAACCAGAAAGTGACAGTCAGAGTTAGTGCGTGTGTTCCTCCACCGCTTGTTTATCGCACTCACAGTTTCCACCAATGTCTCTCAGGTCTGCCCGCTGTCATCACCACCTGCCTGGCCCTTGGTACCCGCCGTATGGCCAAGAAGAACGCCATTGTCAGAAGCCTGCCCTCTGTGGAGACCCTGGGCTGCACCTCTGTCATCTGCTCCGACAAGACTGGCACCCTCACCACCAACCAGATGTGTGTGACCAAGGTGGGTGAAACACTCGTCACACTCAAGAAGGAAATCGTGTTGTCGAGAGCTTGTCTTCAAAAAAACAGCCGACATCGGACACAGTTAAAACTTTCTTTGTTTCCTTCGCCACAGATGTTCATCGTCAAGAGCGTCGATGGCGACCATGTTGACCTTGATGCTTTTGATATCTCTGGCTCCAAGTACACCCCCGAGGGCGAAGTGTAAGTTGGTTTTGATGATTCAAATCCAATATCAGGCATACAATAAAGTGCCCATGAACCGCCCCTTATTTATTTCTAATTCTCTCTTTGTCTTTCAGCTCCCAGGGAGGTGCCAAGATCAACTGCAGTGGATACGACAGCCTTGTTGAGGTGGCTACCATCTGCGCCCTGTGCAACGACTCCTCTCTGGACTACAACGAGGTAAAGTCATGAAGTCATGCAGTGTATTTGCTACACTGAAACCTCATCACCTTCCACAGTTTAACCAATGATCTCCATCTCCTTCCTTTTTCTCCAGACCAAGAAGATCTATGAGAAGGTCGGTGAGGCTACTGAGACCGCCCTGTCCTGCCTGGTTGAGAAGATGAACGTGTTCAACAGCAGCGTGAAGAACCTGACCAAGATTGAGAGAGCCAACGCTTGCTGCTCAGTAAGTCTCCTCTTGCCGTTTGCTACATTTTGAGGATAATTCACGTTTTTAGTTACACGGCGAATTGCGAACCACTAAAATTGCTCCAACGAATTTAAGTTTTTAATTGAGGCCAACCGGCTGCGAGATAACTGCCGATCTAATGAAAAACTCTTTCATTCAACAGGTGGTCAAGCAGCTCATGAAGAAGGAAGTCACTCTGGAGTTCTCCCGTGACAGGAAGTCAATGTCCGTGTACTGCACTCCCACTAAGGGTGATGGTGGTGCCAAAATGTTTGTGAAGGCAAGTTTCTTCTTTTTTTCTGTCTCACATCCTTTGTTCAGCATTTAACATAACACTAAATGATGACTTTGTTTCCTCCACAGGGCGCCCCTGAGGGTGTGATTGACAGGTGCACATATGTGCGTATTGGCGCCACCCGTGTGCTCCTGACCAGCGCCATCAAGGACAAGATCCTGGCTGTTATTAAGGAGTGGGGTTGCGGTCGTGACACCCTGCGTTGCCTGGCCCTGGCCACCAGTGACTCCCCACTGAAGTTGGAGCAGATGAAATTCGAGGACGCAACCAAATTCATCAATTACGAGGTGAGAGCTCAAACGCCTTGATATTGAGATGTGTGGATGTAACTGTGACTACATGTAAAAAGTTCTTTTGAATGACTCCATTCAACCCTCTCGCCTCAGACTGACCTGACCTTCGTTGGCTGTGTGGGGATGCTGGATCCCCCTCGCAAGGAGGTCAGTGGCGCCATTAAGCTGTGCAGAGCTGCTGGAATCCGTGTCATTATGATCACTGGTTAGTATTATGTGTATGTTTTAAAAATACCTCAGAAACCGACTCTTTACGGACTCCCCATCAAACTTCTCCTCCTCTATATTTCAGGTGACAACAAGGGAACCGCTATCGCTATCTGCCGTCGCATTGGCATCTTCACAGAGGATGAGGATGTGGAGAACAAGGCCTACACTGGACGCGAGTTTGACGATCTTCCCCTCCACGAACAGGGCGAGGCTGTGCGCAGGGCTTGCTGCTTTGCCCGTGTTGAGCCATCCCACAAATCCAAGATTGTGGAGTACCTGCAGAGTTATGATGACATTACTGCTATGGTGAGAGCTCAGCAGCATGAAATACAACCTAGCCTCACACAGCTGCAGTCCATGTGTCTTTCAGCTGTTCTGTTCGTGGTTTTGTGCCCAGTTTTTACTGTATGTCTATGATAATTGCTCTGTACATGTGTGTAGTTTGAGAGTAGTTTAACATTATGCTTCCACTCCTCCCTATTCCAGACTGGTGATGGTGTGAACGATGCCCCTGCCCTGAAGAAGGCCGAGATTGGCATCGCCATGGGCTCTGGCACTGCCGTTGCCAAGTCTGCCTCTGAGATGGTCCTGGCTGACGACAACTTCTCTTCCATTGTGTCTGCTGTTGAGGAGGGCAGAGCTATCTACAACAACATGAAGCAGTTCATTCGCTACCTCATCTCCTCCAACGTCGGTGAGGTCGTCTGGTGAGTGGTTTATGTAAAATGCACTCTGATCCACAGCTAAACGCCACATTTCAGCCATCGTTCTCTCTGCCTCTGGCAAACTTCGGCCTGTTCTATTGTTTCCTTTCGCACTCTTTCAGTATCTTCCTGACTGCTGCTTTGGGTCTGCCTGAAGCTCTGATCCCCGTCCAGCTGCTGTGGGTCAACCTGGTTACTGACGGTCTGCCCGCCACTGCTCTGGGCTTCAATGCCCCTGATCTGGACATCATGGGCAGGCCCCCTCGTTCCGCCAAGGAGCCCCTGATCTCTGGCTGGCTGTTCTTCAGATACATGGCTATTGGTGGTAAGTAGGACTTTGGACATTATATTTGGTGGTAATGCAGGACAAACTCTTGCCTACACTAACGCTGTCTTGTTTCCCGAACAGGATACGTCGGTGCTGCCACTGTTGCTGGTGCTGCTTATTGGTTCATGTATGATCCAGAGGGCCCCGGTGTCACCTACTACCAGCTTGTAAGTCTCTTTCATATCGTCTTTACCACACACTCACACGCATACACTTAATAACCTCACCTCTCCTCTGTTCAGTCCCACTTCATGCAGTGCCACGATGAGAACGAGTACTTCACCGGTCTCGATTGTGTGGTCTTTGAGGCTGCTTGTCCCATGACCATGGCTCTGTCTGTGCTGGTCACCATTGAGATGGCCAACGCTCTCAACAGGTAATGCTTCACATGTGATGATGATGATACATTTGATGATGACTCCTGTGGTTTCTTCAGGTGACATTTATTTTCATAATACCTTTTTTTTCTTCTTTTTCAAGCTTGTCTGAGAACCAGTCTCTGCTTCGCATGCCCCCATGGAGCAACTTCTGGCTGCTGGCTGCCATGGCCCTCTCCATGTCCCTGCACTTCATGATCATCTATGTTGACCCTCTGCCCGTAAGTCAGCCAAAAGTGCTCTCTACAGATTGATTAGACTATATTGAGGCATTGTGACGTGTAGTATTTGTCGTAGTTGCTCAGCAGTTCTGATTCTCCTCTTTTGCCCCCCAGATGGTCTTCAAGCTGACCCATTTGAACATCGACCAGTGGTTGGTCGTCTTGAAGCTTTCCTTCCCCGTCATCCTGATTGATGAGGTGCTGAAGTTCGTGGCCCGCAACTACATTGACTGTAAGTAGCCTCATATTTTTGTACGTCCCCTCTAACATATTAGAATAATAAAGAAATACCGTATTTCTTAAATGAACGCTTCTGATCTTTTTTGAGAAGTTTGAATATGATTTTAATTGATTAATACTGTCATCTTTTTTAAATAATTAAATAATGATGCTAATCATCCATTGAGATTTTAACTTTGTGATTGTGTTTGTGAAATTCATCTTCATCCTCTGCTGTCATCTAATTTTATCACATCAACTCTTCGTCGATCATAAGTTTGATATTGTGTGTTTTGATCTGCCTAATTCCATCACTCCTCCACCATTAACTCACTTAACTCATGTTGATTTCTAGACTAAATGAAATCAACCCACCACCTTTAGCCTGTAACTAAATCAAGGTATTCCACAGCTTGAACTGCTGCTGGTTATCTCTGTGTATCTGTAGTTTATGTTCCTGCTCTTATGCAAACCAGTCCTCGGCAATGTCTGCTTTGTATATTACCACACTCCTGTAGATGTGGAACTCCGGCTCTTAATTACTTAATGACATACGTAATTGAAAACATGAATCCAACAACTATCACATATTGACAAGGTGACACAATGGGGAAATTCCTGAGTAATGCTTTCTGTATCTGATGTCTTCCTCTGTGTTTAGTTAGAAGGTGAGTTAATCACCTCTGAGTTGTTGCTGTCAGTGTCAGTGTTACAGCTTGTTTGTTGGGTTCTTTGTCTGTATGTAAGACAGAAACATGCCTGTTCTGGTACCACTTCTGTAGAAAGGCGTGATATGGTCGGTGTCCCACAAAAAGCCTTTGGCAACACTTTATTTTACAGAAATGAATAAGCAGAGTATAAACATAGAATTAATAGTTTATAACACCCTATAATGTAGCTAGAAACCGAGGTAAGGGCTTTTTAAATATTATTGATGTTGTTAAATAACAGATTCAACTCTTCCCAGGGTGCTGGTGGAGAAGCAGATAAAAACTATAAAATATTACACAGTTGTAATTTTATAAGATATTTCTTAATAGAAGTTATTCTTGTTGAATATACTCTATGTTAATAAACATATACAATGTCATTATAACTCCGTTATAATGTGTGTGTTACAAACAGTTTGTCATGTTAGCATACTGCTTATAAATTATAAATGGGGGTGGCGTGATGTAATAAAGTGTTACCAAATCTTTAGTAAGTATTTTTAAATGAGAATGTCATGTTCTTCGTGCATAATGACTTAGTCACCACCATCTTAGTCAGCTGGTTGCTTTCATTAGATTTGATGTCAAAGATCAATTATACTCAAGTGAGAGGTTATGTTACAGATGACATCATGCTTTCTGAGTAAGAGTAGTTAAATTTTGGGCAACTTTCTAGGATTTTGACTTGTCGTAGTTGACATAGTTTTGTGTTGTTCAATTTGATTTCTCAAGTTTCCGTTGTTGAAATCAAATCCATTTCCCTATCTGATTCATCTATTTTCTTTTTACCAGGTACTGAAACTAAACGCTAGAGATGTAGAAGAAGAGGATCTTAAGGGTTGGAGAGAAAGAGGCGGAGAAGAGAGAGAGGAAGATCAAAACCAAAGAGGGGAGCCATAGTGAGTCAACTAATAGAAGAAAGAGGAGAACATACAGGAAAACCTACTTTAAAAAAAACAATAAAACCTGTCAACAAAATCTACAAAAACATAGCCTCTATACAAGCAAGGAGATTTGACCCAAATGAAAGGAAGTATCCATGCCGATAAAGTATTCAAATATTTAAGATTTTATTCTCAGAAAATAAAGTATGTGAAAGTGATTTTTTGTTAAACTTGGATATTCTCAGCTGTTGTGTTTTTGTGTCCTCTGTCCATTTTCATATGATTGACTTTCCAGCTCATTTATTTTATTCTAGTCTTTGTTGCTCGTGTCTCGTGCAGCCTCCCTTCTTTGGCTGGGCTTTGTACAGTGTGGTGTAGGGTTGCAAAATGACTTCATATGGGCAGAAAAACTACATGCCTCCAGGTGCCAACACTCTATAGGCTCCATGCAGTCAGCATACTCTGTTGGAGGTCTCGTGACGTAAAATGGGCGTGTCCACTTAGTCACAACACTTGTGGTCTTATATATTGTTTACGTGATAAGCTGCAATAAAATGATGATTACAAACTCATGTACTTGTATTGTGGCACACATCTTCATTGATCCTTTAAGCATACATTCGACATGTTTTGGTATTCAGCTTGTGCCAAATGTTCGGCCTGCTGCACAGCGTCAGTTGATCTGTTTTTGGTTTGAAGAGCTCCATCAGTTTGGAAAGAAGCCCAAATCCATTAGATAAGGTCCCTAAATGGTATGTTGACATCCTTCATTTGCTTTTCATAATCTTCATCAAACATCTTCGATTGCTCGGGTGTGAAATGGTTTCTCCAGTCACCTACTTCCCCTGTAAAGAGAGAAAATGCAGCACAACAGTGTTAGACATATAAATCAATCACTGTATATTGAGGAGCAAGTTCTTCATTTATTTTCCCTAGAAGCAGCAATTGTTAAACAGCAGAGCTGCAAAGATTTGAATCCTTATAGATTAATCTGCCAACTATTATCTCAATTATTTGATTAATTGTTGATTGGTGAATGAAATATCATAAAACAGTGGAAAATGTCCAAAGATGACGCCTTCAAATATTCCAGAACTTAAAAAAAGTCGAATTACTACACTACGGGATGAAGAGAAACAATCGTATTTTCTGATTCATTTTCTGCACAAAGACCAACCAATTAATGAACTGAACAGAAGCAACGGCAAGAAATCCAGGAACCGCTAGGTGGCGCCACTACACTGTACATGTGAAGTACAGGACGAAGACAAGATATGACACAATGCAATAACAGTAATGCTGCCTGTCTATGGGAAGCTTCTACTGTTGATTTGTTTGGAATTGATACATTCCCTGCTCATTTTGTTATCATTTTGAATCAATATTCTGCTTATGGCGCACCTTTTCTCATGAAGGAAGAGATGGACTGATCAAAAACTGGTGCTGGGACGCAGGAGTAGTTGGTCATCGGGTTCTCCTTCATGTTCTTAAAGGACGTGAGCTCCACAATCCGGCTGATGACCTCATCAGAGACGGACAAGTCCAGGTACCTCATGATGCGCTCCACCTCACGCCGAGGATTCTGGGAGGGTAAATAAGAGGGTAAGAGTATGTTGTACGACATGATTTGGTAATACGGAGTCCATGTGTTCTCTGTACCTCTTTCATGTCCTCATAGAAGAGGTAAAGGATGTTCTTCGTCTCTCTCTCCATCCAGTAACCTTTCACATGGTCATACCAGGAGCCCCATGCCACTGCAGAAACCAAATTCCTTGAGTGTCTTTCATGTAACATTACTCCCAGTTCAGTGAAAAGTTTGTGTCAACTTAGGTTGCAACAAATGTTTAATAATGTTCATGAATTGACTTATCTTTATAGATAGGTCATTGACTTTTGGTTTGCAAAGTTGTGAAAAATCCCTTTAGTAAGCTCTTTAATCACAGATGAACCGTTAATTACCTTCTGGGACAGGGCGGAATCTGGACCGAAGTCCATTTATTAATAACCTGTTAATATATACAACTGCTGGCCGGATGTACTGTATCTTTGCAATAACCCTTATAAACATCATTGCAGACGTGTCAATGATTTTTGCTTTTATCTGATTCTGTAATTATTCTCTGTAGGTTCATGACTTTGAACGGCACCTTTCACATACAAATAGATAAGTTATTAACAAATGTTGTTGTTTTTTTACAAATTGACCACAAGGTCTGCAGTTGCAAATGTGAGTAAGTTGCTAATGAATAGAATTAGTGCCAGAAGTCTTTTTCCAGAAGGTAAGTGGTCTAACAGTCTTTAGGAGCAATCTTCCTGGTAAATGAAAGAGCTGAAAAAGCAAAACACTTGTCATGCAGGTTAAACACCAGATGAAGGGATTTTTCACAATCAAGAAACCCAACTTATGATTTGTGTCTCGCAAATGATCTGTAAAGCATTAACAAAAGATGAGGCATTGGTACAATTCAAATTGCCTCAATAAAAAGTGGATGAGATATAAACTGTTTGACAGATTCAAAACCTGCCAACTCACAACAGAGGTGATGTCAACTTTACCAAAAGCAAAATGGATCCCCAAAAAAATTTAAAATGCATCTGTAAAGTCGCAGCTCGTCTATTGCAATTGGACACCAAAGCAAAGATTAAGTATAACAATACACCAGTTTCAATTATTTTGCAGATCTGAAGGAACATTTTCTTCTTATTATCACATTCCCTCTGCTGCCTCGCAGGGTGCTGCTAATCCTGTCATGGCCATTGAGGCCTAACAAGTTTCTCACTGGGGGGACAACGAGGTTAGGAAACTTATTCTGCGGTGTCGGATTGCCACCAGCCACTTTTATATTCCTAAAATTTGTATAGAATACATAAGCACTTCTGGCAGGAGTGGGTAAATGTACCAGTGTG
Organism: Melanostigma gelatinosum; assembly: GCF_949748355.1. Lineage (NCBI taxonomy): Eukaryota > Metazoa > Chordata > Actinopteri > Perciformes > Zoarcidae > Melanostigma > Melanostigma gelatinosum. The sequence continues at coordinate 7,791,034 of NC_136654.1, read as the reverse complement.
GTGGTTATTTCTTGGTTCAGCTGGATGCTTTGTGCAGACAGAAATAAGCAGTTTGAATAAAGGAAAGACGACACTCAGGAATGTGATTTCATCTACTTACACTCTCCTCGCATGAATTTGGGAATGTAGCCCTCCCAGGGACCGGGCTCAGGTTGGGTCAGATTCATACAATCAAAGTAGAAGTAGCTCACCAGGTTGTCTTTGGCGTTGCGTGCCACGTAGATAACCTTTACACACAATGAGGCATATAATAAAGGATTTACAACAACAATGCAGACAATGAGTAACCTGATGAAGCAGTTTTATGGATGACATTGTATTGTTAAACTGCATCATGAAACGTTAAACCTTTCAACACACATTTACAAACAATTAACTGCGGGATTTTGCTCTCAGTTGACTCAGTTTGAGTCTTACCTTGCACTTGTTTTCCCAAAATCCTGTCGGCACCAACTGAAGAGGAAGATGCGTCTTGATAATCCTTGGAGGATCCGTTTTTTTCAGTTGATCAAGACCTGAGACGTTAGTTCAGGGAACAGGATATGTCAGGGACAAGGATATGTATGTATGAAAGTCTAAACATACCTTTGTTACACTCTATTTTATTTTACTTTGTGATTGTTCACATTTTCAGGAATGTTTGATTGAGGGAACACATCAACATCTTGGGAAGTGTATATTTGCTTTCTTGATGACAGTTAGATCGTATTTCCCAAAGTGTTCCGGGTGTGTTGACCCAGCGCAAATGAAATAGAAGCACCTTACACAGTAAGCAAATGCAGTGGTTGGAATGAAAACAAAAGACAGGAAGGGAGCATTTGCATTCAGGCATGCCGGAAGGACACACAGTTGAGATTACGAGATCAAGGGGTCAAGACAGTAGGGGGCCGGAAGTTGCTCTCAGACATCATTTTATTAGCAAGTCTGCACTGCCCAACAACAGGTATTTGTTCATCACTGCCCAGCACCAAACAAAAGGTAAAAGTAGCAACTAGCTACAATAGTCAAGCATCTAGCAAGTGTTTGTACATGTGTAAGTAGCTCCCCAGTAGCCAAAACAATTAGACAGGAACCACCTGAGAACTTCAGTGATAAACTAGATTGTCTTGGGCGTTGTTTTGGGCATTGTTGGCACTGAGAGATATGTTCATTGGTTTAATAGCTTATTGACCCCGATTAAGGCGCAAGAAAACAAGCCGTTGTGAAAACATTCCTCCGGGAGTTGGATCTGAGTTCTGACTGTCAGACCTAGTTGGAGGATGTATTTGGAAACGATGTTTTAAGTTTTAGCAAAAATGAACACAAACTTGAAGGTCTTAATTAAAACTGGTCGACACAATCGCACAAGTACAAGCAGAGCAACCTAAATACACACCTGAGGGAATGGGTGGTGCGGAGAAGAGCTCTAGGAAAGGACTGCGGACGGGTGTTGGGGCTCGTTTGCAGGCCTCAGCATCTCCGTTGTTTAGAAGCAGGTCAACTATCTCCTGGGTCCATGTGGTCCCTTATGTCCCCAAAACACAACGCTGGGTTGAATGAATAGGATACTTTCCATGTGTTGAACCACACAGGTTTAAGGAGGAATCCCATCTTACACCCACAACAAAAATAACCATCAACTTGACTCAAGTCAGTACAGTATGTGTGTATGTGACAATTCTACAGAAATGACCACCTTGAAAGGCCAGGATTTTAATATTGTTGCTTTTCTGGAAGATATCCACATCAATTTAAAATGTTAGCCCTCAGTAGAGTGGCTACTGTTTTGCTTGCAGTCATTTAGTTTATGTACTTTTTCATTGTTGAAAAAGTATTGTCAGCTTCACGACATGAGAGGCTCATTACGTTACGTACTCTCTTATAAATAGCTTTATTTCAGCGGTGGAAGAAGTATACTGAGATCCTTTAATTCAGTAAAAGTAGCAATACCACACTGTGAAAGTACTCGATTGTGTGTGAAACTCATTGAAAATAAAAGTTTCATCCACAACAATGCATCCTATTTTATGAGATTAGGTATATGTTTAGCATGCAAACTCTAGATATAAAAAGTAACTAAAGCTGTAAAATAAACGTAGTGAAGTCAAAAGTCGAATAGTTTCCTCTCATATATGATCATGAGTAGAAGTATAAAGTAGCAGAAAATGTAAATACTCAAACTTGTTACATTTCACCACTGGTATGTCAACAACAACACACTACATGACACAAAAAACGGTCCTGTCCAAAGCTGATAACTCATTCCGACTTGAACTAAAGTACCTGCTTTGGGGTAGGTGGCGATGAGGAGGTCTGAGGGGTCAGGACAGAAAGCCCAGATGGAGTCCCAGTTGTTGGCGATGTAGCTCATGAGAGGAATTCCTCTGACTGGGATGAGAGGGAAGCGAGAGATGCATGCCCTCTGAATGGCTTCGCTGTAGGACAACTCTTTTTCCTCCGACATGACTGACACTGTCAAAAGTCGTGTTCGTCGAGCAGACCGGGAACCAGAAGCCAAAGGTTTTTTTTTTAAATGTGTACGGTGGTTCCTCCTGACGTCCCGTCTTCAGCAGCTTCTCTGACAGCTGACTTTTGGTCCGTTGTCAAACATTCACTGTTGAATTGCCTTTATACACCAATAAATTCCAACCGTCTCCTCCTTTTTAGGATTTGATTTATTAGTTCGGTCCTCTTGATGTCTTCTGGTTTCCAGCCTCAATCCTCTCCAACATCTAAAAATGGAATCCGAAGTGCTTCAGTCACTGTTTCTTTTCCCCCTCCTTCTATCTTTGTAACCTGGGAGGAGGGTCTTACAAGAGCCCTACACGCCACAGAGAGGCAAACTATGATCACACAAAGAGATGAAAACTAAACTTTTTTGTGAGAGACATGTTGAAAGCCTCCAACTGAAGGACCCAAACACCCAGGACCTTTGGACCCAAACAGCACAGTAAAAGAAAAATCCAATGGCAGTAAAAGATAGCTTGACAAAGGTCTGATCTTCTCATTTCATGATAAGATTGCAAAGCAGAAACGTGTCACAAGCAGCTGAACATGAAAGAGTTGAGCCAGAGTTTAGAACACACATTCCAGGACATCCGCACGCAATATCCTGCTGAAGGTAGAAACAATATTTTCCCTGAAAATAAGCTCAGCGCGACGGTTGCTGCAAGCAACAAGAATTTTGAATCTGTATAAATCCTGTATAAATCCGAAGTTTAAAGTCACCTGAAGCTTGAATTCTGTTCTAAATGACAGTTCAAAATCTAAACTGTAATTCTGCAGTTTTCTATAAAAGATGAAGAAAGTTAACAATGAAATGATTGTTATCTTTTTCCAAACCCAAGTACGTTGCTTTGTTGCCAAAGCATTGATGAGTAATTTGCCATATTTTCTTAAACTTAACCAAGTCGTTTTGTTGCCGAATGAGAAGTTACTCTTCCCTGAGATTTCATACCACTATGAGGATACGTTGAGAGAGGCAAGTTGATTGTGATTGGCTGAGAGGTGGGAGGGCACTGACATCACTGTCATGAAAAGTGACATGAAAAACATGCTGGGGAAAAACTTTTTGTATTATTTTTAAATCACATTTTTTAATAAAAGCAGGCTTGGCACTGGGCCAACTGCTGTAAGACCACGCTCTCTGTGAATCTTTTACAGTGTCACGATGACCTTTTCTTTCCAGGCAATAGTTTCAGACCTGAGATATAGACATTCTCTTTACTGAGTGTCGTAAAACATGTCAGAGAGACTGGCTCAGTCAAACATCAGTCAGATGAGAGCAATCTTTTAAATACCGTATTGGAAGCATGAAGACAGAAAGGAATGGCGAATGTACTTGAGGTCTGTGCCGTGTTTGTTTGTTTTCAACAATCACAATTGTGAACTCTGCACAGAGGCAGAAGGGATCACGTCACTGTCACCAACACACTGTTCATCCTGTCTACTGTGAACCTCACAGACGGCCATGTCTGTTTACAATATGACACATTGTAAATCTCAGAATGCAAGTCTTAATGCTCAGCGCTGATTTTCTGCTCACATCTAATGAGACTCATCATTTTTGAATGTTGGGGGTAAACTTTATTTATCTGGCTGTTTACCTGTATATTCAAACCCGTTCATAATTTGTTCATAACCTGGTCATTTATTCTTCATGTCCAATGATATTTTGTACAATCCCTCCTTTAGATGTTTGGTAAGTGGCTCAGTTATCGAAAAAGAACAAAGCAACAATTTTCATAGGGCTACCCTCATAAATACGTTTAACGTTTAACCTTTACACATGATCAGGTGGGAGAGATGAAGGCAGGATTTACACAAACAACACAGAGAGCAGGTAATCTGATGAGACATGTGTTGTTGGCATTGTACTGTGATTGATACGTGATAACTCTGGTTATCTGTGACCACACAGGGCACTGCTTTTCCTTCACCATTTTTTCCTTCATGATATAGGCATCAACTGTTTATACCTCTGTACAATCCAGACACAGGAGGCATCAGAAAAAAGCAAATACAGCAAAACAACTTCATGACCTATTCAGTTGTTAACTGCTTTGGCTAGTTTCTTAAGGAGAAATCACTTGATCTGAATGCTAAACTCGACTTATCGAACTGAAGTCGGGCATTTTGGAGCTGAGGAAAATACGCTCATTTGATTGCATTTGGAGTGGATATTATTAAGGGGACAAGTCCCTTGGGGGAAATATATGGGAGTGAAGTGAAAACAGCTCAACTCAACCATTACCTCAGATAAAGTCAAATTTACAGTCCATGTATTTTGGAATATTGTACAAAGTCAAAAGCTAGTAAATGCAATGGCATGTACTGTAAGCATAACCACGAGGACCAGTGCTGAATGGTTACATGAACAAATACAATACAATCATACAATGATAAACAACTTAACTAATAGATACCACCATAACCTCCGAGTTGATTATTTGTATTACAAGTTTTCTGAAAATTATATTTCTACATGCAAATTAAGAATATTTTTATCAAATATATGATACATGTAAATATGTTCAGAATAGAAATCTTAACGTTGGATAAAGCCATGATCAAAATGCTTGTTTCATTTTGTTGACATACAGCCAAAGGTTTTTACAAAATGGATTTTGGATATCTCTTGTATCACTCAATAAATCATAAAATACTGTCAACAGAGATTTAAAAAAAGAAATCCTCATGTTTTTAGAAATAAAAGTAGGATATGAATGATACATGAACAACCCACAGGGGGGAAAAAACAGTACAGATACTTCAGGGAAATAGGGGGAAATAAGTTAACCAATAGATATAACCATAAACTGTTGATTACTTACATTAAGACAGTTCTTTTTATTATTATTACAGGTTTTCTGGAATCTTATGTTTAAATATGCTAATTAGACATATATTATGCTTACATTTGGTGAATTGGGTGAAATCTACAGACGCAAAGTGGAGTTAAATACAACTCTAAATGTGTATTTTAGATGTGACATGTTATGGGAGAAAAATAACTCAAAATCTTTCAATTGACAAGTGCATCAAAAACAATGTGTTGCTTCTGGTGTCTCGGAAAAAAGTTGGGTAAGTATCGTTCTCCTCGTTGACAGGTTTTACGGTAGTTTTATCTTAGAAACGGAAGTCGCCGTGACGACTTCCTTGGCAACAAAAATAAGCTCTTTGGTGTATCTATGTAGCATGTTTAGCGTTAGCAAAATGCATCAGTGGAAGACGTTTTCTGAATTGCTTAATTTATTTAAACGCCCTTTTATTTTACTGTAAGAATTCACAAGTGTGAAGTTGTAACAAGTGACGTAGCGTTAGTGGAAACAATTCCAGCTCAGCTAACGTTAAGTGTAAAGTTAACGTTAGCTTGATAGCTAGCTAGCTAAGTTAACGTTAGACTTCGCACTAATATTGATACACATATTGTATCTATGTTGGACCGCACCATGTCTCTTTGAGGAAATGAATTTCCGCCAGTGGTATTGTTCATTGCAGATATGCATCGTCTTGTGTGGACGTTTGGCTCGCGCAGCCACAGATGCAGGGCTCACTTCAAGCGTCACTCCCACTCCTGTTATTGGGGACCCTTTCAGCTCAGCGACCCCTGCTCCGGGCGGCACAGCGGCCGTGGACGTCACCAGTGTCGGCACCATTGATGCGGTCACTCTGGCCACCACCCTGGACTCCACTCTGGACACCACCCTGGCCTCCACCCTGGACTCCACTCTGGACTCCACCCCTGGGTCTGAAGCTCCCACTGTAGTCACTGAGACGGCCCCTGCAACCACCGTCCAACCTCAGTTGACTTCAGAAGGTAATTTACACTACACCTGCCTCCTGTTATGTTTCCACTCTGCACCAGTCTTTTGTTTGTTAGGCCAAGTAAGCCTCTTACCCTTGTTTTGATGCTTTTGTATAAACAGGTTCTACCTGATCCATCAAACTGTCTCCCACTGTTTATTCAGGCTAGACCCAATGTATTGCTGTAGATCTATGCCTGCCCAACCCTTTCATCTGTTTTTCAGGCTCCCCTTTGTAAAGCCACAGTGATTTTTTTAAATACAATTAGTCAATAAAACCATCTTGTATTTGTCAGCTTTAAAATTATTTGCCCTTTATCTGTTGTGCAATGACAGTTGCCTGTTGTAAAAGCTGCTGATGTTGAGAAAATATTTATTAAAAATATATCAGATCCTCTTGAAAGACTCTTAATTAGAGCTTCTTTAGTAAATATTAGTATTGATCCTGGTCCTTTACTTTCTTTTTCAAATCTTTTTTATTAGGGTTTGTCGGGTTATGCAATATTTGCATCACTATCAAACAATCGCTGTTTGTAATGTGCCATCAAGGAACAAATATAGTTTCATAAAAAAGTGAGCATCAACCCCGATCGACCCAGAACAATTGATCTAAGTCCTTTCCAACCCGGTCAATCGTCAGTACAGTACAGTGAAGTTGTTGCCATAGCTTAAGATTCTAAATCATCTGACAGTGTATCCACTGTTTTCTAGCATACTCTTGTTAAACCAGTGAACCTCCTAACATTCTGTAATTTCACACAGAACTGAAGTTGTCCCGACTGACGAACACAAGTCTTTTTTTATTATTTTCCAGGTTGTCTCTGTGATTTAACGCCTGATTTCTGTGACATTGGCTGTTGTTGCGACACAGTCGACTGTGGCATTGCCAACTTGAGTACTGTCTTCACCGGATGTCCTCAGAAAGCCATGTAAGACTTCTGCACATGCTCTAACAAGAACATAGCACATAAAGCAGTTTAGTATTTACATGTTTTATCTTATTTTACAGATCAGGAGTTTGCATTGAGAAATGGCTGATGTTCATGGCTAATGTGGATGCGTCTCTTGTCACTGTGACTGACTCCTTGTTTTGTGTCAGGCCTGAGGGTAAGTAGAAGTAATACGAATATATTCATTTGAAATTAATTAAGAATCATCAGTGCCGTCACTCGGGAAATCACTGATTATGTTGCAGATCATTTTGCAAGAGAGCTGGAGAGCAATGAGCAACATAAAAACGGATTCCCAACCAATGTAGTTAAAAATCTGCATCTCCCAACAGATAATGTAACCCAGCCCCGCCAAGCTCCACCGCAGTATCCAGGTTTAGGGGACTCGTACCACTTCTCACCACCAGCACCTACCAGCAGCAGCCACAGCAGAGGCTTCTACAGGGTAACCGGATATCATGTTTCTAAAGGGTTAAAAGTGATACGCTGAATCGTAGAGTGTATCTTCAGTAAATTAAATGCGTAAAAAAAAAAAGACTCATTCTTGTAGGTTGACGATGTCATCCAGACATATTTCTCCAGCTCGACCGTGTGGGGTCTCCTCCGTCAGCCATCTCCAGGGGCCGCTGCTGCATTCTGTATCAACGGCAACCCTGCAAGTAAGTTCACACCAAATAAAAAGAATGTTAGCGGAGATTCCCCAAATATTTTCAAATCCAGACCTGCCATCTCGGTTACGTTTTGTGCCGGGGACTTTCTCAGTAGTTTGACTGAAGACCAATGATGCCCAAGCTCAAACTAAGTCTTCAGGCGTTTTCTTTAGTGTACCATATTAACCATATTCACCGTTGTAACTCTGTTTTTCTAAACACCTTCTGTTGTCCTCTGCTGGCAGAGTTCTTGAGGTCTGCGTCTCTGTCTTGCACCCGCATGTTGACTCCTCAGTCGTGCACCACGGATCCAAATTTCAACGCCCGTTCCTACTTCTCTGACCTGAGCCTGATCAAGGTCCTCATGCTTTTACGTAAACAAATACTGGTGAGAATCTCACAGCAGATAGGCTGACATCAATATTTTCTATTACAGATTCCAACAGTTGAGACGGCACAGGTGTCAGACCTTCTGGTAAGTTACTGATTGCACATACAGCTTAAAGCCATACATGGTATTAGAAGGAACTATTTCATTTTGCACTTCACATGCCTCTGCACAAGTTTATCATCAGTCAGCCTACGACATCAGCATTTGGGGTTTCCTCCTGCATGTCGTTAAGTACAAGTCTTAGAATGAAACAGCATCCCTTGTACTGTATCTACAAGTAGACAGAATCTGGTGCATGAATAACTCCGACCACTGTGGATTAAAATACAATCTTTACACGAAGAATGAATGCCATTTAAAGGCTTGTGTTTTCTTCCAAAGTAAGGTGCTGTACTGACTCTTGTTTCAGATCCCAGTTACTCCACTGTCTGACTGGCCTGCACCAAGTGAACAGAACAACTCATGTGTCAATGTGGTGAAAAATGTGAGTCGATGAAAATGTGTGATTTTTGTTTCCTAAATCGCAAATTTGTCAAACTAAGTTCTCCTTTTCCTGATTGTCCCGTAGGTTGAGTTTGTCATAGGATACACAGGCAGAGGGGAACTCACACATGTAACCGTGAACGTGGTCTTAGCTGATGTGGATCCAAATCAGCCTCTGTTGCAGACACACGCTGTACAGTTCCAGGTGGGCTGTTAAAGCCACAGCTTGCATCACTAAATGAACCACTGTATGGATTCAATCACTAAGATGAATACCATTTCTCTCTCCCAGCTGGCCACACCCAGCTCAACTTCAGGAGGTCCAATCCCTGCTGTCGGAATTAAAGTGGGATCCCCTGTCATTGGTCGCTTTGATGGAGAATTGAAGCCTGTATCCTTACAAACACCATCATGCACTTCTCTTAAAGTTATTGTTTCATTCATCCAGCTAGTTCTGCGTCAATCAGGCACCGTGGTTCCTTGACAGTGAGTTAGCTGAACACACTGGGGTTGTCACAGGGTGGCGAGTGTTCCTCTGACCCTCGCAGACGAGCACCCATCCTCTTCGCACACAACACCGTCACTGGCTGCACCTTCAGGTGAGTAGGCTATCTTGCTTCACCTTCATCATATAGTTATAACTGATGATTCTTACATGAAGAGTAGTGGTGGAGTTGCTGAGAATGAGTCCCAGTATTAGAAGTTATAATGATGCAATGGTGAGTTTTATTCAGTCTTCTATATGTCACTTCATTCTGTGTGCTGTTTAGCTCTCCGTCTAGCGACTGCTCAGAGCTGCGTTCCCACATGTACGGAATCCTGCAGGGTCTTGCTACTCCTGACGTGATCGCCATGAACTCTGGTTCCCAACCGGACTGGACGAGAGTCCTAACACAGGAATGTCCTGTCAGCCTGCAGGTACAGCTGAATCAGGAATTTCACATTTTTAAGAACGTTCAAGAACTTTTGAGTGTTATGCTTTCAGAATGATCTGAAAGTTTGAATTTATAAGCTTGTGTTATTCTATTTACAGTGACTTGTTTTTTTCCCCTCTCACAGGAAACATGCGAATCAGGCTGCGTCCTCCCCAAGTCTCTCTCTATCCGAGTACTGTGGGCCCGCCAGGGTCTCTTAGACCTTCCTCAGAACTACATCCTGGGGGCCAAATATCTATTCCAGTGTCAACATTTCAAGGTAGGCACATAATATACTTACTCACTGTGAGGCCAGCATCTGAAATTCTTATTTCATGTGCAGCACACATTGTTTCACCTCTATGAAGATGTCCAAACACTCTCCTCCTGTCTTTTTTTTCAGTGTCCTACGTCGTCCCCTATTTCTCTAACCACTGAGGTGACGTTTGTCGACAGTACAGTTTACCCAGAACCCCCCAGGGGCTCGCCTCAGCCTAACTGGAAGTTTCCGTTTGGTTTCTTCACAAGAGGCACTGCTGAGCTGGATGGCCACATCGTCATTAACGGCAGCGTCACTGAGAAGATCACAAGGGGTTTAATGCTGCTCACAGCACTGTTACTAACAGGATTAGAGTTCTTCACTAGGTAGTCGCATAGCTAACATTGGAGGAAGTAGTTGTACATAAAAGATGTTGATATTTTTTTACCATACAAAGAGGTATCTTTCCCAAGTAAAACAAATACCGTAATTTATTCTTTTGTACATTTTCAGGAATAAATACATTTATACAAGACATTGTATGAGTCGTCATGTCACTGAGGTAAAGATGCATTTGTTGCAGACTGCTCTGCTTTTCTCTCTTCCTTGCGGTCTGGTTTGTTTCTGCGCGTTCTCTCGTTTTGTCCTGTGTGGTGGACGTAGTTGAGGAGATGGACGATTGCAGCTGGAGTCATACCTTGCAAACGAGTAGCAGCACCCAGCTGGAGGAAAAGCGTGGTATTAGTTTCATAATCCAAGAGGCTAAAAGAACAAAATGTTATTCGTAAGCAACAAATACTTTATACTCACAGTGCTGGGTCGAACTCTGTCCAAAATCTCTCTGACTTCCTGAGACAGAGACACCGGCAGAGATAAATAGTTTATGTCCTGAGGGAGAGACATGTTCTCCTCCTTCTGAATTCTCTCAATTTCTTTCTTCTGTAGGTTGCAGTGAGGCCTGTACACAGCTAAATGAGAGGAGACATTTTTTATCGAGAAGGCATGAACTATGTCATGGTAGCTTAAAAGAACACAATATCAAAGCAACATTTTTAGGAAACCTCGTCTTCATGACTCCTTCTGCACTGCCTCAAAATGGCGAAAGCAGTTTTTTTTACCTTCTATCTTGAGTCTTTGTGAGAATTCCATGTGAGGTGAAAAGCACTCTGGGAAGGCAGATGCCAACATTTCAAAGGACACATCGTTGTACTGCAGCACGTCCATACCACTGAAAAAGAAGCCACAAAGTCAGGACCAACGGTCGACCACTTTTGACCAACTCTTGAGATTCAGCCGGGCAAATTCTGGTCCATCGCAGAGGCGTATTCACATATTTGTCACTCACGTCAGCAAGGTGTTCTTTTTCTCACTCATACCCGTGTCGGGCAGTTTTTTCCTCCAGCTGTGGGTGGACAGAGCGAGAGCCTGAAGGGCTGCCAGTGCATCCTGCAAACCGTCCCTAACTCTCACAGCCTCCTGGTAGCGCACGGTGGACACACATCCCACCTCCTCAAACCCTGGCAGAGGAAAACGTTTATAAGAGGAGAAAAACAAAAACAAAAAAGTAGACTGGAGAACAAATCGTGGGACCCAGACACTATGCCTACCTTTCAGAGTTAGACGGAGGTCAGCGTTGTCCGGCCTGAGGGAGGTTCGAAACTCAGCCCGGCTGGTGAACATGCGGTAGGGCTCTGTAACACCTCGACTCACCAGATCATCAATGAGAACTCCAATGTAGCTCTCTGTCCGAGACAATGCCATCGCAGGCATGGAGAGCGCCCCGCGGGCAGCGTTCACCCCCGCCCACAGGCCCTGCACAGACGGAAACAATAGGACTTGTGTCAGCATAAAGCAATGTGGGTTCAACAAGATTTGCCACAGGGAAGAAGAATCTACCTCCACTGGACAGCGAGGCAGAAGCAGAAGACTCACTGCATGTTGTATGACCAACAGTATTTGTATGAACCTTGAATTGCTAAATAAGAGGAAGATTAAAAAAAAAATGCAGCTACCTGTGCAGCAGCCTCCTCGTACCCCGTTGTTCCATTAATCTGACCGGCCAGAAAAAGTCCCTGGGTGCTTTTGACCTGCAGGGCAGGGCTCAGCTGAGTGGGACACACAAAGTCATACTGAACACCATAACCTGGAAAATATAAGAAACATCCAGTCAACACGGTGCATGCAGACCTGCTGTATCATTGTAACTCACTTGTCTATGTAGTATGTAAATCAATTGTTGCTGTGCAGATCACACCGCAGTGTACCAGGCGTGTGGATCTCGGCTCTGTGCATGGCCGGAATTTCTCTGATGAGGCGGAGCTGCACGTCGGGGGGCATGGTCATAGACAGACCCTGAGGGTACAACAGGTCAGAGGTCACCCCCTCGGGCTCCAGCCACACCTGGTGCCGTCGGCCTGGGAAGCGAAGCACCCGCGACTCAATGGAGGGGCAGTATCTGTGAAATACAAAGACTACAGTTGTTACTTTTGAGTTTCAGAGCACACTGTACAGTGTGTGTGTGTGTGTGTGTGTGTGTGTGTGTGTGTACCTGGGACCCTTGGCGTCTTCCTGTATGTGACAGTTGAGATGAATACTCTCCCTCACCACTCTCTCTACACCAGGAGTAGTATAGGTCAGGTAGCAAGGCAGCTGCTCTTCAGGCTGAAGAAGTCATTGGTTCCAAAACAAAAGTAGAAATTGAAACTATTTTAGAAGTCCTTTTGAAACAAAATCTTCTACACTATTGAAACTATGAAGCTTTTCCTTTATTACCAGTGCTGAAAGAGCTTTACAGTGTGAACTCTACCTTGCAGTGTGTGTGTGTATTGAGGAAGCTGAATGGAGTTGGATGGCTGTCAGGGGGATGTACGTTCGCCAAGGAAAGGTCCACTGAATCCTTCACAATCCTGGGAGGGGTACCAGTCCTCAGTCTGCCTGTCCTTAGCCCCAGCGTCTCCCTCAGTGTCTGGGATAGCCCAGCACTCGATGGAGCGTCTCCAATCCGCCCCCCAGGGGACGTGCTTTGGCCCATGAAGAGGGAGCCAGACAGGAAAGTACCAGTAGTAAGAACCACTGAGCTGGCTGAGATTGGGTGGCTTACATTTGCTGAGAAGTTGTCAAAAGAGGTGCAAAATCATGGAACATGGTTGCCATTGTGTATTAATTGTTGTTAATACATTTCAAATAACTTGACCACAGTAATAGTACATTCAGTATACACCATATGCCATCAGCTGTTTAGGGTTTCCTGAAACCAAATCAAGTTTTTACAACTACTAGTAGTATAATCTATACAGCCATTATGTGTAAGAATTGATAGACTTCTTCATTTCATTTAAACCCAAATACCAGTGTAGGATAAAATAGCTACGGGAAACATTTGTTCCCTACCCAAACGTATCCCAGTGACTCGGTGGTGTCCAGGCTCCTCTGGGTTTGGTTCTGATACCAGCAGCTCCTCCACTGAGCCCTCCAACACCGTCAGCCTGGGAGTGGACAGCAGCTCAGACTGAATGAGAAACAGCAGGCAGCAACATAGTGAGCAACAATTTTAATTCTGTCACAGAACGAAACTCGGAAAAATAAACCGCATCAGTGTATGAGATACCTGAATAAATTCCCGGTAGCGCTGCCGGTCCAGCTGGGCCCTCGGGCCCCACACAGCGGGGCCTTTTCTGCGATTCAAGATGGAGAAATGGATGCCAGCCCAGTCTCCTGCTCGACCACACAGCCCATCCAGAGCATCTACCTCCTTCACCAGCTGGCCCTTCCCTACTCCTCCCAGAGACGGGTTACAGGACAGGGCACCTGGGGGGATGTAAAGAGAGAAGGAATTCATTTTAGTGGGGAAAAAAACACTCTAGGTTGCACAAAGAGAAACATTTTTGTCAAGAGCAAACGGTCTCTTTCTCTCACCAATGGTTTGTATTTTCTGTGAGACCAACAGAGTCTCCGCTCCCACTCTGGCTGCTGCAGCCGCTGCCTCAGTCCCTGCGTGACCACCACCCACAACAATGACATCGTACTGCTGTCGGGCAAGGTGACTGGCACGTCTGGAAACCAGCGACAGGAAACTCTGCAGGGCGGGAGGCTTCTTTGTCAACATGTGGGATGCAGAGCTGTAGAGTGAGGGTCAGACGGTCAGAAATGTGGACATTGTGACTCTTTCATCGGAGCAGAACAGAGTGAGGGCAAAGCCGCTTTAATCTTTGGTTAAATAGAAGTTACTTGATTCCTAAGTAGAAAATTACTCCGTCAAAAGTAAGTCAGTCATGCTTCAATAGCTTAATAAAATTGTGATTTTAAAAAGTGTGGAGGTATTCATGGTAAGATTTACCAGTGCCCGTACATTTCAATGGTTCCTTATGAAGTGTTACATTGTTGTTGCATCAGGTCTGATATTTAACAATTCTTTTGATATTTAAATAAAATGTATTTATGATTAAATCTAGTGTGATTGGCATGCATTTGAGCCATGGTTAGACGATCCTAACACCTTTCAAGCCTTTAGGTGTGACTATTTGACATTAAAAAAGCATATTTTTACTTCAATGATCAGCATATGGGTTACTTTCCACTCAACAGCACTGGCCAAACTGTATACTCCTCATGTCTGTCATGAGTGTTAATATCACAGCATGTAAATACACGTTAGAGATACAAACTCCACGTATCTCCACGGATCAGAAGATTGACAAATCCTGTCATATGTAGGCATACACCTAACAGTTATTTGTACGTATGTATGGGTTCATTGCAACTAAATCACTTCAGAGTATAAAATGAAGGTCTACTTACGACTTCTTTGGCAAAGGATGAAAGCAATCTTACGTTTAATGACCAGAATGATGTCAGAAGAAACCAAGATTCAAGGAAAGATGAAGATCGTTGAGGAAATGACCAAATCCCTGCTATGTAACACAAACGCTGTTAATGGCGGCTGCCATGTTGTCTGCAGCTTACAGTCGTAATGACTGGTGTATAGACGCACTGACAAAGTTGTTTTACTAGTTATCGTCGCTTTGCCTAGGCTTTGGCTGTCCTTTAAAGTCATTGATGAATGCATGAATGAAATAAAAAACAAATAAAACCATAAAGAAAGCAACAGCAACATACGCACGAATAGGCGGAAGGTGAAGGTGGAATTCATAAATATCAACGTAATACTTTGTAGGCAAAACAATATGTATGTTTTGCTTGATGGCTGCCACGTGTGCAGTAGAAACCACACATTCTTGTTCATAACAGAGACAAATAAGGATGAATCAAGTGTCGGTTCAATGCACACATCATGCCATATGCACGCACGCTCACTAGTAGGTCAAACGCGCACGCGCACGTTAACGCCCCCTCCCCCTTTCAGCCGGTTTCCAGTCAGCCGCGCGCGGATTGAGTCAAGTGAACCTACCGAGAGGTGGTGTTGACCAACCGCAGCAGGTTTTCAGTAAGAAACCTGAACAATCAAACTTCCTTAAGTAACTGACAGTAACGCCACGACCTTCTCTTTTTAACGGAAGGGTCAGCGGTTCCGCAGTCAAGGCGACGCGACAGAGCAGATCCCGGAGGGAAAGCGCCCGAAGTGAGCTTGAAGATCAAAGCTAATGCTAAGCTAGCCAGCCATTGCTTAATAATTACACGGAAACTCGTGTCATTTCATTCCTCGCTTGCTTTGACATAACCGCTGTGGTTATAAAGTAGATAGTTAAGGGGGAGTTGATAAGTTATATGTTACGTTTAACTAAAATAGCGAGGTGTTTTGCCTTTACATTCTAGGCCACAAGCGACTCGTAGTCACTTAGCAAGAGTAGCGTTAGCTCAGTAGCCGGTCTCATTGAGGTTACACCGGCTCTGCGGTCTTCGGGACAGGCGATATCGCTAAAGATCGTTAGCTTTCAAAATAAGTGAAGTATCAGTGTTTGTAAGTTAGCTTAACCGTACAATTGGTAGTGTCAACGCATTTTACTTTGCAATGCTGAAACAACAGCAGCAACCCGGCTCAGGCGGGAGAAAAGCGTCCAACGGAACCTCCTCGGGCCCCGGTGTGTCTCCTCCAGTCAGCGGCATCAACAGCGGCAACAGGACACCGGCCGGGAGGTAAGCGGGCTGGGGGGTTTCTGTCAGGACAGTCCGGGGATTGTCCTGGTACTTGTGAGGCCTACCGGTTAGGGCGCTGTGTGCTCAGTGGGTGTTTCTCGGTCGTAGAGCCTCTCTCTCCAGGCCAATGAGATTAGTTATTGTTAGATTGAAAGGGGCTGTGGACCAATGAGTGCCCACATTGAATCGAAGATTATAAAAGTGAGGTTGGTCCGGTTCGGCATACATGCTATTCAAAGTTGATCTGACCGCTCAGTGAAGAGACGATGATTGAACATGTTTTAAGTTCAGCACCAGCTCATAAGTGGTGTAAGTCGCAGATATGCGTGTTTAATGAACTCGTGCCACCTTCGTTGCAGTCCTTGTTTTGTAACCGTGTGTGACTAACACTGATACCTCTTAGTATCACGAGTGATCTAATCCCATTTTTCAATGTAGTCAAATTAAAAACGTTGTTTACTCTAAGCCACAAAGATGGAAAGTGCATGTGGAAGCCTGGCAGTAACTCGATACAGGTAGACATTCATAGTAAATTATTCTAGAGACCAAGTATACACTGTAGAGTTTCAGTACAGTAGGAATGCTGGGAACTTGTTAGGCCTCTAAGTAAGCTTGTCAACGTCTCCTAACCGAACTACATGTTGTATGTGTAATGTGTCACTGCCTCCACAGGCTTTGAAAACAAGTTATACTCCTTGCGTTTCTGAGCAGACATATTTTAACTGTGCTGTTTTCCACAGGAATCGGACTTCTATAAAGCCATCATTCCAGTCGTCTCCTGTGAGTATCCTGAGAAAAGTTGGGCAGCAAACAAACACGCACCACATATTGTGCAATATTGAAGAAATGTCTTATCTTTAAGTCGCAATCCATCTTGATATATTTGAGGTGTAATCACATACGATTTTCATGTTTAGAGAGGCCGTCAGCATTTGTGGGTCCCTGGAGAGATCATTATTTTAAATGTACGGATGTTTTTTACTACTGTGTTTACAAACATTCCTGATGTAAAACACATTGTATATAATCAGAAACTGTTGTGTGAGTGAAACTACAATCAAATGTAATCTGATAGCAGGATTAAACCTCTGACGACAGTCGATATGAATGGGTCAGAACCTCAGTTCGGGATAGTTTGTCCCTGCCCTAAAACGCATTAAACCATGTTGTTTTTTAGATGCAACACTGTGTGATGGTTTTTATGTCATGTCTTTGTGTAACTCTGCTTGATGATACTTAATATCTTTTCCTATCCGCAGGTCTTCGAGGGAGTGTACAACAATGCCAGAATGCTTCACTTCCTCACAGCTGTTGTCGTAAGTCGTTTGGCTTGTTATCAATGTTCTCAGAAACATGATTTTTCTAGAAAATAACTGCCTTGCATGGTTAAAATGCCTTTTCCATATGACTCCGGCATGTGAGAGGCAGGCTATGCATCCTGTGTCAACGCTACCCCTGAAATATGCATAATTAATCCACAAACGCTGTTACAGTTTTCGAAGTGTTTCTTATCTAAATAACAGTTTGTTTGTGTCAAACTTTTCTGGTGACTTCTCAGGGTTCCACCTGTGACATACGAGTGAAGAATGGCAGTGTATTTGAAGGCATATTCAAGACTCTCAGTTCTCGGGTAAGAAGCTAACGTCATGTACTTCCCTCTGAAAATTTAATGAAGCACTGCAAGTAATTCTGTCTCCATTAAGGTGAACCTTTCAAGGGAAAAAATGGTATTTTCTTCAGTTGTTTTAAGTCATCCTGTGCAAGCTCACACAGTCCCCCATTATCATCTTAACGTTTGGCCCGTAGTGCGAGTTGGCTGTGGACGCTGTACACAAGCGCAGTGGGGAGGAGAGCCCAACATCACTTCTGCCAAGGAAGGAGGACATCACTGACACGATGATCTTCAGCCCCTCAGACCTTGTGACTATGATCTGCAAAGACGTTGACCTCAACTTTGCTACCAGAGGTACAAACAAAATGGCCTTGTGTGAAGGTTGACACATGATTGTGTTCATGCTTAGAGTGTCCTTGATTTAAAGTACATTGTTTTGTTAGGCGAGAGTATTTTGAATTGCTTCCTGGTCTTGTGGGGCAACAGGGGAGTGAAAATAATTGATATTCTGTAACGTGGTTAAAAGTAAACAATGATAACATAATGACACGCAATTTAACATTTTCAGACCCAAATGATGCTGTCTGTAAACAAATCTGGCCAAATGAAACACTCAAAGAATGTTTCATCTTTTTTTGTCTTGGAATTTAGACACCTTCACAGATACAGCCATCAGCTCCACTCGCGTCAATGGAGATCACAAGGATAAGGTTTTGCAGAGATGGGAGGGAGGAGACAGCAACGGAGAGAGTTACGATCTGGAAAATGATGCAGTGAGTCTCTTTAACGCACACTTAACCACCAACATGTCCCATTCTGAGCCATTCAATATTGAGAATCTGCCACTTCAGGGTCCCAATGATACCTTTTATTTTCTTGATGTTACAGCTGCACAGTGCACACTTGAAATACATTCAAGTCATTAAAAGACATTAAATTTGTCTGCATGAAAGCATTGTGAGTAAAAACACTCGCGTGACAGTTGAACGGAGGATCGGTTTGTGCTCAGAATAGCTGATACCAATCAGTTAAAACATGCCTTGATCAAAACATTACTGATTTTGGGGATCGGTTCGGGATGTCCCTACCAACTAATCATCTAATGATTCTCTTTGGATCCAGAAATGATGTAATAATATGCACCCTCAGTTATACACACGTCATACAAACAGGCTCTTATTTAGTTGATTTTTCATACCGCAATCAAAGAAACAAGCTGACAGTTTATCTTGACTGCTCTATCAATATAGCATCATTTGAAAGTACTGATTATTTTTACTCTCCCATTAATCTCTTTTTTTTGTTTTTATTCTTCAGTCCAATGGCTGGGATGCCAATGAGATGTTCCGTTTCAATGAAGTGAAATATGGAGTCACGTCAACATACGATTCCAGCCTTTCCATGTATACGTAAGTTTCCAGAGGGAGTCATTGGGAAATATTGCGGGTTTTGTGCGTCAGGTTACCATTGCAGCTGGGCGGCAAACAGCACCCTGAATCTTTCTTTATCCCTCATTATTACCTCGAAGTCTGAATATTTATGACAATATAATCATCAATGTTCCAGTGTGCCGCTGGAGAAGGGCAACTCTGATGTGTTTCGTCAGAGGGAGGCACGTGCCGCTCGCCTGGCCAGTGAGATCGAGTCCAGCCCCCAGTATCGCCACCGTGTCGGCCTGGAAAATGATGAGGGCAAAAGTGAGGAGGACAAATACAGTGCTGTGGTGCGGGACGGCAACGACCGCGAGAGGGGCCGTGAAAGCCCCCGCGACAGAGAGCGCGAACGGGGCCGAGACAGCCCCGGAGCCAGCACCAGGTGAGAGGGGCCGGTCGTTTTGTGGGCATGCAGAGACTAGTTGTCATCATGTTTCTATGCACCAGGCAGTTCTGACAGTGTAGTATCTCCTGCTCTGCCTCTGTGTGATGTATTATCTGTCTCTTACAGAGAGGGCAAGTACATTCCATTACCTCAACGACAGAGAGAGATGAACCGGGAGCGAGCTGAGAGAGGTCCCGGTGGTCCTCCACCCCACAATCGTCTAAGCGGAGGGTATCGGTCCAACCCTCCATCCTCCTCCTCCCCGAGACCCCCACTGCCCTCTGCTGCTGGCCCCCAGTCTGGCATCTCCCCCTCAGAGAGAAACAGCCCCCTGTCAGGCCGAGGTGGCGCCTACGCTCCCCACCACCCCCAGGGAAGCCCAGGCCCGAACACACCCGCCTCTCAAGGAGGACCAGCACCCACGCCGGCCTCTGCTTCTGCTGCTCCATCTCCATCCAGCCCCCCCGCCCCACACGGACATACGGTCCCTCATTCCCACTCACTCCCACACTCGCTGTCTGATGCTGGCAGGCCCGTTAATGGAGGTCAGTGTTTAGACCGCATCTCTGCATGTTTCTACGGCAGTAGGAATTGTGATTAACTGTTTTTTTTTGCCATTTTCAGTCTCCAGAACATCTCCTAAAGCCCAAAGACATCCACAGTCGAGCAGAACAGGCCGTGCTTCAAACTCGCATGCTCAGTCCACAGGTACCTTCAGCCAACTGCTCTTACAAAATTATTGATTGGTTTTTGCCTAAAACTTTTATTCTTCACGGTCTTGTCCTTGCAGCTGCTCGTTCTCCTAAATCAGGTTCTTCCCAGGACACGCCTTATTTGGACACATCGTCTGTCTCCATGCCTCCCCATAAGACGTCTGGCCCCGCCCCTCTCTTCCCCGTCGATGGTACTGTCTGACAGCTTAGAGTTTCAAATCAAAGTCGATACCATTTTTCTATGACGAGGTGATCGTCATGTGCCTTAATGAGACCATCACCTCGTTGCAGTACGCCGCAGCTGTCCAAGATGGAATCTAATGATGACTTATTGCTTCAACTAATTAGTTTGTCTCGTCTTTACAGTGAATGAGATCCTCGGCGCAAAGGAACGCGCCGCCGAGATCCAGAGCAGCACAGAGGATGGCAAGAATAGTAAAGGTGTGTTCATAAGACTAATGAGTTTTGAGAAATTAGGCTTTTAGTTTAACTTGAAATCAGAAGATATACAATCCACTTGTTGTTTCAGTCCTTGTATGTTTTTGAAAACATGCCCCGAGTTTGCCGGTTCCAATTTTTCACATTTAGATTCACGTTTGTTTCCTCTCCTCCACCAGCTCCCTCTGTCCAGCAAAGGTCGCAGATTGAGGAGCTGCGTAAATTTGGCAAGGAATTCAGGGTAAGAGTTTAGCTGCCTTCCCATGAAGCGTGAAATTAAAGAAGCTGTGACCTGAGCCGGCACTGATGTCACACGAGTTCTTTAAAACATCACTTATGTTTTCTTCACTGGGTTGTAACCATTGATGTGTTTCCAATGACATTGAAATTATCTTCTCTTCAGTTAATGATTTAGATTACATTTAGATGCGTACATTAGAGCACATTCATCTGTCGCCTCCGTCCCTCTTTACCTCTCTCTTATTTTCAGCTCCAGCCGAGTGGCGGCAGCTCTAGCTCGCCCAGCTCCCCAGCAACCGCTACTCCACCTGCCGTCGGCGAGGTCGCCCAGCCGTCGCCACGAGACGCTCACCCAGCTTCAGAGCCCAAAGCTCCGGCTCCCGCTGCTTCCCAGCACCAGCCTCAGCCTTCACCAGCCCCCGCTGAGGACGCCACCAAGGACGCCGCAGCTACAACAAGCGCCGGCACGGCACCCGTTTCAGACAGGCATTCCCCAGCCACCCCGCAGCCAGCCAGGACCCCAGGGAGCGAGGAGGCCAGGTCTGAGTCGACAGAGGGCGTGGCAGAGTGAGTTCTCATTGTAAACTGTTTGATTTTGTTTGCTTATGTAATTGTTAATGTAATTTGTAAACACTTTTTTCCCCCGTATCTTTTAGCCAAGTAAAGAAATCAACCTTAAACCCCAACGCTAAAGAGTTCAACCCTATTAAAGCTCAAATGCCGATGGTAAGCCAAGTTACTCCTGCTAAACCCGTAAAATGTAAAAGCACTTTAGTAATCACAGAATGTGTTGAAGTGGAATCAAAAGTATATTGACAATGATAAATACTTATTGCAGCTACTATTTTAGACTCCAAGACTTATTGTCACTTTGCTATTTTCTCACTTATGGATACATATTTAGGAAGTGTTCCTATATTGAATAATAAATGATAGAGATGCACCGCTTACGGTTTTCAGCTGATCGGCCGATCACGCTCATGTCTCTAATTTGTTTTATTTTTACGTCGGCACGCAGCGGCACACACACACACACACACACAAACATTTATCATTTCAATTTTGTGTTTTTTAATACGAGTAACCACGACAGATAACAAATTAAAAGGACAACATAGAATTGTTGACAGTTTACATGTCGGAAGGGTTGTAATAAGTTTTCAGAATGGTGGTAAAAACTTACTGTCAATTATAGTATAAAGGAATCGGCAGGTCAGACTTTTAAATAATCTGAATTGGTGCGATTTACCTCTGGTTCTGTTGTCGTACAGACGAAGCCCAACACTGCGCCCACCCCTCCTCGGCCAACGCCTCCAAGCCCAGTGGTCCTTCAGCACCCCGGCGGACAGGGTCCACTGTACAACACCCCCTACCTCTCCTATGTGTCGCAGATCCACTCTGTGCAGGTACGTGAGCAAATCAACGGTTACATATTTAATGCTTGTGTTGTTTTAAGACATGGAAACTCAACAAATGTGGAGCGCAACAGTATAATTAAAAGTCCTGATCATTTAATTCGAGCTACAAAAACCATTTTTTTCTGTCATCGATTCATTTTGATTATGCTGATTACTTTGTCTATAAAAAGTCAAAAATCATATAAAAATGTAGAATCTACGGATGTATTTATATAGTTTATCTCTAAATTATGTGACACGTCCTCAGTGGGCAAGTGAAGGAATGTTGTGCAAACCTGGAGATGGCAGAAAAAGTTGCCTTCAGATGTTCAAGCCTGGCAACTGTGTCTTCCCAAAGCAAGTCTCTGAATGATACGATACCCTTTTGATATTCCAAAGCGTGTCGGCAGAGTCGAGTTTCGGCGTTACAAATAGACTGAAGTTAAACAGCTTGAAGTGTTGCGGATGTCGTCAGGGTTGACAAAACCACTGAGCTGGCAAATAGTTTAGGAGAGCATTATCCACCGGTCCAACTCATCCTTATATTGCCAACTCAGTATTTGATGCCCGGTCGTAAAATATTAAATTAGCCATGCTAAGTCCACCCCCCCTCCCCCCCAAAGGTAGCTTCCTTTTCTTACTAGTTAAATGGCTTTTTGGGGGAAGTTGTTCCTTATCCAATGCAAGGGTCTGAGGACAGAGGGGTTTGTATGTATTGTAAAGACCTCTTAGACAAATGAAATTGAACTGAATTGAATCATTTCTGTATTTCAGCCTCCACCAATGTACCAGTACACCATGTCTACAGTCAGCCAGGGAAAATACCCCAGGACCAAAGGTAAAAGCAGCGTTTTTAATTCTTAATTTACATTTTCACAAACTGCTTTCTAAGATGAATGTCCTGTCGGCTCTTGTCAAAGCCAGATATCTGTAACCTGTGGTACAACAGTGCAGTGACATTTGCTGAACAAAGTGTAAGTGTGTTAAAGCTGTAATGTTTCTGTCGTCTTGATGATGCTTTGCGTCCTCCAGGCCAAGTAGTGGCGCAGCGTTCTGACCACGGTTCTTCAGCACCGCCCATGATGCAAGCTGCCTCAGCAGCTGGGGCCCCGCTGGTAGCGTCCCCCTACCCTCAGTCCTACCTCCAGTACAACCCTCAGCAGTACAGCCAGCAGCAGGTCATCCAGGCCATGTCACCCTACCCTGGACAGGTAGGAAGCCTGCCCTCTGACCCCTTCATTTATTCAGGGTTTAAATGGTCAGCAGAGTGTTTGCAGTGGCATTAAAATAAACAACTGTTTTAACAGTCACTTTAAGCTCTTCTTCTGCCCCTCTTCAGCCGATGTACTCCATGCTGCACGGTGGAGCTAGGATGATAGGTCAAGGTGGGGGTCCCCACCCACAAGCCATGGGACCCCCAGGAGGCCCCCAGTTCTCTACACAGGGAGACGGATCTCAGGGACCACAGCAGAGCATCTATGGTGAGTGGACTCAAAACAAAATATCTCTATGCACTCTAATGTAGAGAGCGCTCCAATACTTTATCACGATGAGTCATGTCTGTACTTCTATTAAGAGTCTTGCATTCTATTGATAGTAAAACAGTATAAAGCATACTTTTCTTCTTTTTTTTGTGTAGCTCAACAGTCCTTTGCCCACCACTCGGGTGCAGTTCATCAGCCCCAGCCCTCCATCACCCCGACAGGCAACCAGCCCCCTCCCCAGCACGCTGCACCGAGCCCTGGACAGGTGAGCTACAGGACTGCATGGAATTCCCCAAATATACCGAAACACTTATGCTGTGTCCCGATTCAGAGTCTAGATTTCTAGATGAATTGCATTGTAACAGGCGGACAAGCCTGGGCCAAACTTATACTCGTCACATGAAATCATTTGGGGAGGTGGTGGGTCCCGGTTATTGAGATGAATCAATTATCTCTTGACTTTGTGATCTCTCCTTTCAGAATGCCCAGTCAGGCCCTCAGCCCCAGTCCTTGTACCACTCAGGTCCCCTGTCAGCACCCACCCCACCCAACATGCCGCCGGGCCACACGTCTCCACAAGCCTCTTACCCCCTTCAAGGCTACAGCATCCACAGCCACCAGGGTATCCCACAATCGTACCCCCTTGGACAGATAGCACAGGTATGATACAGCCATCACTGCAAATGAGAGCATGTGTGAAATGAAAAGAAAGTTGTATCTTAAACTTGGTTTGTCAATCTGCTGCCCTCCCCCCCTCTCCTCCAGGCCCATGTACAGGGAGCCATGTCGGGTCCCCACCACTCGGGGGGCCACGGTCAGCCCCAGTTAGTGATGTTGCAGCCGCCTCCTCAGCAGGGCCCCGGCTCAGTGCCCCAGCATCCACAGCATGGACCACAGCAAGGAGCACACCAACACTTTTACATTGGACATCCACAAGGTACGAGACGTGAAAGCAAAAGCCGTCCCTTGATGCTGTCTGTGGCTTGAAGTGTAGCATTTATAGTGTTTTCTGTTTCCCTCACAGCAATGCAGGTACAAGCGCACCCTGCTCCCTTCCATCAGCAAGGAAACTAAACCCCATCTACCCTCCTCCCCACCTCCCCAAACTCTTCTTAGGAATGAGCCCCAACATCCCCGCCGCCTGCTGGATGTTGGCCCAAACTGAACGCGACTCATGAAAAACAAACTGAAAGGATCGTACAGAGTCTCGCAGCAGCGTGTTCTTCTGCTGCAACATTCATCAGTAACAAACCTCTGTGTCGCCGAGGACCTTTTTAATGCTAATGATGGCCGACCCCTGCTGCCGTCCTGCTCTTCTCTCCAACTTCTTCCCATTTCAGAGACATGAGGCACCTTGCTGGGCGAACGAGTCGGAGAGGGAAATATACGGATGAGATGGCAGCAGACACCATCTTCCAGCAGTGTGTTTTTAGCCTTGTACCATGACACACACGGGAGACAGACTGTCGTGGGATTCTCACGGATACAGCATGAAAGGAAAGGGGATTTTTAGCAAATTATTTCACTTTTTTTGAAAAATAAACTCGATCCAGTAGTAGAAAACACCCCTTTGCTTCTTCTCTTCTCTAGGAAAATATAATTAATAAATAAAAAAAATGGACAAGACAAAAAAAATATTAAAACAACAATGGCCAAAAAAATAAAGTTTTCAACTTAACTTCAAAGCTTTGTTTTAATTTATTGTATCATTAATTGTACTTGTTTGAGTGTTAGTTTTGCACTGCATGAAGCGGTTAACATTCATAATGAGACACACATTTATTTTTCGTTACACAACAACAAGAGCTCGTTAAACATTTGCTATTGTGTCACGCTGACAAAATGAAGTAATTACCTCCGAGGGGGATTTTTGGATTCTCATTGGCTTGAATTTGTTCCACTCACGCATGTTAATTTAAAATGGTCACTAGAGGGAACCCTCTTTATACACCAGCCTGGTGAGGCACACGGTCCTCGGTGCAGAAGTGACTCTTCTTTGGGTTAGTGGGGCACTCTGCTTTCCCTTCAGGCCAGTATGATGCCACAATTTGTGGCTCAGCGACAGCTCTCTAGATCGATGTACCACATGCCGCGTGGCCTAGTTTCTCCTCAGTATAAGATGCTGGGACGCTGTGTGGCGGCCTTCTCAGTGCGACAGGGCATAGATCTGCTCGGCGCTGCGCTCCAAGCGGTCCCGGTACTCAAGGTTGGAGTAGTTGCTTTCAGGAACCCCTCGGGTGGCGTAGAGGAGACCCCAGCAGCAGCATGCAATCACTGCTGTGCTGTCACTGTCTCCTAGGCAGGAAGGAAAGCAGGAATAGAACTTCACATACTGAGATGTTTATGAGATACTATACTCGGACTCTTTTTTTTGTACATCTATCTGGTCCATTCACGTGAATGTAATATCTCAGTTACTCTTAGAGTGAATTTCTTCAAATTTGGCACAAACATCCACTTGGTCTCAAGGGGGAACTGACTAGAATGTTGTGGTCAATGACAATTTCACACAAGGTATAATAAAATAAAATTACGTTTTTGGCAGATAGTTATGTAAAGTGCAACATGACTGGTTGGTGGAAGCCGACGACCGCGAGGTGGTAATTCCTGGTTATGGTGTGTTTTTATGGCTTTTTAAACAGCCTGCATTTTTTTATAACTTTTTTTCATTATGACTTTCATTTCAAAGTCTTAGTATGTCATAAAACAATACTGTATGTCATAAAACGTCAAAGTGGGAAGCCGTAAACTAGTTACTGTATAACACGTTATAAAGAGTCAGTGTAGCCCCTGTCTTCACAGAGACCAGGCTCCATCGGGATCAAGCTGAACTTGACGGGCAGAGAGCAGGATGAAGTGCTGGATGGGACGAGAGGAGACGGCCTTCGTATTAACATCAATGATGCTTTGTTTTCTAATCTACAGTAGTTACAGTTGATAGCTATTCCCTGTCAACTTTTTAATGTTAAGATGTTGGACATATTCCCAAAAATAATTATTTTGTTGCTGCTGTCTGCATTCCTCAAGTAAAAAAAATTGCATCGGAATAAAATACTGTTTGTGTGTCATGTTTTTCTTTACATTTTGTTGTGCACCCTGTGTTGCATAATGAAAATAAATCTTCTATAAACCTTTCAATGAATGTATGACTTTTTAAGACAGACCATACTATGACTTTTTTCCGACATTCTTTCGATACGTTATGCAATGACTGATTTTTTCCAACATATGACCTTTTGACTTCATACAATGACTTTTTCGACATGCTATACTATGAAGTTTTTATGACAATTCTTCGACATGCTATACTGTGACTTTTTACGACATGCTGTACAATGAAGTTATCACTATTTTTTGACATGCTATAATATGAAGTTTTTATAACTTTTTCAACATGCTTTTTTACTTTTTTCAACATGCTATACTATGACGATTTTATGACTATTTTTCGACATGCTATACTACTTTATAATAGCGTGAAGTTTTTATAACTTTTTTTCGACATGCTATACTATGACTTAACTTTTTTCAACATGCTGTACTATGACGTTTTTATGACAATTTTTCGACATGCTATACTATGACTTTTTTTATGACATGCTATACTATGACATTTTTGACTTTTTTCAACATGCTATACAATGACTTTTTTTTTAACTTTTTCCGACATGCTATACAAACGTTTTGACTTTTTTCGACATGCTATCCTATGACTTTTTTTTATGACATGCTATACTATGAAGTTTTTGACTTTTTTCAACATGCTATGAAGTTTTTACGACTATTTTTCAACACGCTCTACTTTATAATAGTATGACGTTTTCATGACTATTTTTCGACATGCTATACTATGACGATTTTATAACTTTTTTCGACACGCTATACTATGACTTTTTTACTTTTTTCAACATGCTATACTATGACTTTTTTTATGACATGCTATACTATGACATTTCTGACTTTTTTCAACATGCTATACTATGACGATTTTATGAC
The DNA here is from genome assembly GCF_949748355.1 of Melanostigma gelatinosum. Taxonomy (NCBI): domain Eukaryota; kingdom Metazoa; phylum Chordata; class Actinopteri; order Perciformes; family Zoarcidae; genus Melanostigma; species Melanostigma gelatinosum. The sequence goes on along the minus strand of NC_136654.1, from coordinate 7,763,312 downwards.
TATTTTTCGACATTCTATACTATGAGGTTTTTATGACTATTTTTCGACATGCTATACCATGACTTTTTAACTTTTTTCGACATGCTATACTATGACATTTTTTACGACATGCTATACTATGACTTTTTTCGACATGCTATACCATGACTTTTTTAGACATGCTATCCTATGAATTTTTTTACGACATGCTATACTGTGACATTTTTGACTTTTTTCAACATGCTACACTATGACTTTTTTAAAACTTTTTTCGACATGCTATACTATGAAGTTTTATGACAATTTTTCGACATGCTATCCTATGAAGTTTTATGACAATTTTTCGACATGCTATACTATGACTTTTTTCAACATGCTATACTATGACGATTTTATGACTATTTTTCGACATGCTATACTATGAAGTTTTTATAACTTTTTTTCGACATGCTATACTATGACTTTTTTCGACATGCTATACCATGACTTTTTTACTTTTTTCGACATGCTATCCTATGACTTTTTTACTTTTTTCAACATGCTATACTATGACTTTTTTTATGACATGCTATACTATGACATTTCTGACTTTTTTCAACATGCTATACTATGACGATTTTATGACTATTTTTCGACATTCTATACTATGAGGTTTTTATGACTATTTTTCGACATGCTATACCATGACTTTTTAACTTTTTTCGACATGCTATACTATGACATTTTTTACGACATGATATACTATGACTTTTTTCGACATGCTATACCATGACTTTTTTAGACATGCTATCCTATGAATTTTTTTACGACATGCTATACTGTGACATTTTTGACTTTTTTCAACATGCTACACTATGACTTTTTTAAAACTTTTTTCGACATGCTATACTATGAAGTTTTATGACAATTTTTCGACATGCTATCCTATGAAGTTTTATGACAATTTTTCGACATGCTATACTATGACTTTTTTCAACATGCTATACTATGACGATTTTACTTTTTTCGACATGCTATCCTATGACTTTTTAACTTTTTTCAACATGCTATACTATGACGATTTTATGACCATTTTTTGACATGCTAGGGTTAGGGTTAGGGTTAGGGGTTAGGGTTAGGTGACTTTTTTTACGACATGCTATACTGTGACATTTTTTACTTTTTTCAACATGCTATACTATGACTTTTTTTAAACTTTTTTCGACATGCTATACTATGAAGTTTTATGACAATTTTTCGACATGCTATACTATGACTTTTTTCAACATGCTATACTATGACGATTTTATGACTATTTTTCGACATGCTATACTATGAAGTTTTTATAACTTTTTTTCGACATGCTACACTATGACTTTTTTCGACATGCTATACTATGACTTTTTTCGACATGCTATCCTATGACTTTTTTACTTTTTTCAACATGCTATACTATGACTTTTTTTATGACATGCTATACTATGACATTTCTGACTTTTTTCAACATGCTATACTATGACGATTTTATGACTATTTTTCGACATTCTATACTATGAGGTTTTTATGACTATTTTTCGACATGCTATACCATGACTTTTTAACTTTTTACGACATGCTATACTGTGACATTTTTGACTTTTTTCAACATGCTACACTATGACTTTTTTAAAACTTTTTTCGACATGCTATACTATGAAGTTTTATGACAATTTTTCGACATGCTATCCTATGAAGTTTTATGACAATTTTTCGACATGCTATACTATGACTTTTTTCAACATGCTATACTATGACGATTTTACTTTTTTCGACATGCTATCCTATGACTTTTTAACTTTTTTCAACATGCTATACTATGACGATTTTATGACCATTTTTTGACATGCTAGGGTTAGGGTTAGGGTTAGGGGTTAGGGTTAGGTGACTTTTTTTACGACATGCTATACTGTGACATTTTTGACTTTTTTCAACATGCTATACTATGACTTTTTTTAAACTTTTTTCGACATGCTATACTATGACTTTTTTTATGACATGCTATACTATGACATTTCTGACTTTTTTCGACATGCTATACTATGAAGTTTTATGACAATTTTTCGACATGCTATACTATGACTTTTTTCAACATGCTATACTATGACGATTTTATGACTATTTTTCGACATGCTATACTATGAAGTTTTTATAACTTTTTTTCGACACGCTACACTATGACTTTTTTCGACATGCTATACTATGACTTTTTTCGACATGCTATCCTATGACTTTTTTACTTTTTTCAACATGCTATACTATGACTTTTTTTATGACATGCTATACTATGACATTTCTGACTTTTTTCAACATGCTATACTATGACGATTTTATGACTATTTTTCGACATTCTATACTATGAGGTTTTTATGACTATTTTTCGACATGCTATACCATGACTTTTTAACTTTTTACGACATGCTATACTGTGACATTTTTGACTTTTTTCAACATGCTACACTATGACTTTTTTAAAACTTTTTTCGACATGCTATACTATGAAGTTTTATGACAATTTTTCGACATGCTATCCTATGAAGTTTTATGACAATTTTTCGACATGCTATACTATGACTTTTTTCAACATGCTATACTATGACGATTTTACTTTTTTCGACATGCTATCCTATGACTTTTTAACTTTTTTCAACATGCTATACTATGACGATTTTATGACCATTTTTTGACATGCTAGGGTTAGGGTTAGGGTTAGGGGTTAGGGTTAGGTGACTTTTTTTACGACATGCTATACTGTGACATTTTTGACTTTTTTCAACATGCTATACTATGACTTTTTTTAAACTTTTTTCGACATGCTATACTATGAAGTTTTATGACAATTTTTCGACATGCTATACTATGACTTTTTTCAACATGCTATACTATGACGATTTTATGACTATTTTTCCACATGCTATACTATGAAGTTTTTATAACTTTTTTTCGACATGCTATACTATGACTTTTTTTACGACATGCTATCCTATGAAGTTTTATGACAATTTTTCGACATGCTATACTATGACTTTTTTCAACATGCTATACTATGACTTTTTTACGACATGCTATACTATGACTTTTTTCGACATGCTATACCATGACTTTTTTACTTTTTTCGACATGCTATCCTATGACTTTTTTTACGACATGCTATACTGTGACATTTTTGACTTTGTTCAACATGCTATACTATGACTTTTTTAAAACTTTTTTCCACATGCTATACTATGAAGTTTTATGACAATTTTTCGACATGCTATACTATGACTTTTTTCAACATGCTATACTATGACGATTTTATGACTATTTTTCGACATGCTATACTATGAAGTTTTTATAACTTTTTTTCGACATGCTATACTATGACTTTTTTTACGACATGCTATACCATGACTTTTTTACTTTTTTCGACATGCTATCCTATGACTTTTTTTACGACATGCTATACTGTGACATTTTTTACTTTTTTCAACATGCTATCCTATGACTTTTTTTACGACATGCTATACTATGACTTTTTTCGACATGCTATACCATGACTTTTTTACTTTTTTCGACATGCTATCCTATGACTTTTTTTACGACATGCTATACTGTGACATTTTTGACTTTTTTCAACATGCTATACTATGACTTTTTTTAAACTTTTTTCGACATGCTATACTATGAAGTTTTATGACACTTTTTCGACATGCTATACTATGACCTTTTCAACATGCTATACTATGACGATTTTATGACTATTTTTCGACATGCTATACTATGAAGTTTTTATAACTTTTTTTCGACATGCTATACTATGACTTTTTTCGACATGCTATACTATGACTTTTTTCGACATGCTATCCTATGACTTTTTTACTTTTTTCAACATGCTATACTATGACTTTTTTTATGACATGCTATACTATGATATTTCTGACTTTTTTCAACATGCTATACTATGACGATTTTATGACCATTTTTCGACATGCTATACTATGACTTTTTTTACGACATGCTATACTATGACTTTTTTCGACATGCTATACCATGACTTTTTTCGACATGCTATCCTATGACTTTTTTTACTACATGCTATACTGTGACATTTTTGACTTTTTTCAACATGCTATACTATGACTTTTTTTTAACTTTTTTCGACATGCTATACTATGAAGTTTTATGACAATTTTTCGACATGCTATCCTATGACTTTTTTCAACATGCTATACTATGAAGTTTTATGACTATTTTTCGACATGCTATACTATGACGATTTTATAACTTTTTTTCGACATGCTATACAATGAAGTTTTTTACTTTTTCAACATGCTATATATACTATGACGATTTTATGACCATTTTTCGACATGCTATACTATGACTTTTTTTACGACATGCTATCCTATGACTTTTTTTACGACATGCTATACTGTGACATTTTTGACTTTTTTCAACATGCTATACTATGACTTTTTTTAAACTTTTTTCGACATGCTATACTATGAAGGTTTATGACAATTCTTCGACATGCTATCCTATGAAGTTTTATGACAATTTTTCGACATGCTATACTATGACTTTTTTCAACATGCTATACTATGATGATTTTATGACTATTTTTCGACATGCTATACTATGAAGTTTTTATAACTTTTTTTCGACATGCTATACTATGACTTTTTTACTTTTTTCAACATGCTATACTATGACGATTTTATGACCATTTTTCGACATGCTATACTATGACTTTTTTTACGACATGCTATACTATGACTTTTTTCGACATGCTATACCATGACTTTTTTACTTTTTTCGACATGCTATCCTATGACTTTTTTTACGACATGCTATACTGTGACATTTTTGACTTTTTTCAACATGCTATACTATGACTTTTTTTAAACTTTTTTCAACATGCTATACTATGAAGTTTTATGACAATTTTTCGACATGCTATCCTATGAAGTTTTATGACAATTTTTCGACATGCTATACTATGACTTTTTTCAACATGCTATACTATGACGATTTTATGACTATTTTTCGACATGCTATACTATGAAGTTTTTATAACTTTTTTTCGACATGCTACACTATGACTTTTTTCGACATGCTACACTATGACTTTTTTACTTTTTTCAACATGCTATATATACTATGACTTTTTTTATGACATGCTATACTATGACTTTTTTCGACATGCTATCCTATGACTTTTTTACTTTTTTCAACATGCTATACTATGACTTTTTTTATGACATGCTATACTATGATATTTCTGACTTTTTTCAACATGCTATACTATGACGATTTTATGACCATTTTTCGACATGCTATACTATGACTTTTTTTACGACATGCTACACTATGACTTTTTTCGACATGCTACACTATGACTTTTTTCGACATGCTATACTATGACTTTTTTCGACATGCTATACCATGACTTTTTTACTTTTTTCGACATGCTATCCTATGACTTTTTTTACGACATGCTATACTGTGACATTTTTGACTTTTTTCAACATGCTATACTATGACTTTTTTAAAACTTTTTTCGACATGCTATACTATGAAGTTTTATGACAATTTTTCGACATGCTATACTATGACTTTTTTCAACATGCTATACTATGACGATTTTATGACCATTTTTCGACATGCTATACTATGACTTTTTTTACGACATGCTATACTATGACTTTTTTCGACATGCTATACCATGACTTTTTTACTTTTTTCGACATGCTATCCTATGACTTTTTTTACGACATGCTATACTGTGACATTTTTGACTTTTTTCAACATGCTATACTATGACTTTTTTTAAACTTTTTTCGACATGCTATACTATGAAGTTTTATGACAATTTTTCGACATGCTATCCTATGAAGTTTTATGACAATTTTTCGACATGCTATACTATGACTTTTTTCAACATGCTATACTATGACGATTTTATGACAATTTTTCGACATGCTATACTATGAAGTTTTTATAACTTTTTTTCGACATGCTACACTATGACTTTTTTCGACATGCTATACTATTACTTTTTTCGACATGCTATCCTATGACTTTTTTACTTTTTTCAACATGCTATACTATGACTTTTTTTATGACATGCTATACTATGATATTTCTGACTTTTTTCAACATGCTATACTATGACGATTTTATGACCATTTTTCGACATGCTATACTATAACTTTTTTTACGACATGCTATACTATGACTTTTTTCGACATGCTATACCATGACTTTTTTACTTTTTTCGACATGCTATCCTATGACTTTTTTTACGACATGCTATACTGTGACATTTTTGACTTTTTTCAACATGCTATACTATGACTTTTTTTAAACTTTTTTCGACATGCTATACTATGAAGTTTTATGACAATTTTTCGACATGCTATACTATGACTTTTTTTACGACATGCTATACTATGACTTTTTTCAACATGCTATACTATGACGATTTTATGACTATTTTTCGACATGCTATACTATGAAGTTTTTATAACTTTTTTTCGACATGCTATACTATGACTTTTTTCGACATGCTATACCATGACCTTTTTACTTTTTTCGACATGCTATCCTATGACTTTTTTTACGACATGCTATACTGTGACATTTTTGACTTTTTTCAACATGCTATACTATGACTTTTTTAAAACTTTTTTCGACATGCTATACTATGAAGTTTTATGACAATTTTTCGACATGCTATACTATGACTTTTTTCAACATGCTATACTATGACGATTTTATGACTATTTTTCCACATGCTATACTATGAAGTTTTTATAACTTTTTTTCGACATGCTATACTATGACTTTTTTTACGACATGCTATACTATGAAGTTTTTATGACTATTTTTCGACATGCTATACTATGACTTTTTTACTTTTTTCAACATGCTATACTATGACGATTTTATGACTATTTTTCGACATGCTATACTGTGACGATTTTATGACTATTTTTCAACATGCTATACTGTGAAGTTTTTATGAGTATTTTTCGACATGCTCTACTATGACTTTTTTGACTGTTTTCGACCTGCTATACAATTCCAAAAAAGACATTTTCCTGTTTGAATCTCTGACCTCCATGAAAACCTGCTCTGCTCATCAGCTCCTCCCAGTCTGAACCTGCCCCCAGCAGTGCATCCAGCGCAATCATTGGAGCGTCGTGGCCGCTGCGTCCCGCCCAGCCCGACAGGCTGAAGCTCTTGTAGGCTTCGTCTCTCTCAACTGGGCCATAGGACGAGGGCCAAATCACAGGCCCTACCCCACAAGAGATGCCCCTCGAATCCAGGTACCTGTGGACAGATGCAAGAGATTTTCCTAACATTCACATTATCCTCCAATGTAATGTGATTACTGAAACAGGTTAATAGAAGTTTGCTGATGTAGGACATCTGACTACAGCATGACAACATAACAAAGCCTGATTTCAGCAGCTCATACCACTGCCACTTGTCACAGAAGTAGTCCCAGTCTCTCTCGGCCTCCTCCACGGCGTAGCCTCGACCCTGAACAAAGCTCTTTGCTATCGGACAGGCCTCGTTCAACAGGCCTAGACCCCAGGTCGTTATTGGCCTGCGCTGGACCGCGTATGCCGTGAAAAGGGCCGATGCTACGGCTCCCAGGAAACCAGTGGGGTGAGGATGGGTCATCCTGCCCGTCTCTACTGCAACAGCCACCAGCGACAACAGCTGGTCAGGCTTCGGATACCTGATGGGGGAAAAGTATTTATGTACTTATCAGCTTTTATTGTGTTATTATGATATATGTAGCTGAAGGTTTCACCATAAACCTAATGAGGTCCATCATATAGAAGATAAATATGTTTTCTGTGTTAGTATTTGGAATTAAAACCTTCTGTTCATAGTAATTATTTTGTATTTTCATGCTTTAATTGACTCCACATTGTTGTTGTTTTTACTGGTTCTGGCTTATGCTTTCACCCTGGAACTCTGTTTATGTTATTTTCTGCTTAGTGATCAAAGAGTGTACACATATTCCGCTGCTGCATTTATTATAAATGACTTTGGATGAGAGCAGCAGCTGCGTGCCTCAACTGTAAATGAGTTTGTGAAATGTTTGATGTCACGTTTTCTTTGTGTCCTTGGGTGACCAGACCAAGTTGCACGATGCATTTTTAATAATGCTACTCCACTGACGTTTCATTTAGCTTAATCATCCTAACCTTTTCCAGAACCTGCCTGAATATTTATTTCTCTTTCTACAATTGAAATTGAACAATTTAAAAGCTGATGACTCCCATCCAAATCCGGATTAATTCCTCTTTACAACCAAATGTGATGAGTTTAGAGCTTAAACGATTAGTGGAATCATTGCTTAGTTGATCTACATTATATTAATCGCAACTATTTTGTTGACTGATTAATTGTTTAAATCACGTTTTGAGCAACAATTTCAAACACTCTCAGATTCTCCAACCTAAAGATGAGCTTGTTTTTAGGATCTGGGAAACTGGGATGGACATTTGTCCCGACACTTAATTAATAGATGAAATAATCATCAGATCATTGTAGATCCCAAAAACCAGAGTGAGGAAATGCATTCACACTTACTCATCGTGTTTCAGAGACAGTAAGTCAGGAGTTATTTTGGACTCTGACCTTAACTTTGAAAGTCATGTCAGTAACTCTTTGTCACTTTAAAAACAAATCAATCACTGGGAGGATTTATATATCAAGCCATTTCTTTTAAGAAACTACTTTTTTCGACGTAGTATCGTATGTCGAAACAAGTCATAGTAATGTCTGTGTCTGAGAGGTGAATCCGGGTTCTTTGTTTTTTTTGGGTGGAAGGGTGTTTTACACGTGCCTTTTGATGTAACACACATTGAGTTTACTGATTAATAAATTACCTTCATGAATAAAATATCCTTGCATATTCCTAAAAATATCAAGTATGTCCCAAACTAAAACTAAACCCTGCAGATTTCAGGACACAAATGAAAGTCCAAAAACAGAGAGGAGCTTAGATTTGCTGGATCAGCTGCCATTTAAAAGATATGAATTAAACATATCTCCTTTTGCCTCGCTCAGTCATCAAGTTGCCCTCTACCTGCTCGAGAAGGCAATACCGCAATATAATTGACAATTAAAAAATAATAACCATGGAGGAGAGAACATTAAAACGGGAACGCACAAGGATTAGACTGTTATTGTATTTATATTCGAAGGATTTTGATTGATTGAATGATTTCATAGCACATAAAAAATAACAACAATATAAATAATTAAAGAATATGCATGGGAAAAAGCCTAAAATGCTCTCACAGGTCTTCTCCAGTTTTGACTAAAACGATCAAATCAAATAAACTTAAGTGATTACAATTTTTTATAAAATTGTTTTTTAAACAGTGACAGGGATCTGAGCTGTTTGCTGTTGTTCCACATGTTGCAATATATACTCTGACATTTATAAATGGACATATTAAAAATACACATATGATAATTACAGTTATGTAATTATCAGATGATAGTTACAGACTCTCGCTCCACCTCCCTACACTCATATTGTATTTAGAGTGTAACTCATTCGCCAAGAAATGGACAAAACGCTCAATAAACAAAGTCAAATATGAATTTCACTGATAGCATTATTGTGATTATATTTCAGGATCTTGCAATAATGTTTTTATCGTTAATTCTTTTGGCCACAATAATCACAGGGGTAGATAGTTTTTCGTATACAAGAACACCTAAAGAATGGGTACTAGAGACTTAAGTGCTGGGTACGTGATGGGACAACCGTCCTACCTGAGACCAATGCACATGGACCTCATGGCTGCTCCACAGCCCGTCCCCTCTGCATTATAGGGCACTCTGTAGCCCCCTTCCTCTCCAGGCTTCAGCTGGGAGACTCCTTTAAGGGCAAATGAGAGTGAGTCCGATCTCTGCCATGACTACAAATAAATGTGATATGATTATAAAATGAACTTTGTGTCACCCAAAATGCTTGAAGGCCCTGGTTTCCTCCCATCCATGTCTTTCATACCCTCCACATATCGAGCAGCCACCTCATGCATGAGTTCCTCCCCCGCCTTTCCTACGAGGGAGACAACGCAGAGCCAACTTGTTCAAACTGCAAAATGTTGTCCTTATTAACTTTTTAAAGATGAAAGGGGCCTGCTAACAAGAATGGCTGTTTGCCTTATCACAGCAAAAGGTCAAGTTGAATTTCTACCATTTTCATTTCACTTGTGCAGAGCCGTAATAGAGCAGCAAATCAAGGCAAGGCTGGAAATTAGATTTAACCTTTAGTTATGAGGAGGGTGCGGTGTGTGTGTGAGGGCTTAACAGGACACCGATTATCAAATCAATCCACTAAATTGCTTGTTTGAAATGAAAAAAGCAACAGAGGGACAGTTTCAATGTCCTATTAACCTCACCAGTGGCCAGTCCTTCAGCCGTTGCCAGATGCAGAACTGTGTCGTCGCTCACCGGCCAGTCAGGGAGCTCGGCCTTGATGTTCTTCAGACCACCGAGCTCTTTGAGCTCCTGCAAGGAGAGAAAGGGCAAGGGCAGACCTTCAGCAGTGCTTTAGTTTTATCACAACCGTAGCCCCTCTTTTCATATTGGTCCTGCACTGACCTGATGAATAGCTGGTCCCGACTCATTGTACTCCCAGAGCTGGTTCCTGTATCCCAGAGCATCACCAACACCACTTAGCAACATGGCTGCTTTATAGTGCTCCACTGTAGCCGATCTAATGGGACAAACGAGAACAAACAGATGTATGTCTGCCACTGAGCCATAAGGAAACTAAGATACTCAAGGGAAACTATAAAACCAGAAAATTGCAAATGTAGATGCTCTTTTTAACAGTCCAATGTTCACTGTAACAGCACTGAGGAGGAGATGTTTTATGAGTTTTTATCAACATCATTTCTTCATTTAAATATTCATATTTAATTAGATTTGTAGAAAAACACCAGTAACATCACCAGCGTTATCTTTTTCACAACGCAAATAAAAAACACTGTGCCAAGTGAATACTTCACAATAATGACATTACAAATAAATGATATATAAACACACATACACATGCATGAAGACATCCTTTTCTGACCATTTATGTAACATTCAAACATCGACATGTCAACGAGTCATCTTAGACATCACGTTACTCTCTGGCTTGATTTGAGAATACGTTCAGTAAAATGTTGCACGTGCTGCAGGAAGTCTCCATGCTGTGGTCAGTGGAAGTCTCACCGGTCCATTGCAGCGCGTCTTTCCCCGAAATCAAGCGTCACCAGACGGCCACACACAGAACTTAACACCGGGGCTGCAAACTGAAGCGACGCGCTGGCTGCCGCTCCCGCACTGCTCACTTTCTACTTGTTTGTTGCACAAATGAGCTCCGTCCCTGCTCAGAGGAGAAGCTCGGAAAGGCCCGTAACAAACACCAGCTTCCATTCACTGAAGCTATTGCACGCAACTTTCAAAACCCGAGCCGGCCGGTTCGACTCCCTGGAAACGTGGAGGCTAAAAAAAGACGCAGCTGCAAGGCAATTGTCGAAGGCTGCTTTCCAGTTGGCAAGACGGAGACGCAAATAAACTCTTGGCAAATCTTCTCTGTGACATATTGGCCCAATCTCAATGTACCCCCCCCCCCCCCCCCCCCCCCCCCCCCTTACGGGCTCACGGACTTTGAGGCGCGCTCCCGCGAAGTCCTTGAGGGTTCAGGGTTTGAGGGTTCAGGGGGGATATTGGGATTGGGCCATTGACTCATAGGCACTCACCTTTAACAAAGCTGCAGCACACAGATCTCAACTTGGATTCATCTGTGTGGTATTGGTGCATAAATGAGACGATTCCCCTGACAAACAATAACTTTAGTCCACCAAAAATTTTGTTGCTGAAAAACTGAAATATTACCTTAAATTAACTGACTTTACCTTAAACAGAGTCATGCTTGTTTCAAGAGCAATTCATTGCTGGTTTGTGTCTTTTCATATGATTTGTTGAGAGAAACACACACCATATATACACACACACACAGTAATGTATATACACTATCAGTGTTATTATGAGAAAAACAAAATGTAACTATTGTAATATTCTGTTTCCACTGACATTTAAGTGTCTAAGTCAGGGGTCTCAAACTCATTTTCACTCTGGGGCCACATCAGCATCGCGGTGGCCCTCAAAGGGCTGATTGTAAATGTAAGACGGTGTAAATGTGGTGTAAATGTACATATTTGTTTTTTATGCTTATGTGTTGCTAAGAAGACACCCCAGAAGATGGGTCACTCAGGTATAGTTCCATCATTGTTCAAAGTCAAAGAATAACTTCATGATGTTAGTTGTAATGAATAAATACATTTTAAAATCAAGTACATTTCTCTGGCATTTATAGTTTTCTACTGTACCGAAACGTACCGAACCGTGGCTCCACTGTATCGTACCGAACCCAACCGTGAGTTTTGTGAACAGTTACACCCCTGATAAAGGGATAAATGAAGCATTACATTACAAAAAATCAAGCTTTGGATCCTAGACTTGTGATCCGTTCATCAATCTGACGGGCTCTGGAGCTCTTCCCTCCACAGGGTGGCATGGTTTCACTACAACACAGACTCGGTGATTGACGCTGGGAGCTGGTGGATCCCCACGCCAGACAGTGATCCCCCATGGCTGATGCACACGGTCAGTCTTCGCTACCAGACGATTGTCATCAAAGAGGAAGTGCCATTTGTTGAGGGGAGTTGAGGTATCAGGAGAGAGGTGGGCCTGGAGGCTATTTGTCACATGAGTTGTCAGGGGCCATCAAGGCTGATGGCGAGCAGAGCCCGAGAGAGGCACCATGGTGCAATAAGAACAAATGGTCCATGTGCAGATATGCCTGGGAGAACTGTGGTGGTGCCTACAGTTTCAGACTTTGGCACTGTTGTTGCAGCTGAGGGACCTTGCTGCTGTGAGCATGTGTGCTTGAGTGCGAGTGCTCCAGAGAGGATGAGAAAACATATGACCTCATCAGTAATGGCTCTCGACTGAAAATCTGTCCAGTTTCCAAACAGCCTCATTGAGTTTCTGTTCACGACACTGTGATTTAAAGTAATCGTTCAGCATTTTAGGAAAATAAGCTTGTTTTCCTTTTTGTCCTGGAGTTAGAGAAGATTGATACCATTCTCTCAGCTTAGCTCAGCATAATGACTGGATTTTCACAAAATATAAAACTATTCTTTCAACTGTTGTGTCATTTATACAATGCAGTGGATTCATGTTTGCTACATTTCGATAAAGGCTGTTACCCTAAAACCTGCATGAATTATGAATGTATGTTGTTCCTCCTGAAAGTACTTCAGAGACAACTGGAAACAGGATAATGAACAAGCCCATTACGCTGTTGCACTGCAGCCAAACCAAACAGCATCAAAGATAGTCTCCACTCGCCACTGCTAATTATAAAGCCAGAGACATTTCTCCTCATGTGATTGTGATGTTTTTTAAATTGTCCCCTTTGGCACAGTTGAAGCGCTCCTCCTCCGCTGGGTGGGGGGGGGGGGGGGGGGGGGGGGTACAGTAAGCCTGCCTGCCTGCCTAACATCCAGCCTTTCTACCAAAGATGTAGCAGAATGCTCAATGTAGGATTCATGAGTAGTTTCAGTATTTTATTAAATCGATTCTTTAACTTTGCAACTTATCTTTTAAGCCTTTTTAACGCAAAAAAGATACCGCTTCCAATGTAAGGATTCAATGTTTTTGTTGTCACATATGATGCTGAACTAAACTAAAGTAAGAATATTTTGGAATGTGAAATAAAACATGACATTTTAAAACATCGCCATGGAATCTGGGAAACTATATTGGGCATTAGTTTCATTTTTCTAGTTTTAACAGAACAAATTAAGGAAGGAAATAATAAGAAGCTGAATCGACAATGAAATACATAATAATTTATATAAAACTAGAGAGCCAGAGAACCTTTTGCGTTTAAGCACGACTCGGACAATTAATAAGGAACCGTGCTGCCATGACTACATTTTGTTGTTCGTGCTATGGGGACTATTGATATTGATGCTGTCTGGTAAATAAATAAACGTTGCTTGTTAGTTGCAGCCGCAGTTTGGTTTTAAAATATTGAATCTTTGCACCCATCCCTTCTCCCACCCTTACTTCTATCAGAACATATTGGGAAACTGAATGCAAGAGATATTTGGTCATCAGTCCCCTCACATCGTACCCCCTCTTGTAGAACTGCTCGTGTCAGAAATGACGTTGGCGTTGACTGTCCCATGATGGTTAAACAGATTGTTGGATGGTCGACCGTCATCATTCTCCCCCCACATGCTACCTCCTGAATCTTTTTTTGTTTTTTTTAACTTGCAACCTCTTCACCCTCACCCCCCATCCCCACCCTCACCCTCACCCCACCCCACCCGCCATGATACCCGAGTGCTATTACAAGTTCCGGCGTTGCCTAGCAACTGGCTGGTAGATTACAATTGGGGCTGTACATGGTGGAGATCTAACACTGCTTATGGGGGTGTCAGCATGTGTATACGTGCGTGTGTGGAGGCAGAGGGGATTTGAGTGAGTAATGTGTGTGTGTGTGTGTGTGTGTGTGTGTGTGCAGACGTAACGTGAATCTGTAATGGCTGACGTCAGTGTTATGTGAGATACTCAATTTCACTGCTGCTGGGGTTGCAGATTGATTTCATGGACTGTCAACATTTTGAGAAAAACACATTTGGTTTCTTTTAAAAATAGTGAGAGGAGAAGAATGATATAGCTCTCATATGTGTTAAACATGAAGTTGCAGCCAAGAGATTAGCTTCAGTTTATAGCTTTGCATTAATACTGGAATCAAATGGGAGCATCGAGCCAATGCTAACAAAATCCAATTTCAACTTTTGAGTTTTTTGTTTTTTTTTAGCTCTTTCTGATATCACAAACGTGTCTGAACTCACCATGGCCCATGGACGTCTGTCGAGCTGTGACGTTTGCAGTCATGATGGTCTCGGGCTTATGGGAAATGCAGCTCATTAAACGCTGCTAAAAAACAGAAATATTGAATGAACAACTTCTGAAACAGAAAAAGTTGTGGTTTTCTTCGGTGTCTGTGTGGGGTTGTGTGCCGGGCTATTTCCTGCCTCAGAGAAGTTATTGGCTCATCTTGTGAAACAAAGCCTTGTCGTGTTTACACTGCGTATGGATTAGACAAATAAGATAGAACATGTTAATTAGTGAGCCAGACTGAGAGCCAGGCTGGCTGTTTCCCGGTTTACAGTATTTACGCTAAGCTAAGCTAAGCGACCACTGCTCTAGCTTTATGTTTAACGGTGTTGCAATGTTATTTTTTAACCCTCTGGCAGGAAGCAAATAAGCATATTTCCAAAAATGTTGAAATAATCCATATCTGTCACCAAAGAACTTTTCTCCAATTTTGACAAAAAAAATCTTTATTAGAAAGCTCTGTATGTCAGTCTGGCTCAGACATTTGTCCCGTGAGCTTTGCTGTGAAAGAACAGGTGCACTACTGGATGATTAAAGGTCACTCTTGCAGTTAATGTTCTGTCTGTGTAATCACCCGACAGACCTAATTCAGTTGTTTTTAAACGTTACTCAGACTGAAACTGCTGGACTCGATAATCTTTTGCTTTATGTTATTCTCTTCTCAATTTTTTTTCCCACCTTTAAATTAGACACACAACTTGTTGTTTAACATTTGGCTAATTATAGGTTTGGATGAGGTGTAAATGGAGAGGAATGCTGATTGTAACTTGTAAAGTAATGGGAGAATGAGGGTTTTGGATGTTGTTCGCAAAGAATATATTTTGTATATGGCTGTCACGGGAGTTCACAGGTAGGACCCAAACGCAAGACCACAGGAGACTCATTAGTGGGCCCTGAGTCTGGTGTGTCAGGCTGCAGGAGGTGATCGGCTGGAGTGTCCTCAGATGTGCACAATCAAGGGTGCGGCCATGGGAGGTGTCTGGAGGCAGAGGACAAACAGAGCACATGGCACACAATAACAAACAGGGGAATGACAGGACACATGAGGAGAGGAGATCAGGGGAAACACACACCGGGTCAGACAGGGATCCTGGATCCTGACAATGGCTGTTTAAGATATTCATGTTAATGTCTTCATGAAGGAAAATGCTTTACAGTGTACTAAAGATGTGTCTCTGCTCAACAAAGGGGCAGCTCTGATGTTGTTTTTCCAATAAATCTTGAATCCCGGGGGAATTTCATGAAGCGTTATGAGTGTGAAGGAGGTGTCCTTGATATGTAAAATCAATATCTCAAAAGAGCCGGAATAACGACTCTTCTGTGATGCATTCGCTAGATGATTTGATTTTGTTGACTGTTTTTTGGCGAAGGCCTCTCTTATTCATATATCCAGTCTTTCAGAGAATTCAGGCCATAAATTCTCTGAAATGATCACGACGACAGCTCATCTCTTCCTCCTATCCCTTCGACCCTCCTCCCTCTCAGTTTCTCTGTACTCTTAGCTGTTTTCTTTTCTTTCTCTAACCTTTCCCTCGAGTCTCTGTCTCCTGCTCAAAATCAGAACTAATTAAAGCTTTCTAAGACTTCAACAGGTTTGTTGATTTACAGCCCATGCGGTTACATTAATAAAGCAGCCAAACGATTCGGAAAACACAGCACTGTCAAAATAACAATGAGTTCATGTTTATTAATGAGGTTTTACACCATCAGGACCTTGTTTCATCCATGACCGGAATCCTTTGTTACTTCACTTTATGAAATCAGGCATTCATAGTTTTATATCTCCAGATAGTGGCCATGATAATATACAATCACCATAATTGGTAGATAGCATAAAGTTCAAACTACAGCCTCGAAACCTGCTTATGTAAAAGTTATTTAAGATGCAACATTGTCATTCGCATACATGTGGTAGTTTGACAGGCTTTCTGACACTTTTGTACAAAATATTCAATAAAACAGTATTTCTTCTAATCTAGCCAAGTACTAGTATTGTACAAAGACTTTATGAAGACAAACCAACATCAGACTAAAATAAATCTTCATTTTCAACTTCCCTTTCAAGCCTTTTTGCAGGTCAATGTACTTTTAATGCATTCAGTTTTGAATGTGGCTGGCTGCACATCACCGGGGGCTGCATGTAAGCACTTTTGAGTGGAAAAAAAAGAAAGCAAGTCGATGGCATGCCCCCATTTTAAGGGAACATTTTGTCACTTTACACATTAGCCGAGATTTAGACATTGCTGACAAAACAGCTTGTCCTCTTGCGTTTTGTGAGTAAATGTAAGCTGTGTGAGATTTAAATGATGCAGAACTCAAGATGTATGTGAGTATTATGACTGATCTGCAAGTGTATGTAGAAGAAGGCTGTGAATATGAATTCTTTAGTGTTTTTGACCACCAGCCGGGACGAAATTAGATTTAAACAGAGCATGTTACCTTCACAACTGCAGCTTGAGGCCATGATTAAAAATAAATAAATGAAAAATGAGATCAGCTTTCAACATAAATAAATAATATATTAAAAAAAAGTGTATTAACAATTGAAGAGATGGTTGCATCATATTCTTCCCAATTATGTTTGCTTTCTGACACCGATGAACATTTTATTAAACAAGTTCAGAGAACGGTTTTATTACCGTAATTAACTGCTCTCATCGCTCCAGTAAACTTCAAAAGTCACAACAAACAATTTAACAGGAGTTAAAGGTTATCTGGATTCAACTTTTGCAAGCATAAACTTTGATATAAATCACTGGCTGGTGTCCATTTAAAACAAAACTACTTCTCCATGTGACCCCTTCTCACAGGTTTGATACAAACACGGTGAGCTGTGAGCAGTTCAAGCAAATTGATCTTTCCTTCTCACATTGTTTTAATTTGGTATTTTTTTCGGTCATTCACAAGAAAAAGAATTGTTTGAGAGAATTTCTTTTTGCACAAAATCAACATCGTATGGGAGTCAGTGCTGACGTTAGCAAGCTAGGCTAACTAGCTTCCACCCTCCGAATGGGTCCTTCCAAATGTTGACTGACGCAATGAGATAGGCAACGTAAATCTCTCACACTTTATAGCTGTACCATATGAAAAAAAGGCCTTGTATCAACGTTCATATGCTGCAGGGCGACAGTACAGTCTCCTTACAATGTCAGCCAACCAAGGGAAACGCCCACCAAGGGGCTTGAAGCTTGGGCAGTTTTCACAAATAAGAGAAAAAAATACATATTTTCATCTCTTATAAAAACCGGAAAATCAAATGATTATATTTCCTGACGCAAACAGTGTAACAATCATCTGCAGGTTTCTCTTGTGACCCCTTTGATTGGGAAGATATTACTGTACGTAAATGAATCAGCTCTATCCCCATACAGTTTCAGGTACATGATTATATCAACATGCAGATGAACCTGTTGAACTTGCGCACACACACACACACACATACACACACACACACACACACACATACGTACATTCACATCACTTTATCATGAGCAAATGTAAGTACGCAGACAAACACACATGCCTCTGCACATTGGGCTGCAGGGCTCATAAGCACACTCATCTGCACGCGTCACAGTCGGCCGTGCACCCATGTAAACTTGCGCCCTCATGACTGTTCCAGCGGCTCATCTCCATATAGCAGCCAAGGCCGCTCGCTGAATGAATCCGCCGTCAAACATCTTTTCAGTGTCTGTCTGTTCATGTTTTCCTCGATTAAAAAAAAAAAACTCTGCTTAAATGAAACGGCGTAAATATACATTTTATGTTTCCTTCCATCGAACTAATTTACACCCGCATGAGTGGACTAATAATATCTGCTGTAGTCAGAGACGCTCTTATCTCCAGACGTAAAGCTCCATAGGGGATGGGTTTGAAAAATAGAAGGGTAACTGGGACAGCAGCCAGCATCATTTGCAGTGAGTAAAGGTAAAGCTTGCTTCGTTCAAAGAAGCGCACACTTCAGGCTAAAATGTGCTATTTCCATTTATTGTTTCACACTCTCTTGACGGGACTTATGAAGCAATATAAGAAATATATATATTTTTTGGGTTCAAGCATGTGCATCCTCTGGATCTGTATGGATTATCCATTAGACGAAAAGGAACAAACCCTGCAGTCAGTTTCTTCGGTCAGGACTTCATTGTGAATCATCTGTATATCCTTCAGCTTCTTACATCTTGACTGTCTCAAGTGATATCAATTATGTTGAGTGCTTGCTTGAATGGTATTAACAACCTGAATCAAGACAGGATACTGCTGACATTCTCCTGCATTGTTTTTTTTTTTACTTTTGGGGGAAAATGTCAGCAATCCACTTTGTTAGGCTTGTTAATCACTGCTGCAGTTATGCGCTCTGCAAAGAAATAGAATAAATACTAATTCTGTCTGTCATTGCCTCCCTTTTTCAGACACTTCTACAATTTTAGTGCAGTTTAGTCTCCGATATATCTGTCACTACCCTGGCATCACAACAGCTCCTGTATTTCTTTACACAATGTTGCCATGGGGCTCTTTTCGTTTCTAATATAAAAGGCGCGGTGCTAGCATTTCCATTTCACGCGATTATTGGCCAGTGACTCATGCAATACATAGCTCTTCTTAGTGAGTGACAATCCTGAAGGAGCAGTGTTGAATGTCGTGAGAAGCTCGAGTCTTTTGTTCCGATCGGTAAACGATGACCTTGCAGTCACTCGGCTGAGAGTCAGAGAAAAGAGGACCTTGGGAGTTCTCAGATTGTTTCTTTTATTCTGCTCGCCAATGTTTTCGATTACATAATTGTTGGAGGAGGTGCAGCTGCCAGTTTACTCCCTTTAAAAGTCGATAGGAAACACATTCTGTATGTTGTTAAAGGTCAATATGTTGGTCTGTATTTGAACATGAGTATGACAGCTTTTGTGTAAGTTTATTCTTTATTAAATTTGTATTATGTGCTTGTGGCATATACATAAACAAACTTATACTGCCAACTGAAACTCCTAATGCACAAAATAGTATATAAAATAATTATTTTGCCAACTGTCCCTTATTTATTGCAGGTATTGCGTGTATTATTGTGTCTCTTGGACATTTTGCTTTGCCTATGTCTTATTGCTTAATGCTGCTCTGGAAGAAATAGTCAAGTTGAGGAAAAAAAGCTCCTCCCTAAACTGCCTGACAGACAGGCTTTGGTGTTAATTGTATGCCGTTGTATTGCTGGCTATTAATAAATGTGACAAAACCTGAAAAAAACCTGAAAAAAACTACATTCTGTCCAGTTTTGGTGAAACTCAACATGAAAAATGCAGCGATCTACAACCACAACAATGCTTGTGTTGTATGTTTTTTCTTCAGCTTTTTTCCCATTTGAACTGATGAGCTAGTTTATTGAATTCATATTTACGTACACTTAAATGTGTGATTTAAATGTAGCTGAACCACTTGTTATCACAAGGTTTCCTTGAGAGTTTGAGGGTTAAGATACAGGCACTTTCTGCTGTTCTGCTACGCTAAGCTTGTTAGCTTTATGCTCCCTAATCTCTCCATTGAGACTAGTTTAAGATCCTCCTTTATTTATGTGGTAAGTTTACTAAAATGTTGCCGCACCAAAATAGATTTTTCAATCCCATGAAACAGGTGAAGTGACAGCTTCAGCTAAAAGTATGTCTCATCAGTTATCTTGTATAGTTCTTCTTACGTTTTTATGCAGTTTTTCCTCTCAAAATTACACATTTTATTGTTTTATAATCTGTATGGTATGGTAAAATGCAAACATGTAGTTGCGTTTTGGGTTTGTGTGACAGCTGATCTCTGCAAAACAAGGTTAAAAACAGTATTGCTCATGTGTGTTCTGCTGTTTCACACAGCTTTGTGTCGCTACACCAAAAAGCATTATTGTATTGTTGCATCAATGTTTTCTCTGTGTGATTAGTGCGCTATTTTTAACATGCTTGCTTTTGTTTCTATTGTTGTCTTTAGCATCTTACTTTGTATTTCTGAACCTGTTCATTGGTTAGAAGACCACTTGGCCAAAAGCATGCAACTGAAAATGTGCCGAGCGATTAACGCTGGCAAAATTACAGAAATATTGATTCATGTCCAGAAACATTGATTAATGTCCGTTTTATGTATGAATAAAGAAAGTTAAAATTAAATATACTAACGATATGTCATGTGTAAATTGTCGAGTTGTGACTCCCATTTTGAAATTGGTTTGCGAAACAATTTCAGTCGGTTTGTCATGTGTAACGAAGGCCGACTGGTTCGCTGATGTCATTTGTTCTTGTCAGAGCCATTGTGGACTCTGTTGAGGTCAGCCGTCTTCACTGAAGCACGAACACCCGTCAGCGACATAATTGGTGTGGAGAGAGCACGTAACGACTATGCATTTGTAGTGAGGAGATGTTCAGTCCTAAAAACAGGAGGCAGGAGAGTAGAGCTATGACGAGGAGGGAAGGAAGTGGAATAAAGCCCAAAAGGGTGATATCAGGGTTTTATATAATGTATATTTGCAGAGCGACAGAGTTGGCAGAGGGGTGGCTCTACAGCGTGTGTGTGTGTGTGTGTGTGTGTGTGTGTGTGTGTGTGTGTGTGTGTGTGTGTGTGTGTGTGTGTGTGTGTGTGTGTGTGTGCGTGTGTTATTGTGAAAACATGTGTGGCATTAGTTGTTTGCATGAAGGAGTAGTAGGCATGCCTCTCTGGAGGCGCATGCATTATATTACCATGTTAATGTATGTGCCATGGCATCAATTTAATGGGACTAGAACATACATGACGGTGTGTGTGTGTGTGTGTGTGTGTGCGTGTGTGTGTGTGTAAGAGAGAGAGGAGGGAGCTGGAGCGGGGGCATGAGATAAGAGAGAGACAGGAAGAACACCACCAACAAAGACATGAAGCACTTTTTGAAGATATCACAAAAAAAAGCAGCAGTAAGTCTATTCAACAGCCTGTGCCGCATGACAGCTTCTTGGCTCCTCTTTCAATAGACGGAGAGAGACGGAGAGAGTTTCAGAGAGTGTGGACTCTAAACTGAAAGAGAGGACAGGAGTCAGATAAAAAGAGACAGAGACATGGAGAGAACACCAATTGTATCCCTTCAATAGACGCAAGGGGTGAAATAGCATGTTTCCCCTTGTCTTTCACTGACTCAAGACCCATTAGCTTAATTATATGGAGGAACTGAGACTGAAGAGTCTGTGTATGTTCGAGAGAGAGATTTAGACACAGTGTAGTTTGGATTTAACCTGGACAGAAAGATGGAGAAATTTAATTAGATGTCTTTTATACCCGTACAAATAATACAAAGCCTGCATGAGAGATGCTGCCTGTGTGTACTTCACCATCATTCACATTATGTGTGGGTACTCAGGAGGAGGTGATTAACTTTGCTTAGCATAAAGACTGGAAGCTGGGAGAGACAGCTAGTCTGGCTCTGTCCAAAATAGTTTTCTGTATCCGTACAAGACAAATGTGAAATGCCTGAACGGCTGTTGACTGCCCGACTGTTAGACAAGGACGTCAATATTGGATAGTTGCAGAATGTTATTAAATGCCAATGTTTTAACATTGCTTTCTACAAAATGTTCGCATGGCAACTGCTGTATGGATAAGGTCAGGGAAAGATCCCTGTCAAGGCAAACATGCTGTGGTTTACGTAAGGTTAACATTGGACAACTAAATCACTTTCAAGGGTGGCGGAAGATTACTCTTATCTTATTAGTCTTATCGGATTAATTTATATTTCCTTTATTAAATACTGTTCACAAATTAATTTGTTAATAAAATCACTTACCACTTATAAAGTGATCCGCACATACTCTAGTGTACGCCAAATTCCATTCCTTTATATCTCGAGAGATGCGTGACAGCCATTTCTCGCGACGTCGCTTGGATAGCTCCTTCGTGTCATTTCCTTGATGTGTAATGACCGCTGGCAAACGAAAGAATGATTTCTTGTCTCTATCAGCTCTGCTGCCACAACCAAAGACAGCACAAAAGTTCACCATGATCGATAGCTTATGCGACTCAGCCGTGCATGCCAGTGGCTTTGTGTGTACTCCAACATGGCCGACAGCTAAAACTGTGACGTCACACGAGATCGCTCGATACTTAATTGAACTGGGATGGACCTATTTCTTGATCATCCACTCAGCCTTTTTGACAGCATCTCCGGCCGGTAAGCGCAGGCTTAAGTCTCAGCACACAATGGCACCAAAACTGGCAGCTTTGTTGTGACAACATGCTGCTATTTACCAAGTAATACATCGATCTCACAACTGGCCCTAAAATATCGGGAAATTTATGTTTTCTAAATATTTTTAGGACAACAGGTTTAATCCTGCATTCATGCAAACCTGGTAAAATGGTTAGAACAGGAAAACTTCCCTGACTTGGGAGTGTTCACGCATCATTCCAAGATGGTTATTACTGCCAGCCTCCCAAGTCACAAAAACAAGTGTGTGTGTGTGTGTGTGTGTGTGTGTGTGTGTGTGTGTGTGTGTGTGTGTGTGTGTGTGTGGGGATGCAGGAGGGAGTGAGACGAAACGTCACATGCACAACAGAATGTCAAGTATTAGCTCCCCACTGTCTCTCTCCTCTTGACTCCCTCCTTCCTCCTCCTCCTCCTCTTCCTCCTGCAGCATGCCGCTGTCCTCTCCCTCTCTGCGCCTCATTTCATATCAACTTGAAGTATTCATGCATTTAATTTCAAATGATACACGTAGAGCTCACTCTCTCCCTTTCTCTCCCCGCTCCTCCTTCCCTCTCTAGTTTCTGCTCCTCTCTTCACCACCTGTTAGTTAGTCTCCCTCTCCTCTCCGCGCTGGAATCCACTCTTTTCTTATGAGGAGTTTCACACTTGCGCCATCAGTGAGGTAAGTCAGCGTTTTGATTATTTTATTCCTAAATGCAGACCGGTTGAATCAGTTTTGTTTCCCACCTTTATGTTTCTTCAAAAAAAAAATGTTTTCTTTCTTTCTCCCTCACACACTATCACAGTCATTGTATCCTTGCTTTACATGTCTGTTTGGTTTATTTATGTGTTTTCTTGTTGACTATGCATGAGAGAATTAAAGCTGTAAAGATCAGATTGGCACATGTATTTATCGTTCTCTCACAGCAGACAGGTGCAACATGTGGCAGTCTGTTTTTACCTGCCCCTTCACACCTTCCAACACACACTGTCACGCACAGGCGTTGAAGTTTACTCATCCCTAACGGCCTGAAAATAATTTGGCTCGAATTGACAAGTGCTCACTGTCACTGTGGTTAGCTGTAGCTGATGTGCTGTCTGTCGAGCTCTAATGAGCAGCTACAGTGTGCCATCCCATCTGCCTTTCAGCCAGCAGCTTGTTATTTAAAGGTGAACGGTGCCCGCTGCAGGGGGCCATTGTATGTAGGACAGAAGAGAAGAAGAAGAAAACCAGCCAAGAGAGAGGGGGAGAAAGATCCTCACATACCTACAGGTGGACTAAGTGGTCTAAGAAAGTCTGACGGTGAGATTATGACAGAGATATAGAGGGGAGGAGAAGAGAAAAGGTGGATTATGGAGGTGGAGATGAGACAGAGGATGGGGGTTGAGGGAGAGTTTAGAGATTAGAGTCATGCCTGTGACATGACTCTAATTTAAAGTGAAGGAGCTAAAAGAGGCGGGGGGGGGGGGGGTCGCATGTTGCACAAAGATATTCCTGACTGCCGGCTTCCAGCTTTATTCCTCCTTCTCTCGAAGCTGGAAACAACACCCCTACATATATATATATATATATATATATATATGTACAAGGGAGGCATGCGGGAGATGCTGTACTATGTGGTTGCATAACTAGCAGCCACTGGGCTACTGTGTGTAGCTGACAAGTTGGGCCATTATTTTATTGTAGCTTATAGGAATTATGTAAAATAGGGAAACCAGTGTGTGCTCGGAGGCTAAGAGTCGTGTATGTAAACGAGCTTCAGCACATACAAGAGAGAGAAGCGTGAGGTGGAATCTGTCCCTTGCTATTTGCAACAAGATGATGATGATGAAAGGAGAGGATGAGAGAGAAATTCCAGCTGGCAACATGAGAGCGATCAATCATGAGCTCCCCGTAAGCTCCGTAAACTCCTGCTTCCCGCGAGCGGCAAGCCACCAGGCCTCCCGGCTGTGCGGGTGGTGGTGCGGGTGGTGGTGGTGGTGGTGGTCGGGCAGCTACAGCTGATGGCCACATCTGCTAGAACTGGAAGACGACTGACTGCGCACATTATATCAACAGACACTCGCTCACAAGCCTACAAAACATCTGCATAGAGAAAGATGTGTGTGTGTGTGTGTGTTTAATGATCTGACAGAGGTGTATCCACGGATGTTTAATGGCATGCCTTTGTGAATATATGTGTGTGTATGTGTGTGTGTGGGATTACAGAGTATATTGTTCATGTGAACAATCATTATCTACTGATCCAAATTAATTCATCTTTTAATCAATTCTGGACACAACCATTATCAACACAGGCAGTTTCATTCCCTTCTCCCTCTTCTTAATGCTGTGCAATCTCCTGCTTACTTTAAGATTATTCCATGGTTAATTCCATTAACCATGTTGTTGCTCCAGACTGGAATTTACTTTTACTGTTTACTGTTTACTGTTGCTGGTTTATCTGAAAAACTGTGGTTGTAACGAGAATCTGCTGTTGATTTTCAAAAGGAAAGATCATCATGCAGCACTCCAGATGCAGTGGCCTGTCAAAGTCGAACGTTTGCATGCTGGCACACTGCGGCGTGTTTCAGAAGTTTGTTTCATCCCCGGCCAAGAAAAAGCTGGATGAGCGGTGGTGTTTATTACCCACCGTTGTGCTCACAGCAGAGACACCGGACCAAACATGACAAATGACCCTCGCTGCCTGTAATTCTGCTGAAGGTCAACAGTCAGAGGCAGGAATATCAGAACCACTCACTGCAAGGGCGCCATTTGCCAAATTGACTTTATCGCCACGACTGAAGCGTCTAGAATTAATCTGTTTCCTGGTTTTGACCTCACAAACAGAAGTAACTGGATAATGAGGAATATTTACAGTTCTGACAACCCTTATGCAGATGAGGAGGAGATTAAGTAAATAATAAAGACTCTTAATACCACTCTCATGTCTGTATAATAAATATGAAGCTACAGCCAGCAGTTGGTTAGCTTAGCATGAAGACAGGAAACAGCTAGCTTGGGTCTGTCCAAAGGTAAGAACATCCACCTATCAACATTTCTCAATCACACTAATTAAAATGGGGGTTAATTAGCTGTCTCTCTGTACAGACATGATGTATCAATCTTCTCATCTCACTCTCTGCAAGAGAGCGAATAAGTGTATGTTGAACTATTAACATATTCTCTACTTACTTCTGTTGGTGGCATTCATTTTATTCACCAGAATTAGGTCAACATGACCACTAACTTCCAAATGATTTCTTCATTCGTCCCTCTCGGTGTCCTGAGATTCTCCTCATTTTGAGGTTTCGTTTCTCAACTTCACAGACAATCTACTCGTAGCGAGCTACAGAGTCTCACCCTGATTTTCCAATGTCAAAGGGATTTTTGGAGATCGGCAACAAATGCCCCGGATCAGAGGCAAATCTGCGCCTCCTCCGATGAGCTTTGTGTGAATTTTCAAAGCCACAATCTGGACGATGCGCTGATGCGTTGCAGACGCTGGAGAGATATCTAGCATATTAAATATCTGGACCGATCTGAGAGTCCAAATCGTGTCGCGGGAAAATCGTTTTGTTGTGGTCAATGAGAGCAAAGACCGAAAGCCAACAAGAGCGTAACATACGGGGCGAAGAATTATCATGGGGAGTAGTCATAATGCCAACAACAGAACATCAGCAAGCATGGCTATGAGCACATACTTTCTATCAGAATCAATTTGCATGTAAGCTTTTTAATTATTTGAAATAAAAACAAAGCACGAACATGTCGTTGTCGAGCTACAACACAAACAGGCGGCTACCTGCGTTCATTATTCTCTTTGCAGAACAAACAATTCATTATTTCCCTTCCTTGGATCAGCGCACAAACAACTTTGATCGCTCGCTTCATGATGACTGCCATATTTACAGGAAAAAACCGTCTGTCTCGTGCATGTTCTCTTGTTTTGTTGACTAAACATAGTTTTGAGAACTGACAGACTTCTGTCAGAGATTCCTCCCAGTGAAATACCCTGTTAGAAGACAGGCAGTAGTGCAATGAGATCAGTACAGCAATGCCATGTAGTGTGTCGGCGTCGATACAGACAACTCAGAGGAAGTGCAAATACATAGAGTGCAAATACTGACTTCTCAGTTTAAAATCGATTAATGCAGAGAGAGCAGAAGGGGGAGGGGGGGTTGTTCAGTATTGAGGACAGAACGCCCCCTCAGGGCCTGCTGTCTTTAGAAAACGAAAGCTGTGAGATATTTGCAATCCACCCCCCTCTTTTTATTTCAGGAAGAGAGCAGACACATCAGCCTTGTGGTCAACTCCACTCCCTGCTGCCACAACTTTATATAATCACCAGGACTCTTCCCTCCATCCGAGTACACTGAAGAGCGCTCCAGCCTGTAAAGACTTCATCCTGTAATTACCTGCCTGTCTGGAGAAGATTGTTAAGCACTTAGGAAGACATGTGTGCCGGAGTGGCTCATTTTCATTGAGGATGATTAGGATTCAGGAGAGACCCTTATTGTCCGTTATTCATTCTCCTCCCTGATAGGCTTGAGGTTATTCAGATGTCTTCAATTGAAATGCAAATGTGTACACATCCTCTGCCGTATTTTGTCATCTTATGAGGGTTGTCTTTCTTTTTAAGAGATCTAATTATGTTGGAAGAGGTTTCAGTGCAAGAGCCGTTTGAGATAAACGCTTCCTATCAGAAGAGCTTCTTCTTGGCAAATGAAAAACTCCGATTAGATGTGATTACATCTCAGTGATGGCCAGACACAGGATGTTATTCATCACCAACCATCTTACTAAGCCTTCTTTGTTTCGCTTGGAATAGCAGAAGTGAAATTAAGAACAACAGCTCATGTTTGCAGATCGGTGGCTTGGCTCTCGCTTCGGATGCATTCGGAAATTCCAGTTATTGTATTGCTGAAAAGCAGTGGTGGGCCGTCGGGGCCAGCTAAGCCTTCTCTGCTGGCCTAAACAGAAACACAAAGTTATAGCTGTTTTATAATTTAACAATAATAAAGATTCAGCCCCTATTTCTCTATGCTATGCAATGCTAAACTGAGGACGCCATAGCAAAGCCGGCTGGCGAACGCCGAACCCCGAACGCCGGCCGGCCCCAGCTGCTTTTTGTTATTGTTCCGGGTTCAAAAGGTCACACATTGTCTGTTACGTGAGCGCAGTCCACCGAAAACATTATATTTCCCACAATTTAAGCTTCTGCATTTTCCAAACGCACTATTATTCAAACGTATTGTTCGGTTCGTAAGCCTCGTACCGAACGGTTTAATACGAATACGTGTGTTATTACACCAATAGAAACAAACAACCGTAGCTCAGTAGGACAGCACAGAAGGCCCAGGTATAAAATGCACGGCCCGCCACTGCTGAAAAGTGCAATTCAACTCTTCCTGAATCTATCCGTCTCTTTCCCTGTAGCACTATGACTGTGCGAAAAGGAAAACGTTTCGCCATCTCCATCCAGGAGCACATGGCCATCGACGTATGCCCCGGCCCAATCCGCCCCATCAGCCAAATCTCTGCCTACTTCCCTCGCCTGTCGCCCACTTCCTCCTTCTCCGATCCACTTTCGCCCAATCGGGTGGCAGCTCCCACCGCCCTCGGCCCCGGCGCCGCCGGAGGAGGAGGAGGGAGCAGCAACCTATTGTCACCGCTGTTACCGGGGGCGGCGGGCGGAGGGGGCTCACTGTCAGCCATGAGCAGCATGGACACCTCCATTGAGATCGACAGCTGTGACAGCGATGATAACAGTGAGTCACCTGAAAGTCACAACATGGTTTCACTGAAGCTGCTTGAGCCCAAGAATAGACATTAACTCAACACAGAGGTGGATTTGGGACAAAAAGCCGGGAGTAATTTAAAAAACATCTAAATTGACCCTTCGCTAAAATTGCTACGCCTGTCAAGCTTTCAATTCTCACACAGCACATTGATTTCATAAGAGACAACTAAAGCAGAGACTTTGAGAGTTTATCAAGTGCAGCTAGCAGCCATTGAGTTGTTTCAACAGCTGATTGGAATTGATTATATTTCATTTGTTGTAAAAGGAGAACCATGTAAAATGAGTCCTGCAAGAATAGGTCGACATTTCGCGAATCACACTCATTAGTTTTCTTCGAGTAAGACAGAGTGCGCTTTGCAGGTGGAAAACACTGCCATTTTGTTGGAGATCAGACGGAGCCTTTTTTGCAGTTTGCTATTTTTATTATTGTCGTTAGGCAACCGCAGAACGAGTGCTAACGTTAGCAAACAAAAACCACGAACCTCATGCGACCCAATAGTTAATGATACGGTTTGAATTGATGAAAAAAACATTCCAAAATGCACAAATTTACCTCCAGGCTGTTTTCCGGTTGGTAAAGTCATATAACATTCAGCAAAAGTCACCAAAAAGAGAAAAAGACGCAAATGACGTCGATCGTTTTCCATTCTGACTTTTTTTTCCAACTCCAGGCATTCAGGGCGCCAAAATGCATTGAGCGGAAAGATGCAAGGTGCTCAGCAACGTAAAAGCAGCTTGCAAAACACTCACGAAAACAATTACAAAAGGCCGCCTCAGGCTGCTTAAACGTGCTCTGTCTCATCAGGACCTAAAGTCTTTTTGCAGAATGTTTTAATGTGATTTCACGAGTGTATTTCTGAGTGTCTGCATTTCTTCCTGCCATCATTTTCTATACAAGGTAACAAAGTCATCAGCTGAAAAGCAATTACCAAAGTAACTGAACTATTTCAATCAACTGTCTTCCAGCCGCCTTGGGGACGTTACAGTTTGACCTACTGTATGAGAGAGCCACCAGCTCCTTACACTGCACAGTCCTGAGAGCAAAGGTAAACAACATGTCCTCTGAATCCTCTGAACATGTCCATGTTCGTGTGCTCAATCGGTGACACAAAAAAGCTGTTCAGTCCTTTTTCTGTAGTCAACCAAAATAAAATCTTGGTTGACTGAAACTCTACCTATTCTTCAACCAGTAGATTGTTCAATTGATTAAATTAACTTCATTTCAACTACATTTAATAAATGACAACAACAAACTCAAAGCCGACAGCATGCAACTGAGAAATTAAAGGTCTAAAGTTACACAGACTGCAGGTTAATGTATTACATCTACTGATAGGAATGTACACCGGTATTGACGATACAGTGATATTTAAAAAATGAAATATTGATATGTTAATAATACCCATATGATATCATGTAAATAAGCCTCTTAAATCATTTCATATGGTTACAGACTCTCCCTCTACCTCCCTACACTTGTATTTTGAATTAATTTGCAAAAACACACGATGTTAAAGATGAATTTGACTTATCATTTTTACTTTTTTCAAAAGTTCTATAAAAATCGTTATTGTGAATTATTTTCGCCACAAAGATCCTGTATTTGAAATCTGTTACGGTGACAGCCCTCTCTTCTAATTAGTGTGTAGCAGAGAATTTCAGTTTTCATCCTTCATTTTTAGATGGTTTTCAAAATGGCCAGTGGGCTACGGCCTCTACACTGTGTGGCTTACCTGTCAACTGAAACTGTTCGTCAAATTAAAACTCTCAGACCTCCTCGCTACCGCCGTGCTTTGGATTCACTTTTCAAATGAACTCCTCACCTCTCAGTCTGGTAGTTGTTTCATCGTGTATTACTGGTGTTGGCAGCTTGCACAAATGTTCTCCACCTATTATTTCATATCCCCTCCCTCATATCTTCTCTCTGTCTTTTTTAGGGTCTGAAACCGATGGATTTCAATGGTTTGGCTGATCCTTATGTCAAGCTGCACCTGCTGCCGGGAGCCTGCAAGGTCTGCTGTTATTATCAGAACTGGGTTTTGTCCCTGCATTTTTTTCAAAAATGTGTCTGAGTGCACACTTAGTGTAAATATAATTTTGAGCTGTGTTGTAAAAGTGCAAGTGCAGAACAGTAAATCAGCTATAAAACAAAATGACCTTGTATCCTGCAAGAACGTCCTGTTGCACGTTGTTTGCTGTCTGCAGTTCTGAGATGATTGTTTCCCTCTCCCCTCTGCTGTGACGCACAGGCCAATAAACTGAAAACCAAGACCGTTCGCAACACGCTGAACCCTGCATGGAACGAGACGCTCACCTACTGTGGAATCACAGAGGAAGACATGTACCGCAAAACACTCCGGTAAATGTTTGCTTAATGTCTATTTCTGTCTCCTTCACGTCCTGCCTCTCGGCCCTGTCTTGCCCATCAGAGGACTGACTCTGGCTTACAAAGGATTTCTTATCATCCATCTCAATCGCAGAGTCTTTTACTCTCGGTTTTTTAGGCCTTTATCCTACCTCCCCTTCTATTTCCATTGATCCCTTTCATCCCCCTCTGTCACCTCACCTTCTTCATTCCTCCCCATCTGCACATCTCCCCTGTCCATTCAGATCAGAAAAGATCTCCCCTCACTCCTTACAAACCATCCCTCTCTCTTTGTCTCTCTTTCCGTCGGTCTCCCTGCTTTTCTCTCTTTCCAAGTTGCAGTGACAGATTGAGGTCAGACTAAGCACCACGGGGTGTTTTAATTTTCATTGACCCCCTGCCAGAGGTGATGAAAGCTGCAAATTGTCTCTGTCTGTGACTAAAACTTTGTCACGGCGCATGTGGGAGTGAGATTTAAATGGGATCGACGATTGATCTCTCGGGGGAAATTAGAGAAACTGGCCCTACAACAGGCCTACGACACTGCAGTTGCCTTCAAAGATCAGCAGACAGGAAGTTTAACCTATCGAAACATGTTAACGTCTACAAAGTAACAGTTTCATCACTTTTTTTACATCCACATATATTTGACAGTGAAAAGAGTTGACACACTAAAAGTTTAATAAACAGCGGCTGTAGCTATTTTTGCATTTTTTTAATCTTTCTTATCATAGAGCAGTAGCAAAAAGCTAGGCTATTTTCCAGTAGGTTAAACAGGAGGATTTTCTGCAGACTTGCAATTTCTTACTGAATTTCAACACTTCTAAAACAGGAAGAAATCCATCCCAGAAAAAGCTCTATTGTTGTTTCTGCATCCAACTTTGAACCAGCAGCTACAACAAACCGCAGTGTCAGACAGATCAGAAGCAGTTCCAGAAAGTACAATTTTCAAATCGATGCAATTGTGTATTATATTGCCTTATGATGAGAGGAAGTCATGATTCACAATCCTTTTGATATCTTTCAACATAATTCACAACTGACTGAAGGCTATGGGCCAACAAGATGTTGCACAATAAGGACAAGAGTCTGTGGAAGTTTATTCCTGTCAAGAACAAATTAATAAAAGCAATGAGTGATAAAAAATACAAATTTTTATGTAAAGTTTTATGCTAAATGTGTATGTAACCTGCTGCTAGCTTTCACCTCTCAGCTAAGACCGTCTTCATCTCTCTTTATTATTTTTTTAGCCCTTTCTCTCTTTTTCTTTAGCCCCCCCATTTTCATTTTGTCCTCATTTTTGCTGCTATCCGATTGTGAATAGCTCAGAAATACTCGACTCTGTGGATGTCAGAAAATATCTGGTGTCCCAAGGCAACCGGCCTCTTGCACCTTCTTGATTTATGCATGACCGTTTTTTGTATTACCGGAACCTGAAGGCAGCAGGTGACTGCAATGTTTAGTTAGAAGTTGAACAACACCGAGAGAAAAGAAGTTACAAGTTCATATCAGCACTTCTCTGAAAGATTGCATTCTTAGTTTTCTTCCTCTCATTGCATGTCTTTGATTCACATTTACATAAAGCACAGAAAATGGCAATCACTTTGAATGTCAGTTAGCCGAGCACAGTGATTTTCCACTTCTGCCTACAGTATAGACATGCACATTTGCAGGCATAAATGAGTCCACACACACACACACAATCACACAGATTTAAACAAATCCTCCCTCTCTCATCCACATCACTCCATCCCCGGCTTTTTATTTCACGCACACAGCCTCCCTCCATCTCTTTCATTCTCTCTGCTGCTCTCACCCAATTATGCATTTCGGGTGACATTATGGCAGGTGTAAATATTTGCCAGCCTTATGAATATGAATCGACTTAATGCACTTTTACACTGTCTAATTTCACAGGTGAGGGAAAATGGTAATTACTTGTTGTACAATGTGCTTTTACAGATTCTGGATTTATACGTGTAGATCAGAGCTATGTCAACAAGTACCTTCGCTCATAATGTTGCCACAGCATTGGCATAACTAATTCCACCACTCTGTCTCACACCCGCACATCTGTCTCAATAATTAGCGTCTTTAAATCGTATTCCCCACCACCCTATCTTTGTCTCTTGCTATTTCTCATCCTGACCCCTCCCCTCCTTCCTCTGTCTCTCACCCCCAGGGTGTCTGTGTGCGACGAAGACAAGCTGACACATAACGAGTTCATCGGGGAGTCGCGGGTGGCCCTGCGTCGTGTGAAGCTTGACCAGACTAAACACTTCAACATCTGTCTGGAGCATCCACCCCCTGTGAGAAGAAGAGGGAGTGCAGAAAGAATAAATGGCATGATAGGAAAGAAATGCTTCAAGGAAGGAACGAGGGAAATTAGAGTTTATGAGGGAGATAAATGACTTGAGGGAACTGTAATATTCAATATATTAAGCTTCCTGTCTGACTCATAACCTCACATTTTAAAAGAAGAAAAAGGACAGAGGGGGATGGAAATATAGTGAAGGGGGAAGGCAAGAAATTGTTTATATGCCAACGTTTAAATGTCGATATTTGGTAGACCGATGAGGCGCACACACACCTGTGTCTCATAACAAATAAAATACCAAGCGTGTCTGTACACTCTCTGTAGCATCGTTAGCTAAAGGGCCAAACAAACGCTTCCTAAATACTGTTATTTGACAGTAAACAGCAAATAAATAGATTCTCCTGCTACACAAACAATCTTAAATATTTGAAGCAAAGATTGCTTGTGTGTTTATTGGTGTTGTATGAAAGGAATATACCGATGCAGATGAATGCACCATGGGCATTGATCTGCTGCCATAACATGCAGGGATTTGTTCACATTCAGCCACTACAGCAATCGTGAGGTCGGCTATAATGTTGAGCGATAAGGTCATTCAAACCATCCAAAAGGTGTTGGATGATGCCGAGGTCAGGGCTCTGTGCAGGCCAGTATTTACCTGGCTTTGTGCACAAACTCTTGACTAAAGTATCATTGGATGATGTGAAGCATAGAGATGTCTCTTCATTGGAACTAAAAGGACCATAAGCAAGAAAAACTGTCTAAAACTACCCAAAGTACGGTATCCATATTCTTTTGGCCAAAGTATATTTTGCAAGCTGGCCTACTGAGAATAACAAATATGAGGTAAGCACAGGACAGAGTATCATTCTTATGGCTCACAAACAGCTTTTTGTTCAGGCTAAATGTCAGCTGGGTCATGCGTGGGAAAAGGGTACATAGAGATTGGGAGAATAAAGGGAGAGGGGGGAGAGGGGGAGAGGGGGAGAGGGGGAGCATAAATGGACAGAGCACAAGTGAGAGAGATGAGAAACAAATGGCTTAAAAAAATAAAAGCAGTGGAGAGCGGGGGGGGGGGGGCATGAGTGTGTGAAAAGGCTGGCTGCTTGTTCTCGATGAGTTAGAAAGGGCTGCTGGTATTAGATTGTCCCTCTGAGGCCGGTGGCCACTCTGCGATCAAACGTTAAAGCCCCTCTGTCATCCTGCGAACCAGGCGCTGTGTCACGCATGTCATTTTCAAAGTGGCATCACCCTCAACCTGATGCGTCTATGCCTTTCTGTTCATCCCTTTAGCCGGCTTGTACAGCTTTTCTGTCAGTCATATCCCCTTATCAAGTATCTCTTTCTCTCCTTTTTGCCTCCAGCTGCCTTCACCGACTGCGATGAGCACAGCATTGAGAGGAATCTCCTGCTACCTGAGAGAGGTGACCACATGATGACTCTTCTTTTGCTCAACGTGACCCTCCTTCTGTCTGTCTGTCCTTTAGAGTCCATCTGTCCTCCTGTCTTAAAGGACTACACACCGAAACCAATATGAGACTGTGTGACTCAAAGCATTATCCTAAAATTATGAGAATGAACCGGGTAATATTTCAAGGTGGCGATCAGTTTTTATTCGATTACCTTGATATTCGTCTGGAAACAAAATATCCGTCTTCATTTAAGAATGATCAAAGCAATTTTATATATATATAAAATATATAACAATATATTATTTTAAAAAGTGCTGAAACAAATAATTAATTCATCAGTTAATTAGCAAAGTCAATCGATTCTAGCTTGAGGTTTTGCCGCTGGACATTTTTCACTATTTTCCGACATTTCATAAACTAAACAGTAAATGGAATGTAGTTTAATTATACCAATAACTGTGTTTATATTAGTGCCATTAAAGTTAAACCATTTACCACAACTTGAGATCACAGCTAACTGTTCTAAAACCATTGCCATATGTTGTTCTGCTGTGAATAGAGATTTCCTGCCTGAAGACATTATCATGTAATCTAATAAGGCAGCATTCATTTACTGTTGTGAGCTAATTACCTAACCCTAATTACAGAGCAGTTACAAGTTCTTAGTTTCTCCGTTTTTTAGAGCCTCTCATCACATTTAATCAAATTAACGAAGGGACCAAACCAGAGGACGGGTGTAGTCCTTTAACTACAAGAAGATAACTAAAACTGCTGCTTCTGTGTTCTGTATTTTATACCTTTATCTGCTATATTTACATTTTTTTATTTTGCTGCAGTGTTGTGCCACGTAGCTTGTTTTTAAATTTTACCTTCATATTGTTGGTAGAATTAAGCTCTAAATATGCATGTCTAAATTGGTTTAAAAAAATGACTTTAGTGAGTTTTGTTTTTATTCTGTGTTCACAGTCAAGGTTGTTAAATGCGATCGTCTTCCCAGTTCTCTCACCCACCCACGAATACATCTCTTTCCCATCTGTCTGTCACAGTGTGCGGCTGGCTCCTGTTTATTTTCACCTCCCTAATGAGTTGCTCTCTATCGATCTGTGAAGGTCTGAGCTCTTCTTTCACCAGATACCTGGTACAAATGATCCTCACTAATTGCAAGTTTTAAAGTGTCTCGGTCACGGCAGATGGCGGACTGGCTGTTGGCAGAATGGATGATTCCCTAAGAAAAACACAGATAAAGAGACGGGGGGAAAACAACATAGGGAAGAGAGATGTAGGGGAAACAAGAAGGGGGCAAGCTGTTGAGAGGATTAGAGAAAGGGAGGGAGGAGCATGGAGGAGTGTGAGGCGTGTGGCATATTGATCGACCTGGCTGTGTCCACCTCTCGGCTGCAGATAAGACTGAATGAGAGATGGAAAGAGATATAGGAGAGGAGAGATATTTAGTGATGGAACCCATTTTCATTTAAAATTACATTACAGCCAATGTAACAGAGCATTTTTGCATGTTCTGTTGTGAAACAGAAAAAGTGCACCTGCAGTGATAAAAAAACAAACTGCGAGTCTTTCCTATAAATAACAGACATGTATTGGTGCTGTTGGCCATGAGGGTGAGTCACAGCCCTGTGAGAACATCTTCCCTTCTTCACCCTCTGTTGCTGCTTCCTCGCTTTCTTTCATCTTCTGTCATGTTTAATTCATCAATTGATTTTTTTTTTTTTTGGGCCACACAAAACTGACATCATCTCATCGAGATGATAGTTCAAGCACGATTGCAAACAGCTGTGGCTTATTTACACCTCTGACAGACACAGAGCAACACCAGCATACATTTTCGTCGTTTTTGAGTCAACAAGTCCAACATTCACTCTCCTTTTACAAATGTTTTGCTTTTGACCAACTCCTGAGGGAAATATCGGACTCTCCAACTGTTCGCTCCACGATGTTCACCAGTTGCTACTTTGTCCGTCTGCTGTTTGGTGCTGAGCAGGTTTACATTACACTTAGTGATGTAAAAATATCGATCACAGCAGCTTTAAATAACTTGAATAACGTTGCAATTTGATCAGTAGTTCATGACACAAAACTCATATTTTTCTAAACAAGAGTCCTCCTTTTATCTCTGAATCTTAAGTCACTAATGTAGCAGCTACAAATGCAGCTTACGCATCCTTAATATATATTTTTCTCTTGTGTCCCCTCTTTCTCTCCTCAGTGGGAGACTGAGCAGCAGAGAAGTCTGGAGGAGAGAGGCCGTTTGCTGCTCTGCCTGCAGTACTTCCCCCCGGCCAGTGACGGCGATGTGAAGGGCGAGGCCAAGGGCGAGGCCAAGGAGAGGGCTCGTGGCGGGCTGTGCGTGGGTGTCAAACGCTGCGCCCACCTGGCAGCCATGGACGTCAACGGCTACTCAGACCCCTATGTTAAAACGTAAGGATGACATCAAACCACTAACTGAATGCTATGGTGTATTCCATTCCATAAAATGGAGTAATGTTGCCGCCCGAGTGATTAAATTATGATTACGCAACTTAGACTGATGGATTGACATTTCACAATCCTCATTGCAGAACAATTTTCACATGACCTATCCAGTGGCAATCTCCCGCCCCACCGCATTACCGGTGTTTGGTCTTAACTGGCCGCTGACTCATATTGACCCCATGAATCACCTGTTGAGTGATTAATGGCTTGAGTTACGCACTTAGTGGAAGCCATTGTGAAATATATCACTCACCAAGATAATGGTAACAGTGTGTGTGTGTGTATTGACAGCGTTCAAAATGGATTGAACAGCAGCGACACGATCTAGTGTTAAGGGCGTACTGCATCACGGAGGAGAGTGTTATTGCGGTTGTCATAGAGGGTCTTTGGAGATGAATTACTCATTGATGAAAGAAAGGCAAAACTGTGTGTGTGTGTGTGTGTGTGTGTGTGTGTGTGTGTGTGTGTGTGTGTGTGTGTGTGTGTGTGTGTGTGTGTGTGTGTGTGTGTGTGTGTGTGTGTGTGTGTGTGTGTGTGTGTGTGCGCGTAGAGGGCAGGAAGGTCCGGGTTGAATGATGCACCCTGACATAAGTCGGATAAATGAGCTTATGTTTAACTGGTTGTTCTCCTGAGTGTTGGTTCTGGCTTTGAGCTTGTGTCTGGAATGAGTAAAACACTAAACAACCTATCATCACACACACACACACACACACACACACATATATATGCTATATATATGCTTGGCACGCTTGCCTCACTTTAGCATACACGCCAATCACCTTCTCCTTTCCCGTCATGCCTTTAACGCTCCCTATGTCTTTACATCCACCAAACCTACGCATACATCCCTCACACATCCACATTTGTACACCACGCACCTTGTTTCATTTTGGATGCGTGCTCGCATCTTTGCCCTTTGGCGGGAGCTCTTCTCCCAGATGCTTTGTTGTGTCTGAGAGCGTGTGGGAACATACGCTCTCCGAGCTGTGGGTGGTGGGTGGAAAGCAAATGTGAATAGAGATTTCTCCACGCTCCTTCCAGCTGGCTTAAAAATATCCGGAGAATTTAATGACACCTTGCAAAGGGATGCTGAGCTTTTTCAATCTGTGCTGTGTTTGTTGGTGATAAGTCCTCGCACTCACATATGGCTAGTTTCACAAATAATATATTAAAGAGGTCGACATTTTGGGAAATGTGCTCACTGGTATTCACTTTCCAGCTGAGAGTTAGATGAGATGATGAATACCACTGTCATGTCTATACAGCAAATACAAAGCTACAGCTGCTTAGCTTAGCGCAAAGACTGGATTCGGAGGGTAACAGCTAGCATGGCTCTGTCCAAAGGTAACAAAATCCACCTTCCAACACTAAATATCCCGAATGAAAATCTTAAGCTGTGATTCAAAACATTTCTACAGAGCCAGGCTAGTTGTTTCCCCTGGTTTCCAGTCTTTGTGCTAAGCTAAGCTAATAGACAGCTGGCTGTAGCTTCATATTTACCAAGCAAGACATGTCCCTCAGCAATTTGCACTTTGCGGCCTGTTTATACAGATAATCAATTATCTTCGGCCCTTCCTCGGTCCTCAGTAGAATTAACCAGAAAAAAGGACAACACTCAGACAATGCAATTAAATAACAGCACGGCTGGTGCAAAACAATAAAAATCCTTCAGGCTGTTGAATCATGAATCATCATTAATCCTGACACAAATAAAATAACCCTACACCTCTGACAGAATCCACCAGTCAATCACCAAGCAGACAACACAGAGATGGAAACAGTAGAAACTCCACAACGGCCAAAATCACACGTGTCAGAGGAAAAAGAGAGTTCTCATCTGTACAAGTGCGTTGTGCTCATGTGTCGGAACGAGACACCTGAGCTTTGTGAAAATCCTCTCACTCATAAAAAAGGTAAAAGTTCCTCAGTGAAAGGAGAAATCCATTTTCTGGGTGGAGGTGTGTTTGATTTGGTCTGGTGGTGCATCAAGGCAAATACAACCTCCTTGTTTTTACCTGCATCGTTGTGTTGTTCACAAATGACGAAGTTCGGCACAGTTTTCAACTGCGTGAACTTATTCTGACAGTTATCCCTGGTGCAGTCACCCTTATTACTCTTCATTTCAGCCGTGCTTTGACCTGTGAAAGTTGATGACCAAACTCGTATATGATGGTATGATATTCCTCTCTCTCTCTCTCTCTCTCTCCCTCTCTCTCTCTCTCTCTCTCTCTCAGGTACCTCAAGCCAGATGTCCAGAAGAAATCCAAGCACAAAACAGCGGTGATAAAAAAGACTCTCAACCCGGAGTTTAATGAGGTAGACATCCATGTTTGTGTATGTGCATAACTGTGGAAGGGAGGAGCACATTTAGTTGAATGTAAAGAGCTAATTTATATTTTTACAGTCCTCAGAGACACTACACCGCATGCAAATTCTCCGCAACATATATGTAAGACAGCCAATTGGTGCTTGCACATGCTTAGCTGTTGTTATTTTGTATTTTAGAGTTTATAGCGGAAGAGAAAGATGGGTGTTAGCCGTGATCTTCTGACCTTTGCTCTCACCCCTCCCCTCTCTGTTCTCACCCAGGAGTTCTTCTATGAAATTACATTCTCAGAGTTAGCCACCAAGACGCTGGAGGTCACAGTGTGGGACTACGACCTGGGAAAGTCCAATGACTTCATAGGTGACATCATAGGCAGCTAATCATTTCCTGCTGTTGTATATTTGGATTGCCATTTGGCTACCCCATTAGCAGTCTAATAATGTACCCATGGCAGATGTTACCAAAGATACTCTGAGCTGCTCTCTATTCTCTGCAGCACTCTGTGTAATTTGCAGGGTTTAGTTGCCAAACGGGTGTCAGTGACATTTCGGCTGAAAGTCAGCTTTATACTACACTTGCTCGATACGAGTTGGAGTGAGTGATTACATTTACACCAGTTTCTCTCTCTGACTTATAACATATAATAACTTTTCCACCTCTATTTTTTTCCGGGATCTTGTAAAGTCTAGATTTTAGTTTCTTACAGTAGACAAAATAAAGTTAGGTATTTTTTCCATTTTTAACAAACTATCAAAAGACAAACCAACGTCTGTCTCTCAACAGTTTCAGATGTTGTTTTCCTCTTAAACAAATCCAGTTTGAAATCGGCCAGCTTTTCTTACGTTATTTAACGTGATTCATATTTAAACCATATTTATTCATATCTCATATCGGCCTCGATTTTCTTTTTGAATTAAAATGTATTTCTGTCCGTCGGTAATGACAAAAAACTATTTCTGCTAATAAAACATTCGGCCTACAGTAGAAAACAAAACAATAAGACAAAGTAGAAGATTTTCAACAGGCCAAAAAGGTGTTGAAGCTACAGCTAATTACGCCCACTCCAACCTATTTGACATCAAAAGTAATAACATGCAATTATTTTGTTTGTTTTTTAAACTCGCGGGCTGTTTGACACATTTTCAGTTCCTCACTACAACATCAATCCACCCCTTGGAGTCAAATTCTCCCCGTTTGTTTATCAAACATGCACTTTCCTCTCGAGTCACATTGACTTTCTTTTCTGTCTCTGCCCTGGTTAAGGCGGCGTGTCCCTGGGGTGTCACTCACAAGGAGAAACTATGCAGCACTGGATAGACTGTCTGAAGAACAAGGGCCAGAAGGTGGAGCGCTGGCACACGCTGACCAACGAGCTGCCTGGATCCACGCTGCAGGAATGAACTGATCCTCTTCCACTGCACGGACACTGGAGACACTGCCTGGCGAGAGACGTTTCATCGCATGCTCTGAGGATTGTCTGCATGTCTACGATGTCATAAATGAGATCATTGTTCACAACAACATACCCAAAGGGGGGGGGTCACACTCAGATCAATACGATAATCTCGGATCTAAATAGACCTAATGCCAATCTCGGAAACAGTCCTCACCGCAAAGCATGATAATTCTCATAATCATATTCATAGGGATCCATGTCCCTTTCAATGTCAATCTAAATGCTTCTCTGCGCTGCTCCAAACTGATCTCAATCTACAAGAAAAATTGAAATCGTGCAAGAACATTTAATGAGGCAGAAATATGAATTCATGTCAGGTGTACTTCCTGTTTTTACGGGCCGATAATTTATTGTTGTTAACTGCTGACATTAAAACTCAACACCGTCCATCTCACAGCACACATACCTCTCCCTCGCAATAATGTGTTGCCTAATGCTTCCGGAGACCTCCAAGTGGTCTTAATACTGTCGGACAGTTTGTATCTATTGATCTGATTGTCATGGGATTGCCTGCAGAAAACAAGAGAGACTATTGGTTCTTCTGTGTTGATGGCTCGTGTCAGTTATTTGCATGTTTGGTGTTGATGGAGCAAATATGTGCCAGGCTCTGCTGCAGGGCGTTCATCATTGTGTTGTTCCCAATTCTCCTGAGGTGTGCTGCTCTGATTAACTGAAGAAGATGTTTCATTCAATTCAAGGGTACCAGCTTTTGTTTTTATGTTGTTTGATGTGTCAGCTCTAATATCACAGTGTCAGTTTCTTGTTGGTGACGCGCTGATCTTGACCTAATTTTGCTTCGCAATCCCCGTTTGGATGTAGGAGGAGAAGAGGGATGTAATTAACAGAAACGTTTCAGAGCAGAGCGGATTGGTTTAAGGAGAGCTGTGCATGGTCCCACTCTGACACACCGTGAATGAAA
The DNA here is from genome assembly GCF_949748355.1 of Melanostigma gelatinosum. Taxonomy (NCBI): domain Eukaryota; kingdom Metazoa; phylum Chordata; class Actinopteri; order Perciformes; family Zoarcidae; genus Melanostigma; species Melanostigma gelatinosum. The sequence goes on along the minus strand of NC_136654.1, from coordinate 7,721,092 downwards.
TCATCAGCCTCTGTTTAATATCTAAATTACAAATATGGTGTACAGAGCACAGTGTTGTGTGATAACGCTCCATGGCTGCTGCTTTACTGCGGCTCGCATTGACTAAGCTGCAGGCTTTATCTCGGCCTCATGTGGTTTAAGAGGCATGCTGAAATTACCAGTGGTGTTCATATGTAAATAATACATGTATTGTGGTTCACTTGCTTTGGGTGTTTGTCTTTTGGAACTGAAAGTGTGCATGATTGTTTGGTTTTTTTCATAAAACGTTCATATTGATATATTGTGTGCATCCCTGCATTTCTATTATATTTGCTCCAAAGTGGCCTCTTCGAATCTCTAATGTTTTATGTGCAGCTCAGTGGCAATCCAATAGCTGGAATAATACAAGCCAATACTGCCACCTACCCTTTAAGATCTGCAGCCGCAGCCTCTCCTCCGACAGTGACACGCAGAGACACACACCAGAGGAAAAAGAAAACCAACAAAAGCATCAGTGTTGGTTTAAAACTTTACACTCGAAAAGAAACACCAAATGTATGACTCCATATTGTTTATGATGGGTCAGATTCAAATTAACTGAGTTCAGGCTTCAACTAGACAAAGTTGCTTCTTCAGAGTTAAACTTGTTCTCTGATGGGTTAAAACATCTGCCCTAAACATCTCAAAAACCAAATCCCTTATTCTGATCATCTCACACTGCGTCTGTACTTGAAGGGTGAACCGATACAACAAGGTTAAATTACCGGGATTAATTACAAATAGTTTACCGTCGTGGGTTGAGCATTTTGACAACAAAATGTCTTCCTTGTCCTCCAGCACACATTCTAGGGCGAGTCGTTAAATCTTTCAGTTTAAGCCTCCTGGGCTTTTACTCACCTGCATGGTCTTCATCAAAAGAGGGTACCAAGTAAACTATCAGAACAAACACAGAGAGCGTGCATCGTAACATCTCATGATTACCAGTGAAGAAAAGGCATGTCTCAACAATCTCACTCTCTTCATGTATTCCACCAGTCAAATAATAACATTCTCTTGATCTTGGCTCCATTTCTTGAACCTTTTACTTGTTCCGTTCGACAGGATGTCTGAGGTCAGGACATTGGGATTATTGTGATAAACACAAAGCCCAGAGCATGTTGAAAGATGCTGCGAGTGTCTGAGTCAGAAGCAGACTTATGGACATTGAGAAAGAGGCTCGGTCCAGACTTTAAATAGAAGAAGGAAAACCACAGAGCTCTTTACAGCGGTGCAGTTTATGATTATTGTGCATTTTCTTGTGCATCCTGAGAGGGAAATCGAAGACGGCTACTCCCGTTCATCTCAGTCACGGCTTGTTCCTCGCCCTGACTGACAAACACCAGAGACGTCTGTCCTCTGCAGATCCTGTCACACTGTCTTAATGTTGATGACAGCACTCATGCAAGTATAACTAATAACAACCTTTTATATAACCTTTTATAAAAAAAAGCAATTTTGAAAGTGTTTGAGTAAACACCGATACAGAACACTGCAACAGCCCAGGTCCATTTATAATAAAAACAAGAACGCGTCTCTGCAGATAAAATAGATCTAATCTTTTATATTTTAGAACGCTGCAGGGAGGCGGACTGGGCTGCAGATTTTGCTCATTGATCTAAACGGAGATTACTGTTAAAAAGTTGAGAAGAGCATGGTCATTTTACAACAATAAAACTGACAAAAAACAATTCAGTGCACTAAAAGGCTGCTGCTGAGGATACAAGTGGAATGAAGGCACTAAGACCCTTGATATAGATATTGTAGTGATATTTCACCACAGAGCTCTGAATCCACTCTGTGATGATAAGTGGTTTTCATTACACTAAAGAGCCGATAATGAGCACATTACTGCCACCTAGCCAGGAATGTGATGAAAGGTTGAAGCTGGCAGACGTCCAGTAAAAAATGGGCCAAATATGAGCCTGAAGCTCACATCGCATTTCAATTAAGCTTCATGTATACACTTATAACACAGTTCATAGATTTCCATGAATTGCCTCGATATCCGGACCCCCCCCCCCTTTCTTCACATGCTTATTAATGTGTATTAATGTGTAGTTTGTGTTGCAATTATCCGTGCAGAATGGCCAATTACCTCATTTTGAAGTTGGAAAAACAGCATTTCTGTCGTAGCTATACCTTCCTCTTGAAATAGTTTAGGAGACAAACTAATTTGGAAACACTGCATTCATACCAGCCGTTCATACACGGCGTTCAAAATGTGTTTTTATGAATGGAACAGAGCCATGTTCATGTTCGTGACACCTGTGCTCTGGAAAAGACCTTTTAGTCCACAGTTGACTTTTCTTTCCAGGACATTTTCACTTGTCTTAGCAGTAAAAGCACAGATGTCACAAATGATATTGATTACGGCTTCAATCCATTCCAGGATTATCAGTGAGCCCTGCCAGCTCATTAATATCATTAGCCACACAAGTATGATGTTTTTTCACAACAAACAGAAAAGTCCTTCTGACTGAAAGATGAATGGAAACTGGAGCTGATAATTCTCTGTGTTGACAGTAACAGACAGCTGTCAAATTAATTCATACACTGAATCATGTCATATATATTTAGCATGTTCAGTATTTTTTTGAATGTTTGTTATTACAACAGAGCACTCACTTCACTGGGTGCTATGCATCTCTTTGTCGTTTCCATACAACACATTTAAACATGGCTGTACTTTACTGCTCGATTCGTCGATGAGTCATGTGGTCTATAAAACATCACAATTTCTTTCAAAAATCTCGTAAGACTAGTCATGACGCCGACTAGTCAGTCTTAACAGCCTCGTGGCGTATACTCTCGTTCATGTGACCGTGGTGTAGTTCCTTTAAAGCCTGAACATGACACACCATCAGCTTTTACTTCTGCCGGTTGCATTCACGCTTCAAACATCATGAAAGCGCTGTTCGTTTATGAAGAATATCTTGCTGAACAAATCGTGTAAGTTACACTTTTGTGTGCCAGACAAAAAAGCAATCTTAAATGCACCAACCTAACACATCTCCTGCATCGAGAGAACATAAACAGAACAAATCATTCATATAAATGCATTTTTCATCAAAGAACAATGATGTCAGTCACTCGCTATCAGGCACATGTGGCAATCAACCCAGGAGAGAATGTGAACAGCATCCCCAACTGGGATTTCATGTTAGCAACTAAGCTAACAACCACATGTTGTAGCCTAAAACAATCAAACCAACTATAGCTCTCCCTTCATACTTGTTAATGATATTGATTGTTTTATTATCAACCCATTGTGTAAAAAGCCTCGAGGAGGAACACAGAACAGCTGGACATTTACATTTTGGCATTAAAAACACTCACCTCCTGAAATGAACATGGAAATTACCCTGGAGGTGACCTCTGACCCCAACTCTGAAAGTGTCAGTAACAGCTTTTTTGAATAGCGCCCTCTAGGAACTTTCTGTTTGGTGCTAATTAGCACATGTTAGCATGCAACCTCTTGACTGAAACGACGTTGGCGTTCAACTGAAAGCACTGCTGTGTCTCAGTCCATCCTCACTGAGTGGCTGGCATGACTGTGGACTCGTAATCTCGCTCCTTTCAAAACTACTTTTGAAACGATTGATCAATTATCGAAACAGTTGCTTTTTCCCATCTTGACTAATTCTTGCAATGCTCGTTTAAAAGGTATGATGTTGTTAATGTAGCAGTTGGTCATTGTGGTGCACAACATGCAGCGCTGTTAAATGTCAACCACTTTTAGTTTGGGTCTCAAAACCTATAACTAACGATAAAGTGATGAATGAAATAGTCAGTGTAAGCAGCCAATAGTAATAGCTTTAAGGGTTTAAAAAACCCTTAAAGAAGATAATGAGGTAAGTCTTTACTTTTGCTTTGATTTTGTTGAAGTCATCTGAGACTCTCAGTGTATTTCCTCGGCTCAGGGCGTCTCTCTTCAGCCTTTTGCTCTTCCTGCTGCCTGACAACAGAATGCACTCTCAATCCCTTCAGCTTACACACTATAACAGTACGGACAACTACATGAATACTTCCCCGGCTCATCTGCTGAACTGCAATCTCTTCTCAGTGGCTAAGCTCTCTGGATATTGCCCCCACGAAAACAAAATCTCTTTCATCTCCCCTGCTGCTCCTCATCGCTGCAAAACACAATGACAACACGTTGCATGCATTTTGTCTTTATTAGGAATGTGCTTCAGAAGTATAATATTCCAAATGCCAGTTCATCTTTGTAATTTTCATCTTCTATTGTCAAACATGAATACAAATCCACAACATGCCAATCACCACAAGGATTATAGAAGCCTGGTGGTGACATGTTAGCCCATAACTACGTAACGCTAACTCATATCAACTACAGAATCTTCACAATATTGAGATTTATACCTGCACTAACTGTTGATTACAATTCAATTTACATATTAAGTGCTAACCGAGGAAAAGCTGTCATATTTAATCATAACAGCCAATTGCCTGCAGGTGTGAGCTCACGATTTATGTTTCTGTACATGATTCAAAATCTAAGGTCTGATAAACAAGGAGAGTTTCATCCATTCTAGATGAAACCCAGTTCTTTCAGATCACAGTAAGAATCACAGGTAGATTAAGATTAGAGGTTAGTTAAGGATACATATCGGAAATATATAATCATAACAATAACAATGACAATTAATTCGATTTTAAAAGTAGTTCTCAGCATCGTGCTGTTAATATCGTACACCTATAAAACCGTGTTTGAACCAGTGTGTTACAAATTCAGAAAACAGCATCCCTGTTTCACACTGTGTGTGAAAACAAAACGGACAGATAATTAAGGTGTTCATTGCTGTTTAAGTGCTTTTTCGAGGGACAAAAACAACCACAATATGTCTGGTTTATAAGTACAGGCTATACCTGTGGATGCAGACTGAGGCCACAGCCACCAACTTTGACTGCAATCACAAGCTATTTCATTTGTTAACCAAATATCGATTCCCACGTGCATATACAATGCTGCCGTCATCTGTCAACTGCGGCTCAGCACTTCAAGAGCGTCACATTGTGAAGTTCTGTTTCAAAACGATCTTTCACAAACATTATCAAAAGATTATAGACAGAGCATAATTAGTTTCACTGTAAAATGAATGTCTTGCTACAGTGTGTGTGTGTGTGTGTGTGTGTGTGTGTGTGTGTGTGTGTGTGTGTGTGTGTGTGTGTGTGTGTGTGTGTGTGTGTGAGTGAACATGTACCCCTCCCAGGCTCACAGTGGTCAGTGGTGTCAGCAGATATACAGTAAAGTTGCAGCAGAGCAGAAAACACTTTCCTCTCTACAAATGATCACATGTCTGTGATCATTTGGGTCTTTACAAAGCAAGGAACTTTCCCTCTGCATTTTATTTTGGCACACATTTTCCTTGCAGTGATGACTGTGCCTTCCGTGGGAGACTTTCCATAATCCCTTTCAGTTCAGCACCCGTAGCTAGTCCTTGATAAGCCTCTATTTTCGTCCTCTTTTGCCACCCATACTCACTCTCAAACACAAGATGTAAGGGCAGGAGAACCACGGAGAAGAGTCCGAAACAAGAGGACATAGAAGTGGTTCTTCTCTGCGAGGGAATTGGGTGAGTTTCTGCTCTGTGATTCCAATGCAACCACAAATCCCAGCGCCTTCTCCGTGTATCCGAGGGGATTTACCGGCAAGCTGAAGCTCTGATGTGTCCTGTCGTTGGCTGCAGTAAAGGATGGACGAGGGCAGACATTTTGTTTCATGCGACGCTGTAGATGGGAGGCAATCCTTCCCGTTTCACGTTCTATGACCCCCCTCCACTGGTCTCCCCAGTCTCCAGTCCACCTCGTCTGAGTCCGTTCTGCGGGTGATGACGGGAAGTGAAGTGTTTCTTGAGAATCGTTCTGAATGTGTTGACCAGAATACAAAGGGGCTGATTAGACTGTCTACTCTCATCTCCATCTAACAGACAGCCCCCTCCCCCCTCCTGGCTCAGGGCAGCAATTGCATATTTTACTTTCTTCCATTAGCAAATAGGGATTTATATAGATTAGAGGAATACAAGTAAGCACTGTATATCGGGTGCATATTTGTCACACATCCAGGTCATGACTAGGCGGTAAAGACGTTGGTGCAGATGCGGGCCAGACGGTCAGTTGCCTGATCCAGTTTCATCCTCGGGTGAAACTCAGGTTTTCACATTTACTAAAAAAAGAAAAGGAAGCGTATTAGTTGAAGAGCTAAATATTCTGCAACTTGATATGGCTGTATAAACTTTCACAGACCACAGAGGACAAGCTATGTCATGAGAGCCACATGAGTTGTTGAGTCCCAGAACCCTTAAAGTTGTGTGTACAATTTCTCTTCCAGCCATTAAGTTAATTAGGACATCTCTTGGCTTAATGACACCCAACAGGCTGCATTCAAAAGCAAGAGTACAGATAAGTATCTGATTGAACTGAAGTGAAAAGGCAAATAATCATTTAACTGACTGGCCCTTCATGTATATATATTTAAACACACAGTACTGCAAAAGACAAATACTAGGCCCTTTCTTTACAAATCTCTAATAAGTCATAATCACTGATCTGTTATCCGAATCCCTTTATTTGGTACAATAAATGCAAACAGGGCAAGGCATGGAACAGAAAGCGAACCACACAGGTCACTCTCCGGATAAACAGCAATCTGAGGCATGCAGTTGATTACAGTTGGAGGCCGCCCGTGCAAAGAAACAAAACATGGCAGGAAATGTAGATTTGACCAAAAATGCTCCGATCTTTGTGAAGAGTTGACACAGTTCCTAAAGTGCCACAGTGTCTAAATACCGTATGGTGCGATATTGTGCAAACATGGGTAATAATGTCAGTGATTACAGTCAGATTGTGCAAAAAGAGCTAAATATTATACTGTGATGGGATACAGGGGGAAAGGGGCAGGTGATTGGGTACGAAGGGGGACGAATCACTGCACACAGGGGGTAAAAAGGTGAGGTTAAGGTTTAAAGGTCAGATCTGGGACACTCACTGGCCAGGTTGACAATGCAGGCGACGATAATGAGCGTCCCTCCTACTAGTGACACGATGGAGAGCATCTTGGCCACGCGTCCCAGACGCACGGCGCCGTCCAGGTTTCCCTGCTCGAGACTATTCCTGGACTGAAGGAGAAGGTTGAACCATCTGTTAGCTGTGGTTTGATACAGTTAAGAGTAAAAAACAAAAGAAAAACAAAAGATCCTTCTCTCACCATGATGGAGTAGACAAATCCCACAATGTTGATGGGCCAGACGGGGCAGAAGCAGGCCAGCACAGATAGGAGGAGGTAGTCTTTGATTTTGGTCCGGTCCAAGGGCGGGTTGGTGGCGATGCTGGAGTGGCGAGAGATCGACGGCCTGGGCGAGAAGGCGGTGTAGCCGATGGAGCTCGCCCTGCTCCCCTTCCTGGTCTTGTTGTGATGGGAGTAAGAGATGGAGTGCTGTCTTCTGGGAGGAGAGCAGACGACCGGAGAGGTGCTGTCTGCGGACGCTGGGTGGATCCCATTACCTACACATGGAGGGGACGAATAGGACGGGCACATGTTTAAAGCATTGGAGGAGGTGAATATGTGTGTGCTCCACCAGGAGCTCTTTCATGCACTTGAACTTGACTTTCCCCCGGGTGAGCTGACTAAGCAGCTGTGTGAGAGCTCCCCTCCTCCACCCACCCGCTGCCTTACCAGGAGGTCAAACTTACTGTTCTTCAGCTTCTCGTTGATGACTATCACTAGCTCGCCTTTGGATTTGCTGCGGGGAGGCCGTGTGCTGACCGGGCTGCTGCTGCTGCTGCGGATGTGTGGTTCACCTCCGACTGGTGGGCACGGCATAGTGACGGCAACTTGGCTCGACAGAGAGTCCTCCTGGTCCAGCAGCGATGGTTGTTCGTCCCCTGACCAAATGGTGGGAGATGGCATCGTGTTCACAGCCATGCCGACAGCGAAGAATTCAGCCTTTGTTTGTGTGTCCAGTCCTGTGAGTGCTGCCTGTAGTTCACCTGGGGGCCAGAAAAATGGTTTTGAGCATATTTATGAACAGGAGACGCTTCCTCCCATCGGTTTAGGGACTGTATAAAAATGATTGTGGTGGGAAAGAGGGTTTGGAAGAGGAGAAGGGAAAGATGCATATTTTCTTTATGCTGAAGAAAGGGCTCGAACTCTTCGGGAACAGCAGTGTTTAACTTTTTCTCAACCCAAAGTTAGATTTTATTTCATTCTAAAGAAATAAAAAGATGAAATACTTAAATGATTAATATTGGATGCGACACAGAATATTACTGTGTGTTTAGCAATATGAGGACAACACTCGTGCCTTTGCATCAGGGTTCATTTTCTACATCAAAATCAACTAAGTTAATAAGAATCTTATAAGATCATTGTGTTTAGAGAATCAAACTACTGAATCTTTGTCATTACTAATCTAAATTAATATTTCTACAAAGCGTGGTATTGTTCTGACCATTACAGCTCTAAATTCGTGATTAAACAATGTTTTGAATATTCAGGGAACAGGGCACATCATTTTGTTGTGTTGTCCAGAATTTGGGCTTTTGCTAATGTGATAATAATCATGAAAAATATTATTCCATTAAAAGGAAACTCATCAAAATCTGTTTCCATCTCTTGGGGAATACTATCGTATCTGGCTGAAGCTCTTTGTGGATGCAGGGGGAGCTGCGCTAAATCTGCATGAGGGGCTAAAGGAGTCTGACAGAACTGCTGAGGTCATCTAATGGCATTGTGGGTAATGTAGGCGCCGGGACAAGGAAGAATAATGTGTGAAATACAAAAATAGATGATATCGGATTATTCTGCATCGGTTTTGATCAGTGCAATGCTAAATCAGTAGAGAATGATTTTTTGAGATTTTAATTTAAATTGGCCACACAACATCGGAAATTCTTTGTTATTGATGGCGAAATTAGCTGTACAAATGTCTTGTTATGTAGAGATGTGTTGCATTTCCTTTTCCAATTCAAGGGGAGGTCCAAAGAAAATAATGCTGGGCTCATGCTTTATGAAATAGTGAACATCCTTCTCACTAATATACAGTAAACACATTCTGCTTCAGCAGATTAAGAGTCGGAGCCCAGGCTCAATAACACCACACGCCTCTTAATCCACATCACATTGATCCTTATGTAAGATCTTAGGTCATGTTGAATTGTAAATAAATAGATTCCAGGCAAACCGATAAAAACACAAGTCTCACTGCAAGTCAGGCCTCTTTAAAACAGCAGACCATGCAATCTCAGGTTACAACGAAAGCAGGTCACAATGGCACGGGGAGCACAAAGGCATGGCAGATGGAGAGCGCGTTCCTTTGAAACGATAGTAGCAGCCATCTCCGTGCAGGTGTGTAAATACCATCATTTCCCCGTGTGTACACAAGCGCCAATACATGATGGCCGGTTGTTGGGCACAGTACAAAAGGTAAAAAAGGAGAGAGCATAAAATAAGTATAAGGACAAATACTCGGATAGAGGAGTGCGTGTGTGTGTGTGTGAGGGGGGGGGGGGGGGGCGGGGATTAATGAGCTTGCTGCACGTCGTTTAAATGCAGTAGTTGTGAGCTGCTGAATTGCAATGATAAGCAGAAAGAAAACATGCAGCCTGCATTGGATTCTTGCATTTATACCAAACCATGACTGAACAGGAATTTAGCATTTCAGACCAACACCCAGGGGGACACGCACACGGTGGCTGTATGAATATAAATCAAACCGACCTGTTTATTCCAGCGCCTGTCTCAACGCAGTCGGAGCGCGCCTGGTCTTGACATCGTTCTCAGGTGTAAAACAAAAACAAATAAAACATCAGGCACGAACAAACAGCTCCTGTGTGTGAGACAACGTGCGCTTCTTGAGAGGAAAAATCCGACAATTGCCTTTATTGGATGTGAGAGCTGGAGACGCGGAGGTGTGGCGCCTCGTTCCGGTGCAGTGTGCTGGGATGGATGGAGAGTCCTGCACGACAGTGGAGTAAGAGGAGGGGTGTGTGTGGGTGTGTGTGGGGGGGGGGGGGGGGGGAGAAAGGAAAAGTGAAATCGAGGAGGAGGCTGGTTTATGGCATCCTCCTCTCCTCACCCAAGAAAACTGCTTTTCACATTTAACATTCATCCACTGATACTGCGTCACATCAGCCTGTGATTAAAAAAAAAAAACGTGTCCTCCTGTCTCCACCTCGCAGAGGACAAAAGTACAAAAATTAACCCAATTGGAGTTTTTAAACCGAGAAACAGGCGATAACTTCCCCCAAACAGGGTGATTGATTTAAGAGGCAATAAGGGTACATTGGGTAATGTGAAAGTCCATCAGATGTCTTTATTGTGATGAAATAAACACTCAAAACATCCAATGTCACGTGAGATATTTATTAAAAAGCAGCAATGTGCCACCAGCTGGAACACAGTAGTAACTACAAAAACATCCTGAAGCAAAGCAGACATGTCAAAAGCTCCAGAGATAGAATTGATGCACATTTAATAAAAAAGACACAATAATTAAAAAAACACTTAAAAAGAGAGGGAAAAAAATAAAAAAAATAAAAATAAAAATAATCACACTCCCATGGTGCTCAGGATGTTTGCCTGCAGGAAAAAAAAAAAAAGAGAAAAAAAAGTGAATATTAGTACCGAGAAAAAGCAAGATCATCACTAAAAGCTGCACAATGCGCAAATACGGGTAATCACCTCGAATGCATTAGTGCGTCAGCCATGCTAGCGGCTGTGGAGCTTGACGCCAACGTGCTCACAGTGACACCATGCTGGTGCTTAGTAGTTACGATGTTCACCATAAACAGTAAGTACAGCTGAGACTCATGAAACGCCATTATCGTTGACGTTACTAGGTCACAAACCAAAAGTGCTTACTCCTCCCTTTTTAAGATTGCGGCAATGTGAGCCGCCAAGAGCAACAACTGCGGTACCGCTGCTCGCCTCACTCAGAGGTCATTCTTACTACAACAACAACACTTCAGACTGCAGGGATTTTGCGCTATTCGGCTCACATTACTGCAGTTCAGCGAACACGTGAAAAGCTCTCGCTATGAAGGGGTCAAGCTAACAAAAAACAATTAATTGTTTCTGGTGATTATACGCAAATGAAAACATATGTATGAATATTATACTCTATTTCTGCTAATAGATGCACTGAAATACTGGTTCCATAAAATCACAAATGTCAATCTCAAGCGAAAAAGTCAGGATTGCAAAAAAAAAATAAAAAATAGGATTCATACAGATTTGTGGGAATCCATCAAATAGTTAATGAGACATTTCAGTACAGACCAATGAGGTGGAACGATAGTTATTCTATTTCAAATCGGTAGAACAGACCCCCCCCACCTCAAATATTTCACTGAAGTCTTGGCTTACCTTCATGAAGGTGGAAAATCTCTTCGCCGTCATACCCTCAACTTTCTTCACATCCTCCAACTGCAAATTAGCAAAGCATAATTGAAATAAATGCGAAGTGAGAAAAACAAGATAACGCATCGCTGCGATTGAAACCAGATCTGCGCCGGACATTTTCTCCGCTGACCTTTATGAAGTGACCGTGGATCTCCCTCCAGCCCAGGATGAGCTTCGCCTTCTTATCTCCGATCTGCTGCAGACCCTTCAGCTCTTTGAGGGCGCCCGTGTTGAGAACCTGCAGGATCTTCTGTCTGGAGCGCTCCAACACGGCCGCGTCAAGCTGAGATTCCCAACCAGTCTCCTCAACGTTCTCTTTACCATCTGGAAGCTGCGACAGAAGAGATGCACGCAGTGTAAAGTTAGACTATAGAAGATGTACACAGTCAAAATGTAGACATCATATTGTGGCCTAGAGAGGAGGTTCATTTTGACATAATAAATGAGAGATATCGCAGCAACAGTCGACACAAAAAAAACAAATTGAGCCTAATGCACCAGGTCAGCTTGTATCCGATGCTTGCAATGCTGCAGATGTGGCAAGCTAAGTGCATCACAGCCGAGGCCTGAATGCTGACCTCAACCTGGTCTGAAATCTTCCTCTCTCTCTTCTTGACAGACTGTTTTTTGACGACGGCCAGCTGCTGAAGAGGCTGGAGCACTGATGGGGAGGAAACACACAAATTAATGTTTTATTCACACAATGCGACACATTAGAACCCAATCAGTTTACAATGAGAATATTAGCACCGGCGTTCAAAGCCAAATGCATGATTCTCACTCCTAAAATGCTGAGGGTTTGAAAAAGAATTCCTCCTGATCCATTTTGTGGCTTCTATATTATAGACTGAGCTCTTGTATCACATTGCAGCTCATTAATATCTCCAGTGATTCAAAATGATAGAATTAGTGGGTGACTACTCTTTAGGGAAACGTAACAGAAGACGATTACGCAACAGGAAAAAGGCTTTTTCAAGGTCAGTTTCTTTCCTTCCTTCCTTAGTGTAGGGCAGATTAAAGACTGTAGTATCCGATATGTTTATAGTCTGAATATGGTGATTCTCTGCATGCATTCCCCAGTCGATGAAATTAAACTTCTATTTGACTGTCAGCTAAATTCATACAACTTGAATTTGATTGTGCGAGTTACATTTCGAACTGACCCTGTAGGGGCTGGACCACCGCCTGCTTCGGCAGTGGTCCAGTAGGGGATTTGGTGGCAGCTGACGGTTTTCTTTGCAGAGGAGCTGTGCTGTTCTTGAAGGACTTTTCTCCATCCAAACGACTGAATAGCGTGGCCTTGCTCTCAAGCTCCCTCTGCATCTCTTTGGTTTCCTGTAAAAAGAAAAACAGAGTGGCAAGGTTGGCTATCAAATATCCACGAGGAAGAGTTGAGCAATCAGTATAAAGATCTGACAGCATCAGCATCTGGTAAATCACTTACAGACAGTAGACACAGAGGTTGGACCAGGTGCAGATTTAAATAACTAGAACCTATATTTTGCAGGGTTGCATGACAACCAGGTGGACAAACTCAAGTTCTGTAGCAATCTGTTTTCACCTGGATCTCCTTCAGCATGCTGTGCTCATCCTTGTCCTGGAAGTTCATCACCAGCTTCTCCAGAGCTATTAGTCTGTCCATCACCGACAGTTTTGACAAACTGAAGCGGACAAACAAAAATCAAGAGAGAGAAAGTAGGTCGACGGCGAGTGGTGGCAGTACGGACCGAGGCTTTGAAATGCACTCAGAAGTCAAAAGGTTGACAAATCCGAGGCACAGACAGATTCATTACACATAACAGATGGCAAGGAAGCCACGTTTGTATCGGTCCCAGCAGACACAGCAGCTGTAGCCAATGGGAGCACAGCAGAGAGAGCTGCTTTCAGCACAAGCTATTAAAAAAGGGGAGCCACTGAATTAAGGCTACGGCTTGTTTACGTTGCTGTAGTGTGGGCTGAATTGAATGTGGCTTTTGTCACAGTCAAACATCAGTCTGATTAGTGTGCGATCTTTAACCTGTCAAAATGTGAAGACGGCGAGGAGCCGTCCTGTTCCGTTTTCCTCTCGTCTTTCTGCTTCTTCTTCTGTGGCTCGGTGCCAGACCCCCCCGCCCCGTGGTCTTCTCTGGCCCGCTTCACTGGAGATGAAGGTAGAAGGGAAAATTAACAGTTTAGTATTCCGTGCACTCAGGCAACACTATTTGTGGGGATCTCTAGAGTGTAAAGCAATACAGATGAACATGGCACGGCATCAGTCAAAGCTGCATTGCAGTGCCAGAACTAAAGCACACGGGAGAACAGCATCAAGAATGTATATAAGATCAGCTAACATCAGGTGTTAGAAACAAACATTTTAAAATGACATAAATCACAAATAGCTGATAGTTTACTCTTTGTCACCATCCTCTGGGATGTGACACAGATGCCCCCTATTGGGCTTGGAACTCGTTCTGTCAGAGCTTCCTCTTCTCAGCCTATTATATACATTTATTAATAACATCGGCAAGTGCATTTCTCACTCAGTTTTACTCACTTGGCAGCACAGGCACTGCCACAGTTTCACAGGTGAAGGGCTTGTTCACAATGAGCTTGGATTTGGAGGCAAAGTTCAGAGCACCAAACGTATCAAAATAGAATTTGTATTCCGGTGCAATGTTGGTGATCATGACGGAGTGTGCCGAGCCACCCAGAGAGTCTTGCAGCAGCCGCGTCAGTTTACTGTCTCTGTATGGCACGCGGGCGGCGGTGCCCGAGTTAAGAGAGTCCACGACCTTGTTGAGGGTGAAGAGAGACAGGTTGATGGCGCCGCTCTCCTTCAGCCGGATGCCTTGGTTGCCGGTGCGACGGTTGTCCTCAGACCCAGCCAGGTCTATCAAGTACAGCTTCCCCGTCTGCTGTCTGTGGGGCAGGGCACGCTGAGTCCGAACAACCTAGATCATGGAAAAGATTCAGATTTTAAAAAGGGGTAAGGACACAGGTCAGACTGAGTTTATGCATTTTTGGCACTTTGAGTGCCATCTAGTTCCTTTATAATGGAAAGGATTTAGACATCTCTTTGGCCGATATCTCCAAAGCTAGGCAACTCGCACCAAAACAATCTAGATTGATAAATGGCACTACAGGTAAGAAGAAAAACAACGCATTTTTGATTGTGAGGTGAACTGTCCCTTTAAATTTGGGAAAAGGTAGGCAGCAAAAGAGGCTTTTTTGATAAATGTGACACATTGTACACTCAGCAATACAGCACAGGATGTTAGAATGACAAAAAAAAAGGACAAAGTTAAGGTAAGAACAGCAGACACCAGTTTGTGTCTCTCCCAGAATAGTTCCAGAAAGCCCAGATGTTGCTAGTAGGAGCATTGCAAGAGAGAACTGATTTCAGCAACAGCCACCAAATCCTGACTTACTGCTCAGAGGCCATGACCTGTTTAAAAAGCCACTGGATACCCACAGACAGACCAGTTCAATGAATGATTCTCAAAGACAATTGTAAATGAACAAACTGTCTTTCATTTGAGTTAATCAGATGACATATCAAACCTTGATGAGGAGGATCGCATGGCTGCGGCTGGAGCGCTGGTTTAGTTTGGTAGAGGCTGTCGTACGATTGAGGCTGGCAGGGGCAAACTGTTTATCAAAATCTGAGAAGCAGGAGATAGTTGTGTGAGTGAGGCCAGGGATCAGGATGTTCTTGTCCTTGTTCTCTCGGATCGGTAAATCCTGGGAGCTTGGCGATAGAAGATCCAGCACCTGAGAAAGACAAGATAGATTATACACTATTTCCCTTGGACAGAAAGCATGAATCTACACTGCCAACCATTTATACCTTTTCATTGTAAATCTCCAAATAAGACATGCTGATGCTGTAGTCCCATCCTTCATTGTTGTTATCTTTAGCTTTGACCAGCTTGAAGACTTCACGCACGGCTCGGGGGATCACACCCGGCTGATCTGAATTGCCCATCATGGTGTGAGTCTTACCTGATGAAGAGAACACGGGGAGTTAGTGAGCAATAGACAGTGAGGTTGTATCCACATGAACAGTATAGGTCAAATAAAAGACGACGAAGAGGGCTTAATAAAACATCTCAAGCTGAAGTATTTTGGCTGGTGAATTCATAACAAAAGTACAACTTAACAAATGCAATGTGGCAGCGACATACCAGCTCCTGTTGGTCCATAAGCAAAGACACTGGAGTTCTGTCCATTCAGTACATGTGATAGAATGGGCTTCACTGATGACAGGAACACTTCTTGCTGTGTTGTTTGCTCACCATGAAACACGTCAAAACTGTTGGACAATAATGACAGATATCAACGAGGATAAGGGAGACATGAGGAACAGTTAAGGTGCTGAGATGCCGAGGCCACTGACTAGTATTTGACTGTTTCTGTAGCGTTTCTCCAGTTGATTATTTCCAGGTGCTGCGAGTCCAGGCCTTTCACACATGGGCCCTCGTCCTTCTCATCTTGAGTGTCCATAGAGGGTCGCAGGCGAACCGCTACCCGAACGCTGGCGGTCTTCTTGTGTGCTCCATCGGACAACGCCAAACGCTGAGCCATATTTGAACTAATAAAGAAAAAGGACAAATGTTAGATATTAGCACAAACCAAGTGAGCCGACTCAGAGCTTACGCTGTTTACCTAAATCAGCTAATAATAAGCTAGCTTTAGGTCACGTTTACGTTACTCACCTAGCTAGCTGAGATACGTAAACGTCACTGCTTCACAGAGTGTAATGATAGTGTTTCGTTCGTGCTTACCAATATTACTTACGGACTCCTTGTTCAAAAGCTTTTGTTTTTATCCAAGTTTCACTTTTGGCAACATTGCAGAAGCCGTCTTTTAACAATGGGGACGGAGCTCCAAAAACACCATAACGAAAACTTTTCAAATAAAGGAACACTGCAACCGGAAACGACCGTTGACCAATCAGAACTCGCTCACATGGTGGGGCCTATTTAACGTCATTTATACGATGCAGTCGCGCATCGAATATTGTTGTCCAATATGTGATTTATAGACACGTATAAACACATTTTAAAATGGAGGCATAGCGAATTGTGAAGCAAAAATATTTTTATTCAAAATTCGGCCAACATGAACTCAGCCCTGTATGCGATTGCGTGCTGCGCAGGAAGTAGTCCCTTTTTTTATTTTTTTTACGTTTTCTTCTTTTAATTATTACTGTTATTATCATTATTCGTATTATTATTATCCTTTAGAACAGTGATTCAACTTTTACTCTGAAACTTCACACTCCGGTACAGTAGGTGGCGGTATGCACCTGTTGAAGTTGGTTGCGATCCGCCAATCAAATTAGAGAAGAAGAAGAAGGAGGAGGAAGTAGTCCCAACAATAGATCGCTACAACACACAGCTTAACTGCCGCACGCTGTTCGCGGCGTCGACGGACTAGCCGTTTGGTGTTTAATCAACGGGAATGCGCGTTCTCACCGAACCAAGCGGATCGTCACACAACCCAAAATGGCGCTATGTTTACGTCTCTGTATAATCGTGTATTATCTCTAAAAAGTCTCATGGAGAGCTTCGGTGATTTCATTCTCTGGGAAAGATAATTTGACGATTTAAGCAACACCTGCCACAACCCGGACATTCGGTAATGACCATTTAAGGCACGTGTCTTATCTTATTTAGAAATATCTGACGGTTAGGCCTGAGGTTAGCTACATAACGTCAGTTAAGTCAAAGAAATACAATATTACGTGTAATGTGTTGCTTTGCCCACTGCTTTCCATTCATCAAAGTTAACAGCTAACGGTATGAGCCTGATACCACACACACTTACCTATTACTTTGATTTGTACTAACATGTATCTTTTCATGATTCATGCTTGTGTTTTAGCAGATCTGTGACTACTAAGTTCACCAGCATCAGCAGTAGGAAGGATGCAGGCTGAAGCCACAGACTCCTCACTGAGAGAGGGCATTGAGGCTCTGGGGGTGCACGACGCAGAGAAACCTGCAGCAGGCAAAGAGGAAGAGGGCGACACGGACATGACAGCTGCCACGGAAGAGGATGCAAACACCAAGAATGAAAAGGGTAAGAAACACAAATCACACACGCATTGAAAGCACACGTAGCAGGGAAGACATCTCATCATTAAGGACAAAGTGCACTACTCAGAGTCAGAGAAGTGCCCAAGGTTAATACTGTAAAGAGTTGAATGTTCAGTGTCATTGTGTACTTTAACTGTAGTACCTATAATAAAGAAAGTAATCTACATATCATGTAATACTGAAGTGACGTAAGTCTGCTTTCGTGAAACTGACTGCACATTTGTGCTGCCTCCTCAGCTGCAGTGGAACGAGAAGTACACAAGGATGAACCTCAGGCAGCCACGGGGGTGGGCGGTGGAGAGGGAAAGCAGGCTGCAGGAGTGGACGGTGAATGGGAGCTTGCGTACAGTGACGAGGAAATGGAGGACCCCAAAAACTGGATGCCCCCGCCTGCTGAGATCAAAAGACTGTATGAGCTCCTCTCTAAAGGGGAGATGCTGGAATTTAACTTTGAGCCCCTTCCTAGGAGGCCCCCTACTCCCGATCGTACCCCCTCACCTGAAAGAGAGGACGCGCAAGAGGCAGTGAAGGAAAGAGAGAGGGAGGAGAGAGACTGCAGGTTAGTACGACTATTTCTCATCATTTCATCTGTTAGGATTTTGGTTGGTGTACAGGTAATGTGAAACATCATTACTGTTTTTTTTTGTAGGCCTCTAAGTCCAACCGAGTTTGACTTTGATGAAGAGCAAACACAAGCCACTCCGAAAAATGCCTTTTTGAACAGATGCAGAACACCAGGTAATAACCACTGAGATTTGATTTTTAAAACCTTATAAGCGAAGTCAATGAATAGTTTTCCGTCTTCTCCGGTTTGGTGGTTTAGGGAAATCTGGTTGACGTTCTCTCCCCCCCCAGGATCTTCAGCCCGCTCCTCTGTGAAAAGGGAAGCTCGGCTGGACAAGGTGCTGTCTGACATGAAACGCCACCGCAAAATGGAGGAGCACATCATGCGTACGGGTCGAGATCTCTTCAAGAGCGAAAAGATGCAGGAGGCTCTGTCTCCGAACAGCCAGAAGGAGCGGGAGAAGGAGAGGGAACGAGACAGCAACCCCAACACCGTCTTCTCCCCGAGACAGAGGAGATACTGAAGTATTAAGAGACGAGGACTTGCTCACAGGCAAATGGGGCCAAGTGCTTTCCAGGCTTTTCTATCTAACAAGTTTTGTATGTTTTCTATGTGTGTTTTGTATGTTGGCAATAAACATTTGAACCCAGGAGACTTAACTGTTGTAATCAGCGTTCAGTAACGATGGGTGATGAGAATAACAGTGATAGTGGTTTATATTGTGGGATATTAAAGAATCTTTATGGAAACAATAAGATAGGGATGTAATGAGCAGACCATAACAGATTGTTTATATTTAAGAAGAAACCATATGTAGAAAAAGCAATACTGCAATAAAGCAGCCCTGCTCATTTACATACAATATGTTTACATACAGATATATTAGAGGGACCTCTGTTTCTATCATTACTCACAATGTGTTGACTTCCTCTCATAAAACAGCCAAATCAAGATGTTTACATTGTGAAAAGAGACTTCCCAATGCTTCAAAAGTAACTGCTAGTAAAACGGTATTACACCAATACATGGATTCTGGCTCCCTCTAGTGGTTCACTTTTCACTTCTGATGGGCAGCGACGTTCAAACTAGGTTTATGATCTAAAAAATGGCTTTTGGTAAGTTTCAACATGAACAAAACTTAAGTGTAAGAAAGACTCGAGG
This sequence comes from Melanostigma gelatinosum, assembly GCF_949748355.1. NCBI lineage: Eukaryota > Metazoa > Chordata > Actinopteri > Perciformes > Zoarcidae > Melanostigma > Melanostigma gelatinosum. The sequence continues at coordinate 7,701,849 of NC_136654.1, read as the reverse complement.
CAGGATCAGGACAGAAGTATATTTTAGCTAAGTTGGAGTAACAATACAGCCTTCACATAAGGCTCAGAAGCATATAGTAGAATATGTATGCATAAATATGCATTCAAAACCACAAACCAAATAAATAAATACAAATAAATAACGAGCATTTTGTGGAATATACAGTACATCAGTTGAAATGTATTGTCAAGAAGCAGTACCTTATGAGTTCATGGAACGGGAATGGATGTTCTGTGTTCAACATGCCCACAGTTGTCCAGATGTTTTTGGCACACGCTGCCCTGTCTTGATGGTTTCTGAGTTCTTTGTTTTTGTCTTGACCCATTTGTAGGACAGTGAAGCGGCTTTAAACAAACGTAAAATGATAAAACTAGCCAGTTTGTTCCTAGGCGGTTCATAGAACCAGTGAACGGCTAAATGATCGAAGCGTTTCATAAACTCTAAACGCCTTCAAACTATTCATAAACTTGATGATGGTTAAAATATAAACGAGGAACATCAAAATAAGTGGACAAATGTGCTGCATGTCTATCACAAGGGAATGCTTCCCTAACAGGTTATTTTGTTTCCCTTCAAACGGCAAAATTGCAAAGTCCCCTGACAAAGCTTTAAATACTCTCATGGATCCCTTACTGAAATATTCCAGCCAATCAAATGGATATTTTCAGATTTATATCAGCACCAATCTAAAAAACAAACAAAAAAAAAAACTCGTTTTAAAGTGACTGCTACTGTGCATCACTTCCTTGTATGCTAAAAACACTCTGTGATACCAGTAAATGGAATGAAGTCATATTTACAATGGAACAAGAAGCACTGCTTTACGGTTTGGGGGAACTTTGCGTACACTTGGCGGCAAAACAGTGAAATGCTTTGTGTCAATGCTGAAATGTCATTGTTCAAAAAACATCTGTTGAAACATCAGATGTGAGACAAAACCTAAAAAAAAAGAGAATCAAACCCAACATTGACCTAATACTGAGGTGGAAATAAGGACAATTTTACATCGGCTATGTACACCCGTCACATTTTTCTGTCTGAGGAAGCCGCTTCCTTCTCCTCCGGGGATGAAAATAAGTAAAAACCTAAAGAAACGGCAAAGAATTGGGGGAAAGGGATAAGGCAGCAGAATACAGTCTTATGAGATTATCTCCCTTCTAAAGATGAGTCAGCCTGCAGGTTGGTTACATTTTGTTAAGAGTGACAGTGACTACATAGAGGATACAGATATTAAACACTAACAAGTCAAAATACTGCTTAGTCGTGATTTTTTTCTTTTTTGAAGGTCTTCTTCATTACTAAACTGAATTAGGCCTTCCATCTACAGCAAATGTACTAACATACAATATAATACATTCCTATTCTCCTACTCTTCCTATACCGTGAGGCAGAGAGGACTCAATTTGATCTACATGAGGGAAATCGCCACCTATGCTTGCTATACATCCAGGCAAATTCCTCTCAGGTCAGTGCATGTTCCTACCGGTCAGCGTGCCAGATGACATCTTTAAATCCTGAGTGCATTAACACTCCACTTGTTTCCTACAAACTGAGATGCTGAAGTGATTTGAAGGCCAGCGACCAAATCATTTCACAGTTAGGAGCTCGATTGCTGGCCGCAAACACTTCAGCAATATTTGAGGCCTTTTGTCTGTAGCTCTCTTCATATTGCTACTTGTCTCACTTCTCCCTCACAGCTTTCTTTCCTTTACATACTCATTGGTACATTCGCCTTTCTTCCCTCCCCTCCACTCTCCTCAGTGAGTGGCCAGCTCAGGCTCTGAGGCACACGTGCTGTAGCCGTTGGCCGGCTGGGGCAGTGCGTTGCCGTCCGTCGGCCCCTCCTTGGCTGCGCCCGTGGTCGCACCTGGTCTCTGAGAGCGGGAGGAGCCCGTGAATAGTCGCAGGGCGCCCCTGCAAATTAGGGAAAACCAATAGAGCTGGGGAGCCATGAGCAGACCAGCACCGAGGTTACAGTGCCAGGGCACCGACAGGGGAACCATGTGGAAGGGAATGGACGCGTACCTGGATCGAAAGACATGAATAGGATTTTAAACACGCATTTCTGAGCCTTGTATCCATAAGATAGAGATCACGTGGCTGTGCAAGTTACCGACCCAAGCTGAGCGAGACCGCAGAACATGAGAGAAACCAAAAGAGATGGAAAGACAGACATACCTTCCATAGGCGTAGTAGAGGTAAGGGAAGAGGAGGACTCGACAGATGAAAAAAGTGATCAGCATAAGAGCCCCGTTCACTTTGTGCAGGAGAGTGTGTTGCTGTTTGTACTGAGAGCAGAGAAAAGCAGAAGGAGAGGTCGAAAGAGAGGGAAGAAGAAGAGCAAGCAGTACAGTTTGATGAAAGCTGACGGCGTTAATCTTATCTGCCATTGTTTTACCGTTCATACTAACACTGTTATATTTGCGAATACTATCGGCACGGACGCAACACGTGGCGATGCAGAGCACCGTATGCCGTGCGGCTGGTTTCTACAGGAGGCAGTAGGACAGCGTGCGTCAGTGAAGCAGTGCTGCTTTTTACATTCTCAACTCGTTTACAGCTGATGACTTCACTTTTATCTTGAGCGTTCAACCTGCTTCAGTGAAATAACACTGAGGACAAGCTGACACACATGGTTTTCGCACCCTATTGTTTTTATTCTTTAGGTACAAGAGGGCGGCACTACGAGGCCACAGCTTTGAGCCAGTTGTTTTTGCCACATGCACTATTGCTAGGGACAGGGGGGGGGGGGGGGGGGGGGGTCGAGTGCTAAGAGGGTAGAAGGACAAGCTGATATTGTATCTGCTGAATATCCGGTCAAAATACTCGGGGCTATATTCAGAGGCTAACAGCTGTGGGAGTCTCCGATGGGAAGACAAGCAGACTGCAGTGAAGGGAAAAGCCCTTTCTGGACACTGAAACATTACACACACAAACCTAGAAGAAATACAGGGGGGGGGGGGGGGGTGCAGCGCCTACAACGTGTATTCAAGCACACTGCGTTACCAATTAATGCCTGATGTTCTCTACAGTGCTGTTCATGGAAAGACACAGTCAACGGGAGCCGACGGACATGAACAAGCTGCATGCTGGGAGTGACCGGAAATATATTCTCCGTTGAATGAAAATGGGAGCGGGAAAAAAGAAGTAAAGAGTGCAGTGGAACTTTAGTGTGACAGACACAAGCACATGCAACAACGCACCCAACTCGTCTTTGAGGCTGAACCAACACACTTACCTGGATGAGTATTTTTCCTAAGCAGACGGATGGAGTGCTGAGCTCAGCCATGAACATTACACCCTGGAAATAATCTCCTTTTCCTTGTCGCCAAAACTAGAGAGGGAAAAAGAGGTTGATTATTTTTCTAGAATGCAATTACAGTGTGGATGGCTTTCTAATGTCTCCATACGCATTATGAACTCATACAACTTATAGCGACAGTTACCACAGAGACGGGGAAGCACACGGTGACCATGACCACGTGGTGCAGCACCATGAGGAACTCGCGACGCAAGTAGCTGGTCAGCGCTGTGCTCATGTGCTGGGGCACTGCCGAGGCCTCCTCGTGCCCTTTGACCCGAAGCTTGTACCAGTAGCACATGAACATTGCGTAGATGTCGTACACGAAGTAGGGAACGGCAAACATGATGTAACTGCTGGTCAGCCAATGCCTGCGTAGAGAGGAGGAGAAGCCGGCTAAGAATACACATCAATTTAACAGTATGAGCAAAGAATTCCCTCAGACGGAGACATTTTGATGAGAAAAAAAAAAAGTAAAACTGCGTATACCTTGATCAACATAAAGTCAAATGGTAAACATTTGTGGCTGATGCATGACACAAAGTGCCTTTGAATGGCGCATCTTAAAGCCTTGGAAATTATAAATCCCGAAAGTTGATTTGTTTCATGCACTTACAAGACAGAACACACTGGTCGAATGGGGTGGAATATATTCTGGAGAGCATTTCTTGACTTACTGGTCCTCGAGGATGTCCTCGCAGGAAGAAGCAATGATGTAGCCAGCTGAAGAGGCCATGACTGCCTGAATTGATGAAACCAACCTGGGAGCAGAAAATGGCAAGATGATTACAAACAATGTATTTCTCATTAGCCAATGCAGTGAAAGGGTTCAGACTCGTCTAGTTAACACATGGTAAGAAAGTAGAGCCCATTATGCTTTTAAGCAAACAATATGCAGCTGAAAGATCTTGGTAAATGACACAAGTGCAGCTGCAACAACCTGCTATATTTAAGTAACACAAAAAAAACTGCACGAGTCTTGAAGAAAATAAGTGTAAGAAGGTCTCACCTGGCGGATACAATGACTGCATCTCCTTCGCTCCACCTCAGAGCTGGGATTGACTTCAGGCATTGTTTGGACAGCAGGAAGAGGCCTGGAAAGAACACAGACCCAGCAGCTAGAATGGTCAGCATGGTCTCTGGCAATCTGTCTGAGAGGCAAAAGATTCAGCGGGCAATCTGGTCCTTGAGATCCGTCGTTCTTTCCCCTCTCTGAAACACACGAAATATCAAACAGTAAATAAACAATGCATATTGATCTCACTAGTGGCAACTCACAGGCATATACATTAGTAGCACTAAGACAAAGTGTGTAATAAAAGTCCAACATGTGTGGCAATGTATTGTTCAATATTAATTTGAAGCCTTGCTATATGTACAATAAAGATGAAGTGGGGTAAACAGACAGGCACAATGTGGAAAACGTGTTTATTTTAAGATGTAAAAAGGGACGGTGCCTGGGATCCAAATCAGGGAGACTGTACAAATGTGAGTGCAGTGGCAGAATAACGGAAGGCTCTTTTGTGCAGCATGCTGCTCCATCCATCTGATGCCATTGTGCGCCTTATTCACATCCCCATGTATTCCTAGGGCAACCATGTGGTAGATGCATGCAGTATTATTACACTAGACTAGCTGACTCAATAAAAAGTCGATGTCCATTAGCAAAATACGCATTGCGTTTTTTTTTTTAAATCCTGAATCCTGATGTATGGGCTGCTGCTGCTCATAGTTCCGGGCTACAGTGATGTTACCTGCCTGGAATGAGAATCACTTGCCAAGCTCTTGACATGCAATGTTAGCTAACAACAGAGTGGAATTGAGACCGAGTGTAGGTTGACATACAGCTAAACTACTCAGGTATTGACGCGGATCTGATAACGGCTAACATAAACTGAAGCAACTTTGTCTAAATTGTGTCCGAGAGCACACGTCAAATGTACGCTAACGTTATACAGAACGCTTTCCATTAAACACACCGGCTATTCAAGCTAAAATTAACGCCAATTACAGAGCTTATTTATTTTATTATCAGTTTGAATCGAGGACAACTGGGTCAACCACCATTCACGTGTGAGACGTTATATTTAGTGAACAGAGGCGCTATTGCTAACATTAAATGCAGTCCCTCCCTTCGGGAAGCATGCCCAATGCTAACAATGACGCTAGGACCGTTAGCATCTCCCGAAATGTGACTATAGTCGTTAGTCACCGCTGGCTTAGTTAGCAACCATTCCGTTAAGTCCATATAGTTAGCAAGAAGATGACACCCAATAAATAATAACTGACAATTGAATGCACCACGGTACATGTTTTGTCACGTATTCGTGGTAACGTTAAACTGTTCAGTTAGCTTGTTATTTGTTTGTAGCAGCTAAGCTAACCGACACCGTGGAAGCTAACAGATTGGAGTTAAGCAACACGTTCAGAATAAATGAAGAATCTTAAAGCAACATTTACACAAAAGACTCTGCAGAGTCCAGTCAGCGGCTAGTCGAAAGCTCGTGTCCTCCAGAAAGTGTTTAACGTTAGAGATGTCCCAGGGGTCTCCGCCTCGATGATCCGCATGTTTATGTGGCCACTTCGATGTCTGAAGGGTAGCAGCAGCGAGCTAACGCTAGCTTGCAGCACGTTAGATCGACATCTATGTGAGGGTAGCTCAGTGAGAGCATTGGTGACTGGCCTGCTTCAAGCAAGCTTAAGCAAATAGCCAAGTGAAAAACGGTCAAAAGTGACGGAAAAAAACAATGTCACAATCTGATCCAGGTGTCAATGTAACGTTAGCCTGTCTAGTCGCTATGTCATCTCATCAGACCAGAGATACCGCTGTCCTCAGCCTCGCAGATTGCAACGTTGACTCAACGCTGTGGTGGACTGCTGCGCAAGCTAGTTCCTACAGGTCCAGGGGCAGCAGCTCATGTCATGACGAGAAACGTGCACCAGTCACTGCACTGCATGTTTCTTTAGTTTGCAATATCCAATCTGACCCCTTCCAAAAAAATGAAGGAATTTACATGCAAACAAAAGGACTCTGTATGTGTGTATTTATTTAAAAGAACCACAACCCTATTAAAAATAATAAAAGGCAGTCACTTACCATTAATCACTTATCAGCTGTGTTTGTAAATACTTATTTACGTGTTTGTCTTGGACCGGTTGGTTATTTGACCTTTAAACTGACCTGCATTTGCAAATAAACTGATAAATGATCAGTCCTTATCTGCACATTATCAGAGATGCTTGGTATGTGTGAATGCTCATTCTTCTGACATGTTGCTCCATTGCAAACCTTGATGTATTTGTAGGCTGGCAGATTACATGCTAATCAATGCGTCACTGTTCAGGCTTTGCATTGATAACCCTGCCCTGTTCACTGCTCCTACAACTGGAAACATCTGTAAAAGAGTACAAGAAGTAGATTAGGGAGAAAAGCTACACATTTGTTGAGTAGAATATCTCCTTTTGGTCTGCTATTTACTTCATGGTCCTATCAATTGTGCATAATTCACAACACTTACTGTACCGTGTCCATAACTAATAATTTACTCAAAGCTTGTAAATAATTAGTTATGTAGTAAGACCTTAATACACACACATGGAAACAAAAGATACTATATGCAACACACACAAGTAGGTGAAAGAAATTGTTTATTGCAATGTAATAACGTTAGTGTGCGTGTTAGAATTAACTTGTTTTGGAGTAACCACTTAATTTAAACTACTTTCAACAGTCTGTGGAGAATAGCTACGAACTTGTTGTCTTCAGCTTTACTACAGTGATCCTCCCTTTGCACTGTATGTTGGCTTCTGTCAATGAATAGAATGAGTTCCTCTTCAAAGCTAGATTAAAGTGATTAATAGGGAAAGACATCACTCAGGAAACAGGAGAAGTGATCTTTGCACACTGTTGTTTAGACATGTGCAATAAGTAACATGTGACTAAGTAACGGAAATCAGATCCTGCACTCTGTCAACATTAAATTGACTGAATAGCAAGATAACTTTGTCTGAATACATCTTCCTATTTCTACGAGGAACGCTGTTCTGCTTTCAGAGATGCTGATCAAATGCTCGGGTCTGAAATTCTCTTTTCTGGTTACGGTAACTGGACACCAGTTTTAACCGAGTCAACCTCCATTGATGCATCAAACACGCTCACAGTAACTTGATCCTTTCTTACTGGTGAGCATCATCAATTACAGATACAGCCTGCGTTATTAAACACATTAAATCATGATGAGTCATGTGTTAATGAGGCATTACTAAAGCATTTGCTTTGTACCCGTATTATTAAGTGTTACCAGTGACAGACACAAATGGCGGTGTAGTAGATGAACAGATCAGCACACGAAACAAAGCCCATTTACTCTTTTTACTTTAAATTGTCCAAATTACAAAATAATAACATGATCTCGACTTCATCTACAAAATAACATATTTATGACTGTATTAAGCATCATCGATTTTTTTTTTTTTTTTGCTCTAACAACCTTTTAGACATGCATACTGTTGAGAAATATAAAAATATAAATATAAATACATCCCATTAATATTCTTAATGAATCCATGACTGAGATTTGAAATATTTCATCATAAAAGAATTAAAATGCAGTTGAGTACGATAAGGCATTAAGATGTATCACAAGAGCTGTACAGAATCCTAGAGTAGAGGTAATATTCTTTTCTAAGTGTGATGGAGAAAAACCTAAAAATTAATGTTTTAATAAATCACTAATTTTCTCAACAGGAAGAACACATTTTCAAAGGAGAAAAAAGAAAAGAGAAGGAAGAAAGAAACAACTCTACAAATGTCAAGCTAACATTAACACAAAACGGGAAAAGCACTCCAGTACAAAACCAGGATTTGTTTACAGCATACCAAGTGGTGTCAAACTCTCATTGTACTTATGACTTTAAAAGCCTTCTCTCAACACCACATCACTCACAACAGAACCTAAAGCAACCAAAGATATCCGACGGACAGGTGACCATTCTCCTCATGGTTAATGATGATCGATAATGACTTGCGTTCAGAGCGTGATGTGCTGTACAGAGTTGAATGACTAAATCGAATGCATAAGTTTCACTCATTGGACTGGTACATGGAGAAAACAAAAAGGGACTATGGCAATGACGGTTACCACCAAATGAATGGCCAACAATGTTTAAAATATTCTGAATAAAATCAACACTTTTTTAAAATAAATATTGTTGTTTACAGCCAACTAACTTGGTGGAACTGCGAAAAGGTTTCTTTTTGTCATGACAGCTCCCTAACAATAAGCATGACCGAGCTTAAATTCATGCAAAAGGTACGTTTTCGAGTGCAAGAATTGCCATGTCAGAAGCTAAAGTGTTGTTTAGCAGTTTTTTCTTCTTCTTATTTTCTCTTTAAATGGCCAGACCAAGAGAGGAAGACTCAGAGCAAGAAAATCCAAGACATCTCAAACCCATTTCGATCCTTGCTGAATCAAAGAATAACGACTTAAGGTGCTTGACACTCCTGAACACGACTCTGTCTGTATCTCTGTACCTTTAGGAAACAAATGAACGAGTACATCCCACATTTCCATACTGGCCACAACACGTATGGCCTTCCATCCTGATCAATACACAGCCCTCTGGAGACTTATTAACCTGGCATTACAGCTTTGCAAAAACAATCAAAAATCATATGATTTTAGTTTTGTGAACAAACAAGCTAACATGCTAGCGGAGCCCTGACTTGCGTGCGCACACACACACGCACACAAACACAACCAAAACACACAACTCTCCTTTCTACTGGTTTCTGAGCTATTCTCTCTCTACTACTTCTTAACGCAAGCCATTTTGATTCTTAGAAAGTGAGTTGCAAAATGGAGGTAAGATCAGAGCTGGTGTGAGATATACAGTACTTGGTGCACTTGCAGAGAGCAGCCAGGGTTCGAGGGGAGGGACAGAGAGAGAGAGAGAGAGAGAGAGAGAGTAATACAGTAGATGCCCACAATACCACAGTTCCACTGGAGTCTTAAATGCACGAGAGCATTCAGGAATATTTGGACAACACATCCATGTTTGTCGTTTGGTGTCATTGAACCTGCTGCAGCCACAAAGGTCCGTCTTTCCATGACTTCACTGCTCTGTTAATACAGCCTCCTTTTCACTGACGCTCCAGCCGTGAGGCGATACTGCCCTGGACTGGAGTTAATCTCCCCCACTTTTTTTAATCCTAACCAAACCTAGAAGTGGGGACGTTACAAAACTGACACCGGATCAGCATCTATGCGTAACTTTAACAGTCTCTAACCTTGCCCTCTGTTAAGGGACTGAGGTTGTTATTGCTGAGCTCTCTACTGCTAACTGTGGGATTGTGGAGCTGCAATGCTCGAGCAGTCCGTGACAAGCAGGTCCACCACCGTGTTGCCAGTGATGTACACGGTGGGCGCCGTCACCATGTTGCTGAGGGAGACAGAGCTGCTGGCAGCCACATTAGAGGTGATGGGGCTCGGGGCACCCTGGATGTTGCTGTGGGTGCCCATGTGCCCCTGGAGCTGGGTGGGAGTCTTGCAGTGGATGCCGCACAGGTGGCACACGAGTATTCCACCGGAGGTTGTGCCGAAGCCCCCCGGACTGTCCTTCCACTCCTGCCCATGGTGCTTCTGGGCGTGGACGCGAAGGTACGTCAGCGTGGTGAAGCCTGACGGAGGAGAGCAGAGACGAGAGAGAAGTGACTAAAAATGACCTCGAAAGGAAAATGACGAACTCCTAAAAATGTGGCAGCGGTGAAATAGCGTCTCATCATTATGCTCTTGTCGTGGCGCTTTTGTAAGCCCACTCTGTTGTCACCAATAAACATGAAAGTATTCACGACGGATCCGTTAATGTGCACTTACTGCGGTTACAGAGATGGCAAGCGTGGTGCTGTGACTGGTTGTGCACCCTCATGTGATCTGTGATGTAAGCAGCAGACAGGAGCTTGCCACAGATGTGGCACGGGACCTTCTCCTCGTGGCGAATCATATGCGCACGCAAACGATCCTTCGTGGCAAAGCTGGACTCACAGGTCTGGGGAAAAAAAAAAGACGGAATCGATGAGTGATTACGGGGAAGAAAGCAAAAACCTACGCACCAGAATGTGCACGTAGTTTGAAAATGTGTGCACAAAAAGAAATTCTAATAATTATTTTGATATATAAGTGTTAAGTTTCATACATTGTCACCTTGTAGCCGTTTAAGTTATGAAATAACATCAGCCAGATATCAGTATGAGGCCGCTGAAGACAGATTTAAGTGCGGTAATGTACAAAACCTCCACCCCGAGTCATCTGGAACACTGTGCATGTTAACATGGTCATTGTAAACATGAAAGAACTAAAAAAATAAAATAAAAAATGCTGTGTGCAACTGGCAGGTGCGGCTGTCACACAGGGTAAACATGACGCACCGGGCATTTGAAGGGTCGCTCCGAGGAGTGTACCTGTCTGACGTGACTGTTTAGATGGTCAGGCCTTGGGAGAGAAAGAGAGTGAACTTGTTAGGACAGATCATGCTTTCACACTCAAGGAAAAGGTGAGAACATTTGTGTGTAATGTCGGGGAGAACCCCTTTCTCTAGTCAGCTCAACATGCTTTCTTGTCAGGAGATAGCCGAGAAGATCGTTACCACTCTCACGTCTGTACGCTAAGTATGAAGCTACAGCCAGCAGATTTAGTTTGTTCTCCAGAGCCAGCTGTTTCCAGTCTTTACGCTAAGCTAAGCTAAAAAAGACAACTTTCTCAACCCTGACAGTGAATGCTTTGTCACCTGGAGAAAGCCTTGCCACAGTGGGGGCAGACGTAGGGCTTTTCCACCCCCCCCTGGTGGGAGCGCACGTGATGGCTCATGCGGTCCTTCCTCTTGAAGCGCTGCTGGCAGATGGGACACGAGAACGGCTTCTCGTCCGAGTGGGACAGGCGGTGGCGGTTGAGGTGGTAAACGTCGCGGAAGGCCTTCCCACACGTCTCGCAGGCGTGGTTCTTCCTCACCGGGTTCGGGTTGGGATTCGCAGGCCGCTGAGGCAAAACAGACAAGCGGGTGAACACACAACAGCGTTTAGATGGAAAGTAGAAGTGCAGTTATAAACACAAACACGTGAACTACTGTTATATCTTTTGTTGTAACCATGCAAATGCAAGATATTCTTGCCTAATTTGTACCAATGTTGATTCACATGTTAGATTAACTACATCCCACTGGATGGAGTCTTTATCTGCTTTCACGCTGTTTTGTGTTACGGAGAACATGCAGTGGAGCGTGGGGGGGGGCTTCTAGCACGTTGCTTTCTCAAACTGGGGACCAGTGCCAAACACTGGGATGGTATTTACTGGTCCCTGAACGGATTACTGCACATGGACGTTTGGTAGAATTCAACACACGGAAGTGACACACAGGAACTGCTTACAGGTCCCAAACAGTTACAGAACAGAAACAAAGGGTGGGTTAACCATCCCAGGCAGCTTAAGAAACAACATGCTTGAAGGTTTGGGGTTGATGACAGACAGCCATCTCCACAAGGCCCTGACCCACCTGTACTGTCGCCCCTGTGGCCATGACGACAGCAGCAGGAGGCGGAGCATGGGGGTTAACACTAGCCATTACGTTAGCCATGGCCACCCCTTCACCATCCTGACTACCCAGGGGAAGCTGCTGGGCCCCCGCCAGCACGACAGGAGGGGCGAGAGGGGGAGGTGCGGAGAGGTGTAGCAGGGAGAGGGGAACAGTGGGCCTCTCCACCCTCCCTCCAGCCCCCACCGCCATCGCCGACGGGGCCGCCACCGCCACCTGGCCGGCCGCTCCCTCCTTTGCCCCCTGCGCCTGCACTCTGGCCCTGTCCTTCATGCGTACCCCAGTGTGGACCGACTGGTGCCGCCGCAGGTTGTAGTTGTTCTTGAACTGCTTGTTGCAGATGGCACAGATGTGGGGTATGCGGGCCGGACGAGACACTGGCTTCACTGGACCACAGGAAGGCCGGGGGAGGACACAGAAAGAAAGAGAGCCGTCAATGTCAAAGAAGGCGATTTGGTTGTTTTTAAACAGGTGTAATAACCTAATTCACCTGTCAGGTTACAGTAGCATCAAACAAGCAATTTGAAGAGGTAATTAACTACAATATTGTCGTCTCCATGTTACTCCAACCGACAATCACAAATCCCCCAAAAATAATCAGTTTACCATCACGGAAGGCAACAAAGACGAGCAAGTATTCTCAGTTGAGACACTGAAAACAGTGAACTTTTGGCAATTTTGCTTTGAAAAATTACTGAAATGATTAATTATCAAAATAGTTTACAGTTAGTATCCTGTGAGTTGACTAATTGTTTCTGCTCTAATCATAAATTGTAGCTCTACTGAGCATCGAGGCCCAGATGTGTCTCTAAATGTGTGGTAATGACATCTTATTGGGGTTTAATAACAGTAATCATGCTACATGTATCAAAGAAATAAATATTAACAAACATTGAGATACTGTTGTGCAAAGTGTCCAGATATCCTGAATGATCATGAGTTGCATTTTCATGTCTTTGATCGTATAGAATGTAAGCAATATTAATTTGACTGAAATAATACAAACATTACGTCTTTTCACCTGCAAATGACCAAAAATCAATGTCACCGGGTTTTTAATCACCTGAGTGACTCAAATACTGGCAGTTATGCAGTTTAGAGTTACGTGTAATGTATGTAGTCTCGTCAGCTCCACAGGTGTAGGATGCCGTGCAGTGTCCCTCACCAGGCAGGGGCTCCTCACTGAGAGCAGCAGTGTCCACAGTGGAGGGAGGCTGTGCTATGTGCTCTGTGGGTGGGGTTTGGGGAGAACTCGTATGCACGGGCATGAGCTCTGATTGGAGGCTCCCGTCCACTTGGTTTTGGGTGGGAGTATTCTGGAGAAGCAAGTAGAAGGCCATCACCAAATGTAAACACAAGTCACAGCATTATCTTGAGGCGCTGACGTTGAAATACGAGACGTGAGGGCCGCGGGACCGCCGGACACACATTGTGAGAGAATTGTGCGCAGTTAAAATGAGAGCAGGAGAGAAACAAAAAGAGAGGCCAGTAAAGCCTGCTCAACAAGCCTACCTGGAAGAGAAAATTGCTCCAAGAAGCATCCATTTTGCGCGATGGAGATTATAAAGTCAGCTCCTGATTGAGATCGGGCAGGGCAGCCTTTGCATGGCTTTGGATCGGCCCACCGGTGATTGAGGCGCAAACAGGCGCCTGTCCCGCAGCAGAAAACGACGGGCTTCTGGATTTGCTTTTGAAAAACGTGAATAAAGTCGAGTGCAAAAATATGTTTTTTGTCATTGAGGTAGCCCTAATGCTGTCGATTAAAATGCACGCAGCTGTTGACTAACGCAGGCTGCAGCGGCTCAGGCAGCAGCGGAGCAGGCCAGGTCCAACAATGGCCTGTTTCTCTTTTCACTTTGGTTCCGAACTTTAGTTCACTCAACACTAATCTTACTCAAACGCAATACCACACAACACAACTGCTTTCAAAAACCTTTAAAAAAAATTTAAAATCGCATATTACAGTCTCACACTTTCGCAATAAACATAAACCATTCTACGTGGAGAAAAAAAATGCATTTTTACGGAAGAGAACAAATATGGGTTATAACACACGTATCTGTCAGCACAGCAGCTCATGCTTTGTTTTTAATTTATGAATCTATTTTTCCGATTTCTCCCAATAGGCCAATCGGGTGTTTTGTCGAAGCCTCGTTGTTGGATTCAAGCCCTGACCCCGGCGAGCGGCGCTCTCGCCGGGCCGCAGCCTATCGCTCCACCTCGGCCGTTCAGCTGCGAGGATGTCATCTTTCTTTTTTTATCGCCCGCTCTCCCTCCTCCCTCCCTGTCTCTTTCTTCCTTTTCTTTTTTAATTCCTCTTTCTTCTCCCCCTCCTCTCCTTTTCTCGCACCGCTATGTCCCACTTGCTCTTAAAGGGATAGGGTTTCCTCTTTGGACACCCCCTCTCATTTCCGTCTCTCTCGGCGGGGCCTGTCCTCCTCCCCTTCCTTCCTGGAGGTTTGTCGGCCGACACAAAATGCACCACCGTAGTTTTTTCTTCTTTTATGTTCCCCCTCCTTCCTCGCAGCAGGAACTGATCTCCTCGTGCACCGCAGGAAGCAGCCAGAATGACTTTCCATTAATGGCGAGATGACAGACGCATCTTAAAGGAGAGTGCGCACAGATCCTCCGAGTCGGCCAATAATAATGATGTCAGAGTCAGATATAGACCGCAGACGAATAGCAGCTCCGGATGTACACACAATAGATGAGAATAGATGTGCATAAATACAGATACACTTCCTGTTTATGCACATGTACAAATATAACACATGGTATTGTTAATATATATACAGCGGGTAAAATAAGTATTGAACACGTCACCATTTTGCTCAGTAAATATATTTGTAAAGGTGCTATTCACATGCAATTTTCACCAGATGTCGGTAACAACCCAAGTAATCCACACATACAACGAAAACCAAACAAATAAGTCCAGAAATGAAGTTATGTGTCATAAAATGGAATGACACAGGGAAAAAGTATTGAACACGCTCACTGAAATTGATTAACTACTTTGGACAAAAGCCTTTGTTGGTAATGACAGCTTCAAGACGCCTCCTGTATGGAGAAACTAGTAGCATGCATTGCTCAGGTGTGATTTTGACCCATTCTTCCACACAAACAGTCTTCAAATCTTGAAGGTTCCGTGGGCCTCTTCTATGAACTCTGATCTTTAGTTCTTTCCATAGATTATCTGTTGGATTCAAGTCAGGTGATTGGCTGGGCCATTCTAGCAGCTTTATTTTATTTCTCTGAAACCAATTGAGCACTGTTGGGGCCATAATCCGGAAGTGGAAAGAACATAATTTCACCATAAACCGGCCACGACCAGGTTTTCCTCGCAAGATTTCTGACAGAGGAGTGAAAAGAATTATCAGAAGAGTTGTCCAAGGGCCAAGAATCACTTGTGGAGAGCTTCAGAAAGACCTGGAATTAGCAGGTGCAATAGTTTCAAAGAAAACAATAAGTAATGCACTCAACCGCCGTGGCCTGTATGCACGTTCACCACGCAAGACTCCATTGCTGAAGAAAAAGCATGTTGAAGCTCGTTGAAAGTTTGCTGCACATTTAGACAAGCCTGTGGAATACTGGGAGAATAGAGTCTGGTCAGATGAGACCAACATTGAACTCTTTGGATGCCATAACACACAGCATGTTTGGAGGGCAAATGGCACTGCACATCACCCCAAAAACACCATACCAACAGTGGAATTTGGAGGTGGGAACATCATGGTGTGGGGCTGTTTTTCAGCATATGGCAGTGGAACACTTCATATAATTGAAGGAAAGATGAATGGAAAAAATTTCCGAGACATTCTTGAGAAAAATCAGGATGATGAAGATGAAACGAGGGTGGACATTTCAGCACGACATTGATCCCAAACACACAGCCAAAGAAATTCTCTATTTTTTTTCTTTGTATGTATGGATTACTTGGGTTGTTACCGACATCTGGTGAACATTTCATGTCAATAGCACCGTTAGAAATAGATTTACTGAGAAAAATGGTGACGTGTTCAATACTTATTTTACCCGCTGTATATATCTCAAAGTAGTAACACTCTATAATAATAATAATAATATAATAATAATAAACTAACCGATTACTCGATGAATCCATTGTCAAAAGACAAAAAATGATCATTTAAATCACCCAAATTTACTGGTTTCAGCTTCTTAAATGTGAATATAAATTATTTTTTAATGATTTTAAATATATATTATTGTATTCTGTAATATATTTAGGATTTTGACTGCTAGTCAAACGAAATCACACATTTTAATGTCAACATGGGCTTTGCAACATAGATGGGATTTTGTTTTTACTAATTTCTGATATTTCATGGACCAAGATTGATCGATAATTATACGACAATGAAACAAGTGATTATTTTTGCTGTCCATAAATCTTTAGATTATTTTCTCTATTAATTATTTGGTCCATAACATTTTAGAAAATAGTAAAAAAACAGTGTCCCTCATAATTTCAAAAATTCCCTCAAAAACCAGAATATATATAAATGTAATATAATAGACGACAATAATAATAAACAATCCCAGCAAATATTCACATTTGAGAAACTGGAGGAGAAATTTGATCGCATTTTTATTTAAAAAAGTAATTTAATGAATTATCTAATTATCTGATTATTTTCTGACAATTGACTTATAGATTAACTGACTCTAATAAACATCGTCATAATAATGCCATGTGCGTAAAGTACATCAAATAAAGACAAGGTAATGTGTTAATATCAATTTATTATCTTGTTTTTTTAAAATTACTTTTTAAAGCACCCTATTTCTTTTCCAATACATGTGTTAAGGCCCTTCCTTCTTCTCCTCCTCAGCCTTGGAATGGCTTGATTTGGAATATTTAATAAGGATTTCAAACCCCCCCCCCGCCCCCCTGAAAACTCTGCAAAACACAGATGAGCCTGTGTTGCTTCTTTGTCTTCATCTTTCATCCAGGCATGATGCAGGAACTGAGACTCCCTGCTCTCGCTACGACCTCTGACACTAAAAACACTACCACACCGATTTCCCCAACACAAAGGCCGCCCCGAAACCCGCCAGTCTTAGTTTATATAAGGAGTTTATGCATGCACTGAGATTCCAACCGAGCATAAAGTAGTAGGTTATACAGGGAATTGTCTTGAGCTGGTGTTTCTGAGTCGTACAAACAGCAGGGTGATTATCTTTTTTCACTTTTTTTTCTTCTTCAATTAAAACAAAATAATAATTAAAAAAACACCAACAAAACATTTCCAGTTGTTTCTGATCTCCTTCACGTAAATGAACCAACAGAAGCACCACGTGCAACAAAAAAAACACTGACCGGTGTCTTTATCTGTGAGGACGGGCTGATGCGGTCACTGCAGCTGTGCCGGCACAAGAGGGTGCACGTTCACAGCAGCTCAGTCGACGCCCGTCCTCTCCCCTCTTCTTCTTCTTCACACACCAGTTGCACGCTGCACCCTTCAGCAGTAGGATTATCAACTAGGAGTGAGCAGCTGTTTCTTCCGTTTCTTTTTGTCCATGCCTTCCTTGGACAGCTTCTGTGTGGAAACTTATTCACACACTACAAACAAATAAATAAATAAAAGGAAAACCAGCATTCACATTTACATTCCAGTGCCCAATTGTAAAATCTTCTATTGTTTCCTGTGAGAGTCCAGAGGAGGTCAGAGTTCA
Source organism: Melanostigma gelatinosum (assembly GCF_949748355.1). Lineage (NCBI taxonomy): Eukaryota > Metazoa > Chordata > Actinopteri > Perciformes > Zoarcidae > Melanostigma > Melanostigma gelatinosum. The sequence continues at coordinate 7,684,265 of NC_136654.1, read as the reverse complement.
CGTGAATGGTCGGATGTTGCTGCTGTCGGAGTGTCTTTTAAAATGCAATTGTTTTGTCTAAAAAAAAGTGGCAACATAACTAGTTTACCGCTTGACACACACACATGAATCATTAACAATTATCAATAATCCCTTATTAATAATAATTAATACCTTGAATACACACCATACCTGACAACAGTTTATCATCTATTTTTTATACAGTCAAAAGTGGGCCCTTTTCTTCTTCGCGAGAAAAATGTGAACATGATCACAACAACGATTACACCAGGATTAGTTATGGTAATATTGACACCTATAGAAAATGCAGTTGGAGTTGTCGCTCTAAATCTTGAATTCAATACTCATTTGAATATATCAAAATTACTATCAGTATCTTTGTTACTCTACAAAACCAATGACTCCTTTTTGTTTTTACTATTCCCATAAATATGTACAGCAAAGATCAAAAATGTGGGACAAGTGATCTTCAATGCCAGTGAAACATGGACAGGTACGGTACGTTTCAAATGTCGTTTGGTCATGTTTACAAATGGGTTTTTTTGTACATCTATCTCATGCATGGGGGTGACTCCCATCGACACCTATGTTGTTTAGATATTCAATATGTCATGGATGCCAGAAAGCTTCTTTTTTTTTGTATTTTTACATGTCCACACAAATGTTTCTCCTCATCCCCGCTGCATCTTTAGAACAGAGTCTATTGCCTTTACAAACATTCTGTTTTTAAATCATCTCGCAGTCATCAAATAAAAATTTTGATGGCACGGCATCCCTTTAAGAACCCCTTAAAGCAGGGGTCTCTAACTCATTTTCACTCCGGGCCACATCAGCATCATGGTCGCCCGCAAAGGGCCGGTTGTAAATGAAACTACTCGTAACATATTGTTAAATAACTCTCTGCATTCACAGTTTAAAGTAGTCTTCAATGTGCTCACAATACATTTCCATGTTAAATGTACAGTAAGCCAAAGAGCTGCTTCTATGACTGTTTAAGTATCTCATAATTTTGACTTTCTATCTCAGAATTATGACTTTCTATCGTAGTTATGACTTTCTATCGAATAACTTCGACTTTCTATCTCATAATTTCGACTATGGGGATATTTTGTATTGTTATTAGTCTAACTTTTAAAAAAAAGGAAAAAAAAAAGATTTTATTTTAAACTTTTTTTTGTTTGCTGGCGGATTCGCGGGCCACATAAAATGACGTGGCGGGCCGAATTCGGCGCGCGGGCCGGGAGTTTGAGACCCCTGCCTTAAAGGCATTGGTGACATTCCAAGAAACTTGTTTTTGTGTTTTTTTTTTAAAATACACTTAATACAAAAAAAATCAACAAAACATCAACAGTTGTAAATCAATAAAAGTGTTTTCAAATCCCCCACCAGGCTGGAGACTAAAGTCACCCATCTTTTGTGATTCTCCCCCTTTTTCCTTCTGGAGCTGCAGTTACAAGTGCTTGCTAGATTTATCTGGACACTACAGACTACGTACAAGTACATACACAATGCAAAAGAACACCTTTATTTCCTCCCCCTGTCCTCTCTCTTTCTCCATTCCAGCATAGAACATCATAGAAGAAGACATGGCTGCCGTTCCCTCTCTCTGCAGCTCTGGGAGAAAAAACTAAAAAGGGCAAAATACCCCTCCTCTCACACATCCTGTCTCACTCTGATACAGGTAGTAACAAAGATAAAAACATTAAACACAAACCTCTTTTTTTTTCATTTTTCTGTTAATCTAATGTCACCTTAATCCAGTGGTATTACAGGTGTTTACATTCCTCCCTCCCTCTTTTGTACCTGTGAGAATGGGAGAAAGCCTCTCTACCCACCCTGAGTCTAAAGGAGCAGGCTGCAGCTCAACAATGTCAGTTTGTCCTCTCTTCGCCTCTGATGGTGGCAAGCTGAGAGTATTGAGATGCAACCTGGGATAGCTACCTTCCTAAATCACTCCCCCCCCCCCCCCCCTTCTTGCTACCACCCTGCCGTCTAAGAGTAGGAGAGGTGGGAGCCGTTAGAGATGTGAGAAGTGACTGAGGTGCTCCGGCTCAGGACGCCGTCGCTGCCCCCGGCTCCTCCGGGCCCTCCGCCGGACGCCGTCCTCCTCAGAGGCTGGGGGCTGTTCCTCAGGGCCATCAAGCCGGGGGCACCGCGCACACCCAGCCCGCCGCCGGAGTAGATCCCCCCTTGCGAGGAGGAGGAGGAAGAGGAAGAGGAGGACGGGCCGGAGATGGAGGGAGGGGCGGGCGGCGGTGGAGGTAGCATGGCCAGGGACTGAGAGGAGGAGCGTGAGGGCAGGTGATGGGAGAAGGGCAGGGGGTGCGGGTGGGCCAGGTCGCCGCCGGAGCCTCGCACTCCAGCCCACTCCCGCTCCCTCTCCTTCTCACGCTCCCTCTCTCGATCCCGCTCCCGCTCGCGGTAGAGCTGCGGCGTGCTCTGGTGGTGGTAGTGCTGGGGCAGGTGGTGGCGCTGGTGGTGGGACGAAGAGGAGGAGGAGGAGGAGGAAGAGGAGGCGGAGGAGCGGGACGAGTGGTGCGCCTCCCTCCCGTCCCGCCCCAGCCCCAGGACCATTCCCAGGGGGTGGGAGGAGGAGGCGGAGGACTCGCTCCTGCGGTCCCCTGCTCCGCTGCTGCTACTGATGCCGCTGCTGCTGCTGCTGTTGTGGCTGCGGCGGGAGTGCTGCGGCGGTGGCGGCGGCGGCGGCATGTTCTGCGGGTACATGCCGTGGCTCCAGTGGCCGGCAGAGCGGCTGGGGGGCGGGATGTTTGAGTAGCCCTGCATGGGGTAGGCCTCGCTGGGGATGCCCGTCAGTGCCATGTTGCTGAAGCCCAGACGCAAGCTCTCCGAGTCAAAGGACTCAATCTCGCTGGCCTGCCGCTCCAGGAGGGTGCGGATGCGCTCTGAGCGCTCGTTCTGCAGGGACAGCATCTCTTCCTCGATCTGGGGTGAGAAAAAAAAAAAAACAGGAGAAAACGCGTGAAAACACAATGTCCTCTTTCTTTAAATTGTAGCATTAATAAAAGGTGTTCAAATATTTTCCAAATCAAAAGATTCAAGATTTTGCGTTTGCAAACGTGAAACTCTTTGGGATCTCGTTTAAATGAAGACATACGAAGAGATGGAAAGTTCATTAAAGCTGTTTTTGTTGAAGAACAAGTTAATCGTAGAAGTTTCATCATATGACAACAAGTCCTACCTGGATTTTTAAGAAGCTAACAATGTCATAGCTAAAAACAGCAGTTACCCTTCACTCTACAATCTTCTCTGCTTCTCTGTTCACTACATTTTAAGGAGCTTTGCTTTCATAGAAGTGATTGCCAAAGACTCTCACCCTCTGCTCCAGCAGGGCGCGACGGATGGACACCCTCTGTTCCAGGTCCTTGACCTCTCTGTCGTGCTGCGTGTCGGTGTGGATCTTGATCTTGCTCTGGTAGGCGTTAAGCAGCTCCAGCTCCTGCTGCAGCTGCATCCGCAGCACTTTGTACTCCGCTTCCTGGGTCTCGTCCAATCTCAGCTACAAGACAGAAGGAAAAGAAAATGAGGGAGTGCCATGAAAAATGCATTTGGCATGATTGTATGGGCGACACATTGTGCGTCAGTGTTGAGGAACAGTTGAGAGAGTTTAAAGAACGTAAGGAAAAGAGAGAGAGAGGATCCAATGTGTTGTTTGGTTAATGTTTTGTCGGGGTAACTCAAGTGTTATCCGTCTGGGCCTGTATGTGTTCAACGGGAGAAAGTGAAACTAAAATGATATATTGTCATTAAGTAATATTAATACACTTCAGTGCATGTTCTACTGACAATCTAAAATGTATCTGGCAGAAACACTGCAGGTGGCTTCGTGAACAGGATATGAAGCTTTAGATTGACTCTTTTTGAACTACTTTGACCTGTGCGTGTGATGCCTGGCTCCAGCAAACAGATCAAATCTTGATTTGAAAGATTTTCTCCATTCAAAAAAAAGTGTGTCGTTTTTCTGAGCTCAGGTTAGAGTTTAATCAGTGAGAGAGAAAGCTTCCCAATGAGACTCGAACCACAGCAGGAGAAGATGTGCGGACAGACAAGGGCAGCAGGGATTTGGCTTACTGAGCTTACAGGGCACGCTGCCATGAGAGGTAAATTAAAGAGGCACAAGCCGTTACATCATTGACGGGAACGAGACATTTAGTGACGTTTCCATCCTCTTCCTGCTGTGTTTCATTCATTTAAAAGCTTGGGATCTGTGTGTGTATGAGTCCCAGGCTTAGAGGGAAGCATGTGAAGAGTTTAGTGGAGCGGGGTCGAACCTTATATTTGACTATTTAAGAAGCAGAACCCTCCCAAGCATCGGTGGTATGGTTCCAGCTTCTCAAATGATATTTCTACAATTCTTAATTTATTCCTGTAACAGTGGGCATTTTTCTGCATCTAGTACTTATACCAACTTGATACTTTAAGCGCTTTTTCCAGATGAGACTTACATTCCTTTGCTTCAGCAACAAGTCCCCCAATATCTCAGCTCACACCTGATTTCAAGTGTAATATGTAAAAGGCTCAAACTTTTTTATGAGGTACCAGGAGGCGGCTTGTTGGCGGGCAGGATGGCAGGCAGGACGGACAGGACGCCCCCCCAGCGGGCCAGGCACAGCATCGACGGTGTGGTGCGAGTGTGACATGAACGACGTCTCCTTGCCTTACTCACAGCCTGCGTGGACAGCATATCATTGATGGAGTGGTCATACTGCTCGGCCAGGATGGCCAGCTTACGAGTCTGCTCGTCCTTCAGACGCTTCAGCACGGCCTTGTGGTCCGACTTGGGCGTGTTCTCCAGCAGGTGGTTGCGCAGTGCCTTGTACTGCCGGGTCTGGATCTTACAGGTGTCCTGGAACTGACGCTTAATCTGCAGCTCTTTGGACTGGAGGAGAGAGAGAGGAGAGAAGGAAGCAGCTGGGCTAAAGAGCTCCTGTGGTTTTACAAATGAACATGGAGACGGTCGTCAAGAAGAAAATCAGGGGAATGTTTTGAGTATAACGACTTGTTCTGAATTTTGATCGCAAAATGCTGAAACCATTAGTATTCACAACTTAATACCTCGTCACGGCCAAAACGACATTCAGTGATGTCATTGTTTTATGGCGGTCGGACAAATTAAATGCGTCACAAAGGTAATGCTTATCGTTCTGTTTTTACATGTTGCCACTTAGTTATATTGAATTGAAGTACTTTCTGTTGTGGAGTAGTATACCGTGTACACTTTATAAGAGTTTTATTCATACTGTGATTCAATTCTTATTGGTTGCCCACTTGTCAGTATTCAGTAATATATTCCTGATTATTGTGTGTATGTATGAAAGTGTTGAGAATTTGGTTCAACTCTTAAAAGGTAAGTAATTAGTTAGTTGCTGTTTAAACCAAACATTTCAGATGTAAAAAACTAACATTAATAACTTCAGCACTGAAACATGAGCAGACCTGCATAAGTGCATTAGATTGCAAATTGTCGCTTTAACAGAAATGTGATTATTCTGTGTCGACATCAAATGAGAAAAAACACCAAAGCTACTTTTTCTTAAAACAAAGTTTAAATAATGTTTTTTGTGTGCGCAAGTTATGATCATCACAAATGAATAATTAGAACTTATTTTAACGTATTCAGACTCCTCCGCGTGATGACTCAGGTTTGAACGTTTTGACTGAACGCTTAAAACAAAAAAACAGTAATATTTAAGAAAGAATAAATGAATTAAAGCTGTGATTTGACACACGAGTCATGGCTTCCAATACACAGCCTACTTGTGAGCCCTTTGAATGATTATATACTCACAAGTTAACATAATATAACATACATAAATAAATAATATTTCAACCTTACATTAGATTTAAAACCGTACCGTCACAGAAGCCGTTTTATGATTTTACGAGGCGATAAACCGTGTGATGATGCAGAAGGAGTGATGGACAAAATGATAAAGGATCTTTCAACACAATAATGTCGATAAATTCGGGGAAAAGGAAAACAAATGAAGACAACGTGGTAATAATGGAAACAAAATCATAAAAAAACAAACAAGACAATGATTTTCACACAAAACAATTTATTTTTTGTGTGAAGAAAAAAATAATCTGAAAGTATGACAAAAGAAAGTAGTACGCGTGCGAGCACACGGCCTTACAGTCCGCCAACACTCATGCAAAGGGACAACAAAATGGCTGCCAAACAGGATGCAGTACGAGTCCAATAGATACTGCACACATAAAATATATTAAAACAAAACAAACTTAAGGTGATATAACTCTGTGGAAATGGTGTCACGACAAAACAGAATACAAACATGTAAACATACACAAAGGAACAGGGAATAACTGGAACACAAATGTAAATCAATGGCAAATAAATTACATTCAACGAAAACAACGTCTGTTGTGAAATGCCTTTCTGAAAGATTAGCCCCCCCCCCCCCCCTCCGGGTCAAATACAGTTGAGATTGACTTTTCCTACTCAGCAATATTCCTCCATGTAAATGGCTCAAATGTTGTCCTTCTGTGGAATACAGTGCAGGGCACCGTCTTCCAGCACAGTTTTAGCATTTATAGGCTCGAATGCATTTTACTTCTATGAACCAGCTTTCCTTTGCAAATATGAACGTTTATAGATTCTAACGCTCTCAGATCTGCATGTTTCAATAGAACATTTTCTATTTTCATTTAGACTTCACTCCATTAAATGTACAAATCAGAGCTTTTTGGTGTTTGAGATTGAAATAAACCAAAATCTTTTTTTGGTTTATTTTAAACAGCACAATTATTGTCAAGTTTCCAGTTGGTCGGACCGAAGTAGAGCTGAAGTGATTAATCGATTGACGGATTAATATTGTTATAAAAGTATTCTCTGGTTTCAGTTTCTCAATTCAGAGGATTTGTTGATTCTCCCGGTCACATGGCAACGTAACCTGAATATCTTTGGTTCTGGTCAAACATAAAAGATATTTGGGAAGCTCTGCTGAGCATTATTTAAATATTACATATTTTTAATGGTTTTATGAGCAGTGCAAAATGAAACCGTCTGCTTTTACTAGATCTCTTCTTTTCAACCATCTTCACTTTCACATTCAGTAGTTGCATTTATCTTTGGACTTATAGAATGATTGCGTGTCTCAAAAGATTGTCTGTATGGCTTCATATAAATTAAGCTACACTGAAATATTAAATCGTTTTTTTTTATTATATTATACTTTCACTACTCCAAAGCATATCCTGCTTTCTTACTATAAATGTAGGATATGTCACATCACAAGAGGAATTGGTGCAAACAGTTGTAACTAGGAACTCAACTGCTTGTAGGATTATTAAAGATAAAAATATCTAAATGTTTACATGGTAAATCATAACAAGATTATTGCACAAAGGGCAACAATAACAGGATATCTAACTAGAATTTGATAGATAAAGTATATAATGATGATGCATTAACATGAAACAATGAGCTGTGCAGGCTCATTGTTTTTATATAGGCTTTATTATTATTATTATTATTGTAAGTCCTATAACTTCGGACCTTCTGCTTATGACTTTCCACTTGGACTTCTAGGAACTACACATCAAAATAATACCATCTGTCCACAGTGGTCTCGGATGTTTCTGTCCAGCCGATTATTGCACTTTTATACCGACTGAGGGCTAGTGTTCAGGGTGATGTTAGTGGCGTCATGTGCTTTTACTGTCTTTCCACAGTATTTGGGGAGTGAAATTACAGCCATGTAGCTCTGCGACACTAATATTTGTTCTAAGCACTGATATAACACTGCAACCTTTAAAATCAGACCACTATAAAGAAAAACAAAAGATTGCACAAAACTGGTAAAAAACCACCATAAAAAAATATTCGTCTTACAAATTAAGAGCAAAATAATAAAATCAAAAAAAAAAAAGAACTTTTACAAAAAGCACAATAATGAAAACTTCACTGGGTTTGGTACAGTAACCGTGGGTTCAGCTGCATGTTTACGTTTGCAGGGCTGCAAACGTGTTCAACAGTACGCATGTTTGGATAAGCTGCAGCAGCCAAAAGCTCTTTGAGCCGGAGCACACGGGCGTACAGGATGTGTGCAGGCTAAAACATATCGCACCTTTAAGAAATGTGATGCAACAAGAGAGACACGTGGGCCCACCTCAAAGAGACACACAAAGGATGCTTGAACAATAGATAAAAAAAGAGCATGATCTCGCTCTCACATACTTTTTCCACCCTTTCCTTGAATTTGCCTCACACTGTTGCTATCTCCACGGTCGAGCCTTCCCCCTGACAAACCTTCCAGAGGAAGTTCGTCTCAACCCAAACTCCCACCTCGCCTCCTCACGGAACAACCTCTCTTCCCTCCTCTGTCTCTCCCTCTCCCTCTCTCTCTCCCTCTGTCTCCTCTCCCTCACCTCCCTCGGAAGCAGTTGCGGCAGCCTGCTCGGGATCTCCTCCTTCAAGAGGCCCAGAGTTTGGAGCTTGATCCGGACATTGAGCGGGAGCTTTTTGAGGAGCTGTCCGGCAAGTCTTAGCACTATGGAGTTAGCCAGGTCTGCCAGGACCCCGAGGGGGCGTCTACTGAAGCGCTTCACCCAGAGAAGGCCCTTGGACAAGGGAGAGGTGTTAGTGCAGCGAGCCTGATACTCTAAAGGTAAGCTCTTTAGAGGTACTGGGATTTTGGACTGGCGCCCACCCCAGTTGCGCCCTGCTTTGGGAAACATCTCATAGAGGCTACGCTCAGCCATCCCGCCCAAGACTGACTGGCACATGGCGAACAGGGGTCGAGGCAGCCGGAAAAGAACTCTCATGCAGAGGCGGTTGACTTTGCGCGGCGCATGCTGGAAGAAGCCACGGGCCGGCCTGACAATCAGCACCACCACCAAGTACAGAGAGAGGAAAAGAGAGGGGGAGCTGAGGAAGGAGGCGGAAATCAAAATCATGGGGATGTAATAAATCCCCAAGCTGAGGGAGAGTCCTAAACTGAAGAGGCCGCTGGCCCAGAGGCTGAGCGACAGGTAGGTGGAGAGAGACAGGGAGCAGCATGAACGGAGGAAGAGGTACGAGAAGAAGAGTGCCAAGAAGGCGAGCTCGGCGGAGAGGAGAACCGACGCCACCGAGGGCAGAGGACGTGAGCGGCGGAGGGAGAGGAGGAAGATGGAGAGTAGCAGAAACGTGAGGTTGGAGGGCTGGGCAGCGGCGGAGAGGGAGAGGAGAAGGCAGATGGCGTGAGAGAAGAGCGAAGGAAAGGAAGTCTGAGCGGGGGGAGACAGGGGGGAGGTGGGTAGGGGCTCCAGCTCCTCGGCAGCGTTGGGGAAGTAAAACTCGGACAGCTCATCGATCACTCGCTCGCGCATTCGTCTCTTTTCTGGGGACAGGGAGGAGATGAACTCTGACGGACAACCATCAGCCACGCCCCTGCCTTCTTCTTCCTCCTCCTCAGTGTCTCCGTGTGCAGTTCTACTGTGATCATCCTCGTACTCCCACTGCACTCCTTCTACTTCCCTCACCTCTGTCCCCTCTTCACTGACTTCCCACTCCCCCTCCTCATCATTTCCCCTTGTGTCATTGTCTTCATCCAGCTCATGTTTCCTCGCGCCCTCCTCTTTCTCTCCTGTATAAATGTCCTTGTCTTCCAATACTACTCCATCGAGCTCATCCTCAGCATCATACACCTCCCTCCCCTGTTCTAACTCGCCGTCCCTCTCCCCCTCTGCTCCCGCCGCCACCCCCGCCTCACTGTCCCAGCTGGCGCTCGGCCCCTCTGTCGCCCGTCCCTCTCCCTCCTCGGGGGACCACTGGCTCGGGGTGCTCTCACTCACTTTGAGGCTCTTGGGCTGCTGGCGGACCTCCACGGCGTGTTTCTGACGCAGCTCCTGCTCGCGCCTCTTGTTGTACTCCATCTGGTTGGTGAGCTCCGTCTGGTGCTGCGTGCGGATCAGGTCGGCCCGCGTGCGCTGCACCAAACCCAGCTGGCGGAACTCCAGCTCCTGGGTGGACTCGTGGTGACGAAGAAGCATCGCACACTCCAAGTCCTTCAGAGTCTGCTTCTTGTTCAGTTCCTAGAGGAGATAAGGAGACGGTAAGGTGGCAGGAAGGATACTGGAATACTCTGAGAGGAAACGTTTTTTGCACATATTGATGGACAGGAGAATATTTTAAGTATATTTCTTATAAATCTCATTTTGAAGATAATTTAAATACATTTTTATGTATTAAAAGTGCTTATGTGTCCACAAGCACTTGGGGACTACCCAAGTGCTACCTGGGGATAATTGAGCTACCTGATAATCAAATGCACCGTCTCTCTCTGAGACTGTGCCTGAATATGTCCACCTCAAAGAGAACAAAGACTTAAAGCAGGGAAATGTGTTTTAGGGGAACTGAACTGTTGACAGGGCAATATCATTTAAAAACGGTACCTCTCGGAGCAGGTCCTGCTCTAGGTTGTGGCGTGCCAGCAGCATCTTCCTCTTGTACTGCCGACATTGCAGCTCGTAATACTGCCTCTGCCGCCGCAGCAGACCGGCCTCTTCCTCCGCCTGCAGCTGCTGCAGACACTCCTTCTGATGCACCAACCACTCTTGTTTCTCCCGCTTTGGCGTCGACTGGTTCTCATTCAGTTCCTGGAGCGGAAACAAATGAAAGTCAATGCACAGAAAGAAGACTAGTATTAGCCGAGTAGGCTGAAAGATCAGTGCTGTTTGTATGTTGTCCGTACGATGCGGGGTTCATTTTAAGTTGCAGGGTAGTGGATCCTCTTATTGAATTAAAATCACCTCTTTGAGCTGCTCTTTGCGTTGTCGATACTGGCGTTTCTGGGACTCCAGCAGACCCGTCAACTCCTTCTTCTGCTGGCCCAGTATGTGCTGCTGGAACTTCTTCTCCTCAGTCAGGACTGCCTTTGTCTACAACAACCACAACAACAACACATAACCTCATTAACATCAGGGTTTGGAGAAGCACAAGATTAAACAAAAAACTGGAACATTCACTGTAAAACAGGTATTTGTCACAGATTACAGATCTCCCCCCCTCTAGTTTCTCTGGTTGTTATGTCAAGCCGTGTGCTTTTCCCATCTCGTATTCATCTCTGCCTCTGATATCTTATTATCACTCACTCACCCTCCACCAGCTCACCTCCTTCTCAAGGATAACCTGGTGCTTCTTTGAGAGCTTTTCTCCCTCCATTGAGAAGCTGTTCCTCTGATTCTCCAGCTCTTTGTCCAGCCTCAGCTGGTGCTCATCCATCTCTGCCTTCAGCTTGTTCTCCAAGCCCATCAGCTGCTTCTGGTGCTGCCGCCGCATTCGCTTGTACCTGTGAGGAGAAACGGGGCATTGAGGTTGGGACTGTAAGGGCCTTTTAAACTGTATGATTAAGAGCTATACAAAAAATATATACTTGAAACATGTTTTTAATCGAAATATACAGCGTGTATGCGTCACGTTACCCTGACATCTGCTCTCTGAGGGCAGAGCCTTGCTCATGTTCCTGGATCTGACGGGTGACGAGCGAGGCTGTCCTGATGGTGGCAAAATGGTCTCTGCCTCGACGACGCCTCCCCCCTCCTCCGCCTCCCCCTCCTCCGCCTCCCCCTCCTCCGCCAGCACCAGCACCAGCAGATGAAGCTTCTCGTAGTGGGTCGACCTCTGGCTGATACGGATCATCGTAGATGTTGTCATGGCTCTACATGGTGGAGAGCAAGCGAAGGAGAAATCAGATGAGTGGGAAATGAGTTATAAAAGACAAGTCCGTGGTGGTTTGAGGATCAGTCTTTTCTCATCCTCGTACGAAACAGTCATCACAGATTAACTTCTGAATCAGGTTCACCAAACCTTTGGCAACACTGTCATGTCTTCAGTGCTTCTGTGTCTAAACTGGTGCTGCTATTGCTTTCCATTTCCTGAAGGTGATGCAAGTGTGCATGTGTGAAATTGGTCAGACCATTTGTTCAAATCCAGTAGTTGAGGAAGTCAAAGTAAAGAGAAAGACATCAAGACACAAAGTAAAAGTGAACCACGGGACAAAAACATAAAAGAAAATGCTTCCAATATCTTTTTCTTCGGAAAAGATTCCGTGTTTGTTCTCTCTTTCAGGACACTGTGTAAAACTGATGGACATGGTGCCGACTGTGTCACAGAGGGGCTCGGGCGGGACTCAACACACCCGCCCACAGACGGTAAAACATTTGGACTGACCAGCGGCTTGTGCAGAACGGAGCTGTTGGAGGTGACGGTGTGCTCTCCCTCCTGCATCATGGCCATCTCCCCGCTGTCGTCAGAGCCGTCTGCCAGGCTGTTGACCGAGCTGCTCTGGGAGCTGGCGCTGATCGACATGGACGGCAGAGAGTGGGAGCTCTCCATGCTGTTGACCGTGCCGGTGCGCAGCATATACTGCTCCACATCCTGGGGGGGGGGGAAAGAAAGAGGACGTTTTGTCAAGAGCTTTAGGGGAAAGACAACACTTTCAGGATTTACTACATAGGGTGGTAGTTGTGTATGGAGCAGTTTAGAGCATACATGTGTTAAATTATTCTATGAAATCCTTTCTTGGCAGACAAACAGTAAAATATGAAACAAGCTAACAAGACACAGGCCCTCTAGAAGAGTGCAGCCCCACATTCTCAGAATTCCTTCATTTCCTTTTCCAACCAACTGGAATTAAATGTTGATGGAAACAAAGGCCTTTGTATGGAGAGGAAGGGGCCCTACATTCACAATATATACTGAGAAGTACAATACAAAGGCAGGATGGCTGCTAGAACCAGCCGCTTGCCCTTACAGACCCTGATACACGCTTCTTCCTCTTCGAAAATAAAAGAGTTTGAAGGTTCATCTTCAAGGCGGCTGTATGTTTTTGGAGTGGGATTTCCAACTTAGATAATGAAATATAGTCTTTTCAAGAGTTTCTCCACAGTTCTTGAGTCATGCTTTTGGTTTGCCTTTCACAAAAATCAGGCCATTCAAAGCAATCCATTGTCATGTTTAGATGGATATCAGTGCTGATCTGGGCATATTTGAAAGGATCGGTAAGGGCTAAAATAAATCTGAACAAACGCGATCCTTTCATCACACTGCTTCCTGTTTTGTAAAGCTCGTCTGCTGGTGTTGCAGCACTGACAGCCGGGTTCTACGGTGCGAGGCTTTTGCTTCATCTACAGCTGCTGTTTCAAAGTGTCAGACACACATTCAGTCAACATTTAGGTAAATACAAGTGTCGGATAAGACTCCCAGTGTTCGGGGACCCGGGGGGAAACCTGACCAGGACATCCGTAGTGAATTAAGAGCTGAAAGCCAATAGCCTCCTCCTCCTCCTCCTCTGTCCCAGTCGTACCTCTTCCTCCTCGCCTCCTTCTGGTGCGGGGCCATTGAGGGCCTCGTGGAAGAGGATTTTCTTCATCTTCCGGTACTGAAGGTTGTCCAGCTCGCGGACAGCGTCCTTGGTGCGGGCGATCAGGTCCATCACAGCTGTCACGGGACGCTCTCTGCATAAGAAGTGGTGCTGGGCGGATAGAGGGGTGAAGAGATTTGAATAAAAATAAAATAATCACAGGATCATTAGTGTCTGAGATCAAGTTCCCCATATGTCAAGATTAACCTACATGAGAGTTGGGGGAGTTTTAGGAAGGGAAGATTACAGTCACGACATTGATTTTGTTTTGTTCTCGTCCATCACAATCTTTTATTGGAGCATACTAATTATATTCACTCCTTCAATTTAACACAATTGGTCCTCTGGCTGAAAGCTGTTCTTATTCAGATTTCCTTTTGCTCGATCATAAGGACGATCTCTCACAAAGAGACGATCACACGCCTCCGCCTGCCTTCATGTACAACATCAAACAGCTCTTTGTACCTTCAGCAGCACATCAGACGTCGGTCTGTCCTGGGCGATCTTCTGCAAACAGGAGTCCACAAAATTTCGGAAATAATCCGACCTGAAAATGATATAATTGTCATTATAAAAGCACCGCTCCTGTTGTGATGGTAAACGTTGTTCTCACTAAAACAGATCAATAAATTCAGATGGTCCCACTGTCATCAAGTTCATTTCTAGTCTGTTTTTTTATTCTTTGGTTTTTAACCCCCGGTAGACTGTGTGCAAAACCATAAAATTCAATCTTTAAAAATCAAACATTCAAAGCTATTTTGTAAAGAAACATTTATAACAAAATGAATAACAAATTAACAACAGAAGTCCTAGAGGACATTTAGGAAGCTTCTCCAACTCTCACCAGTGGTTCGACTGCAACACGGGGCTCTCATTCTGGGCGATGTGGTATAAGGCACTCATGGCATTCATGTTGAACAGAGGAGGCTTCCTTTCCGCTACAGAGTCACAAAGCACGACATTGCGCGACAGAGTGGCAGATAAAGAGCAAGAACAAAAACAAAAGAAGAGAGGAATAAGAAAAGGGTTGGATGCTTTCAGCTTTGTGAACACACGCACACAGAAAAACAACCACTGGTGAACTATTTCAGGGCCGTCTCTTACCCAGCTCTATGCAGGTGATGCCAAGTGACCACACATCCACCTTCCCATCGTACTGACCCTCGTCCATGGCCAGAATCACCTCAGGGGCCATCCTGCATGGAGGACACAACAAAGCAATTTAGCCATGTTCCTCTGTTGTTCTCTGATCCTGGACCGACAGAGAACACAGCACCTCAGGGCTCGCACGTCTCCACCACACGAACAGACACGAGTATCACGAGGGTCAGCGCTGCCTCATGTATAACAACAAGAGTAAAGGTGAGCACAGGGAAAGCTTTGCTGGATCATAATTCGGTGTAATTGTTATGAAAGAGAAACTGTTCTATTACCAGTACGGTGTTCCCACGAAGGAGTTAGCCGGGGCAACGATGGAGGCGGAGCCAAAGTCTCCCAGTTTGACCTGACCCGGCTCGGTTAGCAAGATGTTTCCTGCCTTCACGTCCCTGAGAGAGAGAGAAATGATCAGATAAGAGACAATGACTGGTTAGGAAAAAATCGTGAGGAAGACAAAACAAATGGAGACACATGAGAGAGACAACAAATTGCTGCTGCACAAACACCACTGCATAAGCTCATCTGAAGCTCGGCTCATACTCGTATGTACGGACACTCTGTGCGCCGCATTATTCTCCAAAACGCCAGAGGGCCTACAGACAAAATGAACTGCGAAGAACCAAAAAGACAACGAGTGTAACCCAGAGATATGCCCATAGACTGTAGGTGTAACTGGCATAAAGCCTCAAATCAACCTCCACGATGTCGAGGAGGGATTGTAATTATCTGTAAAGTCATATCTCATATTCATGGACTACTTTGTTGCCTTTGTACGAGCCCTGTAAATAAACAAGTCAAGTATTAAATGCATTAAAAGGAAACAAAGGTTGAATATCCTGTAAACTATTTGATTTGGCTGCAAAATATGTACTCAAGACTCAAGACCGTCAGTTTCTAAAGCATTTAAAAGCAAATTGGCCTTTTTTGTATCAGCCCTTGACGTGTAAATAGTGTTTTTATCAGGGAACTATTTGTGACAGTCACGTGCGCACCATGTTACAAAAATTCTGAGGCGCACGACCACGCGCCAGGCAGCACAGTTTGTGCTTTTTCTCCCCAGTATTAGCTGTAAGAAGAAGTGTGTGGGAGGAGAGCAGAATAGACACAGAAAGTGAGAAAAGGAACGGGGGAGTTACCTGTGAATCATGTTGTGGGAGTGAAGATACACCAATCCCTGCAATGCACCATGGGTTATGGCAGCTATTTCCACTTCCTGGAGGGGTTTCTTGTGGACTGGGAGAGGAGAGGCATTAAGGGCTATCAGGTATGGTTCATGTGAACGACAGAAATATAATTAACTCATTGGTGGTAATCTTAATTAAATTTGTGTTAATGTCTTAATTACTCATTTGTCACTTTATTATTTCCTACTTACCTTCTAAGAGGTCAGAAGCTGAGCCCAGGCAGTACTCCATCACCAGCTAGGAGAGACACAGAGCGTTTTAGGGAGGAGCACACTTCATGTTCAGGACCGTTTCACACTTGACTCCAGTGGAAAAGTGCTGTTTGGACTGGAGGCAGTTTTTAGCTGACAGTTCATTACATATAGTGTAAGAGCTGTTGTACAGCCCAGAAAAGTGCTCTCAAGTCCACTTTAAAAATGGAGATTGAAACATCTCTTACACCCTTTTCCTACAAATATGAATGCCGATTGTAAACTTCTCCATCAAAGACAAAAGCAAGATGTTAGTTGGAGGGGTTTTCAGTGGGAAAGAAGCTCTAGAGCAACGGTCTCAAACTGCCGGCCCCCGGGCCATTTCCGGCCCCCCTCCCCCCTCCCTACGGCCCGCGACATGATGCCAAAAATATCATATATCCGGCCCGCCAAATATATATATTTTTAATATTCATTTAAACTACTCCTTAATATACAATTTAAATAAAAACGAAATTCTATTAAAAAACTTATTTTCTTTGACGCAAAATAATGGCAAGGGTCAAAGGTGACCGCGCACGGTCAGTTTTGGATAAGAAGAGAACAGGTTACGCGGGGCTTCATCAGCTGTGAACAAGAAATATGTCTCCTTCCAAACCGAAAAGAAAAGTGGATGATGAACACAGACAGTTTCAAGATAGATGGAATTTGTGCATTTGTGTCCAATGCACGGCCGCACCACAGCCAAGGATATTTTTCAGGAGCTGTGCGCCGCGATTGAGCTCGCTGGTTTACCGTGGAACAGACTGGTGGGCATTACCACTGATGGAGCCCCGTCAATGACGGGCAAAAAAAACGGACTGGTAGCGCTGGTACAAAGAAAGTTAGAGGAGGAAAATGCAGATCCAGCAGTTGTTCTGCACTGCATTATACACCAACAGGCACTGTGCAGCAAATGCTTGAAATATGAACATGTCATGTCTGTTGTCCTGAAATGTATCAATTACATCAGGTCCAGGCATTTACAGCACCGCCAGTTCAGGGCCTTTTTAGAAGAACTTGAGTCAACTTATGGTGATGTACTTCACTGAGGTGCGCTGGCTCAGCAGGGGGAATGTCCTGAAGAGATTTTTTGAGTTAAGAGCAGAAGTGAAGAC
This sequence comes from Melanostigma gelatinosum, assembly GCF_949748355.1. Lineage (NCBI taxonomy): Eukaryota > Metazoa > Chordata > Actinopteri > Perciformes > Zoarcidae > Melanostigma > Melanostigma gelatinosum. The sequence continues at coordinate 7,667,190 of NC_136654.1, read as the reverse complement.
ATTCATGGAGGATGGCAGAATGGATGTTTCTGAACTTGATGATCCAAGATGGGTTGTGGACCTTGCATTCCTAGTGGAGCTGAACATCCTTAACCTGAAGCTCCAGGGCCCTGGTCAGCTGGTCACAGCAGTCTATGAAAACGTGAAAGCCTTCTCCACTAAACTGAAATTGTGGAAAACTCAGCTTTCTGCAAAAAATCTCAGCCATTTCACAACATGCAGCTCTCTCGTGGATGAGGGCACAGCATTCAGTGGTGATGGATATGCCTGTGCTGTTGAAAACCTACTGCAGGAGTTTGATCAGCGTTTTGCTGACTTCAAGGCACGCCGTGACACTTTCCAGCTGTTTGCAGACCCCTTCTCAGCTGATGTGGAGAGTGTCCCAAGTGTGTTGCAAATGGAACTTATTGACTTGCAGTGCAACAGTGATGTGAAAGCTAAATTCAGAGAGGCTCAGGGAAAAGCAGACATGACTGGACAATTAATGAGAATTACCTCCATCCTTCCCTGAGCTGACAAAAGTGTTCAGTCGGGTAATGTGCCTTTTCGGAAGCACATCTCTGTGTGAGAAACTTTTCTCGACTATGAACTTTAATAAATGCAAGTACAGGTCCAGGCTTAGTGATGCCCATCTTGAAGCTGTACTCAGGGTTTCTACTGCGACCTCGATCAGGGCAAATGTGGCTCAGCTGTGTGAGCAGAAGCGCTGCCAGATGTCTGGCAAGAAATAGAATAAAGTACAAGTGTATTCAGGGATTGCAATTGTTGGTTCAAGTACAAAGTTTCAATCAGTTATAAAAAATGGGGCAAAAGGAAAAAAGTATTTGCACTGTAAAAACTAATCTAAAAATGTAGAGAAACTGTTGGGTGCATTTTTTTGTTAAGTATGGTGAAAATATGTTGGTGTTCCAAAATATTGAGCTTCATGTAGTACTTGAACGTTGAAGTGGCCCTCCTATGAGATGACGATACCAGCAGCGGCCCCGAGCCAAATTGAGTTTGAGACCCCTGCTCTAGAGGCTGAATCGGATGTAAAAAAGCTTAATGTGCCACATTTGCGTCATTTGTTGTTGTTTATTTTAGTTAAAAACAATGTTAGGCTTTGTTGTTGACTTCCTCACGGAGAGGAGTGAATGAGAAAGAGGTGAGAGAAAAAAAACGTACCTTTGGAGGAGCACCATTCAATCAATTTATGGTTAGTATTTGAAACACACACACACACACACACACACACACACACACTCACCCATGCTGTGTGCTCCCTCAGGTAGCAGCCGTGGTACTCGACAGTGTTGGGGTGGCGCAGTTTCTGGAGGAACTTCACTTCCTTGATGATATCCTGCCATTTCTGGAACACCAACAGAGCCACAAACGTCGATGAGCGAACCGGACTTGTAAACCGATCTCACATCGGCCATAAGACGACGGATGAGAGCGTTTCCCAGGTCTTACCTCGCTGGACTGCTTGCCACCATAGGACATCTTCTTGATGGCCACCACCTCATTGGTGCGGATGTCATGGGCCTAATGTGGAAAGGTGAGGGACAGACAGACAACAAATGAGTTCACCACTTTGACCCAGGTTAGATTACAGTGATTACACCTCAATGATGGGGAAAAACAGCTTAAGTTATCTATGCTGCATTTCTTTATTTTAAGCTCAGTGGAAGAGTTTTTGAGTCGCGCGATCACGTGTAGCAGCGATATAGCTTAAGCTGCTACGACTAAAGAGCTATATCTCATTTTGTCCGTAGCCTACAATTCAAGAGCAGTTGCTTAATAATTAGACGCCCAAATTTATATTCAGCAAAGGGTTGTGGATTTTAACCAAACCTAACTATACTGAAAAGACCTGTTTATAGTCAATAAATCTCCTTTCCTAAAATACTCAAGTAAAATTCAGGCCAGCTGCCTGAGATGAAAGACACACAATTCATCACACCTCTAAAGAGGACACCATTGGTGCAAAAGAAACAGTCACTTACGAAGTAGACTGCTCCGAAGCTCCCGTGGCCGATCTCCCTCAGGTCCGTGAAGAGCTTCTCAGGGTCCTCCCTGTAGAACAGCTCAGCCACCTCCGGGTCCTTCAGGCTCCCGGCCCGCACAATCGCAGGCATGGCCAGCTCCTGGTGAGCGAGGAAGACACACACCGGGTGAGCGTCTGCTCTTTCGAAGGATTACAAACACCGGCCGCCTGGGAAATACGGTCACCGACTTCTCTCAGCACGTTAGAACTTTTTTAAACTGCACCGATGTTGATACTTATGTAATGTGCATGTGTGTTTTGGTGTACCTTAAGCATTAGTTTTTTATCCAGCTTGTTGGTTGCGTGTAAAATGTGTGTCAACATCTGGACTTTAACTGTGTAAGTACACACAAATGCACATCTGTGTTGGCTCATATGGATGGAAAATATCAAAGTGTTCGTCAGCTTCAAATGATCACCCACCCACCCACCCGCCCATCATCATCATCATCCTCCATCTGTCTCTCTAATACGGAACGTTGCTGTATCGTGTTTTTTGACACTTACATTGCAACATTCATAAATAGTTAATTACCATCATTTCACCAGATACTGTATATGCCGCTTTAAGCGTCTGTAAGTCCTATATAAATGTTTTAGCATCGCATTATGTTTTTTTAGCAATCAAAATGTCTTCTGCAGCGTTTATTTTCTGAAATAATTATTCAATCTTCCTGATGAAATAAAGAGTCAAACATCACAAAATGATTCACGTGTTCATGGTTCAACGAAACAATCCTCTCTCTGCCAATAGTTTCTGTTCTTCAAAATAATAAACACCGATCTTGATGCGTGACTGTGATCGATACACATAGCGAGCAGAGCATCTTACAGCCTGGTCGATGCGTCGCTCTCGCTCTGGTACAAAGAGACATCTCTCTGAGAGGCAGCAGACGACAGCAGGACGAGTTTCACAAGACAAAAGCAAACCGCCAACCAGCTTAGCAGGTCTACGATTTGTCTATCAGGTTCTACTTTTGTTTAAGTGCCACCACTGCAGTGTTTGATATCTCTCTGAAACGGTCATCAGAGGTTTCCTGACCGCCTATAGAAATGTAGCCAAACGAGTGGTTCATAACGGGATAAGGCACTGAGGAATAAATAAGCCGACACATACGTCCCAATTTCTATTTTTACAGTATTTTGTTTCTAAATCTTTCAACATCTTTCATTTATTTTGCAGTCGACATAATAACGAACCACAGGATCAAAATTATCCATATATTACTCGATGTAGGCTCCTACTGAAGGTCTACATGAAACCACATATTTTTTAAATATTAACTTAAACTCTGACTTGTATGCTTCTGTGGCTACAGGTCAGACAAAATGTGTGATGCACCGTCTGTCAAGTTATCAGCCTGGCACAGAGGATACATCATGGGACATTAGGTTCTTGCCAAAGAGTTCAAATGTCACACATGCTCCATATATTTTAAGTGGTCGGTAACTGAACAACTGGGCCTTTGTTTCAGTATCCACAAAACGAACAAGCACCAGATGACATGTCTCTTTCAGGGCCATTTTGCTGCTGTCAAAGAGGAAGCACATTGTTCCCTTTCAAAATGAGAAGTTCTTTCAATCTTGCAACCAAAAGCCTAAAGCAAGCTCTCAATCTATCGTTAAAGAACCCATACTGATCACACACACACACAAAAGAATTGTGTGATTCCAGTGAAGATTATCTCGCATATTCCTGAAAACAAAATGTGTATTATCATTGGTTGGTGTAATTGTCTCCATGGGAGCTTTGCCATCAGTGCACATCTCAGCTGGGGAAGCTGAGATGGCTTTTGCACTTGGCTGGTCAATTAGGCTGTCTTTGCTCTAGCTCCCCGAAGAAGAAATGCATGCCATGCATTCAACTGTAGACAACAACAACTCAAGGATGGCTGGGGTGTTCAGGCTGCAGGCCAATAACAAGCCTACATGTCAATGTCAACGTCTCTCCGGGATCTGAACATCAGGGTGTTAATTGTGCTTGGTATTGTTCCCCTGCAAAGAGGGATGAAGAGGCCCATGCGGCTGCTTTAGCAGTGAGTGCTGAATGATTTATAACATGTCTTACCGTGGCTTCTGGGATCCAGCTAGCTCGAGAGCTAGCTGTCTGGCCTGGCTGGAAAAATAATGGTCTCCCTCCCCTTTCCTCGGCACTGGCGTCTACTCAGCACGAACAAACCACATTGTGCCCGTCGGTGCTTTTACTCAAAGTCCTCTCCATCCTGATCGCTCCCAGTTTATTGGACAGCTGGCAGGTGTGCACGACTTGACACGAGTAGCGTGCCAGTCAATTAAAGTGACAGCTAAGCTGACTGACGCCTGCCAGCTAAACTAGCCAGCCGGCTAGGTATCAAGAGCTGCCTTCAGAGAGAAAATCAGAGGCTAGCTGTGGCTGCTGTTAGCAGCGCCGCTAACTAAATAACGTGACGCCAGGAGCCGCCCGGAACGTTTTCAATGGGACACCGATTCATTAATCTCCACGGGTCCGCAATGTTCTCCGCTCCGTGCTGTCATTACGTTGGTGTGGTCTGCGGATTTCGTCCCCGGTTCGTGTTATCCCCATTTTGCTCGAGTCTCATCCGTTTTTGTTCAGGACTTCATGATGGCGGAGCGGGGTGGGAGCCGAAAGGAAAACGGAAGTGCTCTTCTTCGACGCTTCCGAAGTGATCAACGACGCCCACGTGTGGCCAAACCAGGTCCAGCGGAACATCAACATGATTAAAATCAACAGTTATCTGTATTACAGGCAGCTACCGTAGACAAACAGCTAGGACCATATTATTAGTAGGATACCATGTGACAGAAAGATGTTTGTCATTGACTGGTGAGCTGTCAGTAGTCTTCAGTTAGGATGTGTTCAGTGGGGAAATCAAAGTAAAAACATTTAACAGTTGTGGAGGAAATATTTTGAATATGTACTTGAGTAAAAGTAGCAATACCACTGTAAGTATTATCAACAAAATGCACTTAAGGAATCAAAAACTCTCATTAGACAGTAGAATGACTCATGTGAGTGTTATAGTATTATAATATTGGTTTATTATTACAGACACATTCATGTGTAATAAGTATTTTAATGTTGTTGATGGGCAAGATGGAGGTAATTTTAAATGGTTTGGTAGTTTAATCTATAATAAAGCATCACGTTTCAAAAGCTATTTCAGAAAAATTATAATATTTGACCCAAATAATAAGAATGTCATCATAGGAAGTCATTTCTACAACTGTTCACTGAAAACAATACAACTTAGTTTACGTTATATATTCACATCGTGACAACGGAGTTGAAAGTTAAACAAATACCAATTGGTATCAAGCTTTTTCGGCACCCATCTACTTTAACAGTGATATATGTATGTTTGGGTGCAAGCCTTGCTTTCTGTTAAGTATTGCATATTGCATCACAAGCAGACAGATGGCTTGTGTTTATTAACCGATGACTTGTCAGATGACAGTGTATCATTTGAGTTTAGCTGTAAAGTCAATCTATGCAATCCTTCTATTCAATTAAAATTTGAATCAATATATTTTGTGTGGCGCTTTACAATCTGTACACATGCGACCTCCTTTGTCCCGGGACCCTCACATCAATTATTCCTTTTTATGTGAATACATTTTGAAGTTTGACATCAGTTAAGTTAATTATCTCCGCACACACGGACACTTATCATCACAATCACACATATGGCGTGTTTGGCTGAGCCTCTCATGATCCGCTCAGTGTAATCTCTGATGTGCACTTGTAGCTGACACACCACACCCCCCCCCCCCCGACACACACACACACACACAGTAAAACCAAAAAACGTCCCTCTGTATCATGATCATTGTCCCTTGCAATCAGCTGCTGATATCCTTTAAAATGTATTAAAACTCAAATTAAGCCTATACATACTTAACCTTCTGCCACCCAGGCCTCCCCTTTCCTCTCCTTAGTTTCATTCATACTTTCCTCACCCATATCACCTCCTGCCCTCCACTCCACAGACATCCTTTCACAGCCGGGGCTTTGCATAACCCCACAGCTGGGAGGGAGGGGGGGGGAGGAAGATATCAAAATCGTTTCTGGCTGCGGATTATGCTTCAAACTGATTTTGGATTAATTTACATAACAGGGGAGCAGGCGCAGGGGTTAAGGTCAGAGAGGACACACTGTCAAGACCCGGTGCAGAAGTGTTTCAAATCAGCCAGTGTAAGTGAAGACCGACCTCGAGGCGTTAATCCCTGACATTGTCATCAGAGTATTTCATTTTTTCTCCTTGCAAATGTAACCAATACTCATGCAGATTATCACACACTCGGATATTAGCTGTAACCGGATTGTGGCTCTTAAATACATCCAAAATCAATTTGACTGTCATGTTTTTGAAAACAATGGGGGCTTTAACAACAGACGGAGGATCCGAATTAGCCTCTCTTCTTTTATGGTGTCACTGTCGAATTATTTTTAACAGAAACAATGAAGCCGATGATTTGGAGGGTTCAAACTCAAAGGAGTAAACCCTACGATTTGTCAAAATGTAACATAAAATCACAATACATATATAGCCTATACATATTATTATAAGTTCACTCTTTTAAAATAATGCTTTCCCATTAGGGGTAATGCAGTTAACCTCACTAGAATTGGTAAGAGTGTCCTGATCCAGAGGAAATGAACACCGGAAATTATTATTGTTATTCGGACATTGTACGTCTGAAGGGGGAATAAAAGCAAAACATTTTACAAGATTACGAGTTGGATTTTTTTATTAGATGATTGTGGAGCATTCTATCGAAATTGGATGGTTGTTAGATGATGCAGAAGATGAGAGAAGATAAGGAGAGGCAAAGAAATTTCAGCAAAAAATAAATATCCTTAAAACTCATGAAAACAAATCACTTTAACAAATACAATCAAACATAACTAATGAGACAAAATGCAACTGAAAAACACAAAACAGACTTTTATCCAGTTCAAGTCCAATGAAAGCCTGTAAAACAGAGTTAACGTTATGATTACTGTCCCGTGAGTTAGTCTTTTCTCCAAAATGTTGCGCTCTTGTGTTAAAACAATGAACTGATTTGTCCATCAACAGAATTGTCAACTTTTTTCAATCATTAAGTGTTCAATCCTCTTTTATCAAGCAAAAAAGTCAAATATTCGCTGGCTCCATGCTGTTCAAATGAAAGATGTGCTGCTTTTTCTTGTTTTTATGTCATTGTAACTTAAACATCCATCGTGGAAATAATTAGTTTTCTCCTAAGTTATTTTATACTGTACTTAAAATACTTTTTAAGTGCTGAATCAGCCATGAAGAGCCACAGTGAATAAGACAGCTACAATGAATTCACAGTAAACAAAAGAAACAGAAACTCTAGCCCTAACTTGTGAACTGACCGTATCCTAATTTTCTGTCAGCCGTGGTCCCAGCTGGCAGTATAATCTTCATGTAAACACTCAGGTGGAAGCAGAGCTGCATCCCTTCAGCTCATACATGAACCCGGTGGGCCCCGTCAAACCGCTGGCCCCTCCCCGCCGGCATACAACGCTGGATGCGGCCACACCTCCCTCATACAGCCTCCCAGCATCCCTTCAGCCTTGGCAAACCGGGCGGACACACTGAGAAGCAGGGCTGTCCTGGCTGAGGAGGAACTGGACCGATACTGAGAAGAAGATTACGAAACACAAGGAAGACAGAGTCCTCTTTGCACTGCAGGTCAGCTGCCAAGTCTCGACTTCAGAGGTCGCGTATGATGCACTTGGCTGCTGAAAAGAAATCACCAGAAAAAGGTGAGCACAAATACCCACATGATGACACTTAAATCTCAATGTCAAAATGGTTCTTTTATCGAAATTGACTCATTTTTGAGAAGTATTTTCATAATGTCAGAAAATGAAGACACACACAAACACACAGAGTTCAGACATAGGACATAGTGTTCAACCCCTCTGCTGGAACAAAGACGAGTCAATCTGCTTTCATCTTAACTGTCCCGCTCTGGCAAACACCACTCTGTTTTGTCCCCTTCCAGAAATGAGTTTGGGGGCAGCGTGCATCTTCCTGCGAGGAGGGAAAAGTATTGTAAGTACAACAACAACAACCTTTCTGCTATTTTTAATTTTGATGGGATTGTGCTGATGTTTGATGAAAGTTCAATTGATTTATATAACCCAAACGGTATGAAAAAAATGCTAAGAGATACAGACCCACACTTTAATCCACAGGTTAATGTCTGTTACAGTGACGTTTAATTCTGTAAGAATAATATATTGAGCTATAAAAATAAATAAAACATCCATTTTGTTGATTTTGTGTTGGTTCACTGGCCCTAACCAATTGTTTTTCTTTGTTCAGGCAAGAGGACTGGCTGATGATGAGATTGATGGTAAATTAAACTCTCATATTCTACATTGGTGCTTAGTCGAATGATTTCATCAGTAAATGCAGATTAAACTCTTGCACATTCTATTGATTTACTTGTCAATTTTCTGTACGCCTCGGCAGAGCTGCGTGATGCATTCAATGAGTTTGATAAAGACAAGGATGGGCTGATCAGCTGCAAGGACCTGGGGAATCTGATGAGGACAATGGGCTACATGCCCACGGAGATGGAGCTGATCGAGCAGAGCCAAATTATCAACATGAGCCGTGGGTCCCTGCAGGGCTAAATATACAAAGATGTAGCTGTTTGCTGCACCCCTTTAGTCAATTAAATGACTAATCAGTCTTTTTGGTCTTGTGCTATAAGATTTCTGTTGTTTGGTCATTTATTTCAATGACATATTTGTAAAAAAAACTTAAAAGCACATCTCTGGTAAACACAAGATTTAAAGTGGCGCTTTTGTGTGACTCTTGAGGACAGTCCTACTTTTTCAACAGCAGAAATTGTACAGCTGTAAGCTCATTTGATGCAAAAATAACACAGAAATGAAGAACCGGAAGATCCCACGGATGTCCTGAATCATTTCTTGTGATTTCCCCTGCAGTTGGTGGCAAAGTGGACTTTGATGACTTTGTAGATCTGATGGCCCCAAAGCTTCTGGCAGAAACGGCTGGGATGATTGGCATGAAGGAGCTCAAAGACGCCTTTAAAGAGGTGAGGGTGAAACATTTCCCTGAAACTTTCCAAAATGCAGCAGCTTCAAAGCCAGATTTGACCGAAATATGCGCCCCCAACTCGCTCACTGTGATGCCATAAAGATAACCTCTGACCTCACTCTCTTGTGCTTCTGTGCGGTTTCTCCGGTCAGTTCGACGCGGACGGAGACGGAACGATCACCACAGAGGAGCTGCGGTCTGCCATGACCAAGCTGATGGGAGAGCACATGAAACGCAAGGAGATCGATGCCATCGTAAAAGAAGCCGACGACAACGGAGATGGCACAGTAGACTTTGAAGGTGTGACCCGTCTGTCAGCTGCAGTGACATGGCAATCAATCATAGAATACATGCATCCACAGCAGTTTTATGAATGAATCTCTCACTAAACTAATCACACTCTTCCTCTCTGCTGCAGAGTTCGTCAAAATGATGTCCAACAAATGACAGTTGAGGAGGCTTTCAATCAAGGAAATACCGTTGCACCTCGACGGACATGCGTTGATATTGATGCTGTCTTTCTATGAAGCTGGATTACAGATGAATTTGTCGGCTATATGTTAGGAACAAACAAGTAATCATTTCTTAAATTTGAATAAAGTGCTGCGAAGAAAAGTCAAGCAATGTGAAGTTGTTTTCAGAGAGTATTTCACATCTATGCAAAGATTGATTGATATTTTTTAAGATCATTGAAACGACTGTGTAAACTGTATTGATTTGTTTAATGGCATTTCTTTTAAATACAGAAAGTCATTTTGGATTGTTTTGTTGAATTGGATAGCATTTATGAAATGTATGTATTGCTCATAGAAACTATTTATTCTTTATAGAATTATTCCGACAGTATTATTATCACTGAAACAATGTTATCATGCAAAAATTAGATTTAAAGTTATCAAGCATTTATTATGTGTACAGCAAATGTAGATGTACAGTATTGGGCCTGGGCTAGTTGCAATGTGTTGGTCTACATAATGCATCTATGGATTGATTCTAACAAGTTGAATCCTGGCAACAGGTATTTTCCAGATATCTAAATAAAACCTTAAAGTATGTAAACTGTGCACAAGAGTTTTGGTTTGAATGAATGCGACATGTTTCCTGTGACACCTGAAGGAAGCCAAGGACACAGTGTATTCATCCATTCGTCTGCAAGAATTTTTATTGTATCAGTCCAGTTTATGGTTTCAGTGCTGACATGCAAAGAAAATGTCTTTCTCTATTCAAATGTGGAACACATATTCAGTACGACATCAGCAGTAAATCTACTTGCTTAATAATACAAAACTCGCTGGTTGTATAATAAACCAGCAGAATTATCTTCTTTATCGGGTAGTTGAGGGTTGAGCAACTTCCCCGAATTGGCTCATAATTCTGACATCATGATGCATAACAGATTTGTATGTTGTGCCAAAAAAAAGGCCAAAAAAAAGATGTACTTGTCCCTAATTTTAGCCTGATGAAGAGTCATTTATTTTAATTTGGCAATGCCCAGTAAGTTTTTAACGTTTGGGGAAATTCAGACACTGAGGAAAAGTGTGAGCAAACGTTTCAGAGTATGAGCTGTTTATTTTGTTTCAAGGAAAAGAGAAAACATATGTGACCAGACAGAAGCACAGCAAATCAGTGCTAGTTGGCAAAGTTGCTTCTTATTTTCTCCACCGCTACACATTTAGCATCTTATCTGGAATAGCAGCTAGTGCACACTTTAAAAAAACACCAAAGTTGTCTCAAATTTGCACCAGGCTTGACACCGATTTCACTTCCTGATACAAAGACCTGTGAACAGAATATGTGGTTATTCTCCAGTACTGTGTCAATCTGACCCAAAGCCGGCACAGCTCAGACTAAACACCTGGGAATTTAGGGATGTGGACGGGGACACAGTGCCCCCTTGCAGTCGGGGACACATCAGCCAGACGGATGTTATTGCATGACATACGGGGCAGACTTCAAATAGACGAACAGATGGGGCACAAGGGCTTATTGTACCAATTACCAAAAGTGAAGCTGTTCTTGAACACACATCTGTCAGTGGCACTCAGATTGAATACTACGGGGCATAGCTGTGGCAATATGCTGAATCTATAAGTAAAACATTTTCAGTGCTGAACATAAATGCTCTTACGTGAAAGCAGGAAGTGAAAAAAAGAATTATATAGGAAGGATTCATATTTGTTCATGCTTTATGATCTAATGTACGTGTTTGAAAGGGAAGTCCCATTTAAACTGAGCGGAGTAGTGTGAAGAGAGGATAATACGGTCAAAGGAAGAATCCGATGATGTAATGCTCGCTGCCAGGCCTTTGCCCTGATCAGGGCCTCTGGTCTTTTCCTGCTCACATTGATCCGTGAATTTGTTCTATAACACACATGAACATTACATCATACCCACAGCTGTATGAAGTTCTGGTTGAACAGGGTTTTCACGAATCAAATTTACAAACGTGATTTTTAAGCGACTCTGTGAGTATAGTGTCTTTTAATTACGATACTATTCATGAAATGTTTGTCAATACTTATACAGAATGACTTAGGGTAGAATGGAGGTATAAAGTAATGTACAATGCTGTTGTGAAGTCAGTTGACTCCGGACAGCTCGGTTTACCTGTATACTTTGTGATGCAAATAAATCAGCGTGAACTGAAGTAAAATCCAATCTCTCTTGTGTTCTGTGTGTTCGTTACTGAGTTCCTAATAGTGAGATCCTGTCTCACCACGAGTCAGATAGATAACAGTTACTGAGCCAGCCGTTAAGAGTTTTAACATAAGTCATGAAGTCAAAGAAGCTGAGCATCAACAACGGAAAAAACCCCACAACAGAAGCATCAAAGATGGAACTGACTTTGACGGACAGTGTTGTGCATTAATAACCCAATTACATTGTTGCTTTAGCCCCATCTGATTAAATTCAGCCTCTCTGGTTCTTTTTGCAAAATATCAATGTTTACTGCAAGTTGTAGTAATACACTGTGATGCATGCTTTCAAATATAATAAAAGTTGTGTTCCAATCATTTTGGAATTCATTCTTTTTCCAGTCTGAGAACTAAAGTAGAGAGAGAATTAAACTATGTTAATGTGTTCATGCAAAACATAATCAAAGTGCAGCTTTCTGCATTTAGAGGCTACTGACTAGAATCTGAATTCAGTGTCTTAACAGATCAAAAATAAGATCCTTCAGAGTCAGGGGTCAAAGGCTTATAGCCTTCCTCTATGCTATTACATATGCTGTGCTCTAGCATATGCTTTAGTACATCAAAACAAGTTGGAATGCTATTTGCAGATAAACATAAATGTCCTCTACCACTGAGAAGGTGTGATTAATCCATCTGATTTAAAGATCTGCCAGTACTTATTCTTCTCACACGAGTGTGTAGGATAATAGTTCAGGTTTAGTGTTTCTTAAATGCAGTTAAATGGCGTTTTCCAACCTGCTAAAAAAAACAAGTCCCACTGTTTATTTTTCATATGAAAATGGAGACAAATAAAAGAAAATTAATTGGTATGATAAGCATAGTGGTAGCTAATGTCTTTATCGTCCACACAGTTACACAGTCCCACATTACATACGTTATCTAGTAGATATATTTAGCAACATTTTGATCATAGACTACAGCCAGACTATGCAGATTATTTTGTCATGTCTTCGTTCATTTTTAGTTTAACATAATTTATTCAACATGAACTGAAATTCTGCTGACATTTGACTAGAACAGAGCTATTGAAGTGTTTTTTCCGCAGATGGCAATGCAATAAAATCACATACTTTGCCACTTTTTGAACAGAAAGTGCTCCAACCATAGAGCTCACGCGATGCTCCCTGACATTTCAACTGTCCAATCAAAACAATAGATGTAAGAAACGGAAGCCGGAAAGGGACATGCGGGTTCTCCAGTGAGTACACTCTCATAGCTCTGGAGAAATGTGTACGACAACAGAACGCAAGTAGTCTTCATACTTTATAGTGAAAGGCAAGCGAAAGTAAATACGATCACTGATACACACACTGATGAGTGCACGGTGTGTTTTTAAAGATAGCGGCGTCATTTAGTCTGTATTAGCAGCTAATGTTAGCTGAGTAGCTAGCTCTGCTGTTAGCTGCATGCTTCCCAGCAGTCAGTGACAGTCACCAGTCATGGTTGTGTATCATGTTACATACTGAGGGTTTAAATAGCGGCACAACAATACTCGGCTTCATGGCCAGAAACATTCATTTTCAATCGTTAGATTAGCTAGATACTAGGCTGACAAAGAAAGTGCAGGTTGTAAGCTAACTCTTGGGTGTTAAAGTAAGACTCAGTGGTCTTTCTTTCTGTCCACACAGGTCTCCACTGATGTTGACCGGATGTAGAAGCCTTTCTTGGACATTGTTTTCACTCACCGACAGAAGACTTTGTACCAGGAGGAGCTTGACCTCACGGGCTGCTCTCTGCTCCTCTGCGTCAACGGTTCCCTCCATCCCTCCATCTCTCCTCTCAGCATCTCACTGTCACGGCTTCTTTACAAGCCAACAAACTTCGGTCCCCCAACACTCCTCTCTTCAGCTCTCTCCCACCCGCCGCTTCTCTCTTTCTGCTCACTGTTCAGGCCCGATGGAGCTCAAAGAAGTTCTGCAGGTGTTGGAGCAGCTCGCCCCTCTGTCTCTGGCCGAGTCGTGGGATAATGTCGGCCTTCTGGTCGAGCCCAGCAAATCTCGGCCCGTTAAAACCATCCTGCTGACCAACGACCTTACGGATGCAGTCATGGACGAAGCAGAGGCCATGAGCTGTGACCTCATTATCTCGTATCACCCTCCGTTGTTTCGGCCAATCAGGCGTCTGGTTCAGAAAGATTGGAAGCAGAAGTTGGCCATCCGGGCGGTGGAGGCCAGGATAGCGATCTTCTCCCCTCACACTTCGTGGGATAGTGTTAAAGGAGGAGTGAACGACTGGCTGGTGGGGGGACTCGGTAAGATGTCGTTCTGAATGGAAGATGTGTCACACACGCCTACAGGACTTTCATATTTAATTAAGGTATAAGATCAAATGTTGTGGCACTACACATTATTCTCACCAAGTGTCCTCCATCTTGTCTTTTTCCCATCTCTGGTGTCTGTCTTTGACTCTCAGGTCGTGGGCAGGTCTCTGTGCTCAGTCAGGCCCTCGGTGGCGCCTCACAGAGTCACAAACTGGAGTTCACAGTCAAAAGCACAGAGGAACTAAACGGTGTTCTGGAGGAACTGAAGGCTTGTGACAGTGAATCAACACTACAACATTCAGTCAGCAGGTCCTGATCATCTTTTAACTACAAGTTCTCTGTACTTTACCGAACTGCAGACAATTTCCAAAACATAGAATAGGTTTAGTCAGTCATCAGTCATTTAAGCACCGTTTACTGTAATTCCTTAATTTCAGTGCAGCACGAAAGCAACTGAAACTTTCACAATACAACACCGCTATCTTGAAATCTGCTTCTTCTTTTTTTTAAGTTGTGAAAACTAGGTTTGTGCAATATTTGAGTGTGAGTTTAAATGAAGCAACAGCCACTGCTACAGTATTCACAACATCCAGGCTTGGTTTGTTATTCTGGTTCTGATTTTAAAGCTAATTAGCTTGTGAATGCAATTCTGGAGTTGACTTTCACACCTCGGATATCAAAGCTTCTGGCAAAAGCCTGACACACAGACCCTGTTCCCAGCTTCATGACCACAAGCTGGTTCCATAACATTGACACCTCATAAAAGGCTAAAAATCCTCTCTGAATGATTGCCTGTTGTAAGCAAGTGTGGACTTTAAAAAATGCTGAAAAGAACAAACTAATCATCTATGTTAATTGGAACATGGTCAGTAGTAACAAAAGGTTTACAGAACTAGTAGATAACAGGTTTAAACATGCTAAAACCCACTGATCACCACGAATGTCCTTTGCATAGTTAATGACAGTTAATGTCCCCTCTCAACAGACCAGACAACAATGAGGTCCATGTGAGCATAACCTGCAGCGACTCAGCGCTGACACCGAGTGTCCAGACTCTGTTACGGCACAATGCCCCCAGCCTCTCCCTCAGCATCCTCAAGTTAGAAAAGGTGCCGCACAAACGCTTACACGATGAACTGAAGAACATCAAGAGATTCAGTCATTTTGACATTATATTTTCAGTTTTTGTTTACTGAAAACCAAATGTGTTGTTTCAGGAACACAAAGAAAAAAAAATGATTTCTTTAAGACGGAAACAGAGCTCCATCTTTTTAAAAAGCTAATCTTTACATTTCACAAAGCAGTTCATGGGAAGTGATATCCTGTTTTATGCATAGTAGGTACTTCTTTCTTTTTTGACGAACTGTCCACCTTACACTCCCTGCAGCCCCCTCTCCCGGGCCATGGCCAAGGGCGGCTTAGTGTTTTGGCGCAGCCTGTCACGCTGGCAACAGCCATCCAGAAAGTGAAGTCCCACTTGGGTTTGAGTCACCTCCGTTTGGCTCTGGGATCTGGGCAGACGCTCGGTAAGCAACTCTTCCACAAACTGGAGGTCACATAAACATGTAAACAATGCGGAGGAAATTAACACTTTACCCATGAGGCGAGCGTTGGGTGCAGCCTGAATGGTCTGGAATTTTAGATGAAGAGATCAAAGGTTGAAGCTTGTGGAACAACCAAGAGATCTAAATGTGTGTGTCAGTAAGTCTTTATTCTGGTGTTTTTCAGAGTCCTCTGTGTGTACTGTGGCTGTATGTGCTGGGTCTGGGGCCTCTGTACTGGACGGAGTCAAGGCAGACCTCTACATCACGGGTAGTTATTTAAAGTCTTCAAAACAATTGATACATTTTGTTTCACTGTCAGTGTCGTAGCTTGACATGGAAGTAATCACATCCATTGTTCAGGCGAGATGTCCCACCACGAAGTGCTGGACGCCGTGGCGAAGGGAACCAACGTCCTCCTCAGTGAGCACAGCAACAGTGAGCGTGGCTTTCTGGCCGTGTTCAGGGAGAAGCTGGCTGTGCGTCTTCCGGACAGCGTAACGGTGGCGGTGTCGAAGGCTGACAGGGACCCTCTGGAGGTGGTCTGACCGCCATGGAGCACACAGCTGCACCAGTTAGTTACTAACTGAAGTGGATACATCTTCACTGTTTTGATTGGTTAAAATCCAAATTTCAAAAGCGCCTTACACTTTTTCTAATGGAGCAGTTGAAGTGTACGATATGATTGCACCGGGCTCTTTATGTAAAGCTAGCAGCCGGAAAAAGAGTATTTCAATATACCTGTGCCTCATGTAATTGTGAAAAGTGCTTCCTTTACATGTTGTTCTTGTTATCATAAATAAAAATGGGTTCTGGTTGATCAAAAACGGTTTGTAGGTTGGGTGAGACATCAGCCCACAAATGCACAATGAGAGCTGAATACAAAGCATGTCACCTGAATGCATGTGTTTTCTGCATGCAGGGGATTTATTTACGGACGACACACTGTGTTTTTTTTTAATCCTAGTAATCCGTGACATCAAGTGTGCCCTTTGGTGACGTGGAAAGAGAATTTCAGCATCCACAAATGTCTCCCTAAAAGGAAGAGTGTTTGCGTCTGGCGCACAGAAACAGTCATCCCAATCCGATTAAAAAGGCTTGTTGTTCCATCGTAAACGTGCATGGACAACCCCCTGTCATGCAGGAAGTGTTCAAACAGCAGGAACGTCTGAGCCAACAACGACAATTTAAATACAAATGCCTCTTATGGTGTGTTCCTTTTCTTTCAGTAACCTGACCTTTAGGCCTCAGTGAGCACACAAAGGTGGATATCAAACAACTTTGCGTGTACGCGTGAGAGAGCAGGCCTATGGTAATACTTAATGCACTTCAAACCTGCCCCCACAAGAGCAAACAAACAAGTAACAGTCCCCATCATGGGCTGTTACCGAGTCTGGTGGCTGACACACCTGTCGGTTCGTAAAAACATTAAGAGTCATCACGCACACCTCGCTGCCCCCCATCAAGGTAATGACCGCTCTCTCTCTCTCTCTCGGTGTGATTCACACCTCCACTTCCCCTCAGACCTCACTAGCTTTTATCTCCTCCAACACACATATACACACACGCAGACACAAATGGAGAAGGACAACACCGACTAGAACAACATTTATTCTTCACTCCTGTGAAGTGACTCCAGCTGTCAACTCTTCACTTTGACAGAAATGTCTCCGAGCAGGTTGATCTGAGAGCATTTATTGAAGAAGAGTTCTCCTCGAACTTTTCTGAAGTATTGATCCTGCTCACATGAAACCTCCCACACAGCCAAGCCGTTTATTCTGTTTGACCGCTTTAGTTGCAAACGCTCGACTTGTGATGTAACGGCAATCCTCCGCTTAAGAGCATCTATCATCCGTTGTCTTGTCCTCCAAAGAGCCTCAGCTTACCGTTTTTGCTTGTTAAAGTCTTTTATGAAGACTTGTTGTGATCCTTGTTACTTCAACATGTTGTTACAGCACCAGTATTTCGCTGAAGACATCTTGAACTCTACTGCAACAGGTTTTCAGTCATGAAATAGTGTGTTCTCTTAAGACACTTCACATTTTCCAACCAAAATCCGCCTCAACTGGCTACAACATCAAAACGCTGCTGAAATGTTAATGCATCGGTAATAATAATTCACCGACATGATGAATATTAATACACCTACAGGAGAGACTCTGCTGCATAATGAGTACTTTCACTTGAGCTATATTTTGTTTATATTTCTCCTAAAATAGCATTTTGATTGCTACTTGCAAAGAGTATTCCCACATTGTGGCATTACTACATTTACTAAAGTGAATATCCAACTCAACTCATTGTAACTAATTGACTGTGTGGTCTTACCAGCACAGGTTTGTCTGTGTGGTCCACGTTGTGTCTTTGAACTGGAAATCCTGTCTGCTCACCAAACGTCCCTCAAGTGATTTTGGCAGAATTTGCTTTGAATGGATTCTTTAAACAGTTCTAGTGCTAAATATTCCAGAAAATGCTTTTCGAAAGTTGACTTTAATACCCAGCTCGCACCGGAATTGAAACTTCTAGACACTCACGTTTGTGGCCAAATTGCAGCCATCGGCCAAACTGTCTTCCTCTTCCACCTTCGTTCAAGGCCCCTCCCTGCTGAGAGGAAGAAACATGTCGTCAAGTCATCAAACAGCCACGGGGGTCCTGCCAGTAAACCACAAGATGTACCGGTATATGTCTGTGTAAGAGGCCTTTTCAGTTTAGTAGCATTACCCAGAATTATTACAGAACATCTTGAGAGTCAGGTAACAAATTGCAGTTTTACATCTGACACACATACTGCAGTGACTAAATGCTTTATAAATTTAAACTACAATTTAAGATAAGTTTGTAGAATTAAATTTCCTGACATGCAGTGATCAGTTACATCACAATATAAAAATAATCAAGTCAAAGTTCTATGAACAAACAGAAGTATGAGCAACAAAATACACTTAAAGTATATATTATTATGTAATTGTTGATGCATTAACGTGCAAGCGACGTTTGGTTCTTGCTGGAGCAAATTTGAACTACTTTATATATTTTAGGTAGTTTAATATTTAGCAACACATCACGTCTTCTCAGTTGAATTTATGTTTGTTGCATTTAAAATGCTTATCTGCAAAGTATCTAGTAAAAAGCACAATATTTGCCTCGAGTGAAAAAGAATACTCAACAAATAAGTGAAAACCGTACTTGAGTAGACGTCTACATAACTCTACTGACATGAAATAACACAAATCACATTCATTTTCCAACCTGACACCAGAGTAAACCCTAAATGTTGCAAATCACCTCTCTATATGACCGGTGTTGTTTGTGTTTGTCGAGCAGGGACAGGAGGGAAGATGAGGGCGTAGTGTGGATAGAAGGGGAGACAAATAAAGAGCTGTGTAAAAAAAAAAAAGGAAAATAAAGTGGGCCATTTGGCCTCATGTGTGAAGCTCCACACACCTATTTAACAGAGCAAGTCACCGCTGTGGGCACTAGTACCAAAGGACAGCGGAAGAAAGAGGACGAGTATCAGAACAAACACAGACCAGGAAGATGCTGAGTGTGGAGATGTACCCCAGTTTGACTCTGGGACCTCAAAGGATGGGAGACTGCTTTTACAGAGGTGAGAGGGAGTGTGTGTGTATGTGTGTGTGTGTGTGTGCAGGCATGCAAAATACATTCATGAAAAAATGTGATTTAATGCTTTTTAACTGTTTGCTTTAAAAGTCTTGCATGTTTTTCTGAAATACTTCAGAAATACTTTGTCAGCCCAAGAAAGTTCTTCATCCCATCAAGCTAACTCGCTGGGTGGGGCTGTACAATTTGTTTTTCATAAACTGGTCACGAGAGAAATTGGATTCAGATGTTTGCTCATTTCGTTTATTGGCCGCCAAATATGTTTTTTCAAGTGATTGAGCACTGATTGGTCCTTTTCTTTGCACAACTGATAGGATGCAGGTACACAACCATCATTTACACTGTTCTCCTTATTTCAACCATTCATGTAAAGGTTTTTATCCTTCCCATAGACCGGCAGGCATCGGCCCACATGCCGTTGTTCCCTCCCGCCTGTGACGTGGTGGCCAAAGCCCTGCCCCCACGGCTGATGGCCCCCCCGCCCGTCCCCAACGACCCGACCACCAAAATTCCCAAAAATGATGTGAAGATGGAGTTGGAGAATGCGTCTTTATGGAAACAGTTCAGCTCTGTGGGCACAGAGATGATCATCACTAAGAAGGGCAGGTGAGAGAACCTCCACTGTCTGTTTATCTGAACTTAATCCTCCTGCAACAACCATTCAGTCCACGACTTCTCCAATCCTACTGTAACTCACAACTGCCTGTTTCTCACATCCTTTCTGCTCCTACTCTTAGACGGATGTTCCCTGGGCTGAGGTTAAAGCTCTCGGGCCTGAACCCATCTCTCCGGTACATCCTCCTCCTGGACATCATCCCATTGGACAACTCCCGCTATCGCTTCCAAGGTGGCGACTGGCAGGCTGTTGGCGGGGCAGAGGCGAAGCTACCGGACCGGGTTTTCATCCACCCAGACTCGCCTGCCACAGGTGCTCACTGGCAGAGCCGCAACATCTCGTTCCACTACGCCAAGCTCACCAACAACACACTGGACTCTCAGGGGCATGTAAGTCCTGCAGACTGGCTGACCCGGCACAAACACAGGGCCAAACCTCCACTGGTAGATTAGATCTTCATGGTGCATTTTGAGTTCATTTTTTTCTTTCAATTCCAGATAATCCTGCACTCTCTGCATCGCTACCAGCCCAGAGTTCATGTAATTGAAGCCAGAGACGTGCTGAGATGGGGCGGAGGGCAACACTCCTTCGTTTTCCCTGAGACCCAGTTTCTCACAGTCACCGCCTACCAGAACAACAAGGTACCATAATACTACATTTATGTACGAAGAATGGGGAAAAAGATTCCGCACTAAATGACCTGCAATGAGTGCAGTTCAAGATTAAGAAGAAATTCTGTGTACCAATATCACGAGTAGTCACGGTGCCCTGACCATATTTCTCTGAGCAATAATAGATAATATGTAAGAGATTCAATGCAAAATAAAAAACAACAACTGAGAGCCAAGAACAGACGCAGAGGGAAAGTAAACCAACTGCAAAATTGTTTCTTTTTGTTGTTTTTAGATCACAGAGCTGAAGATCAACTCCAACCCCTTCGCTAAAGGCTTCCGAGATGAAGGCATGAACAGCAAAAAGTAATTCACAACATGTGCTCACGTAGGAACACGTCACACTGTTGCAAACGTATTGTGGAGGATCTGAATCTAAACTGAATCTTTTGTTTTTGCAGACAAAGAGATGCAAGACAGAAGCGCAAAATATCTGTCGTGACAGACACCTTGGATATTGGTACGTGGGATGCCACTTTAAACCCTTAATTTGACATAACTCTTACTTCCTGCTTTGCCTTGAATTGCCTTGTCCTAAAACACCGCTTCTGCCTCTCTCTCTCTCAGTGAACTGTGATCCATGCGACTCCACTGAGCTGCAGCCCATCACCACCAGCACAGACCTGCAGGCCCTCGCTCTGGCCTCTCTGCCCCAACTGCCTGACCCCTCCTGTGGGTTCAGACCAGATGGAGCCTCCTATCAGGATACTCTGGTCCCGGAGCATCCACTAGATCTCGGCGAGGCATTCATGGCATCGCAGATATCTGATATCGGCATCTCCATGGCCAATGGGATGCAGGACACACCGGGACGTGAGGTGGCGAATCATATGATTGAAAGGTAAAGGCAAGGTTCTTGTGTCCATGTTTCTAAATGCATTAAGTGAAAAATCTTTTCAACACTAAGATAAATATCTGTTTTTTCTTTTTCTCCACCACAGATCAGACACGATTGGTGAACCAGCTTATACATCCACCTTCTCCGCTACCAACTCCTCCTCTTTCCCCTTGGCTCCTCTTCCTCAGTCATCCTCCTCCTTCCCCTCCCTCCCCGTCCCTGACTCTTCAGATGCATCCAATCATCAGCCTGTCGACTATCCCTCCATCCTCTCCTCTTCCCCCACGCTCTCCTCCTCCTCCACTCCCTCACTGCAGCAGACCTCCTTCACCTTCCCCACTCCACCTCCCTCTAACTCCTCCTCGCCACAGTCACTCCTGTCCTCCTCCTCCTCCCCCTCTGCCAACACCTACCACACCATCCCAGAGACAATCAGCCCCCATACATCTACAGACGCCTCTTTTCCTGCCCCGCCTTCCACATGTCATTCTGGACTGCAGGACCAAATATCAGTTCATTCTCTGCTCACTCAACCGAGTCATCCTCTGCAGGGTGAACCTATTAGTAGCGGAAATAATTCATCCATTGATCAAAGCTCAGCAGCATTTATCTATCCAAATACCCTTCCAGCAAATCCTGATCCTGCTCCAGTTACCGCTCAGCATCTCCTCAACTACATCCACCCGCAGGCTCCCAGCCTGGCGTGCTCTCTATCCACTCATGGTGCCCCCACATCTTTTGCCTTCCCCTCTGTCCCTCCACACATGCAGAATCTGTCATTTTCCAATGTGTCTCCCAGCTCTGCCCACCATGTCCTTCACCTCCCAAATCTGAGCCACCAAGCCCAGGCTGCTTCCTTCCCTCCCTCCTCCTTCACTCATCCATCCTCCTCCCTTCCTCACGCTCACCCTTCCTTCCAACCCTCCTCTTGCTTGGCTGTCTCCTCTTCCTTCCAGCAGTCTATGTCCTCAGCTACCTCAATGCCCCCAACAGCTCATCCTCAAAACCTGCGCAATCCCTGCACCTCCTCATACCCTCCAGTTGAGATGGGTGCCATCCCACAGTTCAATCCTGCCGCTCCCTATCTCCCAGAGATGGTACTGCACCACCCGTCTCTTCTCCCTCAGCTGGATCCATCACTTCCCTCCAGTCTTCCGTCCTCCGCCCCTCCCTCAGCCCTCTACTCTGCCTTTCCGTCCTACCCTCTCCGGCTTTGTCAGGACCCTCACTCATCCCTCTCCATCCCATTCAGGCATCTATACAGACAACACCAACATGGGCACGCCCACCCCCAGGGGCCCTACCTGGATATGAGCTCAAGAGCTGTGTTTTAAAATGTACAAGAATGTAAAGTTGTAAAAAAAAAAATTGGCTTGATAGCGCTTTTAGGGGTTTTTAGCAATTTCTAGCATCAGTTTAAGAAGCGCAATGTACTGTGGTGTGTGTGAGTGAGTCTTCCGGGTTCAACACATAAACAGATGAATGAGGTTGATCCATATTTGTAAATAGCTGTTGAAGATTTTCTTTTCAAGTAAGTATCCATTCCAGTGTGAAAAATAAAAAAAATAATCCATGCTCCAGGCTTTTTGTGCAAATTTTTCGCTGAAACACGAAACTAATAGTGACTGTACCACAATCAGAGACTGGAAACTAGCCAGCCGGGCCGTCACAAGTTATATCTTGTTTGCTTTTTTGTGCAAAAGTCTGCAAAAACAACAAGTTGTTTTATGGGACCCATAAAATTCGGGGACCTGCAAACTAGAGCCTACTATACCAAACTACGAGCGAGCGGCTCAAGAGTTTTGCCAGCGATTCGTTTGCTAACTTTGGAGTAGTGAAATGTTTGACGCATCAGATTCTGTGATGCAGCTTCCTCTATGGAGGATTGACTTCATGAAAAAGACCAAAGGTTCAACCAGATATTGATAAATCGGGTTGTTTGTGCTCTACAGTTGAATCCTTGACACAAACATTTCTGCTGCTGGATCACGGCCAGCTAATGTTTGACACATAAGAGCCACATATTGGTAACAGGCAGCTACTAAAAATACATTTAATAGTAATTGCAGGGGGCTTATAACTGAAATTGGTTCGCAGAATTAATCAAAAACCAGAAACCAGCGGCAACTCCCGCCAAACCACAACATGATGTTTTTACACCTCAGTTTTAGTAACAAATGAGACATGATGCATTATTACGTGGGTTTTAAAGATGCTGGAGCCAGGCTAGCCCCCGTTTCTGAAAGTTAATCACAGTATTTCCCAAAATGTCAAACTTTTCTTTGAAACTGTTGGGTACCATCTAGACAAATTGTCAAAATCACTCTTCTCCCGCTCTGACCTCTCGCTCTCTCTTCTGTTTGATGAAAGGAAGTACTTTGACTCATTTCAAAGCTCTTCATCGCTTTTACCTGCACAAACAGTGTGTGTTTCTTCATCAAAACTGCTTCAGATAAAAGTAATCTTCAACTCAGATTCACGACAGATTCCAATGATTGTATGGATTCAACTCACTGCCCCGCACACACGCACACACACGAACACAAGCAATTAAGGTGATCAGATTATTAAATCGGTAATCTTGGCGTTGTACAACATCTGTGCCGCATCAGTTATCTTTGGTCAAAAAATACCAAGGTCTGACTCACATTGACTTCAGCAGTGGGTCGGTCTGCCATGTGCAGCAGTTAATCATTTCCTCTCCAGACTGCTTTAACCGCCACATCCCCCCAGATCTGACCTCTCCAGAGCATTTGTTATATATACACTTCTCTCCCTGTTACAAAATCCTTAATTTAATGTCAGGCATTTTTACAGAGCCTTATTGCAACACCCCGAATGGATCACAACTTTAGCTCTGTTTCACTGTTAAAAAGGCAACATTATTGTAGCTATAACTATAAATGCAACCGGTTGAATTCTGCTACTTGACCCACTTTGATTGCATTACTATCTGAACGCCTCATCACAGAATTGGCTTTTACAGCCGAATGTATTCCAAAGCTTCTCGCAAAAACGTCAGATCTAACACGACAAATGCTTTTTAAACATTACAAAGAGAGCTGTTCAAGTCCATTTTGAAGCAACCATGGTTTTTGGGTTCATGCTCAGATGTCTGTTTGTATTCAGTCACCCATTAACCAGTGGGTTGGTCCAAAGAGGATGAATTTTACTGGTTACGCAAACCTTTAAATCGCACCTGCATAGCTTTCTATCATTCAGGTCTTCAGCGAGTCACTTCTGGGAAGTAGGGTAAGGTGTTGCGATATTTTTTCAATTTTATTGTCAATTTCAAACGTGTCATGCAATTCAAATTGTACTGTACTTTAAGGCTGTTTTGTTTCTGCTTTGTTTCAAATACCAATTATCATTCAATGTCAACCATGCAGTAAGGGTGATCATGTCTCTTTGACACTACGGATCATACGACACCCAACACACACAAACCCCAGATACAGTCTCAGTACAATACACACTTCAAAACAACCGGTGCAACAAAAGGAGATTCATACTTCACACCAAACCTGTCACAACCTGCAAGCTGAGTCAGTGAGAAACAAACACAAACATACAAACCTTTCCCGGGATGATGATGTCTCGCTCGCGTCCCTCACTCCCTCACCTGTTGTCGCTGAGGCTGCTGGGTACCAGGGCGTCCAGGACAGCGGCGGTCAAGCAGCCTGACCTTGTCTCAGCGACTCTGGCCTTTGAGGAGCCCGGTGCCTTCAGGGTGAAGAGTTTGGGTGAGCTGCTCCGTGCTCTGGGCATCTTCAACCTCTGTTCCTTCCCGGTGCTTGTGAACAACTGTGGGAAGGTAAGAATTGAGTTTGTGAGTTTTTTTATTATTTGGAGGAAAGTGAGACACCTGACACCTGAGAGAAGGGATGTGTTTACAATTTGTAAGAGATCAGTGGTCATGCAGTTTGAAATATTTTTGAAAAAGTGTGTTGGTAGAATATCCAAGCAGCAGGAGGATGACTTCAGATGTAGTATAATGTCTTCTAGGCTTCTACGGTCGATTGAATGAAATTGTGTCATGATATTTGAATGGATGTTATTCAGAGATCGGGACAACACATATCCTGTGGTTGGTGTGGCGGCACTGACTGCTTGTCTAATTTTCTGAATTTTGTCAGTAAAAAAGGAGGTAAATTGATTGCATGCCCAGGTGGATTGGAGTTCAGCAGCTACCGACACTGGAGGGTTTGTTAGCCTATCGACGGTAGCAAATAAGGCGCGTGTATTGGTCTTGTTTTTGGTTATGATGTCAGAGAAGAATGACTGCCTTGCATTTCTAAGTTCCAAATTATAATTGCGAAGTCTCTCTTTATAGATGTCACAGTGAACCTGGAGATTAGTTTTTCGCCACCTGCGCTCAGCTTTCCGACACTCTCGTTTCTCTATTTTGACCAGCGTAGCATTTCTCCAAGGAGATCTTTGCTTACCCGAGACTACCGTCACTTTAGTGGGTGCAATGGCATCAATAATATTTTTTAATTTAAAATTGAAGCCATCTACAAGCTCATTGACTGAGAGGCAAGAGAGGGCTGGTGTGGAGGAGAACTTCTGAATAAATAGTTCACTGGTGTTTTCAGAGATGTAACGCTTTGTCACAACCTTGGTTTGGACATTTGTGTGCAAGGAGATTGCACTCTCAAAGAAATCACAGAAATGATCAGAGAGTGCAACATCAGTCACAGCGACCTTGGAAATGTGTACACCTTTGGTGATGATTAGGTCCAGAGTGTACCCCCTGTTGTGGGTGGGTCCTGTCACATGCTGAGTCAGATCACAGTTATCAAGGACACCACATAGTTCTATAGACTCTCTGTCCTGGGGATTATCAAGTAGAAAGTGGCATGAAATTAAAAAAAGACTCAAGTCAGTTACAAGTACTTTACAGTTGTATATCTACTTACTGTCGTCACATTCCACCACTGAGTCTGTGTCACGCCATGAATCCCCGTCCTCCTCTCCATCGCTTGCTCCTCTTCTTCTTCTCTTCTTCTTACAGCTGATGTCAGTGGGGCGCACCCTCCTGGGGAGGAGGGTGTTCTCCCTGCTGCTGCGGCCCACCGTGTATGCCCAGTTTGTGGCCGGTGAGAACGAGAGTGAGATCTCTCAATCCATAGAGAAGATGAGCGTGCTGGGACTGAGGCCCATGCTGGCGGTACCAATCGAGGAGGATCTGGGAGAGAGCACGGGGTACGACGAATCGTGAATAACTCAGTGTGCTCAGGCGTGACAAAATAGACTAACAACTAAACATCATTTCACATTGTAATTGGAAGCTGATTTTGCTCAAAGACAATTAGAGGATAGAAAAAAGAGAGGAGATGCACTAGTTATTCTCAAGCATGCTCCTCTTTTGGGCAATTACACTGACTTAGCTCACATTACTGTACACGTGTCCTCCTGTGGTCTATTGTGCACGTACCACACTTGGTGGTTTGGAAATAAAGAGAACAGGGTGTAAAATAATCCTATTGTCACAACCCCGACTCAAGGCTGCATGGACAAAGGAGGGCAGAGACTTGTTACTAAGTTATTTTCAAAATACAACAATGTGGTGGAGACCTTGTTGGTGATTTTCCACAATGCTTATGTTGTGACAAAGTCTGGTCATGGGACCTGTTTGTTCCTGTTAAAAGAGCTAATTATTTAATTTGATTACTGTTGCAAAGTCAGTGCTGATTTATAAAGTCTCTCTGTTTGACATGTTGCACCTCGGCTCCTCTGTAAAACCAACATTTCCTTTAAACTGCTGTTTTAAAAGTGAAATGCTCTGGTGTGTTAAAAACGATATTGTCACCACCAGCGAGAAGAGATATGACGACAACATGGAGACCATGTTGGAATGTGTGCGGCTCTCACACAGCAATGCCTGGCGCAAAGACCCGATGATGCAGCTGAAGATCACAGCTCTGCTCAGCCCGGAGCTGTGTGTAAGGCGACGGTTTCCTCATCGTTGTTAGGAAACGACTTCTCCATTGAACTGCTGCTATCAGTATAAATTACATGTTGCGCAAGAAATGTTAATTTTCAAATGCAAAATCTTTCAACAGAGAAAATGACTTTTCTGACTATTTTGGTCACATTTGGGATATTCCCAGCTGTTTGAGGTCAAACAACAGCTGCATAGTTGAAATATGTGGGAATAAAAGATAAGAACACACATTTGAATGTTTGGTGTAGTGTGTACACACGGTGTCATTTTCCTCACTGACAAGTCTGAACTGCTTGTGTAAAGGTGAAACTCACAACCCTCATCACCCAACAACCGTATGACCTGAATCTTCTTGTCAGAGCTATGGATGGAGAGGTCAGATATCTCCCTTTTGCCCAAGTTTACATATACGAAGACTTACAGAGTAGATGAGGGTGATTCTGTTGAATGAAATGTTAAATGACCTCTGACCTTTGTCTGAAACTTTCAGCCAATCAAATTCCCTGGTTTAAATGAAAGTGAAGTTGCCCATTTCCTCTGTGGCCTGCAGAGACTCAACAAAATAGCAGAGGTACCTGTGAAGGAAATGCATTGTACATGGGAGAACTGCATCAAAGTGACATCGTTTTGTAATTCTGAACTTCGTATCTTAAACAACTTTATTTTAGGCAAGCGTAAACAAAGTCAGAGTCCTGGTTGATGCAGAGTACACCTACATGAATCCCGCCCTCTCTCTTGTCACCATTGCGATGATGAAGAAGTTCAACAAAGATGGTGCCTGGATTTGGAACACATATCAGTGTTACCTCAAGGCAAATATGTTTTTTACAAATGTATTGAAGTTAAACGAAATAGCGTAGTTAATAAGACGAAGTATGTTCTTACGTTATCAGTTGTTCCCCTCTCCGTGTCTTCCAGGAGTCCAGGTCTGTCCTATTAGAAGCTCTGCGGCTGTCAAACGATGAGGGTTTCTGTCTGGGGGTCAAGCTGGTACGAGGCGCCTACATGGACAAAGAGAGGAAGCTGGCAGAGAACGAGGGTCGTCTGGACCCCGTCCACCAGTGCTGGGAGGACACTAATGACAGGTGGAAAAGAGGAAGTGGTCAAAAATACTTCATCTCTGGAGCACTCTTTTGAAATTACTAGGATCATCTCTGCCAGTGAACTTGACGCCCAACACGTTTCCTCTACTTACTTGTGTTTGTGCAGTTACAACGGCTCACTGGATGTGATGCTGGAAGCCATTTCACAGAAACCTGAGCGATACAGGATCATAGTCGCCACTCACAACGAGGAGTCAGTGAGAAGAGCCGCCAAACGGTTAGACCACGTGCTATGAAAACATGAATTGGTTCCTCTGCTTCCCTCTTCTCTGAAAAGGGGAACTCCACAGATGTCACGTCAAAAGAAGGTTCATGGTGCGATGATGTAGCTATTGTGTGTGTCATCTTCAGAATGGAAGAGTTGGGGATGGACAAGGATGGAGGCTCAATGTGTTTCGGCCAGCTGCTGGGCATGTGTGATCACGTCTCCCTCACACTGGGTGAGCTGTAAGAGTTGGGACTGAACCTGCAAACCTTCAGCTGTAGGCCAGCGGCTCTGCCCATCCAACCTCTCTTCATGTAAACTAATCTGGGCAAGAATTAAATGCTAAAATACTCTCTCTCTCTCCCCTTTCCTGCAGCAAAGGAGGGTTATGCAGTATACAAGTCCATGCCATACGGCTCAGTGGACGACACGCTCCCCTACCTGGTGCGTCGGGCTCAGGAGAATCACACCGTATTGCAGGGAATTCGCAAAGAGAGGGACCTGCTGAGGCAAGAGCTCTACAGAAGACTGAGCCTGAGGGGAGGCAGCCAATAGGCCACCTGCACAGAGGGAACCCCCTTCACACCTTGAATTAAAATGAGTCTCCTGTCCAGATTGTATCAAGATAACCTGAAGGGCTTAGCAGAACCCAACGGCACTGCATGTTGCATCAGCCTCGAGACATTGCCGATGAGGAGAGGAGTTCCTGTACGCAACAAGTATAGTACTGATTACTGCAGAAAGCTCCTGAGCCCATCACCCAAAGGGGGTCAATGAAGAGGCATTGGTGCCGAGCCACCGGACACACTCGTGAGGTTCGCAATCAAGAAATGGTGTAGAATAAAGAATCAACGTGGGAACAGTTGGCCAATTGAACAAATTCATGTTAAAATCCATGCACACTTAAATATTCTTATGTTTGCAATACCCTAAAAGCCATGTCACGAGAAAGCCATAACCTTCTGTATGCTGATGAAGACAATTATTGCAACAATGTGTTTTGAATCAATTTTGAAGAATAATTTGTTAAAATACATGTAAAGTAGTTGCCACTACATGTTTTATAGTAAAGCATGAAAATGTATGAAATACTTCTTTTCATTTCACCTGCTGGTGAAACAGTACTTTAAACTTCTGGTAAACTGTTAATGCTGTCAATACTTTGCCTGATCACCTAGAAGCTACTTCATACAAAACACTTTCTAAAAATAGAGGCCATTTTCCTAAAATCGGAGAAACTGATTTACCGTTCATGTTTTCTGCTGTCAAACTACCGTTGGTGAAAGCCAATTAACATTATACGTCATTAAAAACATGTCCAAACAACAAAAGCAGTTTTTTGAGTGTTTGAAGCAACAAATAAATAAATTGAAATAAATACCACCGTCAACTGCCGTTTCATTGTTGCAATTTTTATTAGATAAGTCAACAATCACTGAACTTACAGCCACAAGCCAGCCACACTGCAACGCCTTTATTATACTATTTTGTATCCGCTATAATAACCATAAAACTCGTCTAAAGAAGTTGGCCGTACTGAAATACCACACTGAGCAGTTGCAGTGGGAGGGGCTTTTACTGCAAAAACTTTCAGCTGTTTCAGCATCAACTGAAAGCGGTTTTGAGTCAAATGAAGGAGAACAGCTCATAGCCAAGTGTTGAGCACAGAGACCCAGATAGATGTTACTGTTATGGAATGGAGACTAGTTCAGGTGGAGAGACTGAAAACCACACGGTTCAAGCTCAGTAGTTGCTTTGGTGGCCTTGATAGCCGCCATGATGGTTTTGATAGCCGCCTTGATAGCCGCCGCCATGGTGGTTTTGATGGCCGCCTCTGTAGCCGCCTCGGTAGCTGCCTCGGTGGCCGTCTTGGTGGCCATCTTGGTGGCCGTCTTGGTGGTTTTGATGGCCGCCTCGGTGGCCGTCTTGATAGCTTTGATGGCCGCCTCGATAGCCGCCTCGGTGGCCGTCTTGATAGCCGCCTCGGTGGCCGTCTTGATAGCCGCCTCGGTGGCCGTCTTGATAGCCGCCTCGGTGGCCGTCTTGATGGCCGTCTTGATAGTTTTGGTTTCTGTAGCCGCCTCGATTGTAGCCTCCCTTATTCTGGTAACCACCTCTCTGATCTGTAAACACGCAAAGAGGAAACCACAAGTATCTACAAGCGTCCACATGTCAGGACTTAAATGACAAAAAGCAATTAAATTAATCTTACATTGTTTTAATGGTTTGCACACATTTCCAAATGTTAAAATTTAAAATGAGCCACAGCTGCAAGAAGGCTTCTTCAGAACTGCTTGTTGGACGGTCAAATAGCTTTGACAACATTACATATCCACAGTCTCTATTCGCTCCGCTTCCCAGTGCAGCCGTTAGAAAAAACTATCAACTTTTCCTGTTCGGACATAGCCCAACCCGTAACCGTACATTTTAACGTATTACAAATCATATCACGAAAGCGACCGTTAAACGCAGCAATGAATGAAGGCGTGCTGGCATGGGAAGGTCATCATGTGGTCAGAACATTTTTTTGCATCCAAAGTGCAACCTCAGTGTGACTTAACAGATATTCTCAAGCACGAGTGGGCCTCAGAGCGCCAAATAGGAGGATGAAATAAAAAAAATGCTGGTGAGGAAATATGACTGAATACATTGTGTGTTATTGTGATGAGTAAGCAGAATATATACTTTGGTAATTAAGGCATAACACGTGTGTGCATAAAGGTTGACAACCCCCGGATTAACATACCTCTGTTGTAAGATTTGTTCTGTTGGTAGCCACCTTTCTGATCTGTAACGCAA
The DNA here is from genome assembly GCF_949748355.1 of Melanostigma gelatinosum. Classification (NCBI taxonomy): domain Eukaryota; kingdom Metazoa; phylum Chordata; class Actinopteri; order Perciformes; family Zoarcidae; genus Melanostigma; species Melanostigma gelatinosum. The sequence continues at coordinate 7,635,785 of NC_136654.1, read as the reverse complement.
AGAACAACCAGTTATTATTATGGGGTTGAAAAGTGCTCAGTTAGAAACAATGATGACAGCGTAAGAGCTGTTCCAGGAACAGCATTCATAGCATTAAAGATGCCCTTTAATGTTCCTCATTGTTCATTGACAAACAGGGTGGAAGTAAACAGTACATGGCATCTCTTTCATACAGTGAAGCGCGCTATCCAAACTCACCTCTGTTGAAGTATCCTCCATAGATGCCTTGCTTGAGGTCGAAGACGCGCTCATTGTTCTCCACCAAGCTGCCCAGTTTCTCAGCCAGCTGCAGGGCCATGTTCTGCAGGGAGGTGGGCTCAGTGCGGTGCATCACCACGGTCTGAGTGGGCTGGTCGAGCGACGCCTGTTGGCAAGAGGACAGAAAATGTTTAGGACACACAAAAACAATTGCACAAAGTTTATGCACGTAAAGATGCAACGCAGGCTTACCATCAGCTCCTCGTTGATGATCATCTTGCTAATGATGCTGTGAACGGTGGGTATCTCCAGCTCAAACATTTCAGATAGCGTCCCCATGCTGGAGGACAGAGACAACAATTGAAACACTATTCTTTCCACAGAACAAATTCTCATGCTGAGATCAAATTGAGCGTTGCTTGATCTTTAGTGACTGTGCACCAACACTAGTAGGCAGTGTAATGGCCGATTAGAGCCATTTCTGCACCAAGTGGATACAAGCCGAGGCTTCAGCTGAAGGCACACTGGTCCACACAAACCAATACTTTAGTCGTGAGTGCAGTGGCATCACGTGCTGACCTGATGGAGTCGTATACACTGCTGTAGGTGAACAGATAAGTCCGCAGGGACTCTTCTTGGATCTTCCTACAAACAGAAAACACAACCTTAAATGATTAAGAGATAATTCATAATTCAATTTAAGTCACAACAGCAACTGGATAAGATTGAATGATTTGACTTTAAATTAGCTTATGGAAAGAATGGTGTGTGCTAACCTGACGAGCATCTCGCGTACTCGCTGCGTCTCAGGAAACAGGTCCCACACTTTACTGTTCATCTTCTCATTGATGATGAAGGAGTGGCAGGTACGCCAGTCTCCCATCTTCATGGCCTTGCTGGCTGCCACCACATGCTCCCTCATGCTCTCTGGGGGTCCTGGAGGGCAAAGAGAGCGACAGTGATCCTCTCTGGTGTCTCTACGGATTAAACATTGTGGTGTAACAAGTATTTAGGGGACACGTTGCGTACCCAGCAGTGGCTGTCTCTCTCCCACCCGGAGCTGGTGATGGAACTGCTTGCTGATCATCCTGCGGCGGGCATCAAACTCATGGGCGGCCATGTAGGGGATTTCCAGCAGCATGGCAGACACCAGGTACACGCACTCCAGCAGCTCCAGGTTGATGTGCATGTGGAATGGCACCTGGAAGGGAGGCAATGGTATGATGATGTCTTCAGTTTGGACCTCCCCTTGAGCCTCAATATTGCCTCAACATAAATTATACAACGACGTGGGACGGACCAGCTCGCCAATCTGCTTGTTGTGTTAACCTCAGGATTTGTCTCTGGATGGAAGTCGCACGTTTAGCAGAGCAGAGAGACGCGTTTGGTAAGAAGCGTTCTGCGCCTCACAATTTCAAAAATGCATCTGATCTGCACGGATCACGCAGGTAACTGTTTTTGGATTCAAAACGGCAATTATCACCAAAAGGTGACTTGTTTGCATGCTTGACATGAGCAACAATTCAGTGATTCTGCCCAAAACGGCTCCTGTGACCAAAGAGTCGTACTAAAGTGGTTCTCAGAGGTCTTCTGTCTCATCAAACTTCAGTATCACATTTAGTCAGCAAAGCCAGATTACACCCAGCAGATGATCTTGGTCTTAACTTTGCTGCTCGTTTAAGACTTACTTGTCTTCTCTTTTCAATCTTCTCTTGCTCTGCGTTCCTCTCCTGCATGTTCCTCATGAGCAGGCCCTGACCCAGGAGCTCCTTGGCTCGGCCAGAGGACTGGATGTCCAACAGGGCGTTGTGGGCGTCTTTAATCATGCCCTGCCTGAATGCGCAAATGCCAAGTTGCACCATGGTTCTGTTGTACAGGATCTAGACGAGAGAGAAGATATGTACTTCGATGCAACGCTACATAAGAGAACATCTATGAACTCTAAATGAACACCGTTTGCCTACCTGTACGGGTGGGTCAGCGTGCTGGATGTTGTCCTGCAGATGGCTCATGAGCATCAGGTCGCGGGCCTGGTACCAGCGAGAATGCAGAGCGTGGTGGTAGATGTGGCAGAGGATAGCGCAGGTACGGATACGGTCGGTGCGATCCTTGGCGTAGATGAACTTGCAGAGGCGGTCCATGATCACGGCGCTGTCCTCCCCCTCGCTCTCCTCCTGGTCCTGCTCGGACTTCGCGGCAGACAGAGAGACACGTTTCGGCACATCACACCCTCAGTAACACATCTACAGAGAGACGGTGTGCCACTCCAGTGCTTTCCTTACCTTGGTCTCTCCCTGAAGGCCCAGGCTGCGTCGGTGAGCCTTATAGTCAAACTTGTAGTAGGTGTGCATGATTCTGCGGAGGTAGATGCGGCAGATCTCCTCTGTGCTGCCCTTGGTCTCCATGTAGTCGAGCAGCCGGTCGACGATGCCACAGACGTGTCCCTCGTCTTTCAGATTGTCGACGTACTCTGGAGGAGAAGTGGAGAAGAGCGCGATGAGCTACTAGAAAGAGCAGTTTGGAAACATCTACAATGACGGTACTCAATTAAAAACCATACTTGTGTCTTTGTTCTGGTATAGCTCACCTTGTGAATGGGGATCGGTGTTCTGCATGATCTTGGTAAACTCTTCATCCATCCTCTCTACCAGCGTTAAGATGCACCCGCGCACCCTAAACGGCTGACAAACACAAATAAAGCAAGAAATATTAGTTTGTGTAAAAGATTAAACATTTCCATGTAAGTTTAAGACAAATGACGACTCCCCATGAATTAAAACAACGCAGACAATCCCCATAATATGTAGCTCATACATACAAGCGTCATCTAAAAATACCAGAAAGGGAAAAAACTGAAAACGGGATACCTGGTCTGAGATGATCAGATTCTCACTGTCCTCTGCAATGTTCTCCCCGATGAAGATGTTGGTGTGTTCAAACAGGATGTCCAGCAGCTCATCTATACAGTCCAGGCACTTCTTCCACATATCAGGCTGAGGACAAACAGTCAGAATGATTCATTTACAAATCAAATACTAGGAGGAATTTCAATGTTTTCTTTTTTACTTTTTCCCCCGGTACAAACTCTGAATTTAACAGAAAGTATATAAAAAAAAATAATAATAATAATTAAAAAAAAGAAGTCTCCTACCTTCATAAAGGCTGCCAAGTTGGGGTTGTAGTCATACAGGGAGGCGATGATGTTGAACTTAATCTTGACCAGGATGCCTTGGCCCAAGTTATTCTCAGCAGCGATGTTTGCCAGAAGGTGGAGCAGTTCAATCTGTGCAGCCCTGTTAGAGGGAGAAAAGGGGAGTGGGGTAAGAGGTCAGAGGAAATGCAATCCGCATAATAGTGACATCATCTTTTAATAGATTCTGCACCGATTAATAATATTGTAAGTGTCACGTGTACGAAGCCTTTTAATTCCTTGTGACTTGTAACACTTGCAAGGACAAATGACAGATATACAAGAGTATAAAAACCTAAAAAAGAGCATCATTATTATGAACAACATGCGGAGTCATATTTTCTATTGAAGTGGAGCTTTAGTGAATGATGCTATGTTACCTGTCGGTGCCCTTTTTGCCTCTTGCTTGCAGGATCTCATTCAGCTTCTTCACCACCACCGGTACGTTGATCTCTGTGCCTTTGGCAAACATCTTGGGCTTTTCCTGACAGATTGAAGATAGCACACAACATCAATATTGACTAAATATGTTGATTCCCTGAGACAAAATTATATTTGATATATGAAAAGTCTATTGTTCCATCAGCAGTAAATGGATAAAGACTTTTGAACAAGTGTTCCCCTTTACCATAGGAGCGCCCCCTTTCACTTTCTCCCAGCCTCCCTCGACCCCCTCCTCCTCCTCCGCCTCCTCCTCGAGTCGCTCTTTTTTCTTGAGTTTCTTCTTCTTCCCACCGGACTTCTTCTCACCATCCTGGGTCCTGAGAACAGACAGAGTGTGGTGGTAAGTATACGTACATGATACTGTAAGAGGGATAGCAACTGCTTGACCTGCTTTGGTTTACTTACTGCTGGGGCTGCAAGTTACCATCATTTTCATCTGTCAGTTATTAATATCATTTTTTATAAAGTATCCAGAAAGGACGACTCACTTCTTGAGGAAGACCACAGCCAGGGAAGCGTTCTTTCCCTCGCCGCCATCCGAGCTCTCACTGCCACTGTCTGCAGTGTCTGAGCCCCAGTCTTCTTCGCCGTCATCATCACTAGAAGAAGACTCATCCTGTCGGGGGGGTGGGGCACATTAGAATTTTGCAGCAGGTTGCTCATTGCTCGTATGGTTTGCTGGCCTCTTACCCCGGATCCTTTAGCAGACTTGAGGAACTTGCTGGCCTCTGGGACGACCTCGGGCTTTTTCTTTAAGAAGGCCGTGGCTGACACGCCATCTTCATCGCCCTCTCCCTCGCTATCAGAAGAGGAGCCTTGAATAACAAAAACCAAGATGAATTTTAGAGATGAATGACGCTTGCACTAATTTAATATAATCAATGAGGTCTTAACATTCAAATGCTCACCTGTGATACAGGTACTTTTTTAATGCTTGCAAAAGCATTAAGCACAGAATGAAAAAAGGCTGATATGTGGCAACCTTTTTCTCTTCGGGTATCTAAAGACTTTCTCTGTGACTTTTGGAGGCCATGAAACTTTTCTAACATATTTCCCCGATCTACTTTGTTAGAATGAACACCTGCGTGTTTATATATTTTACAGTTTCTTGTGATTTAAAAATAAACACCTGCACAAACAACAAGCTTACCAGAATCCCCTGCCTCCTTCTCCTCCTCCTCCTCCTCTTCATCAGCAGACTCCTGTGGGTCCTAACGGAGAGAAAGAGAAGACAATTGAGATGTTACTTCTACCTTTTACACACATGGAAGCTGCCCAGCACAGCCACAGTCTGAAAGGTGGCCACTGGCCAGCACCTATGTGGCGACAATGCATGATCGGCAAGCGCTAATCTTTTACTTTATCACACACAGATTCATGTTATATTTAAAAAAGCCTCCCCGCTCTAACTTTAGTCTAGACTTGTAGTTAACATCCCATAAACAGCTATTTTTCTGTGTGTTTCTGTAGAACGTTTCCTACTTTACCTCCTTGTATGAAGCGATTTCTGTTTCGTACTCTCTGTTGTACTTGCGGATCTTCTGACGTAGGGTACTGAGGGCTTTTGCGTTGTTTTTGTTCATCTTCTTCTTGCCCTCTTTGTCCTCCCAAAGCTGGAAAGAAAATAATGTTGATCATTTCTACTCCACTGGAAAAGTGGGGACGTGGATATTAACTGTGTCAGACTGCATTAACCAAGGTTAACAGGCTTTGTTTACTGCAGGCAGAGCAAAGAAAACATTGTAAAATCACATCGGTGGTATTTTTTGAGTTGTGGTTTAACTTTGAGCTACTGACCTGGTTCAGGTAGTCCTCCAAGTCGGCCAGAAGACGGATATAGAAAGGGGGGACACCCTCTTTGTCCACTATAGTCTTGCTTTTGAGGAACGCTCGACATAACTGCTCAAACTCCTCCAGACATTTGGACATGTCACGAATCTTCATGGCATTTCGGATGGTCTTGATGAGGTTGGTCAACTCCTCGAACCTAAGAAATACAAGAATGAATACATAAAGAGCACCTGTGCAGTTTTTCAGATATGCTGCTTGAAAAGATAGCAGACCAACCTTTTGTCTTTGGCGCTGCGCACCACTCTCTTGGTGTCCTCCTCATCATCACTAAGCAGTAACGACCTGTGAAAACAATATGCATGGGTGAGATCACCACAAAAAGCAGAACTTGAGTCCTGATTACAGGATTAAGTTGTACTGACTGCTTTAAATTTCCTCCGGGTGCTTTAGGGGTGATCTCATCAGCAGATGAGGACTCCTCTGACTCGCTGTCAGACCCGGTGGCGAAGAAACGAGACATTGCTGAAGGAAACGGTCAATCTGTGAAGACACAATTAGATATGTGAGGAATGATAATAAAGTTATTGCACCTGATCTGTTAAAAATATGTGCTACATGATACGTGTTGCAGAATAACTGCTTATCTTCATATTGTCAGATCTGCATCAAAACTAAATTTCCTAAAAAATGTCAATTCGATTTGTTCATTCAGGGATATTAAAATCGTGCGCCTTTTTCATTTTTTTTTAAAGGTACTTCCAGGAATTCACATTACAGTAACGTCTGTTGGGTAAAATACACGAATGGTAACATAATCACGGGTGTTAACTGAATAACAATAAAACAAGTTATTACATCTCAGTTTGTTGCTCTCTCTCTCTCGCCACAGATTATTCTGTCGCATCGTCAAGCTAACTGTTGTTTGGCTCGCCATCGTTAGCTAACTCTACTCCGTCACTAACGTTACGTAACAACTAACGTTAGCTAGCCAATAAGAAACGAGTGTCAGCTTCAATAGTGGACAACAGGTCACACATTTAAGACTTTGAGGGCTGACATGACATTTGTTTTAAAGTTAATTCAACAGTTTGTGCATTTTTCCCAGACAAAAGTCGACGTGGATGGGTGCAGACGCCAGTTAGCCACCAACGCCTGTACCTCAACGGTGTGTAACGTTACGTGCTCTGCAACGACAACCTTCGCTAAGCTAACTCGCGTAACGTTAGACAGATGGATCACAATAAGCCAATTAAAGTAAACATCGAACGTTCGTTGCAGCTACACGTTTTACACGGTGCGTTTGATCAAAACCCACAAAACGCAAACAAATACCACAACATATTAATTTGCGAGATTGACATTGTGAACACTAACGTGGCGCAGGGGTTGTTGCTAAGCTAACGCTAGCAGAGCCGAGAGAGCGAAGGGGCCTCCTCGCATGTGTAGCCGGTTACGTTCCCTAAATAAACTAAAGCACAGATTAATCATCCGTAATTAAATCAAAATATCGAGACAAACTCACCTACGTCCTTGTGAAAGTTATCTTGCGGGTTGTCTGTCTCCTTTGAATCGTTTTAAAATCCAGTTTTGCTGTAAAGTGGTCACAAATAAAAGGCGTGCGTGAGCCTTGCCGGGCACTTGATTCAGGAACGGAAGTAGGATACAGAGGTACGGTTTACGGCAGATCTACGACAGAAACAGGCCCACGTTATGTTGCCATCCAGCGGGCGAACCAGTAAGTTCACCAGACGTAAATATATTCATCTAATATGTGAGCCCATATTTGTAACAAAGAAGATAATAATGAACTACAAAACACAATGAACTCTTCAGACAATTCCCAGAATATTATTTCAAATACCACAGATGCATATGTGAGAGTAAGAAGCGGGCCCTTAGCGACGTTCCCCTTTGGGTTCGTTGAGCTGATTTTGGGTAGTGCTGTGGCGAACGTGGTTGAAGCTTGCTTGGGATGTCCGTGGTTTAAGGAGAGTTGCTAGCTCACTCGTCGCTCTGCTAAACCAGTCTTCAGTGCATAAAGACCCACCACGAGTAGCTGCACGAGGACTAGGGATGCGCTTAGTTAGCTGTGTTGTCTTTAGATAGCGGGGAGACTCTCAACCGAGTTGAGGATGATTCATTTATATACAAGGGTACACTTTGTGACGTCTGCCTTGTTCGACTGTGTGCGTAAACGTGGATTTGGTCAGTGGGTAGTCTTAAATACGATGTGTGAGGTTGAGGCGTTCAGTGTTTGATGATGCTGGAGCCGGATTATAGCAATATGCACACACAGTATCTTAATTTCAGCATTGTCCTTTATTATTATTATATTATATATCACATTTACAGTGGAAAAATGTAATACAATGAAATTAAAATCAGCATTCTTCTCGTTTACTTCAGCAGCTCTGGAAAAAGAAGAAAAATGGATAATGGCATTAACTACTTCAAACGTGGGACAAAAAAATAAAAAAGTGGTATCTTGATACATTTATGAGACCAGACTAAAGAAACACCAAGACGAGAAGGTGGCATTTTTGGATTACTAACACTACTAATACTCTAACAGCGTTACAGCCACAATAGCCACACTGTTGCATCCTAACCAATGAGTTAAACACTTAATTTCCCTAAAACAAACCCTCAGTTTGGAAGTAAGAACATTACATAACTAAGCCAACCTGGGACAGAGTCCACCTATACCCATAGGACGTCATTACTGAGGAAACTATTTGATACAGAAAGTCACCTGAGGGATTGTTAAAAGGCACCAACATTTCTTTAAATCTTGAACATTGGAGCATGTTGTTTTTGAAGTCATTATTAATAAACTTCATTCAGATAAAACTACAGTAACTGGACTTACCTTCTTTGAGTCTCTCTATTTCAGCTGATTTCTCTTCGAGTTGCTGTTCAAGCACTAGGCAGTTGGCACAATCTGCAATGCAATTTGAGTCATATTACTGAAGACAAGGAATCTTTTATCTTCTACTTTTTATTGTCTGTACATCAGACTTGGATAAGTGAAGGTGGCTTCCTGATGTACGGCTTCCCTACATTACTTCTTCTCCCCCAGCCAATGCTATGTGGTGATGGTATACTATCCAGACACCAGTTGGAAGTTACCACTTTCTATCACGCCCATATATTGTATCATGCATTATACTCATGTGTTATGATATGCTTATAGCACTGTGTAATTATAGCTATCAGCATACTTAATAATACCTTTTGCTTTAGTTAGCAGACCTCTATGGCTGCTCGCGGGCAGTTTCAGGGCTCTAGCTCTGCTAACCGCACTGCAAGATGTTGACACTTCAGCAGAAGTACTGGCGAGCGTATCTGAAAGGATGAGGGAAAAGTGTGAGTTCATATTTAAGAAGCTCAGAAAAGTCCAGGTTTTGAACACCATCATAAAAACGGTTGTACAGTTTTAGTTATAGGGGTTCACAGTTTTTGCACAGCTTTTGTGCAAATACTAACCATGCAGGTCTTTGAAATGCTTAAAAATATATATCTGAATGCTTTTTTTTTTTTTTTTTACCCATTCTCTTCCTCTTTGCTCCTGCTGGAAAAGAATCACCTCTAGATAGGGGGTGCTTCTTTGCTTGTGAAGTCACAGGGTTAGCAGCTGCTTGTGTGTAAAAAAAAAAAAAAAAGGGAGAAAAAAACAAAACAATTACATTCAAATTCATCATCTTGTTTGTTCACTTTGTTTATTATTGGGGCTCAGGAATACAGCTGTGTAGAAATACCATACGAAGGAACAGCAAGACTAAACTTGAATTTACATGCATGTATTTTTCTTACAGTCTGACCACTGAACGAGTACCTGTAGGTCCACGGAGTCCGTGAAACGATGCGTTGTTTCTCACTGATGGCAGCCTGAGACCGGTTGCAGCTCTCTGGATGCCTGTCGGAATGCCGCTTACCTGAGGTCTCTGCAAGCCTGAATTGGGTTGCTTTGATCCTAATGTCAGCACAGAGGGAAGACGGTGAATACTGTACGCAGCTAAAAGTAAAGCTGAAGTAACAATCGCTCATAAAGCGCACAGATGCTGACAATTCTCATGTCATACTTCTAATAATTTACCCTCAAGATGTATAAAGAACGAAACTACTAACGAACACACGCTGCCTACCTGTCGTTGAAGAACGCAACTTGTGAGAGCTTGATGTTCCTGTGGTCTTAAATACACAAGAACAGAGGCTGTCATCAACAGAGTACATGCAATCAATGCTTGTGTGTAGTTTCCAGTGACATTGTCAATTGAGTTCATTTGATCAATTCCATTAAACACAATGTAATCAACATTTTGTACACTTAGTGGTTTACAAAAAAAAAACGTTCAAATCCTATTACCTGGGGTGCACCAGGAGCAGTTTGAGCTCTCTGTCTCTTCATGGGCAGGCCTGACGTCAACGCGTCAAACCTCCCCGAAGGTGCGGAGCCTGTCTTGTCTCTCAACAGCTGGGATGCAGCTCTCAAAGGAGGCAAATGTGATTTCGCAGCTGTATGCGTCAAGAATGTTTTTCGGTCACAGACGATGTTTGATGGAACATCCGATGGCAGCTGATGACCTGGCTTCCTGAGACCATCACCATACAGCCTTTTCTGTGCCGCTGTGGTTTTGCCGCCCTCTCGTTGAGTGTTTACGCTTAAGATTTTACAGGTTGTCATTGGTGTTGAAGTGATCAAAGGGTCTGCCCTTAAATCTCGGGTGTCATCCAAATTGAATGGGTTTGAAGTGTTGTTCTCCACATCAATGTTTTGATGGCCTAAAGTGTCGGAGAGACCATCTGTCAAAGACAGACTTGATTGGGATTGATCCTTAGTGTCATGTTGGCCAGCTCCAGAAGCCTCCTCAACAGCTGGATTAACTTCAGACACGCTCTCAGGGGTGTCAACCATCCTGGTATTGGGGTCTGGCCTAGAAAATGGCTCATTATGTTCTGGAGTTGGGGCTACAGAATTGTTTTCTTTCGGGCTACTTGTTGCATCACAGCCCTTAAGAGGAGTGGACTTGTCGAAAGTGTTCTGGCGACCGTCATTTGAGCTCGTTTCTGACAAAGTTATCGTGCTGTTCTGCCGAAGAGGTTTAGCATCGAAAGTGTTTTGGAGGCAACTGGTTGCAGCACCAGCATCCCCTAAAGAACTATTGGCACAGGTTTTTTGAAGAGAACGTCTCTCAAAAGTGGTGTTCCACACAGCAGATGAACCGGTTGCCTTCACAGCGGAGACATTCTGACTAATAACCAGAGAAGTTTCAGGGGCGTTATCAGAGACTGAAGTAGCCTGACCTGTAGCCTCACTCGCCGCTTTGGGGCTGCTTTCATTAGACGGGTGAAGATCCAGTGTCGTATTCTTAGGGCAGGGTATTTGAGCAGGGGTGTTTGAATCCGTGGAGGAATTCTGAGGACAGGTCAATGTGCCGTTCACAGACCCAGATGTTTTTTGGCTTGGTCGTGTCTCCTTGCTGGACAACTCGGCATCGTGGCTGGCAGGCGGCTCTTCATCGTTAGCTTCCACAGGATTCGAGGTCACCAGAGGTTCACCATGAAGCTCCGAGGTGACATTCTTTGAACTAGTGTTGCACTGCATGTCGGAAGTAGAGAACTGCGATGCAGCACACCGGACAGACACAACGCTCGAGGAGCTCATGTCGGTAGTACCATTAGAAGGATGACTATCAGATGTTTCTTCAGCTGATGTTTGACTCTTTGCCATGTTTGATCCACTGTGCTCCAGTGAAGGCATACTGTTTTCCAAAACACTCTCCTGTGTGGCCTCCATAGAAGATAATAACTCTGATTCACGTGTGATCTCAAGGAGAGTAATTTCTGGATAGTATCGGACTTCCAGCCACTGCTCTGGATAACTTATACTCTCAGGGGGATCAAACATCTTATCATTAGAGTCTGTACTTGTTGTACTATTATGTTTAGACAGTTCAGGATTATGGACTTCAGAATTGTCTTCTTCAGCACAGTCACTTGAGCTTGTTTCCGACATTATTGTGCCATTCTGTCTAGAAGGTTTGGCGTTGAAAGTCTTACTTTCCGCTTTGAGGCTGCTCAAATTAGATTTGAGAAGATCCGGGGTCTTTTCCTGGGGGCAGGGTATTTCAGCGGTGGAGGAACACAGCTGGAGAGAGGTAAACCTGCCGTTCATAGACTCAGCTGTGACTGGTGTAGCAGGCATTCTGCCAGGAAGAGGGGAATCACATGTATCATCAAGGAGGGTAATTTCTGGCAAGACCTCCTCATCCAGGCTGCACACATGAGCATCCGGGCCATTTAATGAGTGCCCAAAAGACATTTTCCAGCTGTCCACCAAGACCCTCTGTGCCTGCAGCGATTTAATCAACACAGAACATTTAGTAATTTTACATTACATCAGGAAAATGTCACAATTATTGCCAGCTCTGATATCAAACTGGCTTTAGAACTGGATTATGTTAGTGTCAACATAATTAAATGTACAGACTTGTAAATATAGCAAGTGGGTACAAAATACAATTAAAAATACAAACTGTATTTTCTTTCATTATAAAAGATAAAGCCATGACTATGCGCTGACCGGTGTGAACCACACACCATGATCACTAGAAGGGCGACGCACACTGTGACGATGAACATGATGTATTTACCTTCAGTCTCGAGAGGCAGAAAACATATTACGATGCTATATTCAATAATGTCGCAATGTCAGCCGACTAAAAGAAGGACCACAGGCAGCGCTGCTAACACACACAACATGGCAGGTCGAAGAAACCGTTGACGTTTCACCTTGAGAGGTCCCAGTAACGTTAGTTACGCTGTGCTCGAGGCGTATAAGACAGTCAGGAACGAGGCTAAGCTAACATTAGCTTGGTAACGTTAGTTGGTAGAACGGAAACAACTTTGCCCGACCAAACTGCTCGTCAGTCTGCGCCGCTCTTGGTTCAAACAACGTCACCAGCTTTCCTCACACTTATTGGATCATTCTAACCAATCACAGCGGAAGGCTTCTTCTTCGTGAGTTTAAGAGAGGGATGTCCTTACGATGGAGCAGTACTGCCATCTACTGTCAGGATAAAACTACATTTTAAGATTAAATACATTCATGTAATTTATTTACACTGCAAGGTTAAAAAAAACTAATTGCTGTAGTGAATTCCAAAATGAATTTATAATAAATAAATAAATAAATAAATACATAGTATGGTTTTGAAACATGTCCAGGTGGCTTTGTGAGCTGCAAAATGGAAATATTGTGAGGTTCTGAGCACATTCAAACTGTCTGTGGTTTCAAGTTTTCCACCAGCACTTAAGTCAACAACACAACCAGCGTCAATGTGGACTTCAAGAGTTTATTTTGTCCTTTTGCACCTCAGCGAGATTTGAGACTTGTGTCTGCTGAAAACACAGCAAAGTCCCCACTTCATGCACATGTTCATGCAGTGTATAAACAAATTCCACTTCTTTTTTCAGTTCAACTTTATTACAAAACATAGCGCAAATAATTGACTTAATGGACATTTCATCACTGTGTTCAGTTTCATAAATACACGAAAAATGTATCAATTTGCATCATATATTTAAATTCATACAAAGCATCACAATTCATCTTCTCACTCTTTTGTGGTTTTCTTTAGTTTGGTCTTCAGCTCGGACAGAAGTGGGTTTCCAAATCTGGGGACACAGGAGAAAACTAAGAATCAGAAAATGTCTGCGCACAAGATGCCTATATTTTGTGTTGAATACTATGATGTCAATACTCGTAGACTGTTTTGTTTTTTACCCTGGCTGTCTTGGTGGCATCCATTTAGGTTTGTGTTGTGCCTCATCCTGGGTGTGAGTGTCACTCGTCTCTTCTGGCTTTGTGTCCTGTTGATATTGTTACATTTTAATAATGTATATACCCCTCAACATAAGAGAAAAGTGATTTTCGAAGATTATTAATAATACCTGTGAGAGGGTGTTTGGACTACTTTCATCTCTCGCCACCCGTTGTGTCTTTTTTAAAACAGGAAATCCTGCACCAAGCCCTAAAACAAAAAAAAGTGTGACAGCCTTTACAGATTAAAAATAATTGGACATAAAAGGCTCAAGGTACTGGCTTTCCACTCATCGTAAAGTGACCTACCAGGCAGTTTTACTCGAAAGCCCAAGCCTCCCAAAGGCACACCTGTGGGGACTTTGGCAGACAGCTGTGGAGAGGGTGTGGGATCCAATGAGGGCATATGTAGAAGGGAGCGGGGATCTTTGGGTCGCCTTACACGAGGGTTTTTAACAAAAATTCTCGCCCTTTGCGGAGTGAAGTCAAGCGCAGATCTGTCCACCTGCAATTACAAACACAACTCAATTCCCACCATCTGTATGTTATGAAAGCCTGGTTTCATTCATGATTTAAAAAGATGTTTTTATACGGTTAAATATGTTATTTTAGAAGCAATACCTCCATCTGATCTTCAGACTTTGTCGTTGGCTGTCCTGCCACGTCAGCCCTGTTTAGCCCAAGTAATGATTCAGCAACATCTTCTGACCACCCGGGCTGGGGTTCGTCCACTGAGGGCAACTTCCTCTCGGATTCAGTGCAGGTGTCGCCTTGTGAACCAGATTCCGTCAACACGATCTCATCCTCTGACGACGCCTCTGAGGTAGATCTAGATCGTCCTGATTCTGTGTGTTTGATTTCATCCGGAGAGTCAGACGCAGTCACCTCAAGAGGCTCATCTTCAGCCTTTGTTTTCTCGACCTCGAATAGAGAACTCATTTCTGTCGGTGGCTTAGCTTCTGCTTCTTCAGTGTCTTTCCGGTCGGATACCTCAGCATCGATCTCTTTCTCTGATCCAGTTTCAGTCTCCGCCGATTCAACCTCTTCTTTGTCGGTTTTTTCAGGTGATTTATCTGATTCCTGATTCAGATGGCTGGCCTCTGGTGATGGGACTTCTGAATCAGGGTGAAATCCTGACTCAGAGAATGATTCCTTCTCTTTCAGATACCATTGCTCGGTCTCAGCTGCTTCCTCCATCAATATATCCTGAGATTCAGCGTTAGGTTGTTGGGTAGATAATTCAGAGATGTCTGATTCTGACACAATAGCCAACGTGTCATATATGCCTTGAAATGACCCGCTGCTAGTTGATATCGGTAGCTGAGTTTCACTGTTATGAGCTCCCCATTCACAGAGAGACTGGTCCAAAAATCCAGACTCTAATGTTGATGAAGATGTTTCTGTGTCCCTCACTAATTCAGATTCCCTTGAACTTGACTCCACAAGCTGCTCTTTGTCCTTCTCTGTGTACACTGATGCTATTTCACCTCGCTCCTCATTGGATGGCTCTGTTTGTTGTCCAGGCTGCGGCCCTACTTCTTGTTGTATGCCATCGTTGTCCTCTGACAAAGCCGTCTGTAGCCACAAGTCGAGGATTTCCTCACCGATCACATCCTGACGTCCACCGAATGAGCAAACCGCTTCTTCAGCACCACTCCCCTCCGACTCTGTCACATGCTTTGCCACGTCTTCTCTTGAAATCAAAGCCAAATCTTTGGGTTCGGACTCTGCCGTCTTTGCTTCATCAGCCGATTCAGAGTCTGTTAACATCTCATCGCTCATCTCAAGTGCTTCGTCTGACTGTTGATTTCTCGTCTCCAGTGACGTAACTGGTGGAGACAATCCAGATTCTGCCAGTCCCACTACCTGCAGATGTAAAATCGCCCTCTCATTTTTGCTCTGCATTTCATCTTCTGCTGCAAACTGCTCAACTTCACAACCTGTTTCTTCCACATCTATCCCGGCATCTGGCATTTCTACATCTTCTAGTAGTTTAGTCTCTGTCTCATCGTGCCGTCTGAGGAATCCAGATTCAGTTAGGTCTTCCAGTAAACTAGGAGTCACGTCGCTGTTTTGCTCTGAGCTCAGGGCATCTACGTATTCCTGAAGGAAGCGTGTCTCTGTCGCCTTCTGTTCTTCAGCCTTGTGGAACGTTTCCTCTGCTGTTAAAGCTCCTGTCGTCTCACTGCCACGTCCAGCAGCATCAGCTACTTTGGAATCACATAACCCTTCGTTGATGTCATATTCAACCAAAATCTCCTCAGACCCATCTTGCGGCTCTTTTGCCGCCTTATCGATCTCTTCTGTAAAGCCAACGTCTGACTCAAATTGTTCGATGCCCGTCTTCATTGAGTCAGCCAGTAGTTCTCCTTCCTCTTCCTCAAATAAATGTCCTGATTCTTGAGTTGGTGCTTCGACAAGTGGTTTCTCTGTTTCTTGAGGCAATCCAGCATCAAAGCTGTTCTGAACATCTCGCGTGCTTTCTTGCTCCTCTTCCATATGCTCCGTCACCAGTAAATAGTCAGCACCGGTTGCACAGCCACTGTTTTGAAGGCTCTCCGGCTCTTTGCTCTCCACCTCTTCTGGTAATTGGCTGCCCTGGATTTCCTCGCAATCTCCTTCCTCCAGGAACCTTTGTGTTGTATTGTCCTCTGGCCCAGGCACACTGTTGTACTCAGGAACTCCCTCTTGTGTTTCCTCACCAGTTGGACAGTTTAGCTCCTGCGAGACAACAAGCCGGCCTTCACATATCCCCAGGGGAATATTGTTAAACGCTCCACTCATTTCCTGTCGCGTCTCGCCTTCAGGTTTTACCGCAACTGAGGTCATTGTACCTGCTTTTTCCATGGCACTTTCTTCGTTGTCTACTTCACGGAAGAGCCTCTCCTCTTCTTCTTGATCTTTCTCAAAAAGTCCCTCATCTACTGAAATGTGTTTCGTTGTCACATCAGGTTTTTGCTTGATCACCATGCTATGGCTTTCTGTCTCGTCATCATCTACCTCTCTTGTGTTGGTTTGCACATCAGCGTCCTCAACCACATCCACTTGTCCCGCATCTGGGAATTCAGCTGTGTGGAGCTCTGTTTTAGCATTCTGCACGACTTCTTCGCTGCATGTAACATTTTGAGTTAAAATATCTTCTTCTTGACTTTCTTCAGCAACTGTTTTGATGGTGTCCTCCTGCTCCGGCGCTTCATCTATTGTCTGGTTGTTTGTGTGCTCATTCTCAATATCTTCCCCAATGACAGCATCCTCCTCGTCCTCGTCCTCCTCGTCCTCGTCCTCGTCCTCCTCCTCCTCCTCCTCCTCCTCCTCCTCCTCCTCCTCCTCCTCCTCCTCCTCCTCCTCCTCCTCCTCCTCCTCTGCATCCTCAACATTATCCCTCTCACTTCTATGAGCCATCACATGCTCTTGCTCGACAACAAACGACTGATCCTCAGACTCAATGACACTTTTGTCGTAGGCCATTTGTAATTCAACATGCTGTGAAGTAAAGCCTGGGTCTCCCTTGAAGTCTCTGTCGTCATCTGACAACTCCTCACAGACGGACATCTGACTTTTAAATTGCTTTGCTCCCTCATCAGGCTTGTTCTCATCTTCACAGGCCAGCTCTGGTACACCATCACCGTTGTCTACTTCCTCTTGTGTCACCGTTGAATCTGCCTCGTTCCTCTGCATCTTTGCTTCTTCTATGTGCACGTTATCCTCTTCTTCTACACTCAAATCTGTGATCGGACGCAATTTTACCTCAACGTCTTCGGCCCGTAAATCTTTTTCATCTTCACGCTGCATTTCATTTTCTGCTTCCTCTACGTTTCTCATGGTTTCACCCATGTTTTGAGGATCCTCCGGTGTCATTGCTCTCTTAGTCTCCTCCTCAGCACCAGCTTTTGTCCCACTTTCCTCCATGTCTTCACTCATTTCATCACCTGTGAGCTTTAGTGACCTGGTGTTTGCATGCTCTTCATACGCACTATTATCCGGCGTCTCATCTCTCCCGGCAGTGCTCAATTTTTGATCTCCGTTTTCTTCTTGTTTGTCTTCTTTTGCGACCAGCAGCCCTGCATCATCATTTCCCACTTCTTGACTTTCTTCGGGAACTGTTTTCATGCCGTCCTCCTGCTCCGGCGCTTCATCTACTGTCTGGTTGTTTGCGTCCTCATTCACATTTTCTTTCTCAATGACATCACCCTCGTCCTCCTCGTCCTCCTCGTCCTCCTCCTCCTCCTCCTCGTCCTCCTCCTCGTCCTCCTCCTCCTCCTCCTCCTCCTCCTCCTCGTCCTCCTCCTCCTCCTCTTTTGCATCCTCAACATTATCCCTCTCACTTCTATGAGCCATCACATGCTCTTGCTCGACAACAAACGACTGATCCTCAGACTCAATGACACTTTTGTCGTAGGCCATTTGTAATTCAACATGCTGTGAAGTAAAGCCTGGGTCTCCCTTCAAGTCTCTGTCGTCATCTGACAACTCCTCACAGACAGACATCTGACTTTTAAATTGCTTTGCTCCCTCATCAGGCTTGTTCTCATCGTCACAGGCCAGCTCTGGTACACCATCACCGTTGTCTACTTCCTCTTGTGTCACCGTTGAATCTGCCTCGTTCCTCTGCATCTTTGCTTCTTCTATGTGCACGTTATCCTCTTCTTCTACACTCAAATCTGTGATCGGATGCAATTTTACCTCAACGTCTTCGGCCTGTAAATCTGTTTCATCTTCACGCTGCATTTCATTTTCTGCTTCCTCTACGTTTCTCATGGTTTCACCCATGTTTTGAGGATCCTCCGGTGTCATTGCTCTCTTAGTCTCCTCCTCAGCACCAGCTTTTGTCCCACTTTCCTCCATGTCTTCACTCATTTCATCACCTGTGAGTTTTAGTGACCTGGTGTTTGCATGCTCTTCATACGCACTATTATCCGGCGTCTCATCTCTCCCGGCAGTGCTCAATTTTTGATTTCCGTTTTCTTCTTGTTTGTCTTCTTTAGCGACCAGCAGCCCTGCATCATCATTTCCCACTTCTTGACTTTCTTCGGGAACTGTTTTCATGCCGTCCTCCTGCTCCGGCGCTTCATCTACTGTCTGGATGTTTGCGTCCTCATTCACATTTTCTTTCTCAATGACATCACCCTCCTCGTCCTCCTCCTCCTCCTCCTCCTCCTCCTCCTCCACATTATCCCTCTCACTTCTATGAGCCATCACATGCTCTTGCTCGACAACAAACGACTGATCCTCAGACTCAATGACACTTTTGTCGTAGGCCATTTGTAATTCAACATGCTGTGAAGTAAAGCCTGGGTCTCCCTTGAAGTCTCTGTCGTCATCTGACAACTCCTCACAGACGGACATCTGACTTTTAAATTGCTTTGCTCCCTCATCAGGCTTGTTCTCATCTTCACAGGCCAGCTCTGGTACACCATCACCGTTGTCTACTTCCTCTTGTGTCACCGTTGAATCTGCCTCGTTCCTCTGCATCTTTGCTTCTTCTATGTGCACGTTATCCTCTTCTTCTACACTCAAATCTGTGATCGGACGCAATTTTACCTCAACGTCTTCGGCCTGTAAATCTGTTTCATCTTCACGCTGCAGTTCATTTTCTGCTTCCTCTACGTTTCTCATGGTTTCACCCATGTTTTGAGGATCCTCCGGTGTCATTGCTCTCTTAGTCTCCTCCTCAGCACCAGCTTTTGTCCCACTTTCCTCCATGTCTTCACTCATTTCATCACCTGTGAGTTTTAGTGACCTGGTGTTTGCATGCTCTTCAAACGCACCATTATCCGGCGTCTCATCTCTCCCGGCAGTGCTCAATTTTTGATCTCCGTTTTCTTCTTGTTTGTCTTCTTTTGCGACCAGCAGCCCTGCATCATCATTTCCCACTTCTTGACTTTCTTCGGGAACTGTTTTCATGCCGTCCTCCTGCTCCGGCGCTTCATCCACTGTCTGGATGTTTGCGTCCTCATTCACATTTTCTTTCTCAATGACATCACCCTCGTCCTCCTCCTCGTCCTCCTCGTCCTCCTCCTCGTCCTCCTCCTCGTCCTCCTCCTCCTCTTTTGCATCCTCAACATTATCCCTCTCACTTCTATGAGCCATCACATGCTCTTGCACGACAACAAACGACTGATCCTCAGACTCAATGACACTTTTGTCGTAGGCCATTTGTAATTCAACATGCTGTGAAGTAAAGCCTGGGTCTCCCTTGAAGTCTCTGTCGTCATCTGACAACTCCTCACAGACGGACATCTGACTTTTAAATTGCTTTGCTCCCTCATCAGGCTTGTTCTCATCTTCACAGGCCAGCTCTGGTACACCATCACCGTTGTCTACTTCCTCATTTGTCACCGTTGAATCTGCCTCGTTCCTCTGCATCTTTGCTTCTTCTATGTGCACGTTATCCTCTTCTTCTACACTCAAATCTGTGATCGGATGCAATTTTACCTCAACGTCTTCGGCCTGTAAATCTTTTTCATCTTCACGCTGCATTTCATTTTCTGCTTCCTCTACGTTTCTCATGGTTTCACCCATGTTTTGAGGATCCTCCGGTGTCATTGCTCTCTTAGTCTCCTCCTCAGCACCAGCTTTTGTCCCACTTTCCTCCATGTCTTCACTCATTGCATCACCTGTGCGTTTTAGTGACCTGGTGTTTGCATGCTCTTCAAACGCACCATTATCCGGCGTCTGATCTCTCCTGCCAGGGCTCAATTTTTGATCTCCGTTTTCTTCTTCTTTGTCATCTTTTGCCACCAGCAGCCCTGCATCATCATTTCCCACTTGGGGGCATTGTTCCTCTCTCGTGTTCTCACCTTTCTCAGATGCTTTTCTCCGGCTGCCTTCGCTCAGCTGGGTTTTGTATTGCATGCTTTCTTCATCAGCTCCTAAGTCGATGTCTGTGGTGCAAAGTTCCCAGGCAACAAGTGGCCTAGAAGAGCTCAGCAGAGAGGCTGTCGCAAGAGGCTGTTCCTCATCGACCCCCCTTCCGCTAGCATCACCCTCTGGGGGACCAAGGTTTGCGGGCTCGCTGTCAACTGAGGTTTCCTGGATGGAGTTTGTGTCGTTGCTGGAGATGTTAGTGGGCTCTGGTCTGAAGAATCTGGTCACAGCTCCGGTTATATAGTACTAAGAACAAGATGGAGAGAAAGAAGTGAGACCTTTTGATTTATTCATGTTACTGACTAATCAACATATTTTACCCCATCATGTGTACCAAATGCACTTGTTGTCTTACAAAGTTTCGAATGATGTACTTAAACTATATTGCCAAAAGTATAGGGACATCCCTGTTCACATAGCTTCCTATACTTGTGGCATGAGGCTGTGTTTTATGTTTTTGGACAGGCCCCCTAAGAGAAATCTTCATCAGCATACAGTCAGCATACAAGGCTATTTACACAATAGTGTCCTTCCAGCTTTGCAGCGACAGTTTGGGGAAGGCCCTTTCCTGTTTCAACATGACAACGCCGACATAAACAAAGCAAAATTCACAAATGGTTTTCTGAGTTTGATGTGAAAGATCTTGACTGGCCTGCCCACAACCCCGTCCAACACCTCTGAAACTTTGACGTTTATTGGCGTCATGTTTCAAGCAACCCGATGAATGTAAGTTCAATATTTACTTTCCTTTTAGCTCTCTTTTGCTCTCCTCCAAATCTTTCATATCTGCTCTTTCATTACTCAATGCAGCAATATGTTCAGCGGCTACAGTTGATAACTTTGTCTGTGGTTTGATGCTGGACCTAGTTTCAAAGTTGTGGCTGCAAAACCAAAACAATGAGCGGAAAAAAGCAAAAAACGTTCCTTCGAGCTGAGAGGAACTGCAGAGTTGGGTAATAATTAGCTGTGGGGTTTTTCATACAAGCAGCACCTTTCTCATTTAATATAATTTGATCAACTGTTATTATATAAACATGAATTGCAGCTTTAAGCATCCCAGGAAGACTTTTAAGTGAACCAGCCTGCAATAATAGCAGGGCCATGAAACTCAAACCCCGAAATGCAACACAGCCATCATTAATGTTTTCAGTTACATCTGGTTTTTTTTCCTGCTGTTGAAAATGTCTATTGTGAAAAAGGTCTAGTGAAACACTGTCGACGAGCCACATCCTATTGTCCAACATCAGGAGCTCACTAATACTCTTATGGCTGAATGGGGGTCCATACATTCCTAAAAATGGACTTGGAAAATTCCTCGAGAGAACTGTGTGTGGCACTAATTATAGGCAAAGTACAGACAGTGTTGAATTGCTAAACCACCAAATAGTAAATTAAAGATACATTTAAACAACTAGTGTAGATCAGCTGAACCTAAAAAAAAGTGCAATCTCTCTGCGGTTTGCAAATCAGCATATAAGACAAGTAAAGTGTCCAATAATCGGTGAATGACAACTCAGCCCAAAAATATGAACTCAACTCGGAAATGTCTTTATTTTACCTGAACAATTCGAGTTATTTCCACCCAGGAAAGCTTTGAAACATTTTTAGCCAGTTATTATGAAATAACAAAAAAACATTGGAACCGAGAAATTCATGCAGCCAAATCCAAAAATCTTGCGGAAAGCACAATAGTGGTGTAATGTTTGTGTATCCAACCCCACACAATGTTATTCTTTCCTTATTGTGATCTTGCCAATGAAGCAAACTTATAATTGACAGAGAGCGAGCCTACGCGCGCGCGTGTGTGTGTGTGTGTGTGAAAGAGAAAAGGGGGGGGGGGGTCCGCACACAGGAGGAGGGAGACTTTCCATCCACATTTCACTGCGTTTAAGATAAAAATGAAAGCAGTTATCTTAAAAACACGTTTGGTTATAGATGACGCAGCGGCTCACCCAAACTGTCCAGAAATTCCTGTCCACCCTGGAGGGGGGACCGTCCGGGTCCATCTTCAAAACGTCCTCCTCGTTGCCTCTCTGACTTTATGTGTTCTAGGTGTGACCACGCTAATTCTAACAGACCCTGGCAGTTTTTACTTTTCCATAAAAAACTCTGCAGCAAGCTCCATCCGAAACACGACCAGCGACGGGCAACTCCGCTGATAAAGTCGCGTCTAGTTCCTCATACAGACAAATGTCCGGTGTATCATTATGAGGAAGAGTGTGATTAACACAGCCGAGTCGCCTGTGCAGCACGCATATGTGCTGCACAGTTTGCGGATGTGCACGTCGAGCTTCAGGCCGCAAAAGTGTGCGTGATGGTTTCTGAGTTGATGTGTGACACTGAGCTTCTGAGAACATGTCTGACTGTTATGGCCGCCGTCGCTCAATTAACAAACTCATGTTAATCTTTGCCAACCTCGCTTGTTATGAAGTCCCTCAAGCCTAAAGTGCACATAACAGACTGGGTTGCATTGGTTTGGTTGGTGTTTAAATTGGAGATATTGCACACAGCACTTTAACCCTTAAGGATGCATGCGCTTGAAGCAGACTTGCATTTTATTTTAAGAAACACATTCTTGTACAAATGAAAAGGTGAAGAAGCACGAAAACACCGTTTGTTTTCGCTCAATTCACTGAGGGGTTTTGCTGCGACCACCTGACCTGGTATGACCATGATGTTAGACTTCAATGGCAAACTAACTTACATTGCTGCATGTGCGTCTTGACATTACAAGTCAGTTTGCTGACTTTCTACTTGTGCTACCGTCACAGTTCATATTTAAACTTCACTGATACACATCTGTCAAAAGTCTGCATTCTACAATTAAGAGATTCTGTCTCAATGAATATTTAGGTGTTTTATTTATGCTGTCGACAGCCATGGTGGTTTTAAACAACTTAAATGACTCAGTTCAACCACGCATCACCTCCTCTGCTCAGCACAGTGAAGTGACACTCAACTGTGGTCAGAGTGCAACAGCAAACAAAAAACAGAAGTATGATTCTAAAATGAGAACTCATCTCAGCGGTTTGACCAGATATCAGAACACTGAGCAGAAGAGAACTGCAGGAACTTTGTTGACTAATTTTCTCTGACAAAAAAAATGACACTCACAAAAAGACATCTCTCCAAAAAAATGTAATTTTATTTTATTTCCCAAAGCAGATTTTAAAAAAAGAAATCCACAAACCTGGATTATAATTGTAAAATTCTTTGTACAAAAATATGAACATTTGTAAATATCATGAATTTGGAAAAAATAGTAATGGACGACAGATTAAAAATATAAGGTAATAAATACAGTAAAAAGTTAGATGCAAAACCACATCATCAAAAACAGTTCGATATCCCAAAAACGTGACTACTCATTATCTACTATAAAGACATATTAGATGTATTATACGGCATCGATGAAATAGAGGGACTCTTGCACACATCAAGGTTTTCATGCGGAAGATGAAATTTCCTCACTGGGCTCTGAAAGAGGACACAATATCAAGTTAAAAAAAAGCACATTCAACTTCCTGTTGAGTGTCACATTTACTTTTTTCCTGTTCAGCAAAATGACAGCTGCCACATCGGTAATCTTCCCCTCAACCAGTGAGACCTCCTGGCTTTCGCGAGGGTCTTTCATGATGTTCGGCTCCGTAATGTGTGCATGTACATGTATGTTTGTTGTTTGCCGGGTCTCACCTGTCCAGGTTCGATAAGCAGGAAGCTTGAGCGCAGTGTGTGTGATCTCCACGCAGACTCTCAAACGCGGCCTCTCGTTTTCTCTGGGGCCCTTCCTCAAGTCGACTCTGTTGATGTGCAATGCCCCCGGGTCTTCCTCTCCTTCTTTGTCGCTGTCCTCATCCACTTCTGACTTTGTTTCCTCGTCTCTGTCAATGTTGTTATTATCCCCATCAATGTATTCTATTCCGTCAGTGTCGGGGTCCGTGACGGCAGCTTTAGTGTCTGTAACAGGAGAGCATGTAACAAATGAGGAAATAGGAATCCTGCACTGGCCAGTTTGCACGATGTCATTTGGATGAAGCCGTCTTCATATCACACCCCTGTGGCTACAGTGTGAGGTGTGCAACACCAGCTAACTTGGAAAACCGTTCAGGAAAAAAAAAACAGTGTAGAGGAGGAGCATTAAGTTTCAACTTATAATGCAACTGTTTTTGCCAACCTGACAAGTTCAAGGAAACTGCTGGAGGAGAAATAATAAGGGCTGAATAAAACAAATCTACTTTCCTCAAACATTCATGAAGGGGTACTGCAGTGATTTAGTGTTGCACTTTGATAGAAAGTCTTGACAAACAAAAGAATGGTTAAACTCAATGCAGACTGTTACGGTTCAAACTCCAGTATGCTGGCTCCTACAGTTCCCACAATGCAACAGAAATAGCACGTATGTATATATACGGTAATGACCAGTACTTATTGCATGTCCATTCTTCCGTCTCTCCAGCTGTTTGTTTGTCTGACTCGGCAGGCTTGTGGACCTCTCCAGGGCACACACACTTTTCAGCTCCCTCTGTCCGTCATCTCCGATCTCCTCTGTCTCGTTGGAAACCAATGGTGAGAGTGTGGGTCCTCCCGCCGCCCAGAGTAATTTCACCTTAGGGTGACCGCCCTTCAACAGGAGGGAGAACACACCGACCCCTTCACTGCTCCAACAGACTGAGAGCGACGGAGGAATGGAGGGAGCAACTGAACGACAAACAGAAAGAGTAAGTGAATGCAAAGGAATACATCTTCCATAAGTTAAGATATTGGAGGAATATCCTCCATATTATAAAGAGAAGATCCAAAAGCTGTTGCGTCTATAATGATTCATACCAATGTCAACGTTTCTCCAGTGTTTCTCAACAGGCTCCTGGAGGGAGCAGTGCTCCACTCTACAAATAATCCCTCCTCTTCTCTCCCTTTTCTCCTGATTCGTTGCCTTTCTCTTCAGAGTGGCTGTTGCCCTGAAGAGTCTGGGATGAGTCTGTACGGGGCCCCACATCTCTTCTCCCTCCATCACCTCCTCCTCTCGGTCATCTTGCTCCCCCTCTCGGAGCCTCAGCCAGGTGACCGTTATGTTCGGAGGGTAGAAATCTGTGATTTCACATCCGAGGGTCAAAGTCTGCCCTGGGGAAGAACCGGAGCCAACGATTTCGGACACACACGGCCTATTGATGAATCCTATTTCGGGATAAAGTGGAAATTGAAGCTTTAATTTTTTTGAACAAATCATTCATTTGCATGCCTCCCCCCCCCTCCCCTTTTCTTACCCCTGGTCTCGCGGGTGACCGGCTGCTTCAGGGCGATGTGGTGGACACTGACCCAAACTTTAGTGCCTCCCTTTTCCAGTTCACTGCAGGGAAGTTTACACTGGCTGGAGGCTGCAAAGAAGCCTTCAGAATCGGGTCGAGGGGAGGACGAGGCCTGGGAGGCCACAGGGCTCAGCTCACTCCCCTGGCAGAACCAGCGGAAGGTTATGACGTCCGGATGGAAATGCGATGCCCGGACAGTCATGCTGATGACATCTGGCAGACAGAAATTGCGCGGATGTAGCCTCTCACAATCAATGCTTTTCATAATGTATTGAACTACAGCTGAACGATGAACTGTCTGCCTTACCAGAGTTACTTGGAGTCTCTGCCAGCTGGATTTCTGACACTTCTGGAGCAGCTAAAAGACAAAGTTTAAAACATGTCTATTTCTTAAATTGTTGGATAAAAATTTTTTTTTTAAATGAGGAAAAGTGGATAAGTGAAAATCTCTTCTTACACAGGATCGTAAACTTCTCCGACACCCTCTCCACCACGATCTTATCTTTGCCCATGTAGGACACCTGGCACTTAAACACCGCTGCCTTGTGGACTGAAATCCGGGGAATGAAGGTGAGCGAGGAGATCAGCTGGTGAGTGCCACTTCCAGAGGAGTGCAGCGGGCCTTGAGTGTGCAGCTTGTAGTAACCCATCTCGCCTCTGGAGGGAAGCAGAGGGCCGTTCTCTGACGCTGGGGAGGTGAGCGTTAGACCGTAGGGCAGATGGATGGTGGTTAGGGGGTTATAGAGGCAGTTAAAGTTAGCTTTGGAGGTTCCTATGCGTGTAAGATTGTACATTGTTAGCAGAATTAAGTGTGAAAGAGAAAACATGGTGTGTTTTAGGGGTAGTTGCAATACAAATAAAAGATATTTTAAAGACAGCGAAAAGACATATTTCCCAAAATGTTAACTATTTCTTTAAGGTTTGGAAAAATTATCTTTTCCCAGTCTGACAGTGATCATTAGTGGTGTCACGGATCACTGATCGATCCGTGATCCGTTCGGATCAGCCCTCACGGTTCGGATCGCTCGTGAACCGCGGATCAAGAGTATTTTTTTAATTTTATTTTTACAGTGTAATCATCATAGTGTGTAATAAAGTTATACTGCTTCTGTTTCTTTTCAAGTAACAAGTCCCCGAATATCAATGCAGAGTGTCAGTGAACAGATATAAAGCAGTAGTGTGTTCACGTGAACGGAGCAGCTTAGAAGCATTTAATGGTGACGTCATGGCGAGCGGAGGAACGCCAGAAGCCGCGGCGTCATTTAAGTCGTAAGTTTGGGAACATTTTGTCCTCCCTGTATAATGACGGATGAGGGTGGTGGACAAAGCGTTACGGTATGTCGGCGTTATTTAAAGAGAAAGACACACGACAACGGCAAAACATCGGCATGTCCACACATATGAAGAGACACCATCCCATCTGTCAGCGACGGGAACACTCCGTTGTAGAAAACAAAGGATTTCTAAATCTGGTTAAAATGCTTGAGCCACGCTACGAAGTCCACTCACGCACCCACTTCAGTGTGAAGCTGTTCCAGACCTCTATGAGAAGGAAAAGACTAGAGACCGCTTTCACCACGGCGGAGTGATTCTTAGTCCGGTTCTGTAGACACGCCCCCTCTGTGAGAGTCACACAGACACACACCTGGTTCAGGTGCTGACAGAAGTATCAGAGTGAAGCTAGAGAGGCCCAATAATATTCCAGTCTCCACAGAAAGGTCGACCCTCTCCCCAGACAATGGAGATATTCTCATCTTTTTGAAAATAATGTCACAGTAATGGTAAACATTATTGTGTATTTGAATGACCTGACAGGAAGTAAACACAGACCCAAGTTGTTGCTGAGCAGTTCAGTTCAGTGTAAACAGTGGAAGCTCACTGGCTGTTTCTTTCTTTCAACATTGATGAAAGGACGAGGATATCAACATACCTCATGTTGCACTTAAACTTAACAGAATTCTTGAATGTATTATTTTTATTTATTTATTTCATTTTGTTTCAAATTGGACATCTTCAATATTTTTGTTTTCATGTAAGACTATAGCCCGAAGTTCTTCAATTAAGTGTTCTTGAGGTTCTTTAATAAATGGAAAGCAAAGTTATCTTTGTCTCCTCCCCTTTTCTTTGTTGATCCGAAAAATGATCCGAACCGTGACTCCTGAACCGTGATCCGAACCGAACCGTGATCATATACAAACTTTGTGATCTCCACTAGAATTCATAATTTAGTTCTGTGGCAGAAGAGCTGGGTCAGTTATCACAAACTCATGCTGTGCTGCCAAACTTTGTCAGACTGGGTCAAAGACGCGTTCCCCAGCAAACTGCCGGTTATGTGGATTTGTCCAGCTCTCCTACCTGTGAGAGACGTGTCAGAGATAGGGGTGTCATCGAGGAACCATGCAGTCTGGACTCGGTCCACCCTCCTGCCCTCAATGCTCACGGTCACTCTGCCCTTGTGACCTACAATCACGCGTGGCGGGAGGATGATCCCCGACACGTTCAAAGACTTCTGTTTCTCTGAGTGAGGGGAGAAAGAATGGAGATCAACGAGTCAGTGAGACAAAAGGGAAGAAAGGTGCCCTGGAGGACAACATTTCCGACAGCATTATAATCCAGTGAATGCATTCCTCACAACCTGCTCAACCCATTGTGTCGGCACTTAAGATGATAATTGATTGTGATGAGACACTGAAATAAAAACATCAGAGGCTTTGTGGTTTCAAGTTCTGAAGGCATTGCGTCGGCCGGTCCTTTTTTTAGTAACTTTATTCACTTGTGTTTTACATATCTGTAGATCTTATGGACTGTGTGGGTCAAGATCCCACACGGAGGCCAAAGATAAATTTGAGTGATCACAACATGATTTTGTTATCCCAAAGTTTCTTTATTTTTTCAATCATTGAACACTTTCCTTTGTTTTGTGAAGAATTGAATTCAAATATATGTTTTGTCTCTGGGACTCTAAAAAGCCTTCAAATAAAACCAGAACAAGTAAAAACAATCTCTGTCGATACTATGGCATAACTTGTGTTGAGGGTCACGAGAAGACTTTGCTTCCTTTAAGGGGTCACAGTGGCATGCATGTATGCCCGCTGGCGCTGACTCACCATCCCTTCTCCTCCAAGAAAAGCCAAAGCAGAGCAGGAAGACCAGCACAATAGAGATACACATCATCGCCACAGATGCTTTGGCTGATTTCGTCAACACCGGAGTCTCATCTGAGAGGGAACAGTGTGCGAAACATGCAAATCTAATTACAGTGTGCAAGCATCAAGAACAGGACAAACAAGTTACTAATAATAGCGCTGCTTCCACACGTAGCACAAGAATGTGTGGTTGTTCGACAGACTTTTTTTTTTTGTTCGTCTTTGCAGTTCCAGCATCTGATTGTCAGGAGTTTATCCATCAAACCATCATTCAAAGTGAAAAAAATATTGAAAAAGAGGTGTGAATTGTACCCAGAGTCATCTCTTAGAAAACCTTGTCTTGTCAAACATATACCTTGGGGGTCCAGTTTCTCCAGCTGCGCTGAGCCACTGACTGGGTGCAGTACCCCAGGTTGGTTGACCGCACACTCCACCTTCCCACCTCGCTCCCTCTGCTCAGGGCTCAACGTATAATAGTGTCTGGTTCTGTAGGTCCCATCCGGGTTCTGCTCAGTGGCGGGGGGCTCAGGGAGGGCCGTGCTGTTTTGAAGCCAGGACACAGATATTTCCTCTGGGTAGAAACTCTCCACATCACAGGAAAGAGTGAGAGGAGTGTTCCCGGGGCGCGAAGGCACGGCAGAAAGTCCAACAGAAGGAGGGTCTGAGGAGCGACAAAGAAACATTTTTTGGCTTCATGCAGTTGTTGACACTGTCTGTAAAGAAAAGGTTGACGGAAGTAGCTATTCTGGCGCTACATACAAATGTGATAAGTGGTTGTGGTCAAAGTCATTTGGGTGTCTTTGAGTCACTCACACGTGATATGGAGTTGGAAATCCAGGTCTTGATTGCTGCCTTTGTGCAACACTTTGCAGCCGAAGGTCACATTCTGGTCCTCGCGGGAAGGGTAGAGGGTCAGGTTGCCCACAGCCATGCGGTACCCGTCTGGAGTCTGTTCACCTTCAACATCGTAGGCAGGTTGAATCACCTGCCCATCTCTGGTCCAGGAGAAAGAGACAGGAGGAGGGTAGAACCCGTCTGCATGGCATTTAAGCTGGCTCTCTGTTTCCAACACCACCCACTGCTGAGGGACTGACAGAGTGGGGGAAGCTAAAAGACGACACAAATTAAATGATGCTCAAATGTGAACCTAAATGTGCAAATCAAACCTCAAACAACTGCACAAAGACATACCGAGGATGCTGAATGTAATGTTGCTGGAGTGCAGCGTGGTGGAGTTGTAGCTGACCGTGCATTCATACACCCCCTGCAGGTCGAGAGCGGCTCTGAGGACCGTCAGCGAAAAGTCCCCGTTGACGAAATTGCTGCTGTCCCAACTGAGGCCTTCCTGTATGTGCGTCGCTGCTCCTCTGGATGAGGCGATGTCGGAGCCGTTACTTATCCAGTTGACTTCGAGGAGAGACTCGTTTCGAGGCAGAGGGAGCGTCACATTGCAGGGCAGGGTTGCATTTGTATTTGGGCCGGCCTGTATTTCACTTGGAGACACTGTGGGCAGAGAAAGAAAGTTTAGGGGGGTCTGTGAGATTACTGATGATTACTGTGTTTACTTACACTACTGTGTGTTAAACAGATAAACATTCCAGTATTTTATCACAAAAGACATAAACCCACAGTACCACTATGTAATGTAATTACCCACAAGGCTATAGCTCCCTTTAAGCCCATTCTTTTTCAATTCAATCGCTTCATATCTGGCGTTAGAAAAATACAGGAACAAATGCATCCTTGAGCTTGGGCAAAAAGTAGCCTTCTTCTCAAGTTTGTTTTTTTAAGATGTCAAAAACCTGAAAGCGATAAGGACCTTTCTGTCACGGCTTTGAGTTTCATGAAATTTTCCGCTGCACATTCTTTCTTTTCATCCCTAACCGTAAATCAGTAAACTCAGTATACTCAGTATACCTCCTTGAATCAGAGTAAATATAAAGCCTTTGAGTCCCGTCTGGCCAACCAATCAGCTTAATTAGTAACTAGTACAATAAATACTTGTGGGCAGGTAAAGAGTCAAGCAATGGAAAGCTTTTTTCAGTGTGAAGTGTTCATGCTGCACCTCTTGTCAAGTGTGATAGATGTGCCGACTACAGCAGGTTGACAGGAAAGACAAGAATGAGATTCTTTGAATAAAGACGCGACCAATGCTCTGCTTTGGTGTGTATGTTTGGCTACAAAAGTACAAATAGTCAAACGTCGTGCTAATCCACCAACGAAGCGACACTTGTGGTCCGAATCGATTCAAGTAATTCAAAACGTTTCGGTCAAATCAGAGAACTTGAGTCTATATTACGTCAATTTGGAAGAAATACCGAATATGTACTCGTCACTGCTTGCAACCATGGTAATGATCATATCCCAAATCACCGAGACATTGACAACATAGGTAAGGTAGACAGAGAAGTGTGCCAACTTGTATGTAAACAAGGATTTCACTTCGAAATAATCGTAATTTGTCAGCGCCTGTGAATTATTACACTGTGGGGCTGGACAACATGGATAAAATGGCAGCACTGACATTGCAACACTGAATTACATTTATGGTTATCTTGTAAATTTAATATGAGCATAAAACAGTCCCATTTACTTTATGCGTTGTCTTGTTGCTCAGACCTTCTTCACTACACATAATGCTCAGATACTTGGACACCATGAATCAACCCAAAATAAAAAGTCAAGTAAATGTTGACATGGACACGTCTGAATACGACCAACATCTGTACTTTTACACTTATTCTAACTCCCCAAATAAACCACTAAACGACACAAACTAACGCTTTGCATTGGGAACTGTTCAACACTCCTGTTACAAGCCTTCAAATTCAGAGAAATCTCAAATAGCTCAGTATCAACATCTATAATTTCACCTGTTCAGCTCATTAGGTGAAGAAACAACAATGCGGTCTTTGTAACCGGCCTGTGAGTGTAATGACACGATACTCACCATGCTTTATGAGAGTCAGGAGGACGACATAGGCGAGGACTTTACACCGCATGGCCAGGCTTGTCTTGAGATCAGGTTCTTATCATCTGGCCCGTTTGCTGTCTTATATAGAGCGAGGAGGTGTCAGGGGGCGGGTTTGTCCTGCCAGATGGGAAATAAGAAATATTGTCCCAGGGCCTCAGTGAAAGGAGGCCCTTGATATGTGTATGTCCTCTTAAATAAGCGAGCCCTAGAGGTCCGACGGAGCGAGGAGGAGGGGGGAGATGTGCTGGGACACACAAGTGGGCAAATAGGTCACTTAAAATTCAGACGGGCCTTCCGGCCAAGATTTTGGGGCTACTTTACATTGGTGCAGTGTTGCCATGAACAAACGGAGAGGGTGATCCCACTGCGCTTATGTGGGCAAACACATTTAAATTTCTTATTTTGGAGATCACACAGGGTGTCTGTGTTCGCTTCCTTTGGTCCTTCTCTGCTTTACTTTGGATAGAAACAAAGGTGAGACTTTTAGGTGTTTGAAAGAGGTGATTAACGCGTTCCCTTTCCCTGTTTGTCTTTGGTTCTTTGTGCTCGTTCTGATTAGTCATGTTTTCTCTTCTTTCTTTTACTGACACTCATTCCTTTCATCAGGTCGAAAGATCGAGTGCACTTCAGGGGGGTGAGAGAAGAGGGAAACGAGGGTTTGATGGAGGACACACCTGCCGATGGAAGGAATGAAATAACTCGACTATAGCTGTGCAGATTTTGAAAGATTCTTGCTTCAAATCAACATCTAATCATACATATATTCATGTTTTTCTTGAGGCAATATAAACCACATCGTAATTTATCTGCATACAAACGCCGCTAGATTTTGTGTTTGGTAGTCTGAACTATGTATATGATTTGAATGCTGTGAGATTAGAAAGAATGTTCTGCAATGTACACATAGCGACAGTGAACTTGGATGCAGTGTTACACACACACACACACACACACACACACACACACACACACACACACACACACACACACACACACACACACACACACACACACACACACACACACACACACACACACACACACACACACACACACACACACAGTTAAGTCCTTGAAATGAAAGCATTTAAGTTTTTTTGTTTTTAAGGACATTTAGTCAGATATATTAATGTCCATTCATACACACAGACACACACACACACACTTTTCACCATACAGGCCCGGTTGTGGTTTGGATGGACTACCCTTTCCTGAGGTCCCACAGCTTTGGCAGTTAGGTTAAAACACTTCAAAAATTCTGAAAAAAATTCAGCTCACTTTAGATTTCAGATACAACTTCAATACACAGCAACCTAATTCTATTGTGGTATAGGCAGACATTTCTATTTTTGACAAAAGTGTGACTTATGAGGACCAAAAAACACTGTTGGGTCTTTAAAGTGTTTGTAAACCAAATGTTATTGCCCTTCTGTTTTTATAGCAGTACTTTTAAAATAAAAGTGCACAATACACTACTTTTGAAGTCATTATTGAACTTTGCCATATGCTGCATCGTGCTGCAAACAAACACTATGTCTCCTCTCACATTCTTGCTTGCTTGTCAGTTCATCTCTATATTCTAAGAGAAATTCTCCCTTTTCAAATAGAGCACAGGTGAAGATGCCGCGACCTATTTCATACCGTTAAGTTTATTCATACTTAAATCATGATTACAAAATCAGAACATTCAACTTACCTTTGAAGGCATTGATGTATTTGACATCAAGTCCCACTTTGTCCCCTCCAGTATCAGTGTAGAATTTGGCATCATCCTTTGGATTTATGAGTCTTCGCCATTGCATATTTTTAGCTGAAATTACCAAAGAAGATGGTTGTCAGGATTATCATCTTTATTTATAGAACATGCATGATCAGAAAACATTCTATAGCCATTTAAACCAGGAATATACTGGGATAAAATATGAAGAAAATGCATAACTGCTCCATTCATATTTTTAATTTACACTGCTTCACAGGTTTACTTTTTAAGAATATCATTAGCCTATCAAAGATTAACTGTCCTCTCTGCAGGCACAGAGTAAAAGCACTATCAACATTAGCTTTAAGGTTAGCGCTAGCATATAATGGAGCTAGTAGGAACACTAGTACTGATACGTGGACCAGTACTCAGGGACTACAGGTATTAACACTAGTACTGATACGTGGACCAGTACTCGGGGACTACAGGTATTAACACTAGTACTGATACGTGGACCAGTACTCGGGGACTACAGGTATTAACACTAGTACTGATACGTGGACCAGTACTCGGGGACTACAGGTATTAACACTAGTACTGATACGTGGACCAGTACTCGGGGACTACAGGTATTAACACTAGTACTGATACGTGGACCAGTACTCGGGGACTACAGGTATTAACACTAGTACTGATACGTGGACCAGTACTCAGGGACTACAGGTATTAACACTAGTACTGATACGTGGACCAGTACTCGGGGACTACAGGTATTAACACTAGTACTGATACGTGGACCAGTACTCGGGGACTACAGGTATTAACACTAGTACTGATACGTGGACCAGTACTCGGGGACTACAGGTATTAACACTAGTACTGATACGTGGACCAGTACTCGGGGACTACAGGTATTAACACTAGTACTGATACGTGGACCAGTACTCGGGGACTACAGGTAGGATAACTGCAGGTGATCCGGTCAAGACTGGAAGAGATGACGGTGTGATATAAGCTACGATAGCATGCTAATGCTAACCTTTGACTTTGTTTAGAGTAGGGGTGTCACGGATCACAAACCTCACGGTTCGGATCACGGTTTGGATAATTTTTTGGATCAACAAAGAAAAGGGGAGGAGCCAAATATAACTTTGCTTTCCATTTATTAATTAAAGAACTTCAAGAAAACTTAAAAAAGAACTTTGGGCTATAGTCTTACATGAAAACAAAAATATTGAAGATGTCCAATTTGAAACAAAATGAAATAAATAAAAATACCTTCAAGAATTCTGTTACGTTTAAGTGCAACATGAGGTATGTTGATATCCTCGTCCTTTGATCAATACTGAAAGAATTTACAGTCTTTATTTTATTTTATGTACTTTGTATTTTAATTATATTCCTTATTTAAAATATGAATCTCTGTTTAATTACAATTTTATATACACTTTAAACTATCATTTAATCATATTCTTTATGGCTGTTCCTTGTTTTATAGAAATAAACTTGCTATTGCTATTCTGTAAATGCAAATGACTTCAGTAATTGTTTTAACCCGTTCTGCTTTTGCGTCTACAGGCTGCTTGCGCACGATTAAGGACAAAGTAACTCTTTAGTAGCTAACATGCAATTGGTAGCCATTACCTGGTTCACAGCAGCATTACTGGAGTCAAACTCTATCTTAAAAATCATAGAATTTCATAGAACAAGGGAAATACGGAACTGAAACCAACTGTTGGCGACGGATGATATAATCGGCCGAATATTACCGTGTCCTCATCAGACCAGTCTGTCTGGGAAATCTCCACGTTATGTCTCATGCTACTGGAATGTGTCTATTGTCATGAACCAACAACCAAGCAAAGTCCCTTGCATGTGAATCTGGCAAAACCACTTCTGATTTTCGGATTGAACTAAGACTTGAGTTAACAATAGTTAAGTTATCGTCGAACACAGTTCAGTCTTGGTCCTCCGTAGCTAACTCTGTATCCTGTGAAATCCACGTTAACTTATGTAAGTTAGTTGGGTAACCAAAACTACAAGCTACCATTTGGTAAAATTGTTGTTGAAAAAGATAATTGACCCATGTTATCTTTGAGAGCATACTTTCAATGCTTCCTGAAAAACAGGTTTGGGTAGGAGAGTGCTCACCGTATATAAAACAGTCGTGCTTGTGAACTATGATGCTCAAGCTCTCTGCGCTTACTGAAGGCAAAAGGTTTGTGACAGCACAGCATGGCAGCCTGGACTGTGGGGATCCTCCTGATATGTGCCGTCCTCGCTGGACAAGGTGAGCTTTACACTGATTTACCAGTTTATTATGCATTTCAAACCAATAGATCATCTCTTTTGAAGCTCATGTTTAGTTTTTGTGAACAGTGTTAGAGAGGTTTTGACTTTATGGTCATTTTTAAAAATGTAGATGATGTTCTGGATTGTACCGTCCTGAAATGTCTGGTTCTTTTACAGACCGTTAAAAACACCTTTAAATATGACCTGAATATGAACTTCATAAAGACTAGGGCTGGACATGAATATTCGACGAGTGAGTCATTCATTCGTTGTGTAAGCATTCGGTTTCAATTTGGGTATTCGGATATTATTTTAATTTTTCAATCACTCAGCATTACAAACACACCAAACCTTTTGTGAAATGAGTCTATTCAATCACAAATAAAAATACAAACAATACTCGTGGGCTCAACGTGACACAATTTTGATAAATAATTAAGGGGGAATCCTCTGTTTGTGATAAAGGAAATGTGCTGCTTCAATGACAAGTCCGTTCTGGATACTGACCGAGAAGTTAAAGCGCTTCTCCAGCGCTGCTGGTTTTGTTCCGTGTTGTCATATCTCAAGCCAACACAACAATAGATGACACACCTCATAAGGAGTTCAAGAAGTAGCTGAAACTGTTGTGCCACCTAGTGTTAGTTACTCATATCTGCTACATTACTAATACTCATCTCTCTTTCCTACAGGGTCAAAGGCTCAGGGTAAGCACAGTCACATTTCATTTACTCCAGAGTTGCACTGTGACAGGGTTCAGTGTAACATGACTAATTAATGATCACGATGCAAGAACTACATTGTCAGAAGACTTCTTGACTCTTGTTGGGCTCGTCTCAGAACATACTCGCAAACAAACACAATAACAAAACAAAACCTCAGCGATCAACAAAAGTTATTTGATGAGAAAACCAGCAAAAATCGCTTTAAAACTGTGCGAAAAGACCGGAAATAAACACCTTCTGACTTTATACTCTTCCTCCCACAGAACCCTTACCAGCCTTTCAATCACTGCAGGAGGTTCAGATTCCCGTCATTGGAGAAAATCAGTGCAGTTGCAACTACCGCCCAACCAATATAACCATCACTGACGAAATGATTTGTGCGGGAGAAGAGAACAAAGGAGCATGCCAGGTTAGAATAATAATCCACTGTTCTAGGATTTTTAATTATCTTTAATAATTTAGCACCAGAATTTCAGGTTCCGGTACCCATCCTTATCAACTAACTGTATCGTCCCTTCTTTTTCAGGGAGACTCTGGTGGACCTTTGCAATGCAAACAAGCCTCACAGTGGATCCAGGGCGGCATTACCAGTTTTGGATTACCTTGTGCCCGGGCCGGTTTCCCTGAAGTCTATGCCCGAGTACCTCAGTTCCAGACTTGGATCTTGGATCAAGTGGCGGGGGCAAATGTTCGCTTTGTGACATTCAGCTCCAGTGGCACTGACGAAGACAACAGCTTTGTGTGCCGTGACTCAGTTTCTGAAGATGGGAGCACAGCAGCCTCATCCGTTGGAACTGAGCTTACATTTCTTGTCATCTTACTGGCAGTGTTCCTGCAGAACATTGTAACATGATAGCACAGTTCAGCGCAAAAAATGTCTAGATTTCTTCCTGTGTCGAGTTATATGTTTGTCTTTTAATCATTTTACAAAGATGATCCTACTTTCTGAAATCATCTCTCATTTTCATAGATATAGAACCATACGTCCTTCTTATTTAAACAAATCATAAAACATGGCCTGGTTTTTATCCATCAGTCACAATGGGATGAAATTAAAAGACTAAGTGTAGCGTTAGACATTCCTGCAGCTATCTACGTTATTACAGTCACCAAAGTGGTTCGCTAGTAGCTCCTAGTAGCTAGCATTCACGGGAGAAAAAGAGCAGACCGCCATAGTCTCTTTGGTCTGGGAACACACACTGACCGTTTATTTTGCACATGCGCACAACAGCACCCCAGTGCACACAGGCACACATCCTCCCACGTGACATCACTGCACAGGCCACTCAACATGGCTTTGCTACTCATATATGGAATATGCTCAACACTAAGAATCTAAAAATGAGATCTTGAACTATTGAAAATTAATGAATTTAGTCTGAATTGGTACTATTTCTGGAAATAGTTTGAAGATTTACTGTACTGATTTTGATGCCTTGAATTTGATTCAGATTCCACAGCACAATCGTGCACCTCAGATTTTTTGTAATTTGGCGCGCGCACTCCACGTGACTGCCACAAATAGTTCACTGATAAAAAGCACTGTTTACATGTCTAGGGATTAAACACAATAGGCCAATTCGTTTTGAGATGCTTTATAAACAGGAGATCGTAAACATCTTCATTTCAGTAAATATTTTGCGAGGCAAATCAAATTGTTCATGCTCGGAGCAACATAATCATTATCCTTAACATAGCAAAAACAAAATAAGTCCAACTCACAGTTCAGCGTCAGTCCTGGAGAAACAGCTCGTTGTCCAAAATATGGAACCAGGCAGCAGCAGAGATTAAATCCTCCTCGGAACGCACACTAAACAGCTGTTTCCTATCAGAGAAATGCCAACCAACACATCAATGAATCAGTTAGCATCTTTACTCCCGCTAGCTGCTATTGTGAAACAATGTAGTTCCTCACAGAATTCCGGCTCATGCAAACACACACACAAACAGCTCATCAACCGAGATTATTAAAAAGAGAAAAGTGCGAGTTGTTGTCTAAATTTACTGCTCCTGATTCCCTTCGCTCTGTCTGACAGGTCTGCCTGCTGACTCCTTCCTTCTCTTGCGTCTCTCCCTCTTCCTGACCAATTAGTACAGGTGGCACTAACTAATATCTTAAGTAACCAATCAAACACAATAGTAGAAACTTTTTATTTTTAAATATACCCAACTATTTACATCCTCCCTTGTTGATGCCAATC
Organism: Melanostigma gelatinosum; assembly: GCF_949748355.1. Classification (NCBI taxonomy): domain Eukaryota; kingdom Metazoa; phylum Chordata; class Actinopteri; order Perciformes; family Zoarcidae; genus Melanostigma; species Melanostigma gelatinosum. The sequence continues at coordinate 7,597,133 of NC_136654.1, read as the reverse complement.
GTAATCTCCAGGGCACCATTTACTTATATCTTTATTAAAATGTATTACTTTCCGTTTAATTGCCTGACTGATTGATTTTCACCCAACTTTATGATGAACTTATTTCTTTAAATCATAGAATAAGAAGTGGACCTAGTCATCCTGAAGTCACTCGTTGGGTTGTGGACTGCCGTTTTGAAGCATCGAGTTCAGCATTTTGGACGTTGCCATCTTGTTTTTTTGCAACCAGTGAACGGAAATTACACATTTGGACTGCGGAGGTGTGACGTAGAGACATACGACTACCAGAGCCGTATACGGTGATCCCGAAATGTAGGCTATAAAAAAAATAGACACATTACATATCTGTCGATTCTTTATTTTAAAATGTTGATGATCTTGACCTATAGTATCAGCTATAACCACAATGTGTAAAAATGTGATCTCAAATATTCAAAATAAAAATCTCTAAAGGAAAATCCCCCTGCTTGCTTTTAACTGACTAACACACATGTGAAACTTTGCCTGTGAAAATAAACAGGTTTTCCAGTCAACGTGCCGTAAATCGTTTCGTCAGATTTTGCGGGAAATCAAACCTGTTGACAAGCGTTAAGAACAATAATTATCAAAAAATAGACAATCTCATCGATGATGGTCTTATTTACTTATTTAGGTGAAACAGAGGCATCAACCAGTTAAAAACACCTTGTCGTAAGGATATAATTTGGGTAGTATAACTTTCCGAGCGAACTTTCTTGACAGAGAACGAAACTTTAAATAAATAATTGTAGCACAATCATTTATTTTACTTGTTTAGCTAAGCCACTCTGGTTCGGTATTTTATTTCAGTTTAGAAAAAAACTTTAATGAGTATTTAATGAGTAAAATAATTTACAAATTAACATATTTTACTTGCTAATGGTGGGCAACCTAACAGAAAAACTTGCATCAACACATTTTGGACAATCGCTATCACTTCAGTTTTCATGGTACTTGTAATGCTGTTTTATTTTTAACATATTCATTATGAGTACCAATTTATTATCGCTGGTTTTATAAGTTTTTCTCTGTCACAGTCATATTATCAGGCAGTTATTCGTCTCATCACCCAGATGAGAGGACTCAGTGTATTTTACACACAAGCTGCATTCATGGTCCAAAAACCTTGTTTTGTTTATTGTTGCTTCATATTGAGAGGATACATTTATTAGAGTAAGGGTCCAACATGAGAAAAGTGTTCTCTCGTGACAATTCACCTCTTGATCATGTTCATTGAATGTCATAAAGAAAGCCCCGTTAGTTTTCTGTATCTGTGGCGCTGCACTGACTGCTGTGATTGATGCTCATTGCTCGTCTCCTCCAAGTGGAGGCGCTGTAGGACAAACACACACAACTGGTTTCTGAACCTTTTCATGGGAACTAGAATATGAAGAAGCTGCGGTGGAGCTGTTGTAACATACAAATATATTTTTTGTTGTCTCAACTGTTTGTTGAACAGTATAAAGAGTGTAAAAAGACTGGGTCCCGCTGTGTTACTCAGGCTGCACTACAGCGTCTATTCACAGGCGCGATCCCACTACTGCGCGGCACGGGGGCTTTGACCTGCTCCGTCTGCGGCCTGGGTCGGTGCACCCCTCCTTAGACGACCTGGTGGTCCCGGGCTCCCCCAGGATCACCATACCGATACCGAACTTAGTGCGGACACCCGATCGGCATAGTCCGCTGCAGCTCAGAGCTCCTGAGCTCAAATGGTCCGCCAGCCTCAGCCTCCCGGTAACTCGGATTACAGGCGCGCGCCACCGCACCCGGCGAGAGAGTGCAACATTCAGAGAGCATTTGGGATTTTACAGACGTGATGTCATCACAATGCACGCTCCGGCGGCATCTAGTGACGAAAACAAAACCTGCAGCTGTCACGTTGAAGGCTGATAAGGATTTGTGCAATTTTCGAAAAACTCCCACACCAATAAAAACCTTATTTTCTTAATTAGGGAACAAAAACACCAGTTTATTTTAAACACTGCTTCACATCTAATACAAGTTAGACCTCTTCTGGAACTTAATATCAAGACAATATTGAACTGAAAAGCTGAAAAGTTGATCACAGTGTGGATATATTTGTGATTAGGTTTAAAAAGCCCTTTCACCTTTTTGGGAACTGGTATTATGGTGACAATATATGAGTCTTTGGTTAGTTGAAGTCTGGTTCAACCGCACAGATACTTTCACTTGTTGTTTCATCAGGCCACTTGTCAGAACTGTGTCGACGTGTAAAGACCAACTCTGTTAACATCTTCTCACTCTTGTTACTTCTGTTAAGGCACAGCTCTTTACTGTTGTTTACATGTGAACATAAAAAACGGTAGTGCAAAGACTCAAAAAGGAAGTAAAGCAACATGAACGGTGTAAATACTTTATTCCATGGTACCATCAACTTCACTCGGTGGTATCAGACCAAGGAAAAAATAGTACAAGTTGTGTAAAACATTGTGGGAATCGTCACCTAAAAAAAGGTTTGAAAAATAAAACGTAAGGGAATGGAGGCAGAACATTTTCTCAGAATGGCTGCAGCAACAACCCAAAACGGATGTTTTCTCCCTCACTTTCAACCAATATTCGGTCAAAGTGCTGTTGTTTAATAGCAGTTTCATCGGTGGTGCAGAGGAAGTCATGGCCTTTTCTATGATGAAAGGATAAAGGTGGAAAGGGAAATAGTGCGCGTTGATGCTTAATAAGCGTGGTTGGCCACAAACAGTGAATCTGCACCAGCAGCGCTGACTCCAGAGGAAGCATATTTGCCCTGGCAGGCCTGGTTGTTAGCCTGTGAGAGACAAAAAAAAGACAGTTTTACTGAATGCACAACACAATATTGAAGTCTGATGTTTACAATCTGTACAGTTCTCAGAACTAAACTCTACAGACATACTTATATATATTTTTTAACATTTTTATCTCTCTTCACACATACCAGGGCTCTCTTGATGAACTCTTCCTGGCATGCTTTTCCATTCTCCTTCTTGCCGCACCAGGCTTTGAGGGCAGAGGCCTGCAGGGCACGGCCATATGAGAAGGTCAGAGCCCAGGGCCTGTGCAGAGGGCACTGGTTCATGGCGTTCAGATTGATGGAAGCCTCCTCCTCACTCTGGCCACCAGACAGGAAGGTAACGCCTGTACAGGAGGCGCATGAGAGTTTAGCAACGCACCTCTCGAGACATTTGAGTGAACGTCATGCAGACTGTATTGTGTCTGCAAATTTTGCAAATGTGTGCATGTCAACAACAGAGTATTGTGTGTGCGTCCAGCTCACCAGGGACTGCAGGGGGCACAGTGCGGCGCAGGGCAGTAACAGTTGACATGGCAATCTCCTGGTTGCTGTACTTGTGAGAGCAGGAGTGTCCGGGGGTGACCATGTTAGGCTTGAGCAGGGTGCCTTCCAGGTAGACGTGGTGGTCGGACAGGGCCTTGTAGACGGCAGCCAGGACCTTCTCAGTAACGTACTGGCAGCGCTTCAGGTCATGGTCACCATCAGGGAGAATCTCAGGCTCAATGATGGGGACGATGCCGTGCTGAGAAGGGCAGAGACAAAAGGAGGCAAAATGACGGTGTTAGCATTGGCGGGGGGCTGTCAGAGACGAGTGTATAACAAGGAGGCTAGAAATAAGAACCGCAGTGGGGTCATAGTGTGTAGTATTTCATAGTTTCTTATTGTTTCAGTGGTTTCTAAACTGGGTTTAAATTTGAGGAGGTTGTAGTTGTTTCGTCATTTTCCAAAGTTACAACACCGATTTTCTCTTTATAAGTCTACTTCAGTCTTCTATCAGGGTCAGAGGTTAAAACGGCTTTCTTTCATCTCTCCATTTCCAGAATAAATAGAAATCTCTGATATGATATATTTATTGATAAGAGAAGCCCAATGGGAAACCACGGTGAGTTGGCATTATCTGCAACACACTTGCTGGTTGCTTGTTCTGAGGTTTTGAACGGTATCGATAACTTATCATACGTGTTCCACTGACAATAAATGCATGTCATGCAAAACAAAAAAACGCTTCATTTTTTTCACGACACAATAAGTGAATGTAGAAGTTGATATAGCTTTTGGGGCCATTGACAATTCCTTACTATAACTTAGTTGGTATATAAGCTGACACACTGTTTTTTTTTCGACTGATAATTTATATGCAGTACTTTTATCTGTCCTTGCCATGAAGGAAAACATTTAATTCTGCCTTTTGTTTCTTACCATCTGGCAGATGCTGGCGTAACGGGCCAGGACATTGGCGTTCTCGATGATGGCCAGTCTTGAGGGAGTGGTTGGGGTGATCTTCAGCACACTGCGCCACTTGGCAAAGTCAGCACCATCCTTCTTGTACTGGGCGCAACGCTCATACAGTCCATCGAGACCTGTGAAAGAGGGAGAGAGGACACCCCGGGTGAGGAAGACAAAGGTATTAAAAGATGTTGACCGTCTGATCTGTTCTTCGCTCACCCTGGGTGGTTGTCTCGCCGTTGGTTCCGGCCAGGGGGACAACACCTTTGTCGACCTTGATGCCGACCACCATGTTTCTTTCTTTGAGGTGCTCGGTGAAGACCTTTCCACCGTCAGTCTTCTGGTACATGGTCTCGTGGAAGAGGATGACGCCACCTATGCAAGGGTTGATGCGGTCATCAGCGGTGAAGAGGAGCTGGCGGTACAGCCTCCTGTTCTCCTCAGTGTTCTCAGCATTGATGCTCTGGAAGCGTTTGGCAACGCTGCCTAGAGGTTCAGGAGACACAAGATAAATGAAAACTGGATCCATCTGTGCTGTTTGTTGAGTATTTGTTTGAGCTTTTACAGACTTACTTGCAAAAAAAGTGTTAGTTCTGAGAAATGTGCAATCGAGCCGGTCATAGTTTTCATGATCATTTCACACAGTTTTTGAGTAATTTCCTTATGACATATATGGCCAAAATGTTACAGTTAACTTTCATGAACTGAAAACAGTCCATGAAAAGGTTTAAGTTGTAAGACTAAAACAGGGACAACTGGCATACTGGATACCGCCGCTGTAGTGACCTGTCAATCACAAAGTAGCCACGCCCTAAAGCATACCCTGCTTTATCGCCTATTTTACTCTTAATTTACGAAAATAACATCATGCTATATCGATGAAGACTAGAAAGTGTTTGCAATGTTTACTGAGGTATTACATCAAGTAAGAAGGAGGGTCATTTTCTCATAGACTATACAATCAGGCTTCTTTATGCAACCAGAGGAGTCGCCCCCTGCTGGTCAGCAGAACAAATGCAAGTTTAAGTCACTTTTATATTGGCTTCACCTTTCACAACCAGCTGTTGGCAGACAGTTTAATGAGGTGATATACTGCACTTGCTTTTTCAGGTGAATGTTGATCATCCTAAATGATGAATGATTTTTTAAACTATAATAGGACCATTTTCTTGAAATTCTTTACCGGTGGACTCGTCTGCGGCGAGGATTCCCTTGCCGGGAGCGACGATCCTTTGAGCAATATCGCTGAGCTCCTTCTTCTGCTCAGGAGTGAGGAAGGGATATGCGTGAGGCATCCTGACTGTAGGAGGAAGACAAAGGTCAAGAAAGTTCAACAAAAGTCAAGCTGCAGAGCTTAGCACTCTGGGCTGTGGTTCTTCTTGTGAATGCATGAGAGGAAAGAAGAGAGAAGAAGAAGAGAGACTGACAACGTGGTTTGATGTTTCCTGTCTCTTATATATATTTTCTAAAACAGTCAGACAAGCTGTAGCCGCAACTGTGTGACTGCAGTTGTTGCAGCTGTAACTGTTCCAGTGCAATAGAACATGTCATGTACTGGGGTCACACACTATATTCCCCGCACACAATATGCAGTGGCACAGAGGATCCAGTGTCAGAGAGCCCTCGCACCCTCCTCTGTATCTGATCACCCTTGACAAATCATGACAAGCATGTGAGTAACCTATTCCATTTTCTAGCCTCTTATCTCTGAACCTTCCCTCCCCCTTCACTGCCCCCTCCCCTTTCCACCTCCCTGCTATTCTATCACACAACTCCTCAACACCCTTCCCCCCGTCTGGTCTGTGCATCCGCTGTCATTTGGCTGCAAGGCAATGAAAGCCCTTTGGCCCAGCAAGAAAAGGCATTCGATTAGAGAGAATTGTGCAGCTTCACACCCTGGACAAATTTAGACCGTTTAAAAAAGGAGTCAAACTGGTGAGTCACTACTGACCTCACAGAAACAATGCAGTGGAAACTTTTCATCAGATTAAGAGGGGCATAGCAACAACCAGTGATCCACTGATGACATATGAGCTAAATCACATAGTAATGACAATTACTGCATTGTGTAACAATATGAAACATGAAGATATTTAATGCTGAGGGACAACAGTGAATGTATATTTGAAATAACTGAGATATTTCGGTCTGTTTTAGTACATCAGAGGTTAGTAAGAGGAAACACGTCTGTGGGTAAAATGTGACTCTCAAATACTGAATCTCTTGCTTTCACAGGAACCAGAAATTACATATATAGTATGTGCCAATTAGGCCGTGCCCTTTATGCATTATAGGAACAAAATATGAAACAGGAAGCACAAAACGCCAATTAAAGTAATGCATTTATGTCATAGTTGTTGTGAAATGTTCTGTTCTTTTACCTTCGAGGTTAGGAGGAGAGCTGAGAGAAGAGAGAGGGAGGAGAAGATCCGGCTTTCGTCTGCGACACTCTTGCAGCCCGCTGACCCGAGTATTTATCCTCCCATTGTGACCCCTCACATTTCAGCTGCCCGGCTATAAAAAGAGCCGGGCGCAACCAGAGATGGCTCGTGACCTTCAGAGGGACTGGGCCGGACTATCATGTTGGTGAGCAGCCAGTGAAAGGGCAAAGAGTGTTTCAGTGAATGGCGGAGAAAGTGATAGAGTCAGGGAGCGTTAGGGTGGCAAGTATAGGGGAAAGACAAGTAGATATATTGTGTGAAGGCATAGTGTGAATAGGCAGGTAGATATTTGGAAAAAGGAATTAGCCTCACTTTGATGTCTTCACTCACCACATTCTTCTGGACCGAATCATGCATCTTCCCACCACTGCACTCTGTAAATTCTAGTTCAAAGCATTTACAGTGTAAGCAGCTGTCCGAGTGTATGCTGCTGTGAGTAAAATAATAGATTTCATACACTTTTCAAGTGCAGTTCGTTGAAAATTTGCTGTCTCAACTAAGTATCTCGGCATCCTAAGGCCATATCAAAGGGTGTGTGGAGGAAGATAACTTATATGCATGCAGTATGTAGTAAGAGTACACACAGCCATACAAGCAGACTCACACAGAGGCTTGGAGAGCATGTGACAACATAGCTAACCTGCCCTTAGAAATCAGATCCAGACATAGCAACAAGTGCGTTGATCCTTGACCTTTCATGATCTTCTTTGCCTGTCATGAAAGGGTCAACTGACGAGCTGGGCGAAGGTTGCGCATGCACATAGTCAAGTTGCAACACACTTTATATCTGTTTAATTTTTTTCACACAGACATTTCAAAAGAATGAAGAAGTCACACATTTGAAAAGATGTGAAGTTTCGCACCATTGTGATGGTCAGACCATCGAACATCTTATCTCTTTTGAGCAGCTGCAGGGAAATAGGTTCACTTCCTGAACAGAGGCTGTGGGCTGAAGGAGTTATCATGTTTAGAGTGCAGAGCACAAAATAAGCACCGCTGCTTGGTTTATTGTCAATAAGGCAGGGTTCAAAAGCTATTCATGGCGTAATTATACAAAGTCTATATGTAATCAGCTGAATTAATTACTCGATTTGTGTCCTTAGACAGTGGCAAACGAATGGCACCATACTTCATCAACGTAATAGTACATCGAGTTGATGCTTTAAAATTCACAGTAATCCTTTGAGAACAAGAAGATAGAAAGAACAAGAAGATATTTGACCAACTCGAAGTGTTTGACTCCTAAACTGGCCCACGGGTTTACAGATTGGATGAACCAGTGCACAGGAAGTCAAGCAAAAACAAGAAATGGACCTCTTTATTTTTAGATTTTCTTTTCACGAGGAAGCAAATGTTTATGGTGCTTTCGGGTGTGTTCATTTACCTGTGGTGAAGTTGATTATCAGATAATAATTGAACTTCTTCTCTCTCCAACCGGTCTCCGGGGGACCGCCGGCAGCACTGTTGGGGGAAAAGGAACCACGTTGGAATGTCAAGGAAAGCCGGCAATTTCTAACTGAGTATTACAGCTGAATGGCCAACAGGCCTTGTTGCCCTGTGGAGATTGAAAGTGATGAAAACACTTTCATGTTCTGAATAAAACCAGCAAGGAATTTAGCACCACACCTAAAGAGAGCGGTGGTTAGGGCCAAGGTTTTAATTGGCACATTGCTCATTATTTAATTGTCAGCCTTGCATCCAAACTAGCATCAGTATCCACTTCACTGGGTAGATTATTGTGTGGAAAAATGTGTGCTTGGGTGATTGACTCCAAGTCATACAATGCCTGTTCTTTGTGAAATCTAGTGGCAACACAGAGTGTGCAAATATAAAACAGAAACTGTTGTAACCCCTCCCACACAAGAGTTCCTCTAACTGGCTGCCGTAGCTCGGAGCTGTCGCCTTATGATGTCTGGATGTTGCTATCAACATCCCCCCACAGTTTCAGTGCAAGAAATAGTTATAGGTCACCACAAAGGACAATAGTTTCCAAATAAATGTGTGCGAGCTCTGAGAAGCTTTCAGCTTTCTCCATTGGACAATGGACTGGACAATTACTACAACACTATTCTTGTCAGGTAAGACAAGTTTATACATCCTCATTTTGTCTCTTTATGAATACTTGAGCCAGCAGTGAAAATATGATCCTGTCATTTCTTTTAATGACATTTTATTAAGTATCAAATTATTAAGTTATGTTCCTATAGCATGCTGAAGGCTTATTATCACAAATTATTATTTGTGTTATTTTAAACCCCACCAGGGCTAAAAGACGAATAACTGTAATAACAGTATGTAATCAATACGTGACCAGCTGAGTTTACTCTGACCCTATAAAGCTTTTTCTAATTCCTTTAGTTAATATTAGAAAAGTTTATGTTTATGATCATTTAAACGTATGACGTCGTAGCAGCATCTATTATTGTAATGCTATCAAATAGTAGATGTTCGCAAGAATTACAGCAGTTCGTAACAAACAGATCACACAGTCTAATTACAAGAACACGCTACAACACATCAAAAAACAAATACAAAACAATTTGTCAGGGTCATCCAAATATGTTGTATGATACATTTGGTGAAGATCGGAGGAAGAGGAGTGCAAAAATGTTTTTGTAAAAAAAATCAAAAGTGGGCATGACCTTTTCGAAAATAATTTTCTCGAGCCACAAAATCCAAGACAAATACAATTATGCTTCTCGGTTCAAGAGCCGTGAGTGAAGAAGTGCTTTATAAATAACCACTCAAACTAAACACCAGTTCCTTGGCCCATAACCACCTGAATGTAAGATCTTAAACGCAGATCAATATATCGATTCGTTACATGTGTGTAGCCGCCGTAGTGATATTTCTGCTGCTGGTGGTTTAGCTTCAGCATATATTAAGTGATTTAGTTACAATAAACATTGCATGCTAACACAACAGAAATCTGGGACATGAATGAAATAACAGAACATTTCTGTCTTTCTGAAGCAATGAAGGTGGCAGTTCCCTAACTGAGGCTGGTCACAAGAAAAAGCAGAACCTGGGGGCATTAGTCTCATGGTGACTGTACCAGTGTCTTTTTTTACGCATTTATTTTTTCTGGAGAAACTACGTCAGCAAAATTATGTAATTTTGTCAGACTTTGAAATATCCATGATACGAAGATCCTTTAAGAACTATCAGAGGTGACAGACCATGGAGTGTCAGTCAGATCTATTAGGGGAAGTTAATGTTTGTCAGCAACACATCTATTCACATAATCTCTCGCAATCTTGAGGAACTAGGGCGCATTTTGTAAGGCAGTCAAAGTGTTTGTCTATTTTTTGAAAACCTTGTATTAAGGCCAAAAAAAAGAAAAAAAAGGAAGAATTCCTTCGTGCAAGAAAAAACACCCGTCAGATAATCTATGTGAAGGCAAAAATAGAAGGACAACTTCCTACATGTTGCCGTGGAAAGTTGTATACTTCAGTCTAGTTTCTGCTGTTAAATAATTGAAGAGGTGTTACAGAGTATCAGAATACAAAAGTAAACAAACATTACAGTTTGTATCTGTTTTTAAATGTAATAAATATTTAGGGTGTCTATGTTTAGAATTAGAAAATGTCTGACGTTGGTGCATTCTTGTTATCTGTGGCAGACATCAATACAAATGTACTAAAAGTGGCGCTCATACAATGTTCCTACAAACTAAAACACATGCGCATATGCAGAATGATTTAAAAGTCAAATTGGATTTCCTGACATTGAGAGATTTGTTTCTTGCGCGAATGAAGCCTTCCCTTTTCGGCCGTAACACAAGGTTTTTCTAAAAACGGTCAAAATCATACAAACACTTTGACTGACATCATCCATAGTTCCTCAGTGAGTGCGTCAATGTGGCTTTTAAATCCGGTTGTTCCTTCTTCCTTCCTCAGTGTTAAAAGCTGCACTTTGTTTTAACATCGATCCCGTGGCCTGGAAGACCCTGACTCAACCTGCTGCAGGTTTTGGATACCAGGTGGTGCAGAGGCAATCAGAGTAAGTCAAAGTGTTGTTTTGGAACACGGGCCTACACTAGCCAAATGTTAACTACTAGCATTGCTGTCATGTAAACGTCTCATACCAATCAATCACTTCCATATTGACAGAAATGTGATTTGTGTGTCTATATTGCTTTTTCACATGTTTGTCCGGTTGTATTTTTCTCAGCTTGCTGGTCAGTGCTCCTCTTGCAAAGTCTTCACATGGAGGACAAATATACAAGTGTTCCACCGAATCCTGCAGGGTACTAAGTTTTTCCCGTAAGCAACTTCTCGTTTCCTAAAACTCACAAACTATAGAACTAAACCTAAACGATTAAAGCATTCGGGGGTTGCATATTGATTTATAAGAGCAGGTTTCCAACAGATGGGGTCAAGACTTTATGTGGATCACTTAATATGTTTTCAGGATGAATCTAGCTTTCTTAAAAATGATATATTTGGTGTTTTGACTTAAGTGGCCAACAGATTAAGTTAAAACAAGAATTAATGTATTACTCTACCTGTTCCCACCAGAGTTACTTTTGTTCTTGCATATTTCAAGACGCAATGACAGAATAATGACTTGTTAGGGTGGAAATATTTAGTACTTAATGCTGTTGAAAATGGTAATAACAGTTACCAAAATGTGTACCGGTATAGTCATCTGATAATTGGTCACAGGCCAGAAAAGAGTGTGCAGTTAGAAAGCAGTGAGTAGTTACCAGATAACAAAGGGGAAGTATTTTAGTGTGAGCTGAGGTTTGTAGCAGTCGCTGTGGTGCAATCACAAAGGGTTCAGAATGACTGTTTTAACATGGCTGGTGGATGCTTTCAATGCAGGGGTGGACTATGCAGTCAACATGTCTCTTGGTTTGACGATGGCAAGTGATCCCTCCTCACAAAACACTTTGGTGAGCCGATAGTCTGCAACTATTCACAATTCATTGTGGGAACATGTCTTTCTTGCACTGAAATAATCTCCTTGCTACCTTACATTTCATCAATGCACACAGCAACACATTATTTATTGATCAGGACTTAACCGTGTCTCTTTTTAGGCATGTGGTCCAACCATCCCAAAGGACTGCAAAAGTATCACCATGTACAGTGGTATATGCTTCCAGATAGACAGTGTTGATCAATTTTCAGGTCCTATACCTTCCTCTGATCGAGGTAAATATGGAAAAATAAACACACACAGACAAAAACGACATACTTTACACAATCAACACAACGTGCATGGTTGCATTGTGGCTCTTCAAGGCTTTTCTTGAGTGATGAGCACTGACACCATCAGATATTGAGATATTGATATTGAGTATATCAGCATGCTGTGAAAATATACCAGTAAATGGACATTGGCAATGGAAATATCACTTGTATTGTCGGGTCACCACCTTTAACAACTTAGGAACACATTTAAATAAACCAGTCAGTCTGATGTAGTACGATCTTTTTTCCTTTAGATGTTTTCTTATTGTCTGCAGAAAGAAACAACACTAGCAACAATGTATTATCGATATACTAAATTAACAGTGAATACAAATAAATCAAGGTGAATGTATTTGGAACAAATAGCTAAACAAATAATATATTATTTAGATATGTCTGAAACAGCAACCACAGCATAATTTGGAAGCGTAACAGTATAATGAACAGAAAAAAAACGGTTAAAAATCGAATATAAACGAGCCTTTCCTGACCAAAACCGCACCAAAACAAACTTTGGCATCAAACTCTTTGCAGAAATCAAGGTAAAGTTGGTATTTTGTTACTTATCTGCTGTCCAAGGCTAAAGTGTCTTGCTGTTGAATGCTGCAGGTGGGTGTGGGCCGGGTTTAGCTGTGGATCAGCTGTGGAGGTAGCTGATGTTTCAGTCCACAGTCACAGGCTGAACAAACTTTTGTCTTCATTTGTGTAGGCTGCCAGTGTTTAGGTGACACATTCACAGGAGGGAGGTTTGTCTCTTTGCAGGCCGACAGAGTCTGTACAAACTTTCACAAATGTGCCATAAATACCAACACATCTGAAAGTGTCCTCCTCCTCCGGTGGTTTCCAGTTATTTAAAAGCAGACCTTTGACATGCATAGAAGAATGTTAAAAAAGAAAAGAAGGAATACCACAATCTATTATCCTGTCGGAGCATTAATTGTGAATTCAAACACAATACACATATCACAATAAAAGGGACTGTTTTGTAGTTATGTAGTATTCATTGTGTATTTATTGAAATGTCCAGAATGTGCATACTGTTTGCTGCATTTATGTAATGTGTCCTGTGGGAACAAATGCTTTTTAACCAACTTCTAAGTTACTTGAAATCTCTTTGACAGAGTGCCAATCAGCAGACATTGCATTTCTGTTGGATGGCTCTGGCAGCGTAGCAACAACGGATTTTCTAACAATGAAGACTTTTGTGAAAGATCTGGTCCGCTCACTCCTGCCACTAGACACACAGGTACAATTGTGTTTTCACTGCCAGTGTGCTTAGCACAAGCTGTGTGAACTTATTTCTGGATGAATAAAAGTGATGATTCCACAATTCTTGTTCCAAATTTAAGAGTTGACTGTTAAATTAACAGATGGTTGAAGTTAAATTTGTTTAATTCTTTGATCTGTTGAATTCTTTGATATAAATTCTGTTTTTCCTGTTTTTGCAGTTTGCCATTGCCCAATTCGCCACCTCTCCCCAAGTCCATTTTTACTTCAATGATTTTTTCACTGGAACATCATGGGAAGCCAAAGTTAATGACATTAGGCAACAGGGATCGCAAACTTACACAGCGAAAGCCATTGAATATGTGGTGTAAGTGTCGTCATGACTTTCCATTTGCGAAGGAAGTCCTTAAGAATTCTTAATTTAAGTTAAATGCCACGAAGTATTGAATCTGTCAAAGCTGAGATAATGATAGTTTGAATTTTGAGAGACATTTAGTCCCATGATAATTGAATTGTAAATTTCAGAGCAGGTACCTATATACTGTGAAAATGAAGACACCCCGATGTATTAATTTTTTAGTTTATTAGTTACCGGTAATATGATTAACCATACATATGGTTCACCACATGGTTAATATGTTAAAGTTTAAACCATAGATACGACAAATAGATTGCAAAAGGGTGAATTGAAATGGCATCTTTCTTTCAACAGCACAAAGATTTTCCAACCATCAAGAGGTTCCAGGTTAAATGTGAAGAAAGTCTTGATCGTCATTACCGATGGACTATCTCACGACCGGAAAGATTTGCCATCTGCAGCAGACTTAGCTGAGAAGGCAAAGATCATTCGATTTGCTATTGGAGTAAGTCCCTTCGTTGAAATCAATACATGGAAGCAGTTGATGAACTCTGTTGCACATCCTCAAACACTTGTTTTCAACATCCCTAGGTGGGGCAAGCCTTTTCCAATGCTGCGGCAAAAAAAGAACTGGACACCATTGCGTCTTCTCCCACAGAAAACGTGTTTCGAGTGGAGAGTTTTACCGCACTTGAAAAAATAAGGAAGAGTTTGCAGGCCAAACTCTTCTCTATTGAAGGTACAGTTGTACAGTTAAAAAAAAAAAAAGATTGACACATGCGAACCTTTATACAATCTCAGTCTAAGCATGGACTTTTTTGTAAATCAGAGTTAGATTTGCGCGTGCAGCATCGAGAGATTGTTGTGCTCATTTATGTCGCCGTTACAGGATCGCAAAGTGGAGACTCACTGAAATTGGAAATGGCTCAAGACGGATTCAGTGCAGCTTATGGGCCTCAGGTAATCAAAAAAAAAACACCAGAAATGTCCTGGACGATGCAAACACACGTCTTTGTGCCACCCAGAGTTCAGATTGTTACTGCGTTTAACACTTTTTTTTCAGGTTTATTTACTTTCATTGCTTCTTCTTTATCTTTCATTAAAAGGTTCAGGATTTAGTTGAAGTGTGTAAGAAATTGTGTGTTGGAAAGCCTGTTCAATTAAATATCTGTTTAAATTGAAGGATATTCAGATGGGTATTGTTGGTGCCAATGAGTGGAAGGGAGGCTTCCACCAATACTCATTGTCGAGACGCCGCACGAGCTCCTTTGAGCCTAATATAGATGCCGACAGTTATCTGGGTAAGAATGTAAACACAAAAGGTACACCATTTACATGCACTGCTCCACTCTAATCTTTTGTCTTTGCTTCGACTTAAGTTATTATTTTTTATAATGTCGAAAGTATTTTATTTTGTGTTTTATGTCAGATGTGAAATGACAAAAAAAAGAGTCAGAAATCACGATGTTTTTACAAATGTCTTGGGGATGATGAATATGAAGACTCTTCTCAGCCTTAATACTTTAATATTATGGAACATGTTGTTGCCTAATCTCTGTCGAAATCAAATAAGTTTATTTGGAGATTAATACTCTCTGAAATATGTAATGTCCATAAATGTTTTCCGCAGCGGTAATAACCAAGGTGAGACAGTTTGCTCACAGTTGGTCAGACTTTTAACTGATGCTTTGATTCTAGGTTACTCCATCGCAGTCGCTACAACGATGCGAGGCACTTTAACAATTCTTGGTGCTCCAAGATATCAACACCGAGGTGCTGTGATGGTAGTTCCCAAAGACCGGCTTTACAAAATTATTGATCCCTCTCCATGGCAGGTGGGAGCTCAAAATAAAGAGGCATTGACAGTCCTGAAAGACAACGTGAAACATATGTTTTCATAACATGTTGCCTTCTTTTATGTAATTGTTTTCATTGATAATTTGTTGCTTTCACAGTTTCAGAGTGGTGAATATTTTGGGGCCGTTGTTTGTGCGATGGACGTTGATCGTGACACCTACACTGACCTAATCCTCATATCTGCCCCTATGTTCGTGGACACTGATAGAGAGGGAAGAGTTTACGTTTGCAGCCTAACTGATTTGGTAAATGACAGTTGCATCTGGTGCCTTATTAAAATGAATCTATTTGTTGTTCTAACGATCATGCAAACATCGACTCTCGTCCGTTTATTTTTACCAGAATGTGGAGTGTCACTTAGATTCTCCGTCAGTGCTGAGAGGGGCTGCATCTGACAATGGAAGGTTTGGGTCTTCTCTCGCCGTACTGCCTGATCTTAACACAGACGGTCTCAATGAGTTGGCAGTTGGAGCGCCTTTGGAGAACAACGGTGAAGGCAGCATCTACATATTCCACGGCGAAGGAGGAGGAAGGATCAGTTCTGCTTACTCACAGGTGAGCGCGATCCAGCCTGCATGGCTCCATGTTTGCCACTGTATTCAAGATAAACAATCTTTACATTCTTCAACTTGATTCATTTAAATATTTCCATTTACACAGAGAATTGCTGCATCTGAAGTCGGGTCACGACTGAAGCTCTTCGGCATGTCGATCAGTCAGTCGTCTTTTGACCACAGTAATGACGGTCTGCCTGACTTGGCGGTGGGTTCAAAGGGCGCAGTTGTCTTACTTAGGTAAGTCCATCCAAGATGCTTCTGTCTACATATTACTCTCAAGTGCAATTCTATTACTATCGAACTTTAGCTTCCAATGTGTGCAGACCAGTGCTAAGAACCGGTTTGGTTTTCTGCTGCAATAGTCTACTGATCACAAAGCCAATAGTTATGCACAGTGTGTTTTCCTGCTCTGTCCATTTCCAGATCAAAGCCTATAGTAATGGTAGAAGCTACAGTGTCATTCGACCCAAAACAAATCTCCACTCAAAACTCAGACTGCTCAAAGCCTTTGAAGAACATGGTGGAAATCTGCTTTACCATGACCAAACACTCTACAGTAGCCCAAGGTACCCGATGCTCCGCTGTCATTTAAATACTTCATAGAGGAACCTCTTAATGAAACACTAATCTGTTCCAGCTCGAGCAAGGATCCGCTATAATCTAACGCTGGACGCCACTCGCAAAGTCCCAAACAACCGGGCCTACGTTACTGCGAAACAACGAGAGATGAATGGAGCGGTTACTCTTGACTTACGTCAGCCTGTATGCGACAAGGTGGCGTACTTCGTCGAGGTGAGTTGCTACACATGCACAACGTTCTTTATACTTTCTTTGTACTTTTTGAACAGCCTTTTTAAATGGAAAACCACAGCCTGTCTCGTATTGAAAAATCCGATGTTTGTTGTGTTAAAGAATCCAACCCATGCAACCGTGACAAATGTATTTTACAATAGTGCCCTACCCTCTTCTTGCAGGCTTGTCCAGAAGATGCTCTAAATGCACTTAACAATGAACTCAGATTCACCTTTGAAGGTTTACCTATCGGCCAAAATCCAAGTCCGAGTCTCGCCCTGCAGGCGCAGACAACAGGCTTTCATCCTGTAAGTACTCTTTAAATATTTTTAAAGAACTTGCTAAGGACTCTACCACATGGTTTTCATTGTCTGAGTATTGACTGAACAACAAAATCTTCACTTTTGCCAATACTTTAGGCAAATTCAAGTCAGTTTTCACATAATCGACCATTCCACCACATAGGAGCTCTGCAGTGCATCATGCCTTCTTAACAATGTTCGATTGTAATTTAATTTATTTGTAAGATTAGGCAGTCAGACTTTAACTGTTATGTCTACTCTTCCTGAACAAACATGGTTTACTTCATACTCTCTTCCACAGTTAGGGTTCGAGATCAATTGCGGCACGGACAATAAATGTACCGATAACCTGAAAGTGGATTTCAACTTCACCAGGTGAGCTACGAAACTGAATCCCAACTTGGGAGTGAGGTCACATGGTCACTTTTTGGCAAGTGCAAGGAGTCTGCTCACTCTAACTCAGCATGCTGTTTTTTTCTATTCTTTCCGTTTCGCGGTGCAGCACAGGGGAGTATAAAGCACAGATGTTTCAGCTCTGCCTCTTTAAGTGTAAAATATCATTCCTGTACTTTGGTTTATGACGAAATACCTGCAAAACAAATCCCGATAGCCTCAGCTGTCCTATGTGTTTTTTTTCTCTTCAAATTAGCACACGTTAGCATGCTAACACATAAGAAGGTTAACATGCTGACGTTAGCATTTAGCTCAAAAGCATCGCTGTGGCTCAGCCTCACAGAGCAGCTAGCGTGGCAGTAGACCCGGGACAGTCCCACATGCATGAAAGTAACAATCGCCTCCCGTTCACTGTCATTCTATGTGAGCGAGGGAGTGAAAAAGCATTTGCTGCACCGTGCCGTAGCAAATCCCCATCATCACATTCGTGTGGAGTTCAACTTTGGTAAACTTTCAGGCGGATATCGCCTCAGCAGGCAATGGTCACTCCTGCATTTGCGCACTCGCATTGAATGGAACTTTTAGCGAATGCTAAAGTGTGACCATGACTTTAAGCTGTGGTTGAATAGTCTTTTTTGCTTGCTGATTGAAAAGATCCGTAAGTTTCTAAGTGGCAACCTGATAAGAGCTGGTCGAATCGTCCAAGCAATGGCGCTCCCTTTCTCTCCTCCTTTAGCATAAGGTACACTGGATCATCTTCTTTAAAAGGAGAAGGGATTATGGTCACCAACAATTCCTTGCAGCAGCACCACAGCAGACCCACGTCAATGACATCCGCTGTTGCATAATTACATAGCCTGGCGTATATGCAGTGGGATTCTCTTGGCCCAATGGTTGTCTTTTCCTAAGTCCCTATGAATTATCCTTCAGATCTTTCCTTGAGCTCACAATATTCTCCATCCAGGTTTTGTTTTTTTACAATTCCACCGCAGCCCTTTGTTTTCCGTCTCACTTCACTATTCTCTTTCCTCACAATCTGTCAGTTCCTCAGAGGTAAAAGTGGGCATTGATGAACTGTTGGATGTCACCGTCTCAGTGGAGAACAGCGAGGAAAACTCTTACAACAGCCGTGTCATTCTCACATACCCAGTCGGACTCTCATACAGGAAGTTTGCACTTCTGCAGGTAAGGCCTCAGGCTCAGGTCTGCTTTCGGTGATCTCTGGTCAGCTGTTCTCTCCGGTCACACGGCGCTTTTGTCAAATGTGTTTGTAATAAAGGGAAGAATTGAGTGCAACTCCTTGGACAGTGAAGATGGCGTAACAAGAGGAAAGACGGACTGCACTGTTAACAAGCCTATTTTGAAGAGCAACACTAAGGTTTGATCGTTGTACAAAATTATCCCTTCTCACTGCTGCAGAGACAGAAGAGGCAAGCTGATTTCTTTCCTTTATGTCATTTAGGCTTTCTTCATCATCTCCTATGGGATCGAAACTAGAAGTCAACTTGGCAGGGAGATTTATGTCACTGCAAATGCTACCAGGTACTGCTCAGCTGCCTGCATAATAAGCACAACAATATGCAAGTGTGCAATAGTCCCATTCCCATTTGTACAAATAATTTCACCCTTCCTTTAGTGGGAATGAGGACCACGCCAGCTCAAGTGAACTCTACAAAATCAAAGAGATTGATGTGAAGTACAGCATTTTTGCTACGATTGAAAGGTTTGTGTTGTTCTATGTGAAACGAAAGAAATTTAAAAAGAACAATACTACAACTATATTATACTACAACAATAATACTATTAAGCTGGCATCTTTTCACTTAATATTCATCACATGATTTTTATATCCGTTAAGTTCCTTCAGCTACAGCAATTTCTCTTTCGGCAAGAATAATCTGCAAAAACCAGTCCAACAATCAATTGTGGTAAAATATCTTATATCATTTTATCAGTAATTATTTTAATACTTAATTTACTTGATTCAGACTTCACTTAAATGGTCACTACGTCTGTTTGATACTTTACCACCCTTTTATATTTTCTTAGGTTACAAATGATATCAGAGCACTGGAGTTCACTGTGGTGATCAGGGTGCCCGTGAGGCTCGGTGATGAAGACATCTGGGTGGATTCCAGCAGTTTGCAGGTATCGTGTGGGAACTCGTCGTTACTGAACCCTTAAAATATAAAATTATAATTGTTTTACACAACTACAGTGTTATGGACGGATGTGATTACACCAAGCACCACATCTGGTTCTCTGTAAACTGGCATGAATCTGCTCTATTTTAGATTCCAGGCTGCCAAAGCGACAAGGAGGAAGAACCTAGTGTCACAGATTTTATTGCTGAGATACAGAAAAATAAGTTTGTGGTAAGTATGCCTCTGCCATCTATGAGTAATTGCGAAGCCCATTTAAGGGCTCCCAAATACACTCATAGAACTGGAGTTACATCGATATAACTACTATTTTTTTCATCCCACTGGAGTGTGTAGGACTGATTGTTGCTCTCTCTCTGCTTTCTGCCTTCTTTTATCCTGACAGGACTGTTCCGTAGCCAGGTGCAAGGTTTTCAAGTGCACTATGTTCATGGCAAGACTGGAGAGTAAAAAGTACAACATCGCTGCCAACCTGAGTTCTGGATGGATAGAGCAGGTAAAGTATGTTTATGCTTTTATTGAACAAACTAACTGACATTTAATGGGCATTTTAAGTGCTGCATTTGAAAGTATTTTGATTACAACTGGTTTTGACTATGTTGCAGTGAAGTATCCCCAGAAATAACGATATTCTAATGAAATGTAACGTCACTAAAAATCAGGCTCATCCCACTTTTCATTTTTTCCCTCAAAAAGATTGGACTTCAATCTGCCAAATTCCTCTTGACCAGCACAGCCAGTCTGGAGTACGACAGAAACCAGTACATCTTCTTTTCAACAGGGTCTAATAACAACCCTCCTGTTCGCAAGGTGATTACACATTGTTTTGACCTCTTTGTGTTTTAAAAGAGCTTGGAATTTAATCCACATTTTGTCATTTCACCTATCAGATTGAGGCAGAGGTAGAAGTGTATCCTGAACCAGACTTCACCAAAGAGATTGTTGGAGGCTCCCTGGGAGGGTTGGCTTTCCTGGTTTTACTCACCGCTGGCCTGTATAAGGTGAGACACTGAACATACACCACTTCAGTTTAGCATAAAGCTTTTTGGAGGCAATGAAGCCATTTTGACATTTCATAGTATAAACACAGGTGTAATTAATATCATGAATTGGTTTCATTTAGATGGGTCAATGCCCTGTTAAAGTGAATGCTGGCTCACTGGAATGACTGTGACACACTTAATAGAACAGGACCATCATTGATTTTTCCGTTTACCCTGCTATGACATGTCAAAATGGCTCAAATAATTGCAAAACTAAGTAGCTTTTTTCCAATATTTCATATGTTATTGTCTCATCGGGTTTGGTTCTTTACATTTATTATTATTTATTACGCATGTTTTTCATATCACTATTTTTGTTTTGTACTCTCAGGCTGGATTTTTCAAGAGTAAATACAAGGAGATGATTAACGCTGATGCGGCAGATCCGGGGGTGGATGGAGGCGCACCCACACCAGAATAACAAAAATAAAATCTGCAGATGTTCCCCAGACGGCAGCCTTTTCCAACTCAAACATATCCAAAGTATTAGCCTGCTTATTGCAGCTGACAACAAAACAGCAAAACTGTTTCAACATCTACAGTGGCACCTATCAACTCTGATTACTTCATGTGTACCATTACTCAGAGCTCTTGCATTTTGTAATATTTTGCCATTTTCAGGAATCAACGTGATTTGAAGACAACTTTCGTTTGAAGAAACTAGAAAGCTCAGCTGTGTCTGAAATCACTCCCTCACTCTGTCATTCACTATTTCCTACAACAGAGATTTCTCAACCAGGGGGCCGGGACTGTGCCAAGGGGTCGCAAGATGATTTCCTTGTTAGGAAGTAATACTGTAAAGGTTTACCTCTTCCCCAAACAATTTTCAAATGAAAGTCTCAGCAGGGAGACACCCTGTAAAAAAGGATCGCAAGTAGAAATCGGTTCATTAAAATGTTGTGAACCGCTCAAATACAATGGTGGAGGTTAAACGTAGTGCATTTAAACATTTTTTAAATACCTATACATACATAGAGTGATTTCGGCCACAGCCGAGATGTAATGTGGCAGGAGGCTTTAAAAAATGACTGTACATTTTTCAAATCTAAATATTTGATCCTAATAGCCCATTGTATAGGTCTACAATGAAACCTTTCTGCTTTTATATTTGCAAGCTATGCATGTTCATTTGTGTTATTTCTGATTTCACAAATCGTTTTGTAAAACTGCTGAAATTAAAATGGAAATATTGATATCAGTACTGTATTAATAATTTATATAAAGAGACGTTGACTTTATGCTTCATCAATATTTATTATATATGTGATTAAAATTATTTTTCATTTCTCTTAACAATAATATATGGAAGTATATAATATATGAATAATATTTACGTTCATACATGACTCATCACATTTCATGTAGAAAGGAAACAGAGGCATAAAAATGAACACAGAAGTTGTCCTTCATTGGATTCAGTGAAACACATAAAAAAAATTTCGCTGTACAATTCATTTAAAGACAAAAATCATCATACTACAGTAAAATACCTTTTGTTGTTATAAAATGATGAACTTGGAAGTGCCTGACAACTGACCTGAGTATCTTAAATACATTTAAGAGGGTTTGAGAAGAGAGCATTAACACACCTTAAAACCCCCTGGGTGATAACAGACCTCGCAAAAACGATTTTAGAAACACTGCTGGATGGAAAATCTTTACCTGTTGAAGGTCAATGGTATAAGTGCAAATGTTCTCTGAATCAGAAACATCCCCACAACTTAACACCTGAGTTTCAAGATCTCGAAGGCCTGAGCCAGCTTTATCTGTCGCTGGAAAAATCACAATTACTCACATGAATAATTTAACTATAGGCTATGCCTTGTATATGATGAAGCAACTATTAAATATCTATAAGACCTACTTAAATGATCCTATTCATATTAGCAGCAAACACAAAAGCTCTTACTGCCGTTCTCCCAGCCAGCGGAAGAAATCTTTCGCACTTACGTAGAGAAGCACTGGGCAGAAGTGAGAACAAATCTTTCTGCGATTAGGGTTCCTCCACAAGTGTAAACCCCATTTTTGTGGAGACTAACCATCCAAGGCCAGGTCCCTCCAGGTACAACACCACTGTCACCTAGAGCACGACTGTTCATGGGAGCGTTACCACACACTGCTCCTAAGGAAGAAACAAATAACAACGGGAAGCAGACATAAATGATAGATGGTGGAAAACAAAATGATGAAAACTCTAATCGTGGAAGAATTTGAATGAAATATGTTTTCAGAACACTCACTTGCAGGACTGGTTACAATTTGGGGAGTACTTGGTCTTGTCGTTGATGAAGTTGTTGTTGATGCAGCTGGCAGACCAGCTATTAAGTAGACAAAAAAATAAAGACTTTCATGGATAGTCATCAGCCCCTATCAATAAGGTATTATGGGAGCATCTGAAAAAACATTGTTGCCGACAGCACAGCACCACATATTAAGAAGAAATGGCTGAAGACAACATATATACTGTACCAATTGTTCCCTGGACTGTTTTTTTCAACAATAAAGAAGCAAAATTACATATATGTATTATAAGTATTGTTTAAGTCAGGATACTTATATTCAGTACTTGATGCTGTGGATCCTGGATCTGTAGTTGTGTCTGGTCCCGCTGTACCAGTAGTAGTAGTAGCAGAAATAACAGGAGGTGGCGGACCAGGACAGGTGTACCACTGGAGGTGAACTGGACAAAGCCTGGCTTATCAGAGCTGATGTGGGAGTTGATCCAGGACTGGTGACTGGACACTCTGGAGTAGACTCCAGGCTGATTGGGCCGACCACAGCCAAAACCAAAACTAACAATTCCAGACTGGACCCAGACGGAGCCCTGCTGGTTCACCATTGGACCTCCTGAGTCACCCTGAGGAGATGGAGAGGAGACGTCAGAGGATTTCAGAAAACCCTAAACACATTTACCAACGAGTGACAGATTCAATGAAGCAGCCTACCTGACAAGAGTCTTTGCCTCCTGCCAGAACACCAGCACAGATCATGTTGTCTGTGACTGTACCGACTCCATTGAGACAGTCACACTGTCTGTTTCCCAGAACTGGCAACTCCACTTCTTGAAGGGTTTCAGGGAACGGCAATGACTCTGAGAGACCAACAAGAGGAGAGATGATTCACACATCCATCTGCTGCTTACAAGACATTTGAAAAAGACTATTTGTCAGCAACAAGCAGACGCACCTCCTTCCTTGACTGCGCCCCAGCCAGTGACCCAGCTATCAGTACCGTTGTTGAACACACTGTCACTGGCTGCCAGACACACAGGTCTGATGTAGTCTGTGAAATTGACTGGTGAGGAGAGTCTGAGCAGAGCAATGTCGTTGTTGTTGGTGACACTGTCATAGTTTAACTGTCATAGGACTGGAGGAGGTGATTCAGGGAGGTGATTCAGGGACTTCCCGCTCTACCCTCCCCCGTCGCCCCCGGCATTTTTGTCAGATTTGAGCTTCTTTTGTAATTGTTACAATTACAAAAGAGGCAAAACATCTGACAAGAATGTCAGCTTGCCTCTGTTATGAAACACTCTGTCCACAGTTCCTCATACCATGGGGAACCAAAGGTGCTGAAACCTTTCTTTAGGATTGTAAGTCCTCTCAACTAAAGCAGACAGGATTTGTATAGGGCTTTCAGAATGTCCTGATATTCATGTTCCCCCCCCCCCCCCCCCCCACACACAGTAATAATCCCACTGGACACGTACCTGTTCTCCTAAATATGCGTTGTCATTTTGGATAGGGTTTAGCAATTTTACCGCGTTGTTCTGCTGCTTTCATGTTTGGGAACACACCGGAACCAAAAAAAGGGTCTTTTCTTTAAATCTTAAATCTGATTATTTTTACCAGCGCATTCGGTTCATATAACAATATTCCGCGGCTAGTGTTCACAGTGGTGTTTAATCTCAAGTTTTTCTTCAAAAGTACAGACTTTCAAATGTTTGATATTGAAGATAATCCACATGGTTTACAGGTGCAATCTTCTTTAAAATAAATACCAACTCACTGCCACCGTCTAGCAAATGAGGACAATGATCCTTGGCAAGTAGTTAATCAAGTATCAGCAGGGCAACAGACAATCAACCCCACCTGGCAATTAATGTGTGCCATCCAATTAAAGTGGATGGTACAAATGGCACTTGACGCTGAGAGAGGGCTCACCCTCCTTAAAGGCCTCATGCTGCTTTGTGCTGCATTCAAATGGCAGCATTGCTGGATGTGTAAAACACACTGCCCGCAGGATGTGGAGGAGGTGCGGGTTGTGAAGTTGTCGAACTGGTCAAACAATGAATTTGCTGGCATGAGTGATTATGTGACTTGAGATATAAGATAGATCCATGTGGTGCCTTTCATCATAAAGTGGCGGCATATAAAAATGCCCAACTATTCCTTTAGGTTTTTGTGTTGGTTAAAATAACTTTTGGTTAAAAAAGTTGGGGAAATAACGTTGAGTTTAACGAGACTTTTTACTTTATCCATGTTTCTGCTGGTTGTTGGACTGTGTGTTTACTGTGGACTTCAGTCTGTTTGGCCTTCAGAGGAATCATCGTTATAATCAGTGGTGGAATTATGTTCAGTGAAAGTACTTACACTACAACGTGAAAATAATACAATAAACGTAACAGGCCTGCATTCAAATATTTAATGAAGTAAAAGTACAGAAGAAGCCTATTATCCGTGAAGTAACTTAACACAAATAAAAGTATCATCCATTTTAAGGATTTTTGATGTCTTAACAAGCCAGGCCTATACCACATGGGGCATTGCATACAAAATGAATGCTTTGGTAAGTTTCTGCACATTAAAATAAATCATGTTATAGATCTTCTGAGATGCATCTCCGGGCCTGTTCCTCTGAAAGATCTTGACAGGTGTAAACAATGCAGGAATACTGTTCAACACACAAAAGAAAGAATCTCTCAAGTATTCACTTTCTATCCAGCCTTCTCCTTCGTTCCTTCAATTGCTGTCCTACGTCTCAGGTTGGTGAAGAGCAACGCAAAGTTGACGATGTACGTTGACACGCAGACCAGGCAGAAATCCCCCAGAACAAAGGCGAGAATAGATGCGAGGTAGAGCGAGCCGGCCACAGACACCCAGGAGGCGAAGACCAGGAACATTGCTGCCTTTTTGGTCAGAGACAGTCCTGCAATAAAAGACAAACATGGAGGAGTTCAGTCCTTCAATACAATAGATTATAGCAGTCATATTTAGGGAATAATGCATGGTTGATATGCTTGACTTACAAATGGAGTCGAAATTGACAAATAACAACAACAAAACGTTATATGTCATAATTATTATGCATTGCAAGCTCTATTTTTTTTTTGTCTAGAAACATAAAGCAAGACACTGTGATTTGCTGAAGATAATGACAGACTGACCCAGGCCCATCTGCAGAGTGTAAAATATGAGGCCAAGCACACTGTTGGGCTGGTTCAGAGGGCTGTCTTTGGCAACAAAGAACTGGACCAAGCCAAAACCTCGGCCCCATCTGCCAAAAAAAAAGAAAGTGAAAACAGGCAAAAAGATACAGTGCTGATAAGATAACCATGGTTTATATCCTGTAAAAACAGTCATGCAGCTTATTTCATTAAAACTGGAATATTGACTTAATATTCTCATAATGTAAAATAGTTTCTGGTTTGAAGCCCAAATGATTTTAACACGTGGCAATGAAGGGGGTCGGACCATACAATATTCTGCTTTTACAACAACAGGGAGAATAATCCAAAATGATTCAACAATCACTAAAGTATCCGACGAGGTCTCGTGAATCTGCACTACAAAGAAGGTGCGAGCTGATGAAGCCAAACGGAGATGAAGAAACATACCTGGAGGTGAAAACTTTGGAGCAGCTCACAGACTCCCCCAGGTCGCACAGCGCCCTGTATTCCGGGTCTCTCTCCCGGGACAGCTCGACGTGAAGCGCATACACAGACAAAAACAAACCAAAAACGCAGAGAAATATGCGCGCTTTTCTCTCCCATTTCGGCATTGCCATGTTTATTCACGTTTAGGTCAATATAAATGGCTCCAGTAGGCAAAAAGAAAAAGAAAACAAGGCTTCGTTTCCTTCCAAACTTCACTTTGTCAAGGCGACGTGTTAAAATCCGATTCTCACTTCTGATTGGTCTGGGGATTTTTTGCCCCCGCCTGTTATTGGACAGTTCACTGTGTGTTTACTGTGGACTTCAGTCTGTTTGGTCTTCAGAGGAATCAGCAGATATAATCAGAGCTGGAACTAGGTTCAGTGAGAGTACTTAGCACCGTGAAAATAATCCAATAAAGGTACAAAATAAGCCTATAATTAGCGAAATGTACTCAAAAATAGATATCTTTTTTTGTATCATCTTAAATTGTAGCTGGTCAAGATGAAGCTAATTTTAAATTACAAGTTATTTTCTATCCGCACCAACAGAGTATAACTACTATATTAACTAATTGGCGGGTCCTGCTTTATTACCCTTGCCTTGCTTGGGGTCTCTGTGTCAACTAAATTTAGATATTAAGTACAATTAATACTGTGAATTGTGTAAAATTGTGTTAGATCAAACAGCAATCCAGCCACGATATTGAATATTTAACCTACAGCACTGCATCATGTGATAGATAAGTTGATCACATATTTTGGATTTAAAATATTGAGCTGTAAAGTAAACAGTAACTAGAGATGAAGTTGAGTAGAAAGTATAATGTTTCCTTCTGAATAGTAGGATCATCAAATGTAATACTCAAGTAAAGAGTACATGTAGGCTACTTGTTTACTTTCCATCACTGCGTATGATTAATATACAAGCACCTCCAAACACTAGATCAGTTTCTCTTTCTATATTTCATGATCTTCATTTATCAATATTTTATGTCTGTCTATTTATCAACCAATCTATGTGCTCCAGTGTTAGCAATTAGGGTACTTTTGGGCTGTTATGATCTGTGGTAGAAGAAGTCGTATTGGTTTGTGTTGTGATTTAACTGCAGGTCATTTTGGCCCCTCCTAAGATTAATGAATTCAGCAAAACGGCGTCACCACCACCCAAAAAAAAAACAAAAAAACGAAACAGAGACCCTACTGTCTGCCGTAATGTCCCGCCTCCCATCACGTTCTCTGCTCCTATTGGACGATCATTCGGTCGTCGCCCCACCTCGTTGGTCCGCACACGCGTCACTTAAACCCAACACGGAACTGCACGAGGAAGCGACAGACAAAAACAAGAGACAGCAGCGCCACTACGGGATTAAAAACACAATTACGGATGTTGTGACTGGCTCACAAGGTGAGAGCCTGATCCATCGCACAGAAACACGTCTCCGTGTCGCCCTGTTTGGTTTTATACACAGAGAAAGACATCGTTTAACGGTTTACGTCCACGGTAAGGCCGAGCTTCAGGTAACAAGCCTACGCCCCTGCGTCAAAAAGTGGGTAAGGCTACGTCTTTGTCACGTTACGACAATAGTTTATTTAAACCACGCTGTAGGACTAAAACAACGCGGTCATTGAATGCAGCTGGATTTTCTTTCTGTATCCATAAACAAGCAGAGTCCAGCTGTTATAGGTTTTGGCCACCTGACCTGACGGGCCTAACGGTGAGAAGTTGCTGGGCAGCTTGTCGGTTATGCCTGGTTTAATACACCTGTTTAGTTATTATTGTGACTAAACAATTGCTAACTCACGATCTTAATCCTGTTCCGTTGTATCTGTGTAGCGGCTCAGTCTGTGCTGCACTAAATGAGCACGGACTGACCTCTTGACACACTTGGAGTGGCTCCTCGGGGCCCCAGGAGGAGGAAAGGCTAAAATTATTATGTACAATTATAATTTTTTGATTAATCTGCCCATTGTATACTTACTCAAATAAGTAATTTTGTTTATTCTGTGTCTGAAAATAACAAAGCAGAGCCAAAACCCAAACATTTGAATTGCCCGTTTTGTGAGTCCAAGAGCCCAACACCTAAAGATAACCTGCTTACTAGCACAGTATCATTTCAGATTGTTGGGCAGTTTTGATTAAAAAGTGACTCTGCAATGTTTATGTTGTTTATTGACTTTCAGCAAAATCATTGTGAAGATACAGTAGGATCTTATTTTGATCCATATTCTGTATCAGCCACATGCTGATGAAAGTCCACTTGTAGAAAACCAAACAGTTCTTTATGTTCCTCACATGCAGTCAAGAGCGTGCGACGCAGACAAAAACATTTCACTTTGCTAATTTTTAATTCTTTACAGAAAAATGTCGACTAAGGAGGGAGGAGTCGGAAAAAATGGTCAACCGGTGGCCATGTCACCTGAAAGAATGGCCACTGACAAAAGCAGAGAGAACCAGCGTGAAGTCGAGGCACCGGGAAGCACCGCAGACACCAGCACAACAGCCAACAACTTGGCTCTGCTTAAAGTACACTCTCTGGATGTGAAGTTCGACGTCGGCGAGGAGTATGATGTCATAGAAACCATCGGCACGGGCGCCTACGGTGTCGTTTCGTCTGCCAGGAGAAGGGACAATGGTAGGCTGGATGAGTGACTTACTTCATCTGTGAGTACTACAATGTCCCGTCCTGCTGTGTTTTGTTTTTTTCATTGGGACTTTATTTACATTTCACAGGCCAGCAGGTGGCGATAAAGAAGATCTCCAATGCTTTTGAGGTGGTGACAAATGCTAAACGCACGCTGCGAGAGCTCAAGATTCTCAAGCACTTCAAACATGACAACATTATCGCCATCAAAGACATCCTGCAGCCCAACCTTCCTCACTCTGCCTTCAAGTCTGTGTACGTATTTTGTATTGTCGGGGTCAACCTGGGTGGCAAACAACACATTGTCTCACTTTTCCACTTCCCATGTGTGCAGGTACGTGGTGCTGGACCTCATGGAGAGTGACTTGCACCAGATCATACACTCTTCCCAGACGCTCACCTCGGAACACACGCGCTACTTTCTGTACCAGCTCCTCCGTGGCCTCAAGTACGTGCACTCTGCTAACGTAATCCACCGCGACCTCAAACCCTCCAACCTGTTGGTGAACGAGAACTGCGAGCTCAAGATCGGTGACTTCGGCATGGCGAGGGGTCTAAGTTTACACCCCGAGGAGTCCCATTCCTTCATGACTGAATATGTGGCAACCCGGTGGTACCGTGCTCCCGAACTCCTGCTGTCGCTCAATCATTATAGTTTGGGCATTGACTTGTGGTCTGTGGGCTGCATCTTTGCTGAGATGTTGGGGCGTAAGCAGCTTTTTCCTGGGAAGCACTACGTCCACCAGCTCACGCTCATCCTGGGTGTGTTAGGCACTCCTCCCGAGGGGTTGATTAGTACCATTCGGGCGGACCGAGTACGCTCTTATGTTCAGAGTCTTCCGTCGCGGGCTGCTGTGCCTTTTGCCAAACTGTACCCGCAAGCGGAACCAGAGGCTCTGGACCTGCTGGTTGCCATGTTGTGCTTTGACCCTCGTGAAAGAATCTGTGTGACACAAGCGCTAGAGCATCCTTACCTGTCGAAGTACCACGACCAAGACGATGAGCCAATCTGCGTGCCGGCTTTTGACTTTGAATTTGACAAGCTCCCAATGAACAGGGAACAAATTAAAGAGGCGATTTTGATGGAGATCCAGGACTTCCATCAAAACAAACAGGTCTGTCGTCAAAGGCTGCAGTTCAGGCCGCTGGCGAACGGCAGAGCTGTGGCGCAAAGCGGTAACCAGTGCAATGCTCAGCCCTCGACCGTTAAGTTTAGCAAATCCACACTGGTTCCCATGGCACAACACCCACAAGCAGCACAGATACAGCAAATGAGAGACGCGAAGTCTCAACAGCAACAAGATCACACACCAGCAGAAGGGAACCACACGTTCACACATCAGATGCAGAACTTTAACAAGCCGGCGTCCCTTTTAAAAGGCGCCCCGCCTCACGTGACCCATGGTTTGCCTCTTCTTTCTAAGAGCGAAAGCGGCCCAGTTGATGTGGACATGCCCAGCGCCAACTCAGACAGCGGTCAGCCAGAGACTATAGATTTAACAACACCGGTGTCGAGTCAGGATGCTCCGTTGGAGGCGATGCGAGACGGTGAGGTACAGGAGCAGCTAACCGGAGGTCAGGCTCCTCTGAGCCAGGCCTTGAGCCAGGCTCCCACCTCTGTTCCTGCAACACCAGCACAGACCATGACACCCCTACCCACCACTGTGCCGTCCCTTTGTCTCTCTGTGGCACAGGCCCAGTCGCTGTCTCAGTCCCTTTCACAGTCACTGTCCAAGAATGCCAGGCTGCCTCCAGGTGCCGGAGAGGGAACTAGAAAAGAAGGAGCTATTTCAGAGGATACCAAAGCTGCACTTAAAGCAGCTTTATTGAAATCAGCTCTTAGAAATAAAGCCAGGGGTGGTAAGTTTGCTGTTGTCCGTATCCACTCGTATGATTGCCATTTCGTCCTTCAGACGGCCTTTAACAGAATTGTATATTTTCATTGCAGATGGCGGATCTTCTGCTCTGGGCATTGAGGCCGGCGCAGGAGGCGGCGTATCGTCCTCCCTGTCTTCTGTTCCAGATTTGCGTCGGCCTGTCACAGCACAGGAGCGTCAACGAGAACGAGAGGAGAAAAGAAGGAAGAGGCAGGAACGAGCAAGGGAGAGGGAGAAGAAGATGAAGGAAAAGGAAAGAAGAGAGGGCAGACAGGGGGACTCGCTGGGCGGGGTTCTGCTGAGCGACGACGACAAAAGCCTTTTGCAACGTTGGACAAAGATGATGGACAGTCGAAATGAGAGAACTCCGACTCCCGATATCGACGGAGCAACGAATACCGATTGTAATGTGAACTCGCATCGCGGTGTAGCCGTCAGTGATAACGCTCAAGGAGCACTGAACAATAAAACGGGCAAGGAGGCCAGGTCTCATGAACAGGTACTCTCTCAGGTTA
Organism: Melanostigma gelatinosum; assembly: GCF_949748355.1. Taxonomy (NCBI): domain Eukaryota; kingdom Metazoa; phylum Chordata; class Actinopteri; order Perciformes; family Zoarcidae; genus Melanostigma; species Melanostigma gelatinosum. The sequence goes on along the minus strand of NC_136654.1, from coordinate 7,565,649 downwards.
AACCTAACCAGCAGGGCGTGTTTCAGCCTCCCAGTACCCAGCAACCATCACTGCTTTTCTCCATGAGCCAGAGGAAACCTCCAGCGGATATAGTTGTTGCTGTGAGCGGAGGGATGGACGTAATGACCGTCACTAGTGGCTTCGCCAAGAACAACACGCTCAAACCTCACAGCGAGAGCAACGGACAGAGCGGTTTCAACTGTTTGGGGAGCTGGAACGGGCATCAGTTAGAGACGAGGTCACCACAACCACCACCCAACAGGAAGCCGCAGCCTCCACCGCCGAGCTTTCTCCAGCCCCAGCTCCAACCTCAAAGTCAATCGCAGCCGGACCCTCGACCGCAGTCGCAACTGCTTCCTCTGGAGAGTTTCTTGACTAAACCGCCAACGTTAACCACCCGAGAGACGAATGGGAATATCGGACGGCAAAACAACCCCCACCATAACCCCGCGACTGCACCCGCTTGTCCGATGGAGAAGCTGTGTCCCTCCGTCGGAGAGAAATCTGGGCCACAGACCGCCGCACACCCTCTCTGTGGGGCTTTAGGGGTCCCCTCGCAGCCTCATCCCAGTTTAGGATTCACAGATACCGGACAGCAAGGGCCCCCCATTGCCCCCGACATCCATACAGTAACACTGCAGCTCTCAAAGTCCCAGGTGTGCTTTCCTTGTTCAAATATTTCATTGCCTTTTGCAGTTAGCATATTACCTGAAAGAAGCCATGTGTATCGATCAAAAAGATGTTCCTCTACGCATTAAACCAGGTTGAAATGTCACAACCCTCCGCTTGCCTTGGACTGACCTTAAAGATACAGAGTTCAGTTGACCCAATGCCCCCCCCCCCCCTCTCTCTGTGTCTCCTGTCAGGTAGAGGACGTTTTGCCCCCGGTGTTCTCGGTCACCCCTAAAGGCAGTGGGGCTGGGTACGGCGTGGGCTTTGACTTGGATGACCTTCTCAACCAGTCTCTCACAGACCTGCAGCACTGTGACAGGTAAGGGCTTACACAGCGTGAGCTCGCTTTCCAACACTCATGAACACAACCAATGTATTCTACCCATTCATATCAGAAGCTAACTCAAAGGAGAGGTAAATCAAGTGCTCATGTGCCGTAATTCCCCAAATTGCATGACTCATGCATGTTAACCCACCAAGTGCAAACACTCATTCTCACGGTCATCCTTCGTGTCTGCCCTTTTGATTTATTCAACAACTGCTTCCTTATAAGCTACATTGTAAATGTCTTTTAGTGTCAAAGCACGAAAGTGTTTTACGAGCTTTGACTAAGCCCTCAAATCACTGGTCAACTACTCGATACAAGAGGTCTGCTAGTTTGCTAAAAAGTCTATCAGTGACGCTGGAACACGATCCAAACGATGGCCCCATTTAATGCTTTCTATATTTTCCTTCTCCATCAGTTACGACTCGGCCCCCCTCTCGGCTTCCCTGTTATCTGATTGGAGCGAGGTTCACCGCATGACTCCAGCTGATCTGGAATCCCTGCAGCAGGAGCTGCAACTCGGCTCTCCCATGATCCTCTCTGATAACATTCCCCCCGATGCCTGACCTTCGCTGCCTGGAATTTGAAAGACAGCTCTTGGATTTGTGTAAATCTTAGATTTGTTTTTAGTATTAAAACATTGAGTGAAGATCAAATTAATTTAAGATAGCTTTTTTTCTTTAATGGGCACTACCAAGCCGTCTTTTTTACCATTATGACATGCTGCACTGTTTATAATAAAGAACTGTCATCACCCGTCTCTGTGAGAAAGGACATTTTAAGATTACTTTAATTCATTTAAAACAAACATTTGAAGAACAAGGCTGAAATAAATTACATTACAGAAACGTGTCCTGAAAATTAGGGAATATTTGTTCCAAAAAACGGGTTTGTCATTGATCAAAGGCAACCGCTTCAGTACTTATAAGTGGGCGTGCTAGAGGTAGATATAAAAGATTAAGCTTTGAAAGAACACAAATGAATCTTTGATCCATGAACATGATTCTGGTAAAACATTTCCAAACTCAGCTATCAGAAGTTGAACAGAGCACTGACCTGATTTTAAGAATCAAATTAACAATTTATTTCAAATACAGAACACATCACTTATGGTTATGATGCAAAGTTAGTTCTAAAAAGTAAGATTATATTACAGTTTGTCCAATATGGCTTCATGTGCACATTAGGTACAGTTTTCTAATTTTACTATTGGGGATAACTTTGGACAAAGGTCAGACACACAATTAATCTCATCCTTCATTTGGCTTGGTTTGCATTCGACCTCCCAGAAGTCCAGTTGTCACAGTGTTCTACCGCCGCAGCAGAATCATCAGAGTGGACAGACAGCTGGCCAACATGGCAGCCCTCCCACACCAGTTCTGATCAGCTCGGCCGTACAGCCGGATCTCCGGTACCGTGTCGCTGATGAAGCTCGAGAAGGCGGACAGTTTGGCATACACACCTGGCTGGTTGGCGTGAGCGCAGCCCAGTCCGAAACTCACCACCCCAGCCTGCACCCAGGTCCCGTTCACCATCTGGCAGACAAGGGGCCCTCCTGAATCCCCCTGAAGAGACGACACAAACATGCACGTGTTCAACTTTCACCACTGGGAGGTATCAAAGTGCTCAAAAAAAAAATGAAGGATATCAAAACTAGACGGTGCACGATTGCAGAAAAGTAGCAATCCAAGTTACTTTCACAGCAGGTTCTTGTTTTCCGGTGTACAGCTGTTGTACACAAGCATTTGTTGTGAATGTAAACACTGCTGAAGGAACAGCTGATCCAACAGTACCTGGCAGGAATCCTTGCCGCCCTGCTGGTATCCAGCACAGATCATGTCATACAGAATGTCCACCTGCTCCGTCGGGTCCGTCCGGTACATCGCCTGACATGAACTCTGGGAGATGATTGGCACCGCCACTTCCTGCAGAGTCCCGACTCCTGGCAGAGGGACTGAGGGGAAGAGCGAGGACAGATGGAGGATGAAGAACAAAAGGAGTGTGAGACGTCTTTATTTCTACAGCTTTAACAGATGGTCAGTAAGCTTTGTTAGATCTCAACTACAGTAGTGTGGTTATTAAAAGGATATGTTCATGTTTAGTATTTTGCAAATATGGTTTAACAGTATACGACAAAAACACAGCCAGCACCCTCTCCCCGTGTTATTTAATCATTGTTCTCCTGTAGGGAGGCGAGCTGCTGCAATACATTTGCACTGAACTACATTTAATACGGGCGCCACAGTGCCACAATTTAGCGAGCCTTACCATCATCCCGCACGTTGCCCCAGCCGGTGACAAAGCACGGCATGCCACCCGGGAACAGGGTGCCAGAGGCAGGCAAGCAGACGGGACGGACGTAATCTGACCAGGTTACTGGTCTGGACAGCCGCACCAGCGCCAAGTCCTTCCCGTTTTTAGGCTCACTGTAACCGTACGGGATCACCACCTGGCTCACTCGATGCATCGACTGGTGACGGTTGAAGCCGTTCAGCTGGTACCGGCCGACATAGATGGTGTAAGAGCTCAAGTCGTTTGGACTGAAAGAAGACAACAAAAGGACACCTGCTAGACGAGGGGGGGGGGGGGTCGAATGGCTTAGGCAGGTGCTCCTTGAAATGGGATAGTTCTTCTTCCTCGTGTGCAACATTGCCAGAAATTGACAATTTGAAAGAATCAATTAGATGTTGAAAATAATGGAGTGCGAGGAGTTTTCTTACTTGGGGAAACAATGCGCGGCTGATAGGATCCAGTTCTCTGTGATGATGGAGCCGCCACAGATGTGACTGAATGTCTGGAGGCCGAGGGGGGGGGGGGGGGGGAAGAGAAAAACAGTGAGTCACCTCAGCATCACAAGCAAATCCCTCTCTCAGCAGGTCAGCGGATAAACAAGAGCTAGACTTAACCGCACGTATAACTACCCACAGGCAGAGCTGATACTAGTGGGAGTTTTGAGTGGGACATACCTGTATATCCACCTGCCACGGCCAAGCGCCATCAATGGCGTCCATCCCTCCCACAATCCTGTTCTCCACTATCGGTGGTCGGCCACATTCTTGGGCGTAAGAAGCCAAAAAACCTAAAACGTAAACACAGATTACATGTCTGAACACTCCGACCGATGTAGCGGGTTCTTTTTTTCACAATACGACACCAAACATATCTGGTTTAATTAAGTAGTTTATAGTGCCGATTGTATGCGTTACAGGTAGACAAAGAACCAGGAGACACGGTCGGGGGGACAGGTAAGGGGGGTAACGGGGAACACTCACCTGTTACGCACCAACAAACGGCATAAAAATCCAGTCTCGGCGACATTTTGTTTTCGCGCCCCAATTTCGGTTTTAGCAGACACTACTGAATCACAGCCAACCATTAACGTTATCTCTGAAGTCACGAAAAAACACTGTTAAATCCACCTTTCGACGTCTTCTTCCTCTCTTGTGACTGAACTGAAACAGTACAGGAAGTTAAAAAAAAAAAAAAATTAAAAAAAAGCTACATCTCCTTGCGTTTAACTGTCGACAGTATATCCTTCTTCGGATCCAGGCTTCCCGAATGAGCTCTCAGGTAAACGCCTTGAACAGACGGCTAACTGTGCTCACAACTACACCCAATCAAAACTATTGTCCCGCCCTCCTGATTCACCTGAGCCAATGGAATCGCTGGAACGCACCCGCAGACGAATCAGATTCTCCTCCTGATTTGGTCACAGGTAAATCACGATTTACGGGTTTTTTTGCTGAATAAAATGGAACTTTTCATCCGATAAAATGGGCATTTCCATATTTTATAGGCCTGAAACAGTTTGTACATGCAGGTCTCAATCCCAAACAATGGTAAGTGATGCAGTTTTTAATATTAACTATATAGTTCATATAGTCCATAACTGTTTTCATGTTGCATTGGAGCATTTACTTGGCAGAACAAGGAGTACCCCCATGTTCAACATGGCATGTATTCTCTATATTTATTTTGGTATTCATATGATGATGTACACAATGTCTTTGATATGACATGTTCATCATATCAATGACTCAAGCAGATACGAGTATATCAATATAATGTGTTAAGCCTAATTATTATCAATTATTGTTCCCTATATGTTGCATATTCTTATGTTTCCTACGAATTTGCAGATGCACATGTCAAAGCTTTATCAGAGATTTAAAGATAAACTCTCTGTTGCAGAAATATAAATGATCAAAGAAAATAACCTCTTTAAATGTGAACATTCAGTTTAATCTAATAATGTAATTTGTCTGGTTTCCAGCTTTTATGTTATAGGAACAGACACAATTTATTGTACGTTCTTCTGTTTCCAGTGCTAATCCTTTTGAGTGCATGTTTTTGGCTGGATTATTAACATTAACACAACTCATTTGATTGAGTGTGCCACACATCTGGGCTGTGGTTACCCTATTTATTTTTTTAGTTTTCATGACACCAAATGTTTATTTCTTCCGTCTGTCTATAAAGCGGTCGGTCTGTTTCTCTTTTCCTCTCTTCCCTCCCTGCCTCCCTGCCCCAGGCAGTGTGTCTAGTTTCACAGCGCAATTGAAGGTGACAGGGACAGAGAGAGAGGGAGAGGAAGGGAGGGATAGAGGGAGGACACATCACAGTATCGCCTCGGGCTACACAACAGCAGAGGAAGAGAGAGAGAGAGAGAGATGGAGGGACAAAGAGAAAAGAAAAGAGACTCGCCAAAGTACTCATAGGGAATTCCATAAACAGGTAATTGAAAAATAAAGTTATACACTGAGACTTGAAATGTGTGTGTATCTCATATGAGCCCCATCCGGTCTGCTCATCTCACTCATAATATATGAACACATTATAGGATCCAGTCAGCAAGAGCAATTATAATGCACTCCAGTTTGTTTTTATTTTAACGACTTGATGAATATTTGTCGTGGCATTGTAACCATGGTGACTGCCTCCACCGCCCTCGCCTCCCCTCCCAGGCTCGTCCACCACCCCTTCCCCCCTTCAGCGCTGAAAAAGCAAGGGGGGAGAGAGAGAGAGAGAGAGAGAGCGAGAGAGAGAGCGAGAGAGAGAGAGAGAGAGAGAGAGAGAGATGACAGGAATGAACTAACAAGATGCACTAAAATAAATGCATATCCGGGAGCTACATGAATCTTTGCAGTGACGCACGCGCCATCTCACACACAGACACTCACACGTTATTGCACTCAGCACATAGGGATCACATAGGTTAAGCCACATTCCAACAATGGGAACACAATAAGATGAAACAATGATTTCTGAATGAAGGAAAAACAAATAGGGTAGCCAGATAGGAAACAAAGGGGGTGGGATGATGAGCGTGTGTCGGGTTGAAGACACTTGTTTTGGTTTAGTTTTTAATTCACTCAGCAGTGTTGTTACTCAACTTTCACTCACTTAGTTTCCATTTTCACGTTCAAGTATATTTTCATAGGTACTCTACAAAAGTACAATTTTGAGGTACTTGTGCATGGATATAAATATTTAGTTTTCTATAGCCTACTTCTACTAGAGTTAATATCATTGAGGCAAATATTGTATTTTTAATATTATACATATATACATGTATTTGGCAGTTAATATGCAGATTATAATTTTACACATGATCTTGTAACCTGTAAAGCATCGTAAATAGATTCATCCATCCAACCTTGGACAGAGGAGCTTAAATGAGCTCCACCTCAACCAGCTATGAACATTAACATGCTGCTTACTGTATATGTTGATGTATCATGATAACAATGCAATACCCGGTACAGCTGTAGAACGGCAGCCGTAGGTTTGAATCCGACCCGCGGCACTTTGTTGCATGTCGTGCTCTCTCTCATTCTCCCTCTTTCCTGTCTTCAGCCTTCCTATCAAGAAGGCAAAAACAAACAATGATAACGCAATAATATATATTATAATATGTAGTCATCATGCATAATGGAGAGAACATTTAGCTGGAAACACATTTGTACTTTTACTTAAGTAAAGGATGCTAATGCTTCCTCCACCACTGTTCTTGCTCCTTTTTACCTTTGAACTTGTCAAGTCCTTTCCTTTCTCCAAGGCACATCTTGGAGGAAAGTAACAGAGAAGGGGGGGGGGGGTGAGCAATGGGGGCTGCTGAGAAAGAATAGCTTAGTATGAAAGAGAGAGGGAGCGACAGAGAGAAAGGGAGCGCAAAGTCTTGTCAACCGGAAATAAAACAAGCTGGCACCCTCCCCATCCCCAAGCCCCAACACCCACCCCAAAGTCACATACTTCCTCTTCACTCTCTCTCTCCTCTGCCTCCCTGCTTCCATCTCTCTCTTCTTCTCTCCCCTCTGCTGCAAAGAGATAAATTTAAACCCCGGTTCTACTCTGCTCTCGCTCTTTGACTCTACATACCGTCATACCTGCGTCATTACTCACGGCTCACACAGACCTTGTGTGCCTATCGCCAAGGGTTTCTGTATGGTGCTCCTTTAACCCGCTCTGGGGCCAGACAAAGCCTTTGTTTATTGTCCCATAGCTTTAAGCTCGGTGTTTTATGGCAGGAGAACAATACCTCTGTTGTGAGGGAACAATACCTATGCTCTGGGAAACGCTGCTACCTAAACTACGTGCATATTTTAGCCCGAGTGTGGAAACTTTACCTGCCTACTTACAGCCTCTTTACTGCACTGTAGGCCTAAAACACTGGCCAAACATTTGCAGCTTGTCAACGATGTGAATGTGTTGCTTTTTCTTACATCATTGTAAATACAATTTTGGATATCTTTGGGTTTTGGCCCGATTGCCAAAAGAAGACATATAGCTTCAAATACTTTAGTTTGATATATATCTTTAGATATCTTTAGATAGTACTTAGCTTCTTTTTAATCCTTTATCTAGGCCCTTATGTTCTTAACCTTTTTTTTTCTATTTTATTCAATTTTACTCTATTATATGTTATATGTTCATGTCTATATCACACTGTGGGACTGCAAGAAACAGCATTTCAAATTTTCTGTATGCATAACACATGTGGAATCTTTGACAATAAAGTGAACTTTGAACTTTGAACTTTGAAATTGCAATAAAGAAAATTCAACATTTTCTGCAGTTTTATGGAACAATGAAGAAAGAAACGGGTAGACTATTCAAGAATGAAAACAAAGACAAACAAATGCAGAGCATGCTTAAAACTGCATCTTTAACTGATGCCGTCCATACAAATAATTTAGCTTTTTTACATAAATATTTTCATAATTTAATATATACACTGTATATATATATATATATATATATATATATATATATATATATATTACATTGTAAAAATATTTATATTATGAAAATATTTAGGTTTTGCTACATTACTGAACAAATTATTAATTATTAACACATCTGGGCATTCAATAGGGTTTAATGTTATATCTTTGGAGACGTTACCATCTTTATTACATTGGTAGATGCTGAAAAATGTGAAGAAATAATTCAATGAAAGTATTACTCATATTTACCTAATAACTGTGTGGTAACTATATTTTTTACAAGTTGTATTAATGATACAGACGGTACCATGATCTTTTGTAACATGCTTTTTCCTTTTTTGTAGTTTATCAGTGTTTCAAATCGATTGGAAAACATTACAACTATAAATCGTCAGTGTCTTAAACAGAAACTAAAATCGATATAATAACAACAGTATCTGTTTTTTAATAATTGTAATAATTGATCTTTTTCTTCTTGCATAAAAATATCTGCTTCTGTGTGCAATTGCTGAATGTTTTATTTTACAATATGATCGCAGATGCACGTGGACATGTCAACGCTTCATCAAAGTTTTACAACATCCAAATGAGGACCAATGAAAATGAGTCCTTGCTCGTGTGAACTTTGAGTTTAATCTAATAATATAAGTTGACTGGTTGCGCGTGTGTTTGTGTGAAAAAAACACACTTGCGTTCCGATTATACTCTGTTTTTAAGTGCAATTTATGGTTACAATTGAATTCCATCCTCTATTTATCATCCACTATCTCTCCATTATCTGTGCTTTATGCTCCACTCTCTCGGCCTCCCCTCCTCCTCTTGCTGGCATTAAGTTCAAACTTGACACTGATGTTGACTCACTTTGTCACCCCTCGGTGGCTCCCTCTCTCTCTCTTCCTCTCTCTCTCTTCCTCTCTCTCCATCGCTTGGAGGACAAGACTGCCCGCAGATGCATTTCTCTCCAGAGCCCCCCCTCTTCCTCTTTCACTCTCTCTCACCCTGTCTAACTCTCTCCATCTCTCTATACTCTCTGCTTTACACACATACACACAGTTATTGTCAACAAAGCTGGAGAACAAGGGACGTAGGGGGACCAGGGGAATAAAGGTCCACAGAGGAGGAAAGTAACACACAGGACCCACCGCATCATTTCACCTGGACACTTGGTAAGTTCGCAAAAAAGCCGTCTTTTCAGTGCTTCTATGTGGCATCATTCTGTGCTGAGATCCCTTCTTTAATGTGGACTTTGGTAGAGGCTTAGAGATGGTCCTCAAGTTACTTTGCCCTCCTAGAATAATTTCTGGAGTTTAATATAATATGCGTCGCCAAAATGAATGACGTTTGACCTTTGACATCGTGCTAATCTTGTAGTTTGTGAGATTTGGCTCAGTATTGACCTTTGCATTCCTCTCCAAAGAGGAAGTTTCTAAAATAAACGGGGAATGCAAGATACGAGGAGGAGCAGAGAAAAGCTTTTATCCTCCTCAGACTTAGACTTATTTTGGCAGGTAATGCTGCTTATGGACATACTTGAGCCCTTAACGTCTTAAACTGAAAGTTGAACATGGTTTGGGTTCGAATGTCTTGTTCGTGAAGCCGCTGTGTGTGTGCGATGCCAGTTTGTGGCTTTTCATTGTCTTTTCATGCATACATGGGTGCATGCGAGCTCGTGCTTACCAGCAGAGATAGCGCTAAAAGCAAGTAGCATAATAAATGTCATGGCTTTCAGAGTGGGTTCTAATGTACCTTTGCTCCCCATGGCATACTAGCATACCAATGTATAACACACGCACGGTACGACAGCTAGCATGTAACTAACTCCATTTCTGTCTGTCATCATGAGGCTAATTCGCCACAATGCCGACCATGTGTGAACTCATGCGATATGAACCCCTCCTTCTTCTTCTCCTCCTCGTTCCTTCCCCTAACCCCCCCCCCCCCCCCTCCAGGAGGAAGGATTGGAGGATCGAAGGAGGGAGAGAGTAGCCAAAGGGGACAGTAAACAGGGGCGGACACACACAGGACAGGGCTGCTTTCATTTCTCTTCATGGTGGTTTGGACACTCGTAGCATGTATGAGAAGTTAACAATGCTGAACCTGCAGAGCGGCTCAAACTGGAGTGGGCCTAACAACTGGTACCATGACCCCACCAGCGTTCAGACGCAACACAGCACAGGTGAGGGGAGATTTTCAACATATGTCAGTGCTCACAGGTCATCAGTTAAATGTCACCAAATTTCAACCACATTAGAAGCAGCAGTCACTTGTGGCTGTGTCACTAAGTTGCTGTCAGTTCAACGCATGAATCTGCACATTCTGTTGATCTAAAATCCAAAGTAGGAATTTGCTTGACACTCCCCCATCTCTTTTGTCACCTTCCTCTCTCTGCCAGTGTCTGAGGGCTGTCTGCTGGACACGGAGGGCAGCATGGGGGGGGAGGCAGGGGGAGGGGGAACGGGCAGAGGGGGAGGAGTCCCCGTGGAGAGGGACGAGGAGTCTCAGCTGAGGCTGCAGCTCAAGAGGAAGCTGCAGAGGAACAGGACCAGCTTCACACAGGAGCAGATCGAGGCTCTGGAGAAAGGTCAGGCCATGCAAGCACGCACAGCTCTGTCTTTGCTTTTCAGCCAATCGCCGCCCTCAGTGGGCACGAGCCACACCAGAGTATGTCATGACCAATGTTCCCTCTAATTTTTCATGTGTCTGGGCATACACACAAGCTCCCTGAGCACACTGAGGACCACTGTGAGCAACATCAGATGTGCTCTGATCAGAGTACGCTGTGGCCACACACCAGTATCACACCTGTTCAAAACCTTGGATCATAGCAAGTTACATGGCTTATTAAAAGAATCAAATTACAGCAGCAATTTTCACTAGTTTACTTTTAATATAAGTGATTTGACAAACTTTAAAGGAAAAAGACAAAAATCTTGTTGTTCATGAGATGTGTAGTATGTTTTATGTGAGAGTCCTGCTTGGCCATGGGAAGAGTCTTGCTTTGGCCTGTGTGAGGGTCCTGTTCTGGAAGAAATTATACATATACACCTTTCAGACATAACATTTTGTTCACATTAAAACATTCACATTTTGCACAATGACGTGTGCTGTAGCTTGTGATACAGTGTAAATTCCTGTAACTCTGTCTGTAAAATATGTAATTACTCAGTTTTTTATTATCATTTCTACTACCCATAAATTATCTAATAGTAACATAATTTAATGATTAATATCCATAAGTAAAAAATCTTAATAAATGTCACTAGAATATGCACAAATCTGACTTAAATTTTACCTTATTTTTCACGTCTGTCCTTCTCACTTCTCCAATGGTTGTACACTTTGTCCAGGTTGATGGCTTCGTCTGCTTCTTGCTTTGACTTTATGCGCATCAGCTGGTCCAAATGTGCCACTTCAAGACGATTTCTGGATGCTGTTTTGATTTTATTTTTAGTTTTTTCTGCTGAATGTGACGCTTGAGGTAGTCCAACTTCCATTCAGTCCACATTTTTCCCTCGGAAAACTCATTTGCTACTTTAGCTTCGCTGCATGTTTTGCAGAGTAGACCCTTCCCCCTCGAAAAAGAAGAAATCTCACCCAGTTTCACCGCTTGTTCTTCTATTTGAACATACTCCGACAGCCATTCCATCTTAAAAGAACCACATTTCTTTTTTCCAATGGCTTGGTGAGTGGATGTGTCGCTGCCCGTTCGTTTCGCCATGATAAGGGGTTAGCATTTGCGTCTCGTAACTCCGCCGCACTGTTGTTAGCTAGCTAACCTGCACGGCGCGAATGGGCAGGGCAATAGTGTCAATGCTATGATTGGCTGCGTAGCGTAAGTGAACCGAATCGTATCATTGGCTGGACACCTGTCACTCACTGAGTTACGTTGCAAAATAGTACAGAAAACAAAATTATTATTATTATTATTGGTTTAATTGATTAGATAAGATTAGGACTAATATTAGATATTAATTAATACGTTTATGTTGAATTTTATTTTATGCGCTGCATAGATTTTCTTGTGCGCTGAGAATGTGCGAGCAGTGCGCGATTGCTCAAGCGCGCAGCTTAGAGGGAACATTGGTCATGACGCAGCTTATCCTGCTGCTTTCCCCCCTGCCAACACCTTTGCTATTGGACTGTAGTCTTTACACCGTGTTAACAGCTTTTTGGGTAATGACAGGGGACATAAATATGAGAAATTATGAAGAACATTTTTAGCAGTATAGGATTTTTATTACCTATCCCTGCATGGGAGAGCAAACTTTGCCTCTCATGATCACTTTTAGATGCAAATCATCAATAATCTTTACAAATATTCCTGATCTGTTCCAAAAAGCCTCCGGCAGCGTGCACAGCAGAGTTTTGATAATGCATAATTACCATGGTTGTATTATGCAGTGAGATCCGGCCTTCGTAGGCCGATATCCACAGAGACGGATCAGAAAGCCACCCTTGACTGGATATGGCTGCAGCAGGCCCTTGAGCTAAATAAGGACGCAATGTCCACTGTGCAGCCGAGTGGAAATGTATCACTGTGGTCACTCACTACAAATGACATTAATGAGGTACCCTGACCTCAGTGCACGGCCAAGGCACAATAACAATCATGTGTTGACACAGAGACCAATTATAACCAAGCCAATTATAACAATTTGCGAGACAGACTTAATCATAGAGCTGTCGTTGATATATGGATTTATAAACCATGTGTGGGAACTTAAGTCTTTAGTTATTTACAATGCTGGTAACCTGTCAATATTATATGTTCAACAATACTATATATATATATATATATATATATATATATATATATATATATATATATATATATATATATATATATATATATATATATATATATATATATATATATATATATATATATATATGCGTGTGTGTGTGTCTTAACATATTTGTTTCGGTTTCTCTGCTGACATTTTATTGACATGCTAAACTAATGTTCAGCATCATAATTGTAGACCGCCCAGATCAATAAAGATGTCTCCATTACCAGACCTGAAACTTCAGAGTTCTTTAGGATGACTCAGACTGTCAGTTAGAGGGTGAGGCACATTCTCGTTTGAACTTGTCAACGACAAAAATGTCAGCACTTTGTCAACTTTAAATGAACTGCCACAATGAGAAATGACTCTGCGTACCTGAAGCCTCTGTGACCGTTACATGCTGTGAGTCAGAACACCAGATAGGAATACTGATCATTTTAATTCAATGTTTCTGCTGAGGCGTGAGACACAGTGCCTCATTTAGATATTCAGAAATTAAATTTTGACAAAATTAAAATCTATAGGGATTTTTTTTCAGTTTAATTTTAGCCTACTTTGACAAAGTGCTGAAGCAGCTTCTCAACTTGATGTGAACTTTCTGCGTGTTCCATAGTGATAAATCATTTATACAAAGTGCAACAGATGAATATTTTAAATATGGTTGTAAGGATACAGCTCAGCTTCCTGGATTTGTGTATCCCATGACAAGATAATTAATGATCTTAAGCAGTAATTACTTGATATGCAGATGGTTATCTGTCAAAAATAATAGGTGATTCAAACTAATTTCGGTTTGATTCCACTCTTGTGCTTTCTTTTCACATAAACAGATGAGTTTAAAACATGTTACCAACATGCAGCAAGGGTTATGAGGCGAGCTGCTCCCTGTCGTCCTGTCATCCTCTATTAAGACTCACACTGCGTGTTTGACATTGGTTAATATCTTCCACAGAGTTTGAAAGGACACATTACCCAGATGTCTTTGCGAGGGAGAGATTGGCAAACAAGATCGACTTACCAGAGGCCCGGATACAGGTAAGAGAACTAGGATTTGATTTGTATACCCCTGATGATCAACCTGTATCAACATGATTGTCACGATAAAGAAGCCTGACAGAACTCTTTGATTGACAGGTGTGGTTCTCAAACCGAAGAGCCAAGTGGAGGAGGGAGGAGAAACTGCGCAATCAAAGGAGGTCAGGGAGTGTGACTTCCTGTTCACAGAGCCAAGCCCCTCTGACCACTTCCTTCAACACATCTATCTACCATCAGCAGCACGGCAGCAGTTCAGGTAAACACGCTGCACTGCAAGACTCAATATACGTGTACATTGGCTCATTCGTACAGCACATCAGTTATACCTAAAGCATTTGCTCAGAGGGACATTTGCAAGCTGGCAAACCATTCGTTTCTCCATTAGAGCGCATGCATCTATATTTCTACTGCGAGATGTTCCCTTCCCGTGTGTGTAACTGCGTGTGTGTGTGTGTGTGTGTCTCTCTCCAGGGTCCATGTTGAGTCAGGCTGAGTCGTCCCTGCCCAGCTATAGCTCCCTGTCAGTTTTCTCATCTGGAGTCCAGGTTGGACATTTCATCATTCATCATTCATCAGCACCTTCCAAACTTAACTGAAGCAGGTCATCGTCACAGAGCAGAGCCCGTTTATTAACTCAAATACGTCCAGGGTATAAAACATATATATATATTCAAATTATAATAAAACAATAATAATAATAATTAAAGCTGCGAGCAGCGATGAACGGGCCCTCGCCATGTGCGCGTCGGGGTGCCAGCGGGACTCCGGCCTGCGCGTCCGAGAACGTCCGCGACCGTCGGACGGCACGTCCGCGAGCGAGACGTGTTTAATCCCGCGTGGACCGCCTGGTGCCGGAATTGACGCTTTGCAAATAGTCTGATGCTTCCTGCGTCCGCTGCCTGGCGCTACAGAACGCGTGCGTCGTGTTGCTCTGTGTCAAGTGTGAACCACGTAGTGTAAAAGTCACGTAAATCGGATGGTGTTTGTCAAAAAACGCAGATTTCCTTTCGCCAGCAGGTGGCGCTGTGAGTATTAGGGAAAATTAGCTTGTAGACATCCTCAGGCCATGAGTGTTATCAAGCATGTGAAGTTTGGGACCGTTTGGAACAAGTCCAGCTGAGTTACATCAGACATTTCCTTCAGCCAGTAGGCTTTGCGGGTTTACTGTAGCGCCCCCTAGTGGTCGAATGCAAAACAATTCTCAGGGTATGTTACAGCATGTGATGTGCACATATGCTGCAGAATTTGGAAAAAATTTAGAATGAAAAGTTATGTGTATTGATATTTAGCCACGCCCCTACGACGTTTATTGGTCCATATCTTGTAAACGCTAAGAGATATCAGAAAGCTTTTGATAACTTTTGATGAGGTAGATCCAGTAATGATCCACAGCAAATTTGGTAGTAATGGGCCTAAGCATGTAGGAGGAGTTCGCAGAAATGTGTTTTACACTAAATTCAAAATGGCGGACAATCTAAGTAGGCGGAGCTTAGGGGTCTGATTGGCTTTTTTGTAGCTCTAGCTCTAGTGGACATGTGTGTCAAATTTCAAGTTAATGGGACATACTGGCCGAGGGGCGTCGCCGGTCCGACTTGTAGGGGGCGCTAGAGAGCCATTTCTGAACACAGAAAGATGCATTCTTTTTCAGATGGCTATATTCACCAGGCCTGACAAGTCCCCAAAACTTGGTGAGTTTTCATGCATGGAAAGTCCTCCAACCATGCGTACGTTTACCCCAACGGGTACAATATCAATAGGGCCTCGCCGGCCCGACGTTGTCGGTTGCTCGGGCCCTAATAAAGATAATACGACTATAAGGTAACCTAAATAAAACACAAAAAGCCTAAACGAGATAGAAAGAAGTATATCTAGAAATGTGTGAATTATAAGGGATTTTAAATATGATATTGACTTTCTGAAAGAGGCAAACAAAGTGATTTGTCAAAAACAATCTTTCAAATCTTGGTCCTGATTAGGCTTAATTAGGATATTAATTCATGAATAGACTCACTCGTTACTCCATAAGAATGACAACTGAAAGGCTTCCTACAATGTGACTACATCATTCTCTTATTTCATCAAAGTTTATCAAGCAGATTTCTCAACAATAAAAGTTTTATTGTTAAAGCGTCACGTGTGTCATGAACACAAATAATCAGTGGGGTCAAAGGGTCTTTGCAGGCCCAGCCATTGTTTCAGGATCATCGGAAACAAAATGATTATTTTTTAACGAGATGGTTTCCTGCAAAAGCTAACAGCAGCATGAAAATAAATAGACCGATTTTTTGTTTCTTATTTTACATGAATCTCTATGAAATGTCATGCGTGGGTGCCAGAACAAAATCCACAAATTATCATTTACATCTGTGCATTAAATAATAACTCACAGGCAGCAGACTTTTCAATTTGTCTCTCGTTTCTTGTTTAGAAATCCCTTTATTCAAATACCCATTGGGTTGTAGCCACACATACAAATAATAATAAACAATTATCAGTGGAGGACAAGAAACATAAAAATAAGAGAAATAATTTTGCATAATGTAATGCGAAAAATGTGGCCTGCTGCTGTGCTCTCCTCCTGCCCTACAACACCACTCTAGCACCTCTATGTGGTCAACCTGAAACTGCTGTCACTTTAAACTGCTATTACAGTACATATTGCAATAAACAGCAATATACAAATATATATATACAACTTTAAAATAAGCTTTTTTTCATAGAGTACAGTCCGTTTCAATATGTATCTAACCCAAATCTTTCTCCTCCACTCTCAGTCTATTCCTTCCCAGTCGGCGGCCTCCTACTCCTGCATGTTACCTCCATCCCCCTCTGCCCCGCGCAGCTTTGACTCATCGGCGTACTCCTCCCCTCATCTGCAGACTCCGTCCTCGGCCAACTCCAACACCGGTGAGTATTTCCGTGGTAGATGTGGTTTTATTCAACAGGGGGCGGAGACTTTACGTTATGTCTGTGGGGTGTCTCGGAGTGCTTGCTGGACTGAAACTTCACAGACTGAGTAACTGCATCAGTTTTTTCTTCTAACCCTCTCTCACATGCAGGGCTCATATCGCCCGGCGTTTCAGTGCCGGTCCAGGTTCCAGGAACTGAGCAGCAGAGCATGAGTCATAACCTGGGTCAGTACTGGGCCAGATTACAGTGAACAGACAATGGCTGCCAACAAAAGAAGAAAAACAAAAAAAAGGGGGCACGTAACAAAAAAAGTGTCAAGAAAACAATATGGGGTGACACGGGTTTTTAAGGAAGCACAGGACTGAGCTATAGAGAGGGCCTCAACGAGTTGCAGACCCTGAAATGCATTAAATGTTTACAAATTCAGACAAGAGCAGCTTTGGTTGCACTTGACAGTACTCTGGTCATACTGGTATTTGCTTAGTATTATCAAGTTGCACTTTTTTGTTTGGATCGTGTGTTAATCATAGGGCTGAAGTCGGGATTAGAAATAGGATCAGTTTGAGGTGTGTTTAGGATTAAAATAGAGTCAGGATTAGGATCAGACTTAAATTAGGGTTTAGGTCACATTGTCTGTGGAGATGCAACATGTGACAGCGTATTTTATTACCAGATAGTTGAGAATTAGCATTGGACCATATTTTAATATTTACATTTGGGCTTTTACTTTCCCAAAAAAACTGGGAAAAAGTAAATGTACTCTGGATAAAACAACTGAAAACTTGTTGAGATGTGGTTGAAAGCTCTGAAAAGCCAGTAAAAGTACTTTTGAGTTTAGATTATTTTGTTACATGTTGAAACTAATTGTATCCGACCTGACGTTACTACAAGCTCTCAGTACATCAAATGTCTGCCAAGTTCATAAAAAAAAAAAAGAATAAAAAGACAGCTTCATGAACTTGAATTTTTCAAATATCAAAAGTAGAAAAAGTAGTTTTCTTTCCTCATACGTGTTGAGCAAATGGCAGGATTGTGATTATAATTCCACACAGAAATTGATGTGTGATTCAGTGGTACTATGTAAATGCCAGCAGATGTCTGTATTGTGAAGTGTAACCAGAGTTTCCTGTTACTTGAGCAGCTCAGTGATGTTGTGATAGCAAGCTTGTTCCATAAGCATAAGCTGTGCGAGGCTACCTTAAAGATTTTCAACTTGCTAACGGCAATCACTTTTACTAAAACTTAAAAACTTTCAATGAAAAAAGTAAATCCTGCCTACCCTGCCAGCAACATTACACTAAGACTGATACTGCATATTTTTGTACAGACATCTGTGTATGATGAAGATAACTGGAATATTGTCGGATGTTATTGGAGGGAAGACTGTAGCACGTTGTGGACTCGAATCATCCTCAAAGCACAAAAAAACGACGTCATTAGGGACACACCATGTCAATAAAGATAGTGTCCGATACTGAACATAACTATATGACTCATTTACACGTTTCCTAGATGACTTTTGCCAAAAACTACAGTAAACAATTACATTTTCTCTTTGTTTTATATATACAGTATATATATATATATATATATATATGAAGACTTTATCTGGTCGATCTTAAAACAGAAGCAATTGCATTTTAGATTCAGCAGTGAACCACACTTTTGATTGGCAGGGACTTTTTTTGTACCTCACACAATGAACCATATCCATCAGCCAGAGACAATCAAGAATCATTACAGAGCAAACAAAGAGGCTGCCTTCAAACAGAGACTGACAATCAAAGCTGGGAGGTAAAGGAGACTTAAAAAAAAAAAAGAATTAAAAAAAAACTGTGAAATGAATGCAACACTGTCGATACAATTGCAATGACATCAACCGTGCATGACCAAAAATGAGCCGCTGTAGACAATCAGTTACTTGCAGAAATGAATGGAGTATTGTACAAAAGCGTTGCTACTTTGCAGGGTTTGAACCTCTGCTCACTTTCCTCTGACTCGTTTTTGTTGATGCGTCTCAGTTTAATCTCATATGAAATGTCTTTCAACTCTTATTTATTTGTCTTTTCACTCGTTCACACAAGTCCTCCGTGTTGTTTCTGTTGTCGTTGTGTGTTGTGTTAGTACTGTATAGCTACCAAGAGTCAACCCTTTTGTGAAGGCCTTGGATCCCTTTAATGAAAATAAAACGGTGTGTCATGAGTATGTATTCAGGGGCCTTTATTTCTGATGTGTGGGTCAAGTTTTAAAGGTTGATCATTTAACAAGAGTTTGAACTACAAACACTTGAAAAAAAGTATTCTTATATTATCACCATTACCCAAATACAACAATTTATTACATTTTTGGGCAAATCCAACATGTGAAAATAGTATTTAGTGTAAATTGAATTGTTGTTAAACTTCTTAAAAGATAATCATCAACACATGTAATGAGATAAAGAAGATGTGCTGCTGTGAATCAACATTTATTTATTTGCAACGGATCACAACGCACTTGTATTTAAAAAGGGTCGCGCTTAGTGATGAACCCATACAGGATTATCACCAAACTATGCAGCTCCTCTCACTTCTACTCAGCATTCCGTAGGCATACCTTCTGTTTTTTCACCTCTCAACTCAAACACGACACAACGTTATTGTCTGTGAAGTGTTTACACTGTACTTCGTTTTGCATCTGTGAGGAATTTAAGTTTTAAAGCACTCCTAATTATGTATATAATGTGATGCAGTATGTTTACTTGTAGGAGTCATTTCATGCATTAAGTGTCTGTGAGAGGGGGTTTGAGGAATGTGCTGGAGTGTGTTTTGTCAGTGTTTTTTACACTTTTATAGCTGCTCCCAGGTGGCCAAATATTAGTTGATGCAGGTGTTGTTTCTTTAGGATAGATATTAGAAAGAATGTTGGTCATATGATGTAGGCTTCCATGTTATTGTTTTGGGCTTGGATTGAAAATGCTGGGTCAGTGTGGGGGAGAGAGACTATCCAACATTTACAGTTAAATCCACACTCCTTGAATGCAGCGTCGGTCATGAAGTGGACAAACCATTAGCAGGGCAGCATGTTGTGCTAATGGCATGACTCACTTACACGGCCCCTGGAGGATGCACAGATATTAAAGAAGGGAGAGGAGGAAGAGGGAAAGATAATACCAGATGCTCTGCAGAGAGAATGAACACACACTCATGAACATAATGGGATTCTAAGATGAGATCCCAGATGTCGGTGCACTCCAGCTTAATGCAGCGTCATCAATTTCCCCCAAATGTATTATAAGTACTTTGTTTTGAATAACATTGACAAAATAGTAAAATAAAATCTCCATGATGATTAACATATATAGATGTTCAGGAGTGCCAATTTTAATGTAAATATATAATCGAATCAGAATTTTATTTTCAGTGTTTTCTGGATTATAATTATTTAAATATTATTTCATTTTTAAGCTTCTGTAAACTAACACCATGAAAACATATCAAAAGAACATTGTACTTTAGTGCAATTCATAACGAAGCCATCTAAAATCATTTAGGAGGGCAAAAATACAAGACAATAACAATTTACCAGTAATTATGAGGAAAATAATAACTTGATAAACATGATTAATAATTAATTGACAGCAAAAGCCAAAATTTCTCAACGTGGGAGCGATTCAGACAGAGACAGTGTGGGCGTCCTGAAACTACTATCAAAGTCATCTACACTTAAGAGTGGAAAGCAGGATATTGTGGTTGCTGAGCACTTTAGCTCCAAGGTCAGACACAGGTGATTCACCAGGCATGAGGCCATGTAACCGGGGGGGGGGGGGGGGGGGGGAAACAGGTGAACAGATGTGGGGAACCCAACATTATGCAGTGGTACATATGGCTCTACTAAAAACAAACATACACTTCTTGTTACTCATCAGATAACGTATACTCTGATACTAAAACATGTGGAATAAGGTAATATCAGGCAATAGGAACGCCTGGCCACAAGGCGGAATTACCAACGCAGCAAAGTGGGCACCACAGGCCCCTGACCTCCAGGGGCCCCAAAAGCCCCAGGTTCACTGTTTGTTTGTTTGGCAATTTAATTTCTTGCCAACTTGTATGAGAGTTAGCATTGCAGTTTGTACATGTGCTCACATTGTAACAACTCTGGGGATGGATGATTGTATCCAAACACAGACAACGCAGGCAGGCACGATCAACGCAGCGATGTAATGCCAAAGTGAATGTGTATGCTTACAGGCCGGCACAGGAATCATGAGGGAGGCAAGGGTCACAACCGGGAAAGCAGTCCAAACAGGCAAACACATCAAAAGAGGACGGCAGGAAATCCAAAGTTCTAAAAATCACACAGCAGTTCAAAACAGGCAGTTAACACACTTCAAACCATCAAAAAATCTAAACGGTTTCAGGTATCACAGACGCTATATAGAAGGCAAGACACCCATGGACACTTTGACAATCTGATAAAGGAATTTGGGCAGTTATATGTGCAGGGCTGATGAGGGAGAGTGGAAACAGGTGAGCAGGTGGATGAGGAATCAGGTGATTGGAGCAGGTTGGAAAGGTCTGAGGGCATCTGGTGGACAGGAGGAGAATGGCAATGAACGGGTTTGCAGGAAGTGGGAATGTGGCAGCAGGACAGAGAGGCAGAATGGCACAGACGTGGTGCTTTTCCCCAAATAAAGTTGTTTCATCAAATGACCACAATCTGATTGACCACAAGGAAGTGTATACCATTTAAATCCGTTTAAATATAACTTACTTATGTATTAATGTAATAACAGTTGATTAGTATGTTCAACTAGACATCATGGGTAACCAATACAAATGGTATACCATTTATAATAGCAGAAGTAATAACAGCAGAAATAAATACTTGATTACAGCCATGGTATAGCATATTTGTATATGTAGAACCACATTCAGTCCTAAATTAATTAATTTAGAGATTGAAAAATGGAAACCAAATGGAAGAGAACTTCCTAATGTCATTTCATCTGCTCACATGCACCTGTAGCGACTCGCACCATGTGCTCCCTCTTCCGATCAGAGATATATACGATGCGCGCTGTTATGGGCGGATATTGAAAGCGGCAAACGACTCGCTCTGCTGTTGCGTGAGGGAGGGCAGAGCCAGAGAGAGCAGCCGATGATCGATCAGCCCAGCCCAGCCTAGTCCCAAGAGAGACTGGAGCTCCAACGCAGAAACAACGGTGAGCTTTGTTTGGGTTGGTTTTGGAGAGAGCTGGTGCAATTAGAAACAAGATATGTCTCTTTTACTCTCCAAATGATAAGTGTTGTGATAACAATGATGCGTTTATTTGATTTTTTTTGCAGGGAGTGGAATGGAGTTGGGTCGTATGCTGTTGATGCTTTTGACCTTAACGGGAAGCGCATCAGCGCTGATCGAGCAGTACAGAGCGGTGGTGAGTTCAATGTCTTCATTAGAGAGAGAAAAGAAACATGTAACTGTACTAAAACTCTTCAATGTGTGTGTGGCTGCCCATCGATTATTGAGGAATTATGTAAGTGAGCTTGTTTTGTGATTCAGCGTTGTATTTATATTTATCTATATGCCATATTTGATTTTGCTCAGTCTAATTCTTGGTGTGATTAGTCGACTTTGTTGATTTCACTTTATATTTTTAATTGTGGGTCATAGAAGCATTTTATATACTCTTTTCAATTTAAATATTTATTCATGAAGTTGGTAACATTTCAAACCATCAGCAGGCTTTTGAGAAAAATCCCTTTGCGTACCTTCCTGCATGTGTTATTGTATTCAATTGTGTACATGTGTGGGCCATACACATGTTTGTATCTATTAATATGAGAATCAGGGTGTCACGATGTGGCAGAGAGACATGGTGCACATGGAGGCATCCTCCATATGAATCCTGAGGTTTAAAAAAGCATGAAGAAAAGGCATCATATCCATATTTTGTGGTGTATTTTAACAATGTTACACTTATTGTCAGGTAAAAGGTTTGAAAGGCAACACGATTTAGAAATCTGCGAGCTTCCTTTGTCCAGTTCACTCAAACACTTCCTCAAAAACGACATACAAACGTCTTATTGTTGTGCAACTTTGCATGTCGTGTGTAAGAAAAAAGTAAAGTTTAACTCCTGCCACCATGAAAGTCATCATGTTTGGTCCACATTCTGTGTGATGCTGCTGTTTTTTTGGGCAGCAGATGCATGAAAATCTGTTTTGATCGAGATACGCGATTAGCGTGAAACATTTCACACCATATTCGTCACCATATGCCAATTGCCAAATGCACGCAGCCTTTATCCCATCAAATACCTCACTCAACAGATGATATTAAAAAAGGCTGACGCTCTCCATTGTGAGGATCTGATCTGTAGTAATAAATACCCTACATGACAGCATTTGCCAGTAATCTTAATGTTGACTGGTGTTAAGACATGGATTTTAGTGTTGCTGTTGATTAGGTGTGTTTTAATGGTGCTTTACTTGAGAAGTTATTTACCACCAAAGGAAATGAATGTGTTATATCTTTATGACCCAACATCCTGTGCTGTGCTCATAATTTTAATAAAAATCACAAATGACCAAATTTGTTCTGGTTTTCTGTGCAGGATTGGCTGAGCAGGTATGGCTACCTTCCTCCTCCCGACCCGCGCACGAGTAAACTGCAGACCAAAGAGGGGGTTGAGAAAGCCATTCGTCTCATGCAGAGATTTGGCGGGGTCCAGGAAACCGGGGTTCTCGGTAACAACCTCTAAACATGGATCTATCAGGACAATATATGATGTGTATATGAGATTTCACATATCTGGGGTGTAATCTGCCTTTTAGTTTCAGCATGCGTGACAAACTTCTCTTCCAGACAAAGAAACCATCAAACTCATGTCTACGCCTCGATGCTCTCTCCCTGATTTTGTTGGCAATGAGGACATGCTGAGGAGGAGGAGGAGGAGGAGGAAGAGATACGCCCTGTCAGGCCTTAAGTGGCACAAGACAGACATCACGTGGAGGTGTGTTCCCTGTCATGTTGCTTTGTGGTTTCATGTCATCCCTGTATGAATCACAGAGCTTTGTGTGGCATCCACAAGTGAGTTTGGTGTTTGTTACATTTATTAAAAAGTTACAGCCGCCATTTTGAATGCCAAACAAGATTTTAATTATAACAAAGTATGTTATGTTTTAAAGCCAACTACCGGTATATTAGGATTAAGGATACCTAAATAGAGGAAGTTAGGTTTTTTGGGGAAGTCTTTTGTTTTCGTCCATAGTCCCACAACCGTATCAATATAGCCTTTTGACATAAAACACATTAGCAGAAGAAATACAAGGTGATATAAAAATACATATTTTAATCGTGAAATAAAATAAGGCTGGTGGTATTCTACATTTTTCTTGTGTTTTTTGTTTTCGCTACGGACGAATACCCAATTTGTGCTGGAGTTTACAGCAACAGGACCTTACAGCAGCAGGAGGGTGTATGTGTGATTGATCTGTAATGAACTACGGGGCCCACGCTCATAGTAATGAAAGGAACATGCCACCAATGCCATTTAGTCATCGATGTGCTTTTGAACAACAATGCAGCTCTGTGGCACAAATACACAACAACAGATTTTGGCTACACAGGCTATACTGGTTGGTTTTGATCCTTTAAAATGGATTTGTTGACAATAATAACAAAAACGCAGAATATTGCCAGACCTATCCTTTAACTTTGTGTTAAGCAGCAAAAATAGGAACATTCTCAAAAACCGAACTGTCCCTTTAAGTTGCAGAAACGTTAACTTCTTTGAAAGACTCAATCTCGATGAACTTTGGAACAAAAACGAGAGCGTAAAACAAAACAAAAGTCTCACACACAATGCACCGTGAACAGATTCAGAGGTGAATTAAAACTGTCTACAACTTTGTTACAATATATAATCTATTCTTGTCTGCAGTGTCCACAGCTACCCTTCGCCCTCCCTCTCACCCGACCTGTCCAGCAGCAGCGTGGACGTGATCCTGACTCACGCCTTCAAAGCCTGGAGCGACGAGGCCCCCTTGAGTTTCCGGCGGCTGCCGAGTGACATCAGGGGGCCGGCAACTGGAGGGGACATCAGAGTGACTTTTGCCCGCTCGCTTCACGACGACGGGTACCCTTTTGACGGCCAGGGTGGCACCCTGGCCCACGCCTTCTTCCCTGGCAGGGATGCAGTGGCGGGTGACACACACTTTGATAATGATGAGATCTGGAGCAATGGAGGTATTTACTGATTGAAATCATGACGGATGGATTCATGATGAGAGAATAATAACAGAGAATAATAGCCAAAGAGCTCCCAAATCATGGTTGTTAATGTGATCCAGTAACACAGATTCTTCACACATCCTCAGGTCGCAGTGGCAGCACAGACTTGTTCACAGTTGCAGTGCACGAGTTCGGGCACTCGCTGGGCCTGTCCCATTCCTCGTCCGACCCGTCCATCATGAGGCCCTACTACCAGGGTCCTGTACAAGACATCCAGAACTACCGGCTGGCCCTGGACGACAAGCACGCCATCCAGCAGCTTTATGGTCAGTCACCAGTTGACCACAATCTGGATCCGAGTACAGAGTATCAGTATCTGTGATATTTACTGAACTTACAGTATGTGTTGATATGTGTTTTCCATGTCTGTGTGTGTATTTGTCAGATTTGAAATCTTAATATAAAGACAAACGTGTTGACTCTTAGCTTAGAATAGTTTACGGTTTATTCCGGAAATTCTACAGGATGTTGCTTCATGATATGCTTTTATTTTGGCTTATACAAGTACTGACATTCAATTGAACCCACAAGGAACATATTTGAAAAAAAGGAAGGAGTCAAAAGTAGGTTTGCAAGTTAATACAATGTGGAGAAGCAAGAATAAGAGTCTATAGTCGTGCTAGCGGCTCTGTGAAGCTGTACTTTGGCAACAATGGTTTGAGCTGAATGCCAACATCAGCACGTTTGTTTAGCATATTCTCCATCTTAGTTTAGCCTGTTAGCATGCTAAATTAGCACTAAACACAAAGAGCGGCTAAGGCGGATGTCATTAGTTATGTAGGTAGTCAACAAGGTCAGTCTGCTTCGTCCTTTGGGCACCATGAATATCTGAGTGTCACGCTGGCCTTTCATCCTGTTCATTATTTTCATATTCCTTGATTTATTCTTGTGTGAAATCCTCACTGTCCAGATAAATAGCACCATTGGTTGTTTGTGGCAGGTAGGTAGGCTATGGCCTTGTGATTTCCTACAAAAATGCAGGAAGTGGCCCTGAACTAGCTAATCCTTACTTGTTGACTGTGATGATTTGTACTATCAAGCACACACACAAACCGGATTTCAACTGTTCCCTTCCGTGTCTGAAAAAGAAAGCATCCTGTGTGTCAAACTTCCCCTGGCTACTGACAAGAATGTAGGTTGCTTGGACAATTTTTGCAGCGCTGTCATCAGCGTTCACCGCCTCTTCAACGTTGCCTGCTGTCACCATTCTGTTGTAGGTGTGAAGGACGGCGGACCACCAGGAGGTGGTGATCCTGACCTCCCACGCCTGCCCAGTCCACCTCCTCCAAGACCAACACAGCCGTGAGTAGAGCCAGAGGAAACCATCCCTTTACATGCATCCAGACAATAAGCACTTTTTGCATTTACACACCATATATCCTCTCAAATCACTCTGTTTACTCACGAAGGATGAGGAGTAATTTAAGACCAGTGGATGTCGATACAAGTCTTCCGATCGATTCTCCCTGTGACAGTGTTTGGTCGTGTTGCACCCTCTAGTGATTTTCTTATCAAACTACATCCTACAAAATATAATTTGAGTGAACTTTTTCTGTCCCAGTTCTGAACCCTCATTCAACGAGCGCTGTCAGGGAGGCTTTGATGCAGTGGCAAATATCAGGGGAGAGGTCTTCTTTTTCAAAGGTGAGAAGAAACCATGCAAATTCAGAATTAGCTGGTGTTTTAGTTTCATCGATACACTTGGTGAACCCCTCTTTCATAGTGTGTCTGTGCACAGCGAGGGACACGTGTCATGTTCCATCTCTTTTCTTGGAAAGGTGCACACTTCTGGAGAACTAAGCGAGACAGGTCTTTGGTGTCCCTCAAGCCGGCTCAGATCAAAAACTTCTGGAACGGCCTCCCGCCGGGAACGAATAAGGTGGATGCAGTGTACGAGAGAAAGAGTGACAGCAGCATCGTCTTCTTTATTGGTGAGAAGCAAAATCCTCTGGTCTTGTTGAATCAATTTTTTGAGCAAGAGAAAAATGTTTGTATGGTCCGTGTCGAACAAGAGCTTCATTAAACTAATAATGTCAAAATCCTAAAGACATTGCAATACCAACAGCCCTTGAATGACAAACCATTTATGACAAACGTCTTTCTGACTTTCCTTTGTCTGTTCAGGATCTCTGTACTGGGTCTTCAAGGACACGGACGCCATGAGTGGCTACCCTCGGCCCATCTCCGAATGGGGCATGAGGACAAAGAGCGGGGTGCTGGTGGACAGAGTGGAGGCAGCCTTCATCTGGGCCCACAACGGCAAGACCTACCTGTTCAACGGTGGGAGGTTTTGGAGGTTCGACGAGAGCCGTAAAGGCCAACGCGTGACCCGGCAGCCGGAGCCGGGCTACCCGCGGAACAACAGCCTCTGGGGAGGAGTGCCCACCCACATGGATGACATCATCAGCTGGGGAACAGGTAATCTTGTGTTCAGAGGCAACATGCATATGTGATGAGTTTCTGCCTCAAGTGCTGAATAAATAAACAAAACCAAGAGGGGTTTTTTTTAGGGGGATTGCATTTTGGTGTGGAAGGTATGAAGTACTAAAGCGATGGAAAAGAACTGATCATGACTATTGGACATTTGTAATCTTTAAATTTGTATTTAAAATTGTGCAAGAAGTATTCTTTCCTTAAAGGGACCCTGTGGAGTTTTTGACGACTCGTAGTGCTGATGTAGATGCAGGCTGATATTGTTTTCAATGTGCAATGCGAACAAAAAGGAATAAGTGTCACACTGCTGCTGCTGCACTTTAGGAGATGCCTACTTCTTCAAGGACAACCATTACTGGGTGCTGAAGAACGGAGGAATGAACCAAGAAGTCGTCACTCCTAAATCGATCGCAGTAGACTGGCTCAGATGTCCAACTCCTCCTGCAACCCCCACTCCTCGAATCCCAAAGGAGTGCAACTGTGAACTGAAGGGATCATCTTCATTTCTAAGAAGCAGCTGGATCCTACTGATCACTGTCCTATTGGTAATTCATGCCTTTATGAGAAAATAAGTAGTACTGACACTCTACATACTAGTGTCAGAAAAATGTTAAATATCTGCCTTAGCTTTGGCATTTGAGGCCTGTGTTACTGTAAATACTTTGCCTTA
Organism: Melanostigma gelatinosum; assembly: GCF_949748355.1. NCBI lineage: Eukaryota > Metazoa > Chordata > Actinopteri > Perciformes > Zoarcidae > Melanostigma > Melanostigma gelatinosum. The sequence continues at coordinate 7,537,316 of NC_136654.1, read as the reverse complement.
TCAGAACGTATCGCTGACGCCTGAAAACAGTACATTTTGCGTCCTCCCTCTGTCCTGCTATAGAATATCCCCCTCCTTTTTCAAGAGTAAGTGTTGGATTACATGGAGCCTGTATAGGAGAATGAATGGAAATTCGACACGGCCAATCCAGCACTCCCGACCCTCCTAATGAGGTCTTACAAAACAACCTCATTCTTACAAAACCACCTCATGTTTGGACAGTAAACTGGCCACTCAAACACAAGTGCAATCGTCAATTTCTTTATCAGAGCTATTTTTTTTCGAGTATGTTTGAGCATGTACAGTACAATCAGAAATATGGTTAGTTAAACTCAGTGTGTTGTAGTTTGTTTTTTAAATTTGTTTTGTATTGTACATGTAAATGATTTTCACGCAATCAGGAAGAAAAATCGTCGTCTGTGTTGACAATCAAAGTGATGTTATTATTGCAACAGTTCTGCAAACAGAGACGTCGGCTCGCAGAGCAGTTGAATTCAATCAGTCGTTTACGTGGTTAGAGTTCAAAGCAGAGTGACGGCAACAGGTATTCAGTCTTTTTTTCTTGTATTTGATTATTTAATTTAGTCACTGGGGTCCTTTTGAGGTGGATTAATAAAGCGCTGCAGATGTAACAGTAAATCATTTCATCCTTAAAGGGACAGTTCACCCCATAAAAGATTTTTTTTTAAATCTATAACCTGTAGTGCTATATATCAATTGAGGTTATTTAGTGTAAATTGCCTAGTTGGAGATTTGGAGGCCATATTGTAGTTACTATAAAAGGTATGGAGTGTATGTTGCACTGTTGCTACAGGTCTGTATGAAAGAACTCAATGGGTCCATGTTTGAGTGACTATGAGCCAGTACCATGATTAAAATGTCAAGAGTTCTTGATATTACTTTGTGATGCGTTAATCATCCCTCGACCTTAGCTCCTTCAAAAGGCTGAGTTGTTGTGCACATATGAACAGTCTCCAGTGACGGTCCTGTGTGGAATGTCCTAGACCGCTGATTGGCATCGCCATTAGGAACGCCTCTCAGAAACACATTTCTTAGTGCCGTCAAGTCAGACAGTTACAGCAGGTCAGATATATAGTGGAGGAAAACTGATTATAGTCACTCATTTAGATGGCTGGATAGGCGTGAGAAGCAGTTATGATTTTACAGTCTGGCAAACAAATCTGAAAGTACAGCGATACACAAGTGAGAACTTGATTTTTAGCGTTTATTGTAGTTCCATGTTTTGATTAGTTACTTTGCGTCGAACTTTACGCTGGTATGGAAAATTGTGCATACATACTTCAAAGGCTTTCATCTTCAACACGGAACACTGTTAACAGATCTAGTCAACCATTGAATCTTTTGTTCAAGGCACATTGAAGTTATACAAGGTTTGTGCAGAGTTATTTACTCGATTCTTGAAGTGGGAGCTGTTCAGGTCAGCTGTCAGTGACTCAGGTATTTGGAGAACGCTAGAAGCAAAACACCCTCGCAGACGTCATTTCCAAGGAAGCAAAGTGGCAAAAAATGTAAGTATGACCTTTGAAGTGAAAGACACCAGTGTGATGTATACACATTATAGTCATAAATAATAGTCTTCATTCAATTGAGTGACATTTGAATATTTTATTACACCAAATGACAGAGGCGGTTTCATAAGTTAAGCTTGGCAACGTGCCTACATTTCATCTGCACTAATGAAGAAAAAAATGAAGGCAAATAAGTTTCCAATACAAAAGGAATATTAAAGTACAAAACTCCACTTAAAAATGAAATCATATTCTCTAAAATCTTTGGTACAGACTTGAGTTTTAACCATCTAGGCCAATACACATTGGCAGATTTGAATGCAACTAAATACACAGATTACATTGCTGCATTTCTAAACAAGTACTCCCACATCGACCCTGTAAACTCAGTGTAAATGCACCCCTTTCTCAGACACCTGACTGGAGCGTTGGCCCGTCGGAGACTTCATGAGGTGAAAAGGGTGCATCCTTGACGCAAACCAGTTTAACCAGCATTACCATAAATTGCTGACAAACCAGCCTTCGACGACTCTCTAAAGCCTTCCCAGAAGACTGCTCAGAGCCATCAGCCCCAGAGAGTAGCAGGTTTTGGCGGTAGAGCTAGTCTGCGAGACACTTTGTGCTGGCTGGATGCGTCTGAAGTTATTGATAATAACAGTTGATGTGGCGTTGGACACGTAGAGCGTTGTGCTGAAGAGGTCAATCTGGAAACACGATATTAAGCCAGTTACGTACGTGAAGCACCGTTAGAGCATTTGTGGGGATCGGCCATGCCAAGACACACCAAAAACAAAACAACTCACCAAATCTTTGCTGACTTGGACCTTGTCCTTGAACACAGTCCAAACCACAGCCTCATTGCAGGAGGGGGTGGTCAAGGAGCCAAGGTAGCGGTAATAACTGCTGCGATTCACCCCGGGTAGGAGATCATCCAGTGATATTCCAGCTGCACTCAATGAAACAGACTCACCTGAGGGCAGAAACACGATCACTGCAGGCACTGTAGCATTTTAGCCAAAAACATTAGATCAAATTTGCCACTACAAAAGCAACACTCTCCTTACCACTTTTTGTGATGTTGGCAAGGTAGGAGGTCAATTTTTTCCAGCTGGCAGGTTGGCCAGTGGCATCACCTGCCATTTCCTGAAAGGTGTGCAAATTAAAATCAGGCTGAATTGAAACTTAAGTTAAAGAAATGGCTAATACATGGTTTGAGACATGACTGAAGTATATTGGCATTACAAAAAACTGAAAAACGTATTTCCTCACCTCAATGAGGAAACCAAGAGCAGCAAGTCCTGTACTATCTGCAACAGCTAGAGTCGTGTTCCCATTAAAGGATGCCTTGCTGTTTACGATGTGAAGCTGGGAGAGTTAAATCAAGAAGAAATAATTAAATATTAATTCAGTGGCAAAACATATAGCTGAACATGAAAAGGGAACTGTGCGCTACCTCCATGGGATAACGCTTGCCATTCACAGAGTGCTCGGAGCCAGGGACAGAGGCACCATTACCCCAGTGCAAGTGGAACTGCAGGCTGTCATAGTCCTCGGACAGACCTCCTCCTGAAATCTTGATGTTGCTGTTGAAGTTGACTTTGACTGGAACATGGAAGAACGGACTATTAAAATCAAGAAACTTTAGAAAAAGTGGTTAATTGGCAAGCAGCTGTTGGGCAACTTGGAGGACAAATAGATAACACCAAGAATGTCAGCATGATCATTTCTGCGGTTACAATCCCGGCTACACCTCTGCTTTGCGACACTATGAGGGACATCTGACTCACAATAAGGCTGCATCGTTACTTCTGAAAACCCCAACAGGCAAATTCTTTAAAAGCGTATACACTTCCTTCAAATGCAATTAAAGGCATTAAGCACAACTGGTTTCTGGCCACACCACTCGACCGCCCACCTGTCTTCCCAGTGTTGGTGATGCTTTTCAATGCGGTGGTGATGTCGTAGTTGTCAAACTTGAATGCAGTCAGACTGGAGTCAGTTTGGGCAGAACCTGAGACGATGTCAATCGGTGACTGTCGGGTGCCATTGCAAAACCGCGTAGCAATGGTTGGCCAGGTAGAATCACCTACACATAGGAGCAAGGCTTTAAGTAGCTGAAGAGAAGCAACGGTTAAGATGTTAAGTGCGGCCAGTTTGAGATAAAGGGAGATCACTTACTGCAGCTTGGCTGATGATAACACCAGGCTGGGGGGGGGGGGGGGGGGGGATACATTAGTTACGCTGACAAACAATATACAAAGAGACAAACAGTTTATCCAAAAATAGTCAATATTGATTCAAGATGAAAATAAAAATGAATTCATACGGATTGTGTCCGAGGCACAGCGGGCGCTGGACACGAGGACGCACACAGTGAGGACAGCTCCAAGCCAATTCATCTAAAATAAGAAAAATTCAACAGAAAACAAATAAAGCACACATTAATTCATCGGCACGAAAAAGCATCTGTCGCCATGCAAATATTTAAGAGAAAATAAAATCAATTTAGTCCGTTTGAAATGCACGCAACAAGCCAAATACCAAGTCGCCAATTATGCACGCAATTTAACAACTGTTTCAAAATAATGAAATGATCATAAACTACTGCGGGATTTGAAAATGCTACTGCCTTGTGTAAAGCCGACAACAGAGACCACCAATCGTGCAGAAAAAAAGTCTCTTCAGACAATTGGACACAACTGATTTCAATTGAGATGCGCAGCAGCGAGTCCTACCTTTGAGTTTGACGCACCTGCACCTCGTCTGATAACAGCTGCGTCTCATCCTCCTTTTTATTCACTCAGTGAAGTTGCTCTGACACCGCCTCTAGTCAGAGCTATGTCTGTAGGATACCTCCCTGAGAGAATTCCCCGGGGTCTGTTTCGGACTAACAACGGGAAGTATACATATTGCTGTGATATTTAAACACATTGTTTATGGTAAAAGTATCAAAAAAAAATAGAAGACCTTTACAAGTCCTTATAAGCGTATTAACATAATTATGTGTTAATAAGACTATTTAAGATTCACTAATATCACCATAAACATGTTTGTTCGATTATAAAACATTTGCAAGCAGTTATATAATAATTAACCGTTCATATATTCTCATAATTGTTCATTACAACATTACAGTACATATTTATTGAGTTCAGCTTACCTATTATGTAATTGTTCAACTTTTTTGTGTTGCTTTGTTAAGATTAATACTTCATAATGCATTTATTAGCAGTTAACTGTGCTTTTTGCAGCATACCCATCTGGAATGAGCACTACGTGTTAAAGTTCATAAAATGTGAATAAAGAACTGTATATAAATACAATGTTTTAGTAATGAACAACACACGTTATGGTGACAGCACCTTTAGTTCCTGCTTAATCCCAGAGTATTGTCCCGTGGCTTTATTTTTCCTGGAACTTTTTGTTTGTGATTTGTTTCCGACAGACGTGTTTGGTCAAACCAAGAAGCAGAGACCACAGAAAGACTTCTACAAATTCAATTTAATGATCGTAATTCTTTTTTTTGTTTAGCCATGTGCTCTTTACCTAAAGCTCTGTACTCAACTCAACTTTACAGGCTGGGGAATCTCATCACTTGCCCGAGCAGTGACATGTTCCTGGTGCTCTGGCTTTGTCCATACTTTTTCAGATTTCATTTCTTCTTCCTTATCCGGCTGGTGATCTCACTACAGATTGTCTTCATATGACTGGTTGACCTGCGTACCGGGCCCCAGAATGTATTCTGTTTGAAACTCTCAATTGAGCATTTTTCCACAAAAAACAAATGTGGGAATGTGATGTACATTCTATGTTTTATATAAACAATGTGGCCACAAGCGTTTAAGAATCACTTATCAACTTTAATAATTAAAAACAAGTATTTCATTCAATGTCAGCAAGTGTTTGAAAAAGCTTGTTTACCTGTTTGTTATCTGAAAATAATGGGAAGGTTTAAACCTTCCCATTATGAAGGTTTAAACTCTCCTGCATGTTTTGACAGAGCAAAGCAAATCGGGATACTATTAAATCAAGTAGTAACCACTTCGATACAAATCAAAAGATGTGATCTTGATTATGAGATTATATAATTGCATACTACATCAATGAAAATCACCAATGAAACGGCACTTTCCAAGCAAGGCCGATAATGAGCTCAATATACTTCTTCACAGCAGTTCCGATTAGCTAATCGTCTCACAAGTGCAAGTTGTATGAAAAGGCGCAGAGACATGCCAGCAGTAGCAGCAGCATGATGGCAACAGGGGCACCGGATGCTGATTTGGTGGAGTAGATTCTCCTATTATGAAGAGACTGCGTAGGCCGATAGACGTTGTGATATCCTGCATGAGTCGGGAACATCGTCATCTGGTGGGAAAAAAAGACGGCCTATAATTTGACTTGTTGTAAAAGGCCGCCTCTTTCATTTAAATAACATTCTTGCACTAGTTATCCTGTTCGAGCAGTACAACCTGTTACACTAGTGAAGGCATCCGTGCGTAAACAATGTGCCTGGCGTGACAGGATGAACAGAAGAGACAACAGCCATCACAAAAGAAGCTTTGAAAAAAAAAAGATGCCATTTGAATGATGACAGCACATTTGGGTTATAGGTTACTTTCAAGCTGACAAAAGCATTGATCATGTGTGCATGGAAGTGTTTGTCATTCAGACAGTGTACTGTAAAATATTTTTGTATCCTTGAAAGTTTGTTATTTTCCAGGCGAAAAGTCTGGACGACTTTTTAAAAAGTCGTCCATTTGCCAAGTAGCAACGCCGTCGGCATCAACTATGAATGAATGAATTTTATTTATATAGCGTTTTTCACAGACAGTAGTATCACAAAGTGCTTAACAGAGCAGACATTTAAAAGCATAAAAAACACAATGTGACCCAAGGGTCAATAAATGATCTACACAGAGAAAATTAAAAAATTAAATAAAATAAAAAATAAAATAAAAATGTAAAACATATTTTAAGAGCAGGTCTAGGACATGGGTTTTTACTCAAACGCCAGCCTAAACAGGTGGGTTTTGAGCTGTTTTTTAAAAAGTATTCACAGTATCTGCGAGGCGTAGAGTTGCAGGCAGAGCATTCCAGAGCCTCGGGGCCACTGCCTCAAAGGCTCGGTCACCACGGGGCTTAAATCGTGTGCGTGGGACTGACAGAAGACCGAGAGCGTTTGACCTGAGAGTGCGGGCGGGTGAATAGGGGCGAAGTAGATCAGCTACATAAGCCGGAGCCTGACCGTGAAGTGCTCTGTATGAAGTGTATCCTAGATGCTACAGGAAGCCAGTGGCAAAGCAAAGCATGAGATCATAGTGTCAATATTATCAAGGGTGTTGCATCAGTGAAGTATTTTATTTTGAGTTGTCCAAAAACAGGGTGCAGCAATTCATTGTGGATAGATTAGCGGCCATCATTACCGTCAATCACAGTGACTGTAGTGGAGAACCAACGTTTGGGCACCAGGGCCAATTACTAATTATAAGATCACTTAAACCTGAAGAACCTCTTTAACCCTCATCCTACCAACTGGGGTTCCTTCGGACCCCACAGGTAACCTTCGTCATGTCTCGCATTTGTTCTGTCGTTCCAATTTTTCATGACTTTGTCAATCAATTCATTCCTCGGGGAGTCATATCGTTGTTTTCTGTTTTGATTAGTAACTGAAACTGTTTAAAGTTGAAATGTATTATTGAGATTTTCCCCCAACAACAGATATAACACTGGCATTTGTTAAGCACACGTTGAATCAGGATTCTGACACACTGCATCTCTGTATTATCTACCGCTACGCTCGGCGTAGTCGTTTTTCATCATCCTGTGATGTCGTGGAACAAACTGCTCTCTTCTAACCTCCAAGCAGGATAATATGCTCACTATTTTTTACAATCGTTATGGTGTTCATTACCCCGTTTGTTGATTGTACATAAAATCACCTCATATATACACCGGCAATTCTTATTGTGGCACACCACATTTAAATCTTCAGCACCAAGATGTTGAGAAGGACGTACCAGGTTTTGGTCCACCTTGACAGACTCTTTAAAGACTGTCCATACCACCGCTTCATGACATGAAGGGGTGGTTAAGGAGCCGTTGTAGCGGTAGTATTGAGCTCGGTTGACGTCGCCAAGCAAGTCATCGATGGAGATCGCATCCGTGACGTTACCTTCCGAGCCTGCATGGGAGCCAAAATGCACAAGACGTACTGCCACGTTTGTTTTGAAATGTATGCAATCAAAGCAGGTATTCACTCACTGATGTTATGAACAGCTGACATATAGCTGGTCAGTTTTTTCCAGGCCTCCATATCAGATGTGGGATGCGTCTACAGAGACAAACACGGTAAATGATGAGGAACATTTTGAATATAGCAGTAGCACAATCTGTTGCTTTAAGAAATCGACACCACTTGCCTCACGATGTCCTGAACTGCTGCTCTGGGCATTCGTCGCCTGAACAATAAACAGCACACAGAAGTGAGTCTGTTGCGTAAACAGCTTTTCTTAGTGTCAGATTTAGACTGCAGAGAAAAGAAAGGATGGTTCCCTACCCTAATATGCACTGTGAAAACTCTCCACCAATTATAGAACTGACCACAGGTGGTAGATTTTTATATTGTAACAAATATTCACGAGGTTTGCATTGGAACTTTCATGAACATAGCAGCCCCTTTAAATCGGTTTAAAATAGGATTATGACAAACCATTTCACAGTCTTTAAAAGTACTTCTTGTCATTTAGTTTCAAACATACAACTGTGGATGTATACGCATGAAACACTTAGCAATGGATGAGAGGTGGTGACATTCTTGTCAGTAAATAATGTCACCTGACGAGTGAGAGCCCAATTAGTTTGGCACCGTTTTCCAGCCTTCTCTTGTTTGCCAAGTGTCAAATGTGATAGAAAACATTTACGATGACAGCACTTGAAGGAACAGATTTTTACCAGCAGCAACAGTGACATCGTATTGTTTTTACCTTGTGACTGTGTGTGTGTGTCATCAAGGCCAAATGGAGGGCTGGAGACACCCAGTAGCAGGAAATACCACAGAAGCAATGGAATCTTTGCCAGTTGTTTATAGCTCTGTGTCTCTGCCTCGGGCCACATTCATCTTAAAACTCAGCCTTTATTTTGAACTCAGCTACATACCTGTAACGTGTTTTGACTGTATCTTGCACGGTTGTGATGCTATCGCAGTGACACAATCTGTCAACGGACAGACACACAGACATAAACACCTGGCTCATTACACATAACCTCTTCTGTGGCATTTCTCCCTACAGTAGGCGTCTCTCGGGCCATATTTTTTCCATATGCGTCGAAATCTTTGAAGTGTGTTCATACTAGAAATAGTAACAAATTACAAACACGTGTTGAGTGTGTGTAGTAATGCTTTGACTCACTACTGACTCATTACATAACTAGTCTAATGCACTCAATGTTACCTCAATAAGGAATCCCAGCACTGCCAAACCATTAGGAGTCTCTAGTGCCTCTTCCAGAGTTAAATCCTTCCTCTTGTTCACTATGTGCATCTGCACAATGACACAATGACGACATGTAGTATTACACTGGCAAAAACTAAATCGATTAGAAAGCCACGCCTTCACTGCAACAACAGAGGAGTTCAATTACCTCCATTGGGTATCTCTTGGAATCCACTTTGTGCTCTGAGCCATCAGACTTATCTGAGCCCCAATGGAAGTGGAACTGAAGGGTGGAGTAGACGTATCCCAAACCGCCCCCTGAGACCTCCACCATGTCCTCTTTCAACACACACTTCACTGAAAGATGAAAATTATTTTCATTATTGAATTATCGAATAAAATGCCCCCCCCCCCCCCCCCCCAAAAAAAAAATAGCCCCTGAAAATGTTCCAGACCCCAAAGTAATGCCTTCAAATTGCTTGTTTGGACCAACCACGTCTAAAACCCAAAATATATTAACTTGACTATGACATACATAAGGCAATTCACCGATTTGATTATTTAACAATTATTTAAATTGTTGTTGATGAATTATTGTGTTCGACGAATAGATTAATCGTTGCAGCACTTAAGCATGAGCCTTGTTTTGGGATTCTTGATTCAATGATTCTTGAAAATCATTGACAAGCTGATCTGTGTGTGTAAACGGATATATAAGTCTCCCTTTGAGTTGGAAACAGCCCATAATATGAGAGAACAAACCTGAGTGGCCTGTGTTAGTGATGTACATGATGGCATGTTTGTCGTCAAACTTTGTAAAATTGAAGGCGTCGAGATGCTCGTCCGACACAGTGTCACGAGTCTCGATGTTGATGGGTGACTGGCGCTCGCCGCCACATTTCGAGTGAGGCAGATTGAGCCAATGAGCCGGCCTGTACTCTGATGACAGATAGGAAAATCAAAGTGTAAAACTAAATCCTGTAACAGCATTATCACTTTGAACCTGTGGTCAGATTTGTACATACCACAGGGTTCCTCCTCATAGCACCATGAATGACCTAAAGAATAGAAGTCACATTTGAGAGGTCAACTCAGTCATGAACACGACTGGTCTATATGAGAGTGTGATTTCACAACTCACCGGGTGGTAAAGGAGTTGCAGGGGAAGCGAAGACGTGACGTCCGTGAAGAGGTTGTTCAGGCCGATACACATTGGCGAGTCCTGTCTTCATGGGAAACCGCTGAACCTACGAAACAAAAGAAATGTTTATTGTTTAACAGTGAAGTTATTGGCAAAAATAAGGCCGAGTTTTCCCCAGAGGCTCAAAAGGCTTTATACAACATTTTTTCACATACATGTGAAACATGGTACAGTTAATTAACTCAGACGCAAGTAATTAAATGACGTTCCACTGCAGAAATCAACTTAAAAACAGTCATTTTGTCTCACGGTCTACCCTTTGCACGTGTGTTACAGACTGGTATGCATAAAGTAGAGGTCACAGTCACGCACCTGCTGAACCACCTGACGCACAGGCAACATACAGAGACAGGTGCGCCGGTCTATCTTCCAACGCCTGATGGCTGTCAGGTAGATAAGAGAATGATCATTTGTCACTCTGCAACATACAACACATGGCTCAACTATCTGTACTAACCCACCGTCTCATCTTTTGTTGTTGGATTCAGCAGAAAGTAAAGCAATCCTGATGATCTAACATGATGATGAAAACAGCACACCATGTACCAGTATGTCCCGGCATCATGTTCTCTGGTGAGGTTCATTTTGTTTAACCGGTTCATGGGGAACAGCATGACATAGAAATGAATGAAATGTTGCTGGCAGGGAAGAAACCAACTTGCAACTTGATGCTGAGCAGGTAGTCTGCAGTGGCTTTTTCACAAAAAACAGCTGCTTTCTGCGGCCCCCTTCTATCAATAACAGTGAACCAAAACAGTGATGTTGCAGGCAGACCGCTAAACAACAGCTGCAGATTCAGGTAATATTCTCTCAAGGGTTCACACGGCCATCTGGTTACAAATTGGGGGACTTTTTGGGGCTTTTGCTGCTGTAACACTGCAAGTCCAAATACTGTTTGAAGGGCCCTTACGGTCCTCTCTGTGCTGAGGTGTAATAGGAGATTAACGAGGGTTAGCTCACCAGTTTTTTGTTGATGTTTATTGGCTCTTGAAAGAGTGTCCACACAACGGTTTCATTGCACAGAGGGGTGGTCAGGGAGCCCGTGTACCGATAGAACTTCGTGAGGTCTACATTTCCAATCAGGTCATCGATAGAAATGGTATGGTTCATATCAACCTCTGTGCCTGTGAAAAGATGTAAGAACTAGACTCAGGGTTCGACAGGATGCCAACATGTGCATGATCTGATGTCTGAGTCGCAAAGCACAATACGTCAGGTCACCCTGATATACATCACTGAATCATACGACACTTTATTTACGTCGTACTTTTCATACAAACATTTGTAGCGCCTCACACAATAAAACACATTAATCCTATAACATATAAGCAGGTGTTGAATAAAAATGCATGACGTCCTTCTTGTCACATTGTGCCACGTTGTGAATTGAATTAAAAGTAAATATACAAGATCATAAACAGTGTTCAGGACAACCGTGGAGGCGAGGAAAGGAATCGAGGATGTACAAACTGGTAAATGAGAACGGTCTTAGGTCTCCATCAGACCAATCTGCTGCAAGAATATTCGAGGGACAAACACCTACCTATGATGTTTGTCAGGTAAGACGTGAGCTCGCCCCATGGTCCCGACATATCTCCATCGTCTGTTGCCTTTAGGGAGAGGACATCAATTATACTTACATTATTTTGACAATGTGGGAATTAACTCCTTCGACGTGCATGCATTTGTTTATTTTTTTGTAAATATTATCTGGAGCAGTCCAGTCGTCAGCGGGTTGCTGGTGTTCAGTTGCAAATTTCATAATTGCAACTTCTTTCCAATGAGCAAGCTGAAATTCTGCAAAAACGTTAATATTCCAATGACGTTTTCAAGGCATTATTTTTAGTGAATGGTTAGCAATCAATAGTTTTCTTTGTAATGATTTGAAATACTGGACATACATTTATGAAAAACCCAAGAGCAGCAATTCCCTCTGAATCCTCCTTGGCGTCCTGCACGGAGAGGCCTTCCTTCACACTGACTATGTGCATCTACGAAAGAGTACATGGGTTGATAAGACAAAACAATGCAGTTTATAAAGAGGAGAGGCATGTTGCCTCAGGTGAAACGCCAACCCATACTGTACCTCCATGGGATATCTGTGCCCATCAATCATGTGCTCTGAACCTGGATGATATTCCGTACTGCCCCAGTGAAAGTGAAACTGAAGTGTAGAATAAGTTCCATTAAGTCCACCTCCACTCACTTCAACTTCATTTGCCTCCAATATGTATTTCACTACAGATGGAGAAGAGTGTTTATGTAGTTACAGTCTGTTTTTACAGAAGTTCAATACTGCATATAGTGTTCGATGCAAAACAGAGCAACGTTGTGTACTCGGTCTCAGTTTGTGTACCTGTGTGACCGTTGTTTATGACGGACTTGATGACGTGTTGAGAGGAGAAGTTGAGAAAGGTGAAGTTAAGCAGGCGATGGTCAGTCTTAACATCGCCGGTGACGATATTAACAGGAGACTGCCTTTTTTCTCCACAGGAAGCACCGGGGATGTCTGCCCACCTTTTGGGGGTGTGCTCTGTGAAAGTTATTAAACTATTGTAGACCGATAATGATTTTGATCCAAATTGTACCGTCGCATCTGTCTGTACTACTTACCACAGCCATGATAGCACCATTCACTTCCATCAGCTGAAACGGAGATATAGACAATGCACTGTGAAACAGGAGCCAGCTGATACAAAAGCATCAACGGTGGCTTCATCAGCATTATGTAATAAAATACTTCCCTGCCTGAGACATATTAATAATAATCAGTGGTGGTTACTCAAGTTAAATTGATAAAAAGATAGCCTACTTGTACCCATCGTTTATGCTACTTAGTGCTTCTACTCCACCACATTTCAGAGTGAAATGTACATTTCAGTTATGACAACTAAAGCTACTTTCGACATTATGATTTTACATAAACAAGTGTGAATTACATGTATGTACATCCACAGGTGAAGGCATTCTCACACCACTTCTCAAACACTCGTCCTCCGTGGCTTGATGATGATGTCACTTTCTGCTGCTACCAATGGGGCCTCCCACCACAGTGTACACTACAAACAGTTCACGAGGTTGGTCATGGTACGTGCATTTGTTTAGAAGTTATGCGCCTGTTTACTGTTGGTCAGTCTAACTGCCAAGCCTTAGTCATGAACACAAACCGTCGCACCACACTCTTGACCTCCATGACAACTTTTCGCCTCCGAAGACTAATACTTGGGTTACCAAAGGGTAGGAAAATATTTGTCGAAATAGGTCAAATGATCCAATATTAAACAAAAAAACAATTCGTAAAGTCAAAACCTGGGAGAAAGAGGTTTCATGTCAAGAAACGGGCTACACCTTCACCAGCTACAGGAGCAAAATGATGCTGATGTGTTGTTATGAAACATCAAATAATGTGGCACAAAGCCATTCAGTTATCGTTACTTTAAGTGCATCTTCACCCCCAGGTTTGAGCCTAACTCCGCCCTCTGTGTAATTTAGGAAAATGTTCAAAAGTGGGCAAGGAGCTGAGCGATGAAACCACACCCACTTCCATTTGTGGAAATCCTTGACACAGCAGACAAGTAGCTTGGAAAATAATGATGTGGTTCACTGACTTTGATGGATTTAAGATTCATCAGACCACAAATGAGACCATTATTACACCCTGTGGTCCCACCACCTCACGTGCCACCGCTGGGAGACTACTTTGCCGGGAGGAATGCAGATTCTCCTGGTTTCTTAATGTGCCGATAGCTTAATTTACGGTCCACAGTAAAGAGAGGACAAGCTTGTGCTGGGATTCTATTGCTACACAGTGAATACTAAAAAAGTGAAAACGATAGACGGTGTGGGGAGAGGCGAGCAGGAGGGCCTAAGTGGAGTGCTTTAACATTCTTTTATTTCATGATGTAGACTCAATCGCAGATTCGCATTGCAAGATTAGGGCAGATTTAAAACAGTAAATGGTGTTTTGAGCCATTTTCAACAGTGAAATGTAGATTTTAAAAAACAAATTGGTAAGAAATATCATTATTAACACTTGTATGTAGTTATTCTTTAAACTATGATGTTCTGAATTTGCAATGTAAAGATATAGTGGAAAAACATCTCCCCAGGCGGAGGATAAAGTCTCTCTCTGTGTGTAGTAATCCAGGCTTTTCTTTATTTACTGAGCTGAGCCCGCCGGGCGTGTCCTTTGCTAGCCGCTCTGCACTGCGTTCAGAGTTCCAGGACCACATTCCGAGGACTTTTTTTGTAGCTAAACGGACAGTGAACACAGTCATTTTATTAAAATAATGTAACATGATTAAAATGGTAAAATAATAAGTATTAACAAGAACTACAATTACACCTTACGCTTAGCAAAAATGAGGGTACCAAGCATGCGGCCCTATATATATATATCCCTCATATCCTAGATAAATTGCACATTGCCCTATAATCCTCAAACATTCTACATGATACACAGAAATTGATAAAGCTCACCAATTACAAATGTTTCCATTTAGTGACGATGCATTTTACTCACCACATTTGACCAATGCCCCAAAACTCAGAAACAGCACGGAAAGATGCATCTTTAGGAAGAAAAGGAAACCGGTTATCAATCAAGGTGTCATGAAGTCTTTTTCTCAATGTCTGAAGTAACTTTATCAGACAGAGAAAACTCCATAGGAGTGGTCTCGTGTGACGTCACAGTTTAGCTGTCGGCCATGTTGGAGTACACACAAAGCCACTGGCATGCACGGCTGAGTCGCATAACCTATCGGTGGTGAACTTTTGTGCTGTCTTTGGTTGTGGCAGCAGAGCTGATAGACAAGAAATCATTCTTTCGTTTGCCAGCGGTCATTACACATCAAGGAAATGACACGAAGGAGCTATCCAAGCGACCTCGCGAGAAATGGCTGTCACGCATCTCTCGAGATCTAAAGGAATGGAATTTGGCGTACACTAGAGTATGTGCGGATCACTTTATAAGTGGTCAGTGATTTTATTTACAAATTCGTTTGTGAACAGTATTTAATAAAGGAAATATAAATTAAACTTTTACATGAGAAGGTTACCGAAGCTTCATCGGCCCGTGACAGCAGTCGGTGCCAGAGACGTGTCGAGCGCGTACAACAGGCGAAACACAGAGATGCAGCCTCAGCATTGCTTGATATGAGTTTAACGTCAGATCATATATATATGTATGTATATATATATATGTGTGGGGGGGGATGAAGTTAGGAGTTAGTTGAAAGTGAATTCCTACACACACGCACACAATGACGTGCATGTACAATGTAAACAAACACACGTGTCTGTTTGCGCTGAGTAAACATTGAATATTGCTAAATATTTGACCAGATCTGTATATATTTACCCTTCCAATGACGAGATGAGAATTCTCGACGACCGTTGCTTTGACGTCTCGGACCCATCCACTGACAAACTGATTATAAGCGTCGAGCCCTTTGTAGCACTCCAGCTCGTATTTTGTGTAAGGACTCGGGGTGTTCACGAGATACGTGTAGATTTTGGCGTAGTTTACCGATGGAAGATAAGTAGGATCGGCACTGAAACCATCTGCACTCATCGTATAGGGATCCAAGTTACCAATAACCTTCAATTTGGCCAGGTAGCGAACCTTTGATGCACTATCCAGTGATTCAAAGTATGGTATTTTCGCCGCACTTCCTTGCTTACGCGCCGCCATGTAGGTTCTGTATGTACTCCAACATGGCCGACCGACCTCGTAACTAAGGAGATCGTGACGTCGGTGAGACCACTCGATACCAGCCTCTGTGATGATTAAGCAAGCCCACCGTACGCTACGATGTATACGTGAAAGAATATCAATAGGAATGCAGAGGTTTTCTTTTTCCAGGTTTAGGTCTGGACATGGAGTCAATCACCTATTCCATGCAATCTGCGTTACAGAGTCCATCACTGCCCTGAAATCCCATTTAAATGCACTATATTGAAGAACAAAAACCTTTATAGATAAAGCAATGCCCTTTGGCAATTCATGCGTTAGAAGTCTGACAAACATCCTACCTTGGCCTGAGTCCCGATACGGATTAAACAAGTTGATCAGTGAGGAGGTGAAAAAGTGTCCCGGTATCCATCAAGTCGGTTATAAGGAGGAGGAGGGACACACAGTGGGAGGGAGGCCCTCTGCGTATACAACACCAAACCAGTATGGGGGAGACGCGCAACATGACCGCCGGTCTCTGTTCCTGACATTGCAATCAAAATGCAAATGGTGAGAGCAAGTCAATGATCTGGTGACATATAAATGTCTACTCAGCAAAGTAAAGTTAGCTCAATGAATCGTGCTGCAGGACACAGCGCCCAGGTTTCCACACACAATACTGTCGCAATGTATGGCAGCATATTTTATGATGATTTTTTATTTATTTTTAAAAGAAGAGCCTAAGTTTAAATGCAAACTTCACTTGTGATGAAACTTAAAATCATCAATTTGAACCCTGTGAAAGGGTAAGTGGTATTTGACACCTCTGTTTTTGTGGTCGTCACCAACAACAGAACACAAATTAACAAAAGCATAACCCGGATAAAAGGACATACTGCAATTTGCTCCATCCCTTTGAAAACATACGACACTGCTAAAGCTTTGAATTCACAGGTGACCCTGCAAACTGATCCCGTAAATAACAATTAGTCTTTACACAATTGGATTATATCAGGCTTCAAGCAGCCTATACAAGCCAGTGTAGGAATGTTGACCATAAACTGCAGTAATGTGAGATATTATATACAGTTTGCTGGGTCAGTGCCATTTCTTTCATTGCACATATGACTACATTTCAGCTGCTCGACTTGGGAAATCTTGAAGGTAACAGAAGTTCAGGTTGACACATCAAACAGAAACTGCGGGAAAGTGTCTCTCACACACACACACACACACGGTTAACTGCAGCTATTAAAAAAAACCAGCTAGAATTGATCTTGCAGTTTATGTGACAGTCTATGAAACGCCTATTTGATAGTTAGCTAAGAAGATTGATACAAATCAATCCTTAGAGACCAATCAATCGACTCATCTCACTTTCTGCCAGAAAGTGAATATTTGTATTTCCCAAGACGTCGGAACAATTCATTTAAATTGATAATGACAATGTGTTTTATGAAAGAATTTAGCGTAACATGAAAACATTGACACTTCAACATCACTCCATCATTCTTGACAGGGAGAAAACTGTGTTTGTACAAGTCAGTGTTTACACACACACACACACGCATGCACACACACACAAACGACTCTGTAAATGAACCCGCAGCAGTTTTCCTGCCCTTCACCTCATGTATCCAAAGCTCTATCCGGGTTTGACTTCTCAAACACGACACACCTTTTCCAAAACAACAAGGACAAGCTGTTGGCAGGTTCATGTTACGTGAATTGACACAATGGAGAGACAGTATGCGTGAAGAACAATCTAGCAGTGGTGGGCCGTCAGGGCCAGCTGAGCCTTCTCTGCTGGCCTAAACAGAATCACAAAGTTAGAGATATTTTACAAATGAACGTGTGTTAACCGTAGCTCAGTAGGACAGCACAGAAGGTCCATGTAAAACGCACGGCCCGCCACTGCAATCTAGAGTGTATGAATGAATGAATGAAAGGCGAAACATGAGTAGCACCAAGGCCTAAAATAAGCTGATGATACATTTTGTGGTGGCACTAAAGTCAGTAACCTGTATCAATATGAAACAATCAAAAGAACACAAAGTTCTGTCTGTGTTGATTGAACAATATATCTTTCCTCCTTTTACTTGCCAAGTCACTGACCACATAAATAAGAACTTTGTTTTTCCTTGACACAAGACAGACGTTTGCCATAAAACCTCCCGGCAGGAAACCTTGGTCCGTGAGTTGAAGATTTCATAAAGTTCCCTGTGCTGTCTGGAGAGAAACGCGTTGCTTCATCTGAGCAGCAGCTGCAGCTCGTTAACTAATCATCTTGTGATTGGCTGGACAATTGACTTCAGCAGTCGTGGTGGTCACCAGTCTTTTGCTTCAGAAATGCAAGTGTGAGTTAGATTTTTCTGTGTATATTCCGTGAGGAAAAATCATTGATGCCTGCAAATATTAAATGAGTGCGACCAGGGGAGGGAAAAAATACGAGATTATAACAGATTAAAGAATAAATAAAAGGGGAAGGGTGAACAGAAATGATTTATTTAAGAAACTGCAATGTAGCTTACTTCAGTATATTCTAAAATGTATTCATACTCTGGACTAAAAGTCTGAACCCAATTTATATTATATTATTATGAATCATTCCGAATTTACAACATATACATTCAATAAGGTAATATATATATATATATATAGGTTTATATACATATAACTTTATATGCTTTATAACTTTATAGTTGTGAGTTTAAACTGTTGTGTTTTATGGGCATATTTACCCAAGTTATTGACGTTTCAATTAGCCCCAGTCATGAGTATGTGCACAAAATCAAATCTCGTAATACTTTAGAAGTCAGTAAACAATGTGAAATAGAAAACTAAAAGTAAACATAGCAAAAGCAGCTAATTGGAAGCAAATTCATGACAGAGATAACCTGTGCTTGTGGTGTATGTCCGCTAGAAGTTTTACAGATGAGGAACATTTTATAATCAGATGGGAATTTGTAACATTGTATGAGTTGTTTTTGTGTTAACTGCTGTGAAATTGTGCTGTAAAAAAAATCACTGTGGACAGTGGGCAAATTAGGAGAGTGGCAGTAGACTTCATTTTCATCTCTCTAGTGCATTCATACAGATTACTGCCGCTGAGATAGACCAATTACCATTTTGGATCAACTAAACTGTTTTACAAAAATGCTCCTAGAAAAAAAAGAATCTTAACAAATCATATTATCACCCTTTTTGCATGGAAAATGTACAACAGGCAGATTATTAAATAAAGGAAAAGTAAAACAAACTTTCTTGCTCTTATTTAAAGGCACGTTAAAAATCTAAACATCAGTTAAAACCTAAATGTGTTTTTTGTATTTCTGTCAGCTGTTAGATTCATGACGAGCTCTTGTGGGAGTCCACATGCTGCTGGAGAGGTATGAACAGCCGGACAGCGCCAATCCTGGGCGCAGTACTTCGTGCAACCACGGGGTGGCGGTAAAGGGCACAATCTCCGGGTTGCTCAGAGTAGAGAGGAAACACTCCTGCAAAACAAAGACCAAACACCATGGGGACACTCAACACTGAACTACATAGCATTTCAAAATACTGTATGTGCCGCAGAAGCATTTAATTAAACAGTGTGTCGTGAGAAGTCTTACTGAAAGAGGATCCCAGTTATCTCATCAACAAGGCCACCTGAAAAAAAGCAAGATATACAATATTTTAAAAGGGCCAAAGTTGACTGAATATATAAATAAACAAGGTGCATGCACAGTATGAGTACCAGTATTTACCTGGCGTGCAAATTGTGTCGCACAGTATTGGGCAAATGTAGCAGGATGAGCATTCCTAGAAGACAAAAGGGTGAAAATGAGGAGGCTCTTGTCCCACTGAAGCATTGCCTTTAATGTGTATTATAAAGACAAAGTTTATGCGGATGCTTACTTGGCAGTGCTCACAGTGGTCCGACTCATCTCCCTCTTCACAAGGGCATTTGTCACAGTTAATAGCGCAGTGCTAAAAGAAGCAGGGGGAGGGACACACACATTATGTACAGTTATTTTCAAATAAAAATGTATTTGAAATAAACTTAGACTATTCATTGCAACTTTACATTCGTGTACTACATGATTTTACCTCACAGATGGAGCAAACACTACACAAAGAGCCAGAGCGGTATTGCAGCAGGTCAGTAGCGGGCTCCACTTCACTCGTGTTATCTGCTGCGTCATCATCTTCCGGCTCATCTAAAGTCAACAGAGTCAATGATAAATTAGGCCTCTAGAGCTGCAGCAATAATGCAGCCTGATCGACATCAGTTCACTGTTGATACATCGTATCGCCAGAGCCAACCTAAATAAGCCAGTACCCTGAAGTACTCTTTTGGTATCTGTATCACTTTACTGGTATCCTCATTTTTTTAAACCAACCCCAACTGTAGGTATCGCTGGGTATACGTCATTTAGAAAGTGTCTCCACTAAGTATTTTGTCCACCACTTTGGTCCAGACTGAAATATCTCAACAACAATGTGCATTTAGACATTCATGGTCCTCAGAGGATGAATCCTACTGACTTTGGTAATCCCCTTACTTTTCCTCTAGCACCACGATGAGGCTGACGTTTGTGATTCAAAGAGAAATATCTCGACAACCACCGGATGCATTGCTGTTAAATTTAGTAAAAACGTCCATGATCCCCCAGAGAATGAATTGTGATAACTTTGATCTCCTGACTTTTCATCTACTATCACCAGGTCGAAATTTCAGTTCGTCCTGAAAAATACCAGCAAAACTAGTGACATACCAGGAAGCCACAACTGTACTATGTGTTTCATGCTAATTAGCAAACGTTAGCATGTTAATACATAATATAATACAATCATTATACCTGCTAAACATCAGCATGCAAGTACTGTCAGCATGTTAGCATCACAGAGCCGCTAACATGGCTGTAGACTCTCTTGTTACATTGCAAAATGTCCTGCTTGGTGTGTATCTCGGGCACAATTCCTTAAATAACACATCTGAGGGATCCATATTAACATTGTTGCTCGTGTTGTGTTCATAAAAGTAAAAAAAAAAAATGAACCTTCCTTTTTCCAGAGATCATGAGATCATATGATTAGTGTCAGGTTGTGTTACAGTCAATGCTAACATGCTGATACAACAATATTTATTTGAGTCGCCTGTAAACGTTTGAGCAGTTAGTCTTTAGAGAGAGAAGGCAGAATGCACAGATGAGTGCTTGTAACAAAAATAAGACGTAAGGTCAATGAGCAAACTATCCCCAACATATGCTGTATGACACTGTGTCTGCACAGTGAGGAATAAACAACAGCATGAACACCACAACCTCTTCAGACAAATCAGCTCTTCTTTTGAATATCGCTTCCATCTAAATGTTTTTACACACTTCACCTGTTTTGAGGTCTCAAAATGGCCACACTGGTTCAGCAAAAGGCATGAAGGGTTTAGATACTGCTTGGGGCCAGCTACCGCACAGATAAGCCGGTCTATTTTAGGATTGATATGTGTGACAGTGTTCCTACGGTGGCTGCCGCTCGCTTTATGACAGAAGAGTTAGGAAACAATGTGCTTTACTTTATACTGAGTGGTTGCAAGTGTTTTGATAAACCCAATGTATTAAATAAGCGGGACTACCATCATCTTCCTCTGCTTCAGTTGCATCCTCTTCTTCCTCCTCATCTATTTCCTCCTCCTCATCAGCATCATCGGCCTCCTCTTGCTCAGCGAACTCAACTCCTTCAGTTTCGTCTTCCTCATCTGCAGCCTCCTCCCCCTCCTCCCCCTCCTCATCGTCTCCCTCTTCTCCAGCATCGTCCTCGTCTTTCTCATCTGCAGCCTCCTCCCCCTCTTCCTCGTCTTCCTCTTCTTCAGCATCGTCCTCGTCTTCCTCATCTGCAGCCTCCTCCCCCTCATCTTCAGCATCCTCCTCCTCGCCCGCTTCCTCGTCTTCAGCTTCTACCTCCTCTTCCTCATCGGCAGCCTCTTCTTCTTCCTCCTCCTCAGCAGCCTCTTCCTCTTCGTCTTCCTCCACTTCCTCAGCGGCAGCCTCCACTTCCTCTTCCTCCTCATCTTCTTCCTCCTCCTCCTGTTCATCAGTTTCTGCCTCATCATCTGTCTCTTCATCATCTTCTTCATCATCCTCTGCTACATGTTCGTCTTCCTCACCTGCACCATCATCACCCTCAGTGGTTTCGCCCTCTTCAGCCACAACCTCCGCAACATTTCTGGCATGGAGGCCTTCGTCCGCTGCAGCCACGTCCTGAGCACTCACTACTCCAGAGAGCGGGCCCTGCGATGGGCACAGGAGGACCAGCAGGAGCCCCACTACCCAGCCTTTCACAGGTGCCATGTTGGAAAGCACAGTTGAGGACACTCTTCTGAACTACAAATCCACAACCGGGTGATTATCTCCACCCTGTTTCTTCCACTAAAAAACTAAAAACAATCAATGGGTTTTTAACACGTAAAAACAATTAAATCCGCGGAAAACGTAACAGAGCTGCAGGTGATTCGGGGATATTGTTCAGCTCTTTGCTCCGAGCTTCAGAGAGACGGGGTGAGCAGGGCCACGTTCACAAGACTAACAGAGCAGAGTGCCAGCGTTGTGCTGGGAACGCAGAGGACACAGTGCAAACACAACTGGGTGGTGTAGTTGTGTGGCTGTGAGTGACAGGGGCACATGTCCGGGAAGAATGCTCCTGTTGCCCTTAACCCAGTGTATTAGAGAGGTGGGTGTGTGCTTATGTCAGACAGTGTGTGTGTGTGGGGGGGGGGGGGGGGTTGGACTCCAGGAGGGAGGGGAAAAGAGAGGTTAAAGAACATATGGAAATAAGGAGGGAGAAGTTAAATTTATATATTTTTCTCTAATTATAATGTAATTCCAGCACACATCTCTAAATTACCCATAACAGAAACGAGCCAATAAAGAAATATAAGAAATAAAAAAAGACAATTCTAGAGTTCTTTTCTAAATGAGACACATGAAGAGTAACTGATGGTATTCAGACTCAACTTTGACTTTTGCTGTTTATTCTCAGCCCAATCAAGTTGTGGGAGGTGTAATCATGTGCACCAATACACTCCCTTTCTTTAATTTAATCTAATTTTAAATGTGGCTGAAACTCAGAATGGCATGTGCGCACACCCAATTGTACATATGAAAGCAGATCCATTCGAATGAAGGCCTCTCTGGAGGGAAATCGAATTTATAAAATGACCACAGGATTAAACCAACACCTCTCAGAGTCTCAACAGTGAAGGTGATATTTGCTTGCCAGTCACAAAGCAGTGGGGAACATGTCAGGATGATGTATGGAATGGATGTAAATAGAAGGAAATAGAGATGACGGCAATCTGCACATGTGCAGCAACTTGGCATTCCAGAGAAGCTTTATATATGAAGTTCAGAGTTTTTATACTGGGTATTGATCATGAAGCCAGATGAGAAACAGGTGGGAGAGTTTGAGTCTGTGCCATCGTGTTGAATGAGGAGAGTTTGAATCAAAATGACTCTTGATGAGACTCGAGTAGTGAGACACACATGGTCACTTACATGGGAACATATTTGCACATGCAGCAGTCATGCAGAAAGCGATGACACGGCCTCCCTCACTGTAAGCCGCTGGTGCGATTGACAGGTGGCCCAGCCGGCTATTTACAGTAAAGGCTCCTTCAATAGCCCTGCTCCACTATGTGACCTTCAATAGGGCTCTGGCACACCGACACTCAGCACCATGGTACACCTTTCACACGGCCCATATCCTCTTCTCTCTACAGCAGGGATTCCCAAAGTGTGGTGCGCGCACCCCTAATATTAAATATAATTTTCACAAAGTAAAAACATGAATGTAACAAACTGTCTCGTGTTTGTCGTTCTGGTGTTGACGATGATATGTCCCTTGAGGGTTGCCGTAGCGACCTCTGGCCAAAGGAGAAATCAATAATAAAGAGAGTAGCCGTGGGCTGATACAAGATGTCTAATCTCCCGACTCCAGGTATTACTGTTTGATAAGTGCCCTTATACACGAACCCAAGACGCTCGGTTACATGAATTATAAAAATTCACCTTGAAGATTTCAATTTAAAACTAGAAAATGCATTTCCTGCTGAAAATGCGTTGGAATGCTGAAAGCTGAAATGAATCTCAAAAACATTGCTGAAAATAGATATCCAATTAAAAAAAAATTGCAAAAAGCTGAATAATTCAAAAAGTTGAAAGATTACAAATATGAAGTTATGTCACCCCTCTCCTGAAAGAGCTGAACATTTTGATATTCGAACGGTTTCTGTAGCTTAAAAGAATTCCAGCAGTAGTGATATTTGTTGTAGTAGTAGTAGAAGTATTATTCGCAGTATAAGTATGAGTAGCATTTGAATAAGTACTAGTTGTAGCAGTAGTGATATTTGTAGTAGCAGAAGTTGTCGTCGAAGTATTTGTAATTAGAAGTAGTAGAAGTAGTAGTATCAGCAGTCGTACTAATAGCTGTAGTCGTATTAGTACTGGTTATTAGTACTGGTAGTAGCAGGAATAGCAGTATTAGCAGTTGTGGTATCAGTAATAATAGTAGTGGTAGTAATAGCAGTAGTGGTAGTAATAATATTTATGGTAGCAGTAATGGCAGTAGCAGTAGTAGCAACAGCAAAAGTTGTAGTAGTCGTGGTAATACTAGAAATATTAGCAGTAGTAGTAGTAGTTGTCGCAGTATTAGTAAGAGCATTCATTATTTCAACAAAAAAGCCTAATTTTGAGCGAAACGTTTAAATACAGTTAATCGTGTACATATAGTGGCAATCACTTCCTGTTGCAAGCTCAGCTGCCACGGAAAGTCGTGGCAGCTGAGCTTGCAACAGGAAGTGCCTGTACTAGCTGCCGCTGCCACGATTTGAGCTTGCCCTTTCTCCTAAATATTGTAAACAAACGTCACGCGCGAGCAAACTGTTCTCATTGGTCCGATTTATATGCGCTATAAATAGGCTCTGTTGCTTCTTTTTTTTAAGGTATGGGGGATTTGGGGGTGCGTGAACCCGGTCGGGATTTAGAAGGGGGTGCGCGGCCTAAAAAGTTTGGGAACCGCTGCTCTACAGTATATCCAACTACTTTGCTTATTTGTTTTAGTCACACTTTCCCCTCAGTGATTCTCTCCTTAAATTCACATAATTTAATGCTCTATAGTTCAGTGCAGTGCCGTTTTACGAAGTTTCTTTGAACCAAGCTTACTTTAACAAACATAATAGTCCATTATTTTTGGGAACACTTATTTATTTTCTTGCAGAGTTGGATGAGACGATCGATACCACTCTCCTGCACCTGTAACTAACTTGTGACTCTAATTAACATGCATCCTGCATCAGGCTAGCTGTTGCCCCTTGTTTCCAGTCTTTGTGCTCAGCTAAACTCAGCTGGCTCATGAGGGGGATATCAATCTAACTCTCGGCAGGAGAGTGAATGCCTCGCATGTCCCAGAATGTTGACCTAAATGGTAAATGGACTTGTAAAGCATTTCCTAGTGTTATTCCATTAACAGTAAAATAATGAGTTCATTAATACTGCATATACAATTTATTGAACTGAATAAAGTAATGTGGCATGACAAATAAATAGTTTAGCCTTTACAGAAAGTAACAGAACATAAAAGTATGAAAACAGTAATGTGCAGTGAATGTAACCTCTGTCAAAAAGTATCAGTTTTAATATACCAGTAAAAATCAATATAAAAACCTTAAACAGAATTCCAGCAGTCCTCTAAAAAATACAGCAATGAAGACATGATAGCATTGACAAATATAATCCATAAAATACATCATGCTACATCATAAATACACAGACTTGACTTTGGCATTTAAATATGATCGATTGCACATTTAAAATATCAGCTTTTGTAGTTAATCAATACTGTAACAAGAGGTGATGGCTGCTACACTTTATTTTTCAGTTCAGAACAAGTAAAAGTATTTGGTAACTGAGTCCGGTGATGAACATAGCTGGCAAACAGTAAGAATGGTGGGTGTGTAGCAAGGGAGCAGCCAAAGTAAAAGCACTTGAATATTGTCTTAAACCGACCCTGAGCAAGTGAACGCATCACCACGGCTGGATCAGGTGGAAGAAGAGACGAACGAATCTGTGAGGAAGAGGCAGAATACGGAAAGTGAGGGGACGAGTGACTCGAGGAAAAAAAAAAAAACTACATGCTGAATACGACCTGTGACATTCCACATTTGTCTTGTTTCTGTGACGATACGTGTATGTTCTCATTTGTACCTCTCGATGTCGGAGGAGGACGAGGAGGCTTGAACGTGCTGCCTTGTGCCAAAGTATCAACAATCCAGCCGAGAGCATTTGAGCAGTACTCCATCTGAGAAAGAAGATCAAAAGAGTAAACAATATATTTAAACATTCTAGGAAATACTTATTCACTCTAACAACTCAACCTGCTAAATACGAGGCTACCACAAGCAGCCAGTTAGCTTAGCATAAAGACTGGTACCAGGGGGAAACAGCTAGCCTGCAAGAAAGCAAATAAGCGTATTTCCCAAAATGGCAAACTATTTGATCAACAAATGTGATTTTTCAGACATAAATACATATATCATTAGATCGTAGTGTTCTAGTTGTGATGACGCAATCACCCGGCCCTGCTAGATCTAGATGAGTGACGGTTATTTGACTTTTGTACAGGATTGGTTGACTGCAGCAATGCCGTGAAAGTCATGAGAACTACACAAACGGTACAGAGCGATGAACTCAGTGAAAAGCTTTGACAACAGTGCTTTCATTTTACCTCATTCTCCAGAGCCCTCAGCCTGTGGTCAAAGTCTCTGCTTTCAGTCATATGTTTAAGCACACTGTCCACTCTTTAAAACAGAAGATATTAACCTCAGTATAATGGAGACAAAAGATAAACAGTTGAACCGCTACGGTGTTGGTGTAGGAAGGTGTTCTCACTTGACAGACATCCGCTTGAGCCTCTCCGAGTCACTGCTTTTCTGGATCGTGTTCTGGGCAGTCAAGAAGTCCTCCTTCTGAATGGTTTCCCACGTCATGAGCCTGTTGGCTGCTTTCCCTTTTAACTGCAGCACTGATGGAAAAGGCAAGTGTTTAACTATAGCCCTATGCCTCCTAGCCCTATTTTTTAGGCCTCTGCTCGAAAACTGCATTCCCATACTCAAGAGTCCCCAGCTCTAACTACAAGGTCTATTTTAATAATTTGATGCCAGAATACAGGTAACACTTGTGAGATGTGTTCAATTATGTAATTATTGTGTATACGTTACTGGTTAATAACTGATACACTTATGGCACAGCTCAAACTGAAGAAGTTCCATGTTCGCCTGAAAAAAAAAAGCACCTGCATTGAACTTTTTTTTTTGTTGAAATAATGCCAAATTAACCCTAAAATCACTCCACAGTCGTAGCACAACAGGTTTGTGGTCTGTCCAATTTTTGTGGTCTGTTAATTTTACTTAGCAGGCCAGCATAAAATGAGGTCCGAGTACAGAATTTCAAACAAAATTCAGATTTTCGGAACCAGATTTTGCCCTGCTCTATTCTAATTGTATATACCATACAACTACATATTAACTATATATTCACTTTCTTTATCACTACGAGTGTTCAATACATCGGAATAAAGCAGTTTGCAATAATTTTCAGTCATGTTCAGTTATTTCCAGATGTCTCATCCTTGAAAAAAATATGCTGCGACTCAGTGTCTATGTGGGATTTTTAGGGCCTGTGAATGGTGGATTTAGTCATACGACACGTTGTTAGGTCCGGAATAGTCCATTGAAACTGTCAGGGGTGTTATTTGGAACGTTGAGGGCGATTAGTCAGTAAAAATCTCCCCCATGCGAAAAAAAATAAGTTTGTTCAGTCGAAAGATCCGCACTGTTCCCACATGGAACGTCTCAGTGCATTCATTCCAATGCAGACACACGAAGCAGGAAACGGCGCAGAGAGCGGTACCAATTTTCAATGGATTAACTGTTAACTGATTAACTATTTTTTTTTTCTTCAATATTTTACATGTATGGACCAATTTTCATATTTCTTGATAAGTCCATTCGGAACCTCGAAAACGGTACCAGTGCCCCATTTGGGGCACTCTCGGGCTTAAAAGGTTCATCGTCATCATTCTACTCAGCCAAGGCGTTTCCTGGACCGAGCAGGAACCACCACGGCTGAGTTGAAGCCATTCTGATACTGACCAAAGTGGTGGA
The DNA here is from genome assembly GCF_949748355.1 of Melanostigma gelatinosum. NCBI lineage: Eukaryota > Metazoa > Chordata > Actinopteri > Perciformes > Zoarcidae > Melanostigma > Melanostigma gelatinosum. Next base: position 7,509,283 of record NC_136654.1, on the reverse strand, counting down.
TCTTGATAGAGGGCACTTTGCGGATGACCCTTTTGATGAAGAGATTGATGTGAGAGAGGATGATGAAAGGAGGAGCCAGGGAAGGACGGGAGTGGTACTGAACTATCAGGGTGTAGCGCTGGAACTTCCAGTAGATGTCGCTCTTGCCCTGCACTTCGGAGAAGGTGTGGCTGGGTGGACACAAAAGAGAGCAGAGTAACGAGTGCTGTGGGGAACTGTAGTGTAGAGAACTTATAGCATGTCAGTAAAGCGAGCTAGAAACAGATTGACGGACACTGAACTCATTGTTCTGTACCTAAACATGGCGATGAGCAGGTTGATGAGCAGGATATTGGTGACGAGCAGATAAACAATCAGCAGAATTACCACCAGCCAGTTATTATACTCAGTCCTGCACGGCTCCTGACCGCTCTCAATCAATGTCACGTTGTCTGTGCAGGGCATATCCCACTGCTTCCTCACTGGCATAGACACAAAATAAAGAGTAGGTTAAAATATGTCCTGTTCTGTATATTATTATATAGATCTGCTTTAAGTTTAAAATAACAGTGAATTCTTATTACTGTGATTTTAAAAAGCTGCAATGGATGTGGAAACACATCCAGTTCATACGTTACTCTTCGACTGGTTTCAAACTACGTATTATTTCATCAAGATGCATGACACACAAACAAACTAACACATCTACCATCCATCTCTTCCACGGGGATCTGTCCAAAGATGTGCAAGTACGGCCTGTAGAAGACCCGGCGAAAGATGCGCTCTAAGCTCGGGTCATAGGAGTAGAGCAAAGCCTGATTGGCGACTCCGTACGCCATGAGCCACACCATCAGGAAGAAAAGGAAGAAGAAGATGTCCTTCATCTGAAAAGGAGAAATTACTTTCCGTCGTTATAATGCCAACATCTTGCTTTGTAATAACGATTCGATGTCAACATATGGAAAAGGTTTCTCACCATCTTGCCAACAATGATGATTTTTGGCCCCAGCTGCTTGTGAATGGCAAAGATGTGGATGAGACGGAGGGTGAAGACCATGTAGTCCACACACAGGACATCCCGGCCAAATCCATACGACCATGTGAACATCCTAAAACACAGTGAAGCATGTACACTGTTATAATGGCACCACCCGGTGGCCAACATGTGAACATGACTGCAGGTTCTCAGCAGGAATTTGAATATCATACATTGAGATTCTGCAATATCAAGACCTCTCTGACCAGGGATATGAAAATGCGAAAGGTTTTTGCATCATCCTGTAGCAGTACATACTGTCTATACTGCGTAGTTGTTGTCTTTACCTGCAGATTACTCCCAAAACGAACAGCACGATGGCAATGAGGTCACACTTGTTCCACACATCCTGAATGTAGACTCTGACCCTCTGACGCCAAGTCCTCGTCCCCAGGAAGACCGTCTTAGGGAAGAAAACGTCAGATCAATAAATGAAACGCAGCTAGAAACAGAACACTGAAGAGCTCTTGAAGTAGATGCACTAAGTGTAACATTTTGTAGAAGTACGTCTCTCTGCACTCACCTCCCGGATCTCCTCACACACGATGGTGAATACCCAGAAGTACAGCACGTACTCGGTGATGGCCGGACCAGAGGGCTGGAAGTCCACCAACAGCACGTAGGCAAACAGCAGGAGGAACAGGAAGTACATCAGGACGTTGCCCAAAAATGCGGTGACGGGTGCAAACCAAAACTGACACCATCTTGACACTATGAACGGACGCTTTGGTGGTCTGCGAGAGTGCGGTATGCCTGTAAGGAAGGTTATTGGACATGGTTTAGTTAGCTTCTTATAGTCATACACGCTGCTGATGATATTGATAATTCATTTTAGAGGTGCTGTTTAAAGAGAGCTCACCTTTAATGGTTGCTGACCTGGGAGACATTGCTCCTTGTGCATCAGCTTCACTGGTAAAAAAACAAAAAACCAGTCGAACATTTAAATTAACACAAAACACTACAAATTAATTTAATAAAATAAACACTGCCAATTGATAAAAAACAAAGATTTTAAAAAGTGTTTTTGGTTTTACATGTGCTTGATGTCCGAGAAAGAGAAGACGGTATGGCCATAGAGGCTGTCGCTGTCCTTGCCCTGTCCGTCCTCGGTAGGCTTCTCCTCCTCCCCTTGATGCTGGTCGTCTTGTTTCCTGTGAGGTTAGGGTGTGTTGTAAAGTATCAGTCCTGAAATCGTCAACCTCTGAATGCTAACGTAAAAATAATACGAATGTGGATTTTACCTGAAGGCGATGATGTTGGTGTAGCAGAGGACGGGGCAGAAGAAGGTGAGCAGGAGGCTCCACACATCCGTGTTCCTCTTCATGTCACCCCACCAGATCTGGGACAACAGAGACTACAGGAGACGATAAAAGAAGACCAATTTCAACCAAAGTGCTATTTATTAATTTTGCTCGATGTGAAAGTGTTGAATGTGTAGTATTATAGCATTGTTCTTTAATTATATTAATATAGTGCTGAAATGCCTTTAGGTAACAATGTAAATTAAAAGAAGACTATTGAAGCTGCACATCAAATGTTACGCATTGACTGGCAGAGCATGTATTTCAATGTAAAGGAAGGGTTTTATTTATAAAATATAGAAAGATGGATATCTGGGAGAGCAAGCTCAAGTGACAGTTTTGAACATTTGAAAGGGACTAAGCATGAAGAGAACTGGTTGAACTGTAAAACGAAGTCAGTGACTTGTAACTAGGGCTGGGCGGTATACCGGTTTTAATTTCCCGTACGATATGAATTTTTCATATGCAGTCATACCGGTGCACAGCCAAAACAACTTCTGTCGCTCTTCAACAGGCAGCAAAATATATTGTTCGCTGCTGGGAATGCTATGGTTGGAGCTAGTTGTCTTAGCTGTATTGAGCGGGAACCCTAGTCACGGTCATAACTTTATAACAACAATTAACCCACAACTAACGCTCTTTAATAGGGCAAAACACCACAACAGTTTGTGACAGATAAACAATTTGTAGCACTAATAATTGTACATTCATAAAATTTCTCTGCCGTTCTGCATGCTGGGTAAAGCTCGCCAACAACAGTCTGCTAACAGCTGGGAGAGGCTCTGTCGCTCCAGTAACGTTACATTAAAGATCAGAAAAGAGCGATGCAGGATGAACAAAGGCTGAACAAGAAAAATTGTAACTAATCGAATCAAGTATCGTATTATTTTTATGTGAGCTGTAGCTGAGCGCCTGCTAAATATAACCTGCAATAAATATCTAATCTGTATTTAAAGTAACCAACTTGCATAGGTGCATACCGCGACCTACTGTACCGGAGTGTGCACTTTTTAAGGATAACCTTTTCTTCACTGTTCCGATAATAAAATATAATAGATTATATATAAATAACTAAAGAAATAAACCTAAACACCTACTAACAACTAAATCCTATGGTCCAATCCCGTTTCTTTCCATGGAGGGGCTTAGGACCCAGGAGAATGTAGGTGAAGGAAACAGGAAGTGACGGAACGGAAGACACAACAGCTGTTCACCGCTCGCTGGCCGGCCGTTTCTTTTGTTAATTAATTAATGCTTTAACGTGGAAAAAAAAAATACCGTGAAACCACCAGAATCTTAATAAATACTGTGATATGCATTTTTGGTCATACCGCCCAGCCCAAGTTGTAACACACCTGTACTCCGTCATGGCTGAAGAAGAGCCGTGTGTCGGCGCCCATGCCCATCTGGAGGCAGGTGGTACCACCCCAAACTGGAGATTTCCTAATCAGCAGGGTGAAAGAGCGACTCTCATTGCTCCGATAGCAAGAGCTGAACATGTCTGAGATGAGGGAAAGACAAGTGCAGAAGGAGTTTGGTTGGATGGTTACCATTTAGAAAACAAAAAAAGAAATCGAGCATGAAAGAAAAGTGTATTAATCAGCTGTTGTTTAAATGAACATTAGTTGATGGTGTGTTCAAGGGTCATGGTCTCACCATGTGCCAGGTTCTCAAACTTCTGGGCCAGCTCCTTCATGGACAGTTTGTTCTCCGCCTCAGCCTCCAGCTTGGACAGTTCCCTCAGAATCTTACAGCCGCTCAGAGCACTGAGCACCGACTCGCCTGTCTTTGGAGAGACAGCAAGAGAAGTCAGGGCAGACAAACTGTTTATGTACATGTTAGTTGGTTTAAAGAAGTATATGTGCTACTGCAGACACAGTTCTGAGTCTGGTTGTTCCAACAGCTTAGAGGATTGTCATGAGCTACAGAACAAATTTGGGCTTTTGTGAATCTCAGAATTTTTTTTACCATCTCCCAGAAGAAAGTGGCCATCTCGCTGCGGTTCTGGAGGACGGCCCAGATGAAGAGCGAGGCCCAGGGGTAGAGGCAGCGCTGTTCCCGATAAAGGCAATTGCCCCGCAGCAGCTTACTGGCATGCTGGGATGGATGAAAGGAAGCAGGGGTATCAGAGCGACTGTGAGAAAGGCACAGTGACAGGTGGCATGCCAGTAGTTTATTAGCTTTCATGTACAGTAGGTCTACATGCTAGAAACATTTTAGAGTACCCTAAGTGCTCTCCTCTTGGATGAGATCTGTTCTAAGCCCAAGACATCATAGTAAAATGGCTGGCAGATGTCACCCATCAACAGCTCCAGGACCCTTGCAACCTGTGGAAATCAAGGGGGGAGGGGGTTGAGTAACAAACAAACAAAAGTGTACATGTCAACACAAGTTTTCTTGACATTGTTTTTATTGTACTTGTACTCTCTCTACAGAAAAATCAAACCTCGAAAAGGCTAATCTCCGTCACTGGGCCACTCTGCATGTTCTCTGCTGACACTTTGGAAGCAGAGTCCTGCAGGTTCGATGCCGGCGCAGAGGCCGCGGTTCCTAGCCGCTCCACTAGGCGGCGCTGAAGTTGATAGTAAAGCACCGTCCCGTCAGCCACTGAGCGGTAAAGGCTTTCCAGCCTGCCGTAAGTCAGGTAGTCCAGAATGTTGAGGCCATTCTCGGTGAAAAGACGCACAAACTGAGGCTTGTCGTTGATCAGGGCGTCTGTCATGGAGTCTCGCAAGTCTTCATACTATTTGATTGAAGGTTTCAACACAAGGTCAATACTTCATTTTGAGACATTTTCACTTGTATAAAACCAATATCATTGCACAACAGGGCTAAAAGTGTTACTACACATAATGCCTCTATTTTAGAGTAGTCATATTTTCCCCCTCACCCTCCAATTGATGTCTCCATTGAAAAGTTCACTTTTGGCAATGTCAACCCTGTTCCATGTGACCGCCAGCTTCAGCTCTTCATTGTACGGGCTGCCCTCAACTGACGCACGATGCTTACTAGCTAAAAAAACAACACAGAATCACACACACAGAGACGTCATAATCAAGACATGTTGCCACATAAAACAGCAATTTCCATAATTCAAATTAGTTGTATGTACCTCCAACCAATGTTTTGAGCAGGACTGTATCAAAGTCATTTGGGCCCTCCTGCTCTCCGTGGTAGATTGTAATGAAGTCTCTGTTCTGGTAGATGCTCAGAGCCTGGAGACCCAGAACAAGGAGAACAAGACAAACAGAACTTTCTTTGAATATATGACCTCAATACTTGGTGATAGAGACTAACAAGCAGACAGATAGTGATGAAGAAAGATGGTCCAATCCACGATCGCGTTAAGCGGACTGCCTCCCCGTGCTGAGTGCGCAGGATGTCTGGCATTCAGAGATCGTAGCGGGCCATTTGAAGTTAAGCAGCAACAGAAATAATTAACCAGCAAGTAGAGAAGAAGAAGATTAAGAGTGTTTTCAATCAAGTGCAATAGATGGCAAATCACACTGATTACGTTTGTGATTTAATGATCATTTGGGACACTGACGAATGAGTCAATAACCATAAGCATCAAACTCACACAAATCATGTTGGAGCTGCAGCTGAGAGGAGGGTGTGTTGGGAGTGTCGAGAGGCGGACATTGATGTCACCATCATTCACAATAAAGAGTGAGCAAAGATACTCACTGCTTTGTACATTGCATTCTGGGAGTTTTCTAGAAAGTATCCAATTTCTAGAGTATAAGAATGATTTTGACAATAGATGTCCTCGGGAGATCTGGAGCATTGGCTACACACTCCGAATCCGCCAATCCTTGTACAGTCTACTGTGTTCCAAAAATAATCCGACTGACTTCCAAACCGCTGCTTGTGAGTGAGCCGACTGTAAAAAGCAGCAAGAACAACTAAAAAAGAACACAGCCAGTCATTTCAGGAATGTTGGACAAACAGACGGGGAGTAGCGTGAAGTCTACAGGCGCAGCAGAGGCTCAATAAACGTTCATTACACGCCACAACCGTAACGTGTCGGATAGATGACATGAGCAACATTCTGATCATTTTGCTGTCGAACCTCGGCAGCAGCAGCGAGGCTAAACATGTAAGCATGCCCTGAGGGATGAGGAAGAAGAAAGAAAGACTGCACAGAAAGTTTATTGGCAATCTGCCCATTACATTATGAAATATACCGGGAGAGTCGAATTGGAATCTTGACCTTATTGTATTCAAAAAAGAACATTTAAAAACTGAGACCATGAACCTCAAAGTTAAACGTCACGGCAATCTAAAGCCCCGTAGCGGCTCATTGAACAGCTTCTTCCTGTTCTGCGTGTCAAAAGCTGCACAACGACGGCACACGTCTCCGTCCGCAGCACTTACCCGTTCAACCAGTTTGTCGGTCTCTGGCTCAGAAGGGAAGTGCTTTTTAACCCGTTCTGCAACTTTGTCTTTCAGATCCACGCTGGGACCCGCCTCGCCGTCTCCCTCGCCGGACGACTGGACAACCGCGGCTGACGACAAGACGTCGCTCAAGAAGTCAGCCAGGCCTCCCGAGCCGGCCAGCACCAGCCAGGGCATGGAGTTTTTAAGAGAGAGATCCACTCTCTGGCAGATATTAGGAAAAGAGAGAGAGAGAGAGAGAGATGTATTTGCTTTACATTTTACTGTTAAAACTGACCCAAAAACTTCTTTGTGGCGATCAACCGACATAAAAAGCAGCGTCTGTACCTCCAGCATGCTTGCTTCCCCTGATATCAGCATACAAAGGACAGGGATGTCAATGCTGCCGCTGCCTACAAACAAACATTCTTACAGTTAATTCCTACAGAGAAGATATTCTTATTATGTTTGCAGACTTATTACAAACCGTCTGCATATTGTTCTTGTAACGCAACGGCTCAGAGATTGCAAGACGACAGAAACAGCACCCCGGTACATTTTGGGCAAATCTTTGCTTGATGTTACACGTTGAATAGCTGGGTCTCAAATACTTGCAGGGGCACGCAATAGCTTTCATCCAGTGGATACCAGAGGATTGTCCTGTCGTCACATGCATTAATGTACTGTTACCACAAGAGGGCCGAATAGCTAGAAATCACGGTTCATGGTTGTAAGAGCTTTGTACCGTTTAGCTATATCTCAGTTTCCTAAAAAAAATGACTTACTTTAGTCATTCAGCAATAGCTAAAAGTTCCTCTATTCCTACACTACACATCCTTATGTTTCCCTATCGCCTCTCTCACCCCAGATGCCCGTGCGCTGGTGGGAGATGTAGTCCTCCAGTTTGGCCCTGAACCCCGTCCCTCCTCTGCGTCCCACACTCCCATCGTCCACCAGCAGGAAGGCCTGGTAGTTGTTGTCCAGGCAGCAGGAGTCCCGGGACATGTTCTGGACGTAGTACTTAGCGGGAAAGCTGCCCTGCAAGTGGAACAATACAGGGATATGACATAGCAGGTTCTTTTTTTGGGATCCAAGATACTCCTAGTGTGTAGAATGCTGCACGATACAAGTGAACAAGACATTGTTTTGGTCCACGGTATGCGAGTGTCTGTACAACCTGTGGGTTGACCAGCTGCTGTCGCTTGTGCACCAGGCCCCAGGGAGCGATACCCAGCGCCACCACCTTGTTGAGGGACACCGACGAGGCTGCAGTTGCATGATCCCTCACCGCCTCTCCAACACACCTGCCAACGCCTTCCCGCAAGCCTGCAGTCAGGATCCACGCTCCTGGTTACAGGGGAAAGAGAGACGGAGAAATGTCATGAGTTTTGCAATTCAAAGCTGGAAATGTATGCCTGAAAATTGCCATGTTCCACTAAACTCTTGAAATGGGGTGTAAATTAGCTTGCATGAGCTTGATTTTATAAACATGTAGATATGATTTCACACATCTATATTTAAGCTACAGTGTGTGTGTGAACAGTACGTCTTGTGATCTGATCTGCAGCCTCCGAGAGAACAGCTGGTTAAAGTGACCTCAGGTGACCAGAGAACAGTATCGCCGTGTTCCACCTGCACTTGGCACGGCAGTTAAGAGGAAATGGCCATTGTAGTCCAAAATTAGGATCTGACCCCAGGGAGTCATATAGTTTAATGGTACTACATTTTGTAACAGCTGTATTTTTCCTTGAAAAACAAACAAAAAAAAAAAGAATTGGTTCTGTCTTCCATGAAACTGCACTGACTTGTTATTCCACGTTATTGGTCAGTTACTTGGAATTTTAGAAGACTTTGACTTCATGTGGAAATCAAGTGAACATAACTGTTATTCTCAACCACTGGTGGGGTACAGAGCGCCGTCGAGTGGGTCATGGAGGTAGTGCCTACTGGTAAGAATACATTTATTTTTGGGGGTAATTTACAAAGCAATTCATTTTTATATCTAAATGTGACGTTTGCTCGGATAACGTCTCTCAACACCAAATATCTCTGCATATGGATATTACAGTGATAATGCAAACAGTGCATACTTCTAACTGGCACGTGACCTATGACCCCCACCTTCATAGCAGTGTTTGAAGTGGTGGTTCAGCTAAGTACAGTTTCCATACATAATGTGTTTACCTGTGCTTTGTGAGGCTTTCACCAGGCCCTGCCTCAAGACCTCCCGTACCCAAGTCTTCACCTTTGTCCTGCCTTCCCCGCCCACGATAGAAACCACCAGGTTAGGCGACGGAAGACCCCAGTGGGCTGTCATCAGGGTGTAGACCATAGACGGGGGTGTGTCCCATGACAGACGCAGGAACTAAGAACCACAAGAGGGACACAGTGGACATTTGATTGACTGAGGGATCAAACGCATTTCATCGAAGAACAACCTGTGACTGTTAGTTTTGGTCAGTGCACATATATGTCAGTATATTGTGTTTGTTTACAGCAGTAGGTTAAAGATTAGGAAAAGCAAAGTACTGACTACTACAGCTCTTGGTGCATTTAAACCATTATATATAAACTCTAAGGCTGCAGAGATAAAGCATGCAATGAGCCATTCAGAGAACAGGACGACCACGCACATAGCTGTGCCTCTTGCTGGCTCCCGCGAACTGCAACTCTCCAAAGGCATCGGTCGGGTACTCGGAGGAGTGCTGGGCGCTGTCCCAGTGGTTGACAATCGCTGTGCTGAAATAGTCCCCGAGAGCCACAGAGTCATGGGCATCTCTTTCACCCCCGCACTGACACAGTGCGCCATTGCTAAGAGAGTGAGAGAGGGGTGAGAAGATACCACATGTAAAAACATGATCATCCGTCGCCGCAGTAAATAAACACCGCTATCACAGAGGAATGTGCGCCACAGAGTTCACAGTACCTGAAAGAATCTTCCACAAAGGTGGTGCACTCTCTTTTCTTGATGATTTTGGGGATCCAACTCTGCGAGACATTTTCAACAGGTTAATACAGACAAATAGTATACAGGCTGTTACAATTTAAAGTTTAAAGACACCCCTACCCTTCTATGCTTGGAAGTCATGAGGCCTTCAGGGTGTAGGAAACTGTTACAGTGAGAACGGTTGGCTCAGAGGGGAAGATAAGCTGTGCCTGAACACCTGGCTGTGACTTCTGACATGGGGCTGTGGTTTAGTGTGCAAACCTACAAACCAGGGAGCCACACTGGGCTCCTTTTAACCAGTTGAAACTGGACTGGACTCTCTTTACGACACTTTAAATGTATTATTTTCATTTAGCCTAAATAAATTCACCTTGAACCCATTGTCGTGTAAAGATCTATGACATAACGTGAAGACATCTGTCTCTCACGGGGCATTTTGACACGTAAAAAGTCACTCGTGTAACTGCTAACATGATGGCTCCGTTGAGCCAGTGAGAACTGTTTGTTACGGATTTTACTTCAAGCATAAAACCTTTCAAAGTTATGGAGCGCTAGCAGCAAGTTAGGTTAGTTTAAATGTAAGTTAGTTCACGTGAAGACAGTGAAACGCCGGCTAACGCTGGACAGTACAATAGTGGGCGGGCTCTCGTCTTTGTTTTTACACTTAACGTTGCTTTAAATGAACTTTAAAGCAACGTTAAGTTACAATACGGCTCACCGAAGCACAGTCAATGACACTTACCCGGCAAATTAGCAGTCACTGTCGTCAGCGTTAATTGTGAAACAGTCGAACGTGCATCTCTCCGCTACTAGTAAAGCTAACGTTAGCTTAACAAGTCACTTGTTCAGCGTGAGCAGTTGCACGAGCCGGACTACAAGTGGTAAGTACACGATGCGGGTCTGTTAACTCAGACGGCTACAGTGGAGCCGACCGTGTGGGTCTCACATTACTGAACCACCAGTTGTTACGTGCGGTCCGAAGCAGACAGACGTGCCTCAGAACCTCGAGGAATAACTTATTTCACAACTTCCCCTTATTAAATTCCTCGTCTTAACTGTCTTTTCCAAAAACGCCAACATGACACCACAACAGGAGCAGAGCGAATTGAAAGCCACCCACCTGGTCCTTCTCCGATTTACCGATTTTGCCTCCGTCCACTTCTTCTCCTGTGTCTCTCATGTTTTTTGTTATTTTCACTTTCTCTTCGACTGAGAGATCGTGGAGTGCAAAAATACTTCAGGGTTTGTTTAGGACCATTTTTGCAAAGAGCAGGCTTGTTTTACAGGATTGCGGAGTGATTTCCAACCGTCTCTCAGCAATCTAGGAGTAAACCAGGTGCCAGTCAGACACAGGTGAGGGTGTGGTGGTGTTAACACTGCACTCTGCAGTCCTTGACATTTACAAAATAGGAGGGGCCAGTCCGAACAACCACAGACATTTCATACCCGGAGTGTGAGCTGCTGATAATAATCCTTTTACAAACTGAGTTCATTTCACTAATGTCCCAATCTTTAGGCGAGTGGCATGTGATGAAGTTGTGTATTTCGACACCACGGGACAACTGAAGGCACACGCTTGCGCATTGGGCAATTTGCTGCTGTCAACGTTGCCTAAAAATAACGCAAAGTCAGGTCTGGATTTACAACATGGCACGTGGGGCATTGGTGCCGCAATAAGACCCACACCATCAAGGACATGGAAGCCTGATACTCTTTGCATTTTCAACATCAATTATATGGTCCTTCATGTGAAATTAAAATGAAATAATACTGTACTTTTGTAATCCCTGTAAGGAGTTTTCCCAAGAATAATATTAGGGACCAGTACTTTCTCCTAAAAAGCCCCATATAGCTTTAACCCATGGTGCCCAAGCACCAGTCTCTAACAGCCCCCTTCATGTTATTACAGGTGTGCAGAAACTAACTCCACACAGTTGTTTGTATTAAATATTTATTGTACAATGCATTTAAATATTGAGGAATTTGTGTTTAAAAAACTGATTTCATGAAGCATTTCACACAGTATTAACGCAGCCACATTGTATGTGGTCGATGAGCACAAATCCATAATCAGTACCAGTCATTCAGAACATGATATTTGGTGTAAATAGATGGAGAAATGGTGAGAACTCTCCATTTCCTTAGTCCTTATAGGCGCCGTCATTCCTCTTGGTCCTATCTGCCGAATCCGTGAGGGTCATTGGCATTTTTCGACTCATCTGTTCCATTTTTCTTCCTGATCTGGTATAAAGTGTTGGCCAGGTTGTGGAGCTGGCATGTCCCGAGCTGGCATCCACGCTGGGGTGCACGCCGCGGACGTAACTTCACTCTAACGCTGTGAATGACCATGAAGTAAAAGAGGGGTACATAATCAAAGTTCTGGCTTTTAAAAACATCACATACATTTACGAAATAATAGGGGTGTAACGGTTCACAAAATCCACGGTTGGGTTCGGTGCGATACAGTGGAGCCACGGTTCAGTACGGTTCGGTACAGTAGAAAACTATAAATGCTAGAGAAATGTACTTGATTTTAAAATATATTTATTCATTACAACTTCATTACTACAAAAGTTTTTTTAATTTTTTTTAATTCAAACGTATTCGGTTCGTCATGCGTACTGAACCGTGAGTCTCGTACCGAACGGTTCAATACGAATACGCGTACCGTTACACCCCTACAAAATAATGTCCAGTTTTTAAATAAATCACAAACCAACAATTTGGGTTTCACTAACAGCCATGATTAGAAGAACTGAAATAAACACGACAATATGTATTCTGCATTAATCCTGCATCAGTAACCTACAACAGACAACAGTGCATTAATATGCGATATCATATAAGAAAGCTGGTGTTTTCAACTCTTCCTTGTCCTGGTACTCCTGTAGTCTTTTAGTAACGGCCACTTATGCTACATTGTGAATGCATGTGCTCTTTTGTACCTGTGTCTCAGTGCCTCCAGGCCTAGATGTTTGTCTTCTGAATGAAAAGGGATGATCTTCAGTGATTGAGCATGCTGCTGCTGCTGCTGCTGCTGCTGCTGCGTGTCCTCTGTCCTTTTCACCCCTGAAGCCTGGACAGTGTCCCCTGGGACGACAACGTCTGCGTCTGACCTGTGGGTCCATCAAAAAAAGGTATTTATTAATATAGGCGTGTCATGAACAAAACAACTCGGATATTCAACACTGTAATGTATCAATAAACTATTATGGAGCCCGGGCTTTCCCTATTTGTTTCTATACGTTCCTTTTTTTAAAGACAGAAATGCTTTGATATTTGTTTTCATAGATCAGCAGGCAGTGCAGTCAGTATTTCCCTCCTGTCAGTAGCTGCATATTTACTGATGTTTTTCACTGACCTGTGAGTTGGTCTAAGTGGTGTGGCAGCACTCAAAGGCACAATCAACAGCAGCAGAACGGCTATCTCCATACCGCACGGGCCTGTGGCAGAAAAACCATGAGTGACGCTGAGGAAAACATCCGGTCCTGACCACACTTAATCTGTACGACTCAATGTAAGGCATAATAATACAGACAGAAGGTTTTGGGGAAAAGAAATTATGAATTAGAGACCTGTTCAAAATAACACAAAACATGAAACTTACTGCCGAGAAAATCCCAAAACCTGCTGGGGCTTTTTGAGGAGACCATTCGAAATCTCTTGCTGATTGTTGGATGCCCAAGTCTGTCTCCCCTCTCGCCTTCTGGTCCTTTATAGTGTGATGGTGGAGTAAGGGGGTGTGTCTGAAACGCAGTCATTTTAGTGGCAGACCAACTCCCACACTTGTGATTAATCGGTTATGGTGGCAGTTTTATTCTTTATTTATAAGAGCTGTGATACTAACATAAACAACCTTTACACAACAGCGTCCAAGCTCAACATTGCACTTATAGGTGACGTGGTACCGTCTACGATGTTTACTTTGATTCTTGATGTTCACTCTTTGCTCCACAGACCCCCCCCCCCCCCCCCCATCCCTCTCCTCATTCACTCCACTTGCTCTTGAGCAATTGTTCCAGAAATCGTATTTTCATTTCCATCACCTGCAGGAAGCCCACACAGCCCAAAATAACCCCAATTCTCCTCCAGGCTTTTCTTTATCGCCTCTATTTTCCGGTGCCTTTTCCCCTTGAGTCACCTTTGCCGTCCCCGTGTTTATTCCTGCAATGTCCTTCACTCACATCCCCCCACGCAGAGTGCTTCAAAAACAACGTCTTGATGGTACACCTTTCCTCAAAGATAAACTAAAATAAATCATATTTTATATCATATTTTTTATCATATACAAGTCGTATTTTACAGATTATCTGATACGATTATAACATCCATGAATGGGTTAAAGGTTTGTTGACCCACTGATAAATGGTCACATAATTCAGAAATAATGATCTTTTAAGGTTTGGCACATGGCCATTCTGTCATCTCTCTAGGAAATGAACCATTATTCTTTAACTTTTAACAATACAGTTAATCTGTGGAGAGCCAGTGTCTCCTTTTTTTCAAGCTCCCGGCCTCTCTCCCTCTCTGGGAATCACAACTTCCCCTCTCGAGTCGATTGTGTACCTTTCCTGTGACAGCCATCTGGGCAGGTTGTGTGTGTTGTCAGAGTATAGTGCACTGAGTCATCAGTACGTGAGCGCACACACGCATTAGCAGTGAAATGATGAAGCAGTCTTGTGATTTCACGAACGATGAAGAAACGGTTTACACCGAATTTCCTCTTATAACGTTACAACTTGCATGACGGCATTGATTGCGTGCCAAAAGAAAGCAAAGTCGCTTGGTAAACTAGTGCCTGTACATTTACTGCTGCCTAGCTTTGAGGGATTTCTGACAAAAACATGAGTGTATTTTAAATATTTTAAACCCAAATGAATGCATACTATAATAGAATATAAACTTAGTCACTAATTAGGGCGAAAACAATGAGTCAATTACTCGATAAATCAATTAACAGGAAATTTATTTGCAAATATTTTGTTCATTGATTCATTGTTTAATTCATTCTTCAAGCAAGAACGATAAACCTACTTTAATTTGATGACATCACCATGGGCTTAAGTAAATTAAGTAAATAAGTTACAGGAAGTTGTAATGTTTTACAACTATAGAATCAAGATCTTTTTTCTGCTCCCTGCAATGAAATTTTGAATAAATCAGGAATGAAGAATATGTGTAATTACCACATTGGTCAATTAATTAAAGGTCCCCTGTAGACATTTTTAAGAAATATAAAAATCGGCTTTGAATAACAATTTGTGTCTGATGTGGGGGTTGTTTTTTGCCAAAAATGATAAATGACATCTACTCTTCCTTCCTCATTGAAAAATCCAGACTCTATGAAGATGTAAATATTTTTCATTAACCAAGTTGGTAAAACTTAACTTTAACCTCCCCTATTTAAAATCCATAAGTTTATGACATACAATCATACAACACATGGAGATCCATACTGACCAAAACAGATGCAGGTTGACCCTTAACGCTTACAGATGTCAGTTGAGTTTTGGCTACATGCAGTATATTGTGTCTCAGCCGGTATGACGGCGAGTCATGATGTTGGTCTGTGTCAACATGATTAAAGCAGATACTCCCGGTTTGCACACGTCACTGATGATTGTTTTCTTCCACTGACTGAACTGGTGACTGAGGGTCATTGGTCTCCTGTAGCTCTGCCTTGTTGATGTCCTGCATCTCAAGCATCTAATTCATCTTGAAGGAATACGCATCTACTTCCGTGAGAGCGCTTTGTCAGGACTCCTCTGACTTTTCTCCCGCTCTCGCTGACGTATAGCGTGCATCCTGTTGTTGTAAGCCTGCAGCCACCAGCCGGCTACCTCGGACCTCCCGGCCCTGTTTCCTCTACCCACTGGGCACAAGAGTGAGCATCCTGCCAGGAAAGCCTGTCACTCGCATATCATCTTCTCACAGAGTTCATCTCTCAGGGCCCTCAAGACCCTTTGCAACAAGTGTGTGAACTTGTATTTCATCTTTACACTACACCGTGTACGACAGGTGAAGCTAGTTGACTTTTTTTCCCCTTCATTTAGACGAATAGAATGTGAATTCGAGCAATATTTTTGCTGTCATCCCTTACTGCAGATTGATCTCTGTCACGGCTGATCTCATGGAGATTGGTACAATCTATAGTTTATGAGAAGAGTAACATTTTAAAGTCTTTCAATGGAAACACTTTCAAATACACACCTATTGTGCAGGAGATATATAACCTGCTTCATGGTTTGAATTGACTTAACCATGAAAATAACCCCATCTTGTGGTACGAGACACAAACAGCATTATAGTTCTGCACGCACAATATGCAACTCACTGTGCCGTTTATATTTACATGATGGAATGACTGGTTAGTAAAAACCCACACATTTTAAGCTGTATAAGCTCTCAGCTGCATTTCTCAGCAATGTTTTCTTTTTCAAGGTAACCTTAGCCGTCAAAAGCTACAGTGTGGTTATGCAACAGCGAGAGAGGCGCGACAAAAAACAAAATCTTAATGGTTGTTCCAGTAATTCCCATGCTGTTAAGAGATTTTATTGAAAGAGTGCGCTAAAGCTGGGCACACACACAGAGAGATGTGCAGCACAAGTCTGGGAAACCTGTAGAGGGTCAACACTGGGAGATGTAAGCTTAGAGTCCATTAGTGGATTATAACCATAACCACGCCATGGCCCGGCATCTCTCTTGGATTAAAGAGAGACAGAGAGTGATCCAGAGACATGTTGAGTGCATGAGGGAGCGGGAAAGCAATTGAATTGAGCAAATTCAAAGGCAGAGCATCGTGTGCTGAGCCTACGGGGAGACGGAGAAACAGTGTGAAGCGAGCTGAAGTGAAGTCAGAGTGGTGACAGCGCTTTGGGTTGGCAGACATCAGGTGATTTTGGCTCACCTACGGTATATTGTCTTATAATAGACTTATCTTATATCACCCGGCTGATCAAGGGATTTGCACAAGGTAAGTTTAGACGAACACATGAGTTAGACTGTTGTAATCTGTTTGCAATCTTTTTTTAATGTATGTATGTATTATATCTCAATATGGCCATTTGTCATGTAAAAGATACAGATACAGCTTTCGTTAGCCGTGCAGCATTAATCAGTGATCAAACAGAAGTGTTTGCTGGAACGATTATATCGCAGGGTGACTATTTTATTGAAATTGATTTCGGCTTTTTAATGTCACATTTGTTGGCTTTTATTTCCATGTTCCATATAACAGATGACACACACTGTACACAATGTGTATTTTTTCACTGTGTGTTCATCCCTATCGTTGTGTAACTTTAATTTCCTTTATGGCCTGAATGATTATTCCTCTCCGCGTGTGTGTGCGTGCGTGTGTGTGTGTGCGGTTGTGTGCGCAGGAAGCATGGACGTGGACCTGGAGGGGATTATCCAGTGCATCAAGCAGGGGGATGAGAACGGCGTTCAGATACAGCTGCAGCAGTTCAACAAAGAGGTAACACCACACAGGAGCTCACACGTCGGTGTGTCAGGATGAAACACTGCGGCTGAGAGTGTTTTCATGTCATCTTTTCTCTCTTGCAGTATGCCCAGTGCTTCTTCTTTGATTCAGAGGAGAGGGACCGGAGTAAAGTAAGTTAGTTCATGCTGCTGCGCCCGTTTACTGAGACCCATCCCTGTCCCGCATGTGTTTCTTAAACCTCAACTTTGCTTAACCCCATCCCCACCCTTGCTCCTCCACCTCCTCCACTTCCTCCCCTCCCCCACTCCACAGCCTGTCTGTGATTAGTAATTGTGCTGTATCAGTTATTCCTGATCCTCTTTCCTTGCACGCTCAGGCAGATTGAGCGGAGCGAATTGAATAACCGACATACTGCGTGTTAATCTAGTCAACACTTTCGGCTCTTTCATTTGCAGCCGTTGAACAGCGAGTTCGACAATATCTTCACTCATCTTCAGTTAAATTGAATAACTTCATCTAAAATTCTATTTTAAAATGTATTTAATTCCATTTTTCATTCAAATTCAATTGTTTTATTTAAATCTGATGTAAATTGATTTTTTTTTAATTTGACATGGAATTTAATCTAATTTAATTTTGAGTCAATTTGTTTTAATTTTCACTTTTTGTCAATATAATTAACAATTGTATAATATATTATAATAATTTATAATTCAATTAAATTAAAATACATTTTTTATTTAATTTTATATAAATGTAATTCATCCAATCCAGTTATTTATTTGTGGACATAGTGAATGAATTATTTCAGAAACATGATATCATCCATAACAACCGGGTCAACCATGTCTTAGTTCAATACAAGTTTCTCTCAGCAGCTTTGTGAAACACTCTTAAGAAGAAACTTTTTCCCGGGAACTTATGATTTGAACTCCAAATAGTTACATACAACACTTTGTGTAGTATGGCCCCTCACACATATGATGTACCGATATCATTGTCTCTCTCCTGCTGTGTTTCTCGCTGAAATCGGATTGTCCATCTTCTAAAGCAAAGAAAACTGGAGGAGGTACAGTGTATTGATTTTGTTTGCACACGAGAGCCCCTAAACTAATTCACGAACTGTGTTTAAGCGTGTTTGTTCTTTGCCCTGCTGTATCAGTTCAGGCAAAATAAAGTGAGGGAAAACGCTGATTCTGACTCCGACTGCGACCAGGACGACCAGGAGGACCGAGGCCTCGTCCTCAGACAGGTGCCTGACACTGTCACTTTCTGCTCTCAGTCTTTTTTTAATGTTGTTAAACTAAAGGTCTATTTTTCTGTTCCTGTCCTCAGAATTTAGCTCTTGTCCTGGTGAGGTTCATTACAACAGGAGTGAAATGCCGTCTGTTGAGAGTATCTCTACGCACTCTAAGAATCCTCTCCAGGGACAAAAAGATCCTGGGCCCCTTGGTGACCGACGGCGCTCTCCTGACGCTGGCTAAACTAGCCGGGCTGACCACAAGCGACGCAAGTGACGAATCCAGTGAGCCAGACTCTGATTTCTACGACAACATCATTGCTTCTCTGGTTGAAGCCAAAGTGTTGCGTGGTCGCACTGACGAGGACGAGGGTGACGTTGAAGCCGATGACCAACGCGCCGAGTGGTTTGATGAGGACGCCAAGAGTGACATCAGCACCGCCGACAGCGGAGATCTGGACAGCATCGGCTGCTCTGGCAGCCACAGGACCAGCATCGACGAAATGCACAGGGGCAGCATGCATCACAAGGTGCTGGAGAGAGGCAGGAGGGACCGCAGGGAGAGCAAGATGGAGGGCGAGGAAGAAGAGGAGGAGGGAGGCGCGTCAGGAGACGAGGCACAGAGAAAAGAGGCCTTGAAGGTGCTGTCTAACGTGGTCTACAACAGCAGCTGGGCGCAGGAGAGGTTCAGCGGTCTCAGGTGGGCTTCCTCGCGGGACGCAGACATAAACATGCACACACAACATTTCAAAACACTGATAAGCCCAGCCGTTGGGTGTGGAACTGGCATTTCTGGTTCTCAGTGACACTTTTCTTCTCATTTGTCACAACCTTTAGTTGGCTTCTGTACAAGTCAGCATATTTCCAGGCAGCTAACCTCTTTCCTCTTTCCTCCACCAGGCTCATGTGTGGCCTCACAGAGCGTCTATCCTCCAGTGTGAGTGACTCACCTCTGTCCAGCGTTCACTTCTATGAACTCCGCCTCATGTTCCTCATTACTGCACTACGGCGAGAGCTCAGCACTCAGCTTCAACAGGTAACATGACCTCACTTACAAAGTGACTTCCTTAAATATGTAGTACTATATAGTTATAATATGTGGTAGATCATGTAGCATTACACTCTATCTCCATTTGTTTATTGTGTCATCTTCTCTTTATTCTAACAGATTCATGTTCTACACATCTTAGCTGCCTTCCTGTCTCACTCTCACTATGTTTCTCTTCCAGGAGGGAGGCGTGTCCATCTTCACAGCCGCTCTGGAGAGCCGTCTGGGGGTTCAGTGGAAGGACCAGTATGAGTGTGTGCTGGACCCAGCAGCACCACCCATCTCACTAGAAGCCTCTCAGCATGTGATAGAGATCCTCAAAATCCTCTTCAACATCACCTACAGCATCCACTGGCAGGCGCCAAGTGAGGTCAGTAACGATGAGTCCATGCGAAACCTGTCAGCCATCAGGTGTGGTGGCAGGAAATAAAATGTATCTGATACAAATGATCTGCACTGTGTGTGTGTGTGTGTGTGTGTGTGTGCGTGTGTGTTTTTTCTCCTCCCTCAGGATGACGCAGCTCTTTACCGACACCTGGTGGCGATGCTGCGTCTCTGCCTGATGAGGAAGTGTTTGCTTTCGGATGACACTGATGAACTGCAGGGGTGAGCGTGAACCAACATCGATCCATCCATCTAAAGTTGCTGGTGTCACACTTTTATTTCTTTCTATAATGTCATGCATGTTTTATTATTCTGTCTCTCAGTTGAACTTTTATTTCAGTTCATATGAGCTCTATTGGCATGAATGGCAAAATACAGTTATATATAAATATATCGGGTACTATAGTATAAAAATAAAAAAAGATTTAAAGTAGTAATCATTCATTTATACTAAGACGTCTAGCCTTGTTTTAAGCACAAAACAAGCATTTGATTATTTCTGTATCGGGGCTCATTCCTCTAATGTTGGTGGGTCATTTATTTACATTTTTACAAAATATTGCGCAGATAGTACATTCATGTCTCACTCCATATTCATATGTAAAGAAATGTGCAATGTTTAATTCTAATAACAGCTTTATTTGTAGCATATATTTGTATTTCTACTACTTATCATATTTATAACAATCCATCATACTTTACCTGAATCTTGACTCAATCCCACAGTCACACGGTCAACCTGTTGTCAGCGCTGCCTCTCCAGTGTCTCGATGTGCTGCTGGCGGTGCCTCTGGAGCCCGACTCCAAGCAGTGCCAGGGGGTCAACATGGACTGTGTCCACACCCTGGTGCTGTTCATGGAGAGACGCCTGGACTCGGTGAGGGAGAAAGTGATACGCAGAGAAGAGGGTTGAATACTTAGTGTGAAGGACCTCTGAGAATGTGTAGTATATTTAAATAGATTGTTCCTTTTTATGTCTTTTATTTTGGACGTTTTGTCACTGCAGTCGGTGCATTTCCTGTTGCGCTTTTATTCTGAAGGTATAAAAACCGGAAGTAAGAGGCCGCTAGGAAGCCGTTAGAAAGCCGTTAAAAAGTCACTGAAGGGACTGAAAAAGTGATTTAACAAGGAAGATGGACACGGTTTTATTTAAATAGATTGTTCCTTTTTATGTCTTTTATTTTGGACGTTTTGTCACTGCAGTCGGTGCATTTCCTGTTGCGCTTTTATTCTGAAGGTATAAAAACCGGAAGTAAGAGGCCGCTAGGAGCCGTTAGAAAGCCGTTAAAAAAGTCACTGAAGGGACGGAAAAAGTGATTTAACAAGGAAGATGGACACGGTTTTATTGTTTTAGCACCTGGCCGATATAGGCACAAGTTCTTACGGTGTGTTCAAGGAGTGATTCATTAAAGACTTATGGACCATCAGTTCAAGACTACAGACCGTTATTCAGCCGGGATGCTACACTTAGTGGCCAAGGCACAAGAGTTATTGCCTAAAAAAGTTGAAAGTTTAAAAGAGCGACTCTTCTCTGATACTGAAATAACCTGAGAGACGCGTCTTCCTTGTATTGTTTGCTTCTCAGGGTGATAAGATGAAAGAGAAGCTGACACCAATCCTCAATCTGCTGACAGAGAGCTGCAGGGACCACAGAGAAACACGCCAATACATCAGGAAACATGTAATACCCCCCAAAAAAACATACTTCAGAGAAAGCTTTGTGCCTCTCACGATATTTGGATAATATTTTATAGTATTTATTTTTAAAGACAACTGAAATTATTGTGAATCCCCGTCATTAGATCCTGCCTCCTCTGAGAGACACGTCCCACAGACCAGAGGAAGGCTCCACAGTGAAGAGCCGTCTGATCCGGCTCATGACTCACCTGGATACAGACCTCAAACACTGCGCTGCTGACCTCATCTTTGTCCTCTGCAAGGAAAATGGTTAGAGCACACATTATCCCATTGAGCTGCATTTGATTTCTCTCCCTATACTTTTTCACTGTTGTCTTATTTGTAATTCATGTTGATTGCGGAGAAGCCAAAGACACTTGTCCATATCCTGGACAAGGAAGTTTCTAACCATACATGACCCTCCAAGAGCTAGAATTTTAAATATATTTCACAGTTTTTAAGCAATTTTAATCTCATGTTGTATGTACATAGCTAACATAAACTCTTACTTCCTCCAGTGAGCCGCTTTGTCAAGTACACAGGCTACGGTAACGCAGCGGGCCTGCTGGCCAACAGGGGCCTGCTGGGCGGTCAGGGGCCCATAGCCTTCTGCTCTAACGCCAAGTACTCCAGCGACTCCGACTCGGACACTGAGGAGTACCGGCAGGTCAAAGATCGCATCAACCCGGTGACAGCGCGGGTGGAGGAGGAGCAGCCGGACCCCATGGAGGGCATGACGGAGGAGGAGAAGGAGGAGGAGGCCAAGAGGCTCATCATGCTCTTCAACAAGCTGTCCAGGTCAGTGAAGCGACAAAGACTCAGAGCGATAACGAATCTCTGATCAACAGAGTCTTAAGTCTAAAATACGGATCCATTGTCGACATATTTGTTTTGCAGAAATAACATTATCCAGCCGATGGGAGTGGATTCAGAGGGGAAGCTGGTCCCGATGTCAGGGCTGAGGGATAATTCCCTCACTGAGGAGGTGAAGTCTGGGCCTGAGAACGACGGCGAAGCAGAGGAAGGAGAGAACAACTGAAACATTTCAAATCCATTCATTCAATTTGTTGATTTTATTTGTAAATGTCTCATTTCTTCAGTTGTGTTGTAAATGTATGAAAACAATGTTGAACTCAAGAAAGGATTTATATTTATTTTCCCTTCTCTGTATTCAGACTCATAATATAGAGCAGCAATAAGGTCACACTGGTTAGTTGAATTGATAGTGGATCCTAAGAAGGAACTGATTTAATTGTAACAACATTATAATATTGTCCAATATTTGAATCGTCTTGGAAGTGTAGTTTGTACTTCAATTTTGTGTATTTCAATGTGTAGTCTCAGTCTCTTCTATAGCGTTTTATCAGGATAAATATCTAAAGGCGACATCGGATCGAAATAAACATCTGCAGAGCATATTTACCTTTTTCTATTGAGTCTCTGTTGTGTTGCCGTGTTCGATTGTCTCAGATTGTGCTCAGGTGCATGTTGTGCTGAAACTGTCTCGTAATATGTGATCAAAAACATTTCGACAGATTCCAGATGTTCTGATCACATCTGCATTGTTAAATCAACTCGTACTTTGACTGGCTAAACAGTTGAGTTCAATGCTTTTAATATTATTTTGGTTTATTAAGAGGGTTTAGGTATCAGTATTCATTTCACTGTAGGCTACAAACAGTAATTCAATTTTTTCGAGGGGTTCTATAAGAAGCTAAGTTTGTACCTTAAGCACAAACACGTTATTTGCAAAGGCAGAATGTGTAATGAGTGGAAGATATCTTTATTTAGCTGTTTATTTGCATCAGAAAGCAATACGCTATTTTAGGAATGTGTTTTTAATTCTCAGAAACACCAACATATGTAAATGATGTCAAAAAGATCCTATTAAATCTCTCTGATCATAGTCTCCTTATTCTATGTAAACATTTGTGTATATTAATTCAAAAGCACATATTTATCTACAAACATAATCCAACACCAGAGCAATTATTAATACCTGATCCATTATTTTTGCTGTAGAATCAAGATATCACATTTTAACAAAACATGTAAACATGATTATTTCTGAGATGTTATTGTCAAGGTTGAGGATTGCAGAGTGCGTCAGCACATCTCCATCATCTCTTCGAGGGACATCTGCAGCTCCACCGACTGCAGGGAGGAGGCGCCGCCTCCGACAGCAATTGTCTTCAGCGACTCCAGTGAAGTCAGGACCACCTGAGACAGAAGAAGAAACCCGGGAGCAGAAAGTCAGATGCCGTGACAAGAATGACAAGAGTGAGGTGACGAATTTGAGCTTGACAGAAGCCGTGCAATCCGAGGAAAGCTGGCGCAATGAGACGTGTCAAGCTGCTTTCTCCAAAGTAACTTTATGTTTCAGCTTTTCATTTCTCAGCATGCACTCCTCTGCAGAGGCTCGGGAGTAACAAAAAAAAAAAAAAAAAAAACTTTTACACCCGAGGGATCATTTGTCACCAGACGCTTTTCATACTTTGTTCCCTCAGCGTTTTTAATCAATACCGAGACAAAATTGCCTTTTGAAAAGTGCTGCTGACTACAGCTCCCTTGAGTGGGCAATTCGTGGCGGTTTGCTCACTCATGAAATTTGACAGAGGTATGTGCAGCAAGAAAATAAATAATATTATAATACTGAAATACTGCTCTGTAGGTCTGCGAGAGCACAACACTGACTGTGCCTTTTAATAATTCAAAGGGATGTTCACCTCCACTGTGATGAGTTTCTTCTCCCAAGACTTGTTGTCTGGGTCAGGCCACTTCTCCCCAAGGCAGAAGAACAGGGAGCATGGAGGGCTGTCTCTCCCTGCAATGAAGTCCAATAGTCCTAGAGGGGAAGGGCAATCAATCACTACACCAAGCCGACATGCACGATACTGCACGTTTCCACAGGTAAGCTGAGGAAAAAGCTACAGAATTATTCCTGTCACCCACCTTGCAAAAAGTCCTTGAACAGGTACAGTGGTTGAGGCTGCAGTTTATAAACCTCTTGCGGCTGTCTGCTCCTGTCATACTGAGAGAGGCTCCAAAAGGCTTTGATTTCACCCCGTCGCTGGCCGTAGACCACATGGCCTGAAACCCCCACGTCCAAACCATCGCCCAGCTTTTCCAGGATGCGTTGGGTCAGACTGGCTTGGGTTTGATCCAGCATGGCTCCAAGACTTGGCAGAGAGACCAGGGACAGGCCTGACTCGTGATCCACAACTGTGCCGTTGAGATCGGGCCTGATGTGAAAACAACATTTGTTCATTCGATTTCATATTAAAGGCAGAGCCCTGACAACATTAAAGGGTTAGTGGGACTCGTTTTGCTTCTTGCCGAGAGTTAGATGAGGAGATTGATACCACTCTCATATCTGTAAGGTAAAAATGTGTAGCTGCAGCCACGCGACGGTTAGCTTAGCTTAGCATAAAGACTGGAAACAAGAGGAAACAGCTAGCCTGGTGTTACTCAATGAGCTTTAGAAGAGCTGGTCAGTAAATTTAGCTACCGTTGGAAAGAGCCAGGCTAGCTGGGTCCACCTGTTTCCAGTCTTTATGCTAAGCTAAGCCAATTGGCTACTGGCTCCAGCGACTTACTTGTATAGAGTCGTATCAATCTTCTCATCTCTTACTCTCGGCAAGAAAGTGAATATTGTGCTTCCTAAAACACCAGACTATTCCTTTACCTGTGACGGTTGGTCTGAAGTTAGACACTGAGCATTTGTGAGACATGTTTCCTTTGATGAAAGCGTTATTTTGATGTTACCTGTAGACTAAACGGATTCCAACTTCATTCTCAACCAGCTGCTCGGACACCATCACCCCTCTGTAGTACACTGATATCCTGAAATGAGTCTCTGTGGATTCAGAAATAGGAGAAGATTATGAGAAAGAGCGCACCACTCTTAACTGTATTCCTGTTTAAAACACATTTGATGATGATTGAATGATGTTAATTGACTGGCTACATTACTTTTAATGGCCTAATTGAAGTTATTAGATGCTGATATTGAGTGAGGGATGTCATTTTTGAATGCCAGTGTAAAATTCCCCTTTCCTTTTCACAGCAACATCCGTCGACTTACTGAACTGTTCTCTGTTACTGGTCTCGGTCACGGTATGTAGGAGCTGGTCTGCCAACTGCTTGTCATAGGCCCCTCCCACGGCTCCCTCCATTGGATGTGCTGGTTGCTCAGGCAACCCAGCTTCACTGCCTGCACCCGCAAACATTACTGGATACTGCTGTTGCCCAGGCAACGCGTCTCCATCAATCACAACCGGGTTTCGGAGCAGTTGTTGCTCAGGAGGAGGCTCAAAGCCTGCGGTGCCCTCTGTGGAAAAGTTGCAGAAACTGAATAAAGTGTTTGTTGGAAGCTGTGGATGCTGTTGTTTTCTGCTCACACTGCAGCAGTGAGGAGGAAATAATGAGCAGAGCAGATACAGTAAGTCTACCTTCTCCGGGGCCGATGTTCAGTCCCTTTAGACACTCCTGGAGAATATCCTGGTTGGCTAAGGATTCACCTGGCAAATATTGATTGGTTCAGAAAGATTCATATTCAGTGTTTCCACATTCATGGCAATAATAAAGAAATAATGTACCTTCTAAAGTAAAAAATGCATGCCAGGAGATAATAAACAGTCCCGTACCTGCAAACACACCGTCGAATGGAAGACAGACATATTGTTCAAAGCATTGGCCGGCCTGGCTCTAAGATATCACATATACACATTTGAATGAGTTCACATGCAATTACATATTTACACATTTTACGTCCAGTGTTCCTACAGACCCACAAGCAGTCGCTTACTTCTTGTGTAGGAAGGCGATAATCCTCAAATAAATCGAGGTCAACTTGGTCCTGGGATCCAGCAGAAGAGTTATGAGCTTTGAGAGTGAAAGCAAAGAGCTTAGTTAACATCTGCAGCGTGCTATCTTTTATTCATTTATTCCCCTCAGAAACACCTCTTTAATCTCATAATCCCCTTTACAAGCGGCATTGCCTCTGTGTTCCATTCCTCAACCGCAGAAACATAAATCCAAAATTAAACGTATGCAAAACAGATGGAAATGTGATGATCATCCAAATCAGGTAAGGGGGTGATCAGATATGTGCTGTGCACGGAAAAAGAATCATTTTCCAATCCAATCAATGCAAAGTGCCAGTGAATACATTTCACACACACGTCTCATTACATTCATTCTGTTAATAGGTGGTTTTTAATACAGTTCATCAGAGGAAATAGTTGTTTTTTGTAACTTTCCTGTTATCCACTACAATAAAGGATGGAATGGTGACAGTCTACAGACACCCTGGTGGATCCTCACCTTCTGATGCTGCCTCATCCGGCCAGCGAAACACTTTGTGGGGGTCGGCAGCGTCGTTCCTTTTGTCGGAGACCAGTGTGAAGCCTTTGGCCCGGAGGGCGCTGCGGAAGTTCCTTTTCCAGACTGAGGCGTCTCCGTGAGCACGGCCATTGCCACTCACCTCTGCCCAGGCCTGCAGGGAAGACACAGGTTGAAGGCAAGACACTCTTCAAAAAGATCTCATACATGATGGATTCTTTTAAACTATTGTCACTTTGTGGAACACAATGAATACAAGTCAAAAGTTATGTCCAATTCATGTAAGTGACTACTTTCTACTCTACTGCCACTGATGGTTTTTTTAATGATGACTGTGCGTGACTATTACCTTAAAGATGAGGATGTCCGTGTCGGAGGAGTCCTGTCTTAAAGCATGTTTCCATGGGATGGAGAACTCTGTTTTCTGTTCTGTTTGCCAATTCACGCCGGGATACCTGCCGCTGTCAATCTTGGCCCGCAGCCACGGGATGAGCAGTGGTTTAGGATGAGACATTTCTGCAGGACAAAATGTCCAGTCAACAGTGTCACAAGGGCGCCATTTGGCATCCCTGATCATCAGTAACATGATACCCAGATCATCTATAATAGAAATCATTTCACACATTTTTGTTGCTTTTATTTTACGATTAGTTTTGTAATATTTCAAGCTCAGAAGCCGATCCAAAAGCAGCTGAGACAGGCTGGATTTTTAATCACCATAATTATTCATATGTATTGATAGGATTATATGAATTATATATATATATATAATTATATAATATATAGGATTATATTAGAATGTTAGGGTCCGTCTTAAAATACTGTAGAGCGCTATTCAGTCATTTTACAACTGGATTCAACAATGTAATTAAGTTAGCAATGTAAGTAAAAGGGTGTAGATAATACAATGGAACTCAACCTTTGCATGTTTCCATGAACTGTTCATTAAAGTGTAGACAATATATTTCTAATGTACAATAATACTAGAATGAGGGATTCATCTTTCTGTCTTTTCTCCCACTTAATTATGAAAAGCTTAAAGAAACATGCAACACACAGTGTCTGAGCGGCAACACCCTGACTTCTGTACAACACTGGTGCAGCTGGAAAAACTTTTATTGGCAATTTCTGAATTGCAAGAAAGAGGAAGCGGGCAGGTATTAAACCAGGTGTGCTTCAGCATTCAATGTCAAAAATACTCAAAGAAAAACAACCTCAAAATACTTAGTGCAGTCAAATGTATTCAAAGATAAAAAGAAAAATTATAAAGCACTCCACTCTGAAAAATGCTTCTTCACAGTCAAATATTAATATTGGTGAAAAGTTCAATGTTTGTGTTTAAATTTAAAAGTGAACAAGACTATTACAGTGTAAATACTCATGTAGCATACAACCATGTCAAGTGTGAAATTGAATACAGCATGCAGTATTGTATTGAGTCACCTATATATAGCGGACTAGTTGCCCTCTCCCTCTGTCTATAAATGTAGTACAGTATAATGAAATATTACTGTGAATATT
The DNA here is from genome assembly GCF_949748355.1 of Melanostigma gelatinosum. NCBI lineage: Eukaryota > Metazoa > Chordata > Actinopteri > Perciformes > Zoarcidae > Melanostigma > Melanostigma gelatinosum. Next base: position 7,480,986 of record NC_136654.1, on the reverse strand, counting down.
CGTGTTGTCGTGTGTAAAATGAGCTGGAAAACCCACAGTTGAGGAGCGCCATAACCTCAAGTGCAATTGTTGCCAACAGCTCCGCAACAGAGCACAGCTGAGGAGATGTAAACTCCGGTGAAATGTTAAAAACAACACCGACAGTTCCGATGGAAACTCTCCCACCTGAAGTGACGAGATGTCCGCCGATGCGAGTCGAGTTCAAGCGCAGTCGTTTCCAGGGTCAAACTTCAGAGTGATGCAGGTTGACGGCAGTAAGTCTGTGCAGCAGGAACAATCACCTGTCGAAGCGCTTTATTCCTTAAATACCGACAGGAGCCCGGCTGACGAGGTGTTCTCGGGAAACTCCGAATCGTCAGTTTCGTTTTCAAGATGTGACGACGGGAAGTGCCATACCAGCCTGGCCCGCTAGGTGGAGTCAAACACACGTTTATATGTATACACTTGTGAGGACCGTTAAGGACACAATACATCCCCTGACCCTTTATACCTCAGTTAAATATGTTTAAAGACATAAAGTACTCTGCTTTGAATAATCATTTGAGTCGACACAGAAAAAAAGTCCAGTTAACTGGTTAGAAATACTTCAGCCACATCTACTCGTCCTACCTCATTGAAAAAGGTAGAATCTGTGGATTTGCACACAAAAACTAAAAACAAATCCTGCTTGTAGGTGCATGTGTTAAACTCAGATTTAACATTTTCCTCCTTCAGCAGATGAATGTAAAAACAGCTTCTCTTGTGTCAAACTGACGCACCGCACATTGAAGGCCAAACATCCAAGAAAAACAACAATGACCACAATCTTCTGCCCCGAGAGCCTTATGAATACACAAGGATCAATCAAAATGTCCTCACAAAGATAGATGTCAAAGAACACAGACACACACACAGTAGGGAAACAAAACGCCATTTGTTCTTTGCAGATTTTATTTGTTTCTCAAATACAGGAGAGTTAATGTACAGAAGGACAAAGAATTTCATCAAGAACTGTACAATATTTACAAGCCTTTTTTTCCTTTTTTTTATGGAAAATTAGATTGTTTTCAAAATAAGTCATAGTATGCACAAACATCAAAATGATAAAAATGAAATGACTATTTCCTCTTTAAATATTACTTATTTATACTCCTTCTTCCCACATGGGAAATGGAAAGTTTACTTCTTTTTCTTTGCACCTGCATGACGGATGATTGAACTGAAGCACAACAATGTTAAGTTTCAAATAGATTTCCCCCCATCCTCGTCTTTTTTTACGTTTTTTTTCTCCCCGTTATTTTACACCCACTGTATTTGATACAATATTTCTGTCTCGACGTCTGTTCTTTGAATAGAGGGGAAGACGGCTTGGATATGTGGGTAACGACTGAATACTGATCCTGTGGAAAATAAAAAGGTTTTGAAAATGTCCGGGCAGCGACCCAGTGCTTGTGAGAGTTTAAGTTAAAAACCTCCTCATATAAATAATAAAAATGTGTTTATATATTATCACACAGCGGACCGGTGCTGCCCTTCACATAGCACAGGATGAGAGAGAGAGAGAGAGAGAGAGAGAGAGAGAGAGAGAGAGAGAGCGAGCGAGAGAGAGCGTCTATTAACACATTTCATGTTTCTATCCGTGGACGAGTCAGTGTTCACTCTGCTCACGGCACACAACGCAGTTTAAAAAGCATTCTCACCCTCTTCCACTCTTTTCAAAAGTCAACAGCTGATGTTAGTCTTCAAAAAAATAATTTATGTAAAAACTAAGTGGTAACAGTTTCTCTTTGAACTATTTTCTTCACGACACACAGTTAACAAGATGTCAGTGGCTCCTCCGTTGACTTGGCATTACGGCTCCTCTTCTTTGTCCTTCCACTTCGCGTCGCTCCCCCCCCCCACCCCTCAACGGTCAATTCCCTCCTGACCCCTGATCCGGTAGGGTCCCCCCCCCCCCCCTCCCCTCACAAAGTAAGACATTTCTTTAGTCAGTGATCAACAACAAGAAAAAGAACAGAGGCCAGTGTCCAAGGCCACATGAATAGACCTCGTGTTCGTCAAGGTCCTTAAAAATTCACCCTAAGATCTTAAGAGACTTGAAGCGGGCCGGGGTGGGGGGGGCTGTACAGTAGGATCCATCTTTGTTTCTTTAAATCCTCTAGCTTTACTCCATGCTCTCCCTCTCTCTCTCAGTCTTTGTGGTCGACTCAGGCTTTGGTGCTGAGCGTGAGCAGCTCGATGAAGGAGCTGAAGAGGGTGTCCAGCCAGCTCTGGTTGGCCATGCACTGCTGTACCACTTCCTCTTGGCCCGGGTCCTCAGCCGCCTGCTCGATGGTGTTGGTCTGGAGACAAGGGACGGAAAATACAGACAAAATTGTGACGACTCAAAACCAGCGTCTTAGGCGACGCGGAGCCAGCCTGTGTCTGCTTTCCTTCCCGTGTAATGAGATTTGTGCGTTTCCATACAGTATTTGATTGAATGCGTACGAGCAGCTAACATGACGGTGTGCTTACCTCTTTCTTGCACTGTAAGAAGGTGTGGTATTTATAGTGATGCAGGGAGTGGAAGAGACTGTAGATTCGATATGTCTCTGCTGACAGTTTAAGGTCCTAGAGAGGCAAAAAAAAAAAAAAAAAAAAAAAAAAAGGACAAAAAAGAGGAAGTCAGATTTATCATCACAATCATGAGATCAATTTCAACACATTAAATTGTCAGAAAAGCTGCAGTGAAAATGATTCCCACTGTTCCGTGTGAGGAAGAGTGAAACTCACAGCAGGTGTTAGAGGGGAAGCTAGAGCGGTTTTACCTCTCGGCTCTCAGCGATCCATCTTTCACCGTCAAGCTTTTTATGCGAATGCAGCATTCTGTTGATGCCGTGTTTTAAGTGTCACCCAGAAACCAGAAATAATCACCTGGTTATAGGCTCAACATCTAGACTCCACAGCTTAAATAAAATGACTAAAAGGTATTCCTTAGTGGTCTTCCTTATTGTTTGACCCCAACATATTCTTTAAAATACATTTAATAATCCATTACGGGCCTACAGACGCTCTTGACCCTCACACCTACCTGTGGTTTAGGCAGGGTCTTTTTGACTCTATTGAGGGTCTTTCGGTTGTAAGCATCCCCACTTAGCCGCACCCTGACCGCTCCTGAGTCCAGGGGGTCTACAATGATCTGGGGGTACGCATGCAGGACCTCCTGTCAGGGGAGAGACATGAAAAAAAGAGTCAGAAACTGAAAAGGTGGACCGATAATAAGATATTAAGATGAAATGTAAGAAAATGAAGAATTTTGTCCTTGAGTTTGTGATTATTTTCAAATAAATCAGTTTATTATTAAAAATGACCGTTCAGTACGTAAAACATCAGAAGCTAAGGTGATGTCAATTTATGACAAAAGCAGCTAATCCTGGAAACATTTTTGTTTGATACGTGACTTGATTGATCGGTCGATTATTGTTGTAAACCTACTTCCTGTTTAAAGACGGAGAGAGAAGCAGCAGCTTCAGGGCGGATTACCTGGTGCTGAGAGCTCATGCTGACTCTCCTCAACAACCTCCTCTTCTGTTCGCTGATGATGCTGTCGATCTTCCTCATCGGCGGGAGGTACAGCTCATCTGGTGGCCAATCAAGGCAAAGGAAGTTTCATTAGTCATCATCCATGTAGCCGTCAATCATTTTAATACCGCCGGCAGATTCAAAGAGCTTTCCTTCAACCCGTCACACCTTTATTTTGGATTTCCAAAAAAAACAATAAAGATGAATCTAAATATGTATGTCAGTTCGTATGACAGTTTGTCCGTGAATGGCTTGAACTGAAGCAGCTGCTGGTGATATTTATTCAACCGGCCCAAACTGCACGCAGACACTTGAAGCCATTTGAAGACGACACCATCAAAATGCCTCAATGCAGACATGTAATCTGCAGAAAACATGCTACCAGACAAGCAGACCTGGTTAGGAGAGACTGCATCTGAGCTTCCCACTCCATTTCTGTCTCCTACACGTCAGTAGCATGTTTTTTAAGAGAGGCTTTAATTGTAAACATGCTGAAGAGGCCATGTGTGTGTGTGTGTGTGTGTGTGTGTGTGTGCAGTTCTCACCGTCGGTGTCCTCCAGGGCTTGGATCATGTCGGGGTCCAGGGCTGTGCTGACCAGCATCTCCACGTAGCTCCTGAACATCTCCCTCATGGCACGGTTGTTCACGCCGCCTTTCACTGGCACTGAGCGGACGAGAACCAGAGTTTAAAACCAAGACTCTGCCGCGGTGCATGTGCTGCTTTGTGACTCCATTACACGGACTTCTAATGGCAAACATGCGAACACAAAGAATCAAAATGGCATCTCACTTTCATTCTCACTAGCTGCCTCCTCCGATGAGTCCGAGTCAGATGATGAAGGTATTTCCTTCAGCCACCTCTTCCTCTTCTTCGGCGGTGGCTCCGCCTTCACTTTGGCTGGCTTGGTCTTGGGTTGGCGCTCATCCTTTTCCTTCTCCTTCCTCTCCACCGCTTTCTTCTCCTCCTTCCTCTCCACCGCTTTCTTCTCCTCCTTCGCTCTACCTCGCTCTGCTGCTGTGGCACGTTTCTCCACTTTGTCCTGCTGCGGCTGCACTCGCTTCTCCTTCTCCCGCTCCTTCTCAGGCTCCCTCTCTTTCTCCTTCTCCTTGGCTTTGGGTAGAGCAGCTGGAACCTCCTTTTTCTCCCGCTGTTCTTTTGTTGTTGCGGTTCTGGTTTTCTCCCGCTGTTCACGCTGGACTGGCGGAGCCACTCGCTCCTCTTTCTCCACTCTCGGTGGCGCCTGGGTGGCAGGAGGGGAAGTCATTCTGGAGAGGGACTGGCGTCTGTGACGCACAAAGGAATTGTATCAGAGATGGAAACAACTTTAAAGATGAACAGAGTGTATATTTATTGCCAAAAACCTAAAATGAAAAACAGGTACAAGTCCTTTGAAATTACATTAAAAGGTATCGGCAAAATAATTGACTATTGATTATTATATGGTAAACATAGGTACCTGAGAGCAGGTGTGGCTCTGCGCCAAGGTCTCCGAGAGCAGACTCTGACATAGTCCTTCTTGTTGACATTCTCCAGAAACTTGACATAGATCCGCTGGTATCGCCTCTTGGCATCTCCGAAGTAGCCAAGATACTGTGTCAGAAACAGATTATAAAGATGTAATTACACACGAGTAGCACAACTTTCAGTGTCATATATTTGACTGAAAATGGTGTCACTCACGTTGCTTGTGGCGCAGAACTGTCTCTGTCCATCTTTGATCTCTGGGCTGAACTTCTGCAGCAGCGCTTTCTGCACCCTCCAGATGGGAGGAGGCTCGCGGCCCGTCTGCAAGGCCAGCTGTGCACAAACACACGACACACAAGGAAGTATAACATATCTGTCATTTGGAAGCTACTGAAGGATTCAAGTTTGAACTCAGCAGCGTAATGACTTGGTATTAGTTAAAATAATATGTTGCTCTCCACCAGAAAGAAAGCCACTGTTGGCCCAACAAAGTACGATGTGATTCTTTAACTGTAAATAACACACAAATACCTTGAGTGTTCGAATGTCCTCCACCCGTACCACAAACTCGTCCCTTTCTCTGAAGATGCCCTCGCCTCCACTCTCGCTCTCGTCCTCCTCACTCTCTCCAGCAATGGCAGCATCTTCTTGCTTCTGGGCCAGGTGCAGGGAGTTGATCTTAGGAGGTGGGGCCTCTTCGGGAGAGGCGGGGGACTCCGGAGATGGCACGGGAGACTCCTTCTGAATTGAAGACGGGGGAGGAGGGGAAGTTGGAGGAGGAGGGGAAGCAGGCTGAGGGAGAGAAGCGGGTGGGGGAGGTGGCGGAGAGGGGCATGTGGGAGCGACGGGGCTTGGAGGCTGGGAATGCTCCTGTTGTTCCTCCAGTAGAGGCAGGGGTGAGGGGAGGGGGAGGGGAGGGAGGGGGGAGTGAGAGGGGGAGGAGGAGGAGGCGGGAGATGGAGGGATAGAGGGAGGTTCAGGAGTTTCTGCTTCTGGAGGAATCTCGGGGAGGGACGCTTTGAAGGAAAAAAGAAGGGCAAGATTAGGGTTACGGTAATTTTTAATCACAATGTTAAAACGGCTACAAGAATTAAATCAAAGTGGACAAATTGGGACATTTTATTAGACCAAAAAACTACAGCAATAACTCAGCCTGGGGGAAAAATTATACATTTTCTTTAGCTGAGTTGTAGAAAAATCAACTTGCAAGAAAATGAGGCATGAGAGGAACAAAAAGCAAGCAGACAGCCTTACCATCAAGATTGGGGGCACCGAGGGTTTCCAGCAGGGGCTCTCTCTCCTCCGTCATATCGCACTCTTCATCTCCTCCCGTGCTCCTCTCCTCCTCCTCCTCCTCCTCCTCCTCCTCCTCCTCATTCTCCTCATCTTTGTTCTCATCCATGTCTCCATCTTCTGGCTGGAGGACATCGGGTTCGTTGGACTCGGACAGGTCGTGGGGCGTATGCATGGTGGGCTGTGGGCTAAGTGTGGGGGGCTGCAGTGTCGGCGTAAGTGGGGACTGAGGAGCCTGAGGATGAGGAGGTGTAGGAGGTAGCGGGGTGTGCATGTTAGAGTTCAGCTGAGGAGTGTCGTACAAAGCAGAAATGGCTGAGGAAATGCTCTTCTGGAGGTCCTGGTTCTTTCCGACAGAGTCCTCCTCATCAGAGGAGAACGAAGGCAAGGTCTCCAGGTTCCTCTTCAGCTCGTCGTCCAAGCGCTTTGGGCTTGGGCAGTTGCCCAGAGTCAGACCCCCGTTCCCTTCGCTGTCCCCGAACGGAGGTGGCTGCGGTGCGGGAGACAGTGGGCGCAGACCTCCCAATTTACAGGGGGAGGTTTCGCCATTGTCGTGTTCCATTCCTGGAGAGATGTCCAAGCCTGGAGGTCTCCTCCCTGTCTTGAGGAAGTCCAAGAATGAAGCGACGAAGCCGGCCTTGGACTCAGAGTCTTTCTCATCGCCCTAGAAGTAGAAAAAGAGAGACTTACCACCACTCAAGTAGTGAACTCCACAACTACCAAGCAATGAATGTTAATTATCTCAGCAGAGATATAATCATGTCGCTCTTACCCTTTCCTCCAGCCCCTCATCATCCACTCCTTCACTCATCATGTGGATTTTCTGCTTGTTCTTTTCCTGACTTCTGTTGCTTTCAGTGCTGCAGGGGGGTCCAGGACTTAAACCTAGTGAGGGCGCGGAGCCCACCGAGCCGTCCGACAAAGCAGGGTCCGTGCCAGACAAAGAGTCCGTCCTCAGCAAGGCATCGGAGGAGGACAGGGTACCAATTGGTAACTTGATCTAAAACACAAGAAAACCATAGGATTTAAGGAAACTCTGCCTGAACATACAGATGTATATAAATCACCATATTTAGCTCGTAATAACAAACACAATTATTCATTGATTGGTAATGAATATTTGTTTTAACATATCTAGAGTGAATGCCGCTGACCTTCAGAGGAGGAATAGGCTCGTGTAGCTGCTGTTGCGGCTGGTGATGGAGCTGCTGTGGCTGCTGCTGATGGAGGGGATGTTGGTGCATCTGATCCTGCTCCTTCCCGCTCATTTCCATGTACATATCCTCCCTCCTTTGTCCTCTACCTCGGTTTCCACGGCCCCTGCCCCTACCTCGTCCCTCCACACTGAATCCCCCTCCTGCTGGCGTCCCACCCATCTCCCCCATCATCCCTCGTGGAGTGTAGGGCTCCGGCATTGGGCGGATGCGAGGCCTGCCTCTTGGCCTAGGGGGACCATCTCTCTTGGGTCTAGTGGGCTTTCGGCCCCTCTTCTTGGGTCCATCCTGAGGCAAAAGAGTGTGTGAACCCATTGAGGAGTAACCAGAGGAGTGGTAGAAGTCAATGTCACCCATTAAAGGGCTGAGAGAGCCACTCCCTCCTCCTCCCTTTCTGCAGCTGGACACCAAGTCTGGCAAAAGGTCCGGCAGCCTCCGGCTGTTCAACCGAATGTCCGCCGGCTGGTCGGCTTTATCCTCGTCATCTTCAAACTCATATTCTTGAGCGTAACTTTTTTTAGGCAGTGTGTTGGGGTCCCGCCGCTCCTTCAACAGGTGGAAAGAGCTGGACTTGAGGAGCTTCTTGGGACGAGAGGAGCAGAAAATGGGAGATTGGAGGCCTCCAGAACCAGCTCCTTGGCCAGCTCCTCCAGGCCCAGAGGACAGTTTGGCTCCAGAGTTGTTGGGACCCGCAGGATTGGGACCCATACCCATAGCTGGGCCCTGGGACTGTATCAGTCCCAGCTGTTCAGTGTTCACAGTGGAAGGGAGCTCGTGGGTTTTAAGGGAGTCTAGATCCAGAGTCATGGTGTTGTTGCTGGGTTCTTCCAGGCCATGACAGTATGGCTCATAACCTTGATCTCCACCATGGTGACCCATTATGTCATAGCTAGCTCCACCACTTCCCCCTGCTCCACCTCCACCCTGTCCAGCTTTCATGGAATCCATTCCCTCTTGTCCAGTGTGGCTTTCATTCATCTCCTCCTGTCCTGGTCCGGCACCTCCGGCACAGCTCGACTTGTAGTCCTCTGCGCAAAACATGTCTTCCATTCCTGGAAAGAAGGAGCGGTCCTCATCCTGAAGGAGGGAGTCCGGGAAGCAGATGGAAGTTAGGGGTACAAAGCGGTTACTTTGTTGATTCTGGTCTGCTTTCTCCACCGGGCTGACGGTGTCGAACTGGTGCTGCTCAGAGCGCTGTTGGTCCAGCTGGCTCTGCTGAGGGGTGAGCTGGGAGGACAGGGGCTGCTGTTGGTCAGACTGTGGCTGGGAGTGGGCCGAGCCAGATGATGGGGGTATGTGGTGAGGGTGTGTGGGCTGCTGGTGAGGGTGGTGAGAGTGGGTTTGTTGGTGTTGAGCGCTGGGGTGCTGCTGCTGGGGGAGGTGCTGTGAAAGATGGTGCATGTGAGGCGGGGTGGATAAGTCGATATCGGGCTCAGAGAGAAAGGAGTGGAGCTCAGAGGCAGAGTGTTGCTGTGTGTGATGGTGCCTCTGCTGCTGCTGCTGCTGCTCCTGTCTGTGGCGCTCACTGCTACCGCTACTCCTTCCCACGCTGCCCGGTCCACCGCGCCTGTCCTCTGCAACAGCGACGTCTGTGCTGGAGGTCTGAGAAAGGGAGCGTTCCAGCATGTCCAAAGAAGACACCACTGAGCTTTGTTTAACCTGGCTCTGCTCGTGCTGATGTGACGGGGGGCCGTGGTTGTAGTGAGCCGCTGCCACCTCCAAAGCCTGGGACTGGAGTTGAAGCTGGAGCTGGGTGGTTTGGGACTGAGACTGACCCTGATGTTTACTCGAGCCAAGTGTCCCACCAGCACCTTCCATTACAGCTTGCTGTTGGCTAATGGAGTGCTGCTGCTGTTGGGGATGAGAGTCCATTTTGTGATGCTGTTGGTGTTGCCGATGAGAGTCCATTTTGTGGTGCTGCTGTTGATGCTGTTGGTGAGGCTCCAGTTTGTTGCGGGTGGTGTGGGACAGCACTGACTGGAGCAGGTGTGGCGGCTGACGGGACTGGTCGGTGGGAGAGTCCATGAGGGAGCCGGCAGCTTGAGACTGGGGATGCTGTTGCTGGAGTTCCGGTGTTTTCCGAGGGTATGGGATTTCAGGCCGCTCCTGCGGCTTCTTTTGGAGATCCATTTGGGTGTGCGGTGGTATCTGCGAGTGTGAGGACACGTGCGAGGAGTGTTGGGGAGCGAGGGAGTGTTGACTGTACGGGTCGCCCCGCCCATAGTGGACTACCGAGCCTAGGGTGTCGTGGTGGTGGAGGTGGGAGTGCACTTGTTCAGCGCTGCCTCTCCCCCCGCTGCTCCTGCTGCTTCCGACAGACCTCTCGTTCCTTTGCTGCTGCTGCTGTTGTTGTTGCTGTTGATGATGGTGTTGTTGTTGATGTTGTTGTTGCTTCTTGAGTGACATCTCCAGCTGGCTTTCCAGCCCTGAGATGGACCCTGCATTACCAGTAGATGTGGCACTGTGGGTGCGTATGACACTCTGGGGGTGGTACCTCTCCTCAGAGCTCTTACTCATGTCATAGCTCAGCCCTTTGTCTGAATCAGTGGTCGGGGTCACGGACTGGGGCTGAGGCTGTGTTTGTTGGGAGGTCTGTTGGGGCTGTTGTTGAGGATGGTGATGACCGGCCTGGGGTGTGGGACTTGCTTGGGCTTGCAGCAGGTGCTGGATCAAGAACTCATCGTCGTCATCGACTTCCTCTTGGGATCTCTGAGAGCCCACTCCTAGCATGGAGGTGTCCTTTGTTTTGGAGGAGGTGGAATGATAGGACTGAGATTGGGAGCCGGGGCCTCTGGTGTCAGGGTAGCCCTGTGGGGAGGCCAGGAAGGTGGGGGAGAGGACCGAGGAAATGTATTTATTAGAGCCTGCACCTCCTGGAGATTGTGTGGGGCAGGTGGGCACTGGGGAGTGCAACCCTGGACGGATGATGCCCGAGTTGCCTGATGGAGAGGGGCTTGAGTCTGGAATATGATAAGACCCTCCGCCACTACCACCTCCACCTCTCTCATTGGTCATACTATTTCCCGCTCCTCCTCCTGACCCGGTGTTCCCACTTCCTGTGCCGGTACTGCTTCCTCCTCCAGATGCGCCACTGCCCGATGAACCACTTGACCTTAAAAGGGCAGGGGAGTGACCTGGGGCTCCGTAGCCTAGTGATGGGCTTCCAGCTCCACCCAGAGAGGATGGGAGCGATCCATAAGCAGAGTCAGCTCCATATATATCAGTGGGGTATGACTGGCTTCGGCCTCCTAAACTCCCATAGCCTTTCCCACCTGTACCTGAGCTCAGGTCTTGGGCTTGTGGTGAACTGAAGCCTCCGTAGGACTGAGCCAGGTGGGAAGGAGGGGGCTGATTAGGGGAATATGACTGTGTCTGTTGTTGGGGTGGGGTCTGACCAGTAAGAGCAGCGGGGGTCTTCACTGAGGGAACAGGGGAACCATAGCCTGAGAGGCAGGATTTGGGGAGAGACTGCGGGGCTGCCGTGGAGGTGGCAGGGGGCTGCTGCTGCTGTGGGGCAGGGGGAGGAGGGGCTGGTTGAGGGGGTGGCTGCTGCCTGGAAGGAGCTGCGCTGGAGCTGGAGGTGGGGATTGAATTGGAAGGATGAGCCCCGGAGGTGGCAGAAGAAGAGGAGGAGGAGGAAGAGGTAGAGGAAGCAGAAGGGGGTGTGTGGGGAGTTCTTGAGGATGATACTGAACTGGCAGAAGAATAGCCACTGCTGGAGCTGCTTTTTGTACCTTTCCCAGCTGAGGAAGAAGACGAGGTGGAGGAGGAGGAGGAATAGGGAGGCTGGATGATTGGCCGATACTGCTCAGTGCGAGAGGCGGCCTTGAGGTCGGCTGAGGGGCTCTGGTCGCCCAGCGGGCTGCAGGAAAGGCCAGCGTGCCTGTGGTGGGTGGCGATCTGCTGGTACCCCGCCCCTCCACAGCTGAGGTAGTGCTGAAGGGAGTGGGCAGCAGAGGATGAGAGCTGCGACTGAGCTGGCGTGGGCCGCTGGTAGTGCTTGATAACGCTGTCCTGCCGGGGAACAGCCCGTTCCTGAGCCGAATTGGACTGTGACTGGGTCTGAGGCTGGGGCTGGGCTGAGGAAAAGACGGACGCATTGTACAGCTGGGACGACTGGTCCTGGAGCTGTGATGACAGCAGGTTGAACTGGTGTGACTGCAGGTGCCTGGCAGAGGACGACTGGGCTGATGCGGCACTCGTGGGATCCTGGCTGCCCCTGTAGGCAGCTGCTGCGGCACCCTGCGATGACAGGAGTCTATCAAAACCCAGGCTAGACTGGGATGGGGCCTTGATATGTAATAGGGGGTCATGTGGGGAGAGCAGGCCATTGGATGTAGGACTAAACGTAGGCGTGTCCTGGAGGGAAAGGGAGGCTGTGGGGAAAGAGCGGCTGGAGAAGGATGCTGGATGCTGATAGGCTGAGAGAGCTGAAGAGGAGGGGAAGGAGCCAGAGCCAGGAAGGGCTCCAGAGATGAACAGTTCAGGAGGAGCAGGTGTGTGCATCGCTGTTAGGAAAAGGAAGACATATTGCAAAATGACTCAGTATCCATCAAGCTATCATTGAAATGACCAAATAACAAACCCTAATTTAAAAGTATTCCAGAGTAAGACGGTAAACAATACAGTAAAATGTTATATAAAAATGCACAAACAGCAATAGATGTCAGAATAATAATGGAGCCAAACATTGGGAGGTTCTTTAAATGTCATATTGACTGTGGGGTCTGTTTGAATGTCAACAGATGAGGGAAGATCTAACACTGCCCCACCTGTCTGCCAGGAAGGCGTGCGAAACTGGGAAAGAAGGGAGGAGGCAGAGGGTGGAGGCTGGGGACCTCGAGACTCCAGGGCTGAGATCAGATTCATGACGGAGGCATCGGGAGCAGAGGGGCTGGCATGGTGGAGGCCAGTGTCAAAGAGCCCCGACAGACCTGTGGGAAGGAAAGACAGAAACAAGAAAATTGATTAATTTGTCAAGAATGCAAATTTGAACATGCTAATTGTGGAGATGTAGATAAGTTCCTAATACGTAATCAGTAAACAATCAAAAAGACAGGATCTTGGGATCTAGATTTAAACAAAGTTAATTTGCCGAGCCTGCTGTCACACTTACGAATAATGTAAATCACGTCAGTAGTTGCGAGTGTAACTAAGTGCATCAACCTCCGTCTCTGAAAACAACTCTTACAGTATCAACCTCCGTCTCTGAAAACAACTCTTACAGTATCGCTAAACTGTACGAGGACAAATGCGGTGACTACAGGCTTTCACATCTAGGGCTTCAGCTCAATTGAGCTATAATGTGCACATTTTCCAATGACAATCTACCAGGGCCTGCATAGAGAGGCATAATAATTCATTGCTGGGGGCCCCTTATGGTAGTGACATGGAAGGTATGACATTTATCTCACCCAAACTCCGTCCAGCTGCTCCCCAAGCCCCGCCTTGGCCAGAGCTCCCTGGGTGGTGATTGGTGGCATAGCCCTGCAGAGGGTGTGGGGTGGCGTAGGCTTGTCTGTGAAGGAGCTCAGACTCAGGGTGGGATGATCTGGAACTCCCATATACAAGACTACAGAGAAAGGGGAATTGTTAGATATTATTCATTTCAGAGAACATTTACATAAACATAATCTGTTCCCAAAGTGTGACCCTTGAGAAAAAGCTTGGGGTCACTTTTGAAATACACAAAATCTGACATGTGGGTAAATTGTTTTTAAATTAAAAATCTATTCATCAGAAGTCAACTTGGGGCTTTTCATTTGTTTGGTCTACATATGCAACTTCTCAACAGTAGCTTACAAGTGAAAACCAAAATCCCTGATGAGTCGAATCTATATTTGAAGTTAAGGGTAACGATTTATTCCCCAATCAGTATTTTAACAGAATTAAAAACTACTGCATTACACCAAAGTGTATTACAGTAGATAAACCAGCAATGTAAGAGCCATGCAAAAATAATGGGATAGTTAATTTGCAAGTATTATAATGGAGTGCTACTAGTAGCATCGACTAGCTGCAAAGCTCAGCATCTATGGTACAAATGCAGACTAGGCCCAAACTGCAAGGCCAGTCTGTTGCGTGTAAATAGACCACAGGTAACTAATGTGCAGATTTAGGCCGAGTGAGAAAATACATTTTCCTTAATATGCAAGTTATTAATGACCAACGATTAATTACACTGCAGCCATTGATTATGTCGATGTAGCTAACAGCTGGTTCATGCAAGTCGACGCAAATGCATGCTAAGCTGCACGCAAACACTATCAACTAGCCAGGTTTGTTGAGCCAAATATAACTTCCAAAAAGAGTATAGTGGCTTTCGACTCTGATAATGCAGCTAACTATGGGTCAAAACATTTAATATACGAGCAGATACATGAGTAAGGATGCTCGCGAGCGCAGGCCTCACGACTTCCATGCAACATACCGCTAGCTTACAGGCTAACGCGAAGCTAACAGAGCTATCTTGTACAGCCCAATTTTCAGCATCACATAAATTCACTCGAGCCTTATTTTCTTCAGCCAATTTTAGACAAACAGCAAATTTGCAAGTTTTATGCGACGTGAATATTCCTAAATCTAATTATGCAAATGAACATAAAACATCCAAAACCCATCACCAATTATCTAGATCGCTTAGACAAAATGTATTAGAAATCTTTTTATTTATTGTTATTCAAAGAATGGCACCACCTCCACTTTAAAATTTGCATTCCATGTTTTCTTCACAACGTAAAATATGATGCGATGTTTCATTAAATACATGTTCCCGGTAAATATACATCAGTTGTTCTTGTTGATGTCTGTCAGGGGGCTTTGCTGCGTCTGCACTCCTCGCACTTGCTATAAATCCAGTGAATGTATCTACGAGGGTCTGTGTCCAGGCCTGCACACCGGGAACAATCATTCCTATGGATGCTCCAGACAGACCCCCACCTCCACCCCGCCAGGTCCACCTAAAAAACCCCACGTCTGTCAATCAAATTAAATTCATATCCACCAACCTTCTCCTTTCTCCACCCCGCCCACCCCCACGACCAGCACACTGCTCTATTCCTGTTTATAATAATATTACTATGCAACCGTTTTGATGGCAATGCACTGCACATAATGGCAAAGCGTGGCACTATTTATGGGCCCAATGGCGACAATTTGTTTACATTGGCATCATCGCAGCCTTTTGCAAAAAGTACCAGTGATGCGTGCACATTGTCTGAATCCAATGCATACCTTGCTTTTGCCGATCTCTCGTAACTCCATCCTGCTCCTGCGCCCAAATCACCAAATCCTGTTCCCGGGTAATTTCTATCCATTTATGTGGTCACAATGTGTTGCGATGGAGGACCAACGCAACGAGAACGTCGCAAACGCAGATTACGGGGGGGAAAAAAATCCCGTCTTTCCAGTTCTCGGTTTCAGGCTATTTTCCCCGGTTTCATAAGCAAGTCCTCAGGAGTGGAAAACAGCATATTGAAAGAGAAATGGAGGGGAGGAGGAGAAAGCTGGATGAAAAAAAGAGGGGGGTCTACGGGGTTATAATCCAACTACCTCCAAAAAAAAGAGACAAGTCTTTCTCCTTTTCCTATGCCTTTCATATTTATCATTCCCTCGAATGCAGGTTTAATCCAAAATCAGTCATGATGGAGGAGCCGCGGGTTTGGCCGGTGGTGGTGGACGAATTGCTGATAAACATTTGATTTGAATGCGTCCTTTTCTCCGTCTCTCCTCCCCTTTCTTTAGGCTAGTCTCTGCTACGATGCTAGCAGCAGCAGCAGAAGAAGAAGAAGAAAAAAAAAAGGATTGCAATCGACGGGGGCCACGTTGGTAGCAGCAAATCACTCACCGTACACGAGAGCAAGGAAAACCCCAATTTCAAAGTATTTTTTGTTTCTCCTTTTGAATGCAAATCGTTCCCACCCCCCTCCACCGGAGCAGAGCGGTGAAGCTAGCAGCAGATGCTAGCTGTCAGTAACGACGCATCAAAATAAAACAGGGCTGCCTTTATTTCCCCCAAATGCTCCTCTGATTTATGCTCTTTGGCCATTCAAAAAGGAAAAACGACGACGAGTTAGCCCGCACCACTAAATACACAATCAACAGTACGAAAAAAACATAAATACCGAACGAGGAAGTGTTAGGAAAACAGGCCGCGTTTTAAAATCTTTTACTAATTTTCCTCCGGAGACGCCATTTTTGAAGGCGGCTGTGTCCGTCCTCCGTCTCCCCCTTTCTCTCTCTCTCGCTCTCTCTCTCTCAGAGGCTCAGTCAGTGTCTGCAGTGACCTCCATTCACCAGTCCATTTGACAACCAGACCAGCGTGCTTTTCCAGATTTTCATCTTATTGAGAGGCTAATTATTAATTTAGACTACATTTTACAGGAGTCAAAAAATAGTCAGCTGCTCGTGCAGAACGCTGCGATTGGTTGAGACGCATTCGCGTGCAAAAAATATTTCCAGTGATAACCAGATTTATATATAGGCTAGGGCTAGGCCTTCTGCAAGTCGCTTTTGCAAATTCACATCCGAATTGTGCAGCCTGTGTGAGAGACAGTAGCATTTCCTGCCGCCAGTCTGAAGCTCAACTGGGCTGCAGTTTGCCTCTTAGCAGTGGCATACAAATAAGGGGGATTTCCCCCTTACAATATGCCAACATTCCTTAAGACCTGGCCTTTATTTTTTCGTGTGCTGATTATGTTATTTAGAGAACCTGTACTGCCAAACCTCATGTGCATTTGATTTGATGTGTACGCCAGCAGATGGCACACTGGGTTTCATGGTCATAATGAAGGAGGAGGATTCACTGGGAGAACAGAGAGATGATTTTGCTCACGCTCATATCTTGTGCAGCAGTTTATGAGACACTGTGCCTTTGCCATCATATTCACCTGTACCTATCTCCAGTTGTACACATCAACCAATATAACAGTATTAAACACCTGAACTTGCATTTAAACTAGTTAATATTGAGGAATGTCATGCGATCTCTTTTGCTTATAGGTAACAATGATGTCCACACTCCAGAGGCCCATTTGTCCAGAAATGTATCGTGTATGGTGCTTGTTGCCCCCTAGTGGTGAAGTTAAATTCTGTCACTAAAATACTGTAAATGCTTCGTGACTACAACATTTGATCCATTTCAACTCATTTACTTTTTGACACCACTGTGCCACATGTGCAAATCATGGAAAACGAAGTGTCTCCCATGATTTCTCATATGATGTTTTAACATTTTTCCCAGTGTCATAAATGAACTGCCACAAAGTGATGCAGTCGCGTATCATATTTTACATGCTCTGATTTGCTGTAATTTCCTTCTTTAAATAATTATTATTTTAGTATCAAATGGAGACAATATTTAAACGTTTCACTTCCCTTTAATTCACATTTATTTACTGTAACATTGCTCAGTTGTTGGTGTTAAATCTGATGGAGGAAAACTAGCATTTTTTATTTTATTTAATCTTGTTTTACTTTTTTGTGGAACAATAATTGTTCTGCTTTATAACCATCCAGAATTAGGAAAAGGTGCTTCACGTTGTCATCCAGATGCTATTTTTTTATTTTTAAAAATCACATCACCTTTAGAGCAGGAAATCGATTATATGTGGAAATGTTAAAAGCATTATACATTTAGATGAAAATCATTGCAGAAATGTATTCATTTTTTGTCTTCAGTAAAAAGCTACATGCATGTAAATGAAATCTGGATATTTATGACTGTGGGACAGAAAGATGAGTTGGATGTTCAAAATATGAAACAAATAAGTTTCTATCGGGGTTAACCTCACTAATGCTACCCACATGTGCTTTTAATTTTATCTTTGAAGTCCTTTAAATTCTGGATTATTTTCAGACTATTAGTTGCATCATTTTTAACAGCTTGTCTCATTCAACATTTTACAGGTGGAACAAATGCTATGACCTCACAACCTCTTAAGCCAATAAAGCAGTGTTATACAAAGCCAGGCTCTCCAATCTCTTTTCAGGAAAAGACCCTCCCCTGCAGTGAGCATTTTAGATGCATTATGAGGTCTTTGTAATGCTTAATGCTTGACTCGAAAGGTCAGCTATCTGCATATTCATTAGAAAGACGGTAAAACAAAGGACATGAAAGCATTCAGGAATACCTAAATTATATTGGTTGATGTACATAAATGGGAAAGAGTATCAGAGACAATGGTTTAAGAGAAAGGAGCAAAGACACAGAACACCCTTACACATTTGGTAAAAACAGAGAAAATAAGTATAAGACTATAGAAATGAAAGCAAGACTTTTCAAATGAAACGGAATAATCTCTTGCAGATGATTAATTTCTTTCGAGTTAATCACACACAATCATGGTTATGCCTCCTCCCTCCCTTCCTCCCTGCGCCCCTCCCTCCCTCCCTCCACCTCTGTAACCAATCTGTAACCACGCTGGACTGCAGTTCTTGCAGCAACGCACCACCACAAACCTCCAGCTCTTCTCTGTCAAAATGCCAGACTCTAACGAAGCTATGCCAGCGCCGTGCCAGGTTATCAAAGAGGACGTTAACAAATGGTGAGTTATGGACAGGAATGATACAGGTATAATAATTATACATGCTAAAAATGGTCATTACACAAATATCAGTGTCAGTGTGGCGGTCTTTGGTGAGTGTAAAGTGTCAGTGCAGAGTGTCTGCGTATAACTTTGCGCCCTCAAGGATGATTTGTTAACTGTGTTTGGGTTCCAACAAACTACTGGTCACTTTCCATTACAACTCTGTGTCCATTCTCAGTGATTACAACTGACCACTAGGCGGGACATCAAATGCATTCATATTCATTTTTGGGGGCTCAACATGTAAGTCTTGTTCACAACTTTCAATGAAATCCACTCAACATCACAGGACTCAGTGTAGTGACATTTACAGAGAGCTCTGGCAGTAACGTACACGTCTTGAGAAGCACAAATACACCTGAGCTTAAAATAGACTTCCACATGACCTATTGCAGAGCATCGGCACATTCCAAGCTGTGGGTTCGTGTTACATGAAGAAGCGACAGACGAGTCCACGTGCAGCTGTGATTGGTGTTTGTGGAGCGGCTGCACAGATTACACAATCTTCTTCTCGTATACTTCAACAAATGCAGATAAAAGCAGCTGTGGGGGTTTAAGTTGAAGTACTTTATTATCAGGCTATACTGTAACAATTATTTTGATGCACACTTCGACTGAATTTAGAGATATTACCGTACTTGTATCCTCCACACTCAGTCATTTGACCTCTAATGTGTATTTATTTTACGTGACACATTTTACAATTTTTAGAGGAAACCTTGTAATATGCCAAAGAGGATAACGCAGCTCCACGTGCAGTGAGTGGTAAGTGTGTTTTGTAAATCCACCTTTGTGTTTCAGTGTCAGAGAGAAGGGAGCGGAAAGCTGTAAAGATCTGATAGATGCCTTACAGGCCTGTATAAAAACCCTGTCGGAGGGATCATGATACATAAGGAAGTACACCTTAATAAAATGTAAGTTCACACAAATGTAAAAAAAAACTAAATAGAAAACAAGTATTGTACATCTCAAGAACTAAACCTGGAAAAGAAAAATTTGAAATGACAAATGGATATTGTGAGATGGGAATTTGAAAAAGCTGTTCCATTCATAATGAATACGTAACTGACTTAATGAAGGATTGTTTGATCTTTTCGTTACCATGTAATATTTTGTATTTGCATAGAAACTATAGACTGTCTGTACCTTCGGGGGCCAAATGGTATGATGTTGGATGATTTGAATCACATATTTGGTGACATATTCCACGTATGCCATTGCAAATTCACAACATTTACCATTGTCTTTCTTTTTCAATCATAGTCTTCACTTCATCAAACCCCTCTCCACTCAGCATTCCTTTCCTTGCTTATTGCGTTGGACCGAAACCATCTGAAAATGCGAAGAGGGGGGTGATGATGCTGAGCATCTGATGCTACTATCGCTGTAAACATTTTTACATAAATGTTCCAACTCCATTGTCGACTGTGATTACCTTTGCACTGGAACATATTTATGCACAAAAATACAACAAAATAAATACAACAATAAATATGAAGCTTTTCCATTCACCACACACACGTGTTTTTTTTCTTCTTCTTGAGAATCACAGATGTTATTATATCAGCCAGGGCTGTTGCATTCCCAAACTTTTAGATGCCTGTTGAATTATCTCCCCTGGCCGGGCTCAGGCTTCTATAGTGGAATAGCTACTCTTAATGGATTTAAGAACAGTTTGTTAATCTCGGCTTAATCCTCACATTAGTTCCTGCACTGAGCAGTCTAATATCACTTTTCACAGTCGGAGCTCTTTCAATGAGTGTGGGGCTTGAACGCACAAAGAGCAGACTGGAGAAAGGACATGGAAGAGAAGTTTTTCCAGAGTTCCTTGTTTTCAGTAGACCGGAGCGAAAGGTTTTTAGAAACCAGAGGGTTTCACTCACAAGCTGTATGTTACAGTACAACCTCCCATGTAATTGTAGAGGAACGACTGGTTCAGGATCAAGCTCTGGAGAGACTGAATTCACTTGAATGAGCACAGTTAGCTGTTGACAATCAACTGTGAAAGAAAACATAGGAATAGGGGGTGGGTATACATGTATGTTTTTAGGTGTATGGAAAGGCAAAGTTCATTCTGTCCTCAAAACAAAGTGTCCAATACAAAGCGTGATTTTTCCAATGTATCCGTCATAAATGTAGACTTGTTTGTTATTGTCCTTCAAGGGATGTAGACTTCATCCATTACGGCCCTGATTTAGGCCTCCTTATTTTCTATTGCACTGACGTACTTTGATCCAAAGGACTACATATGTCTCGTCAGAATGACCAAGAGAACGGTAGGATGAGTATGTGTCCTGTTCTATTTCTGCTCCGTGGTTGGAGACACATCCTTCTGGCTGCGTGTAAATCAACCAGATAGGAGCAGATGAAGATGGGCTTTGGGGAATTATCTGCCCACACACAACATTTCAAAATGAGATTTTAGAGATTTTTCAAGGCACTTTACAGATACATTCAAATGTACTTACCCTTTTTTTAAAATATAAAACTGTCATGCATGATTAATTTAAGAACACTTGTCTTTCAGTTTCCTTTGTGCTCATCAGAAAATGTTTTTTTGCTTTTTCTACTGTTACATGTCTTCAGGGATAACAGCCCAGAAGACATTAAAAAACAATGTTTCATGTGGAAATAATTCAAATCATTTAAAATTTTAAATTAAATGTATTTGTAGCTGTTAAAAGTTTGAACATTGAGATTTTAGATGAAGCTCAAACATATGGTCATCTTATAAAATATGATTAAACTACTCAACATTGATCATTGAACAACATACTTTTATTTTTACATTTGTACATTTTGCTATCAATACATCTGTACTTGAGTAATATGATTATGAATGCAGGAGTTTTACTTGTAATGGGTTAATAATGCCAGAATCCTCTCTTTCAGGTAACAGTCCTGCATAACAGCAATTCAATGTAGCATTACTAGTAAAATGTGCTTATGCACAATGCTTCCTTTCACAGTGTTATATTTATCATAATTGTATATTTGTTCCATGAATGCGATCTATAACAATGCATTACATTCTATACATTATATTCAATTAAAAACACCACCCGTGGGACACGAGTGATTCTGCAAGGCCGGAGCAGGGCCACAGCACCCCGGCATCCCTTAACAAGCAGCGTCCCATCCGCTGCCTCCGGCGATGTTTACAAAGGTCTTACATAATAACAGCGAGGGAGGTGTCCGCAACAATGCATGGGGGGCCACAGTGGGGCCACGGTGGGTGCTGAGTTGAATGCAGAGATAAGCGTATTTTGAGGAAGATGATCAGCAGGAGGGCGGGGGAGGAGAGGCGAGAGGAGAGTGGATGGAGAGGGAGAGGGACCCGGATGCTGATGCGAGTGAGACGAAGGAAGGAAGAGGAGAGAGAAAATATCGATTTACGGCAAGAAAACCGAAGGGAGTATAATAAGGGGGCCTTTACCCTGCGGGAACTATGATCAGAAGCGACGAGGGGGAATAACGCAGTCGATGATAGTGCGGGTTGATCTGCGGATATCTGTGTTTTTCTACCTGTGCATCCGCCGGTGAGGGAGGAGGACACGCCAAAGGAGAGGAGAAGATGCTGTGATCCGCTATACTTGCAGTGATGTAGAGAGGGGGGAGACGGGGAGGGAGAGAGACAGGGAGGGGGAGGACTTCGCTAAAGATGGTTGTTTTGTTAAGAATACGCGTTTCACCTCGAGATATTGCGAGAGTGCGGCGGCTGTCTGATAAATCTAACCGTTTGGCGATGCCCGGAAACTTCAGGAGGTGTCGGTTTTTTTGACAGGCGGCGCGAGCGAGACGGCCGTTGGTCCAGGCGTTGAAGCTAAAGCTAGCCTCGCTGCTGTGTGGGAGAGCGGCGGCGAGGCTAAAATAGCACGTTATTGCACCTGTAAAACAGGCCCAACACAGAGAATAAAACGGATTTAATTATCAGTGCAAACATTTAATTGACCTATTTGACGTTTTGTCATTGGCCTCAACCAGCAAAGGATATAAATCTGTGCGTCAGACGTGAAACAGCTTGGTTGTTTTAAGGCTAATAACGACATAACGCTTAGGTTACTCTGCGATATTTTTCTTTTTAACCGTCATTTAAAATTAACGTGATACATGTACGTTGTTCATATAAGCTAATGTACAGGCGTGAACAGTTAGTTTGCCTACCTTGTTTATCTTCAGGGTATTGGTCAGTATTTAACGCATAATAACTTAATGCCATCTCAGTTTCTCTGCTTCTATCAGCCACTAGCAAGCTGTTTTTTGGTAAATATCAACGTTGTACATGTTTACTGTGCTTTTAATCAAAAAGGCAGACATATCTAGCTTTGTGTGTTAACCAGGTTTAGATGAAGAATGCTAATTTATCATCCAGATGTAGTAATTCAGCACCAGTTTGACTTTTGCATTTTTCACGTGTTCACCCTGTAACCTCAGGGTTGCATTGTTATCGCTGAAATAAAAGGTAGTCCTTCAATACCTGTACACGCTGTATAATATCACAGTGATTGCAATAACCACTGTGCAGTAGTCGTAGTGTGTTAGCCTCCAGAAAGAGCAGTATGAGTAAGGAACTGTCTCTAAGTCAGTCAGCTCAGTATGTTGGGCCCTACCGACTGGAAAAAACACTGGGGAAGGGACAGACAGGTGAGTACAACAAACTGTATTTTAAACTGCTGTTTCATGTAGAAATATACGCTGTAGATGAGGCCTCTTTCATGCCCATCTGTCTCTTATTTGTGTCTCTCTACATCGCTCTCATTGTGTTTTTCAGGACTGGTCAAGCTCGGGGTCCATTGCATTACGGCTCAGAAGGTAGCGGTCAAAATAGTCAACAGAGAGAAGCTGTCTGAGTCAGTCCTGATGAAGGTACAGTGTGACGCTGTTGAGGTTGTCGCAGTGACAATAATGCAAATGTTTGTTTATAATTAGATTCCATTATGCAATACACAAACTCCTCCATAGTATCTATATTTGACTTCTGTATTCATTTAGAAATGAACCTCTGTTCTGTTGCTGCAAAGATGACATACGTGGCTTGTGTTCTCTGCTTTATATCTTCATCTCTTTTTCTTCACATCTGTCTCCTCTCTCTAACCAGGTTGAGAGGGAGATTGCCATTCTGAAACTGATTGAGCATCCGCATGTGTTGAAGCTGCATGATGTTTACGAGAATAGCAAATACCTGTGAGTCCCCTCTGCATTCAAAAGAGCCTCACACCTGGCCTCAGTGCAGTCTGCATGCTTCTTTTCTTGTTGTGAATGCTGAACATTGGAGCAGGATGGGTATAAATATTACTCGAACAACGATATTAATCTGCTCTCATCACTCTAATTCAAATTGTTCCTTCATCTCCCACAATTATTCTGGAAGGTTTTTGATATATCTTGAGAAAAAACTACTCACCCAAATGCTTTAACACTGATAGAAAACAACTGTTTGTGTAGACAGGTTGGCTGAAAGTGAGTACATGAAAAAAGATGCATTACAAGACTAGAATATTATGGTCCTAGAATCCAACATCATACATTATTGGTATCTTACAGTTTAATATCGAATGAGGTTAGATTGTTTCTTTCTGTCCCGTAGAGATGGACGTTTTAAATCACACTGTTGTCCCTGTATGTCGGCAGGTACCTGGTGCTGGAGCATGTGTCAGGAGGAGAGTTGTTTGACTACCTGGTGAAGAAGGGCCGGCTGACTCCGAAAGAGGCCAGGAAGTTCTTCAGGCAGATCATCTCTGCTTTGGATTTCTGCCACAGTCATTCCATCTGGTTGGTTTCTGCAGAGAGCAGTGGCATCTTAAATTAACCTCTTTAAACAACGAGGAATCGATGCCAATTTGATGAGTCATGGCAGAATAATTCAGAAGCTGCCTCAGTCAGTAACATCAAAAATGCATCTGAAACGTTCCTCTTTTATACTGCAGGCATTTAGCATCCTGAAATACATTTTTGTGACAGCCGATCAAGTTGTAATCGTGGAAAAACTTGTGATTGTGTTGCATGAACCAATATTAAAGGCTCTTTATCAAACCCCTGCAGTCATAGTTAAGATAAAATGCCATAATCAGCACGAATAGACTATCTGTTGTGTTCTTGCAGTCACAGAGACCTGAAGCCTGAGAACTTGCTCCTGGATGAAAAGAACAACATCCGGATTGCTGACTTTGGCATGGCCTCCCTACAGGTGGGAGACAGTTTGTTAGAGACCAGCTGTGGGTGAGTACCAGCTCTGTATAATAATGTGTACACACATTATAAAAAAGGGTCATATTTTGTATTTCAGGATTCATGTCAATCCATGCATATTACATAATGTAATGATAAAGAGTAGGGTAGTAGGATGCTAAAGGGTTTATACAGCTTTAGTTCTACTATTATTAGTGTTACTGCAAATTACTCTAGAATTGTAAGCATAGAAATGTTGTTTGTAACATATTTCCTTCATTTTAGATCACCACATTATGCGTGCCCTGAAGTTATACGCGTAAGTGTTCCTCAAATGTTGGTACCTGTAATATAAATGAGCAAATTATGTAAATATATTATCCATTAAGTGGCAAACACTGAACAAAAAGACGATGTAATCGATCGATAGTCAGTGTGGATTCTGATGGTGGATTCTGTCTTTGGCAGGGGGAGAAATATGATGGGCGGAGAGCAGATGTGTGGAGCTGTGGGGTCATCCTGTTTGCTCTACTGGTGGTAGGTCTTTTACTTTCACAGTTCAGTTTGGTCCTTTTGTAAAAAGCTTCTCATTTGTTTGCAGTCTTAACTTACTTTTCCCTTTTCAAGTCAAGTTTATTTGATCACATCTGATCTGTTTTTCCTCCTTACCTCTCCTCACCTCTCCTTTTCTCTCCTACAGGGTGCCCTGCCCTTTGACCATGACAATTTACGGCAGCTCCTGGAGAAGGTGAAGAGCGGGGTGTTCCACATGCCCCACTTCATCCCGCCGGACTGCCAGTCCTTGCTCAAGGGCATGATTGAAGTCAACCCTGAAAAGAGGCTCACGGTACGAGACTCTGCTCACACCAGACTCATCCACCGGGGGTCTGAATGCTGCTTAAACACCTGGAATTTAGTCCGAGTTACACCTGTGTTCAATTGTGGGATTGCCTTTCATTCCTTCCTTTTTGAATACATTGGAATTAAAAAGAGCAGTCATTAATATGAATCATATTTAGATTCGCCGCCTTTTCTTCACTTGTGCCCTTTGCAGCTGGATCTGCGCTCTCGCATTTTGTTTATTATAGATGACATGGATTAGAGACACAGCTGCATTTAAATTGGGTGATTGCGTCATCGGCGTGTTTGAGGCACAGGATCAAAGGCATCAGAAATCAGCCCGACGCATGCAAATTGTGATTTTTTTATGTAAAATATTCAGAACTGATGAGGTGTTTTGTGCATACAAGAAAAATATCTGGTGTGAAGTGTTTACGCAGCAAAGCTCTGTGGCCATCTGGCTGTTAACAGACTGCCCTGTCACCCTTCACAGCTAGAGGCCATCCAGAAACATGCCTGGTACCTGTGAGTATATCTTCACTTTTACATACTTGATCGTTAAGTTAAATACTAATTTAAAGCGATGCTGTGTCATATTTAATCATAGAGACTATATCTGTGTCATTCACGTGTTTCATCGTGTGTGTGTGTGTGTGTGTGTGTGGCTCCCAGGGGTGGTCATAATGAGCCGTGTCCAGAGCAGCCTCCTCCCAGGCGAGTGTGTGTGAGGCATATCTCATCCCTGACTGAGCTGGACCCAGATGTGTTGGACAGCATGCACTCGCTGGGTTGTTTCCGAGACCGAGGCAAGCTCACGCGTGATTTGCAGTGTGAAGAGTAAGTATTTTTTCAACCCGTGACACGTCTATGTTTCACAGTGCACGATTGTACGCTGAGTGAACAGGAAAATATAAACACCATGTAACACAACCACTACTGCCTTTCTTAAAAATGGACAGATATGTGTCTATGGTATGATTTAAAAACAGTATTATATTAAAAGACTATATCACTTACATACATGTAGGAGCAAAAAAAACAAGTATTTATACATTTATACATACACAACAATACAGTACATTTTGACGTATTCAGTCGAGGACTGCAGCCTTTGGAGGATCCAGCCCCTGAACATACCTTAGTAGGGAACATGGCATGAGCAGGAGTAAGTATGTGGCCACATGTTTTTAGATGCCCAGGTGACAATTCTCTCCAGTCTGTTCCAGTAAATATATGTTTGAGTGGAGAGCAGTCAATAAAAACATTGTCAATTGTGTGGTCACTTGCTACAACCTGCTCATGTTTTCTACACAGACTTTATAGCAGTGGTACCTATTATCACATATTGCCATCCTCTCTCGCTCTCTCTCTCTCTCAGAGAAAACCAGGAGAAGATGATCTATTACCTGCTGCTGGACAGGAAAGAGCGCTACCCCAGCTATGAGGATGAGGATTTGCCACCGCGCAATGACGTAGGTCAGTCACTAGGGGGCAGGAGAGAACCACTCAAGGGAGGGAGCTGCTTTTCTCAGCCAGTTTCTGCGAAGCAATTGTTCTACAGTATGTGAGTCTGGTGCCATACACAGGCACTCATTACCTCTGCCAATGAATTTGGGATTTTCTAAGATTATTTTCGAAACGTTTTTACATTTTGGATGAAATATTTTGCTCTGATAGCTGTGAGCCTATTAACAAGTCATTGTGATCTCCACCATCAGCAAGAGAACATGAAGCAACATGGAAAAAAGAAAGACTGAAATTTGTGGCCACGTGCCCTCTTGTTGGGTTTGATTGTTTTGTCAAAAAGCCACTCTAGTTTTGTTTTTTAAATTATTTTATGATGGAATTTTATGGAACTATGTGTAACATTTTACTTCCTATAAGTCATAATTGAGTTTTAATTAAACTGCTAATTGACATTGGTTAATCGTGTCATAACTTTATGATGGTGTTCCACAGCAGACCCTCCTCGAAAGCGAGTGGACTCTCCGATGCTGACGCGCCACGGCCGCTGTCGCCCTGAGAGGAAAAGCCTGGAGGTGCTGAGTGTTACCGAACAGGGGTCTCCTACCCCGCCTCGCAGGGCCCTGGACACAGCTGCACACAGCCAGAGGTACAGTACTCACACACACACACAGTACACACACTCTAAATGTTGCACACCAAGAAGGCCCACAGTTTCTTGGTGGTTACACTCTGTCGTTGTTGAAGATCTTTTGACCTCCGGTCTCTTCGTCAGGTCTCGCTCAGTCAGCGGAGCCTCAACCGGTCTCTCCTCCAGCCCTCTCAGCAGCCCCCGGGTAAGGGCCTGTTGGCCAACTTTTAACAAACTGTACAGCTCACTGTTGCTGCTGCTTTGATTACCTGCACTTTCAACATGATGCGTTGCAAGCATGCATTATGAAATACTGGATTTTACAACATTGATTTGCATATTTTAATTCCCCCTGTCACTTAGCACGATTAAAGGATCATAGGCTCGGGAATCTTTCTAAATTCGAGTGTAAAATCACATGACAATAAAAGATCCCTTCCTAATGCCGAGTTCACACTACACGGCTTAAGCCCTGATTTTCTACTTGCCGAAAGTTCTCGGAGCCCCCCCAACAAAAGCCCCAGATCAGAGAGAAATTGGTGTTGGGAAACCTGGGGTAACAACAGGAACTTCACTTTAATTGTTGACAAAACGTAGTTTGGAGACCAGACATACTCAAGGGGGGGAGTTCCTCTCGGGGAAAGATCTGGTAACGTGTGACCCACTGTCGCCTGTCAGTCATGTTGTGTGTAAACCACGACGACTTCAAGTCTCCCAATCGCAAGACAGCAAAGTGTGAAGTGTGAACAGCGCAGCGATGTGACGACTTTAAAAGTCTCGTGGTGTGAACTCGGATTACAGAGTTTCCTCTTTGTGTTACTGTCCTACTGCTGCGGCTCAGCAACACAACGCTGTCCAGGAATCTGCATATTAGCTTGAGATAAGCTTTAGGAAGCACATTTACACTGAGTTAACGTGTGTGTAGCTGATTACTTGTCATTTTGAATGTTTTACCAATTACATCGTTAACTTATCAAGAAAGCTGTGATTACTTAAGCAACTGTTTTTTTGCTGGTGTCGCCCACCCCGGCATTAAACTTTGAAAAATTGAATCAGCTCTTCAGCCATTCTGACACATCATCACAACACCAGCTCCCCACATTTAATCTCGCGGGAGATTTGTCTGGCATTTTCCACTTCATGTCACTTCTCTTCCTCACCATGCATGCACTAGTTGTAAATACAATTGTTAAGAATATTATAGCATATTGCCTTTAGATTGGATGATTTATTTTGGTTCATGTGATAATTTGCTTTTCTGGTTTGCTCATGTTCTAAACTGCATTGAAACACTCAATAGATGGTATATGAATGACATAATCAACCTTAACTTTACCAGCAATCGCTGAACAGTAACACCTTCACTGCCACTCACTCACCCTCACTCACATAAGATACAAATGGCACAAAAGACCAAAGGGCCAAAATGAAAGTTTTTATAGTCAGCACTGGTAGTATTGTATTTGACACTTTCACTACTCACAAGATGCACTCTTTTGTCATAAAGCATGATATTCATTTACATCCTTTCTCCATGTTCCATCCCCTCTCTTTCTTATCATCCATCCCTCCCACCCCACAAACCCCACTCCCCAGTCCTATCAAAGCCCCGTCTTCACTTTCAGCCAATCAGACGTCACCTCTGCCACCGCCACCCTCCTCACAAAGGAGCCCAAACAGGGAAACGCCACAACTCCTTGCTCAGCACGGGCTCATGACAAGCTCAAAGCTCCCCCCAACCCAAAGACCCAGACCCTGCCCACCAAGGGACCGGCAGACCGACCCCATCTGCAGCCCATCAAGTCCCTGCCTCTGCACAACCCATCCTCCCGCTCACCCTCCCCTTCTCCGCTCCTGTCACCCATCCCTCGTTTCTTCTTCCCCTCGTCCTCTGTCCTTAAATCCGTGACTAAGAGCTTCTACCCAAACTCTGCCCACTGTGTGCCGCAGGTCACTCCCCAGGGTTCTCCGTTGCCCACACCCTTGGGCACCCCTGTCCACCACCCTCACCACCCCTCCTCCACCCCGCCCTCCTCCTCCTCGTCCTCGTCCTCCTCGCGGGCGGAGGGAGGGGGAGGGGTGGGCTCACTGTCCCTCACCCCACCCTCCAGCCCAGGAGGGGGAAGCGGCATGGCGGCCAGCAGCTCTGCCCACTGGAGGACTCGCCTCAATTCTTTCAAGAACAACCTGCTGGGCTCCCCCCGCTTCCATCGCCGCAAACTGCAAGGTGAGGTTTAGAGTGTGCCTCAATATTCTGTGGGCGTCGGTATCTGCACAGGTACGGAACATACTGAAGTAGCTCATCAGTTTCAAAAAGTTTCCTCCGTTTTAACACTTTTAAAACATGACTTTTCTCTTTCAGCATGCAGACCTCCATGAATGGATTGTATCTCAATTCTTTGTGTCCTCTGGCTTCTAGCTAAAGATCTAATATTGCACGCAGATTTTCATTTTAATATGAGTTGTCTCTTTCAGTTCCTACATCAGAAGACATGTCCAGTCTAACACCAGAATCCAGCCCTGAGTAAGTCACACTCCTTGAGATAAATGAATGAGGAAGGAATAAATGAGGAGCTGGGGTGTCGCTTGTTTTCACTGAATAAAGCTGTGTGTGTGTGTGTGTGTGTGTGTTCTCCTGGATGTTCTCTATGGCTCCGTGTATCTGCTCCTACTGTATATTTATTTTTGTCTGGCTACCAGGCTGGCTAAGAAGTCGTGGTTCGGGAACTTCATCGGCTTGGAGAAAGAGGAGCAGATCTTTGTGGTGATCAGAGACAAACCTCTGAGTTCTGTCAAAGCCGACATTGTCCACGCGTTCCTGTCTGTGAGTATCTGTTGCTGTCTCTCACGCCTCTCGCTATCAAAGCTTGTTTGTAGAAAGCGTGGCTCTCACTGGCAAAGCCGTACACGCACTCTCATACTGTACGCACATCATTTCTTTCATTGTTTCTGCCTTCTCTTTATTTCAATCATGCTCACTCGTGGCACGTTGACAGATCACTTTGCTTTCACCAATGGCTCACTCTTCTCCTCCTCTCCTCACCCTCACCCTCACCCTTTGTCTCCCTATACTCACGTTTGCCCCCGAACCTCTCCCGCCTCGTAAGTCTGTCGGTCTCTCTGCTTCTTCTCTGTCTCTCTACCAAACAGATCCCGTCACTCAGTCACAGCGTTCTCTCTCAGACCAGCTTTCGGGCCGAATACAAGTCCTCCGGCGGCCCCTCCGTCTTCCAGAAGCCCGTCAAGTTCCAGGTGGACATCGCTTTCTCCGAAGGCGAGAGGGAGCGAGACCGGGAGAGGACCGAGAGGGAGGGCAGGAGGGAGACGGGAATCTACAGCGTGACGTTCACCCTCATTTCAGGCAAGAGGAGCGGACACAACATGGACCTGATTTAAACTTCACAACTGTTTACGTTTTGGAAGTAGTTCTGTTTGTAGCAACTTAAAATATAAGTTTGGAAAGTACCCTGAATTGCTTTTTGGTGGAGAGTTATATGAAAGGATTCATACTGATAGTTCCGTTGAACAGAGCCAGGCAATCTGTTTCATCCTGTTTCCTGTCTTTATGCTAAGCTAACATGCTGCTGGCTTTATATATAGAGTTGTAACAATTTTCTCACCAAACTCACTGCCAGAAAGCGAATATTTCTTAAAATGTCGAACTATTAAAAAAAGAAACTGGCTCTGAATGCTTGTTTTAGATCCTGAGTCTAGTTTACCAATTCTGTGATTCAGACTTTTCCTGAATGAAATCATAATTTTGTTACTTTATTACTTTATTTTAAGGCTGTATTTTGAGTACACAATGAAAAGGTGATGCATCTGAGAAGTTGATGGCCTATTTGACTGAATTAAAAAAAAGTTTTTTGTTGAACAATAACCGTAAACACAGCAAGATATGATCTGAAAATTGTATAGTTGTGGTTTTGGTACTAAACCTCAAGTATCATATTGTGTCGCCTTGGTGCGTCTCCAGGTCCGAGTCGCAGGTTCAGACGAGTGGTGGAAACAATTCAAGCCCAGCTTCTCAGCTCCCATGATCAACCCATGCTGCAAGCCCTATCTGGTGAGACTGCTGAAACACACTTGTAGCACCCAGCAGAGTAAATATACAACATTGTTCTCCTGTACATACAGGAGTAGCCTTATTTAACGATGGGACAATTATCTTTTATGTGTGTTTTGCATATTTGTTCTGAAATGGTTCTAACCACATGACTTATCTGTAAGTATTTACAGATTTACAGCAGTTTACAATACAATACTCTGTTTATTTAGCTAAGAATGCCCTGGGGGTCATAGGCTCCCATCACCTGCTGTGGAACGGTAGTGTCCGCTTCCGACTGTTTGTCACTTGAACATCTAACTTTCAGGCTGACCCCCGACTCTTGTAATCACAGCTGCATCTCATTTCCATTCGCTGTATACGTCGGGAGTGACTTTCCTGTTCTCCTCTGCTGATCCCTTCCCAGATGAGAAGAACGGCCGGCCCCACGGGACCCCCACCCGCCAAAACTCGAGGCGCTCCGAGGGTGGGGGCGACAGGTGCGAGTGGGGCGACCGAGCAGATGGCGGAAGCATAGGCGGCAGCGGGGGAGTTCTGCAGCGCAGAGGCTCGGCGAAAGAGAGAACCCGACTGCTGTCCTCCAATGGAACCCAATCCCAACCGTAGGATAGAAAGTGAGACCCCGCAGCAGGATGCCTGAACTACAGCGGAGAGAAGACAGCGTAACGCCATCTCCAAGTATCTCTGTGAGCCATGAGCTACTCCTATTCTTCCTTTACTAAGTTATTGAAGGTTTCTTGACCAGAAAGGATTGAGCCTTTTCCCCGTCATGCTTTTTTTTCTTCTTTTTTCTCCCCAACTCGAGATTCTTTTGATCTTCTGGATCACCAGGATTCCTTCCTTTCAAATGAGAACCAAGTGTTAAGGAATCACCCTTTAATGAAAAAAAAATTATATGAATGAGCAGTTTGCTATCCATCATAGATACAGCTTCACAGATCAAACTAGGAACTTTTGAAGTGCTAATGTGCATGCCAGTTAGCAAATCAGCCTGCTAAAGGATGCTGAAATGATCAGATAGGCTAGTCTACCATATCATTGTAACACAGTATCTGACACCAAAAATAATTCACAAGTCTTGTGATGGTTCTCAAGATTACTCTGAAAATTAACCAGTGCACTCATCATTATCAAGCAACATGCAATTACCAATCCACCCTGAAAGAAATGTAGATGTGTCTCAGCAGATGAACCCTAAGAGTTAGCAACCTGAACAAACGGTCCTGATTTTCTCAGGAGAAACTACATCCTAGAGTTCCAGCAGTGTCTTCTCCTGAGGTAAAGAAAACCAACAAAGTAAGCTTAAGTAAGTGAATGTGAAAGAAAAAGAAGAATATTTTTTTATTTAGTTTGTATCTATTGTTTACATATTTCTTTGGAGGATGTCAGTAGCATAGTAGTGATAACGGAGAAGGCGGTAACTGAAAATACTCGTCGCGGCGGGAAAGCTGACCAGTTGCTTTTTAAAAGGCATTCGTTTAGAGTTCAATGTTTTTATTCTTTTGTATTTTCTTTTTACTCAGAGACAATATGAAACAATGTATTTAGGATTTTTTTTCCCCGCATTGGACCCCTGTTGCTCTGGAGAAAAGTATTTTTGATTTGAACAGAAATATAAACATAATTATATGAAGATAAAAAACACGATGTGTGAATAGTTCCATGAACCTCATCACAGCTGTTTGTGCCCAGATTGAATGAGAAGAGCATTCCTGGCCTGTGGATCAAACAGCAGCCACCTTTCGTGTCGAGCTTGTCTCCTATTGCCATAGTATTCATGTACTGACTCGGAACAAAACAACAAACAAAAAAACAAAAAGGAAATTCATCAATGGACATTTTCGAAATGCCGGACTTAAAAAGTTTTGCGATGTCGATTCCTTGTTGAACCAGGACTTCAAAAATGGGAAGCAAGCAAAGAGTCTCCTAACCCCATGCTCCTAACGTCAGTGTTCACCAACAAGCCAAGTAGTCCATCGCTGCACTCACGCTCGCTTGTCACCAGAGTCGCACCATTCTGCAAGCAGACGTAGCAACTCGGGACAGTCACGTATTACTCCAGCGCTCCGTCAGGCTAGTCGATGTTTTTCACCAGTCTTCCACACAGCACAATATGCAACACAAGTGCAGAATGTGTTCAGAGGGATACACAGTGCTACAGTTATGTTTATGTCAATTGTCACCCACCTATCCATCTATTTATTTATTTATTTGTGTATTTTTTTTGTTGGTCATGTGATTGCTCGTGCCATGTATTCATTTACAAACAACAAAAATATATCGAGAGCTATTTCGAGTTATTTTTAATTTCTCATTGTCAATCTTTTTTTTTGAGTGCTTGTTCCCAAGAAGAACGACTTCGAAAGCAGGACTGACATGTTGCTCTCACCCGACTTCTCCGATGATCTTTGTTTATACCGCACATGTCTTTTATCGCACTTATCTCTGAGAACTGGAACGTGTGTGAGACGGGTGGATGATAACTGAGTGAGCTGAAATCTTTGCAGCAGATGCATTTTGAGCTGATCACGTGCAGAGATTTGGACTGGCCCAGGAATATATTGCCGGTACATCCACTAACAAAGCCAACAGGCGCAGCATTTCTCTCACGCACATTAAATGCTTGCTAATTCGCCTCATCTCTTGGTTTCACGCCGTGCCCCTTCGCCCTGTCTGTTTGCCTCTTCACCCGTTGTGTAGCCATCGTCACAAGAGAAACTGTACAAAGTTGTTTGCCACACCGTCCGTATGCACTCTTTGATTGCTCACCATCACCATTTTCATCTCTCTCATCACTGCATCACCTTCACTTTCATTGACCCAACTCTGGCAAAGATTGTAAACTATTCTCCATTCATAAGGGTCAGTAGAATAAGGTGTTTTAAAAAAAGAAATGTCTGTATCATAATTTAAATATAAAAAGTGCACTATTATAACTATTGCCTGTGATAAAAAGAACAATTATGATTGAATTGATGGTCAAAATAAAGAGAGATCCACCTTATTGCTATGGTTACAATAATAAACCCTAAATTCATGTGTGTGTCTATTTAGTTTCTGGGTTGAAATGGTGTCCGTTCATTGTGCATGGCTGTTTCTTTTGTCTTGCACAAATGTCGAAAAAGTTAAAATTTTCGATAATTTTACCATCTGGATGAAATCGTTCTACTTAGTATCTGTTATAATATTAAATACTATAATAATCACATCTGGTCCTATGCTTAAACAAGATTAAAGTGAGAAAAAACGTTACTTAGTAGCTTCTCCTGGAGCTATCAATCCCTTCTTATAGTTTTCTATGGAAAATTATAATTTTTCAGAGCTTTCAACAAACAGATCGACTGTTAGAAATGGTCGAAAGAAGAAAGAAAACACATCTGGAAATAAAAGATAAGGTCAGGACTACACATGTGTAAGGATAGTTTATCTGAGTAATAGTGTCCCTGGCGTCAATCATCTGTCAAACATATGACAGTCACACGTTCATCTTACATATAAAGCCAAATAAACACAAATTCATCTTACATATAAAGCCAAATAAACACAAATTCATCTTACATATAAAGCCAAATAAACACAAATTCATCTTACATAAAAGCCAAATAAATGCCGAGCTAGTGGACA
The DNA here is from genome assembly GCF_949748355.1 of Melanostigma gelatinosum. Lineage (NCBI taxonomy): Eukaryota > Metazoa > Chordata > Actinopteri > Perciformes > Zoarcidae > Melanostigma > Melanostigma gelatinosum. The sequence goes on along the minus strand of NC_136654.1, from coordinate 7,446,094 downwards.
TAGTTATTGACACAGGCTTCTCTCTGCCCTGAACGCAGCTCAGGCATCACACAACAAAACTGCCACTGCGTGATTGCGACATTTCCGACCGTATATGAAGGCAGCATCAGCTCCATCCTGGAGGAGGGCATCCATAGTACAGCTGTGCAGAGGGCCGACACCACGTCGTCGTCGTCAGAAGTTATAACTGTCCTGCTACTCTGGACCCTCGGGAAATTTCGTAAACAAAAACAACAACAGGTATGCTAACAGGGTTTCCGAAAATGACGTCGTGTGTTGCAATGGAGACACAAACGCGTCGTTTCCACGGACGTGAAGAAGTCCCACCAGCTCAAGCTAACGGACATAAAAGGCTTGGGACGCTCGGCTAGCCAACACTAGCATAGCTCTTATCTAAATAGCTGCTCTAGTGAGATAACGTTCGTTAAAACGTCAGGTATTGCTGTCTTGCCTCAGTTGGTTTTCCTTAATGTCGAACATTAGTGTGGAGCTTTCAGCTATGACAATGTTACGAGCTTAATAACACTTACTACGTACGTTACCTGATTAATAACACATTGTACTTTCGTACATTGTAATTGCTCCCGTAGTTGTGCCTACGGTGTATAAATGTGATTGAATCTGAATTGTAAGTAGCTTTGGATAAAAGCGTCTGCTAAATGACTGTAATGTAATGCACATGTCCCCCAATCTGTCTGCTGTTTAATTTGGGTTGACTTGGCTGAAAGGTGTAGAGTGTCATCATGACTGTAGTTGTTGTTTGTTGACTTTGGAAGTTGTCCTCCTTTTACGTCATATTTGTTAGTCAACGATTCAGTGCAACAATATTTAGCTTATCCTATCTGTGTGTCTTGAATTATGTTGATTGTTTCTACAATGTGTGTGTGATAACAGAAATCTGATGATATTACATGTTCACTTGTTGCCATAATAGGGCCCAGTGTTGTCACATGCAGCTGTTTTACATCTAGTTGTTCCTTGTTGGGCAGACCTGCAGGCAAAGGTTAGTCAAGATAAGTTATGATAAGGCAGAGCTGACTCTTAACTTAACTAATAAGTTATTTACTCTTATCCTGGAACAGAAGAAGCATACATATTCACCTTGATGAGACTAAAGTTGCAGTCAAACAATAGACGGAGGAATTCTAATAGGGAAATGACTGAAGGCCTTCGAGGTGTTAACCATCAAAATGCGTAGCATGCGTATATCAAGTAAAAAGTGCAGGGTTGTGTCAAACCTTTTTCTCCTTTAAATAAACTGTAATATCTTTAAACAGATCTTACTATTCATAGCCCATTCCCCCTTATTAATTACTCAATTCAATTATATCTGTAGCCTAATCAAAAATATCATCGTTAAGCGGTATCATTGTCTGGCGGTCTTTTTTTATCGCCCGGCTTTAAAGAGTTGATGCTGAGGATTACGACGCTGTGAATGCAGACATTTTATCTGCCAGATCTGACCTAACAGGGCAACAACAAGAGCAGCCGTGGCCTCCACAGGGGTGTAGTCCAGTGTCAGTGTGACTCAACCTCATGCCATTATCCATAGCCTATTTGTGGAGGAAAATCAATTCCGTAGGAAGAGAAGCCATTTGCATAAACATAAACAAAAAACATGGCCGACAGTGACAAACTGCTGTTTTTTGTGGGCAAGTGTTCACACAAATGACCTCTCAGCAGTGCAGCTTCCACATTGTTTTCTGACATTTTTTATGTTTTACTGAATAGATATCTTTCAGACCGTGTTCATTTGTATTGTTGTGTTTGTTTTTTCAATTTTGATAATCTGTGTTTAACACACACACACACATATTCCTTCCTTTTGCCTTTAGGTTGTTGTCTGCCTATTCACAGTTGAATAAAACATTCATGTTTCCTCTCTGTCCCTCTCATTGTGCACAGTCATCATGGCGGAGGCCCACCAGGCGGTGGCCTTCCAGTTCACGGTCACCCCGGATGGCATTGATCTTCATTTGTCCCACCAGGCCTTCACGGAGATCTACCTCTCTGGCGTGCGCTCCTGGAAGAAGCGTATCATCGGACTCAAGGTATCTCAACTCTGGCTGTCACACCTGTTGTCTGTTTGGCTTGTTCACGCTCATCCCGTGTCTTTGACCCAAAAACAGTCCGTAACCACATATGTGGCTCTTCCTCATAGTTATTACAGCGCTTCCCCCTCTCTTCATGTCAGCCCTTGCATCTGTGTCGGAGCTCAATGTTGAGGAATCTTAAGTGTTCTGTTGTGTTGGCCTGTCTATATCATGGCTTCAGTGTCTTTGCAAAAATAAAGACGAAAAACTTGAACTGTATTTTCACTTTATTTGTTGAAACATTGACAGCGGCTGAATGCAGCAGTTTTGTCTTTCATTGTTTTAATTGTAGGATTTTAAATATGGTCTTTTAATTGCGCATAATTCATAATTTTAAATGTTTTTTTAGTTTTGGTTGTATGAATGTGTATACAGGGCACTCCTGAAAAAGGATTAAAGTGATGTTTAATGTGTAAGCTTTTCATACCCAGTCGGACACACACCTGCTGCAAAAGCCTCAAATGAACAGCTACATTCACAGTGATTTGTTGTTTAATTCTGTTTATTAATGCAGTAAAGACTTTAGCATTCACATGACATGTATTACTTAATCAGTGTGCATGTCATGTAAACAGAATGGGATTTTAAACGTCTCCTGTCTCACGTTAACAGAATAGCGTGATCACGGGGGTTTATCCTGCGAGTCCGTCCTCCTGGCTCTTCGTGGTCATAGCCATCCTGGCTACTATGTACACGCGCTCCGACCCCTCCATGGGACTCATAGCCAAGATACAGGAGCACCTGCCAGTCAGGTAACACCTCTCGTGACTCCAGGATAGTGTTAAAGATCCACCAATCAACCCCTGCAGACTCCAAATGTTCCCTTTCCCTGATTAGACATTGTGTTATAGAGAGATGAGTGATACATACAGGAGAAAGGAGTCGTTTTCTTGTTTATTCTGTTAAATGTTTCACTCACTGCTCTTTTTTTCTCCCTCTGTTTGCAGCCAGTCGATGAGTAACCAGTGCCAGACGTTGGTGTCAGCAGTGCTCTTCAGCACCATGCTGTGGCTCCTGCTCATCTTCACCATGCGCCTGTGCCTCAAGCAGCTTCTCTCCTACCACCGCTGGATGTTTGAGAAGCACGGCAAGATGTCCACCACCACCAAAGTCTGGGTGGTCAGTGTTGTCTCACACTATTTTTTTGTTCGATTTGTTACTGTAAACGAACAATGCCCTTCATTGTCTTGAGTGGCAGTTTTTATGTCCTCTCATACTCACAAAATGTTGTGTGTTTTATGCTGCAAAGAAAACCCTGTTTACTGTTTCTACGCCAGGCGCTGGTGCGGATCTTCTCCGGCAGGAAGCCTCTGCTCTACAGCTACCAGGGTTCGCTGCCAAACCTGCCTGTGCCGGCCACCAAGGACACAGTCAAAAGGGTGAGACGTCACATGAAGCGGAGGAAATGACAACACGCTGACATCTGACCGTGGAACAGATGGATTGCTTTCGCACATTCATCATTTTCAACCAAATATAAAATGCATGTCATCATCCACCCTTCTAAACGGATGTATATCTGACAGATGAGAGGTGGTGTGGTTGTAATGGTAGAAGGCTTCCACATCACCAACCGTGGCCTTTAATAGATGTTAATTCATTGATTTACAATCCTTTTTCTATGTTTCTGTATTCAGTAGACTATGTAATCAATATTGGTCATTTTATATCTGCTCAATGCGTCTCCTTCTTCTTCTTCTTCTTCTTTGCACATCTCTCTTGTTTAGCACTTGGAATCCGTGCGTCCGCTCATGGACGATACAGAGTACGAACGCATGACCGAGCTGTCAGCGGAGTTTGAGAGCAGCCTCGGTAAACGCCTGCAGTGGTACCTCAAACTCAAAGCCCTGTGGGCCACCAACTACGTAAGTGGATTAACCACAGGGAGTGTGGCTACTTCAGACATCACTTAAACGTCCAAACCAAGGAGGACATTTTTAAATTCTATGAAAGATGTATGTCTTTGTAAGGTTCTGTGGTTTCAATTATTCATCCTGGCTGAATATGGAAGTGATGGAAGTGATATTAGCTCTCTCACAAAGAATGATTGTGTTTTAATCCTTCAGGTCAGTGACTGGTGGGAGGAATACGTCTATCTGCGAGGACGGAGCCCAATAATGGTCAACAGTAACTATTACGGCATGGTATGACAATAAATAGATTCCCAGTTCAACCTGATGCAGTCATCATTAGGATCGACTCTGATTGATGTTGGACCTGACAGGTCCATTTTTTTCTATTTGACGGGCTTTGAGATATTTAAGGATTTGTTTGTCATGAGGAGAGAAACATGATGGATACGTAATTGTGTGTTTCTGCTCGTTAGACGAAGACATGTGCTCTTGTTTATACTTTTTTATTAATCCTGGAAAAGTGAACCTACAATGTATGTTCATTGTCACGTTTATATGAATTCAAATTCAAACACATGGCCTCTAAAAACTCAACTATTTCCTCAAGAATGTTCAATAAACAGTCTCCGTGCGTTCTCTCCCCAGGACTTCATGTATGTGACGCCCACACCCATCCAGGCGGCCCGGGCAGGCAACAGCCTTCACGCATACTTCCTATACCGCCGCAAACTCAACAAAGAAGAGCTTAAACCTGTGAGTTTCACACCAGTCCACCCCGCCAGCTGCCCCAAATACACCGAGGCGTTCATAATTCATGCCTCTCTGCTATGGCAACAGAAGACTTCGACAGACACATTTGGATATTTCTTTGTGGAACCTGATCATAATGATGGCACCATCAGCACGTGTTTTGATTGATTGATTTGCCGTTTGTGTGTCTTCCAAGTTTTTGGTAGATATCGTGTTCATCTCCGTTCATTTATTTAGTTTTCATGTTCCCTCACATTCTCATATGCTCATGTCTCACCCGTTCCTCTTCTACTCCTTTCATCCTGTCTCTCACTCGCTTGATTCCTCTTCGCTCCCTTCCCTCATGTCCTCTCACTCGTCTCCTCTCCTTTTGATTGACTCTACCATCCCTCCGCTGCTCTCCTCTGTCCTCGCCCTTCGTCCTCTCCTCTCTCCGTTTTCCCAGACCCGCATTCCCGGCACTGTCATTCCTCTGTGTTCAGCTCAGTGTGAGAGGGTATTCAACACCACACGCGTTCCTGGAGAGGAGACCGGTAAAGAGAGACACACGGTGCTGATACATGATGCGCAATATTGTCTGCGCAATGAGCAGGTAGCTTCAGCAAGTGAGCAGTGCTTCAGAGATGACGAGGCACACGGAAGGTGTCTGAGCCGTCTGGAGTTAAAGCGTGGGAGAGAGAACTGTGTGAAAGACGGTGTGTGTGTGTGTGTGTGTGTGTGTGTGTGTGTGTGTGTGTGTGTGTGTGTGTGTGTGTGTGTGTGTGTGTGTGTGTGTGTGTGTGTGTGTGTGTGTGTGTGTGTGTGAGTTTGCCGTGATTCACTGAGTCATCATATGTCTGCTGTACAGGCCATCCTGTCGCCTCTCATCTGTCTGCCTTCTGGTCTCATCGCAGCTCTGTCTGGGTTTCTGGAAATGTTCAGTCTTAACTAACGTCTATTTTCTTCTGCCCACACATTTTGTTTTCTCATCTTTTTCTTCCCTCTCTTCCCTGGTTCTCGTTCTATTTCTTCCACACACTCCTGTGTGTGTTTTTTCTATCCTTTTCCTTTCCCTCTTTCTCTCCCTTCCTTTCTTTTTTGTACTGGCCCCTCCCTCTTTTTCGTGCTCAGTGGATGCTAAGGTCTGCAATTCCTTGCTGCTCCTATCAATTTGAGCGGATGTTTGACACTTGTCGAATCCCTGGAACACTAACAGGTAGTATTTATATTTTTACACAACTGGCCCAATCCTAGTTTTAGATCTCTAAATAAACCAATATGATAATATATGTGTGCATAACATGTTTTACTGTGTATGATTAAGAATATCAAATGACGATCCCTGTCTCACATATAGTAAATGTTCCCTGTCCATTATGTTAATGAGCCAAGAGCCTAAAAGTCATCCATCAACCAATTCAAATTAGGAACCACAATGTCAAGAAACAGATGCAGCTGTTGTGTCCTTTTGTCCCGACTAAAAATGTATGAATCATGACATGAATGTGACAGGAACCCATGCCAGTAGGACAGACAGAATAAACACAAGCACACACACACACACACATGAAGCACATCTGTGATGCTTTTGTGTTTCTATGACAGGCCTTTGACTCTATTAACAGAATATGTATTTTTGTTTTCTTCAATGTGCGAAGACACTGTGCAGCATTGGCAGGACAGTGACTACATAGCGGTATACCACCGGGGTCGCTACTTCCGTCTCAGGATGTACCATGCAGGCAGACTCCTGTCGCCCAGGGAGATTGAATCCCAAATTCAGAAGATCCTGGATGACCCGTCACCTCCTTCCAAAGGAGAGGCCAAACTGGGGGCCCTGACCGCTGGAGACAGGTCAGTGTGACAAGCCGCCCGTGGTAAAATCACATGGACAACACAGTGCACTGAATCCTTGATGTAATGTCATAATCTTCCTCTGAAATGTTTCCCAGAATTCCATGGGCTAAAGCCAGGGTGAAGTATTTCAGCAGTGGGGTCAATAAACGGTCTCTGGACTACATCGAGAAAGCCGCCTTCTTTGTGAGCCTGGATGACGAGGAGCAGGGCGGGATGGCGGATGACCCGACTAGATTAGATTCATACGCCAAATCCCTGTTGCACGGGAAATGTTACGACAGGTAATCGTACCCTTAGCTGATCACTGCCTTGTGAAAGTCACCTAGTTTCCAAATTATGTGTTTTTCAATCCTTATCCTGGTCGTCATGCAGGTGGTTTGACAAGTCCTTCACCGTTGTTTACTTCAAGAATGGAAAGATGGGCTTAAATGGAGAGCACTCCTGGGCTGATGCACCAGTGTTGTCACACGCCTGGCAGGTAAGGACCACGAAGGAGAAGTAAGTTCCACGTTGTTGTCGCTTGGTTCTTAGAGGCAATCACTTATAACCGTTGTGTGTTTCCAGTACGTCTTGTCCATGGACTGTTTCCAGCTCGGTTACAATGCAGAGGGTCACTGCAAAGGAGAAGTGGATTCATCACTACCACGGCCACAGAAGCTGAACTGGGAAATCCCTCCAGAAGTTAGTTATCCATCCACACCTTGCCCGTAACTCCATAATGAATCTGTACAGATGTGTGCAGCGGCTCCATCTCTTGCAGCTTTTATTTTGGCCGCCGCTTTAGAGTGGTGAGCGAGGAGTCAGCAGTGCATCAATCAACGGGCAATAAAAGGTGTTTTGCGAAAGCGTGAGTCACTGCAACCACAAGAGGTCCTTCAGCATGCAGCAGTAACTGGCCACCCAAAATATTACGCAGTTTGTGGAGCAGTATGCGAAATAAGCCATGGAGATACACAGAGATGTGCACACACACTCACTCACTCACTCACACTTTGAAAATGATCACTTGGATTGAAAAGACGAGCGCCTAGCAAACTGATACATATATTTCATGTAAATAGTACAAAGCTGACTCATTATTTGTAACACTGTGGACGCGTTGCCACAGAACAACGCTTATAGGTATCTCCGTCGTGTTGATTTGAGCTGTTTGGATGTGTCCGTCTCAGTGTGAGGAGCAGATCTCCGGGTCTCTGGCAGTGGCCCAGGCCCTGGCTGACGATGTGGACGTCCACGTTTTCGCCTTTGAAGAATTTGGCAAAGGAAAGATCAAAAGGTGTCGAGTCAGCCCAGATGCCTTCATACAGCTGGCTCTTCAGTTGGCCCACTACAGGGTAAGCCTCCCTCTGAAGCAGTGTGTGTCGGACACTGCATTCAATTTGGACATTTGGTGTCAATATTGTCTGTTGCATGTGAGTTTTGTGTTTGCATTCCAGGACCAGGGGAGATTCTGTTTGACGTACGAAGCCTCCATGACCCGTCTGTTCAAGGAGGGCAGGACCGAGACGGTTCGCTCCTGTACCAGTGAGAGCAGTGCCTTCGTCCGAGCGCTGGAAGGTGGAGAGGTGAGCCCATGGATGATGTCTCTTGACTTCCATCCTTTTTTTGAGGAACGTTTTGCTGGAGTAACTCAAAGGCGGACGATTAAAGGTTCTCTGAGGAAACAAAATCTGCATTGCAAATGATTCTGTCCAATTGCTATTTTCATCGCATAAATCATACAGTGTCTGTTGTCGATATGCCAAGCAGTCATGCCGCTCGTGCCCTTCTCCACCAGGCAGCAGATGTGTGCAGGCGTTTGTTCCAGGAAGCATCAGAAAAGCACCAGCATCTATACCGCATGGCTATGACTGGAGCTGGCATCGACAGACACCTCTTCTGTCTCTACGTGGTATCGAAATACCTCAGAGTGGAGTCTCCTTTCTTGAAAGAGGTTCCTTTCTTTTCTTTGTCATTTTTATATTTTTTCAGTTTGAGTATTTATCTTTTTAGTCGACACAGATTAGCAGCAACTTCAGCAAACTGATGCAGTGGCTTCTTGTGGGTATTTCAGGTGCTATCTGAGCCCTGGCGGCTGTCCACGAGTCAGACTCCACTGCACGTGGAGATGTTTGACATCGTCAACTACCCAGAGTACGTCTCCTGTGGAGGGGGCTTTGGACCGGTCAGTGCTTCACTCACTAAAATCATTTAGCTGTTTAAGTTTGGCTTCAACTAGAAACAAACATTTTGCCATCGTAGTATTCATTAGCAGCAGTCATTTTGCTAGTTTTGTTTTGTTGTTTTTCCTTTTTGAAAGCGGCCGAGGTTTGCGATATTCTTTCAGCAGCCGTGAGTATAAATATTGTCTTTATGTCTTTCAGGTGGCTGATGACGGTTATGGGGTGTGCTACTGCGCTTTGGGAGAGAACGTGTTAAACTTCCACGTCACATGCAAGCACTCATGTCCAGACACTGTGAGTTCAATGAAAGTAGTAATAGTATGCTGCACAGGACAAGTGGAAACAAATACATCCCATAACGTGCCAGCACATACAGATATCAATACTGGAGATTTAAAAATATTAACAACAACAACAACACATTTATGGTAAAAAAAACGTTTTGGGATGAATTTATGTCAAAATGCTCATTCCTTTTTATCCCCCAGACACATTAATCTCCTTATTCTTTATTCCATGTCTTCCCTCCAGGGTGCCAATAAATTTGGTGCTCAGATTAGAAAAGCTCTGCACGACCTGCTACAGCTGCTGTGCCCCAACCAAACCCAGGTCAAGAAGACAGAAGTGAAGAAAGACCTGTAGGCGGTTACTCGGGGCTCAACGATGCTGAAGGGAAGCATAAGTTACACTATGAATTAAGGACAGACAGTTTTGTTTTCCCTCATGCATTGGGAGATTTCTTTTTTTAGCCAGTCAGATGGAGGGAAAACTAAAACAATGTAGGCGATGTTTTTACCGATATGTATCTGAATTTGTGTGTGTGTGTGTGTGTATTACCTGTGTGATAGGTGTGTGAGAAGGAAGTGGGATTCAAGTACACTCCTTCTTACTGGTTTAGCTTTACAAACCATTGGTACGTTTTTGGCGAGACATATTAGAGATTACTATTAAAAGGCCAGTATGAATTGCACCACTCAAAGTTAGGGAAGAAATTCCGAATACCTTATTACAGGGATTCATTTGACATATATATTCAAGTGCAGTACGCTCTGACACCATTAAATGTGCCACACGTTTTGTGCCACTGATCTTCTGTTGTTGAATTTGTTTGGAAAATGTTTTTGGGAGCGCGTGACGCATCTCGAGTCTTGGCACATTACATGGAGGGCTGTTGAGGTGATTTCATTTCCTTCCATCTGAATGCAACATCGCTGTAACAGTGACGCCACACATTTTGAACGATTGGAAGTCTGGGACTTCTCATTGTTTACTCGTCGTTATGTATAAATCTGCTTTCTACAAAAACACTTGATTGTAATACTGTGCCGAGAGAGCCGGGCTGTTTATACGTGTAGTGAAATGACATGGCTCTTGAAATTCATAGGTTGGCATTACTGTTTGACTCGTGTTATATTCAGGGCCAGCTCACCCAGGAAATACCTTTTATGTTTTCAAACATATTCAAAATGTACATACAAATAATGTAGCTCCATTGTCCTTTCAGTGGTCAGTGTTTCAAACTCCCCGAGTTGAAGCTGTGCTGTAATGAACTCCAGATATTTCACTGCCATCTATACATGTGTTTTGTAATTATTTTCATCACTGTATTATTAAACAAGCACCATAACAATGCAAGCTATATTCATGAATACCATATGCAGGTGTTTGTTTCGTCTCGAGCAGAGCTGCCGGTCACATGTGGATTACGTGTGGAGTGAAGCCGTCTGATTCAAAGAAAGTCGCGTGCCAGTGACACGGGCTCCTCAGTTATTCTTCATCGATTACTGCCTCTTCTTTTTCAGTTGAGCTTGTGTCGTAGTATTACTATTTGTAATGCAATATCACAGCAGAAAAATAAAGGACTTCTTAAAGGACTTTCTGCTCCCTTGTCAAAACCTGGTGCCTACATTACCCAAAATGCAGCTGTGTACATCAATTTCATTTTTTTTGATTGAATGCAGCTCCCTCTAGAGCCACAACAAGGCTTTGGTATTCCCCTTTAAGATAATGCTCAGAGATGTAACGTATGTATTTTGTATCTGAAACCTCACCGCTCGATGCTGCCAAATACTGCACACTGCACCTTTAAGAGGAGCCAGGAGGGTCTGTTGACTCCTTGAAACCTATTTATTTTTGATTTCATTTCTGCAAAAGGACACAGCACACCTACTGCTAATAAATGAGGAGAAATAACAATAATAATAATGATACATTTTATTTATATAGCGCTTTAAAAGGCACTCAAAGTCACTTTACATGGTAAAAACAGAAACAATAAAAGCATTTATAATAAAAACAAAATCTACAACATAACAGTAAGAAAGAAAAATAAACACGAAGAGAAAGAAAGAGAACATGACTGACTTTAGAGGTTAAAAGCAGATTTAAATAGGTGAGTTTTAAGTGCAGTTTTGAAAGTGGCGAGTGACCGAGAATGGAAATGGAAATAAGAGAGAACATTGAAGCCAGTATGAAAAATGTAAAAAAGTATTACATACTGACAGCAGGGTATTAAAACAGTTGAAGTAAGTGACTTTTAATGCAGCATTTCAAATGGGTCAAACTGTTATGTGTGCTGTCTGTAAAATATAATATTTATTTCTGATAGAGTACAAATGCCCCAGCTGATTCTGGTTTAATTTCTCATGATATTACTGCATTTTTATATTCAGCTGCCCTCGCAGATGTTCAGGAGTAATTGTCAAGTCTTGTTTGACACTGCAGATAATTTCATCGTGACAACTTCATGTCATTCTAACAGGCGTCTTTGATTTTCTTCTTTTCTTTTTTATGGAAAATCTTCCCATCTGGCTGCAGCTAGCTAGCACTAGCTAGCAGTAAAATCACCAGAGGGAGCATGTTTTCTTTCTGGGATATAAAAGTTATAAAAAAGTTGTTGAAAATCAAATGAAAGTTCATGTCTCAAATGCTAGTCAGCTGGTTGAAACGTCGTCCCTTCAGTTCATTTGAACACCAGTGGACACTCTCAGTGCAGGTCCAAGATGTTTTTGATAATAAGTTCAGATAAAAATTATAAAAATGTATTTTACTTTTTTAAATGATTTTAGTGAACCATGTTAGACTTTCTTCTACAGCTAAAAATATATAAAATAAAAATATCATCGACTTCTGTACACTGCCAGATGTGTTTTTATTGCCCCAAGGCAATTATATTTAAAGATATATTGTCTACAGTAAGATTACATTTTATAAATAAAGTCTAAATATCCTAATTCTTCTTCTTACCTGATCCACAGGTGCTTCTTTGTGAGAGACTTCTGCAGGATGTTACTCTTTCTTTCCATCATGTGTGTTTTGGTTGTTCCCATGAGCTTTCATATTTGTCTATATGGAAATGCTGTTTGCTTTTGACTATTTCAGTCTATTTCATATTTGCATTCCACAAAAACCTTTATAGGAGGCAAGTGTAATTATAACCAACATAAAGGCGTTGTGTATGACCTGCTCTTGTTTCTCAAGGATCTCAATGTGTCCTGACAGAAACCGGCTTGTTTTTGCCTCCTTGTCTGTCTCGGTTTGTTTCCTGCCACCTGTCTTTCTGTGTCTTGTTTCAGCTGTGAGGTCAGCAACAAGCCCTTCGCTCATTATCCTGCCCGTCAGACTTCAGCATATGCCCACAAAAGCCGCCACTAATCCACATTCAGTCCCCTGTCCTTCTTTTCTAAATCTTGCCTCGCACACTCACCCACATTTCATCACCTCTCAAGTCACCTCTCCGTCACCCCAGAGGACCCCCTTATATAAAGTCCCGTCTCCCCTCTACTTGTTACTCCCCTTGTTTTCACCATCAGTCAAACATCCTTCTCTTTTGCTGTTCAGGTAGGCCTACGTGCTTTGACTTGTCCTCGACACTCTCTCTGAGCCGAGGTGTTTCTTCTTGTACGGTGCTGTGATTGTTTGAAATACGTGACCATCCAGCAGTCTTCCATCATCTTTATCTGGTACAGCATTGGGTTTGATTGCGTAGTATTGTTGATGGACTGTGATCGTTTTGAAAGACGTTGCTCGATGATTTTCAAGGCTGTTTAAAGTTGCTATAATCAATGTTTTTCTATGATAGCAATGGATCATATGGCTATGATTAGTGTAAAGAGGGTTTCTCAGTGAACCAGAGACTTATCACCAAAGCTACAGTTCCTCTTTGGACTGCAGAGCTTTTCATCATCTTTCAGCTTATTGTTATGATTTTCTGGCTCGCACTTTTAATGTTTCGATTCACGCCCACTGCTCTCACAGCAGGAGGCTACTTTTAGCAACTTAAAACCCACTCTGGGCTCTACCAGGCTAACAGTTAGAAACCGATCAGCTTGTGAGCATAATGGGGCATTTAGCAGACGATGAATGATGTTACCCCGTGTCTGCTGGACGTGTCAACTTCGCCGTATTAACTTAAAAGGTGCTGATATGTCACTGTGATCAAAGCTTGTTTCTGCTGCCTGTAAGTGTGCAAAAAAAAAACCCAAAACATTTATTGCACTTTTTACATTTAAATACTGTAATAGCCAATAATAACTGATTAAATCAAAGCTGCTTTAAAACGGTTGAAATTGACAATCATTAATGAATGTTAGATTTGTATTGTCTAAACGTGCTCAGACTTGTTTCATTGTACAACGTCAGAGACAATACATTCAGAATCTGCTTGTTGAAATATATAAATCAATGCAACTTATGGATTTCCACTAAATTGCAATTAAATTCAGTTGAGTGACAATAAAGGTCGATTATTTCTCTGAAATGACCAAAGACGTGAGAAGTTGCTCTTGTTGCCCTTGCCCTCTCCGTCCGTCTGTGTTGGTCAGTTTGGTCAGAAACATTCAACAGTGAAGCATTGTAATGAATTCCTCTCCCAATCCCTCATCTGCCTTTTGTGCCCGTGTTTATTCAGATTCACATGCTCATGCCCTGAGATCTTGGCTAAAAACGAACTGTGACAGGACCTGAGAGACGAGGGCGGCCTCGGTGCTTGATCTGCCATGTTAATGCTCTCAAAGACAGGCAGTCTGGGAGGCCTTCCAGTTCATTGAAAATGGTCTGTTGCCGGTGTGTCTACCAAGAAACCAACGGCTTCGACTCTGTACTCTGCACGTTTATAATTCTGTATCTCCTGTAACAAGTCCCACTGAAATACGTGTAAAAGAAGCTTAAATAATGGTCAGGAATGAGACAATATTATGGGACTCCACATTTAAACACCCACAAATCATTTGATCTGCAAACAGATCAAATGATAATAGAGGACTTGGCTGGTGTTAATAGCAGCAGCCGACCAGCTTAATCTCTCCATCCCACATTCTCTCTTGCAGATTGCCGAGCTAATACCTCACTCTTATCCTGGGTAACAGGACACTGCTGCGACCTAATAGTTCCTCTGACCGCTTCTATTCCTCGATCATTAAGCTACAAATGGCCTTCTGCTCTATATTATTCTTTGAACAAAAGCGCTGGCCTGCATCGATCATGTAATGTACCGTCTCATACATCATGAAATTTGTTCACTATTGAGAATGCAAACGTATTGATTGAAGGTCCAGTAATTACATTAAACGATCTCCATGCCAGGAATTCAGATGTATAATTGAGATTGTCAAATGTTAAATATACATCGGATTTTTGTCGAGCCGATGTGGCCACAAGTGGTACCTATAAAATAACAGCACAATGAATGTATTCTCATTTTCCAACCTTTTGTCGTGTCAATAGCTTCAAATGCGTCATTCGGCGACCTGACTGAACTAAGGTGTTGTGAAACAGTGGCACGAGTAGAGAAGAGACACAAAGTCCAACAAAGTGATCCAGAAAAAACATTTCCGCAGCAATATTTACATCATGTAAAGTGGACCAAATAAGGCTGCAGCGATAACATTCCTGTTTACGGAATGGAGTAAGGCTGTGTTGTGTGTTCTCTTGCTTGTGTGTGAAGATTTTCACCTGTAAGTGGGAGGTTGTGTTTTTTATTCTTTCAAATTCAACATACTCCAGCTTTAAGAGGGCAAACACCAACCGATGCATCACAACTGTACTTGGTCCGTTTGCTGCTCGATGTAATATTCGACAAACCCATGTTGTTTTGTGATCATTTAAGACTTATTCTAATGTATTCCGCCAATGCATTCTCAGATCTACCTTTTGAAAAATCATGAACTAAATAACTTGACACCTTTCATACGTTGGGTATGTATAGTGTATAATGCCGTTACACATCTAAAACAGTACTGATTTTTACATTGATGGTTTTCTCTCCAGTGTCACCATGTCTGAGTTTGAAGATCATGGGTAAGTCAATCCAGTCCTTCATAAACGTTTCTACATTCATACAACATGTTTTTAAGGCCTGTCTGATGTACTCATTCAATTCATATTTATTTAGAGTCCATCAAGAGGGTAAGGACCTTCACTCCTTCATTTAATAAAACCGCAATTTCGTCGTTTCTCACTCGCCTTGTCACTCTTTCTTTCTCCAGAAGAAGACGAGGAGCAGAGGGAGGGAGGTGAGACGGTGTTGATTTCATCGACCTTGCCTTAGGAATAACACATGCGGGTGTACAAGCTATAACAGCAACCTGTCAGTGAAAGATGAGAATCTTCAAAATGTAAATATGCATTTACATGTTGCAATCCATCCAGTGTTTGCATATTGTCCCAGGACAAGGCAAGGCAAATGTATTTGTATAGCACATTTCAACAACAAGGTAATTCAAATTAAGAACATTGCACTAAACCATTAAAAAACAGTGTAAGAAATAAAATACAGTAGTAAAATGCAGACAATTGATGAATATATGAATTGAATGTGGTTCAATTAGAGGCAGCAGCAAACATAAAAGTCTTCAATCTCGATTTGAAGGAGCCGAGGGTCCCAGCAGACCTGCAGGACAGTTGAACTTCAATTCAAATTCAAGAATTCAGGAAACTTTACACCTCGAGTTCTCTCTAACGGGATAGAAAATGCTGTTCTTTCATAGAGCAGTTCACAAGCCTATCATATGAATATTGGCCATAAACTGTGTTTTTTTCTATGTTTTAAACCTAATTGTTTTCCTGTTGGAGTTAAACTTGAAATAATTTCCTCTGCTGTGTTTGTTTATGAAAACAAAAAAAAAACGATTCCCTTTTTTGTTGCTGTTCTGGCTGTGATGCTGAAGAAGAACGCCCCAAATACAAGTAAGAGTGAAGTGGCAATACGAAACATCAAAACATATTGTGGGATTTTACCGCAAAATGCAGTAGAAAATACTCAAGATTGAACACGTTGATGTGCCGTCATGTTATTTTACAGGCCGGTCACACAGCTCGCTGCCCCTAAAATCCCTGACGGGGAGAGGGTTGACTTTGATGTATGTTCCTTCAAGGTTGTTGTTAACGGAACATTTACACAATTATAGCACCAAAAACAGGCATTCAATAATCTTGATCTGTGTATCCACTGGTCCCCGACAGGATATCCACAGGAAGAGGATGGAGAAAGACCTTCTGGAGCTGCAGACTCTGATTGACATCCACTTTGAGCAGAGGAAGAAAGAGGAAGAGGAGCTGATTGGACTCAAAGACAGGATTGTAATCGTTTTTCCATTAGTTCCCCACGTAGTTGCATGAGAGAGAGCTTTGCCAGGATACACTGACGATTCAGAACAACAGTGAGGAAACTTGAGCCACGTGTAAAGGTCAGGCGGACATGTTTTTTTCTGTAATAGGAGAACCGCCGGGCAGAAAGAGCTGAGCAGCAGCGTGTGAGGGCCGAAAAAGAGCGGGACAGACAGACACGGATTGCAGTAATTAACGTTTAACTCTGTATTACATGTTAAACGTTTTTAAAAATCCACTCGTATCACAGTATTTTGACCTGACTTCCTCAGGTGGAGAGACAGAGGAAAGAGGACGAAGAGGCCAAGAAGAGGGCAGAGGATGAGGCCAAGAAGAAGAAAGTGCTCTCCAACATGGGAGCTCACTTCGGAGGGTTCCTGGCCAAGGTGAGAACAACACATTTACAGGCAGGTGTGTCGCCGTACAGCGTCAGAGTTCACGTCTGTCCGATCCTCTGAGAAAGTGAGTCGTGTTTCCTGCAGGCAGAGCAGAGGCGCGGCAAAAAGCAAACTGCGAGGGAAATCAAGAGGAAGACTCTGTCAGAGAGACGCAAGACGCTGGCTATCGAGAGCCTGAGAGAGGATGGCCTGAGGTCAGTTTAAAGGTCCATTAAACACTGATGCATCTCGAATTTAGTAAAGAGATTTGGGTTCATTTTAAATAAACATCCATTACCTTTGAAACCAGGTACATTGTCGTACGAATGAATGCCATCTCAACTTGTTGATGCTGCTGTGTTTTAGAGAGAGAGCCAAGGAGATGTGGGAATGTATCTACCAGCTGGAGTCAGAGAAATTCGACCTGACTGACAAGACGAAGAGGCAGAAGTATGAGGTGAGCCATCGAGCCAAGAATATACAAAACTGGTATTTTAAATATAATTTGTGATGTAATGTGTGTTTTTTCTCAGATCAAAGTCCTCCTGAACAGACTCCAACATGCTCAGAAGTTGTGAGTCACTCTGCTCTACCTTCACACAACCTTCACACCGCAAAAAGTAGTGTGTCGTATGATGCTGCTTTGCATAGACTGTGCAAACATACCACAGACGGATGGAAACATACCACAGACGGATGGCAACAGTCACATTAACACAGGAAATAACAAACTCACAGCTCTTAAACATTTGCCACTTCATTCACTGGATGCGCAACATCTAAGACATGAAAGTAAAGTGGTATCCATCCCCAATCAGTCACACTCGATGGTCATTTCAACTGTTCATAATCTACTTTATGCTTTTGTTCTTGTCTCAACGCAGCAAAAAGGTCCACGGTAAGGGGAAGGTCGGAGGACGCTGGAAGTGAACTCTCAGAGGAGGCACGACGAAACAAGAAGACAGTTCAATAGATTCTGGACAAGATTAGAGATTTTACGTGTGGCATTTATTACAATACATCCACTTGCATCTGTATTTATTAAAATGCACGATAAATAAATTGGATATTTTCTTGAATGTCTTTGAAATTGTAAATGAAATCGGATTATTATTCTTAAAAAAATCCAAATATTGAAAAGTTCACAGCTACGACAAACAAAAATGAACATAAATGAATGTTGCTCCTTTTGCAACTTCCTTTTGAAGGCAAAATAAGTTCTGTCTGCAATATCACCTAGACTGTTGCATGCTGTGAAGGTAAAGCTGCTGACAATGGGAGCAGAATAAATGAACCACCGTTACTTCCTCTGTGGTACGAAAACAGCATGGACATCATCACTCTTCTCATCACGCCACGCCTCAAATTCAGCCTCCAGAGCGACGCTCGCCACTTTCTCTGCAAAGCCCGCTACTTGCTCTTTGCTCAGATCCAAAATGTACCTGTTTCACAAAGACACACAAATGCAAGTGAAACGCAGCAGCCGCACGACAGTCATCATTCACAGAACTTACAGATGGGACGGTGTAGCAAGCACAAAGAAATGCAGAAAAAGCTCATGCACTTGTGGGTAACAGAGCAGAGTCACTGTACTCTTGGTGAATGTGTTGCCACCATGGTAACAAACCACGATAACTGTAAAAACCCTCACTTGGCCAACTCCACGACAAGCACAGCGTCTGGTGCTGCAATCTGTCTCATTGTCGGGCCCAACTGGTGCACGCAGCTTAAGAGCATGGACAGAAAACACAGAAATGGAACACGGTGAGCGGTCACGTCAGTAGTCAAGATGGCGAAGGGATCCTGTTTTAGATTAAGTTATATTTGTGTTGAAGAGAACATTGATTATGTATTCAGAACAATGATCTGTTAGAGAATTAGAGACAGAAAGCTCTCACCTGGCAGAGAAGTAGATGGTGTTAAAGAAGT